>NC_073642.1:7500000-8750000 GCF_029407905.1 Bubalus kerabau | reverse complement strand
GCCCCATTCAGCATAGCCAGAAGCCCACTCAAGGCCTCTCCTCCAGAGACCTCTGAGCCAGCTCGCTGGGAGGATGGGTAAGCCTCCTTTGACCGTTAAAGACATCAGCCAGGCCCGGTCCTGCAGGTTCTGCAGGTAAGAGAGCCCAGCTCCTGAGGACGGCAGTGGGAACACGAGAGGGGCAAGCAAAGGGCTGGTGAGCCCTGGCAGCGGTGCAGACAGAGGGGCAGCAGCACAGATGGGGAAATCCTGGGACTGTGTGGATGCCACGCCCTGGGGCCCAGTCAGCGGATGGACGCAGCGGAGCCTGGCAGGACCGGGGATCTGCAGGCCTCCACCTCCCACGGGGCCCAGCAGCGCCTAGAGTCCCTGAGCCTTTCTGATACCTACATTCTCTTAAAATAGGCCGCTCACGTGGATTTCCATATATTCACCTGTGAATTCTGGGCCCCACGTTTCTAGTCTTCCCTGCTCCACTCCTTAATAGACCTAACACAGAGCTCAGGCTTAAGTAAGGATAATAATGCATCTACAGGATTCCTCTTCTAAGCCTCACAAGTGATCCCAAGGACCTACAGGCGAGGCTGGGCCTCATTGCTTCCTCTTTGCTCATCAACTCAAGCGGCACAAGTTGAGGCACGAGGGCAGAAAGAGGCTCTGCCCTTTCTGAGGGCACGCACGGCCCTGCCGCTTTTGGAGCTTCATGCTGGTCCTTTTCAGCCATGAAGGTGGATGAGCCACCTTGATGGGATGTCCCAGCTGGACTGAAGAGTGTCCCATCTCCAGGAGCCATGAGGGACTGCAGAGAGGGTCAGGGAGAGCCCACCTCGGGCCAGGGGGGCCCAAGGCCTTTTATCCTGCCAAGTACTCTTCCATCTCTCCTGCCTTTTGACCTCAGGCACACACTCCTCCCCACCCACCAGTCCAAGAAGAGAAACCATCAAAGGGGTAGAGAGGAGAGGAGCCGCAAGGCTTCCTAGGCTCAAGATGAAGCTGTCTCACCCCGGTGTTTTAGTCTGGAGTTCTCTAAATATGTCAGCTAGTGTGGAAAAGTAGGCTTACACAAAAATGCTAAGACTCACGAAATAAACCTGGCACAACAGTGTGTGAGCTCCACTCACACGCATATGTATGCACGTGTATATGTATTTACAAATCATACATACAATGAGTAAAGCACAATTTTCTCAAAAGGAAGAAGAATCTGTCTTGACCGTCTTGAGAAACTAGTACCAGAAAACTCCAGAGAATCACTGCCTAGAAACCCCAGTTCATTTCAGCCGGCTTCTCTGCCTGGAAAATTGTAGCCGTTAAGAGGAATCGGGTGGTAACCCTGGTGTCTGAAACATTCAGAAAGAAGAGCTGTGTCCCCTCTAAGCTTTCTCTTCTCAAAGCCAAAGAAACCACCTCCTGTGCAGGAGAAAACATTCTATCATCATAGTGGCCAGACTAAGAGACAACGTAATGGTTAGAACCTGAAGATAACTTCAGTTTCTCTGTTGGAAGCATCAAGGCTAGCATGAGCACTGGAGCATGGGGAGGGTACCCAGGGACACGCAGGAAGATCCCCAAAGAGAGCTCTTGGGAGCCTGCAGAGGCTGGTTAATAAAGGGAGACCTCGGCTCCTGAACCGATTAATTAGTGAGCCTGAAAGTGCTTGTTTTCTCCCGAGTCCAGAGTGCACAAAGGAGTTCCTCCTTGCAGTCTTTCAAGGGGTTTTCAAGACTCAGTTTTGAGTCCTCTTCCTTCCGAAGAGGAAGGGCCCTGGACTGAGCATCTCTGGGTCAGCAGATGGACGTTCTGCAGCACCAAGGCACACAGAGGGGGCAGGAAGTGATACACTTCCCTCCTCACCCCTGCCTTCCCGTCAACTGTCTTCTCCAGCCTTCTCTCCTTCCGAGGGGCCAGGAGGTGGCTTCAGAACACGCAGGAGCAGAGACCCTCCTGTGGGAAGCTCCCGGAGCCCTTAGATCTGCCCCAGTCCAAACACACCAGGGCTTCTGCAGCCACGTTCTGCCTTTCATCAAGCCCCAATCCTCAGAGATGAAACAAAGTTAAGAGGCCATCATCCCGTGCGTGTCTGAGGCACTGCTCTTCAGAAACCTAGGCGAGCCTCACAGCAGTGCTGCATGGAGCTCTTCCCTTAGAGAAAGTGCTACTGCCCAACCACACCCCGCTTGATCAAGCTCCTCCTCACCCCCACCCACGATGCGTTTTCCTACAGGGCGCTCCCCCAGGCCTCATTCAGGTGTCTGGAACTCTTAATAGCCCTTGGACAATTGCTCAGTCTCAAAATTCCAAGGCTGTGATCCTGGCCTCCTCCTGAAGGCCATACTCAAGCCACAGTTCATTCAACATACACGAACATCACTGCTCCTTAACACCTGTCCACAACCTACCTAAGGCTGCAGAAGCAGTCGGAACAGCTGCAGCACCAGGGCACTGAGCCCAGCGGCGGTCTTCCATGACTGAGGCAGCACACTTGAGGGCTTTCTGTATGCCCTTCAAGGCAACTCCCATTGTCCCACCCCGCTAGCTCATTCCGACCATGTAACCACCTAATGCTCCTGTCCTCCTTTCACAATAGCTGCTGTAGTCTCTCCTACATGAATGCGCTCTGAGTCTAAACACAGGACTCAATCTTACATATGTTATTTAACTTAATGTTCACGATCACATGGGGCAGTAGCATCATGCTCATCGGTAGATGCCCACATGGAAGCACAGAGATTTTATAATGTTCCAGGGCCATTAACCATCCAAGTGAATAACTATCAAGCTGGAAACCTGGGCTTGGAACCCCGATCTATCTGACTGGGTGACAGGCTCTTCCCCTGCTCTGCTCCATGCTGGCACGAAGTTCTCCCCAGGCTCTGCTGTCCAAGAGCAAAAGGCTAGGGGGCTCTTCTCATGCCACTTTTCTCTGTAAGTTGGCATCCACCAGGAAAAAATAAACCACCAGTCTCAACATCCTCTTTCTTCCCCCTAAGGTGAACGACTTAGTCTGGAGGAAGGACAAAACACGAAACATGATGCTCTGGAGAAGGGTCAAGCATGCGGGTGATAGTAAGGATGATGTACCCACTAAGCATTCATTATTTATTTGGTGTGTGCGTTAAGTCGCTTCAGTCGTGTCTGATTCTCTCTGACTCCACGGACAGTAGCCCGCCAGGCTCCTCTGTCCATGGGATTCTCCAGGCAAGAATACTGGAGTGGGTTACCATGCTCTGCTCCAGGGGATCTTCCTGACCCAGGGATCAAACCCATGTCTCTTAAGTTGTCTGCACTGGCAGGCAGGTTCTTTACCAACAGCGCCACCTGGGAAGCCCTGTATTTATTCAGTTCAGTTCAGTTGCTCAGTTGTGTCTGATTCTTTGAGACCCCGTGACTGCAGCACGCCAGGCCTCCCTGTCCATCACCAACTCCGGGGTTTACTCAAACTCATGTCCATTGTGTCAGTGATGCCATCCAACCATCTCATCCTCTGTCATCCCCTTCTCCTCCTGCCTTCAATCTTTCCCAGCATCAGGGTCTTTTCCAATGAGTCGGTTCTTCCCATTAGGTGGCCAAAGTATTGGAGTTTCAGCTTCAACATCGGTCCTTCCAGTGAATATTCAGGACTGGAATATTCAATTAGGATGGACTGGTTGGATCTCCTTGCAGTCCAAGGGACTCCCAAGAGTCTTCTCCAACACCACAGTTCAAAAGCATCAATTCTTTGGCATTCAGCTTTCTTTATAGTCCAACTCTCACATCCATACACGACCACTGGAAAAACCAGAGCTTTGACTAGATGGACCTTTGTGGGCAAAGTAATGTCTCTGCTTTTTAATATGCTGTCTAGGTTGGTCATAGCTCTTCTTCCAAGGAGCAAGCGCCTTTTAATTTCATGGCTGCAGTCACCATCTGCTTCTCTATTAACTGGGTTACAGCAAATAGAACTCTCAAAGACATTCTTCTCTCTCTCAAAGGCTGAGCCCTGATGAGTCTATCAGCAGCCCTCAGTGCTTAGTTGCAATGGTGAAGCAGCGGCTCCTGTTGTAGAAGGCGCCGAGGGCATGTTCTGTGGGGCAAAGGCGACCACATATATAAGCGACTGTGCTGTCAGGAGCCAGAGCAGCCAGACCCGGGGAGACTCAGTGACCCACAGAACCCTTTTCACCCAAACAAGTCTTACTCATGAGATTAGATAACCAGAGTTCACTCTCTTCGCCAACGCCTATGTCTCAGCAAGGCTCCAACCTTGGTCAGGAAAAAGAAAAAACAGGTCTGTGCCTTCCCCTTGGTTAGGCACATAAACATATATAATCTAAGATCACAGAAATAGCCAAGTTCCAAGTAGATCCCTACTGACTAGTACACAGGTAAGCTACGATGTTTGGGGATATGTTTCATACTAGCTGCTAAAGGCATCTATGAGGATTTCATTAATGAGCAAAAGAAATGATTATCCACAGAAAGTAACACCGGACCCCTGTAGTCTCCAGGATCTAATATGCAGTGCTGGGCGGACTATTGAGAACACAGAAGAAAAAGAAAAGAGGCAACAAAGAAACCAGGAGGGAGGTTATTCAGGGCACCATTATTAAGTAAAAAATGTCAAGAGCTAATTAGGAAGAGTAAAGAAAGAGCAGCCATCAATGCAGACACAGTGCAGGACTCCAATTCACAGCAAAAGCTAAGTGAGGAGCAGAAGGCAGGCCAGGAATCTTCCTTTGGCTAAACTGCTGGTTTTGGTTACTGTGGGTGCTGTGATTTTTTTTTTTCTTCCCTCTCAATTTTCATAACAGCTTGACTGAAATAGAACTCATACACAATTTCACCCATTTAAAGTGTACAAATTGATGGCTTTTACCATATTCACAGACTTATACAAACATCACCCCAAAGAGGAGGCTGTCTACCCCTCCCCTGCCCCGCTGCTCCAGGCGATCACCGATCAACTTTCTGTCTCTACAGATCTGCCTCTTCTGAACACTTCATACAAACTGAATCATATACTACACCAGGGGGCCCCAGCCTCTGGGATCTAATGCCTGATGATCTGAGGTGGAGCTGATGTAACGACAGTAGAAGTAAAGGTCACAATAAATGTAATGTGTGAATCATCCTGAAAGCCCCCCCGCCCCCAGCCCAACATCCGTGGAGAAAGTGTCTGCCCCAAAACTGGTCCCCGGGGCCCCCGGGGCTGGGGCCGGCTCCCTACGTGATCCTCTGGGTCTGGCTCTCCCACGCAGGACGACACATTACAGGTTCATCTGCGCTGTGGTGCGTCAGTCCCTCACCCCTGCATTTCCTTTCCTAAATTTTGACTTTGGTGACCCGCGGGCGACAGCGCTGGCCCCACAAGCCCTCTGTTCCTGTGCAGTGAGAGAAACACAGGCATGGCAATCAGAAGCTAATGTTTCCATCAACTATTCGGACTCCAGGATCTACTCACGGTCTGGATCTATTCTAAAGGGAGAGAGACTTGAACCTGTCACACTGACTAGACTCTGTCATCCTGATAGTAGGAAATGAGAGGAGAAGCCACGCAACCTGTGGAGGAAGGGTCCCCAGTCTGAGAGCCTCCTGCTGGCTCTGCCTGATGGAAACAAGGTGTCATGATCCTCACCTCTGGACGAGGGCCTGGCAAATGGGAGTCGATGCTGCCTCTCAGAAAGGCCTCCGGAGAGTGGAAGGAGGGAAAAGGAAAGGAAGAAAGTCAGGTGCTAAGAGGGGAGGGTGGGCCTGACTTCCACTGCCTCTGTGTTTATAAAACAGAATATACTCTTTAGAAAATCAAACTATGCTAATGTACTCTGCTGCTGCTGCTAAGTCGCTTCAGTTGTGTCCAACTCTGTGCGACCCCAGAGATGGCAGACTGCCAGGCTCCCCCGTCCCTGGGATTCTCCAGCCAAGAACACTGGAGTGGGTTGCCATTTCCTTCTCCAATGCATGAAAGTGAAAAGTGGAAGTGAAGTCGCCCAGTCGTGTCTGACTCCTATCGACCCCATGGACTGCAACCTACCAGGCTCCTCTGTCCATGGGATTTGCCAGGCAAGAATACTGGAGTGGGTTGCCATTGCCTTCTCCGTAATGTACTCTAACATCTTCCAAAGAGTCCTTCTGCTGAACTCACATTCGAAGCCTGTATAAAAAATTTTTACAAATACGGACACATTCTAATAGGAGGAAAAACCAGGGAAAGGGACGCGGGAGCACGGACCTGCCCCTGCTCTGGGGTCTCTGCCGGCTTCTCCACACGGGAGCACAGGGTCTCTCACACCCCTCACCCCTCTCTCCAGCTCTCCTTGAATCTTTCTCCAAAGAGGAGGAGAAACATCCCCACCTGATGAGGAGTTCTTCTGAGACTCTTCCCCAGTTCTGTGACCATCAGGCCTGAGCACACGAGGTACCTGCCGTCACAGACACGTAAATGGACAGGGTGGGAAAAAAATATATATTCTATTCACACACTTAAAAATTACTCCAAGTTATTTTAAATTTGGAACTGTTTGTATATTCCTTATAAGTTTATAAAACTCGCACTGTCCCCTCATGACTAACTGAAGAGGAATTGAGAGAGTAGTCTATATTTATAACTTGTCTGCTTGTGCGTGCTCACAGCCCTATTTCCACTCCCCGTTACTGTACACAGAGTTATGTGAGGTATTGTGGGCTCCTAAACTTTGCTGATTTCCAAACAAGGCAGGCCTGTGTCCCGCAGGGACAAATTGGGGGCTGTTTCGTCCAAGTGGAGACCATGCTCGGAGGGAGAGGCCTCCAGCTTTGTGGTTTTGGCTGCATCTCTTAAAACGGGTGTTAGGGTCCATTTCTGGGCAATTACACGCCTCCCTGGTGTTGACCAGTATCATTGCTACTGATACTCTGCCTACGGCACATGCCCATGAGCAGCTCCATGCTGCACATCTGTGGCTACACACTTCCCTGCTGCCTATTTACTTTGGTAGAAACTGCTGGTCCAAAAGGTGCGATGCTTCAACGAAACATGAAAAAGCCCCTTTCCATACGCATAAATATTTATGTCAACATAATTTAAATGAATCAACTGAAGGCAGCCACTCGCAGGGAAACTACTATTTAGAAACCAGCAATGTTTTGGATACAGTATGTCAACATCGGAACCACTCCCCAGGAGACAGTGATAACAGAACGCGTGAGGTCGCCGTGGAGGTAGATTTTTACAGTCTGTGTGGATGGAGACTGGGACACGCAAACCCGCACACGTAGATGAGTTGTGCTGCAGCCTCTTGATACGTGTTGAACAAGTCCCTCCAAAGCTGCCTCCCTGGGAGCACACCCATCTGGCCGAGGACCTCACAATTTTGCAAAGCTCCCTTGGAAACCTCTTTTGAAAAAAAAAAAAACAAAAAACCTCTTCTGGGGATCATAGTACCATTCTTTGCTACAGCCTCAAGGTGGGGCATGTCTTCCTAAAAAGGGGAAAATGATCCCTAATTACATTTTTTTTCCCTTTCTTTCCTGATGTCAGAAGCAGAAAAAGGCATCTCCACTCAATTCTCTGGCTGCTAGTAAGCTTGGGTCCCTCGGGTCACCTGGATTCCACCCTCACCCCCACCCCACCCCACTGTAGTACCTCTTGAATGAACGGTCTCTCAACATGTTTGGTCCATTTTCTTCTTGGGAGCTTAAGTTCTGAGTGCATAAATTTAAATTTGTTTAAGCCCTTGAAGCTGTCTGTGCTTTTTAAACATAGCATTGTGCTTTGCGAATTTTTTTAGGTGACTAGAGAGAAAAATGCCTGCCCACCCCTCCCCCTTTTCTGTAATTAAATCTACCCAAGGAGCATGAATAACAACCACTACAGATCACAACCTTCCAGTGATTTATTACCCTCCAGCCTCTCTGGTCGTTTTTCCTTTGATCTTGTTACTTCCTGGTGGCACACTTTTGGACTTGTAAACATGTATTTTGGAGTATATTGTTATGCTAGAACGCCACATTATTCTTTTCCGTTATCTAATCTGATTGCTGGCTCCATTTCCTGGAGTTAAATTATTTTTACTACTGTTGAGAAACCACAAAAGATCCACCAGACTTTCAAAGTACAGTAGACCCTGTTATAGGGAGAGAAGGAGGAACCGGTGTCCCAGGTAGTCATATATTCTGGTTAATGGAATTACCACATGAACTTTATGAGAATCACTTTTTGGAGAACTGGACACACAGACACCCCCAAATTTGCAGAACTTACAGTTAATCTATCTCATGATTCCAAAGTGCCATGAACAAGCACACAAATGTAGAATATTGGCATGTCCTTGCAAAGATTACTATTAAACAAAACCTGCTGTTCTCACAGAATTCTGTTGGCTCATATTTATATTTTGTTTAGTTTTTTATTTTTTGTGGGTGGTGGGACAGCACATTTAATAAAAATGTTATGAACCTGGCCAGAATGTATGCAAAGTGCTAAGATTTCATACTGATAACCAATTGTGTTAGAAACTATCATTTTCTCCATTTCAACTGAGAAAAACCCGGATTCAATACTTCAGAAAGGGTGACTGAAGGATTCTTAGGTTTAATAAGAATCCTCCCCATTTTTAAAACGCTAAGAGTTGAGATTTTGGGGCTTTGGTCTCTTTCGTAAATAACAGGTAAAACTTGGTTCAACTCAAGTGCCATCACAGGCATGTCCTGCGCACCCTGCTAATTGACAGTGTTTCGGCTGTAAATCCCCAACAGAGATGGGCTCACAGGTGTCTTCTGCCTTTTCCTATTAATTAATAAAACATCTGAGAGTGAATTTTTATTTGCTCTCTGAGCCATTAAATGTCTAGTATCATTTTTCCCTTGTATCATTTCCGATTTTTTGGTGTCTGTTTTCCCCCAGAGTGTTATCCAGATTATAAAGTGAATGGCTTTGCGGCAGGCCCACCCAACATCACTTAGGGCTCTAAGAAAGCTGAAATCTGAAGCAAAATATGATAGAGCTTACTGTGAGCTCTGAAATGCTGGGTGGAAATTCCAGGGATTTCCCTTCAGACACTGCCACTCATTCGCCCCGCCATCATGGCAAGCAGCCTGCCCGCCAAAAGACAATGCACAGCAAGCCTGGCTTGTGCCGGGAGGTGGGTGGCTCTGTCTCCCCCTCCTGTTTGACTGTTTGAGCAACCTTTCCTGCATCCCACGTCTTCATCCTTCAACTGCCTCCTGAACATTATCTGTTGTATCCTACAGTCTGATTTCCAGGGTTCAGAGGAATCTGCTTTGAAAGATGAAACAACACTCAGGCTAACTTTATCTTAAAAAAACAAGCAGGGCAAGGCAAAACGTAAATGAGGCCCCAAACTTGGAAATCACATCCGAGGATCATTCCTTCATTTTGCCCTTGGCTCGAAGACTAAAGTAATTTGCACAAAAAGTCCATAAACATAAAGGGGTCCAATTGCACTCGGGCTCCAGTGAGTGTGCCTGTGACGCACACGTCTGGCACACGGCGGGAGTGTGCAAAGCATGCCTGCAACGGAAGGGGTCAGCAGCGAGCAACTTTCGGAACACAGGAGTCTCCTTCCCCAAGTAAACTTCTTAACCGTTTCCCTAAAACTACAGAAGCTCAAACTGGCCAAGTCACTTGAAAAAAAAAAAAAAAAGGTAGACTCCTCAAGCATAAATCTTTTCTTCCAAAATCTTATCCAAAATCCTGGACTTGAATAAACTGAAAACAAAGATCTGAAAATATTAAAAAGTCATCTGTTTTCTCCTTCAGAGGATTAAGCTCTGTAGCAACTTCCTCGAGTTTCCTGTGAAAACCTGCATTCCAGGGCATCCTCACCTCCGAGCAGAGGGCTTGGGGAGGCGTGGAAGCAAGCCACCACCCTGGCTGCAGATGGCCCACGAGCACATCCCTCAGGACGCTGGTGTTCTACTCACAGAGAGAACAAGTACTGGCAAGTGACAAAGACAGAACATGTTTTGCAAACCATCAAAGTGACCTGAAACCCAGGGTAAAGGCTAAAGTCAGCGTTTGCTCATTGCCTGAGCCAGGCTCTATGCTGTGCTCCTTAAGGGGCAGGCTTGGGAAAGGCAAAGATCCCTTGGTTTCTGTTCACCCAGGAGGACCCCTCACCTAGGGCTCACACCCCACTCCCAGTCTAGGCTGCATGACTTTGCTTTGCTTCCCCACTGAGCTGGGAGCATCTCTGAAATGAGACGAACGCCCAAAGGAAGGAGTCTTCCTCGTCTGCTGGAGCTGAAAGCATCTCTAGAATTCGGAGTTCAGATCAATATCTGGCTTCACTTGTCTTCAGCCCAGAGAGCTGATGCCAGGACCTGGGGCCTAGGGCTCCAGTCACCCTGTGATGTGATGTTCCCATCCCCCAGCCCAGCACACACACTCCCCAGAAAAGAGAAGGATCTCAAACCGTAAAAGCAGAGGACCCCTTGCCATAACCCATCCACAAATCTGCTCTGATACTACCAGAAATTTTGAAATGGCTTTGTTCCCCATTTTCCAATTCTGAAACTGCCTATTCAGGTATTTCCCTCCGAATTGCACACGCCTCCCACTGCACAAATATACCTCTTCTCCTCTAAGCAAAACCTGTTAAATGTATTATCATCCCCCGGGCACCGCCCTGCCCTCTCCCCACCCCCTCCTAAATAAAAGCCTCTAAAGTGTCCCCCAAATCCACTTTCTCTTGCTCCACAGATGGTAAGACCTTATCTTCCTAAATTCCCATCCTCAGCCCATGCCAGGGCTCTGCAGGAGCACAGAAGATAAGTACTGAACCTGTTGCTTCCACTCTCCTGCCAGCTCAACATCTCATGCTCCTAATTCCTCCCTCCTCAACCCCCATCCTTTGAAATTTCTAAACCCCCGGTAGAGGAAGCGCCTCAGGCTCTTAATAAGCTCAGTCATGCTCGAAATATCCGTTTCACCCACGGGGTACTCTAGACAGCAATTCCAACCGGAGCACACATTCAGGGGAAAGATGATCCTTCCTCAAGACTCAATATTTGGAATTCCTAAAAAGGCCATTCCTATTAATTTTCATTAACATACCTGCGAACCTGCAACAGTCCAGGGGTTGAAAGGACACCTTCTGTAACAGTCTGTATCCGCCCACGCCATGGTAATGACAGTGGACTGAGCCATCCCCTCCATGTCTCTGTGACCACAGAGGGCACACGTGCAACCCCCCTCCCCTGGAACTTGCAAAACTTAACAGGAAATCTTCTACCACCTACATGGAAAACCCACTGCCAGAAAAATGAAGTATAAACACTTCATATTAAATTAGCCAGGTGTTTTGAAAAAAATAACATTATCCCAATCCAATACTTTCAAATCCTGGCTGGCTTTCAGGTCTCACATATGGAAGCAGAGGAGCAGCGGCCACGTGGCTTTGCCCCTTTGTAAGGGGCATGTCTTGCTTTTTTGATTCATACAAACAATCAGTGTACACTGAAGGCAGCCAGGAGAAAGCAGCCAATGGTCCTATTTCCTTTACCTGGGGCTTCTTTCTTGTATCTTCACACTGGACAATGATGGACATCGAGAATAATAATCTGCCTAAGTCTTTGGGCTTCCCTGGTGGTTCTTTGGTAAAGAATCTGCCTGCCAATGCAGGAGATGCAGGTTCAATCCCTGGGTTGGGAAGATCCCCTGGAGAAGGAAATGGCAACCCACTCCAGTATCCTTGCCTGGAGAATCCCATGGACAGAGGAGCTTGGAGGGCTACAGTCCACTGAGTTGCAAAGGGTCGGAAACGACTTAGCGACTGAGCAACAACAAAGATAAATCTTTACCTTGGTCTTAAACCTACAGGAGATATTTTGACACTTGAAAGAAGCATCAATGAAAATGAAGAAACGGAACAGAAAAGAGTGGGAAACTTCAACATGTCTTAGCTTATATATTAACACGTCACAACATGTTTACGAGAGACTCTATGCAGCAAGTCCACCAGCCCTGGAACACTGTCATTCACCCAAGTCCCTCCCACTCAGCAATTTCCGGCTCTGGGCACACGTCCCCTGATGTGACCCCAGGACACCCTTGGTTTGCCCTCAGGGTGGAGCAACACAATGGCATGTGGTAGCATTTCTCTCCACATAACTCGTGTCAAAAATATATTACAACGCAAACAGGACTACCAGCCAAGAAGCTATGCCGGCAAAATTTAAAGCAAAAACTTAGAAACCGCCTATGCCCATTTATGTGCCAGGTTGGTCACATTTTTAAGGGCCTAAGTCATGTCTATCTACTTTTTAAGTAAACTGGTTTTAGGGAGAGTTGGTGTTTAAAACTGTGAGATGTTCACCCTCTGTTTTGGAGACACAGCAAGAATGAGCAGACAGTGTTCAGATTAGAGAAGAACACGGGCCCTGGGGTTACACAGAAGTGAGTTTATATCCCAGCTTTGCCATTTATTCACTACAGCATGACAAAGGGACTCAGTGTCCTCAGTATACACTGAAGACAAATAGTACCACCTTGTGCTTTGGGTGCCAGATTCAATGTGGTAAAACCATGCAACTGTACTGAGCATTTTCCCCAGCATGTCATAGGCCCTCTGTAAATATTAGCCATGACAATTCAGTCCCTAGACTGGATTTTAAGGTCCGAGGGTTCCATCCTGGCTCTGCCAACTATCCGCCCACTCAGCTGACCAGTGAGTGCATGGGGTAGGCGAGATAAGTGGCCTCACACTGCGACTCCGGTGTCTCTATCTAATCCCCTGGAGGTGCCTTATGAGCCATGATGTGCTGGGAAGGGCAGAGAGAGAGAGACCTCATTCAGACAGTGGGGATCACACAAGATTTTGTTTCAGAGGGAGGGTTAACGTGGCTAAAAAAGAAAAATGAAAGAAAACCAAGAGACAGGATTCTAAAATATTTCAAATTTCATCTCTGCCCAAACAAATTAAAATATAAATTCTGTATTAGCTTTAGCACACAATTCCATTTTTTAGTGCTGTTCTGAAATCCATTTGCTCCAAAATAAATCTTCATTAGCACAAGGTAGATAGACAGTGACTTACCTAAGACTACATCGTTTGGGGTCCAATGCAGTTTCAGTTATTATTTTAAAGATGCAGATCTTTAAAGATGCAAATAGGCGAGGGGTGGGTGGGGTTGAGTGGGTTTGCTGAGAGCCAAGGACAGATTCCCTGATAGCTCAGTTCGTAAAGAATCCACCTGCAATGCAGGAAGACCTGGGTTTAATCCCTGGATTGGGAAGATCCCCTGGAGAAGGGAAAGGCTACCCACTTCAGTAATCTGGCCTGGAGAATTCCATGGACTGTATAGTCCACAGGGTCGTACAGAGTTGGACACGACTGAGTGACTTTCACTTTCATTTTACTGGACAGATTAATTCACAAGCATGGATGTTAAACTTCAACTTTTACTAAGCAGTAAGCTCTGAAAGTTTTAGACAAGAAAAAGAAATTTTCTATGTTTCAAAAGACTTCATTTGAGTCTTCAAAAAGAGTCACAAACTGCTCCAAAATAAGTTAATACAATTTTTTTTTTCAGGTTAGATGAAGGCTCTTGAGCAGTAGCAAAGAAATAAACAAGCTCCTTCCTCCATGGGAAGGAAAAAACTCCACGTAAGCAATAAAGAAAGATGAGGCAGCATCTACCATGCTAATTTCTGGGCTAAGGTGGACGATGGAGAGGAGGAGGGGAACCCTTTGAGACAGGCATCATCAATGCTTGAACAGGCAGTGCTCAATACAGCTATTCAAAAGGGCTTTGCAACTAGTTTCTACTGTCCATTTTGAGGTTCCTCAAATTTACGGGTTCTGCAAGAACCACTTGGAGGCTTGCTTGAGAGCTGTGTAAAAATATCTGCTGCTGCAATTTTCCAAGTCAAAGAAATCTCTTCCAGGATCTTCAGGCTAGACCTCTGCATTGCAACTGACAACATGTGCAGGCTGTTTGGAAAAAAAAAAAACCGAAACACTGGCTTTGCGCACAGGCAGCCCAGGCTGGCTCGTCCTCGTGGAGGTGGGGAGGGCGGCCAGCTGGCCGGAGCACCCGTCAGACTGTCCAGTTCTCATGCCACCTGCACCTCCCTATCTAGAACCCACTGCTCCGGCTTCACAGAAACAATCCCGGGCGCCAGTGCCATGGGGATATTCCTGCATCCTGACCCTCCCTCCAGGCCACCGCGCTGGGAAGGGCAGCGGGAGCAGGACAGCCACCTGCTCCTCCCAGAGCTCCCGGCGGCAGGCGTGCAGCAGGGAGGAGGAACTCGTTCGTCCATGCAGTAAGGATCTTTGTGATTTCCTGGCGCAGGCGCTGCCCGGAGTTCTGGGATGCAGCTGGGAGTTTGGGGTGCAGGCTACTGAAAAGCCACACATGGCTCATTTTAATTTAGTGCCAGTTCGAGGGCGACTATACTGAATTGTGACAGAGACACACCAAAGCACACAGACATACTGAACTGAAAACTTCCGCGCTCCTGGCCCCTGCTCCACATACACTGCCTTCTTTTTCCTTTTAGAAAAAAGCAAACCCTTTGGAGCCTCTGGGCCTTCAGACAGGCTGTTCCTTCTCCTGGCTTCTGCTTCTTCCCACCCTCAACCTGCCTCCCCCACCTGCAGCGCTGGGCCTGCCTGTCTTCATCCCCCAAAAATCTCTCCTGAGTGGGGACCATTCCTGCTGCCCCATCGATTTATGTCACAGCACCCTGCTCACCTCCTACAAAGCACTGGCCACGTTAACAATCAAAGACTTTTTTTTGGTTAGAGGCTTACAGGGAAGGGGAACAGGGACTTACTGTTTAATAGGTGCGGAGTTTCAGCTGTGCGAGATGAGAAGGGTTCTGCAAATGGGTAGTGGCACGCGTGCACAACGATGTGCACAGACTCCATGCCATCAAAACGCATAGTTCAAAATGGTTTGGGTGGTAAATTTCATCTTACATGTATTTCACAGCAGTTCAAAACATGGACTGAATTTTGTGCAATACCACTTCCTCTTTTTTCCACTAGTGTACATTGCACCAGTGTGGGGATCCATTTTTTTTAAACATTTTATCTTATACCAGAATATAGCTGATTTAAAATGTTGTGTTGGTTTCAGATGCACAGCAAAGTGATTCAGTTATACGTAACATATATCCATTCTTTTCCAGATTCTTTTCTCATACAGATACATAACACTGAATAGTCTCCTCAGCTATCCAGTAGGTTTTTGTTGATTATCTATTTTATATATAGTAGTGTGTATACCGGAGAAGGCAATGGCACCCCACTCCAGTACTCTTGCCGGGAAAATCCCAGGGACGGAGGAGCCTGGTGGGCTGCAGTCCATGGGGTCACTGAGGGTCAGACACGACTGAGCGACTTCACTCTCCCTTTTCACTTTCATGTATTGGAGAAGGAAATGGCAACCCACTCCAGTGTTCTTGCCTGGAGAATCCCAGGGACGGGGGAGCCTGGTGGGCTGCCGTCTATGGGGTCACACAGAGTCAGACACAACTGAAGTGACTTGCAGCAGCAGCAGCAGCAGGTGTGTGTACATTAATCCCAAACTCCTAGTTTACCCCACCTCACCCTTCCTTGCCCCCCGAGTAGAAATTTTACGTTTTTGCATCATTGTGTTTCCAGGGCCATGCCTAGAATCTGGCCCACAGCAGATGCTAAGGGTACATTAGTTCAATGGCTCATGACATCCTCACATGTTTCTACTCAGCTGTAAGCTCCCTGAGGGCAGGGATACCATTCCTTAATTATATTTGTCTCACAGCTCCTTCCAGAGGGCCCCATACACAGGTAGAGGTCAGGTGCTAATTTAACCCTGGACTGTTACTTATGCAAACTTTGCAAAAACAAAACCCTTGGACTTTTTCAAAATAATTTTATTGATTGATTTATTTTTGGCCGTGCTGCATCTTTGTTGCTGTGAGGTCTTCTCTTCAGCTGCGGAGAGTGGGGGCTACTCTTCATTGTGATATGTGGGCACCTCTCATTTCGGTGGCTTCTCTTGTTGGGGAGCGCGGCCTCTAGGGCACCAGTAGTCCTGGCACGTGGGCTCAGCAGCTGCAGTTTCCAGGCTCTCGAGGACAGGCTCAAGAGCTGTAGATTATGGGCTGAGTCGCTCTGCAGCACGGGGAATCTTCCCAGACCAGGGACTGAATCAGTCTCCTGCATTGGCAGGTGGACTCTACCACTGAACCACCAGGGAAGCCAAAGCTCTTGAATTGCATATAAAATACGTATATGGGGCAGGGTATATATGTAGATATATACAGATTTTGTTGTATTTCCTCTCTTGCTTTGACTGCCAAGAATCCCAGAGGAACTAGATTCCAGGAAGACACTACTACAATGGGGTAGCTTGCTGACTTGGCCATTCAGGTCTTCTGTCCCCCAGGTGGGTTTTTTTTTTTTTCTTTAATTGAAATCAGCCTCAAATTCTGATTCTCTTGGGCATCAGACAAAGTATAAATTGAAAGCAGATAAGTAACAGAAGAGAGTTTCTCACAGGATAAGTACTTTCCTATGTTTTGATAGTGAGTTGTTATTAAATAACAATAATGACAAAATAATATGAAAAACTACTCTCTTTGCGTCTACCTAAAAAGGAAGAAACATGACAAAAATCAGAGGAGCCTCTTCAGATAATTTGGAATAAAATGAAATAAACCCATAGTCCTCTGGTTTATTTCTCGGCTGGTTTTCCCCTGGAATAACCAAAGAAATCATCTAACCCAACACCAAGGTTTTTTAGGTCATATATGCTTCTGGGCAGGCTAAAAATTTTTGATGAAAACAATTCTCTCTTTCTCTCAAAAGCTTGATGAAAGTAAAAGCTGAAGGTATTAGGTGGTGAGGGAAGCCATGAAGGTTATCATTACAGCAAGGCTCTTGCATTTAGGGGGCACTCACCACTCCACGTGCTAGGAGTGTGGCAAACACTGCCTGTTTAATCTCCGCAACTTACAAAGGGACAGCCACGCTGCTTCCCCATCCTCTGAACCCAAACTGAGGCATGTAGAGAGCAGCTTGCCTAGAGTCGCACAGCGTGAAAGACAAAGAGGTAGGAATTCCAACCCAGGATCTTCCAGCAGCATCTACGGTGCACCTTCCTCTTAACGCTCATAACCCGCTCGCGTAACTCACTGGAAGGAAGCAGCATTACTTCACCAATGAGGCGACAGAGAACCAAAGAGGCTGTGGCTCAACAGGAAGGCAGTGGTGATAAGCAGAAAAATACTCAATGCCAGCAGCTCAGCACTAAGACCACCGGAGACTCAGTTTTGTGCCTTACAGATTTGTTAGAGCCACTCTGGGCCACCCCAAAGGACCAAAAAGCCATGATTTTGGCTATCTAAAAAACCTGACAAGTTTATTGCTGTGCTTAATCTAAATTTATATTTTTTCTCAGTTATTTCTACTTTTCATGTCATAATTCACACAAATTGGTAGGGCAAAGAATTAGTACTACCCCAAACACAGTGTTTAGTAACAATGGCTTTTAAAAAAAAAGATACACAGGGCATTTCTTCTGTCAGTTCTTATGGATTAAATATTTGTTCATTTAACACCTGGTGGTTTGCATTTCCCTGGTGGAGTGGTTAAGAATCTGCCTGTGATGCAGGAGACCCTGGTTCGATCCCTGGGTCAGGAAGACCCCCTGGCGAAGGGAATGGCAAGCCACTCCAGTACTCTTGCCGGGAGAATCCCATGGACAGACGAGTCTGGTGGACTATATAGTCCATGGGGTCACAAAGAGTCGGCCACGACTGAGCTAACACCAACACTTTCTAACACCTGACTGCACGTGTCTGGAAGACACACCAGGCACTGTGCGGGCTGAACAGAAGTGCATATGGCCTTTTGTAGGCAGGCTCTGAAGATGAGATGTACACACAGATAATAATTTCAAGGTAAACATTCGTGTCATAAAAGATACACATCAGAAGGACAAGCATACTTCCATTGTGAGGATCATGGCTTGGAAGACAGAAGCAGCTGAGTAGGAACTCAAAGTGGGCAAGGGAGCCTTGGGGTTTCAGCAACTGGCGCTGGGGGTGGGGGCAGGGGTGGGGGCAAGGCTTCTCATGTATTTCAACAGGAAATTACAAATTGCCATCTTTATTAACATGTAACTTAATTAAAGTTCTTAAAAACGACTTCAGTGCATTTCTGCCTTTAAGAAAGATTCTAATTAACAAATCAAATTTGTGTAAAACATCAGAGGATGAGGTCCAGAATGAGGCTTCTGTTGTTGTCTGAAGTTAATGCCTATGGACTATCTACTGCTGAAATTGTTTAGAATAGACTAATTATTCCTTTTTCTCCTTTCTTCTCTCTCTGTCCAGGCACAAGGAAATTTTAAACCATCTACAATCCCTCCATTAAATTAAAAAATAAACAAACAAACCTCCATTGTGAGAGGCGCCATCGGTGTCTGCCTCCTGTCCTCTCATCACAAAAGGAGAGGAGGGCTAAAGAACAGGCTCATTGGTCAGTATTTCATGAATTTAAAAAAGTGTAGCAATGCTGCCTGGGCAGACACAGCAAAACACAAAACAGTCATTTGTTTAAACAAACTCACAAAAACAAAACTACTTCCGATAATATAACCAGTGAATTCTAAAAAGGATCACACATTCAACATGACTTTTTAAACTTTAAATTTCACAAATTAAAAGCAGGATGATGAGGCCAAACCTACGTAGATCACCCCTCTCCCCCCTGCTTATCTCTTTCTGGTTTCATTCAGCTGCGGAAACCACCGACAGCTCAGCCTCTCATCCCAACAGGAAAATTTCAGGGCTCCCGAAGGTCTGAGTCAGACCTGAAAGCTCATGAACATTCTGTTTTCTGGAGCTGATGCAAGGAAATCACGGCAATTGATGACCAGACACACAGTTACCTACCGCATGTCTGATCCCCAGAACGCCTCTGAAATAATTTATCACAAGTTCGATGTCCATTTTCAAAGTTATTAATAACAAGAGTCTGTTTCCGATTTTTAAGATGAGGTTTAACGTTTCGAATCTTTCCCTCTCTCACCAAAATGTCTCTATACACTGGATCTCCATTAATAAACTCCCTTGCTTTACTGCATTTTAATGAAGATGAATAGAAAGCAAACTGAAGAAAACCTTAAATTTCCACGTGAAATGCGAAGAAATAAAGACTGCCGGGATTTAAATTAAAATCTGCGTTTACTGGGTGCCGGGAAATAAAGAGTGTGCGCGCGCCCGCGGCGGCGCAGGGGGATGGAGGCCCCAGCATTTTGTGGATGGGCCAACTTTCCGGCCAAGGTCGATCGGTATTTGACCTAAGTGCATGAGGAACTGGGCGCGATCGCAGGACCGCATGACTTCAGCTCAATGTGCGAATGAACCCTCTCCGTCCGCATTAATTTTTCTCTCTTGCAATCACATTTACACCATTTTATTTTGATTTAGAATCCCGCCCTGAACGACCTCAGCAGGTCATCTACCCTGCGAGGCCCGTCCTGCCGCCGGAGCCGCAGAGCACTCTCCTTACAACTTTAGGACGGCTAGTTTTCCACCAAAACTCAATCCTTCTTAAAAACCCAGAGTGTGCAGTGCATTTCTTATGAACGATTTCTGCGTCCACCGGGAAGCGGATCCCGACACGGGAAGCCCCGGCCACACCCGCCCGGCCACGTCGGAGGGGCGGTGGCGTGGCTCCACACCGCGCCAGCGGCCGCACGGCTCAAATCACGGTTTCAGGGTAAAACGTGAGCCAGCCGGGGGTTCAGAGACACACGGGGACTGCTTTACGGTCTTGCACTACCGGGATCGGAAACTCAGAGAGCAGCAGCCCGGAATGGACGCGATCCTCAGACCGCCACGTCACCCCCGCGGCTCCCCTCTCGGGCCCCTGGCCGCGCTGGCCAGGGGCCATCTGACGTGGCTGGGGAGTGGCGCGTGATCACGTGGCCCGGCCCGCCCTCGGCACTGCGCATGCGCTGGCCGAGCCCCGCCTGCAGCCCGACCCGTCCGAGACTGGGGCCCCCTCAGCCCGTGGCGTTGCAGAAGATTACGGCATCCCGTATGCACGTCGGAGTGCAGCTACTGAAGCCGTTCTATATGCAATAATTCTATCAGTTCGGTGGGATTTATTCCAACGTGGGAACTGGGGGTCTAGAAATAACGAATAAGTGTTAACTATCTGCTTCTGCTCTGAGGCCAAGTTTTAAAACGTTCACCAAGAAACTGCACACATAGAAGAATCTTAGTACAAGGTCTTCTGAATTCTAGGCGGCCACACCTTTAAAAGACACATATATTTAGCATCCAAACTAATTCAGAACCGTCAATGCTGCTGCCAACATTCCTATTTGGCCCTGAAAATGTGTGTCTGTCCCATTGAGCATCTATGGCTGAGAGTGCCTGAGGTTCTTTTTTTCTTCTTTTCCTAATATAATGGTTACATTTCAAACTCCTAAAATTTAATTTGTTGAGAAGTTACTAATATCAGTGAAGAAGAATAAGGGCCACAGGAAACCCAGTGTACCTAGCATGATCTTGGGGTGGATTGCAGGATATTAAAAAATGTAGTCATTCACAGTTCTTTCAAATAGATGCATGAGCTTTAATAAAATATTATAGTTGAGTACAAATACTTTCTTAATCTTTTAAGGCATAAGAAATATAAAAGCTCATATAGGTAGTATTAAAATCAAAGAATAAAATAGCCCAATATATTTAAATATATATTGTAAAAATACATATTTAAATATATTTTTATTCTAAGATTAAAGAGTAATTTTAATCTTTCAGTGGTGGAGAATTCAAAATAAAGATTTCCTTATATGAATATGATGTTGGGTTGCTGAAATTTAATTAAATGGGAGGGGGCTCCTCCAAATTATTCACTGATGCCAGTAATAGTATCTATTCTAAAAGAAGAAAACAGTATCTGGAGCACCTTTTCAATTACAGCATTATAAGCTCAGAGATAAAATTTCATATTATTAATTGAATTTCTTATGGTGGGTAAGCCTTCCTAACTCATCCAAAACATTCAGGGCCTCTGCTTCAGAGGCAGTCCTGCAATTGTGTTCCGTCTCTGAGTCCTCAAGAGCAAGAGGCACTTTCAGCCAGGACCAAAATTAATGGGACGTTTTTGGCAGTTGAGATCTCCTCCCTCCTCCTTCACCTCCTCTGAAGGGAAAAATGGCAACGACGTTTCAAATAACATTCATATTTGAGATTATTTAGGCTTCTGCATATTTTTCTGCTTCGTGTCGTTCATAATTGCCCTCCCAGAAAAAGTGAAGCTGCTACTGCTATTTAAAAAGTTTTATGTCCCTCATTTTAAAAATACATAACGGTCCTCAGAGTAGAATTCCAATTACTAAGTGTAGAAAACAGAAATAGAAGAAAAAAAAAATCACCATT
This sequence comes from Bubalus kerabau, assembly GCF_029407905.1. Taxonomy (NCBI): domain Eukaryota; kingdom Metazoa; phylum Chordata; class Mammalia; order Artiodactyla; family Bovidae; genus Bubalus; species Bubalus kerabau. Next base: position 8,728,630 of record NC_073642.1, on the reverse strand, counting down.
TGGCAAACACCACAGTAACGGATGTTAAAATTAGTAGGTGAAATAATGAGGAGCAGTATGAACAAGATAGATGCCTCCTAATTAGGAAGGGAGACATAGCAACAACGGAGGCCACCTGAACCAAGTGATCAAAGCGACCATCACAGACATGAAACGTGGGCATCGGGTGCCTCCTGATCATGTATAGCCTGAGTTTAATCAGGAGGAAACACATTCAGACTGAAGGACATTCTACAAAATAGCTGCTCCATGCTCTTCAAATGTGTGAAGAGAGTGAGTATCTAAGGAAGACTGAAGAAAATGTCCATATTCAAGGAAACTGAAGAGACACGACAAATGTAAGGTGGGGTCTCGACTAGATCTGAGGCCATAAAGACGTCAGTGGAGGACGGGAGAGGTCTGAATCTGGTCTAGAGATGTGTGGCGCGGCACCGATGTCCATGTCCTGGCTGAGGTAATGGACACTATTTCAGTCACATAAGATGAAGCTGGGTGAAGGGTGTTTGGGAACTCAGTACTTTTTGTAAGTTTTTGCCAGCCTGAAATTATTTTAAATCTAAATGTTATGATCTTCCTAAAAAGTTCATAAAGGAAAAGAAAGCAACTTATAACTTTACCATCAACTAAGCTGAGGGACTCTCGAGCTGTTAGGGTGTATGCCGGTCGATCACTGGTAAACTCCAAAATTTCACTTTGTGTGTTTCCCACTTGAACCAGTTACTGACAATCCCTCCCTCCAAGACAGAGTTTCTTAAGTTAGGTAAACCAGTTAGGAGATAAGGCAAACCTCTACTTTTTACAGATGATTACCAGAGAAAGATTGTGTGAAAAGCTGACAGTGGAGCTCCCAGTGGAGAACTGGGCTTGCGTGTTGCGGGCCCCTTCCATCCTGCTGTATTGCAGAACATTTAATTCCTCCAAGAGGGAAGTAAGATGGTTGAGGGATGCAAAGAAAAACAATCAACAGAACGGATGGCAGAAAACTGCAAGGCTCTCTTGGAGCCTTATAACAATTCTCTATCTTTTTGTTTTACATGTAGTCAGAACGGCATTTTCCTGATTTGAACATATACTCTGTTCTGTCATCTGCTGCAGATTAACAGGCTTCTGCTCTCTTGCCGTTATGCAGAAGAGACCAAATTCTTTCAACAGCAAAAATCTCCACTGCATTCATTAGCAGCAATTTCCTAGCATCGCAAGTCCTACAGTTTCCTGATCTGCCACTATGTGGTAGCGAAGGCAATCAAAAGAGTTGGTCAGGGTTGCACTAAAATCTCATTGGAAAGAACTGATCTACTACTTTTCTCACATATTGGCCTCAAATGAAATGATCCTCACTGGGGAATAGTAGAAAACTGAGGCCAAAACAAATGTGCAAAAGCTATTATTTTTTACTTTAGTGATCCCAGCATTAGGAGGCGTGCAAGAGAAGTCAGGGCACTGTTGTCAAGGAATGCACGACCCCTTTAAGTACACGAACCACATCTTTGCAGGACTGGGGTGCCCCTGATTCAGCCCCTGCCTGGCCAGAAGCAGTGCTGATTAAATCCGTACAAGCTCCTTCCTATGGACAGGAGACTAAGGCTCCAAGACTGGTCTGGCTTGCCAGGGTCACTGTGTGTGGGGGGCGGGGGGGGGGGGGGGGGGGGCGGGGGGGTGTGTATGTGAAGGTGTGGCTGGGTTCTCCAGGATCTAGGCTCTATTGGCCACTTGGCCTCCCAAATCAAGACAGAGCTCACTTACAAAGTGGCTTAGAGGTGTCCGGTAGGGCAGAGAAGGGAAGGCTGGTGTTCCCTAGAAGGAGGGACTTTTGGAGGGACCAGAAGCACTAACTGGGCGACACAGCTGTACTGAGCAGTATGTCTGAAGGTGTGTGGTGGAGCTCCCCTGACCAGTAGGGTCCTTGTGGGCCAACGAGAGAGACCAGCAGGGTGGGAGGACCCAGCAAGCTGATTAGGAGCCCCTGCAGGCATATTTATCTGACAGTGAGGAAAAGGGTGACCCTCGTAAAACACGGTGTCATTAAACAAGGTATGAGGCTGGTCTAGGATCCAACAGTGGGCACAGCGTGCCTTCCAAAGATGGTTTTTCATCACTACGTTAGCTTTCAACGTGGACGAATATGTCCCATTCACTTTCATTTCTCCAGCCATTTTCATATTGTGAGAAAGAGAGACAGAGATGTAAGAAAGGAGGGAAGTAGAAGAAGAAAAGTATCAGATGAAGGAAGTGAAGGAAAATCCTGCTCATAGACTAATACCTCACTTTTCCAGAACTCGGCTATCCAGCAAATTCACGTTTGGGGTATATAGCCAAGGAAAGAAAGAAGCTACACTGCACTTATTGCCTATTTACTCTTATACACAATTCTGATGAGCTTGCAAATCTGTGTTTGAAATACCCGCAGCAAAGAGCAAGCAGCCAGTAATCACCTACAGAGGAGCTGAGAGATACAGCTTTCTTGTCTTACTGCAGAGTCTATTAAAACAGAAATGGAGACATAAAAATGATAAAATCAGACCATAAGAACACAACAAGCCCGAGAAATCTCCAGTATAGGGCAAACTGCCTCCCACTAGACCTTGAGGCTATCGCTGTATTATGCATAATAGAACAACTTCTGCTCTGTGCTGTCCCCGCGTCAGCCAGAAATGATTAAATCATGTTCACGAGCACAAGAAGCAAAGAAGGACATACTCTCTGTTGGAAAGGTTTTCAGATGGAGCGTATACAAACACTGGTGCCGTAGTCTCAGCTTTATGTACTGGATGGATAATTTACGGAACACACTGGAGAGACAGCTGCGAGAGCAAAACGTCTGCTCACGTGGAGTTCATCATCTAGTAAGGATCTGAGATACCCAAGACCCCAGCTTCAATCAGGAGAGCTGGCCATCTGCACTTGTGTACTGAGACCGAAAGAAGCTTTGACTTATTTTTGGATGTGAGCAACCGAACCTGGTCTAAGACTTTGATCAGACACTTAGGAGTCCACGCAGTTAATACTTCAAGGACCAGCACCCATGACCAAGGTCTGCAGCTCTGCCTGCACAAAAACTGAACAACGTAAAAGGCCCAGAGAACTACATCTCCTGGATTTGCCAGCTCTTCTTGTTGAGGAAAAGAATCCTAACCCCAATGCATTCTTACATTTCAGCTGTGACACCCTGAAACTAGAGACGTGTGTTTTAAGTAGTGACAGTTTTTTACAGGAAAAATCCTAGATCTCTTGATATTGTTTGAAAAAGGTCCACGATTATTACCAAAATACAACTTAGTCAAATACCCAGATACAATCAAATTACTTTTTTTAAATTTTTTATCTTCTTACTGCTTTAGAAACCCAAGGGTTTTCTCTCCCCCCTTGAGAGAAAAGATTACAAACTGGCAATTTTCGTTTACTGAGCTCTTGGGGGAAAACATGAAACAGGATTTCTTCTAATGTCTGAGTGCCATGATGGTAGGTGCCGCAGAGCACAGAAAAGCATACATTTAAAAGCTGGGCAGATCTCAGTTCAAATCCCGTTTTGCCCACCTACTGGATGTGTGAACATGGACAGTTTATTTCTTCAAGCCTTCCTTTGCTCATCAGTAAAACAATGTTAGTAGACTCTACTCACAGGTGGTTGCAAACAAATGAAATGAGCCTGACCCCTGTGTTGTAAGCACTCATCTTTATGCAGGTGTGTGCTAAATTTTTGCACAGACCCCAGTATTCACAGGCTTTGCATAGTGGAGCTCAAACTGAATGTGTCTCTCTGTTGGCCAAGTCTTTTTGAGTTTTTCCTTGGAAGAAGAGGCTCACCTTCCCCTGGGGCTGGGCTTCCTAGTAAGGGGAAATCACTGAGGAACAAAAACCAGACAAAGGGGTAGGAGGGAGGGAAAGCCCAAGTCCAGCCTTGAGAGGGGCACGCTTGCCTGCCATTCCTTAAGGAAGGGCTGAGCCACTCTGCAGCCTGTTTGAACACCTTCTAGCAAAGCTGATTCCAGATGTCAGATGGGGTTTGGAAACAGGAAGTTTCAACATCAGCTGGCCTTGGCAAACACAAGCTGTTCAAAATAAAAATGATGGTGATGGTTTAAGATGGAGCGAGATGACTCTGTGGAACAGCTGAGTGCTGTGCTGTCTGTTCAGCTACTGGGTGGGCGACCCGGTCTGGGCGGGGGGCCTGCCCACATTCGTTAGCATCCTGAAAGGCAGTCTGTGCCTCTGCACCAGACCATTCTGTAAACTCCATTAAATGGCTGAGATTGTCCTTGTGGACTTGGGTGGATTGATGTTATTTCTAAAGCATGCAGTTCATTTCAAGAGGGGAGAGGGAGGATTAAGTTGGAAATATTTTTCTATTGAGAAGAAAAATTAAATATAAGTGGAAATGTTTTCATGAAAATTGTTTTTATATGTCAATGTTTCCTGGGAACACTCCGATCACAGTGCATCACAGGACTGTGCTAGATTAGAAGGAATGAAGACAAAATGAATTTAAATAAAATTGAAACTGACCAGCCAGGCTTTATTCTCACTACCTGATGAAACAACAAAGCAGGGACGGGGGTTGGGGGTGGGGAATCCCACAGATGAGCCAGAAGAAGAAATAAAATCAACGCCACTCAAAATTTAACCTTAAATGAGAGTTTCAGTTTTGTTTCAAAATTTCTAAAACCCATCTTACTTTCACAGCCACAAAAGCTTTTGCATGTCTGTGAGTCAACAGCCACTTGATAGAACCTTGAAGCTGTTCTGAGTCGTCTCTCAACCAGGAAACCCACTGGAATTCAGTTACAGAAGATGACTTGCTTGTTTTATAGTTCTTAGGTCATTAGGAGTATTTAGCATTTGCTGATAATCAACAATAGCTCCAGAAAATGTGTGCAATTAGACAGCTGGTCTGATCGTGTTGCATTTTTAAAATTTTGCACACCCCCTTTATTAACCTGAAATATGACAGGAAAAGTAAAATACACAGGTCTTAGTTACCCTTGTGAAAATAAACATGTACTTTAAGAGGAAAGTATTTTGTCAGTTAATCTTGTGTCTGGAACCATATGGACTTGTGGCCACAAACCTCAGCGGCATGTGGCTATTTATATTTAAATTAATTAAAAATTAAATACAGTCTGAAATGCATCTCTCAGTCCCAGTAGCCACATTTCAGGTGCTCCGCTGTCAGACGTGGCTAGCGGCTCCCGTACTGGACAGGGCAGATGTCGAACTCTGCCACCACCTCATAAAGGTCCACAGGACAACTCTGGTCCAGATCAAAGACCAGAAGCTGTGAGCTATGGGTATGTACGTTTATTTTTAAAACTCTGCACAAAATGGTTTACCTGAATTTGGGGGTCACTTAAGGGTAGCTAAGCAACAGTTTTCTACTTGCACACAACTGTTTTCCCTAAGCCACATCAGTGCTCAAGCCAAGGAAAATCCAATACGTAGTCTCTCCTCCGTATCATGTCTAGTGTACTTTCTATCGTGAACCCCCCTATTCCCTATCAACAGAATCTCTCACCCAAAACATGAACAAGGATTCCTGTTGCCTACAGAGAACAGAGGTGTTCGCAGGCAAAAGGGTAGATCATTATTTTCAGATGGAAACACCTTCCCAAGATTCATTTCAACATTAAAACACACAGCAGGTGTTACATATTAAAACACATACCAGGCTTCCCCCTATATGGCCATCATCACACTTCTCTTTATTTAATGTCTGCATTCCCTGCCCAACTGTCAGCTTGATGTGAGCAGAAAGCAAGTGTTCTGTTTGCTATTGTACACCCATTACAAGCACAGTGCCTGGGACAAAACAGATGCTCAGATTTTTGTGGAATGATTGAATGAAACTTAAGAAGAATGGTATTTTGCCGAAGAATAGCAAACATCCTTTTAGAGACTGGATCCAATTCTTTTATATTTGGAGAGCAATCCACCCTTTATTTTCAGATACAAACTGAAAATAACTCAGCCGACTGATTCATGCAACTTTGCAGGCTACCGTTTAGTATCTTCCATCAATGGCTCCTTCCAAAAAGCATAGCACTAAGTATTTTATACTTGTTATTGCCTCTACCACCACCTCCCCCCGCCCCCACTCTGATATTTTCTCTGCCAGGAGGAGTGGGAAATCAAGGCTTAGGGAAATTAAGTGACTTACCCAAGGTCACAGAGCTGGAGTTGTATAATTGGAAAAGCTGCCCTGGCGATAATTATGGACCAGGTTCATCATAATGCCAGGTTACACAATTCCTGCTTGGGTCAGGAAGGTGATGATGGTCCTGGGCACACTTTCAAGGAAGGAGCTGGGCATGGCTCTGCCTCTTTGTACCCCTAGAGTTCAGCCAAGCACCTGCCCACAGGCATCCCACAAATGTTTTCTGAACAGAACTCAATAGTCTTAATGGCTCAGGGCTACAGAGCATCAGGGAAGGTGCCTGGGTCCCAGCAGTGGGCAGAGCTCAGCACACTCCACACCTCTCCCACAGTGACAGCCGGCGTCACAGTGACCCTGTCCTTGTCCTCTATGCAGAGCCTCATGCGTTGGACACCATGGCCATCCCACGTCAGGGGCCTGCCTGCTTCTGCAGTCTAACCAGCTGCATGGCACTTGAAGGAGCTGGGGCACCTCAAGTGCCATCATGCTTTCCCCCTCTGTTCAGAACTTCCCATTTGTTTTTAACACATACTTGACAATGGTTCAGTAAGGACCCGCTGGGCCCCTGGTATGTATTGGACCACTCTGTCTTCAAGCAAGGGGCTCAGATTTTCCTGTTTGGCCCAATTCCTTCAAATGAGGGCTTCTAGCCTGACTTATAAGTGATTTCATAAAAATCACTATTGACAAAGCAACAGATTTTAAATTTATACACATGAAGAGCTAACTTTTTTTTGTTTAATATTTATCAAGGGCTGGCTAAGTAAAACACAGAAAGGTATAAAAAGAGCAATGGGCACCTGTTCTTATGGAGGAAAGGCAGCAACATCAATGGCTCCACTTCCTACTCTCTCAGAGGTCCTTGTTCATCTCCATCTATGGCTGACAAGAACCGCTTACCATAACTCACACTTCCCAAGAGCCAACTTGGTGCCAAGCACAGTTAATCCTCATGGCTCCCCCAAGGGACAGGTATTGTCACCTCTCTTTACAGAGGAGGGAAGACAGGCTCAGAGGGTTGGTCATGTGGCCACGGTGCCAGTGTGTCTGGCTCCGGAGCCCGGGGTGCCATTGTGTGACATTATATGACTCAGGCTGGGGGATGCCGTGAAAGTAAAAGATGCCCCCGAGGCCCTGGAGGACGCAACCCAGGCCAGGGTGGGGGTCCCCCGGGTGCTAAGGATGAGGCTCACAGGGGCGGAGAGTGAGGGGCCAGAGCCGCGGGGAGGGCTGTGGGGAGGGGCGGGCTGCAGCTAGCTCTGGAAGCTGGACTGGGTGGGTCTGGGGGACACCCAGAACTGGGGAGGCTGGTCAGGAGTGGCCGCGGGCGCCACACCCAGCCAGGGGCGCTGAGGGGTCTGGAGGCGGGTGTGGGGAGGGCTACAGCCAGATCAGCACGAGCTCCCTGCCCAATCACGCGGGAAAGCCCTGGGGAACCTGACCCTGGGGTGGGATTAAAGGTGATTCCAAACCGGTCTCCAGCCACCAAGGTCGGCAGAGCCGCCGGGGCTCTCCTGCTCCCCCCGCTCTATCTGAACAAGCCGCTTGGCTCCCGGACCCGCCTGCCCTGGCGTCCTCATGCAGGGAAACAGGCTTTGGTTATTCAGACGTGACTTACTGGCACGGAGAGGCTGTTGGCGTGGAAAAACGAACAGGCTGACCTGGCCAGGGAAGAGCAGGTGACAGAGAAAGCCAGCAAAAGATGAGCTCAGTGTGCCACTCCAAACCAGGAGGAGGCCCGCGGGAAGGGGCCGCGAGAAGGAGGGTTGAGCAGAGGCCAGTAGGGCACCTCCAGGGGCCCCGCAGGGAGCCAGGCGCCCTTCCTGGGGAGCTTCCCTAGGCCTCACAAGCCTGCACAGGGCGTCATGCTTTCCATCTCACCCCGGGGGGACGCCGAGGCTCACAGGGGTCAAAGGAATGGCCCCCGCGAGCTCAGGAGGGCCAAAGCTGGGGCTCAGAGCGTGACAGCACCCTGCCTGAGGCTGCAGTGCCCCTTTGCCTGCCTTCGCCCTGTCTGAAACTTCACACGGGGCGGGGGGGGGGGGGGGGGGGCGCGACAATGCCACCCAGAACCGCAGGGCCCCCAAGGCTGGGCGGAACTCCGCCCTGGCCCCTCTCCCAACCCACGCGCCGAGACCCCTCCTCTCAGGAAAATTATCCTAGTTGTGGAGTGCAAAGGGACAGCGAGAGCAGGGGGAGAGAGACAGGGAAAGAAATCCAAATCGGATGGGACGGCTAAGTTGAAATGGGACATATTTCCTAGGGTTTAAGTGGCCTGGAAGCTGCTCTTGCAAATCATGACGACCACCACGTACCATTCTTTATATTTATATTTGTATTGTATCCTTCCCTCCTTTCATTCCCGGTAAGCACCTCACACGCCCCACTGCTGAGGAAGCACACAGGCTGCAGGGCTGACATGTCCTGCCCCACGGCTGCAGCTCTGCTGCGTTTCTGCAGTTATCATAAACCAAGAAGCAGAGGCCTTCTCTTTTTGTGACTGTGATTCAGGCCCGAAGGAGGCCTAACCTCCACTCAGCAAACCAGAACCTCAAAATCATTTATTTTTTGTTGACGGGGCTTCTCACAAAATATCCCCAAACAAGCTCTCTTTATAGAGCACTTTTCCTTTCTTTTGAAAAGAATCGCTAAACAAGACTGGATGTCATCTGGAACAGCCGCTCCTAAAAAGGGGGGGGCATTTTGGAACCAAATGCCACATGCTCATGCTGGATTTTGCCATTCTGCCTGCGCTTCCTGCTCAGAGCCTCTGTAGCATAACAGAGAAGCCTCAGACACTGAAGCTGCTCCCGGCCGCGCAAACTCCAGTCCGCATCTTCCAGGCAGCCCTGTCACAAATAATTCCTGTCCACTACGCCCCTATCACACTGAATACAACCACATTGTGCAGCTGGAAATGGGAAACCTGATTCAGACCACGGAGGAAGGTACAAAAACATTGAGCTCAACACAATGCTGTCTTTCTTGCGTGTGCTGCTGGTGATGGTAGAGCAGCAGATCTCCTACTAGTGGGTGAGACATTCAAGACCCGTTTTAGAAGGAAACGCAGAATTAAAATAGCATTCAAGCATCCCCAAACAGTCACAACAACAACAACCAAAAACCCACCCAGTCCTTCCCGAGCTGCGCCAGTTTCGTGTGCAGTGTTCCTAACCAAAATCCGTCTAGCCCAAGCACGCAATTTAAAAAGGAAGCACGATCTCCGCAGAAAATGGTGCATGTTGACAAAGCGTGACTTGTCCCACATGGGCAGGAATCAAAGGAAAACCAGCCTGATGGCAACCCAGCCTCCTTCAGTCTGCAAGATTAGCCGGAGGGAAAAGAAAGAGGCCAGCATGAGGGCAGGGGGGGCGCGGGCAATGGAGGACGGGGTCCAGAAGGCCGTCCGTGCCCTGCGAGATTCTGGTAAACAGCAGCCTGTAATGGCCACTGCGAGAAGGAAAACAGACATGGAGGGAAACGTGTTTACAACTGCGGCGGTGGGCGGGAGGCTTAGCGGAGGGAGGGAGGGATTCCCCGGCTCCGCGCGCCGCTCGCTCGGCTTCGCTGAGGCCCCAGGGCTGGGTCACGCTTCGGTGCCCGCACCCCCGTTTTATGGGGGGGGGGGAGGGGTGGGGGCGCACATCTTGTTTATGGGGAAGGTTACTCCTCCGCTCTGCTGATCGCTGCCCCAACACTCCCGCCGCATCCTTGCGGGATGCGCGCTTGACTGACGGCCGTGCCGGCCAGTCGCCGCCCGGGCCCCTGGTTCAGTGGACTTTCCCAGCGAGCCGATTGGGCGGCGGGGAGGGCGGGTCCTCGTGATTGGCGTGCCACTCGGAGTAGAAAGTAGTAAACAACCTCGGTCTGCCGCGGCGGGGAGGGCGCGGGATGCCCGCTGCCCTGGTCCTCGCCCCGAGCCCGGGCGGCCCCGAGACAAAAGGAACCCGCGGTGGTGAGACGGCCGAGGGCCCCCCAGAAAAGCAGACATGAGTGGGCGCCCTTTAGATCCCCTGGGCGAGAACTGCTGACTTGCAGCTTCCCATCATTTTTGTTCGGTGGAAAAACCAAAAAGGTTTTGTTTCTACAATTCTCGCTCTCCTTTTTCTTCCTACAACTTAAAAACTCCCAAAAGGGAACGGGCGAGGGCCGATTCACTTGACTCTCCCTTTCCCCGCTCCCTCCACAGTGTATACTTTTGTCTCTGCAGAAGTGATTTTAAACCCTGGTACTAAAAATTGTTTGCTTACATAATGTGCCCTTCACAGAGGTGAATTAGACGCCTTGTTAGACCTTTTCATCACAAGTTTTTGGAGCTGTGATCTCACTCAGGGCTGACCCTGTTTGGAAACATACATATAAAAAGAAACTGAGATGATGTTGTATTAAGCTCCTTTGACAAGAAATAAACAGTTAACTTGCATTTTCCATAGAGGGGGTAGTTCACCCAGGATATTGCACGCATGCCAAGGTAACTCCTGATCTAGTTTGACTTGAATCACAATCCACTCCTCCTCCTGGCCTCACCATCCTCCTGGGACCTCAGCAAGAAAATTGGCAGCTTCCACCATGGAGGTGCTGCTCCCCCAAGCCCGGCAGCTCCTGGGGCTGCTTCCAGGAGGGGCACAATCAACACAGAGGTCTCCAGACTCTACCTTCCTGGGAGAGTCCACAGAGAGGCCTCCCGGCGCTGATGGAGAAGGGAAGGGGGGTGGGGCTGGACACAGGCGGGATCTCCAGGACACCTGGTTGCCTGCTGACTCTACACTCTCATGGTAAGCCATGTTGCCACCCGTGGCCAGACAGCCAGACTGCTGGAGAGCTTTAAAAATAAAGATACAAAGGGCTCCTTGCAGGATGCAACTTAAGAGTGAACCTGGGGGTCCTCTGTATCACCCCACCCCCCACCCCCCAGCTCCACGGATTGCCAGCCTCTGTTGTCTGCCTGCTCCAATAGCGCCTCGCCCCCACTGCCTGCGGCGTGGAGTTAGTGCCCTTGTCTCTTCCACCCTAGACCCAGCCCCCAGGTCTGCAGCCTCCTTCCTTCCAACCAACCTCCCTTGGGGCACTCGGTTCCGGTCGCAGGCCCCAGTGCCCGCCATACACACCCTTCACGCCCTTCACTCAGTCTTCTCCTTCTGTGCTATCCCCTGCCAGCCCGGGAGAGGCCGCTGTTCTCCACCACTTCCCGCCCCTGCAGCCCGCGCCTCTCAGTGCCCCTGATGGCCCGGCCAATACTGCGTGCAGACTCGGATCGCAGCTCTGGCCACCTCGGGAGACAACTGAACTTCCCGAGGGCAAAAGTGGTGTCGGCTTCTGATGTGTCTACGGAGATGTAGGCCTGCGGTAAGCATGCTCTGGACTTGCGCACCTCTGCGCGCGGTCCTCAGCCTCTCCCCGCCCCCAGCTCACTCAGAGGGTGCTCTCCGAGCTGGCTACTGGCTGACACGTACCCCCAACCCCCCGACCCCCAGGTGGAGGTCCTGGCAGTTTTGCCCCTCTATGGTTCCCTGCACACACGCAGCTGTTCCTGCCGTCTCCTCTGCCACTCAGGCCCCTTTCTGCCCTCCCGAGAAGAGGCAAATTCTTCTTCAGCCTAAAAAATGCTCCCTACCTTGAGCAGACCTTTCACCAGCTCCTGCCACCCCTTCCCCCAGAGCATCTCAGAGAGAGAGGCCTCCAGATATCTGCTCCTTTCTCCGCCTGGCCGGGACACAATGACAGTCCGACAGCTGGCGTGGTGTACGCAAGAACCAAGAACTGAAAGGCAAATCCACAAAGTGCTTTCCTCCCCCACCAGGTGTCCACAGACCGGTCCATTCTGGTCTCCAGACCCGACAGTGCACCCACTTTCAAGCTGGCTCCGCCACAAGGTCCTTCCCCAGTGCCTCTCCCTGAAGACCCCGCCTCTGTCTGACTGTGGGCGGGCTCCTCCTCCCCTTTCAGCTCTCTTGCTCAAATGTCACTTCTACGCCCACCACGCCCACCTCCGGGCCACTATTACACAAATCTGTTTCATTTGCATCATGAGATTTAACTACCATCCTTCCTATCTGATTACCCGCTTGCTGGCTTTATAGTCTGTCTTCTTTTTCATCTGCTGGATTCACAACCACATCTCCAGCGTACCTCGATCCAAAGCAACTCTGGGCGCCATAAGGGACAGTATAGGAGGCTCCACTCAGCAGCACATTCAGGCAAAGGGAAGGTGAGGTTTCCGGGAGGGTTTGCCTCAGAACCCTCAGTCTGACACTCACAGAACCATACGAGGCGGAGACAGGACTAAGCTCTGTGGCCCCACTTGACCCAAGGAGTCCCAGTCGTCCTGAGAATCCCAGGTTCTACAGCTGGAACCAGGGGTCCCTCTCTGCTCCCTGTGTAACATGTTACATGTATCATCCATTATATAACTTTCCCAAACAAATACAGATTAATGGTGGGACAGGGTAAATTATTATTGACAAACTTAGCACTTTCCACAATGAAAAATTAAAAAAAAAAATTGGCATAGATAATAACTTTGTAGCTCAGAAATGAAAAAAAATATATATATATATTAGTATATCAGATACAACACAGAATCTGCCTTCCCATACTTTGCTTACAGTATTTGACAAATATGAATGTTTTTATTTTTGCCTTTCACACAAGTAAGAGATTGAGAAAAGGCAGAGGAACCAGAGATCAAATTGCCAACATCCATTGGATCATAGAAAATCAAAAGAATTCCAGAAAAATATCTACTACTGCTTCATTGACTATGCTAAAGCTTTTGACTGTGTAGATCACAACAAACTGGAAAATTCTTCAAGAGATGAGAATACCCTTACCTGACTCCTAAGAAACCTGTATGCTGGTCAAGAAGCAACAGTTAGAACCAGACATGGAGCAACAGACTGGTTCAAAATTGGGAAAGGAGTGCGTCAAGGATGTATATTGTCACCCTGCTTATTTAACTTATATGCAGAGTACATTATGAGAAACGCTGGGCTGGATGAAGCACAAGCTGGAATCAAGACTGCTGGGAGAAATATCAATAACCTTAGATACGCAGATGATACCACCCTTACGGCAGAAAATGAAAAAGAACTAAAGAGCCTCTTGATGAAAGTGGAAGAGTAAAGTGAAAAAGCTGGCTTAAAATTCAACATTCAGAAAACTAAGATCATGGCATCCAGTCCCAACACTTCATGGCAAATAGATGGGGAAACAATGCAATCAGTGTGACAGACTTTATTTTCTTGGGCTCCAAAATCACTGCAGATATTGACTGCAGCCATGAAATTAAAAGATGTTTGCTCCTTGGAAGAAAAGCTATGACAAATCTAGACAGTCTATTAAAAACCAGAGACATTACTTTGCCAACAAAGGTCAGTATAGTCAAAGCTGTGGTTTTTCCAGTAGTCATGTATGGATGTGAGTGTTGGACTATAAAGAAGGTTGAGTGCCACAGATTTGATGACTTTGAGCTGTGGTGTTGGAGAAGACTCTTAAGAGTCCCTTGGACTGCAAGATCCAACTAGTCCATCCTAAAGGAAATCAATCCTGAATATTCATTGGAAGGACTGATGCTGAAGCTGAAGCTCCAATACTTTGACCATCTGATGTGAAGAGCTGACTCACTGGAAAAGACCCCGATATTGGGAAAGATTGAAGGCAGGAGGAGAAGGGGATGAGAGAGGATGAGATGGTTGGATGACATCACCAACTCGATGGACATGAGTGTGAGCAAGCTCCAGGAGACTGTGAAGGACAGGGAAGCCTGGCGTGGTGCAGTCCATGGGGTCATAAAGAGATGGACATGACTGAGCAACTGAACAACAGCAGCACACTGTTCTGCTTATTATTTTGCTCACTTAATATATGTTGAAGATATCTACTTAAACAGCTACATAACATTCCACTGTATGGATAAACCCTAATTCAATGGTTCTCATACTCTGTACAATGAAATCACTTGAAGGACAAAAAAAAAAAAAAAAACAAAAAACCATGAAATATGTGTCCTACCTTCCAGAGATGGATTTAATTGGTCTGGGGTATGACCTGAACTTTGAAATTAAAAAAAATAATAATTCCCTAAGCGATTCTAATAAGCCCACAATTTTGGAAGTCACTGCCCTTTATTGGGTGTTAGTTGCTCAGTTGTGTACAACTCTTTGCAACCCCATGGACTGTAGCCTTCCAGGATCCTCTGTCCATGAAATTCCCCAGGCAAGAATGCTGGAGTGGGTAGCCATTCTCTTCTCCAGGGGATCTTCCCGACCCAGGGATTGAACCCGTCTTCTGCATTGCCTGTCTAGTCAAGGCTATGGTTTTTCCAGTGGTCATGTATGGATGTGAGAGTTGGACTGTGAAGAAGGCTGAGCACCGAAGAATTGATGCTTTTGAACTGTGGTGTTGGAGAAGACTCTTGAGAGTCCCTTGGACTGCAAGGAGATCCAATCAGTCCATTCTGAAGGAGATCAGTCCTGGGTGTTCATTGGAAGGACTAAAGCTGGAACTAAAGAAGGATGCTAAAGCTGAAACTCCAATACTTTGGCCACCTCATGTGAAGAGTTGAATCACTGGAAAAGACTCTGATGCTGAGAGGGATTGGGGGCAGGAGGAGAAGGGGACGACAGAGGATGAGATGGCTGGATGGCATCACCGACTCAATGGACAAGAGTTTGGGTGAACTCCGGGAGTTGGTGGTGGACAGGGAGGCCTGGCATGCTGCAATTCATGGGGTCGCAAAGAGTCGGATACAACTGAGCGACTGAACTGAACTGAACTCCTGCATTGCAGGCAGATTCTTTACTGTCTGAGCTACCAAGGAAAACCTTTATTACCTATTAGATCATTGATGGATATTTGAGTTATTTCCCATCTATTGCTCTTCCAAACAGTGGCATATTGCATAACTTTGCACAATAGTCACTTTGCATGTGTGTAAGTATATATGGGGTAAATGCCCTTCACAAAGTTGCTGAGTCAAAGGAGATATGTACTTATAACTTAAGAGATATTGCCAAATTCCCCTCCACAGATACGGTACCATTTTGCAGTCCTCCCAGCAACTTGGGGCTGTTTTCCTGCAGGTTTGCCAACAATGTGTGTTATCAAACATTTTGAATTTTTTCCAATATAAAAGGTAAAAAAAAATGGTATCTCTGTGTTGTTTTAATTTCCATTTTTTTATGAGTGAGATTAAAACTTTTTTTTCATTGCTTAATAGTTATTTGTATTTCCTTTTCTATAAATTATCTGTTCAATATTTCACCCCAAATCCTTTGGAATTGTTAGTCTTTTCCTTATCAATTTCCAAGATTTCTGGTTTTTTCTTTTCTTTGTTTTAACCAACACAATTAGCTGTCTCAGACAGAAGTTGCATATATTTTTCCCAGTTTAGCATTAGTCTTTGCTTATAGATTTTGGCTATGCAGAAGTTGTTTTTGTTTTTAATAATGTATTCAGTCCTTATGAATGCTTTCTTTTCTGCCTTCTTGTATTTTGTGTTGAAACCAAAAAGGCCTTACCCACTTCAGGCTTGTAAAGGAATTTCCCCCATGTGTTCTTTAGCACTTTTATAGTTTTGCTGTTTACATTTTTACCTTGGATCCATTTGGAATTCAATGTAGCGCAGGGTATGATGTATGGACACAACTTTACTTCTTTTCCAGATGGTTACCCATGCCCCAGTGCCAGTAAGTGAAGAATCCATCTTTATCCCACTGATTTCAGAGGTGGCCTTTACCAAATACTAAATTTCCTTATGTACTTGTGTCTGTATTTAGACTGTCTATTCTATTTTACTAGCCTGTTCATGCACCAGTATTTCACTGTTTTAATTATTCAGACTCTATGGACTATTTTAAAATCTGTTAACACTGGGGCTCCTCACTGCTTTGATACAGTTTTCTTGGCTATCTTGTTTATTTATTTGTTTCATGATAGCTTTAGAACTCATCTAATTGGTCTTTGGATCACATTAAATTTACAAGTTAACTTGAACTGACGTCTTGATAACGTTGATCATTCCTGTCTGATAATATGTCTTTCCATTTATTCAAGTTGTCTTTGTATTTTTTTTTTTACTAAAATTAAGTTTTTGTTAATTCTGAAGTGCTTTTTCTTTTTCTTTTCATTGAAAATACTCTTTTCTTCTATAATATCTTCTAATAAGTTACTTGCATATTGTAGGATTTAATTATGATAAATGTGTTTATGCTGTTTCTAGCAGAAGTCATTCTGTTCTGTGCCCTTAGAAGAATATAGTGGGATGGAAAAACTCAAAGGCTGAATACTCATTAACAATAGATAAGGGTTAAGATCCTAATCAAGCATCCAAGTTACACATTTAGAGCTGGCATTCATAAAACAAGTTAAATGGTGCGGGGTGTATTGCTGGAGAGGCCAACGCAGGGTGCTGGCAGAGAGAATATGGTATCCTCAAGCTTTAATACACAGGGGGAAAAAGGACTCATTCTAAGGATGATGAGCAGCTGACTTCATGCCTTCCTGGGAACCTGAGGACAACAGTGTTATCTTGGTTGTGTGTGCTCAGTCCCTCAGTCGTGTCTAACTCTTTGTGACACCATGGACTGTAACCCACCAGGCTCCTCTGTCCATGGGGTTTTCCAGGCAAGAACACTGGAGTAGGTTGCCATTTCCTCCTCGAGGGGATCTTCCGGACCCAATGTGTAACTACATTTCCTCCTTGAGGGGGGAACAGAAGGGAATAAAAATCCCCATATAATGCAGGGCCAGACAATTCTGAGACTAGAAGTAGAAAAGCCTCAAATCACATGAATCAAATAAACATATTTCAAAAGGTAGTGTCATCAGATTTCAGACATCCTGCAACCTCCGTGGCTATCAATGAGCATTTATTATATGCTTGCAGTTACACTGTTTGTCCAGGTAAATTGAAATGCCTTCCATCTTTGGCAGCAGGTCTGATCATTTCCATTTTACAGATAGGGACCACCTAATGTACACAAGCGGTGGAGCCCAGATCCAGAGGTAGGCAGGTCTGTCTGGTTCTGAAGACTTTTCTCTCCGGATAGCACACTGTCCACCACTCTTAGTTCATCAGTGCAGAGTCGAAGAGCTGGTGTGGTCTGGGCTGTCGTGGTGCCCCTGAGCGCTCCTCTTTACTGAGACGTTTCCCTGCACAGAATGGTCTGCTGTGCCTGCGTCTTAACGAGCCAACGTAATATTTGGTAGCCAAGTAACGTGTTACCGGGTCAAGGCTGTACTTCATTTACGCCAGGCCAAAAACTGAGCATTTCACACATTCGCTTGAAGACATCCTGAGAAAATGTTTGTGTATAGTTTCCCTTAGTCATCCTAAGTCACTGACTTGCTAAAATTAATCTTGAGTGGGGGACACAGGGGACTATCCAGCAGCTTTCAAACAGTTCTTTAAGGCAGCAAAAGAGCAGCAGCGCTGCCCATGCAGAACTGGGTCATGAGTTTACCGGTACCAGCCCCTTGTCCACTGTGTCTCCCCCACGGAGACCTCGGGGAGCCCTGCCCGCCCCCCTGGGACTGGACAGCATCTTGGGGCTCCCAGCACCCTGCAGTCGTGCCAGGACACATGGACAGGTCACACCAAAGGCACCCACCTCCTGGGGGTGCTCCTGGAAAGGGGCCCTAACTTCTCCACGCCTTACATTCTTCCCACTGTAGTTTAAGCTGTAGGCACAGAAGGAAAGACTAATTGAACTCAGCTAAATTACCCTTAAATTCTCTCCTCACTCATTTATTATCTCCACATTTAGTAAGGCCACACTGTTGTGCCTTCATGCCTCCCGTGGTACCCTTGATAACTGTATCAGAGCCAGCTACCAGAAGCACTAAGGAGTCAACAGAAAATGTTACAACTGCCAAACAACACAAGATATGAGCAGATCCTTTTTACAAACCTGCTTTTTATGCACAGCTTGTGCGACTTCTGTAATTTAAAAGTTTTATAAGCCATGTGAAAGAACAAATGTTGATACTAAGGTCAATGAATGGAGGGGAGAAAAGTATACATAATCAAAATCAAGTTTCTTTCCTTTGGTTGGTATCAAAGGAGCTATGGGAAAGTGAATATATCTTATAGAAGAACAAAGACTGAATAGAAACAGCCACTGACAGCAGTCATACAACAGTAAGATAGGCAAGGCAACCTAAGGATGCTGTTAGAAATTGTGAGCCTTCGTCTACCCGATACCTCTAACCTTTGAGTCTGTAAAGCTGCCAACTCAATTTTACAGTAGAAATTTCAGGCAATTAGGGGACATTTAATATTCACTGTATCTACTATGAAAGAAGAAAATATCTTAGAAGAATTTTTTAAAACACTACTTTGGAACACTTATGGGCAAACAAGAGTTGGAGCACTAATGACTGTAATTTCCCCACCAGGATCACTAGGTGAGGCGTTCAGAAAACTGACAGAGGCGAGGATGATTCAGCTGCTCCAGCAGAAGGGGAACAGAACACTGCCAATCAGTTGCAAACCCGGAGCTTCACAGGCTCACCTCAACTGACAGCGAGGGCTGCAAACCAGGGGTTTGGGGTAGGGTGTACGTAACGGGGAGTGGGGCTAGGGAGAGAGAAGAGGAGGGAATGTCTGTGAGTGGGGGAGAGGAAGCAGAGGGCCAGCTCAGTTCCCATACTGCACACAGGCAAAGCTCCTCTAAGGTTGTCAGGCCAGCTCTGATCCTGAATCAGGGCAAAAGAAAAATAAATTCCAAGGCACAAGTCACAGGAAAAATCAGAACACCTGCTCTGTTAACAGCACTTGAATAAAGTGTTAGAAGCCTATTTGTATTCATTTCCCTATTCTCAGAATCACTGAGTACCTACTGTATATGAGATACACGAAGAGTTTGCAAAGTTTGAGGGCGCTTCCCAGATCCTTTCAGATTTAATCAGGCAAAAGTATTCGAGGGGAATTTCACTTTAAAGTGAGGTGATAAACATGGTCATGAGCTTAACTGGGGAGCATTTCACAGTGTACACGCACATGAGGACCTTAAGTTGTACATCTCAGTCAAGCTGGTCAATTTTCACTTATCAGTTACAGCTCAGTAAAGCTGGGCGGGGGGAGCCCTCATATGAAACCCTTTGCTGCATCAATGTGTGCTGTGAGGAGAGGGTCTCCAGAGCGCCTGATGAAATCTTCCAAGATTTTACTTTAACACTTCTCAGCTAACTCAGAGATCTGGCTGTAGAACTACTAATATTTCAAACAATACAAATGTAATTATAGTTGAAGCATATTCTCTAACAGAAGGAAGGAAAGATTGGCATTTAGAAGCTTCATTAAACTTTTGGCCTTTTCAAGGCTAAATGAATCTTAGGGAAGAAATAAAAAGTTCTCGTTGATTAATTTAAAAACAGATTTCTTACAATTAACGGATCTACATCTGTGAAAAAGGGAATATTAATAGAAATTTGAATATTCTCTCACTTTCTCTGGCTATTTCAATGAATGTATACCTCTCTACATATAGAATATGGATATGTAATAGTTACTCAGCAAAATTTAATTGTCTATTTTCTCATATCAGGGAAACGTCAGTTACGTTTGCACAAACATGACTAGCTCAAGCAGCTTATTTACAAATGCAGACATGCCTGGTAAAAGATTAGGGAGGAAAACGTATAAATACATTTGCCCATATGATGCCACCCCAGTCATCAAATGAATTTTTTTTGTCAGCAGAAGAGTTAAAAAAGAGTTAATGTACTTTAATGGAGTACATTAAAATGTTCAGCACTTAGAATATTCCTTTTCTCATGGTTCTAATCCCAACACAGAAATGACTTGTTAAACAGACATAACTAAACTATCAATTCTCTTCATCTTCAAATTTTATTTAGACTTGCCACCCTGTTTTTCCTCTGGAATTTCCTTTGCTTTTCCTTTTGTCAGTAAGCTAAATTACTTCTCCTCCCACATCATAGAAGTATTAATTTATAAAACACATAGCCATATGTCATATCTCATGTAATTCTATTTTACATTTCACCACCCCCTAGACTTATCTAACATGAACAAATAGATATTATTTACTGGAGTCAGAATGAGAATTATCTAATGCCACTTACATAGCCATAAATTGATTTTTGATTAATGTTTAAGCAAAAAGCAAACAAGCCCATCTGCTCCAAAAACAAACAAACAAAAGTAGAGCACACGGTTCAAAGGAATCTCTTCAGTGTTTCAGCTGCTGGGAAGAATTTGTTTTCTCCACTGCTATTATGAAAATGCGCTGCTGACAAGAATATAATTCTGTATCTAGTTTCTCCTCTAGCAACTGTTAATTTGATAGACTGTTGCTTATGGTAAAATAGAAAAACAATCGCACTCTGAAGAAAGCCCAGGAGACAGGTGAGCAGCAGTGAGTGTCTTCTGGGCCACCAAGGCAGCAGGGGAACCTCGCGTGGTCACTGAAGTTGCTCTCCGTGGTCAGGTTAAGAATGAAGAGGCGCCACGTGGCTCAGCAGCGTCCCCGGTGCCGAGCAGGGGTCCCCAGGCACGGACCCCAGCCTGCCGGGGCCCAGGCCCTGGCTTTGCCCAGCCGAGCACTCTGGTCAGGAGAGAGACTGAGAAGGCCAGGGATCTGCGAGCTTGGGAGCGCAGAGCACCTCTCCTGACGGTCTCGCCCGTGGTGAAGGTGCCCGTTCTGCAGAGGGGCCGTGCCGTGGGTGACGGAGATTCTGCTGGGGAACCGAATGCCTGGGAGCTGTCAGAAGGGGTGTCCAGCCATCCACCCAAGGAACAGGCTTCTGATCTTCTCAGCGAGGACTGAGACCCAGGACTGAAGGCAGGCCACAGGAACCCAGAGGATGCTGAAGACATCCAGAGCTGCCTTTCTGCAGGGGTCAGACCTTGGACGTGACCTCCGGCCCCAGCTCTGTCTGCCTCCATATTCCAGGATGGCCTCTGAATGAACACTGTCAGAGTACCGAAGGCCGATGCTGCAGCTCGGCCTTGGTGAGGGGGTGTGGGCAGGCTGGCCCCCGCTCCGAGGAAACGTTCCCCAGTGCGCCTGAGGCGGACACTCAGGCGGGCATGAAAGGAGGTCCCCAGCGCTGCTGTCATTCCTTGGGACGTCTGTGTCGGGAGGAGGAGCTGCGTTCCTCATAAAGGTAGAGAAAAATTTAAAAAGAAAAGAAGGAAGAAAAGCTATGCATCTATCAGCACAGGGAAAGTGAGCGCTGAAGAGGAGACCAACAATCCTTTAAACCGGCCATCTATTGGGCACACAGGAATTTCCTTTCAGATGCCACCCAGAGGCGGCAAGACTCTAAGGCAAGGAGAAAGGACCCAAGAAAGGCTCCGTCCCGGCTCTTTCTGTCCTCTCCCGGGCTCCCTTGGCGGGGGACTCACAGTTCATCACAGCCAGGGCAGAGCCGACAGCTCTAACCCACTCCCAGACTAAGAATGCACCCGACCTCTTTGTAGCCGTGAGAGAGTGCACAGCCGCATAGGTGGGAATCTCACTAATACCAATGAGTTGCCAACATTCTAATTTTCAGGGGTGGGGGAAGAAAGATGCGATAGGAACAAAGCTACTGAGCAAACCTTTAACAAAACGCACCAGCTGGTTAGTGGAAATGGAGCACATACCAGTGAGTGAACAAAAGACACATCTTCCGTAGGAACGGTAACTTTCTAACTTAGATCCCAGACCTCGTAACAAAAAAAGAACTCTAAACCCCACCCACCGTGTTACATGTATAAGACAAGAGAGCGCAACTGAGTTTCTACAGATTTTCTGGAAACGTTCACTCCCAGACTGAGAGAGATACTGTCAAAGAGAACAAGTCCTGTTATGACTGCATTTCCACTTTGCACAAATCCTGTGCCATCTCTGCAAGAATGACTCTGGAACAGCCTTTCGTCCTGAGTTCATTTCAAAATGGTTCTTTCAAACATTCCACACATACGCACACTGGCCTGGAGAACAAGGACCTTTGTCTTTCTTTGCCAAAAGACAGTGTTTCTTGAGGCCTCTTTTTTTGCCTCTGATGGACAGTTCTGATGTTGGCTTCAGAAAAATACATACATGACCATCCTAAGCCAGAGAGAGAGAAACCTCGGAGGTTGTTAATGCATCAGTTACACCACCCTTTTCTAATCACAGCTCTGCACCTCATTGTTCTTCAGGCAAAATACGTCCCTTAAGTTTACAGTGCCAGGTAAACAAAGCTGCGCACTGTCCCTGCTTCTAAAGTTTGTTTTTATAAACATTCCCCCTGTCCCCCAACCCACAAGGCGGCTGCACAACGGCCCCATTGTTGAGCACGGCTTTGACCGCTCCAGGACAATAGATTGTTTTTCTCTTAGCCCCCTCAGAGCAAAATCCGTTTTAATAAGGAAGTCTCTGCCTTTGCAAAGGAAGTAAAGGAGTGAAAACCAAAAAACGAACGTCCGAAGAGATTTCTCGGCTTAGACTGTGCAACAGTCGTGGGTACTCAGCTTGCCAGGAAGGCACATCACCGGCTTGTCTAGGGGCAGAGACTGAGGGGTCTGTTCTGGAATTTTCCAAGGAGGCCGTTTTAGGTATCATAACAGGGTGTTTCTGAGCAGGAGGTTGCTCTCGTCTATGGGAAGATCAAAACCAAAGGGAAACAAAGCACCCAGAAAATTGCTTCTTGGAGTCCTAGGAAGGAGTTAATCTAGAACGAAGATGCCAGTGGTCACTCCTTTCCAGGAAGACAGGAAGAGCTCTGCTCAGGAAGCCTGCAGCATGGGCGCTGACATGCTGCAGAGTCGGTGAAGCCCCCTTTCCAGGTGGAACTTCTGGTTACATGTACAGCGCAGCGGCGGTGGGGGGGGGTGGTCCCCACGGATCACAGAGGAGGAGAAGCACCCCACAGCCCTGGCCTGACAACAGGTGGCCAGAGCTGGGGGGAGGAAACAGACACCCCACCCCAAGGCTTCCTGCCACCATTGTCTGGGTCTGTGCTGGGAAGGCCATGGAGCCGCAGAGGGCCGGCCATACACGGGCAGGGTGACCACTCAAGTGACCCAGCGGAGAGAAGGCAAGACGGAGGAAAACAGCTCTCCTGGTAGGCTGGAGAATGCACTAGATACCTTCAGTATGACGGCAGGATGACTGAGTTTCAACACACACACACACTTGCAGAAACACATACACTTTTAAAAACGACTTATGGGTAAAGCCAGCCCTTCAGTACATTTTCTCACTCTACCTTCTGTTTTTCTCTGAAGGTTCCCCCACTGGTTTAGATGATACCAGAAGAAACAGTAGATAACTCCAGAAGAATTAAGAAGAATTATTATTTTCTTGAAAATAATTATTTCAAAAGAATACAAAAAGCCTGTTTCGCTACCACAGAAAGCAACGTTTTAAGACAGTCAGGTTTGATAACAGCACACACTGTTTTTGCTGTATCTTTCATCAACAGTGGCTCTCGCATCACGTGCTTTGGGCACACTGAACGCCCTCCTCTGCTGGAATGCCCCCATTCGGGGTGAGGGGATCCCTGGTGGCCTGTCAGCCCCAACTATGCTAGCAGTAATGTCCAGGAAGACAGCAGAGACTGGAACGTACAGTGAAAACTACAAGGGGGAGTGATTTAAGTACCAAGTTAAGCACAAGGGCCATGTTGAAGTTTGGTGGAACAGCTAAGCTTTTGGAAGACAGGTGAAAAGAGTAACTAAAAAACTAATAATATGGTATAAGTTTGGATTTTATAGACATACATATATATATATATATATATATAAAAATTAGGAGAAAGCAATGGCACCCCACTCCAGTACTCTTGCCTGGAAAATCCCATGGACGGAGGAGCCTGGTAGGCTGCAGCCCATGGGGTCACGAAGAGTCAAACACGACTGAGCGACTTCACTTTCACTTTTCACTTTCATGCATTGGAGAAGGAAATGGCAACCCACTCCAGTGTTCTTGCCTGGAGAATCCCGGGGACGGGGGAGCCTGGTGGGCTGCTGTCTGTGGGGTCGCACAGAGTCGGACACGACTACAGTACAGTACAGTATATATATATAAATTACAGATAAAATGACAGCAGGCAAATGATTTTCCTTCTGAAATGAAATGAAGACCCAGGGAACCATTTGAGCGGAGACATCCACCCGAGATGGGAGGTCTTGAACCTGCCATTCATGGGGTCAAAGCAGAATCAGGGCGCTGTTCTATCTTCCATTACTGGCATCTCCACCACCCTGGGGAGTGCTGTTGCTCCCCAGTCTAGGAAGAAGGGGAACGCAACTAAAAAAGGCCCTCCTTTCTCCACACAGAGCCACCAGCTTATCTGAAGTCTCAGTGGCATTTTAATCTAACATTTTCATGTCTCACGCATACAGAGTTGAGATACCACTTCCAGCCATCTGAGCATCTGAGCCATCGGGCTAGAGTCAGAGTGTGTCTGGTAGTGGGTACGGGGGAGGGTGAGCAGGGGCACCTCTCCAAACAGGCCGCCGAGAGTAGGGTCTAAGAGAAAGTGGTCTGGGGCTGGATCGATGGGGCTCAAAGCCCAGGTCTGCCATTTACTAGCTATGCTTCCTTGGTCAAATCATTCACTCTTTCTGTACCTCAGTTTTCTCACCTCTGAAATGGGCAGTCGTGCTATAAGAAAACGATTCAGTCTATGTAAAGTGCTTAGGCGTCATACGCAGCACACAGCAAACGCTGTAATCCAAGCGCAAGCTCACCGGCAGCAGGAACGCGAGTCCTGAACGGGCTGACAAGCTGCAGCTTGGCTGGCCGCGCTGCAGTGAAACCCTGGGGCCTCTTTGCCCTCAAGTCCCCAGGTCCTCCCACCTGCCTTCAGTGGCCTTGGCAGGAGTTGGGGGTTGAGTGAGGACTGAGACAATAGAAACTCTCCCAGCACAGGCAGGAGCCTATCTCTCCAACAGACACCGAACAACAAATTCTTGTATTTTTCCGTGGTCAGGAGGAGAAAGCTGAGGGACAGAGCGTCAGGCATGACAAAGGGGCCTGAGCAGCTCCCAGGGGACTGCAGCCAGCTGCCTCTGGCTGGCAGCAGACTGCAGTTGTTCCAAGCCTCCTGCTCAAGGGATGCTTTGGGCCCTGGGCCCGACCGATAAACAGAGATGAGAGAGACAGCATGCTCAGACCAGCATGCTGCCCAGCCCTCTGACCCTGGAGTCCTGGAGAGGCCCTTGGGCGAGAGCGCGAGAAAGCCATGTGCTGCAGAAGTGTGGGCTCCCGGGCTGTTCTGGAGCCTTGCCCGGCTGTGGACGGGCTGCCATCTACCTTCCAAACAAGCAGTCTGGAATTCAGGAAAGCAAGCAGGCACCCCTACCATTTCCATCTCCTAAATACTGTATGCCTACTCCAACAAGTCCTAGAATTGCCTGAGTTCTTAACATTCCAGACATCAGTTTCAACTGCAAAACCGAGAAATGAGAGGCAGAGAGTTTTCAGGGTCACATGTTCGTTTTCATCACTTTACATACAACACATAGAGAATATTTTCATTTTCTTCTTTCTAAGCACAGTGAGTTTGCATATCATCTCTGCTGAGGCCTCTATCTTGATCCCACAATTCAAGCAATTGTACATCAATAATATATCATTATCATCATTTGGTAGAATTTTTGGCAACCTCTCTCTCTTATCTCCTTGCAGGATGGCCAGCTTTTGATACTCTGCGGTAAGCAAGGCCAAAGAGCGTGGCTAACTGAAATCTACAGATAATCTCAGAAATCCCTTTTAGCCAATAATGTCAACTTCTTTTTTTTTTCTAACCTACAGCTTGTACTTCTAATTCAACTCTGAAGAAATATATTTCATTTTATTTGCTGACCTTTCAGCATTTGGTGAAGAGGCTTGGAAGCACTGAGATGGTCAAATGCAAACAGATGGGCTAGGCAAAGGGCTGGGATGGTATCTTAAAATGCTTGCAAGAAAATGAAAACACTGAAATAGAAAAATCTAAGTTTTCTTTCCAATAAAGGTAAGCACAAAATATGTTCCATAAAATCATACTAAATAAAAGTTGTTGGTAAAGAAATACTAAAAACAGACAGACAAAAAAACAAAAACAGTATCAGAAGGACTCTAACTGCTTGGAAACGATTTTTCAAATCTCTAACAAGTTTGGCACTCCAACGGCTCTAAATCAGAATGGTGGTCAAGGCAGTCTGTAGACTCTCAATGCCTGGTAAGGATGACACTGTTGGGATTTAGTGCATCGCTGTCCTCTCAACATTTAAGAGGCATCTCCATTCTCTGTAAATCACTTTCAGCCAGCCAGAGAGTTATTTGGAGAAAACTGTGGTTAAAGAGCACATTCAGGGGTGAAGGGGAAGTTCTTCCTTACCAAAAAATCCCTATGAATACACACAGAAGGAAATAGAAACTCACCATTAGAACATCATAGTAGTAAGTGTTGCAGGTAAGCGCCACCAAGGGGTGCCAACATTAGCAAGTGACGAGAAAGAGGACATCTGCACGGGCTCCAAGTATCATCCTTCCACCCCCAAGATGTTAGATTACAAAGGGGAAACTCCCCGGTGGAGAAACCGGCCCGTAACCACGTGATCAGAGTCACATCACCTGCAGTAAACACACTGGCGTCACCCGGACATGACACGCTGCGAGGACGCTCACGCCTGTGGTCTTCCTCCTCCATATACAGAAACTGAGTCTAATTATGAGAAGACATCAGAGAAGCACAAGCGGAGGAGTATGCTCTAAAAGAAATGATCAATCATCTCCCAAAGGATCAAGGTAAAAAGCAAGGAAAGACAGAGGAACTGTCACAAGGAGGAGACCACAGACAGCCAACAAATTCAATGGAGCCTGGAAAAAGGACGTTCATGGAGAAACTGATGACATCTCAATAAAGTCTGCAGTTGAGAGTATTATGCCAATGTTCATTTCTTGGTTTTGGTAATTGGATTATGGTTATGTAAGATGTTAACATTAGGGATAACTGGGTGACATTTTACGAACTCTCTGTGCATTTTTTCAACTTTCGTATAAGTCTAAAATTATTTTCAAATACGAAATTATTTTAAAAAGAAAGAAAGGAAAGAGACCGTTCTGTTTCGCCCTAGTGAGTGGGGTCATCCTCAGTACCAACATGCTGGCTTTGGTTCCAGCACTCCAGATGTTCCTCCCTTAATGGATTTTATAATCTTCAACACTGCTGCTATTACATACTGAAATTCAAATTCAAGAGACTGAAGGAAGAAGGTAAATAAAGAAGCCACGCTGACATTGAGAAAAAAGGAATTACTGAGAAAATGTAAAATTCTGTATACTTAGCACAATCCTCACAGTTCCTTTACCACCCCCCCCCCCACCCCTTCAGTAGGCATAGCTCCCTAAAAATATGGCAGTAATTGGGCTAAACTCCAGAACACACACACTCTTTATCCAGAACTTGGCTTTCTGGAAAATAAAGTCCTGACAAGGTTTTAGTAAGTTATGTGGACCACATGCTTCAGCGACTTCCTCATGCAGAAGTCAGAGGCTCTAGGAACGGGCGGTCTTCCCAGACCACAGCTACATGGAGGGCTGCTGGGACGCTCTGGCATTCCATCCTCCCCAACACCCTTCCAGGCTGAGTCAACGTCACTTGTTTCTCGGATGGGTAACTCTCCACCTTTACCCTCCCGCTTTGACCTGCTGTGCCTAGAATATCTAAAATTAATTGTAACTGAAGAGGGTCACCGTGTTTGCCCATGCTAATCTGCGAGGTGAACACAAACACTCTTAAACAACTTTGGGAGCCTTTCTCCTACGGAGAGGAGTAATCCCTCCAGGAGGAAATCTCCACTTTAAAGCCACATGAAAATTGCATCCCTCTTCTGCAACTTTCACTGAAAGGGTAAGATGAAGCGCTTCCACTTTGCTGGTAAGAGTTGCTCAGAGTTAATGGTAGGCAAGTCTACCTGTATCCTTTCTTAACAGTAACTTACACAAAAGAACAACAGCTGTATTAATTGCATCCTCTCCACAGAGCCGTCAAATTCTGTGTGTGTGTTTTCTCTTGCCTGGCCCCCGAAAAAACCTGAGTTACTTTTGACAAAGATCTCACTGCTCACAATACAGCCTGTGAGGGAGCGCAATACTTTCCCACTTACAAACACAGGCAGGCACTCAGGTGTGTCCAACTGGACTCCCCCCACACCCCAAAACCCCAACTACAACGGCCGTAACAGTGACAGTAGCCTAAGCACAAGTAATGGTATGTACTTAGCATGCTGGGTTTATGTCTGCTAGGCTATGAGGACAGCCCAAACGTTCACAATTAATACCCTTCCAAGTCCAAGGGCAAAGGGCCCCCGTGGTCCCCAGTGCCCGAGCCAACTGAACCACCCAGGGCTGCCTGGCCTGGCCCATGGAGCAAGGCTGTCTTTTAGAGCTATTACAAGGACTTGCAAAGGTAAGAATGCTCAGAGATCCCCACCTAACAGAAACTGCTCTGGTTTCCGGTATTTCTGGTAAGCCCCAGAGTTCAGTGTCTTTTCCAGCTCTACTTGTGCCAATAGGGCTGGACAGCCTTATCGACCCATGCCCCGGTTCTGGTGGCTAAATGGTGAACAAGGCAGAACACAGCAGAAACAAGCATGAAGCCAAGGCTTTCCACCAGAACCTGATCCTTCAGTGAAATAATTCATACAGTAAAAGCACACAGATTATATTGTTGAAGGTGGATGGTGTCAATGGCCTCCATTTTCCTAAAAGAGTATTTCCCACTTTGAACAGATGACAACTACCACGGCCAGGGGAGTGAGTCCTCCTGACACTTCTCTCATGAACATTTAGTGTTTCTGTTTTAAGTGTAAATCCTACTGTGTCTCAGGTATATGGTGATGCGGGGGGTACAAAGCTAAGTCAGAATTAGCTCAGAAGTCTTAAAAACCCCTTAAAAAGCCACAGTCTAGCCAAAGATCAAGCTGCAAACATATAACAACACAAACTGTCACATGCTATGAAGAAAAATGGATTCATTTCCTGGGTGTAGGGGGTTTGAATTAGGAGACGGCATTTAGCAAGCCCCATAAACCCAGCAGAGTAGACATCTGGCCATAATAAAATCAAACCCTGTATTCAGGGTCCATACTATTACTCAACAAGGATAATTCAAGCAATTACTAGAGCTATCATGATCCAACACATAAGTTCACTTGAGGACCCCAACTATGTAAGCATGAATATTTTTTTGGCTGCCTCGAGCTAGCACGTTTATGAAAAACAGGTTAAGTTACTGGCTCCAAATTACTTTTTAATAAAAAAAGCAAACAAAAAAAGCTTAAGCTTTTAAGATTTCTTTAAAAAAAAAAAAAAGAAAGAAACTGGAAAATAATCTCCCTGTCAAGAGCATGCATGATTAACGATTCGTGTGTATAAACTTGCATATCTGTGTTGCTATTACATGCTCTTCCTAACAGCATAAAATTGCCCTAAAGATTCTTGTGGAACTGATACATGCCCCCCCAGCATGCCTACTCCCACCATATTTTAAAAATTCTTTGTGTAATTTCTGGAAAATTTTAGACTTCAGCTATCAATGGGCCATTCAATAACAGGAACTACGGTCAAGTCATTCATATGGAATTGTAAAGGTATTAACCATCAAAAATCACTCACTTTCCACAAAACAGCTGATGCAAATACTGTCCTCCAGTGGCTTAACTGCGACAAATATTAGGAAGCTCTCTACTTGTAAATCCATCCTGAGGTTGAGCTAAATCAGACTGACCAGGTCAACAACCAAGACTGAATCAATCGGTCAAGTCAGCATCACACTAAGAACTGTCACTCATCTCACTTTGTAGGGTTCTTCCCTGGTGGCTCAGACAGTTAAGAGAGTCTGTCTGCAATGCAGGAGACAGGGGTTCAATCGCCGGGTCAGGAAGAGCCCCTGGAGAAGGGAATGGCTGCCCATTCCAATACTCTTGCCTGGAGAATCCCATGGACAGAGGAGCCTAGTGGGCCACAGTCCTTGGGGTCCCAAAGAGTCAGACACGACTGAGCAACAAACACTTTCATATTCAGAGGACTCTAAGCGATACTATGGGCAAAGGTCTAGAACAGAGAATATGCTTCAACTGGTGACTCCATAAACGGTAGCTCTTAAAATTTCCACATGGGGAGCACTGAGGTTAGAACTGTTCAAAACTCTCTGTTTGACAGATGAGGAAAGTGATCTGAATGGTGATCAAATGAGTTAGTACGAGAACCTAAGTTTGTTTGCTTTTCCAGTATGGTCCATCACATCATATCACTGTACTGAGCTTCAGGAGAGGGTAACACTTCAACCCAAAGAGACTTGTCTTTGACAGTTCTGAATTGGAGGGAGGGTCCATAATGTAGCCCCCACCATCTCCTCCTAGCAATGGCTAGCGTCATTCAGCCAATCCAAGCCCACTACACTAAGTGAAATTCAGACCCCAATAAGTGGCCCAATCAAGGCCACTGATGAATACAATCACTATCACAGATACAGGCTGTTTAGGATCTGAAGCAATTACATCGATAACAGTACTATCTGCAATAGCAAATTGGTTTTACAAATCTGTGAGGAGTAGGGACCCAGTGAATGTGCCAGAAATTCTGTCAGCCCTGGCTTACATTACATCGAATTTTTTTTTTTTTTTTGTAGACACAGCAAGTAAACAGAATTTAGGAAGCCAATTTACATTTAGCATAAGGTAATTCACTGTGTCCTAAAAGAGAGAAAAGAAAGCTGCCTAAAGCTTCATGAAGCAGCCCACCTAAGTCTGCTTTTCTAGAGAGAACTGAGCACCCACGAAAGGCAATCAAGATTTACATAGTTAATTCATCTTCAGAGACGTGTCAACATATATCTGTAAAAGGATTACCCTTAATCTTTCAGCTGCTTGAGTAGGAATAAAATGCCTAGATTGAGACTCTAAACATCTAATTTGTGAAGAGGTTAAACATCTCAGTGATAATCTAATAATGTAAAATATAAACTATTTCCTTCCTGGCCTCTCTCCTTCATTCAGTCATTCACATAAGTATGTAATGAGCTCCCTGGGTCTGTGCCAGGTGCCAGGGACCCATTACGGTATAAGACACATGTGACTCCTCCACCTCTGAGTGCGGCAGGGGCTGAAAGAGTATATTAAAACTTCTGTATGCCCTCCAGTCCTTTAAGACCTAATCCCTGCCCTCCAGGAGTTTGTAATCTCCTTGGGTACACAGATTATATACACTGAGGCCCCTGGTGGCTCAGATGGTAAAGAATCTGCCTGTAATGTAGGAGACCTGGGTTTGGTGCCTGGGTGGGGAAGATCCCCTGGAGAAGGGAATGGCAACCCACTCCAGTATTCCTGCCGGGGAAATCCCACGGACAGAGGGGCCTGGCGGGCTACAATCCATGGGATTGCAAAGAGTCATAGACGACTGAGCGACTAACACTTTCACTTTCTTGGGTACACAGAAGCTGCACACAGTGATAAAATTAAACAGAATTAGAGCACCAGAAAGAAGAAAAAGATCGTCACAACCCAGATAACCATGATGGTGTGATCACTCACCTAGAGCCAGGCATCCTGGAATGTGAAGTCAAGTGGGCCTTAGGAAGCATCACTACAGACAAAGCTAGTGGAGGTGATGGAATTCCAGTTGAGCTATTTCAAATCCTAAAAGATGATGCTGGGAAAGTGCTACACTCAATATGCCAGCAAATTTGGAAAACGCAGCAGTGGCCACAGGACTGGAAAAGGTCAGGTTTCATTCCAATCCCGTTTCATTCCAATCCCAAAGAAAGGCAATGCCAAAGAATGCTCAAACTACCGCACAATTGTACTCATCTCACACGTTAGCAAAGTAATGCTCAAAATCCTTCAAGCTAGGCTTCAACAGTACATGAACCATGAACTTCCAGATGTTCAAGCTGGATTTAGAAAAGGCAGAGGAACCAGAGATCAAATTGTAGAGGAACCAGAGATCAAATTGCAAATATCCGTTGGATTATCAAAAAAGAGAGTTCCAGAAAAACATCTATTTCTGCTTTATTGACTGTGCCAAAGCCTTTGACTGTGTGGATCACAATAAACTGTGGAAATTCTGAAAGAGATGGGAATACCAGACCACCTGACCTGCCTCCTGAGAAATCTGTATGCAGGTCAGGAAGCAACAGTTAGAACTGGACATGGAACAACAGACTGGTTCCAAATAGGAAAAGGAGTACGTCAAGGCTGTATATTGTCACCCTGCTTATTTAACTTATATGCAGAGCACATCATGAGAAACGCTGGGCTGGAGGAAGCACAAGCTGGAATCAAGATTGCCAGGAGAAATATCAATAACCTCAGATATGCAGATGACACTACCTTATGGCCAAAAGTGAAGAGGAACTGAGGAGCCTCTTAATGAAAGTGAAAGGGGAGACTGAAAAAGCTGGTTTAAAACTCAACATTCAGAAAAATAAGGTCATAGCATCTGGTCTCATCACCTCACGGCAATTAGATGGGGAAACAGTGTAAACAGTGTCAGACTTTATTTTGGGAGGCTCCAAAATCACTGCTGATGGTAACTGCAGCCATGAAATTAAAAGATGCTTGCTCCTTGGAAGAAAAGCTATGGCAAACCTAGAGAGCATATTAAAAAGCAGAGACATTACTTGGCCAACAAAGGTCCTTCCTAGTTTAATGAGGATGACTTGATGGTCTAAAACCAAAAAGAACAAAACTGAATGGCAGTGCGTGAGTTTTCCTACGTCTTGTTTAGCTTTAGAATTTAAATTTAGCAAAACGAATTTTTTTAAAGCCCATTTTCTTATGGGCCTTCCCAGTAGTACTACCTCATCTGAACTCTTCGAGAGCTCATGGGGGTTGTTTCTCATGTCTTATTTATTCCCACACATGGACTCACTCATTCAGTCGACAAACGTTTGTTCTCTGATCCACTGTGTGCTTGGCAGCAGGAGAGCTGAGGCGTGGGCTGTCAGTAAATATTTCTCACTGTTAGTAACCTAACCTCAACTCAAATTAGCTTCAGCAAAGAAAGAATTTATTGGCTTCTGTAAGTTTCAATGCAAATCAGCTTCAGGCACGGTTGGTTCCTGGGGCACAAGCAATGACATCCATATTTAATCTTCATCTCTCAGCTACGCTTTCTTCTGTGAAGGCTGCACCCCCTCAAGCAGCTTCTCCCCGGAGATGCTAACCGTGATGGCCTCCAACAGCTCCAGAATTACCGGCTTAGCCACCACGAGAGTCTTTTCCCCAAAAACTCCAGTGAAAGTGCTAAATTAGCTCTAACTTGGCCCATCTTGAGTCTCGTGCTTTCATTTGACCGAGAGATGCAGCACGCTGATGGGCCGGTGTAGTCATGTGGTCAAACCAGGAAAGGAGAGAGCAAGGTCAGTCCCAGTGCATCACAGGGATTAAGATGAGAGGGGGTTTGGGACTTCCCTGGTGGTTCATCTAGTCAAAGCTATGGTTTTTGCGGTAGTCACATATGGATGTGAGAGTTGGACTATAAAGAAAGCTGACCACCGAAGAACTGATGCTTTTGAACTGTGGTGTTGGAGAAGACTGTGGTGTTGAGAGTCCCTTGGACTGCAAGGAGATCCAGCCAGTCCATCCTAAAGGAAATCAGTCCTGAATATTCATTGGAAGGACTGATGCTGAAGCTGAAACTCCAATACTTTGGCCGCCTGATAAGAAGACTTGGCTCATTGGAAAAGACCCTGATGCTGGGAAAGATTGAAGGCAGGAGAAGAAGGGGACAACAGAGGATGGGATGGTTGGATGGCATCACCGACTCAATGGACATGAGCTTGAGTAAGCTCCAGGAGTTGGTGATGGACAAGGAGGCCTGGCGTGCTGCAGTCCACGGGGTCGCAAAGAGCTGGACACAACTGAGCAACTGAACTGAACTGAGAGCACCAGAGGGTCAAAGCAATGTGAAGTCTGCAAGCTGAGAGGAAGAGTTTCCTCTCAGAAATACGTATAAAAAAAGGACACAGACACACAGAAAGAGAGTGAACTCTATTTTGGGGAAAACAGAAGAGGAAGAGATGCAGTGAAGATGCGGTAGGGGCAGCACACCCCGGTAAGTACGGGAGGAGGTCACATGAGAAAGTGGGGGGGTGGGTTCTTGAACCCGTAACAGTGAGCAACCTTCCTGCCAGAGCAGGGTCTATGCAAAGGAGTGTTTAGCTGGCACGTGGGAATGCAAGACAGATTCAGATCTGGAGAGAGTGGGTGCAGAAAACCCCCTCGGGATGCTAGAAATTCTGGGGTCAGATGAGGGTGGAACAAATGGCAAGGTGAGCTTTGCAGGTAGAAAGGAAGTGGCAGGATTTGATGCCTGATGAGAGACTTTGAGATTTGAGCTGAGGCCAGTTCATCACTGGTACATTCCAGAAGGCATGCTGGCTTTGAAGAAGCAAGGCACGCGGTGTGCCACCGGCTGAGCATGAGGTGACGGGAGCCTTTCCCACGTGTGAGTCTGGTGGACATAGGTGACATGGGGCAAAAGGAAAGAAAAAAAACACTCAGGGGAAAGACAGGTCCAGGCAGGACACACCTTACAGCCGTATCAGATAAAGCCACGAAGGTGGCTCCCACTCAGAAAGGTGGAAGACAGGACGACTGCTCCAGAAGCTTGGAGGCGGGGCCAAGAGTCAGGAGTGCAGAAACACTGCAGTCCAGAGAGGCTGGAGCTGGGCCCAGAGGGTGGGTCAGCTTTGCTAAATGGAGGGGAAAGGGCATTCCAGGCCAGGATACAGTGGGGACAAGCGAACAAACAAGACTTCAATGACAAGCTACTTGCCCCTGTTGTCTCAGTAGTGAAAAATCACCTTTAACACATTTATGATAGACATCTGATTAGTCAATTGGCTACAACTCTATGGAACTGCCCCTTAACTTCAATTATATTTTGTTTTTCATACTCAGGTATTTTCATAAATAAATAATTTCCCAATAAAATACAAGGTACACGGAGAAAAGCGAGGGTTTCAGATTTCACCAAAACACTGCTCCAAACACAGCAGTGGTCAATTGTGGTCCATCGAGATGATCTGGTCTTTGGCACTGGTGCATTAAAAATTTTTCAATTTGACGAATGCCGCTATTAGAGTCACCCATTTTCAAGGTCATAATTGGTGCACATAAAAAGAACAGAATCACAGACTGTCCCCAAACAGCAGGAGCTCCCGTGGCCTGCCTCTCCCAGGATCCAAGAGCTACACTGTTCTCCTGCTTCTATTTAGAGTATCATGAATGCTAAACAGAAATGTGAAAAAATTATTCCACAAAGCGAAGCAAAATAGACATCACTCCTCCACCCCCTGCCACCCCAGACCCACACTCCGGAGTGGCTCACCACTCAATTTTGGCTTGCAAATGTATTCTTAAATGTGGATTTGTTGTTTGCCATCTGTAACCCCCAAACAGCCTAAATATATATTTGTGTAACACCTTGATACAGGGGTGGGGAAAGATCTCCAGTTATTTTTTAAGGTAACAGCAGCTACCGCGGTAGAAAAGTCACGGAGCCATTCCGTCAAATTAGTGCTATGACCACTCAGCATCATGTCGTCTCAGGCATGGGTCATGCCAGAGGCGTGACGGGAGCTGACCACCAGAACAACAGGGAATCGAGCAAAAATAATCTCCTGTGACTAAACACATCAAAAGTGTTTTTTAAAAAAAAAATCTCTTTGAGCTGGACTTGCTGGTAAAATGACTTGTTTGAATACAAGTCTGAATTGGAGATTATTTTCAAATTAATGAAGTTTTTCAGCTGGTAAAGACTTACAACTAGAAGGACTTCTAATAACAAGGAGTAGTATCCCAAGAAGCCCTTGGGGACTTGTTTCACTGAATAAGAATAATGTGCAATTAAGCCAACAATTGTAACTAAGTGTTTCTGAGGGCTTGAAAGTAGTTGTTCTCTAGTAGTTCAAACATCATCAAGTTCATCTAAAGGCCTGTATGGCATTTAACTGAATTGGTCCATTCAGTCCTGCACGTGATGTTAAGGTGAGCAAATGTACTAACTAGCACATAGTAGGCCTTCCCTAGGATTAAAAAAAAAAGAACAAGCTTCAAAATAGAAAAAAATAAATGCTCAGTAAATACAAAAATAAATAGGACAAATATGAATTAGGAAACTATTCATTTTAGGATTCCTTTGAATAATAGGTCCCACTCATACCTGTTTAAGTGTTTCTTTGCAAATCATTAATTACTTGGCAAGGGAGGTTGTGCCCAGAGACCCCCTGGCCGGCAGGGGCACAGCAGCTGAAGATCAGTGTGCTCCTCCAAAATGGACCAACCGCCCTTGTCCTCCCCAATGTTTGCAGAGGCCATTCTGTTTCTCTGTTAGAATCCAACGAGCCAGAAGCACAAGATGTCAGGTTCAGGGGAGTCATTTCATGCCATCCCGCCTCCCTGTACAGCCAGGAGCCAGCCATCCGGTGGCAGGGACCCAACCACGGTGCTGTGTCTTGTATGACTGGGTGAGGGGGCTCTTTTTAGGATCCTGCCCAGAGCCTGACTCCCTGGGACTCAAGGAAAAGCCTCTCCTGAGGCTGAAAAATTTAGACAAAGTATCTACAGCAATGGGAGGAACACGAGAACTCACTCCTGTCCAAATCAATAGAGAGGCAAACTGGGCAGTCTTGTTCCTGCGAGAGGGACCCCTCTACAGGGCACGCTTGTGCAGCATGGAGTGTTCTGGTGAGGCCTCCTGACCACCTTCCTTTCTTAGATCACCCCCCACACGCCCACCACCAAATTTTGGAGGCCAGTCAGTGAACTGTCAGGGACTAACAGTCAGCACTACTAATCGCTTAGTCGCTCCGCTGTGTCCGACCCTGCAACCCCGTGGACTGTAGCCCCCAGGCTCCTTGTCCATGGGGATTCTCCAGCAAGAATACTGGAGTGGCTTGCCTCTACTCCAAGATCCTACAACAGGGGATGTTCCCAACCCAGGGATCGAACCCAAGTCTCCCACACTGCAGGCAGATTCTTCACCGTCTGAGCCACCAGAGAAGCTCACAAACAGGGAGAACTAGACATGTGGCCGATGCATCAGTTTTCAGCAGGGGAGATGGGGATGGGAGGAAAAATCTCTTTTCAAGTCTCCCTCTCCACTGTGGAATACCATAACGAGGATGTCTTTTGCCTTCTGATTGTTGCTAGCAGTTGAAATGACCACATTTAATCAGCTGAGCAAGAGACGGTTTAAAAGGCCATTTACAATACTCCTCCTTTTGTAAATGGCCTTTAAACCAGTTCAGACCGCTTCCAAGGGCCCTGAAATCACCAAGTCAGAGGGTTTCCTTCAACCCTCCTCATAAGAATTAGAATGACACCTAGTCCAGGCTCTTTGGTTCATTAAAGATGTTAACATCACTTAAATGCAACAAAGCGATGGGACTAGGGTCTGAATGGAATCGTGTCCTGAGGCGTATATTCAGACCCCCACTGCCATGTATTCCGCACAGAATGTATTCCATGTATTCTCTTTCCAAGAGCTATGGGTCCCCAGACTCCTGATCACAGGTATGAAAATGCCGCATGAGACGCCACGTCATGTTCATTTGTTATTTCTTCTTTTGTCTTGGGCGGGGGATGGGGGTGCTGGAAGACTGCTGAAAAGTTTTAGCCGATCAGCATCTGTAACAGATAATCGTTTATTCTTGGTACTAAATTCAAATCTTAGTAACATAGCAAGTGCATAGCAAGATAAACTGTCTTCCTGTTAAGAAGAGTGTTGAGTGTGATATGGGAGTGGCATCGTAGGCAGCTGCACGGTCAGAATCATTTTAAACCCTGTACACACCTCGCAGTGAGCAAACTGCCCTGGGCATGGCTCTCCGTGTTTCACTGCCTATTCTGGAGCTCCAGCACTTCCAAGACATCCTTGTCAGCAGCGAAATACAGCGCTTCCTTCCGTCTTTATCACATAGGTTGCCAGACTATGCTCAGAGCTAGAGTGGGGAATGTTACAGTAAATACTTCCCCCAAACCAGTTATGTGTGTCATTGATAAACAACAGAGAATTTAAGAGAGACATAAACGTACTCCTGGAACCTTAAATCTTCCTCCCAGTGAGGCCTAAGAACTTAAGATCTTCATACACCTGGCAGAGAAGAAGGAAAACAAATGTCCCCCAAAGTCTATGGATTTATTGTCTAAATATGTCTTCCTCTAGAACGTTTAACACACTTAAGCTTTAGTCCTCCCGGATACTTTGAAAGTGCTCCTCGGCGATAAATTACAGCAGTTGCATCTCTCGCTGCAGCTCACATAAATATAATTTTGCTTTCGGGAAACCAATTATAGCAGAGTAAATCATTTTTACATTGCTTCCCAAAAATCTTCTAAGTTGCAATATGGACAGTAAGTAGAATCACAAGAAAAACACAGCTTACTTATTCTATCATCTTCCTACATTTAGCAAGTTAAATTGCTGATGGAAATGTACCGTTGGGCTAGTTTTAGAAAATACTCAGCTTATTTCAGCAGGTGCAGTAGTGTATGCACACACGGATGCAACCAGTGTTTCTTCAGTGTGTACGCATCTGGACTTGCGGGGAGGACAGGGGAATCTCCGTGTCTCCAGGAGTCCAGCACAGTCCCGTGAGCTGGGCTTCACGGGTGCTGAGGATGCAGCAGACAGCACCTGGAGCACTCGACCCACACAGGCCGCACCACGCCATCCCCACAACGTCCCTGAGAGACAGAGATGATCATTCTACCCGAAAGACACGGCAAGTGATGGCGAGAGCCACAGAGCTCACCCAGCTCCCAAGTCCCGGGAGCTGAGCCACCCAGGGCACCAGTATGACATCCTCTGGGTTATACTAAGCTTGTGAAGTCAGAGGAAAAACCAGCCTGGTACATGAGCAAGTCTTAGGCGAGGGACTGAAAATTACAACTTAGGGAGAAAATAGACCTTAGTTAGGGAGTGATGGTCAAGGAAGGAGCGCAGGAAGGAAGTCCAGTCATGGGGGAGAAAGCACGCATGGAGGCTGGAGGGTGGGAGATACTGAAGCAGAAATTTCCAGAAAGCTGCAAAAAGTAAACCCAGGCCTGGAGCAGGGACAGCTTGAGTCTCACAGTTAGGGCTTCACATCAGAGACAACAGGGTGCCCGTGCGAATTTTTCAAGTGGGCCAAAGTCTTAACGGAAGCAGAGCTTCAGCTAAAACCGTTTGGCTACTTTGCAGGATGGACTGGAGAGGAGGAAGGGCTTGACGGTGAGGCCTCTACTAGGGTAACCCTGAATTAAGGAGACAGGCAGAGGGGCTGAGAAAGGGAGGGAAATGCTGGGCATCTGCGTAAAAGAAGGAAGGAGGGGGCAGAGAAGAAAAACTTCCAAGTCCTGCTAATCATCACGAGCTGCTTGGTACACGGGAAAGCGGAGAGAGACAGGTGGGGGTGCACACAGGCCTGGCACTTGCTCAGTGCTAGCTGGGGAGTATTCTGGCCATCTGATGCACACAGACGACTCACTGGAAGAGTCCCTGCGGCTGGGGAAGATCAAAGGCCGAAGGAGAAGAGGGCGTCAGAGGACGAGACGGCTGGACGGCATCACCAGTGCGTTGGACGCGAACTTGGGCCAACTCCGGGAGATGGGGAGGGACAGGGAGGCCTGGCGTGCTGCAGTCCACGGGGTCGCAAAGGGTCGGGCACGACTGAGCGACTGAACAAGACAAGAACCTGGGGCATCGGATCCACCTTCCTCTCCCGGGTGAGCTGCCGTCCGCCCGGCAGGCAGCCCAGGTCGCGATCACGCTCTCCTGTTTCTTCCGCTCGTTACTTCCGTCTGGATGCAACAAACACATTTTAAGAAAGACTGTTCTCCTTTGAGTTTTGTTTGAACCGCATCATTCACAAATAACTGAGTGATAAAAGATCAGTGCAGCTCCTCCTGCTTGGTTTTAAGAAGGTCCAGTCTTTTCTCTCTCTGAGAATATGCCTGAAAGTGGTAGTTTAACCAAGTTGTTTGTTTATTTTTGTTTTTTTTGTTGTTTTTTTTTTTTTGTGGTGGTTGTTATGTTTTCTTAAACCAGGGTGGTCCAAGTGAGAAGCATGTCCTGGGAGCATTTTAACTATTAGGTCACAAACAGAAAATTGTGGAGGCTGTGCAAAACCTCCCCATGCTAATGAAACCAAGAAGTTATTGCTCCAAGCTCTGGAAAAGTAACGTTAGCTTAAAACCCCAGGGGTCTGTCACCCGGAAAGGCGCCACAAGGCTCACAGACCAGCCCTGCTCAGCTTCCCTGGGTCAGCTGGAATCAGGGCTGACCCTTTCCCAGTTCTCACTCGGTAAGAAACGGTTTCGGTAGGGCAAAAACAGAAAATAAAGCTCTGAATGAGCCCTGATGCTTTGTGAGAATGCGCAAGTTAAATTCAGCTGGTTAAGATGAAGCTCCGTGAACTGCTGGGCCTGGGTCAGTAACTGCTCTGCCTCTGTTCTCGAAAGACGCCGACCAGAAGGGCAGGAACGGGGTCTGAAGCCCCCCTCTTGTGTGATGGGCATTTCAAGTCACTCCCAGGCATGTGGTGCCAACTGTTCCAAGTGGCTCCCGGTGAAATCACTTTGTTATTCACCTTTGTATTTCAGCTTCCCCTTGTCCAGGACGTCAGGATCTCACCAGGCCAAGTCATTTAACAGAGAAAGAGCGAGGGAGAGGCATGTACTGTGGAGGCATCAAGGGTCAAACAGCCTTTGCTGAAGTCACCCAGTTTATAACAGAACTGGTGAGATGCAGGTTTCAATCAACACCACCCGCTACAAAGACCTTTCTCCTGGTCTGAGAAGGGGGATGGGAAGAGGAGCAAAAGGTTGCTGCTGAGCCTTAAGTGAGTTAAATCGTATTGACTTAAATAAAAATTCTGACAGTTTGTTTTCAAGCAGGAAAACTGTAAAATGGAAACCACATGCAATCCTGTGCCAGAGCCGCATTTAAATCATTCACACGTCAAAAACTCAGCGAATGTTTCTAATTTAGTCAAACACTACCTCTCTTTCTCCACAATAAGTCATCTTAATTTATTTCACCTACCTCTACTGTTTTCATGTTAACAATGTGACCACCAGAAGTCTGAACAACTCCTTTCTGATTTGGGAAGTAAAGCAGTTTGTTCTGATTTTTTCCAACTTCCATAGAGCCAGTGACTACACAAGTCCCCAAACATTCAAGGCTCCCAGTGCAAATTATTAACTTTTCATGTTCAACTCAAAGCAAAATGCTTCCTTTTAGGATAGTGTGTTAAAAAAAAAAAAAAAAAAGAGAGAGAGAAATTAACAGACTTTACAAACCCAAACCAATGAAGAAGCCCAATGACTCACCAGCTTCCAATATCCATGGTTCAAAATGCATTTTAAAATCTAAGTTAAGCTCAGTCATTCTCACTGGGACCTTGTAAGACAGGAACTCCTATCACTCTAGAACTGGAGCGAGTAGGAAATGTAGCCACATTAACTTGCAAACATACAAAGGCCTCAAGGCTAGAACATGCCTGTGACCCCCATCTTGTACTTAACTTGCTCCCTGCAGAAACATCACCAAGAGATGCATGAACACACTGGAAACTCCCCCTTGGCCTGCAGGCCAGGGGCAGGACCAAGCCCCACACTCCACTGCCACTCTGGGCACGAGTCTCAGAAAGGCAGGGCCTTGGGAAGGGCCGCTGTCTCCCCCGCCTTCACTGGAGAACACTCACTAGAGAACTGTTTGCAGGTGGCTCAACCTCATCTCTGCAGAGATGAAGGGACTTTTCCCCTCAAGGCTAGACACCTCTTTCCTTGTGATTATACAGATCTGCTCTGCCCAGATTTGCCTGTCAATTCTTAGTTATCGCTTATAGAGTAGTTCATATTTGCAATATACTCTGCAAATGTTTTTAGCACTTTATATCCCTTGTATGCTCACGACTACCTGTGGAGGAGAAGGAAGGCGAGCTGGCCTGGAGCTGGGGTTCAGAAGCCACAGTGAATGTAAACGTGTGTGTGTGAGAACACGTCTCTCCACGTGCTGGGCAAGTGATTAATTCCCTTCGACCCTGTGATACTTCACATCTTGGCCTGCTGGCCCAGGCATGCTATTCTTGAGGCTCCTTGAAGATTTCA
The DNA here is from genome assembly GCF_029407905.1 of Bubalus kerabau. NCBI lineage: Eukaryota > Metazoa > Chordata > Mammalia > Artiodactyla > Bovidae > Bubalus > Bubalus kerabau. Next base: position 8,686,397 of record NC_073642.1, on the reverse strand, counting down.
GAAGCAAATGTAGCGGTTTGAGGCTGAGTTTCATGAATGAACCAGCAGCACTGCTATCACGGACAAAGGTCACAGAACTACATCTCATTCCTCGGCCTTGGCTTCATCATCTGTGAAAAGGAAGTCATACTAGGGGTCAAAATATTTGAGGCATCTTAGAGTACAATCCACATCTCACACCTCCCTTACCGATAACTCAATTAGCTAGCAAGCCACCTCCCTTACATACCCAAAATCTAGCAAAGAGGCGGCCATGGTGACTATGTATTCACAATTCTGTTTTACTTATCTGATTTCATGGTTACTGAACATTAACTTGCATGTACTTTTAGCACGATTAAATATTTAAGTTTCAAGCCCACAGAAGATCATAAGCAGCCAATTTTAGGGAGTAAGGCTGGAGACAGTGGTAAAATCTGAACAAAAGTAACATGAAGAACGCACAGAAATGGCACCTATACAAAAAAGCCAACACACGATCTCCAACCCTGGCACTCGCAGGCCATTCAGCTCAGTGCAGTGTTTCACATCAAAGCTTGTCAAGCACACTCCTGCGGGCTTGAGAGCTCCCCTTTATAATTTTCATTTCGTTTGTTTCCATTCTGAATACGATCTACCTTTTTAACTTCGACTTCCTCTATTTAACCCTCTTAGAGTTTAATGCTGTTATTTTAGCATCAGCATTTACATCCAAAACACACCGGAAGCCAACTGTGTTATTCTAGCTGTCGCACACCAAGAGGAAAAGAAGAGGTGCAATTAATACACAAACACATCTTTATATACCCATCTGAAGGCCACATTATGTCATGGTGTTCATGGGAACTGAGGCTCTTCGATACCTAAAGAGAAAAGCCAACTGAAATACCAAAGAGAAGCATTCCACAACTCAAAGGCACTCAGGCCTTTGACGTCAGTTGTTGATTCATGTTTGAATGCTAATTTAGTCTTAGCAAAGTATCAGCATGTCACTAAATTGATGTTTGGGTTTGCATTTTAGAGTCTCATCTGCGTTTAATGTGTATATTTAATATATAGTTATAAAAAAGATCCAGAGTCATAAGACATTTATCCCTAATGGTTGTAGCATTTAAGTATCTTTATAGCAGAGTAATTCACAATGACACTGAGGGGCAGGGAGTATCTTTTACCTTTAAAGGGGTCTCAGCTGCCACAGATGAAAACAACTGCTCTGCCCACCTGGGAACATTACTTTATTATCTCATCAGAAAATGAAGCTACTTTCACAGTGATGACCTTGTGTACTGAGAAAAGTGAGATTATGTTCATTATATTCTCTTCAATGCAAGCAACTGAAAATGTCCTTTAGAAATATTTCCTCTAAATATAATTATTTTAATTGCGTTGCTTAAAAAAGATGACTCTTTCACTATCCAAGTAACTAACTCAGTTATCATTTATATAATGAAAACTTTTCTTTGTATCCTTGGAATGTGTTCTGCTGTTTAGGGTATGAAGCTATTTCTGTGATATGAAGGTACCCATATGCATGTGTCTTTTGATGATCAGAGAGTAAAGCTAAATTTATACATATATGGAAATGGCTTCAGCAAGTCCCTAGACAGACAGGGCCAAACTGAAATGTCAGCTTGGGGTATAGAACTCACTCTCTGTGGAGAGGAGTGATGAGGAGCCCTGGCCACACGCTAAACAGCATAAAAATCTCTGGATGGTGGGTCTCAAAGTGTGGTTGGTGGACCCCTGGGGGTTCTGCAGCCCTTGTGTCCGGGTTGGGGATGTGGAGGAGCAGGGGCTATGAGATCAACCAATTTTCAGAATGCTGCAAAGACATCACTTGCCTTTTCACTCACGCTGTCTCAGGAGTGCACCGCGGACTTTTCCAGTGTGTGATACTGACAGCAGACTGAACGTGGGAACAGGTGCTGGGACCCGGCTGAATCCCGTTACGCCAGACATCAAAGAGCTCTGGGGACGCACTGCCTCCCTACTCACTGCACTGACAGAGGCGGTTAAGGCTCCCCCACCACAAAACATGTTTACTCGTGATGGGCTTATTATTTTTAGCTGAATTAATCTTTTTTTTTTTTTTTTTACCTATTCAATGCTTCTCTTCATCTCTGTGTGCTGAGCCCCAGACTCCGATATTTGGCTCCCTGTTAGCTCTTTTCCGGGATGTCTAAGAGACATTTCAGATTCTGCAAATCCAAGACAGAGCTGCGGCTCCTTCTGTACGCGTCTCAGACCTGCTCCTCCCCACTGCCCATCCGGCTCAGGAACCAATACTTCCATCCCCTGTTCTGTCCAAGCCAAGAAGTCTCTCTTGGATTTAACTCTTTTTCTCCCTCCATTCTTCATATTCTATACATTTAAAAAATCCCCAGATATTCCTAGATCAACCCACTATCAGACCCGATCACTCTGATCCCAAGGTGATCAGGGGACCATTTTGCCCCATCCCACCTGTTCCCACCCTCTTCGCAAACGCTCATAGGGAGGAGCGCTGTATCTAGGAAGCATAGACTAGGGGTGCTGCTGAACCCCAACAACGCACAGGACCACTCCCCAGCCAAGACTTACCTGAGCCCAGCTGTCACTCATCCCCAGGTTAACAGCCAGCTCTGGTCCACGCCCCCGGTCTGTCTCCATTGGGTTATCCCAGCAGCTCCCTCATCGGTGCCCCTGATCCCACTCCGACTGCCCTCCCCCTGGCTCTGGTCCCTTCTCCACACAACAGCTAGCATGTCGATATATACATCCGAGCGTGTCTGTTTCCAGCCCATCACTGGCTCCCCACTGATGTCACGGAAGCTGTCACTCCTGCCGCAGCCTACAGGCTCCACCTGCTCTGTTTCAGCCTGCCTCGGAACTCAGAGCTATGGCCTCGCTTACATGTGCATGTCCCAACCCGCCCTCCCACCACCAAACTGCTGTGGCAATGCCCTAAGAAGGTAATTAGGGTTAAAGAGGTCATCAGGGTAGAGGCCTGATACAACAGGACTAGCGTCCTCCTGGGAGACAGCTGCTCTCCCCCGCCATGTGCGAATGCAGCGGAGGCAGCCATCTACACGCCAGAAGACATGCCCCCAGGACCCCACCATGCTCTGGCACCCCGATCTCAGTCTTCCAGCTTCCCAAGTGTGAGAAGCAAATGTCTCCAGCAGAAGCCACCTTGGCTCTGGTATCCTGGCATCACAGCCCGAGCTAATTCACACACCATTTCCCCCCTCTGCCAAGGTCCAGCCTGGTCATCGGTCCATATCTGCTTCACAGCCTTTTGTTCTTCTTTTGCCTCCTTGATTCCTTGTGGCTGACCCCCAGCAACCCTTGTCAGCGAGGCTTCCCTGACTCCCCAGCCTAACAGCACCACCGCCCTCCCAGCCACACACCTACCCACCCCAGCACGCCTGCCCTTCAACCACAGCGCCCCGTTTCTTGCATTCTTCTTGGGGAGTCATCTCAAGCTTATTATTCTGTTTATCGTCTGTCTCCTCACCCCATCCCAGGAGAAACCTACTCCATCTCCTTCACTGCTACCCAGGGATGGGACACAGCGTAGGTGCTAAGTATCAGTTTCATAAGCACACGGATGAATCTGCCTTTGCAGGTTTCAAACTGAAACAGCTGAGCATCTCCAGCCATTTTCTGAGCCCGGCCCACTCCTATCTCCCAAGAAGGTCACCGTGTTTGTGCCGATCTCATGGTCCTCTGGGGATGGAGGGGGACAGGAGAGAATAATTAACTGCAGTATCCAGAGTGAGTAGCTACCCATGTCAGTTCACTCCGGGGAGCATCAGATCGCAATGTCATGTTGGAGCACAGGCCTGGGGAAAAGGCCCAAGGAGGCACAGAGTGAGTCCCCCAGTGTCCGCTCTCCACACCCACGGACCGAGGAGGGATCCATGTGTCACATGAGTAAGGCTCACAGGACCCAGCCTTCAGCTGCCCCAGAAACCCAAGGCAAGTCGTGGAGCTGGGCGGCCGGGAGAGGCCCGCCGGCTGGGATCGCTGTCCGTTCTTTCTACCACACTCCATATGCCCAGGTGCTTCCAAACCACTGGGTCTTTGAAAAGGGAGTCGTAGGAGCAGTGTCAGTCGCTCAGTCCTGTGCGATGCTCTGCGAGCCCGCGGGCTGCAGCCCACCAGACTCCTCTGTCCATGGGATTCTCCAGGCAAGAATACTGGAGTGGGCTCCCATGCCCTCCTCCAGGGGCTCTTCCTGACCCAGGGATTGAACCTGTGTCTCCCACATTGCAGGCAGATTCTTTACCACCTGAGCCACCCGGGAAGCCCTTGCAAAGGGAGCCTGCACACACATGCAGAATGAGGGGTGGGGATTCTGTAATGGAAAACGCACAGTGAGACAGTCACAGACCGTCCTGACGGCCTGCTGTGGGCAAGGCACCCGTCAGCTTGGGAATTTCAGGGAGAGCCCCGAGGAGGGCGAGGTGCTCGTGTCACAGAGGGTCAGGGAAAGCGGATGACAGACCCTGACGAGGGCCACCCGGGAAGCCTCAGGGGGAGACGGGCGTGATGATGGAGAGAAGGGAGAGGCAGATGTTTCAGGGGACATGAAGTGCGCTCAGGCACGAGGGCTGTAACTGTCCGGGCACGAAGTCTAGTTGGAGAGGACTGGAAATGTGGGCTGGGGGCTCAGACAGTGCTTCACGCAACGCCCCCACTCACGGGCAGGAGGAGGGGGGCGGCCGGCTGCAGGGGGCATGCTGAGGGTGAGGGGACGCGGCAGACACGCGCTCAGTCCCACCGACACCGAGTGAGGACCTCAGCCAGGGCGGGGCAGCGTGGGCAGCGGCGCAGGAAAGCACCGAAGGTCAGAGTGACTGGCGGCCCCGGGGACACAGCTGCCTCCCAGCAGCCTCGCCTGGGGAAGGCGAATTTCCCTCCCAACGCTGGGATCAAAGCCGGGGATGCTGTGACCGTCACTGCCCCCAAACACACCCCGACACCAGGGCCACCAACCATTCTCACCACCCACTGAGAAAGCGGGAGTAGACGGCCCAAGAGGTGAGCCTCCCTCCCCACGACACCTAACCCCTTCCAAAAACATCACATCTTTTCTTCCATAAATAATTGCAATAGGATGCCGTAGCTTTCCCCAAACAAACAATAGCCGGATTGTGCCCTGTTTGCAGGGGCCCAGCCCAGCGCATACAAAGGCCTGTTTTCACAGGCCGGCCTCTCTCTGCTGCAGAAGGGTGGGGATGATGCCCCCTCCTCATTTATTCAGCAACTCCACCGCAGTGATTCCTTCAGGAAAGGAAGAGGCTGTGAGCACAGGAAAAGGGGCAGTGCCCATTCAGGACAATGCCCGCTGTTTCCCAGGCTTTCCTCTGCCTTTGACCTCACCCAGGAAGCTCTCCTTTCACCATATGCTCTAAAATGCCAACCATGTAATTTTATGCAGGGGATTACTTGTAAGCTTTCTACGAAATGTCACCCATGATTTTAAATTGTAATAAGCTGAAAGTTTCAAAATAGTCCTGTTTTTATGTCTCAAAACTTCATACTCCTTCAGAATTAAACAGAGTTGAAGTGAGCACCTATATTTTTCTGCTAATTATTAATACTCTTCCTGGTTAGGAAAAGGTGAACTCAAGAACCAAACTCATTAGTTTATAAGAGCTGCTCAACTTGTGTTTAGAAACATAGAGCATTATGATTCCCTTTCAGAATTTAAGTTTGATTTTCCCCATGGGTACAAGGAAGCCTCTCAGCCAGAATGCCTTATTTACCAGCTGGAGTATGTCCACTGTGGCGGGGGTGGTTCAGTCGCTAAGTTGAGTCCTGAGACCCCATGGACTGGAAACCCCCAGGATCCTCTGTCCATGGGATTCTCCAGGCAAGAATACTGGAGAGGGTTGCCATTTCCTTCTCCAAAGAAGCTTCCCGACCCAGGGATCAAATCTGGGTTTCCTACAAAGCAGAAGGATTCTTTACCGACTGAGCCACCAGGGAAGTCCTCAGTGTATTTCCACTAAGGAATTTTGAAAATCGTCTTTCTATTACCAGTAATTCAGATTGGCCACTCTTCCAGTCTGAGCCAGTGACATTTGACACAAAGAGATTTCTTCTCCTATTTTAATGGTCTTTCTCCTACTCACCTCTTTCAGTCTCCCAATTTAGATGAAATGGAGTTCCAATTTGCCAACATACTAATAAAGCCTCTGAAAGCCATCTGGAGAGCTTATATATTATTGTATTTTTTTTTTTCAAACCATGTAAACAAACCATATAAAGCTACAGCAATTAATGCAACTTCGGGGCAAAAGAAGGACCTTCAGCTGCATGGTAAAGTGCTCTTCTGAGGGGATTCATCATTCATGCCAGTAACTTAAACTAAAATGTATTTTAAAGTTTAATCTTGGTTTCTCGACAGGACCTAGTGAGGCGCGCAGTCCACAATCATGCGCTTCATTTGTTAGGAGGCTCAAGCAGCAGACTCCGGTTTATTCAGCATCACGCTGACTTCACTTATCTCACGACTGACAAAAACACTGGAGAGATGCCTTCACATTTGCCTGGGCTTCAGCATTAGAAGTAAAAAGTCTCATCTATAGCAGACCAGAGTCTGTTACGGGCCTTTTCCCACTGGATGGAGCTAGGTTATCAAAACTCATGGTGCTTTTCAACATATTGAGTCATAATGATGACGCTGCGTGGGGTTATCTCCAACCTAATTCACCAGAGGAGGAAATTTCAGGACCCAGGCACCTCCCACCTTCTGTCAAGTCTCAGAGCGCAGACGTAAGAAACCGAGGGCCCACTCTGCATCGAGGAAATTGCCCTCGTTTTCATCCGCTTCCCGGCATAAGGCAATGTCAACTTGTTTTATAGTGGTGCATTTCTTGTTCTTCAGGTATGGTGAGACCAGCAGATCAGGAGACGACTGCCACTGAAAAAGCCGTTTGTGGCCCCGGTTCTCGAGAGGAGTGATACACCCCGCTGCTCAGAGCCCCACAGGGAAGTCCCGGGGCGGCAGAGGGGAGCATGACGCGAGCTTTCACGATGGCGTCTGCAGGAAGGCATGGGTGAGGCAGGTAAGCAGGCTGGAGGTCAGCTGGAGCTGAACACTGGAGAGAGCTCTTGGGGCAGGGCTGAGTCTACTTGTCTGGTACCCGGGGTGAGAACGGGCTGACTGTGAGAGCCCCAGACAGGAGGTGGAGGGTGGGTGCCTGGGCTCTGGGCTGCTTAACTCACACATGAAAGGAGTGCTCACCTACTGTCCAAGGTGCCAGCTGGTTCTGGGAGGGGCAGTCTCTCCAGGGTCAGCAAGGCCTCAATGCATTAAAGCAGCAAACCATAGAGCACAAAGAGGCAGGATTAACACAGAAAGGCGGCGGCGGTCTGGTCGCTAAGTCATGTCTGACTCTCGCGAGTCCATGGACTGCAGCCTGCCGGGCAGCATATGTCAGTTAAGGCAGAACTCCCAAAGCCCCGGGTAGGAACCATTGATCAAGTCAAAGAGGATGATGAGGACACCTGAAAAGGAACTCCTAATTCACCAGAATGGCCAGCAAAGCCACTTAAACCACTGCTTTCCAGCTGAAGATTAGAAACAGCATAAAAGAAAGAAAGTGGGTCCGTGGACTTACGATAATGGGCTGATGGTGGCTTGCCAATAATAGTACATTTCATGATCCTTGTGAAGGCAGCTTGCCTGGAGTCAAGCCCAAGGGGATGATCCACTGGTGAGCCCAAGGACAAGGCCTCAAGGAGAAGCCCGGACAACATATGTATGAAATTCAAAGATACAGTTGACAGCAGGGGCAAGCAAGTTAGATAAAATTGGATATAAAAAGATCACGTTGGAAAGGGGGTCCAAATGTTATACAACAAGGTTTACAAAAGCTTTATAAAAAATAACATCAACGTAGACCACCACCAAGCATAATACATTGGTGATGTGGCTAACAGCTGAAAGGGTCAGAGAGTCCACAGTGCTTTGCTGACCCATGTCAACAAGCTCCAAGAAAATAACAGACTTCAGCTGCATCCCAGGGGCCATGGCATCCAAACCAAGGCTAGTCAACAGTCTGGGTCTGATTTCTACTGGCTGTGACCATCAAAGATGGTATTTTAATTCTCGGGGGCATGGCTCAGAGGGTTGTTAAACTAGAATTTATCAAAAGGAAACTTAAAAACTCTGGAGTAAAGAACAGGCATCTGGTCCCATACTTTATGGCAAATAGATGCGGAAACAGTGGAAACAGTGTCAGACTTTATTTTTCTGGGCTCCAAAATCACTGCAGATTGTGACTGCAGCCATGAAATTAAAAGACGCTTACTCCTTGGAAGGAAAGTTATGACGAACCTAGACAGCATATTCAAAAGCAGAGACATTACTTTGCCAACAAAGGTCCGTCTAGTCAAGGCTATAGTTTTTCCAGTGGTCATGTATGAATGTGAGAGTTGGACTGTGAAGAAAGCTGAGAGCCGAAGAACTGATACTTTTGAACTGTGGTGTTGGAGAAGACTCTTGAGAGTCCCTTGGACTGCAAGGAGATCCAACCAGTCCATTCTAAAAGAGATCAGTCCTGGCTGTTCATTGGAAGGACTGATGCTAAAGCTGAAACTCCAGTACTTTGGCCACCTCATGCGAAGAGTTGACTCATTGGAAAAGACTCTGATGCTGGGAGGGATTGGGGGCAGGAGGAGAAGGGGACGATGGAGGATGAGATGGCTGGATGGCATCACCAACTCGATGGACGTGAGTCTGAGTGAACTCCGGGAGTTGGTGATAGACAGGGAGGCCTGGCGTGCTGCGGTTCATGGGGTCGCAAAGAGTCAGACACGACTGAGCGACTGAACTGAAAGGAACAAGAAATGTTTAATCTGGAGAAGGAAATATTCAGATGGTACAGAAGAGCTGTCCTCACATATTCAAAAGGGCCATTATTTTGAAGGGATATTTGACTTATTTTTTATGGCTCATAAGATACAAATAGAACCAATGAAAAGAAGCAAGTTAGAAGGAAGTAGGGTTTTGTCTGTTTCTAAAAAGAAGAATCTTCTTGCACTCCTAAGTTGTCTGAACATGAAATAAGTTGCCTCATTAGATGATGAGGCTCTTGGACACGGAGGTGTTCAGGGAGAGATTAGTTATTCTTCTACCAAATACACTGATGTCCAGCAAACTTTTTCTGAAAAGAGATTTGAAACTCGTGCTGTTTGTGTGGCAACTACTTGGCACAGCCATCATAGCAAGACAGCACTGGAGAGCTAAGCAAAGGAGTGCGACTGTGGCCCAAGAACGCTTATTTACAAAACAGGCATGGAGGGCTAGCTTTGGCCGCGTGGGCTCCAGTTTGCCGAACCTTGACTCAAACTTCAGAAGATCATTTGGAATCTTTGGTTTACAAGAGAGTTGCTCACTTCTAAATTCGATATAAAGGGGTGGCCATATACATACATAAACGCTTGATAAGTATCGCTCTTCTCCACGTTAACTTATTCTAAAAGGTTAAAACAAGATATTTTAACTTTTCACCTTTAAATGGCAGAGTGTTGCTTTAAGGGTGAGGTGGGGAGTCTTGTCTAACGTATGTCAGTACTAGCTTCACTGTGCAGTGATTTGACAATAGTTAGGCTCTAATACTGGAAAAGGCAATGGCACCCCACTCCAGTACTCTTGCCTGGAAAACCCCATGGACGGAGGAGCCTGGTGGGCTGCAGTCCATGGGGTCGCAAAGAGTCGGACACGACTGAGCGACTTCACTTTCACTTTTCACTTTCATGCATTGGAGAAGGAAATGGCAACCCACTCCAGTGTTCTTGCCTGGAGAATCCCAGGGTCAGGGGAGCCTGGTGGGCTGCCGTCTATGGGGTCACACAGAGTCGGACACGACTGAATCGACTTAGCAGCAGCAGCAGGCTCTAATACAGTCCACGGGGTCATGAAGAGTCGGACACAACTGAAGCGACTTAGCAGCAGTAGCAGCAGGCTCTAATACACTGGATTGATATACTACAGATACTAAGCAAACAGCACAGCCACTGCCCACGAGAAAGCAGAGGGCAGGGAGCTGGTCAGGTTACTCTGAGATGCAAGGGGAAAACTGCCCCCTGCCCCCTACACCTTTCACCATAAGGTTTGATACCCTGGGCCCATCCCCCAAGGTAGGCCTTCACTCAAACCATAAACAAGACTTTCATGATCTCCCCTGACCACTCTGCTTGCTGCTGCTGCTGCTGCTAAGTTGCTTCAGTCATGTCCGACTCTGTGCGACCCCATGGACTGCAGCCCACCAGGCTCCTCTGTCCATGGGATTCTCCAGGCAAGAACAATGGAGTGGGTTGCCATTTCCTCCTCCAATGACCACTCTGCTTAGTTCACCCCAAATCCGCAAAGTGAGGACCTGTGTGGGACCCCCTCAGAATGGAGCTCCCTGAAGGAGCTCATGCCAAGCTCCGTGTCAGTCCTGGATGTCTGGGTCCTTCTCCCGCCTAGACCCCACAGTGGGGGAAGACCCCACAGCAGGAGAAGTGGGTCCTCACTGCATGAACAAACCCAACACGGGGAACACAATCTCAGCAACCAAGACGGAGGGTGGGAAACCCACTGGAAGCACTTCTCTCCAAAGCAGTCATGTCCACTGCAGGCACTCCCCAAGGACTGTGTGGACATGCCTCGTGGTCAGGGCAGGGCCCTTATTCAGTTCTTAACATGGGAAAAGGGAACTGACCCACATTTGTTTTAAGCATTCCTCAAAACGCAACTGAGTCTTCCCTGGGGTTGAATCCAGCTACTCTGAGACTACATGCACGGGGTTTACAATCTCGTGTCCACGCAGCAGAGTTATAAAAACACAGAATGGAGGAAAAAGTGAAGAAGAAAGAGCCTCAGTCACTGCCGGTTCACTGCGGTGGTTCATGGCTCTCGTCTGGGGCAGGCAGTGCGTCCGATGCCCTGGGCCTTGGCGCCATGCGAGCCTCTGGAGCCGGCAGGACCCGGGAGGCACGGAGCTCACGCTGATGGCTACTATCCCGGGTCTACCAGAGGATAAGCCATCCCTTCCAGCTCCTGACCCTGAGCTGGTGGAGTGCAATCTCAGTTGCTCCTGGGAAAGGCTAATCCAAGTTTACAACAGGAGGTCCGTAAGCCTTCCAGCACCCTGAAGGACCACTGGCCAAGGTCTGAATTCCAGTGCTGCCCAAGGCTGACTCTAGCCCAGGACATGCCTTGGAGAGTCAGCGTCCTGGCCTTGTGGAATGTCAAAGGTCAAATTGAGCCAGAACCCTGGGCCTCGTATCCTGCTCCAATTTCCACTATCCACACCACTGCAACCCCACAGCCTCCTCACCTAGCACTTGCATGACCTGGCATGCTCTGGATAGGTGTGCATCTTAAAAGCCCCTAATTTCAGTTGTCTGATAGAAATCTCTCAAGCCCACACTTGCCCTACCCCTGCCCAGACTTAAGGTGAAGGTCATGTCACGGTCATCATCCTGACTCCAGCACCAAACCCCATAATGGTCAATTAGCATTCTCAGCAGATGGATCCGCTTTTTAAGTTCCCATGTATTGTTGGGGACACAGGTACACACAGGAGTCCCAGCGGGGGGGTAGGGGTGGGTGGGTGGGCTAAATAATCATTCCTATAGCAACTGTTCTTTCAATGCAAAGCTGCTGCATTGGTAGCATTAAAACTCAAAGTGAAACAATTCCTCATCGTTTATCCCACAGGTGGGAACATTTTTGAGGGAGAAAAACATATCGATGAGGAAAACGGAAATCTTTCAACTTCAGGTTTCAGAATTAATGAAACGCTATTTTAGTTGTAGTTCTCTAATTTGGTGCTGACATCCCGATACCTCATATTACTTTAAAATTCTTTACAATGTTAATAGCTCTTACACCAACAAATGTTACTTTCCCTTGGGTTGATCCATGCTCCTCGCGGGGATTCCCAGCATCACCCTGCCCCACGCCAGGGCTGCCACACGCCTGTCCTGAACAACATGTATTTAGTACCTTTGGGTCACAGCTTCTTTCCCACACAAAAGTCACACCTCGGCCATCAAAAAGGAATGTTCATTGGAGCTGCTCTTAAGAGAATTTTCCAACTACAAGACAATATGTACAGGAAAGCTTGTGGCTCAAACATTCTGACTAAACTCACAAATACTATTTTCATACAGCTTTCTGTTGTTTCCTCTGAATGTATACTGTGTGAAACATAGAGACTTTCTTTATATTGACAGAAAATCCTACTGTTGAAATAAATTTAAAAAAAAAAAAAAAAAAGGCCAGGGACAGCACATGCATTAACGACTGACGATGCCGACAAGAGTGGCGATGGCTGACGCTTCCACGGATGGCGTCCTACTGTGGTCCCAGCGCCACAGTGAGGTCCTCATGGGCACTGGCTCCCTTAAGCCTCACAAACCCCCAAGGGGGCACCCCTGTCCGTGCCGTCTTACAGAGGGGGAAACTGAGGCACCGGTGCCAGAGCCGGAATGGCCCGAGGGCACACCACTTCCAACACCACGCCGGGAACCTAACTCTGACAAGCTCCACACAACCAAAGTGCCTCTGATACCACCAAGCGATTCATTTCTTGGACAACGCTGCACAAGGAGAGTCTCCAGAAAGCTGCCTAGAGGCATATGGTTCAGGCAGGCAAAGAGAAGGCCCATCTCACAATGTGCTTCCTCTGTTAATACACCCACGATGTGGCCTGTGTTCAGCACCATATTTGGGAGAATCTAAGCTTGATGATTAGCATGTTTGCAGCTGTTAAAAATGTGAAACGACCTCTGGCTTGTTTGAATCTATAAAATCCCACCGTGCTACAGTGGACACAGCATCCTGTGGAGCAGGGGGACGACCTGTGTGGGCCTGGGCTGAGCGGGGCAGATCTGACTTCAGGGCCCGAAGACCACACCCACTCAGATCTTACAGAACTTTCAGCTTGAGTGATAGTGACTATCACCTCTGGTTTAGAGTCAGCTGTGCCCTCAAACACTCATGTCAATATTGTGCAGAGGTCTGCTATTCGTGAACACACACCCTCGGCTATCTCTTACTAAGACCAGATAATGGGCCTTTCCAGCCACAGGACAGCTCCTGGTTTTCAGCACGTGTCCACAAGGAAGACCAGTGCAAGACATATCTTTGGTTTTTCCTCCCTCAGTGCTGAAAAAGCATCATGAGAGAATCCCTATAGGAGTGCTGAATACACCTTCTGGAAGGTGTTTATTTAATATTTATTCCTACACATGCCAGTTATAGAGAGAGGTTCCTATTAGTCAATCAGAATTTTTACAAAAAATTTTAACTCTTATGAAGAAAAAAAGGGAGAGAAGGGAGGGGCAGAACTTTCAGCTGGGAGACACCAGCAGAGGCACTGCAAGAAGGGTTGGGTCTATGCCGGCCCCACGGAGCCAGCGAGACACACAGAATCTGTGTGGCACATGGAGTTGGCATGGCACACGGAGTTGGCGTGGCACACAGAGCTGGCGCGGCACACGGAGCTGGCGCGGCACATGGAGCCAGCAAGACACACAGAATCTGCGTGGCACACGGCGCAGGCGCGGCACACAGAGCCGTCGCGGCACACCGAGTTGGCGAGGCACATGGTACCGGCACGGCACGCAGAGCCAGCGAGGCACACGGAATCTGCGCGGCACACGGCGCAGGCGCGGCACGCGGAGCTGAGCCACCTCAAGCGGGCTCAGCAGGTGGACAAAGCATTGCAGCTTCCCTCGTCCCGTCTTAGAGACCTGAACACCTCTGACAGGCGTGGTTCATGTGCTCCCAGCTCCTCCTCCAGCACCCCCTCCCACTTTTTCGCCAGGGAGCCTCAACTTCCCAAATATACGAGGAGGAGGAGGACAGGGGTGGGGGGAGAGGCTGCATTTTGTGCCGGGGTGCTCGTGGACTATCTGAGAGTGACAACCACAGGGAGGGCCTCCTTGGAGAGACCCCAGAAACTGCAGCACTCCCTGAACATCCGGCGGGGAGCCGGCTGTGGGGGCGGCCAGGGGGGCTGCCCAGCGCACGGCAGACCTGCACCTTCTCTGACGCATGGGGCAACCCTGGGCCGCTGGGCGCCCGCTGGGCCTCGGCACAGTCACTGTGCTGACCCGGTCTCCCCAGTGCGCCTAACGAGCTAATCAAAAGCTCAGGAAAGATTCAGACTCTCACAGAAACAGACAAGGAACAGATAAGGAACCAGAGGCTGGATGGGGACGTGTGTGGCTCCACGCGGACTCCTGCCCCTCACAGACACACGTCTGCGCCTGCCCCCAGGCTGGGCCCCTAACAAACTCGGTCCAGTATTCACCTTCCAGAAGGGCCACAGGAAACGCATGGCCAGTGCTTTCCTAGTTCAAAGGACCAAAGATGCGTTGGTCTTCCCTAACAGCAAACACAACTATTAGAAATGATTTTGGTCATAAAGCCCACCAACCAGAAAGACAAGGATAGTTAAGTCCTTTATGTTAGCTAAGAAAAAAATAATTTATGGTAATAACTTAGAGCTACTTTAGGATTTCAGAGATCCTTTTAAGGGCCATGGTCAAAGGTTTAGTTAGTTAAGCAAGACAAGCAAACCAAATCCTTCTTCCTGAAGTTATCACAGGTCACCACTTACAGGGAAACTAACAGACGAGAGGGCTGCGTTGCAGGGGTGCCGGAGGTGAGGATGGGCAGATGCACAGTGCCTTGAATCAATCACACACACACACACACACACACACACATACACACACCCACCCCAGACCGAGGTGGACTGAGACCTTCTGGAGAGGACGAGCATAAAGGCACATGACCATACAGCCTGCTTTTGGGAAGTCTGGTCGTGTTGCTCTGCCCAAACACAGGGTCTACGAGCGCACACTGCAGGGAAAACGATCCCTAAGGAACCCTAGGCTCTGTGAAGAAAGAGAAACACTCCATCCAAAGTGAAAGTCAGCCTTTCAAGGGGCTGGGGCACAAGACCTATCCAAATTTCTTCTAATTTTTCATTTGCCTGCCAACTCCAGCAGCAGAAAGTTTAAACAGGTGCATCTTCACATGAAATTTAACCTGCTCCTCTATGAGATTCCCGTGTACCTTAAATACTCCACTAATCCCTCAGGATTTGGAATCACGTATCTAAATGCAAATCGTAACTACAAAACCACCCCAAAAGAAAAATGTCCTTGAACATGGCGATGCCTTCAAACTCTGCGGATGATTATCCTGGATTTCTTATCCGCAAGAATCTCCTGTTTTTGTTTATCCTCTCCAGTTCAGTGTATCTTCTAACAAGCGGATTAGCGAGTGTCTTCTGAGCCGCTCTGAGGCTCTCAGCACTCCCCCTCCCCACTCCAGTCCCACTCACACTCTTGCTGTGTCTGCTCAGCCCCCACCCTGCACCCTCTCCTTCATGCCCCCCCTCCCACAGCACTTACCCTGCGGGGAGCACTTCCTCCTCCACAGTCTCCAAGCTAAATCAACAAGTCAACTACTACCCTGCTTTTAAGACGAAAAGGCATGTTTATTTCTTCCCTTTAAGAAAGGCATATGTTTACTTCTTCCCTTCTGCCCCTTAAATCCTTTGTCTTAGTCCCAAACTGGTCCTTGGAATACTGGCAACACAGAGCAACGTTCAGAGGAGAAGATCACCCTGCAAAAATGGCACGATAATACCTCAAAGAGACATTTCACAGCATTCTGGAACTAGAGAGGAAGATTTTTTCATTCCTCTAAATAAACAGTAACGTAATAAGTACATAAAACAGGCTACTTATCACCTCAGTGTTCTTACCTCCTATCCAGCTATTATACATGAGCAGTACTTGGTGAGCCCATGACCATGAACATAAGTGCATTTCCGAGATCTGTACATTTTTAATTACCTCCAAGTTACTGAATCCAGCTTAAGGGGAAAAAAAAAAAAGAAGTAGCAGCAATAGGAAACCAAGTTTTCATTGTGTTTCAAGCCAGGTACAATTAAAAAATCATTAGTTCAGTGGCAGCCGAAAGTGGAAACAATTACCAATAGAACATGACACATTACATTTACTTTTCATTTCAGCAGCACGATTCCTGTCTGAGAAAACAAAGGAACTATGTGTAAAAAAAAATTATAAGATAAATGAACCCAAAATTCCTGATTTGCTGAAGACCATGAACACGAGAAAGAAAAATGTAACAGTATAAATAGCGATGACTCAAAATCTAAAATCGTTAAAAAGACCTCTTTCCCGTTTGGAGTTCATAGTCGAGTATATATTTTATGAGTACGCGTCTAACACTCGATGGATCGGATGGACAGAATTCTATTACAGAATCTCAACCACCAAACACATGCAACCTGACGCCAACGTAAAAGCAATCGCAAAAGTCCTCTGAGCTTCATGGAAAATCATTTATAAGAACTCACAGTTATCTACATATAGTTAGACTACGGTCAGAATCAGCAATCCCAGCACACAGGAGACTACGCCAAATGCATAAAATAGATACATGTATAGATGTCCAAGGCCATTTAAGGAAAAATCAGAGCCCCACAAGGCAACAGATTCTGAAGCACCAGGTTTCACAATAGTGCCATGGGTTGCCATAAAAATGATCTGTTTTAAAGACAGCAAAGTGCTGTCAATCAACAATTAAAACAAAATTGTAAATACCGTGCACTCTGAAAAGTGAGGTTTGATTACTTGGGAAATCAACCCAAGCAAAAAACTTATGTTTCAATGAGGCCAGACACACACAATGCGTACAGAAGACGTCTACATGCACACAGGACCGTGGCCACAATGGGATGCATTCTTTCGATGTGAATTTGCGCTCATTGTCTTTCAAGGAGCCAAGTTCAAAGCCTTTGCTCCCCAAAGTTGCTGCTGGTCTCAAAATATCTCTGAGATACTTCTTGAATTTGACAGTTTTGGCTCTCTTGACCTCACTGGTGAAATCCTCCACCTGTAAGCCAAACAAAACCAAACCCCAAACACTCCTCAGTCCTGCTTTATCTGCCCTCTTCCATCTTCTATTCATCTTTCAGAAAGAAGAGGCTACAGCCCCTGCCTCTGCTGACACTTAGCCCCGGGTCCTCCAGGGAGTGCTCCTGGAGCTAAAATGGTTCTATCACCAGTGGCACGGTCGCCCACTACAATCCCTCAATCTCCTAAATAAGGAGGCACCTGCTTTGGAAATATTTTGGTCCCTCTCCTGCAGCAGCCCTCTCCTGTTCCTTCTTTCAGTTGTTACAGCAGTCTTTCCCATCCCTTCTTCTTCCTGAAGTCCTCCAAGGGCCTAGCCTGTGGGCTTAAGTGACGTCCCACTGTCAGCTGTAACACTCTGAACGTCACCTTAGAACCTGCCAGGCACACCCTGGGTCGGCTCTGACTTTTTTCTAATCAGGAGCCCCGCTGAACTTCAAAGCCGAAGCCATCGCTGTGCCCAGGGCTGGCCCACGCAGCGGGCCTCGAGTTCAGATCCTCAGGACAGGGACACGGTGACATCATGTTGGCTGCTGGCCAAAAAGAGAGACTGCACAATTAGGACCCAAGACTAGCTATTTATATCAAGTCCTCAGTGCATTCCTTTTCATCCCGTCCTTCGGTGTAACTGCAGCGAAAGACTTTCCTTTCAGAGTAAAAACCAAACCAAAACAAAAACCCAACCCGTATCACCACCACGTGCCTAAAACAGCCCAGGTGTGGCATTCAAGGCTGGGGCGGGGCCGTCCCCATGGTGATGGGACACAACACACCCACACAGGAGAGAAGTCAGGGCCACCAGAAAGTGTCGTGTGACCTGCAAGCCATGTCACAACATACGGTCCGGGCTGACCGCCCCACGCACAGAGAGCAAAGCCCAGGCCAACCGGCCGTCCACACCACCGGTAGAGAGAGAGCAGAAGGGAAATGAGCTGGCAAAAGGAAGGGGATGGGAAGCCTCCCCACAGGTGCTGGGCAGGGACGTTAGGGTTACCGCCGAATCCATTTATACAACATCCAAACACAGAGAGCTAAGGAGAGGCACCCGGCATGTCTGGAGAGTTTGTGACTTCAGGCGTCAGGTGTTGTAAAGCATCTGGCTGCCGCTAGCAAAGGGGAGGGCAGGGCCCTATTTAAAAGCTGGGGCCAAACCCAGGCTCACACCTCTGCTCTCAGGGTCCACGCTGGTGGAGGGCACGCTCACCCTCTACGGCAGCACGACTTTACAGCAGAGTCATTCTCCATACACACAGCTGTGAAGCCTCAGAGCAATTCCCTTCCCCCAAACACGCCCAGCGGCACCCATCTGGCACTTCTGATTTGGGGAATCATTTTGAGGGCCGTGTGGATGGCCAGCCGGTCTGGGGTTTGCTCTCTGCACTCAGGACGGTCAAGGCGACAGGCCTGATCCAGGCCTAAGGCCCTCTCCGAGGACAGCAGCCCTCTGCCGGGGCTGGGGGGGGCACTGTGACCCCGCCGCCGCTCTCTGGAGTCTGTTTCTACAGACGTTCGCTTCCGCTGGGACAATGCCTGCCCTCTGGGCTCCACTCCCAGCGGGAAGCGGGGGCAGGGAGGGGGCCTGCATTGCCACACAGCGTCCAATTCACGCCAAACGGCGGCCACAACAATGAGGCTTCAAGGGCCACAAATAACGCACTGCCCACTGGGAGCAGCAGACCGGGCCGGCCAGGGGATGGACAGACCCCAGGCAGCAGGTGCCCCGATCAGCACCCCCACTCCGGCAGGCGCAGGAACCCTGCCTGCCTCCGCGGGGGTGGCTCGGGGACAGAGACGTAACCAAGGCCCCCGGGGATGACGGAGCCTTGCCTTCCCTTTGCCAGTTCACTTCCCTTACCATTCCCTCCAACTAAAGGAGCAAACACTTTAGAAAAAATAAAAAAAAAGCACACACCATGCTTAGTGTCCTAATTTATGGACAGTTGCATGGGGTGGGGGGTAGAAAAACCTAATTTGAATTGACAAAAAATGAACAATATCCTTTAAAATACAGCGGGGGCTAGATGGCTGGGCATGAATGAAACGCATTACCCAACCGACTGCCGCAGTAACACAAGCCCTCCCTCCCCCGCCCGGGCCTCATTCATAAAAAGCCGGCTCTGCCTCAGCAGCTGCGGAGCCGGCACTGGGTCTGCGTCTGCATTTTCCAAGACAGAGGGACAACTGAGACAAAGAGCCCCGCAGCCTCCAGCCCCCAGAGGCCTGCCCTCTGGGGCTCCTGTGCTGCTCCTCACCGGCTCCAGGTCCACCTGGATCAGCAGAGAGCCTCTGCAGAGCGGCTCGTGGGAACAGGGCTGAAGCCATGCCCCTCTCCAGGGCATCTTCCCGACCCCAGGAATCGAACCGGCATCTGCTGCATTGCAGGCGGGTTCTTTACCAGCTGAGCTACCAGGGAAGCCGGCTCACAGGCCCAGGGTGGTATTAAAGAAACTCCCGGGCTGCTGAGTCACTCGCTGACTCTCTCACCTCCCTGCTATTTAAAAAATAATCACAAAAACCAAAAATCGAAGGTTCTTCCTTGTTGGCAAAATGGGGGCTGCCAGTTTATCTAAAGACCGCCAAACTGGGGTGGAGGTGGTAACAAACTTCCAGAAGAGGTGGAGTTTTTAAACTGTCCACTTTCAGCTTGATAGCACCATACTTGAACTTTTCACAGCCAGGGCAGAAACCTCTAGGAGGTTATGCACAACTTTAATTCTTAATACTACTTTTTACATCTCTAAAGAGAACAACAATGGCTATGCCTCATTCAGGTAGGAGTCCCCCCACGTCCAGCCCTTTTCCATGCCTCCCCTCTCAGCACAGCTTCTCCCAGGCCCACCTCCTTCCTGCAAAGGAACAAGCCTCGCTCAAACTCACCTTCCCTTAGGACAGTCAGAAATCACCATGATAGATGAGAGGCTATCCATTTTCTTTAGACTCAAAACCCTTCTTCAAAACAAGGCCCGAACACAAAGGCATGTTCTAATTTAGCAGGAATGGTTTCAATGCAAGAATTAAATAGGAGCAGAGTGCAGGAAGGGGAGACAGGAATAAAATCATTCTTGTTGCCCTAATACCAGAGCTGTCTTCCAGTAAACTGAGATATAAATTCTCCCCAGAGACAAGATGATCAGCACTATTAACTAGTCCCCTCTCTGCTCTTGCAAAAAACACAAGCAGGGTTTCAAAAATCTCAGATGACAAGGGGTGCAGGGGAGTCTGTTACACTCTCAGAGAATCCTAACTTTAACACCAGCATCCGGCTATACCCCGGCCGTGCTCATCAGGGCTGGGGCCCAGCAGCCTTGTCCCTGCCCGCCCCCTGCCAGGCCCCCTGCCTAGATGGGACAGATACCCTCAGCGCCCTCCTGCACAGAGCATCCATTTCTAACACGTTCTCTCCCCTCACCGAAGGCCTCCCTTCCCACCTTCACCCAGGGACTGACAGCCAAAGAAATGAGAAAATAATGTGGGGATAGCAAATGAATCTTGTGAAATACCTGGTCTGTAATTAAATCACAATAATTCTAGAACCTCCTCAAGGGCAGCAATGTCAAGATAACAAACTGAGAGTAAAATAAACAAGTCTTATAGAAATTACACCAGCCTTGACAAAGAGATTACCTTAGTGGCTGCTGCCTGGAATCCACAATCTTTTTTTTTTTAATTCATCTCAGACCTTCTGGCCATCGTGTGAGAGTTCCCACGCAGAAACCTACAGGCCTGTGGCTCTCTGTGGCTTTACAGGTAAGGGGAAGGTACCGCTGATCATTCCTGAGGGGCCCATGGAGGGAGGAGGTATATGAGTCACACATAATGCATACAGATTTAGGGAGATTTTAATACCTGAACTGTCTCTGGCCCCACTCCTAAACAACTGCTAATCATTAAAAATGTGTCTTAAGTCCTTGGGTGTGGGTATAGTTACCCAAAGACATGGCAACGTCCCTAAAGGAACAATAAAATACACCCTAGGGTGCACATCAGTTAATCAAGCTTCAGTTCAGTTCAGTCGCTCAGTCGTGCCCGACTCTTTGTGACCCCACGGACTGCAGCACGCCAGACCTCCCTGTCCATCACCAACTCCCGGAGTTTACTCAAACTCATGTCCATTGAGTCGGTGATGCCATCCAACCATCTAATCAAGCTTGATCCAAATTAAATGTGAGGTATAGGGCAAGATGGCTAAGCTCTCTGTCCTTCAGCAGCCTCATCTGTAGAATGGGTGTAACAATGGAGCTGACTCATAGGGTAGTCCTAAGACCTAGTACACAGTAAGTGCTCAATAAACTCTAGGTGCTGTTGCTAAGCTCACCCTCCCATCTAAATTCTCGGCTAACTTTCCAGCACACGGAATAAAACCCTTTCTTTTGTTCTTCCCAGTGTGATGATCTGTCTGGACCAGTCCTCCGCCCCTCACTCATGGGCTCCAGCCCCGTGACCTGTCTCTTCTTCTTTCTCTGCCATTCCATAAGCATCTGCCAGTCCTGCTGGCCCTCTGGGATGTCGACTGCTTCTCACACCAATCCCCACCCTCATCCCCGTCTAAGGTGCACACCCTCTGCCCTTGATCAGGGCACGTGCCTTTTCCTACTGGCCTCTCTGCTTCTGTCTGAGCCCTAGGGTCCATGGTGAACTCAGAAGCCAGAGCTGCTCCTCAGCTCAGAACCCCGCCATCGCCTGTCCCAGGCAAAGCCAAGGTCCTCGCCGTGGCCCCTGGCCCTCCAGCCTCCTGGCTTTCCTGTGCCCCTTTCTTTATGTCTCTGCCCAAACGCCATCTCCCTGGAGACCCCCTCTGAACACTCTATGGAAAAGAGAGCCCCGCCCGGCCCGTCCTGCTTTAACAAACGCTCCACAAGGCAGATGCTCTCGACTCCTGGCTCTACTCCTCTACCGAGAACAGCACCTGACACCAATCAGGTGCCCAGAGAGTGTCGGGCGAGTAAACAGCCCTGCCCCGCCACACACACAGCCCAAGATCACCCCGCCTCGGGAGCTTCCTGCCCTGGGTCTCCTGCCGGCGCATCCCAGCATCATCTCCAGGCTGAGTCATGCTCTCAGAGCAAACACCCCCTCCTCGGAGAGCCCAACACCAACCGCCCGACCACACCCCACACACAGAGTTACTCATCTGCTCCTGCTCACAGGGGGCATCGCTGTCTAACATGATAGCTGGACTGTGATCTATCTGTACCACTAGAATGGTTCCATCCCGGTGGGCATCTACTCATCCCGGGGCCCCCAGCGCCTACAGCAGCGCACCCGAGGCAGGGTTTGTGAAGGGTGGTGGTGCGCACGCTGACAGTTTTCTAAAAGGCAAATCTGGGAACGGGACAGAAGGGCCTGTCCTTCCCCACGTCCTTCCCACACACTCTGAGGGTTCTCTTTCAACCCCGTCGCCTGCAGACACCTCCATGCTGATGGGCTCCATGGTCACTGGCAGAAGCACTCAAGAGCTGGGGCTTATTTATGCGCAAAGGAAAACAAACCTAAGTTACTAAATAACAGCTCGACATCTGTCACCACAGAGGAGCAGCTCCACACACAGCCAAGGATCCCACACGGCACGGCCTGTCCAAACACCAGGCGTCAGCTCCCCTTCCCCCTGAGCGAGCTTCAGCGTGGTCATCACGGCTGCCCGGAGACGGGCTTAGAAACCAGCGCCGGGACCCCAGCGCCCAGCCCCCTGGCCTCCGAGGCACTCACCGCTGTGCAGCGGGAACATCGGGCGACCCTCCTAACAAGACCAACGCCCAACGTGCACGTTTTGCTGCACGTGTTGAATGGCGCTGCTGTTGTGGCAGCGGGGAAGCCCGGACCACGAAACGTGCCTCTGCAGGCCCCGCGCATGCGGGGCGGGGGAAGAGCCGTGCAGGATGTGGGGGACTCACTCCAGCACCAGAGCCCCCCACACGAGGTGGCAGCAAGCTTGCTGCCCCCCAAGACCCCAGACCCCTATCCTCGCGAGTTAGACGCGCTCTCAGAATTCTGACAGGATGTGTGAGCGAGAGTGTTCAAACAAACCCAGGATGAACGCGCACTCGGCAAACACTGACCACAGCTGTGGTGACGGGGGCTCCGTCTAGGTGCCTGGGAGAATCGGGAAGAAAAGCAAGCTCAGACTCCCGCCCTTGTCAAGTGAGGTGCGGCTGAGGGAGACACAGAGAGAAAGGACCCAAAAGACATCATTATTCAGTTAAATCATATATTAGAAAATACGAAGTGGAGAAACCAGGTTAAAATCACCAATTACTAGTCTCGAGAACTCAGCAGCTCAGACTGTGGATCCGGAGTTCCGAGACATCCGAGGAGTGATGCTGTTTGCTGGACAAACGTGCTCCCGTAGGAATGTAAACCGAAGGACCAAGCTGACCGTGCGGCCATGACTTCCTGCACAATTCTCAGCTCAGGAAGGACCCCCAGGCACAGGCCAGAGGTTCAGCAGCATTTGCTGCAGACACGAAATGCTCTGCACCGCTACATGGCTGGGGACCCTCTCGATCTGACTGGAGTTAATCCAGAACTGAGGGAGGGGTGGGCTTTTACAACAGATCCCAAACAGCCCCCCGCACCCCCACACCCAGGCACCTTTACCTATCCTCCACCCCCACCTTCCCAGGGGGCACAGGAAATCCACTACAAACCAGTCAGCACACTGCCCAACACAACACCCAGCCCCCGCCGCCCAGGTGCCCTGCTGACACTCCCCCTGCTCCAGGGCTCTCAGGGGCCCTCCACCTCCTCCTGCACTAGGGCTCTCACAGGCAACCCCCCCGCCCCACACACACACACACCCCACCTCCTCCTGCCCTAGGGCTCTCACGGCCACACCACCTCCTCCTACCCTGGGGCTCTCACGGCCACACCACCTCCTCCTGCACTAGGGCTCTCACGGCCACACCACCTCCTCCTACCCTGGGGCTCTCACGGGCCACACCACCTCCTCCTACCCTGGGGCTCTCATGGGCCACACCACCTCCTCCTACCCTAGGGCTGTCATGGGCCACACCACCTCCTCCTACCCTGGGGCTCTCACGGCCACACCACCTCCTCCTGCCCTAGGGCTGCTCACAGGCCCGTACCACCTACTGGGCTACACAGCGGAGCACAGTCCATCCACGAGAAAGAGACGCTGAGCAGACCAGCGCCGTCCTTCAGTATCGCCAGCATTTCAGATATCCAAAAGGTTACGCTACAAACCTCAGTGGTGACCTGGTGACTTTGTTTGCAAAAGATAATTTAAATCGGTGTTTCAACTTACTCGGAAGAAAGCATGACCAACACAATGGGGCAAAACCCCAAATATTTGGAATCTTCCATCCAGAAGCAGCAGTTCTCAGGAAACAGCATTTGTAAAATATGCTCATTAATGTTAGATCATTTCTTCAAGAAACATAATAATTCTAATATAATTGTGTATTGTTAAATTTTTAACTTACTAATACATGTGGATATGTTTTTAAAGACATAAAATACATGACTACTTAACCAAGCCTAGAGGGCAGAGTTAAAATAACACCACATCCAGGTTAAAGTGAGCCTTCTTAAGGACTCTCCTTTCCCACCTTCTTTCATTCCAGTTTTTAAAACGTCAGTTAAATAAAAACTTACCTTTTAGCTATTTCCTAGATAATTTACAACTGCTATAAAACATTCAATTCTTTTCCCACGGCTTTAGTTAGGGAGCTGAGGGCTAAAATGTTATTAATTGTCCCATAATTTAGTGCTTATACATCAGCCGATCCAGATTCTTCCTTAAGCCAACCCACAGTGAGGTTAAGGTCAGGGAAAGATTCATGACTCGTGGTCCGAACTGATAGCAACGCTAAGGTATAAACAATCGGGCCATAGCTTGGAAGAGAGCAGAGAAGGTCACAGATTACACAGTGCTGACGTCCGCACAGCAAGGTTGAACACTCAGGCCTCAAATGACCAGGGTCAAGAGGCGAGCGCGTCTCGCTTCAGGGAGACACCAGGCACATTTTCCAGTTGAGTTCACGGTGAACCATGGCCACGTGGTACTGCAAGCGTTTCCCAAACTACTGCAGAGGAAGAGCTCTGAAATGCTTCCATTTTGAAGCCCACGACTACAACCAAATGACAGCAAACATTGGCAGAGCAGTTGTACACAGAAGTGCCTCAGAGGAGCTCAGCTAGGAAGCAGAACTTTGCACAGACAGATCAGACGCCACTCACGCAGAGGGGACGGTCTGCTTACTGATTCTCAAGTCCATTTCGTGAATAGACACAGTGACTGACCCCTCCTGGAGAGCCACTCGGCTGTTAACAGAGCTGCCGGGACACCCGGCCTTCCCCCTCCAGCCCGGGCCCCCTCCTTCTCACACGAACTGCGCTCGTCTGCAGGCCATACCCTCTACACCCTTCCACACTCACGCAAGACCATCTCAGACAGCTGGCATGACCCCTGTCTCCCCAAGAGCACCTCTGAGAGCCATCTCACAGAGCCCAGACCATGGCCCTGAATCCCAAACTGTGGAAGTCCAGACTGGTTTCTTTCTTTTTTTTTTTTTTAAAGAAGCCAAGGAAAGGACTCCGTGTGCAACATCTTACAAACCCACAGCTGTTGAACAACGTCTTTCAGTCACAGAGCTGAAGTCAGAGGAGACGGCATTTTCACAACAGCCTTTCCCTCCTGGAAGGGCGCGCACAGGACGCATGTCATGGCCATCGCACACGCAAGGAGACCAAGTCAACTCTCCACTGTGCACCTTGCGTCACCTCAGAAGCTAAAGCTGTACCCTAAAAGTCACCCCTGCTTTGAGCCTTTTTGTAAAAGTGAAGCTATTAAAATCTGAGCAAAGGGATAAATACACATATTTCAGAACACTCTACCTTTAAGGGTCACAAAGAGTCAAGGGTGTTGCCTCTTTGAATAGGGTTTTATCTTCATTGAAATAAAAGGGTCTTCACAGAGAAGTCTTCGTACAGATCTCTGGATATAAATTACAGATTGATGTCAACACGGTGAAAGAAATTTGAGGAAATGGATGTTTCTTTCATAAAATATTATATACACCAGAATATACATTCTAAGCTATAAATATTTAGCAAGGGACAATATGACATATTTACTAATATTTGTATCAAAATAAAAGCATCTGAACTGGCACTCTAACAGGCTGGCATCTCCTCGTGTTTTAGTATAGAGAAGTGCTGGGACGCAGTCTCTTTTTCCAGCGAAACATACTGTGACTAGTGCTAAGACCAGGAGTAACCTGAGTCCACGCCTCACAGGGCAGAACGAAGCCCTATTACTACAGCGATAACAGAAACAGGAGCATCTGATTACATGCACGCTGGCTCTCTAAGCTCTGAAACATTAGAAGGCCTCCATTCTCATTACAAATGTTTGAAAAGGCTTTTAAAACAGAGTTACTTATTGACAGTACAAGGTGTTTTAAAAGTACTGTGTTCCTTTCCCAAAAGGGAGACTTTTTTCCTTTTTTTTTTCTTTTTTTGCTGTTTGTTAATTTTCACATCTGTCAGCAACTGACAACTGGATCTATTGAGCAATCGTTTATTCTTTTTGACAACAAAACTTCATATAAAATTGGAATGGAATTTTATGATCAAGTGCAAGACAATCTGGAGCAACTTCACAGACGGTAACGTCTAATAGTGCATAGAGCCCAGAGGTTCTCTGTAGCGCCCCTGGGGAGCAGGCCAGCCTTTGTATTGGTATGAACAGACAGGCTTTTGAGGAGAGGGGGATATCAATACGGTAATATACAAAGCTACGTGTGCTTACAGAGTTCTAGCACACAGAAATATCCGGGTCAAAAGCCTGCTGAACTCCAATCTGTATTTGGTCTCTCACAAGAAGCAACCCACAGCCACCCCTCCACCCCCAAATACCAATTCACTGAACGTATAAAAAATTCTGTTTACACATAGAATATTGGTACAAAATACCCAAAAATGAAAGTGAACCTTTCCAAAATTAAAACTCAGTAAATTCAAGGAAACATCCAATAAAGAGGAATAATAACTGCTTAAAACTGGGGCTTTGGGAATCTGGCCTCCCACCTGTCCCCATCTAGGGATGTAAATCAAAACGACTGAAGGTATAAGATAAAAAATACATATGAGAAGATCCGTCCTCATGTGGGAACCTGTGTAGTAGCTTCCCACCAGGACTCAGCCTCTGATGGTAACGGCTACACACTGATAGCTTTTACTTTAAAAGCCTCTTTCCAAACAGAGAGACACAAATCAAAATGCACATTTTAAAATTAGAAATATTTTGTTGATTTGTCTTCTACATTTCCAAAAATGAATCTCAGGCAGAAATCCTACTTGTGGGTACTCTTATCTCTCAAGATACACGCAAATGCCTCAGAAATGCTGAGTTCATATAACGATGGGTATGTGGGTGTGGGTGTCAGTCATTTTCACTTTCGAGATTAAGCATCTACCGTTTGAAGGCTCCGATTCTATCCCCCCTATGTATACCATATTCTGCCAGTTAACACTCATTTGGATCAGCAAATAAATGGCAGGGGATGGTGTTACTGCCAGCCCTTCACACCTTAAACCTGAATGTCAGGAAGGCAATCTGACTCAAGTATTCTATAGGAAACAAATTTGGGGATTCTTAAGGTAATAAGGAGGACAAAAAGAAACTTGTCTCTTAACTGCCTAGTTGGCCCTACCAAGAAAGAGTTGTATAAAGCCTACCCAGTGTCTTCCACCGAATCCCCTGCCAGGTGAGGAGCTATGACGAGAGTATGCTGCTGCTGCTGCTAAGTCGCTTCAGTCATGTCCGGCTCTGTGCGACCCCATAGACGGCAGCCCACCAGGCTCCCCCGTCCCTGGGATTCTCCAGGCAAGAACACTGGAGTGGGTTGCCATTTCCTTCTCCAATGCATGAAAGTGAAAAGTGAAAGTGAAGCCGCTCAGTCGTGTCCAACTCTTCGCGACCCCATGGACTGCAGCCCACCAGGCTCCTCCATCCATGGGATTTTCCAGGCAAGAGTACTGGAGTGTGGTGCCATCGCCTTCTCCAATGAAGAGAGTATATACAGAAGCAATTTTGACAGATTTCCACTCTCCTCTCACCTTCCACTTTTCCTGCAAACCACACCACCAAGACCCTCCACCTGCGCTTGTGTAAAATGACAGGTACCTTAAATGTGCTACCTTCCTTTTGCACATCATTGCCATGCAACACGGTGCTGGCTGCGCCTAGGATTAACTATGCCACACTTGCCTGTGAATTTTGACGCATTCCAGCCCTGCAACTCTGTCTACTAAAAGACACTCAGCCTTTATTGGTCACACAGCCTTTTCACTTTCAACTTAAAAATGCGATCAGACAGTAGGTGGTCTTACGTGACTGGCTTCTCTCACTTGAACAGTACCTCCAAGATTCATCCGTCCACTTTACTTTTTATCAGGCGGCAAAATAGCTTGTCGATCTGTGATATCAATGCTTTAGGTTGGAAAACTGTCTTCTTTCACAGACCATGGGTCACACGTTACGTGGCAGGTGGTCACAGATAAGGACTTTAATGCTTAAACATATCACCACTCTTCCTAGCTTCATCCTTGTATGTGTAAAATTTAATGAAAAAATAAACTGCTTACTATGGAGAAGGAAATGGCAACCCGCTCCAGTATTGTTGCCTGGGAAATCCCATGGACAGAGAAGCCTAGAGGGCTACAGTCCATGGGGTCACAGAGCCGGTCAAAGCCAAGCGACTAAACAGCAACAAGAAAAACTGCTTACTAAGTTTAATAAGTTACAAATAATAATTTAAAAGTCAACCATTAGAGGAAAAGATACAAAGTAAGTTGGTTGTTGCCTTTTTAATTCTTTTGAGATACTAGAGTAACATCTGTTGCATTTGGTAAAGGCACAGCACCCTCTAACAAGGGCAACCACGCACACAAGGCTTCCCTGGCACCACAAGGGTGTGATCTAGCCACTAAAAGAACATACGCTATTAGTCAGCAGTTCATTAGGCACTGTTAAGCCATGTGTAATCAAGAATCCGTTATCACGGTGCCATCTGAACAGGAACTAACAGTTAGGAAAACTTTAAAGGAAAGTTTGGGACAAGCTTCAGTCTCATGAAAAACTGGGCATGGGTTTGTATGCGATTGTAGCTACCCAACCAGGGGATATCAAGAATATAAAGAGAGAGGAGACCAGGGAGCGAGGGGCTCTGCTGAGTCCATCAAAATTGCAAGGACGAGGGCCCCAGCTCCCAGGTCAGCGTCCTTCCCAGGCCCCGTGATGGTTCCCTGTTCTACTCGCTGCATCCCAGCACCTGTGCATGCGGCAAGCTGCGTTTGAGATGAACTCCCCCAGGTGTGCGTCCACATGGCAGTTAAGGCTTACTCTGCAGGTCTGTCACAGACCTATCGAGGGACAGGCCACCTGGAAAAACGGGAGAAATGATCCCTGATGGCTCCATCACATGCTCTGTTTAAACAAACAAAGCGATGATCTTTCCAGGCAGAGACACAGGTCACCCAGGCACCCCCTGCAGTGTACACCCCCTCTTCCCGGTGTACTCAGACCCACAGCATCATGGCACATGCTGGCACCCCCAAACGCACACTGAGATGGCCAAGCACGATGTCTCTCATGATGCCAGGACTTTCTTCCTCTAGTCACCTGCCTGGCTCCTTCCCAAACCCAAGTGGAACAGAGCCACCTGCTCCTTCACAGAGTACCCTTGGGGTGCAAAGTCCCAGAGCAAAAGCCATAGGAACTCAGCGGCCAATATGCACTCGCTCTGGCTAAGTCACAGATGCTAAATGCTGGCAGATGGGGTGCACCCAGAGCAAATCAGGGCTATTTTCTGAGTATGGGCTTTCTTTTTTTCTCTGAGCTCCAAGAGCACCCCCGTCAGTCTCCTCCAATGGTGCTTCTCCTAGTACCCCCCTCTCATCAGAGCGGGAGACCCTCCCTTGAGTTAGACTAGGGGCCCTGGTCACAGGATTCAAGAACATATCCCTGTACAGCCTGCTTTTTTTTTTTTTTTTCTTATTAAACTGCGAGACCATCCAATGGAAGAGCGCCTTCCCCAAAGAAAAAGTTCAATGGCATACATAATTTTAAAGGTCCACTTCAATAGTCCTGGTTGCATTTAACTACATTTAAGAAATGGAATGTCACCTTCTTTATAAGGTATGGAATTTTCAAATGAAAGATGATCCCCTCCTCAAAGGAAAGGGACTAGGTGAGGAACAGGGAAGTAGTGGGCAGAGGAAGGGCAAACAGGAGGCTGGAGCTGTGACATTGACTTTCTGAGACACATACTACATACACAATGAAAATGATTGCACTATAAACAAAGATTAAGTATTTTTGCCTTTAAAAAAGGCAGCTAGCCAGCTGACATCAACTTTATCGCCTCCATGGTTCCAAATGGAAAAAAGCGTCACAGACACAATTGTGCAGCCTTAGAACGAGTTCTTGTAAACAGCGTAAGGGCTTTTTTTTTTATCTTTCAAAGATAAATAAAGAAGGCATAACCTAGAAATAATATATCTATACAAAGAAAATATTACGCACAAAGAAAGAAGTTGGCAATCATGATGTGAGTTGGGTTTAAGGGTTTCCTTGTTTGTCTTTCCATTTTACAGAAAGGTAAATGACCAGGAAAGTCAACTGGGAAAAGTAAGCCATGAGCTCACGTGTTCTCTCCTGTTACAAGCGGGATCTGCCTTCAGAAACTTAAAAAAAGGGGGAAGGAGGTCACCAAAGGGGAAAAAAAAAAAAGTCACTCTAAAACTAATTTCTAAATTGAAAGAGAAAATAATATTTAACTGACTCCTCAGCATAAAAATTCTTCAACCCCTGTAATCAATTGAAACTGATGCTAGATGTAACTGCTGAGAAACCACAAGTAATAAACATGAAGTCCACTGCTTTGCTGGAAACCAGGGAGATACTGAGCAAAGAGAAAAAAGAAAAAGGGGAGAGAAACCATGTTTTTGCACAAGAATGGCTGAAGCTGCTTCTGCACAGTCCCCACGCCTCGGAATCACCTGCGGCAGCTTGGGGGACACCACCAGCCCTCACACCCCCCAGGGCCGTCGGGGCTCACTCGGCATGGCCCGAGAAGCCTCAGGGAGCCCCGGTCAGGCCGAGCAATAAACGGACAGCTTGAGAAATCGCACAAACTGCAGAGCTGACATCATTATTTACATGCAACCAGAGAAAAGATCCCCCAACAGAAAGAGACGTGCATTAGATAAATGCCTTAAAAATCCTTTAATGGAAGAGATGCACGTACTATGTGAACAGACACTGGTATCTCTGACTAAACGCACCCTGTCTAAGTGACGGGGCTCAGAGCACAGGAAGGGAGTCTGGGATGCCGGAGACAGCAGGACGACTTGCCCTCTGACCTTGGCTGGTCCCAGCTGGCGGCTCCCCACCAGGGAGGTGCCCGCGTCTCCTCCTCCAGCATCGTCCGTGCCCACGATGCGCCCCTGAGCCCCAGGATGAGGGCAACGGCAGTCTCCACGCGGGCTGCTCTCGGACTCTGCAAGTGGCAGAAAATCTACTGCTTTCAGGTTAACATCTATCCATTCCGAGGGTGTCTTAACTTCTGCTTCTGCACAAAGCCCCTCAGTCCAGTTTCAGGACGCACAGGTTACCCCAGTGAACACCAACCTACAGCAGCCATGGACCCAGTTACCAAAACCAAAAATGCCACAAAAGGGGGAAAAAACAACCCTGGCCATCCCTGGAACGTGAGCCCAGGCTCCAGCGGTCCCACAGGCAAACTGGGGACCCTGCCACTCCTCACAAAGAGGGGGCCTCGAGACTCATTCCTGCTGCCCACCCGCCTTCTTCAAAGGAAAGGTTCTCACACCACAAACGGCCTCCAGGCACATGAACAAAATGCTTGTGACCCATTCAAGAGGCAGACACACACCCCTCACAGAAACTGCCATCTGAGAATGCCAAGTTTGCCCTTCGGAGTTGAGGATTCTCCAAGTTTCCATAGTGTTTCCAGCGTGGAACTGATAAGGGTTGGAAATACACCTGGGGTGCAGGCAAGTGAGTGACTATGTCAAAGCGTTAGTTGCTCAGTCGTGTCCAACTCTTCACAGCAGCATGGACTATAGCCCACCAGGCTCCTCTGTCCATGCGAATCTCCAAGCAAGAATACGAGTGGGTAGCCATTCCCTTCTCCAGGGGATCTTCCCAACCCAGGGATCGAGCCTGGGTCTCCTGCATTACAGAAGGATTCTTTATCATCTGAGCCACCAGAGAAAGGTCACCTTTTTCAGGCTCAATAAAAACAGGACACTCAATGCCCATTTCCCACAGGTTCAGAGCTCTAGCAAAGGTGGGGGGGGGGTGGGCGGTGCTGGGTAATGTTAACTTGGATGCTGACAGGCAAGATCGTCTTGGCCATTTCCACGTGCTCACAGCCCAACACCACCTCCTGGATTTAGTCAACCTGTTCAGTTCAGTTCAGTCACTCAGTCGTGTCTGACTCTTTGCGACCCCATGGACTGCAGCACACCAGGCCTCCCTGTCCATCAGCAACTCCCAGAGTTTACTCAAACTCATGGCCATGGAATCACTGATGCCATCCAACCATCTCACCCTCTGTCATCCCCTTCTCTTCCTGTCCTCAATCTGTCCCAGCATCAGGGTCTTTCCAAATGAGTCAGTTCTTCCCATCAGGTGACCAAAGTATTGGAGCATCAGTCCTTCAGCATCAGAATCAGGACTGATTTCCTTTAGGATGGACTGGTTGGATCTCCTTGGTCACAGTTTTGAGGGGGACGCTGTGACAGTGTTTGGACTTGTCTGAAGGTATTTATTTGGAGGGCTGTGGGGGCATACTCTGCCCCAGATGCAGAAAACTCAGGCTGGCCAGGGGCGGCCCACATGGTAACTTCCTTCTCCCCTGCAGGCCAGACAGACACCGGGGAGGACAGAAAATGAGCCGCACGGTGACTCCTTCCCCGAGCCAGAACGGGAGGCTTTACCCAACTCCCTCCGGCCAGGTCTCATGACCAAGGACTCACTGGTGGTGATGGATCCAGGGCACTCCTGGGGATATTTCAACTGAGCTCTGGCCTTCGGGAATGTCATCAACAACCAGAAATAGTGCCGTTCCTGCCCTGAAGGCAGGCCCTATGCAGTCCTCAAGTGGGTGAGAGAGGTGAGGAATGCCGGTACCAGGATCGATTCTCCATGGCTGAGGAAAAGGTCAGGATGGCAACAAGCTGGGAGGGTGTTCACATTTCAGAGGCAGCTCCAAACGGCCCAGCTCGCAGTCCACCTGCTGGGTCATCTTGTGACTGGTTGGCCAGGGAACAGTGTCCTCCCCCAAATATGCCAGACAAGCCCTGTGAGAACCTGGACTATCTTCCCAACGTGGGCAAAAGGGGACAGAGGCCTCACAGTAGCCTGCAACCCGTGAAGACACTGCATGGAGGGCCCCACGCTCTGAGACCTGGGACCCCTGCTGCAGTCAGCTACTTTTTTTCTAAAAATGGGAGATCTGTTCAAAAAGGTCAAGATGTTAGTTGCTGTTGTTGTTTTGACTCCCTGCTCAACAGTAAGACCACAGAGTAAGGACCATTTGCAACAATGATAATTACTCTGAGTCCAAGGTCTATGAGTCAAGGAAACCAAGCTGCGTCTTCAAGTTTCCCTCCCCTTGCTCTGCATCTCCTGGCCTCAACACGGGTGTCCAACCCTGAATGGCTGGAAGGAAGAAGCCCCATACAGAGGTCATGAGCTGGGAAATCTAATGCTCAACCACAGACCTCAGCAACTTGCTTCTGATGCCTCTGATTCAGAAGCCTCTACATGCACGGGGGTGTCTGGGGCAGACATGGACCATGCTCGGAAGGGGAAGGTGAGACAGGCACCAACGAGAAGGCTGGGAAGAGGCGATCCATAATCGGATCAGACAGCCACCAGCACCCCGGGCACCCAGCTAGGCTGCAGTGCTCGGCAAGTGGCTGTGCAGATGTGCTTTGTTCAAGGAAACCTAGAAGACATCCCCACTCCACACTCCAACACGGAACCTGTACTGGGCGTCCCACACGGTCAGACCTCCTGCCTCTCTGTCCCTTACTGCCTGGGGAGGCAATCACACCAGAAGGAACA
Source organism: Bubalus kerabau (assembly GCF_029407905.1). NCBI lineage: Eukaryota > Metazoa > Chordata > Mammalia > Artiodactyla > Bovidae > Bubalus > Bubalus kerabau. The sequence goes on along the minus strand of NC_073642.1, from coordinate 8,652,349 downwards.
CCAAGGGAAGATGACACAGGCTACTGAGTATTAAGAGTATAAGAACAGCAAGCTAGACTGCTTTACCCACTTACATGTTTGAATCCTCAAGATGCCTCTAAAGGTGTATTTATTCTCAATGTACTGATGAGGTCTCTGGACGTGTTTCACAAAACCCACGGGAGATACCACCTCACACCTATCAGAATGGCTGTTATCAAAAAGACAAGCAATAAAAAGTGTTGCTGAGAATGTAAAGAAAAGGAACCCTTGAGTGCCACTGGTGGGAGTGTAAATTGGTGCAGCCACTATGGAAAACCATAGGGAGGTTTCTCAAAAAAATTAGGATATAATTCAGCCATTCCATTCCTGGGTATTCTTCCAAAGAAAACAAAGACACTAATTAGAAAAGACGCACGCACCTCTACGTACTGCAGCATCGTTCATAACAGCCAAGACATGAGAGTAATCTAAGTGCCCGCCAACAGATGAACGGATAAAGAAGATATGTTATATACATAAACACACAATGGAATACTACTCGGCCATAGAAAATGAAATCTTGACATTTGCAACATGGACAGACCTAGAGGTCTGAGTGAAAGAAGTCAGAAGAATAAATACAACGTGATTTCACCCATACGTGGACTCTAAAAATGAAACAAAAACATAACAAAACACAGAGAGTCATAGACACAAACAGGTGCCTGACAGAGGGGAGGGGGTGAGGGATGAATGGACCAGGTGAAGGCGATTAAGAGGTACAAGCTTCCAGTGACAAAACAGTGAGTCACAGGGATAAAATGGACAGTGTGGGGAGTATAGCCAACAGCAACGTAATATCTTTGTACGGTGACTTACTCAGACTTCTTTGTGATTATTTTGAAATGTATACAAATATCGAATTTCTGTGTTGGACACCAGGAACTAACACAGTATCGTAGGTCAGTTATACAGCAAAAACAAGCAAACTCACAGAAGGAGAGGTCAGATTTGCAGTTCCCAGACGTGCGGTGGGAGAGTGGCAACATGATAATGGTGATCAAAAGGCACAAACTTCCAGTTATAAAATAAGTTAGCGCTGGGGATACAACGCACAGCACGGCTAACATGACGAATGCGGCTGCGTATGTTATGCATGAAAACTGCTGAGAGGAAATCCTAAGAGTTCTCATGACCAGGAAAAAAATTTTTTTTTCTTTTTCCTTTTATTTTCTAGCTATACGAGAGGATGGATGTCCACTAGCTTATTTCATGGCGCATGGAAGTCAAATCACTATGCTGGCACCATAAGCTTCCGGTGCTGTGCGTCAATTACATCTCAGTAAAAGTGGGAGGGGAGGAAACCCCGAAGCATGACGTCTGTGGGATCTCAAAGCCCATACCCCCAGGACTGATTAACACCACACCCAACGATGAGTGAGTATTTTCTAGGGATGCTATCACCCGATGCTCCCAAATTCAGTGTACACACACTACTGTCACATAAATTCAGTGTACACACACTTCTGTCATATGCTGCAGTGAAACAGGGGATTGTAATATCTGAGACAAAGAAGGGTGAAGACACTCACATGTCTAAGAGAACCTGCAAGTCCTTGACCGGGTACATTCAACTCTTGGTACAAACAAAATATACACTGCATTGTTTCTAAAAACATCCTTTATGTAAGAACATTAGATTCAATTCCTTGTAACAAGATGTCCTACTGAGGTGCTGGAGGTTAATTACTATGAAACATTAACCAATCAAGACAAATTTCAGTTAGAAACTGAACTGTAACCATAAAATTACAAACTACTAGGAACTATTTCCCATGTTTAGCTGTTCCCACCCCCCTTTTAAACACACACACATACACACACACAATGTATGTGTGTTCATATTCTTTCTACTTTAAGTTGTCAACAAACTAGGCATGTTGTAAATATACAATTTCACACTGGGATGACCCAGAGGGATGGTACAGGGAGGGAGGAGGGTTCAGGATGGGGAACACGTGTATACCTGTGGCGGATTCATGTTGATATATGGCAAAACCAATACAATATTGTAAAGTTAAAAAATAAAATAAAAAATAAAAAAAGTAAATATACAATTTCAAATGACAAGTGATTTGAACTGTAATAACTCAGGTAAAAGATTACCATAAACTGGGACATGTGGTCAAGTATGAGTTAGCCTGGCCTAAAGGACTCAGCAGGATAATCCGTGGTTTGGCCAACCCTGACCATCCTGGTTTTTTTCCTCATCCTGACACTATTCTTTCTAGCACGAAAGAAAAAAAAAAAAGATTCTATTTTGTATTGAAAAGTTGGAAAAGATTCTCCTAGGCCTCCTCTGTGTACTGCCATAAGGAGCTCTTTATACCATATATCAGATATATATATCATAAGGAGTTCTTTATACTATATATCAACTAATCCCAAGGTAGAGGAAAACTTCTTATACTTCAAAACTGGATTTAAATGTCATTTGATATGTGACAGACCAATCAGAAACTGTGCATGCACACAGTACCCAAATAACTTCTAATCTTTCCTAAGAAGAAAGAAAGAATTTACAGAAAGAGTTGTTTTAAACATATATAAACTCACTTTTTCTGGGAAATAGCATCACTATGCTCCATAAAATTTATCAGGTGGTTCTTAATAAAAATAATAGGAGTTTATATACATATTGAGCATAAACTAACTTCTTTAGACTAAATTAAAATTGAATGCCATGGTGTGGTGATAAGACAGCTGTTAGTACTGTCTAATACAGGAACAGACTTTGAAAGAGAAAAACAGTCTACTCCATCTTTAAGAAAAGTAAGATTTTATTTTAGCCTAAAGTTTAAAAAAACATGAAAACCCTTCTGAGATCATAAAAAAGGCAAGGAATTCTCCTCTCATCATCTTTATTCAGTCGCTACAATAAGACAAGAAAAAGAAATTAAAGTCATACAGACAGAAAAGAAAGAAAGAAAACTTTTATCTCTACATGATTGTCTATGTAGAAAATTTCAGGAAATTCTAAAAACAAACAAACAAAAAAGCACCACCAACAATTAAAAACCAAGCCCCAACCCACCTCTAAAATTAATAGGTGAATTCAGCATATTGTATTTTGATACATTGGAATGAAAAAAAGTAAATACTTAGGCACAACTCTAACAAATATACACAGGAATTATATACTGAAAACTACAAACTGCTAATGAAAGCAATTAAAGAAAAGTTAAAATACATGGGGAGACACATTGTGCTGAAGGAATGAAAGACTCAACATCATGCAGATGGCAGTTCTCCCCCCAAATGGATACATAAGTTTACTGCAAACTTGTACTCTTAACAAAATGCCAGCAAGATATTTTAGAATGTAGGCATGCTTATTCTAAATTTTATATCAAAAGGCACAAAGGGCTAGAATAGCTAAAACAATTTTAAAAAAGAAGAATGAAGGGGGAGGAATCAGTTTACCTGTTTTCAAAAGTTACTATAGAGCTATGCAACTCAAAACTGCGGTACCAGCAGAGGAAGAGGCACAGATATCAATGGAGCAGAAGGGGGAGCCCAGAAACAGACCCACACAAACATGCACAGCTGAGGAGCAAAAGCAAGCCAAATGGAGGGACAAGAGCTGTTGCCACAGATGAGGCTTACATAGACATCCTTTGGGGGGGAAAACTCAACCTACATCAAAAATCAACTTAAACTGGGCCATGAGCCATGTAAAATATAGAACTATAAGTCTTTTAGAAGAAAAATAGAGAGTCTTTTGGGGGTCCGGCACCAGGCAGAGTTCTTGGACACCAAAAGCACAAACTACGCAAGACAACAATTGCTAGACTACACTCTAGCAAAATGTAAAACATTTGCTCAGCAAAGACCTTGTTAAGTAGATGAAAAGCTACAGATTTGGAGAAAATATTTACAAACCATAATCGAGTGAAGGACTAGTCTCTGGAGTACAGAAAGAACTCTGAAAACTCAACATTAAAAAACAATCTAGTTAGATAGCAAAAGATAAGAACAGATGTTTCACCCAAAAGGATATATGGATTGCTAACAAATGCTTAAAATCCTGATGGCTAATATCATTACCCATCAGGAACATGCAAATTCAAACTCAATGAGATAGCATTCCCTATCTATCAGAATAGGCTAAAATAAAAAATAACAACAGCACCAGATGCTTGCATGGATGTGGAAAACCCGGGTCACTTATAGAGTGCTGGTGATTACACGGAATGGTACAGGCATTCTGGAAAACAGTCGGAACTTTCTTAAAATACTAAACATGTATCTCCTATACAACCTGGCAACTGCACTCACTCAAAATCCTGTATATGAATGTTCGTAGCAGCTAAAAAAAAAAAAAAAATACCTCCAAACTGGAAAAAATCCAGATCCTTGAAGAAGCGACTGGTTAAACAGGCAGTGGTACATCCCTGCCATGGAACACTGGTCAGCAATAAAATAGGGCACACAGAGACCTGGATGACTCTATAGAGAACTATGCTGAGAGGAAAAAAGACCAATCCCCAAATGTTATGCACTGTATGAGTCCACTTAAAACGAAAATGTTAGTCCCCCATAAACTGGAGCCTGCCAGGCTCCTCTGTCCATGGAACTCTCCAGGCAAGAACACCGGAGTGGGCTGCCATTCTCCAGGGGATCTTACTGACTCAAGAATCCAACGTGGGTCTCCTGCATTGCAGGCAGATCCTTTACCGCCTGAGCCACCAGGGAAGCCTGACTCCACTTAAAGAACCTTCTTAAAATGACATTTTAGAGATGGAGGACAGCTTAGTCATAATGAGGGGTTAAAAACGTCATAGAAGTAGAGGAAGTGGATGTGGCTATAAAAGGGCAAAAGGAGATAGATATTGTGAAGATGAAAATGTTCTGTATCTTGACTACACTAACATGAATGTGAATACCCCAACTGTGACACTGTAATATAGTTTTACAAAACATCATGATGGGGGAAACTAGTGTATAGGATTACTCTGTATCATTTCTTATAACCACATGTGAATCTATCATCTCAAAATAAAAAAAAAAAAAAAAACAATTAATGGAAAAAATCTTTCAACAACAATACATTCACTTGCCATCCTCCAGCAGTCTAGGCAGACAAACGGCTTCTTGCGAATCACATCATTTTCCCCTGTAGGCTGTCCAGATGTAAAACAGATCCTGCCCATGCAGTACCACTTAATCAGGAAGTCACAGCTCCAAAGAGGTTAATTTTTAAGTCTTTATTTAGCAATCTCATCTTTGAGCTAAATTGCATTCTCAGCAGAAGGGCCACTTCAGTCTTATTAGTTTAGGATTATATACTACAAAAACAAAAAACTAAAGACAGAATTCAAAAGTAAGCAATCATAATAATTAGTATAAAAGAATTTCTAAGCCAATTATTGAGCAACTTTCTGAAGGAACAAGACTATTTTAAACTAAAAGAATGCATATCCAAGACATGTTTATTGCAGGGTTATTTGTAATACTAAAAAACTGGAGGCAACCTAAATGCCTGATTTGGAGTGATTAAACAAATGGTGCCCATCACTCCCGCGTCACACAGTGGCTAAAAATAACAAGGTGGAGGCGCACGCACTGTCACTGGCCCATAATCAAGGTGAAGTATTAAGCTGAGAAAAGGTTCGGAACAATGCAGAAGAATGACCCCACTTCAGTTTTCAAAACTGTATTAGAATATGTGCATATAAACAATACTGAGATGTAAATACATGAGATGGAGTAAATACATGAGACGGAGTATTTTTCAAGTTATTTGTAACAATTCAAGGGAAAGGGGTGATGACTTGAAGGGTTGAAGGACTTTTTGCTATAGACATTTTAAAATTTTTAAATGTTAAAATGTTACTGTTAAAAAAAAAAAGTCAATCAGAACACAACTTCAGAGTTCTATCAATTGTGATTAAAGTAAGATATGTTTTCCATTTAATTCAACTTGATTAAAAAAAAAAAAGCTACTTCTTTTCATATCATCTCTCAGATTCAGGTATTTATCCAAATCTGTCACTGAGTTGCTCCTTCTTAAAAAGTGACTGGAGCAGGGACTCACAAACTCATGTCTCCCAAGGAACCCTACATATTAATAAGAGTTATTTGCTCACAGAGATTTGAGAAATGCTGTTTAAAACATAAACAGGAAGAGGGTACGATAATCAGCCTGTTACTTGGCTGGTGCATGAAAAGACGCTTAGTGGATTTCAGAGTTTGAGAAACACTGAACTTGACCTCCTCATCTGTGCAATACCCTGATGTTGTCCATATTACCCATCAAGTAGACAAAGGCAGGAAATGGACTCAGTATGACCTCAGCGCCTGGTACTATGATAGCACAGGGTATCCACATATTAATATAAGGAGTATGTGATGCATATATGCAAACAAGAGTTATAAAATCCAGAAGGTACATACAGAGTTCCAAGTAGTTTACATATTTGCCTTATAATCTTGTTAATACTATCATATTTACCAAGGTAGAGTAAATGTGACAAGTTTATTTCTATTCAAAAATCATTTAATAAATAGGAAAAATAAAGCCAAGTACTACTTTACAAAAAGTTCAGTTAAATAAATCAACTGAAAGCTGGGAAACTGGGTTCCACAAATGATAAGCAGAGTTGTCCCCAGTTATTTGGTAGTTCACGTTAAAAGGTAAAAACCTTGTGATGGATTTAAATATGATCTGAGATGCAACATTAGCAGTATGGAGGTGACACAATTCTAGCAAAAGTGATCAGACTAGTCCTCTCCACACCTCAATCCCAATACATTCCTCTTTTGTCTCACCTACTGAAGATTCCACATAAAACTTCAGCATCACTTTATTAAGCTCCAACAAAGTACAGAAGCAGTGAAACTGATTTTAAATTATAAATCAATTACAAAAGAGTGACACTGGTAATCTTCCAACTTCCCACCTAGGAAAAATGACATTTCACTATATTTAAATCTCTTTTCTATATTGCTCAGTGAGAATGGATAGATTTATCCATAAATACATCCTGCAGTTTCTTATGAGAGTTATTCTTTTGTCATCTGGATTATATCACTAAAAAGAATGCAGTATTATTCATCTCAAATATACTGAGCAATTCAATTAAGTCGCCCATCTAAACCTTTAGGGAATCCTTCAGAGTCAACCTGCTCGTGTGAACAGTGAAAGATGACTTGTAATTAGCATGTTAATTTCACCTGTAAATAAAAAGTAAAATTTGTCAAGGTACTTAAGAGTTCTGTCAAGGCTACACAGTGACCTTACAGTCTTATCTACTGTATTAATTTACAATATTAAGGATTATTAAGTCACATAATACATTGCAAAGCACTTAAGAGGAGTGTCTGAGAGAGAGAGAGAGATTTTTAATAATTACGAATGCCTGCTGTTATTAGAGAAAAATGTCTGCCTGGCTTCATTCTTGGCCACTAATTTGCATAGGTGGCATTAAACTCTATGAAGTATGTATTTTGAGTAGACCCTGCTGAACCCGCTATCTGGAAGCTGCCCTCTGGTGCAGGACTCTCTAGATGACAGCTTAGTAAGGCTGCAGGCAGGTCACTCCAATAACTGAACATCTCCAAGCCAGAGAACTTGGTGTTTTAATGATCAAAAGAGAACAGGCAACTCCAGCTCTACCCTCAGACTTGCCCACCAAGGCCTGGCAGGAAAGCTCCACTGCTAATGAAATCAGTCGCTGGCTCTGCTTTGCTTGGGGTCCTTCTGGCCCCTTAACCTCTGTTCCACCAGGACTCCCAGAGACGGGCAGAGCCACTGGAGGGCTGTGGTCCCGGAGACGCTGCAGACCCTGCCTTGGTCCCAGGGCTATCACTTCCCTCCAGGGACAAGCCCAAGCCATGCGCTACTCTCTTATCACCGTGCTTGACTCCAGATGAAGAGATGGTACTGTTTAAGAGTTGGTCTGCATCAGAAAAGATTCTGAAATGTGCAGCTCAAACTAATAAAATTTCACAGAGGTCATCTGAAACTTAAAAAGTAATGAAAACCTCCAACTATCCATGTCACTTGAGTAACTTACTTTAACCTCCCTGTGGCTCAGTTTTCTTATCTGTAAAGTGGGCACAGCACTGCTTACCAAATGAGGTTGAGATTAAATAAACTGATCCTTGCAAAGCACTTGGGATGGTACCTAGCACAGAGCAGTGCTGTGTAACTATTTCTTGAATAAATGAAACAAACAAAAGTCTACCTTAAACCTTAATAGAACTTTTAAAAAAAAAATAGTCAAAATTTTAAAAAGCTAAATTTTAGAATCAGTTGCATTTTTAAAGTCAGCACTAAACATGAGCTACTGCATTCACTTGTGCTGGATTATATAACAGAAAAAAAAACTTATTCTCTTGGGAATTTCCAGAACCCCGAGCACAGCCAAAATACACTGACCTTGAATACATTGTTCTTGAACAAAGTGGCTGTATTGAACACAGAACTGATGTTACCACTTCGTACCTAGCACACAGTGAAGGCTCTCGTGCTCCATTATCTGACAGTGATGCCAGAATGGGAGGATAATATATAATTTTTAATCTTATTTAAAAGGTATTATGCACTCCCAGAGCACTTACAAGGAACTACTCTCCTGCTCTTCCTGGTGTGCTGTGTGCTCATCAGCAGAAAGATAGCTGGTTTGGGGGCTGGTGATGGGTTTTTCCATTGTTTTCAAAAGACAGAGAACTACCCACATGCTCACTTCCGGAGACACGAGACAGTGAGCCGTCCCCAGCAATCACCCAGCAAAGGTCACTGTCCGAGACCCGACACGTGGCTCCAGGGACTCCCACTGCGAGGCCACTTCCACACTGTGGCTCCGGGCAGGACAGATGAAAGGGAAGGCAGTCAGTGCGAAGGGAGCAGCCTCACCTCCTACTCCACAATGAGGACAGCTCTCGGGGCAGGGAGGGGGCCTGCTCACACAGGGACCAGCGACTGGACACCCAGCCCAGGGTCATCCCCATTCCCCACTCTGCTCCCCAGGAAAGTGTCCTTCCTGTTCTCAAAGAGCCTGCTGGCTACAGAGAGTCAGAGGCTAAGCCCCTGTGCCACTGGGCTTCTGTGCCACGTGACAAACTGAATCACAGCCTCAGGCTGGATCTCCTCACCTGTGCAGCGGGGGGTGGGACCGGGCGACTTCCAGCAGGGATTCAGGTGATGAACACTGAATAATAAAAATGAGGGATTATAAACGAATAAACCAAGTCTATCCATGCCCTTAGCATCAAGGATTATGAAAAAGGACCCAAAGGAGTGAGACACTGTTAATTTTCCAAATAATAAAACTACTGATATGGGGAGACTGAACAGGCCTTACAGGCTCTCTGTTCCCCACTAGTTAAGACAGACAGATGCCACACAGCACAGAGGTGGCAGAGTCCTGGAGCAGACCCCGTGCTCCGTGAGCCCCTCAGCAGCCCAGGGGCGGAGCTGGTCGTGATGCCCACTGCCCCACTCTTGACATCTCAGAACAGAGCTATAACTGCCCATTTCTGCTCCCTTCCCCCCCTGCAGACTGGTCCAGGGCTGGTCTCACTGGGTTCTGCCGTGTCACTGCAAAATACTCCACCTGGCACGCAGTAGGCGCTTAACAAATGGCAACACCCCCACCCCCACCAAAACACAACAGCAGGCGTGCGTCTTTGTACTGTCAAGTTCTGCTCTCCTTTACCTCCCCACTGTCAGTCCTCATCTAGGTCTTACTGTAACCATCTCCATATGGGATCCCGACAGTGATCTTACCCTACTCTCAGAAAAACAACACAGCTGTTCCACGCTGCTCCTCTCCAAGTCCAGGGCGAGCATCTGCGTCCTCCTCAAGCTAACAGGCCACTCTCTCCCTGAGCTGCCGGCCCGCGCCTGCATTGCCCAGCTGCCCACCTTGCCATCTCCCGACTCTGGGTGGCATCTACCATGGGCATCATTCTTTAGCTGCTCTCTCCATCACGGACACGTGTAGCCAGAGATGCCATTGCCATCTGCACCCCAAGGTCCCCCTTTAGTCACCATCTCTTCTTTCACTGAAGACTTCTGACGCAGCCCACAAGGCTGGTTCCTTGGCCAATACTTCCATTCCTAAGAGCCTCCCCTATCCCCTCACCACCTTCCCCAAACCCCCCAACCCTGGAATTAAATTCAAGGCAAGTTCTTCCCTCTTTGAAAGCTTACAGCTAACAGCTTCTAGACTTTAAAGCTGGAAAAGCACGTGGACCTACCCTACCCAGCTCCAGGGTCATGTGACACTGAGCGATGGCCCATTTCAAACAAACCCCACTGAGCAGCTCCAAGGAATGTCTCCATCTGGGGCAAGTGCGAAATTCAAACGCAGGCTGTGATCAGGAATCAAGTGCACTTCTGCACGCCGCCCCCCAGGCCCCCCGCCACCCCGGCGACACACGAGGGCCGACACGGTCTGTGCACGCACTCCGGGAAGCAGACCACAGCCCTCCCTGGCGCCCAGTGATTACAGGGCCAGGCTGGGTGCAGCCGCGAGAACCCAGAAAGAAAGCCTTCTGTGAAACCAGACACCATGCAAGGTCGCAGAGACAGCGAGAGCCTGTCGGTCCCGAAAGCCCTGCGGGGAGGAATTTTCCTAAGCACCTGTGTCCAGCGCCAGCATGACGGCGGGCTGGACACATACCTGAGGCGACCAGAGCGCAGAGCCGGCCACCCGGCTGGAAAGACCACTCAAGGTCCTGGACCGTCAAGACTCGGGTCTCCGTGGGGCTTTCCTGGGGACTGACATCCGGGCACAGACCAAGCAACCAGTCTGAAAATACTCTTGCGGCAAGACAGACCTCCAGTCTTGCTCACCACGGCTGTGGCCTCGACGGGGCGGAGAGGAGGCTGGGTCAGCATCATCACAGGTGCCCGGCGGGGCAGTCCCCGCGGGCCCGAGCTATGCAGACCCTTGACTCCACCCAGGGGCCCCTCCTGAAGGTAAGGCTGCTGAAGTTAAGAACGTAGAAGGCAGCCCTGGTAATAACTAACACGCCTTTTGGTCTGGGTTTTTGTTTTTTTTTTTTAAAGAAATACCATCTTGCCCCACCTACCCTCCCTTCAGGAGTTTAAAGAAAATCACCACAAAAAGAAAACCAAAGTCAGTCAAAAGCTGCTTAAAGGATGTGCAATTACGTGTGATTTAGAAAGTCTACGTGTGATTAAACCCACAGGGAAGGCCGTGTTCTTGGCAAATCCTTGGCAATGTATTCAAGCAAACACTCGTTCCACTCCCGATACCCCCCACCCACAGCACCCCTAACTGGCACGCATTTGTTAAGCAGCCCAGTGGTTCTCAAAGTGCGGTCCACCACCAGCAGAGCTGCAGGGTCACTGGAGCGCTTGGAGGAGACCTGCTGAGTCAGGAAGCCCTCGGAGGAGGGGACCCAACCAGGTGAGTCTTCACCAGCCCCCAGGGGTCGGGTCCCAGAGCCTCAGCACAGGGCTGCAACACGCGGCTTGTTCCCACGCGGGCCTCACCTGGGGCGCCCTAACCATAGCTGACCATCGGGGAAATGCAAAGCAGAGTCACAGTGAGATGTCCCTGACCCTGCTGGGATGGCTGTCCTCAGAAAGACGGGAGACAACAACTGCTGGGGAGGATGCAGAGAAAAGGCAGCCTCCACTCCCGGTGGGAACGAAAACTGGTGCAGCCATCATGGAAAATGGTATGGAGGCTCCTGCAGGCATTAAAAGTGGAACTACCATATGATCCAGGAATCCCATTTCTGGGTATAGACCCACAGGAAATAAAATCGATCTCCCAAAGAGCTGTCTGCACTCTCACACCGAGCGCAGCATTATTCACAACAGACAAGATTCAGAAACAGCCTCATGTCCAGCTACGCATGAATGGGTAAAGAAAATGTGGTGTATACACACACAGCGGACTATTTTTCAGCCATTAAAAAAAAAGATCAGGGTTACCTGCTAATCCATGACTGATAAAACAGAGACAGCGGTTTGTCCTGTGATGCAGAGGACAGACACAGGGCTGCAGAGGGGCTGTGACATTAGCCGAAGAGTAACCCTGAACCTCAGCGCTCAATGCAAAGAAACAGAGGAAAACAACAGAATGGCAAAGACTAGAGATCTCTTCAAGAAAATCAGAGATACTAAGGGAACATTTCATGCAAAGATGGGCTTGATAAAGGACAGAAATGGTATGGACCTAACAGAAGCATAAGATATTAAGAAGAGGTGGCAAGAAAACACAAAAAAACTGTACAAAAAAGATCTTCACGATCCAGATAATCACGATGGTGTGATCACTCACCTAGAACCAGACATCCTGGAATGTGAAGTCAAGTGGGCCTTAGAAAGCATCACTACGAACAAAGCTAGTAGAGGCGATGGAATTCCAGTTGAGCTCTTTCAAATCCTGAAAGATGATGCTGTGAAAGTGCTGCACTCAATATGCCAGCCAAGTTGGAAAACCCAGCAGTGGCCACAGGACTGGAAAAGGTCACTTTTCATTCCGATCCCAAAGAAAGGCAATGCCAAAGAATGCTCAAACTACCGCACAATTGCACTCATCTCACTCGCTAGTAAAGTAATGCTCAAAATTCTCCAAGCCAGGCTTCAGCAATACATGAACCATGAACTTCCAGATGTTCAAGCTGGTTTTAGAAAAGGCAGAGGAACCAGAGATCAAATTGCCAACATCCGCTGGATCATGGAAAAAGGAAGAGAGCTCCAGAAAAACATCTATTTCTGCTTTATTGACTATGCCAAAGCCTTTGACTGTGTGGATCACAATCAACTGTGGAAAATTCTGAAAGAGATGGGAATACCAGACTACCTGAGCTGCCTCTTGAGAAACCTATATGGAGTTCAGGAAACAACAGTTAGAACTGGACATGGAACAACAAACTGGTTCCAAATAGAAAAAGGAGTTAGTCAAGGCTGTATATTGTCACCCTGCTTATTTAACTTCTATGCAGAGTACATCATGAGAAATGCTGGGCTGGAGGAAGCACAAGCTGGAATCAAGATTGCCAGGAGAAATATCAATAACCTCAGATATGCAGATGACACCACCCTTATAGCAGAAAGTGAAGAGGAACTAAAAAGCCTCTTGATGAAAGTGAAAGAGGAGAGTGAAAAAGTCAGCTCAAAATTTTCAGAAAACGAAGATCATGGCATCTGGTCCCATCACTTCATGGGAAATAGACGGGGAAACAGTGTGAGATTTTATTTTTTGGGGCTGCAAAATCACTGCAGATGGTGACTGCAGCCATGAAATTAAAAAAGACACTTACTCCTTGGAAGGAAAGTTATGACCAACCTAGATAGCATATTCAAAAGCAGAGACATTCCTTTGCCAACAAAGGTTCGTCTAGTCAAGGCTATGGTTTTTCCAGTAGTCATGTATGGATGTGAGAGCTGGACTGTGAAGAAAGCTGAGCGCTGAAGAATTGATGCTTTTGAATGGTGGTGTTGGAGAAGACTCTTGAGAGTCCCTTGGACTGCAAGGAGATCCAACCAGTCCATTCTGAAGGAGATCAGTCCTGGGTGTTCTTTGGAAGGACTGATGCTAAAGCTGAAACTCCAGTACTTTGGCCACCTCATGCGAAGAGTTGACTCATTGGAAAAGACCCTGATGCTGGGAGGGATTGGGGGCAGGAGGAGAAGGGGATGACAGAGGATGAGATGGCTGGATGGCATCACTGACTTGATGGACATGAGTTTGGGTGAGCTCCGAGAGTTGGTGATGGACAGGGAGGCCTGGCGTGCTGCAGTTCATGGGGTCACAGAGTCAGACACGACTGAGCGACTGAACTGAACTGACTGAACCCTGAACCTGAAGTCTGGCTTAGGACAAGTCAGGTGTCATCTGCGCTGAGGGGTCCTGGGGTCCCAGCATCAGCAAAGGCTCGATGCAAATGCCTCAGCTCTTATCTACCTATTTTCTTTATGAGGAATCTGGGGTTAAGGCAGGGCAATAATTACACAGCCCCCAACTGGAGTCAGGACTGACACCCAGGACCTCCCAGCAGCTGTGTAAGCTCAACTCTAGGTTCCCTAAGCTACAAAATGAGACTGCAAGACCCTACCTCTTGTTTTCTGATCTAATATCCAATGACCAGCTCAACACATTTCCTCTTGTTTTGTTTTTTTAATTATGGTAAAACACACATGGACAAATCCCATGGACAGAGAAGCCTGGCGGGCTGTTGTCCATGGGGTCACAAAAGAGTCGGACAAAACTTAGCGACTCAACAGCAAACATAACATAAAAGTTACCATTTTAACCAGTTTTAAATGCACATTTCAGTACTGTTTAGTACATTCATACTGTTGACCAACCATCATAAATCATCACCCATTTCCAGACATCTATTCCTCTCAAAACACTGAAACCCTGTACCCAATAAACACTAACTCCCCACTCCCTGCTCCCCCGAGACCCTGGCAACCACTCTTCAACTCTCTGCCCCTAATCTGATTACCCTCGGAACCTCACACAAGCGGAATCAAACACTGTTTTTCTTTTTGTGCCTCCTCACTTCACTTAGTACAACATCCCCAAGCTTCATCCTTATTACACTGTGCAATAGAATTTTCTTTTTTTAAGGCTGAATAATATTCTACATTTCTTCTTAAGGAAACAATTATCAGTTGAAAAATACTAAGCTCTATAGTCAAGCTCTGCATTTCCCATGCCTGAAAACACAGACATCGCTCTCATGCAACACACCGTTCTCACATGATTTGTGGTAAAGAGCTCCTTTACTCCTTTGTGGGACAACGTGAAAGATGTCCTCTAATTTTCAATCTCTGCCTCGTATCTTGGCCCCACAATCAAACCCATGAATCCAACCTGAACCACGAGGGACCCATGATGGCGCTGTGGCCAGCGTGATTTAAGATACAACATTCCTTAGAAGACTTTGGACGGGAAGGAACTAAGATCTGATTTGAAGGGACTAGGGGAAGGCAATGGCACCCGACTCCAGTACTCTTGCCTGGAAACTCCCATGGACGGAGGAGCCTGGTGGGCTGCTGTCTACGGGGTCGCACAGAGTCGGACACGACTGAAGCAACTTAGCAGCAGCAGCAGCAGGGGAGGGCTCATAAAACTTCAGTGAATGGCCCTCCTCTTTTAAGATTCTCTCCATTTTGTCATAGTACTGTATGACCCACAGCCTAATTCTTCAGCTATTTCCAAATTAGCCATTGACCAACAGGCAGCTTCAAAGGAGTAACGGCAACTGATTCAAATGGATTATGCAGTTAAGGAGATTTGCAGAAAACTGGAACATACAGAAATAGGGTGGACTTCAGGCACAGTTTGCCCTGGGCTCCCACTCCACTTTTCAGTGATTCCTTGCATGCCACCCTTGTCCACCCACTGGCTTCACCTTCAGGCTGGCTTCAGCACTACGGCAGCGTGCAGCCTTATTCACCCAGCTTCCAAGAACCCCCGACGTCATGAGCTACAGTATTCTAATGAATCAACCCAAATCATACTGTTAACGGTGGTCAGGACATGCCTCCCACTGATTATAATGCAGGACTGTGTTACAGCGCATCTTTGGGGGCCAGGAGGATGCTCTGATCCCCGTACGCCAAGTTTAAGATTAACGTCATCCAGTTCGTGTCCCTACTACACAGGATAGATAGGATCCTCAAAGGAAAATCTGGGTGCTGTGAGCAAAAGGAAATGGGTGCCGGACCACACACCCCAAGGCACCTCATGGCTTGAGCAACAACACTCCATAGCAAGACTTGTGTCCATGTTTCATGTACTTCTTAAGAACTTTTCGATTAGAATATTAAGCTATGTAGCATTACAGTTCCCCTTTCCGCCTCAGGGAACTGATTCATCCCCTATGATCAAGTTAGAGTTTACAGGTGCCTGAATTTTGCCTAATTATGTCTATGTTTATAAAGTTGAACTTCCAGGCCAACAGTAGCCACATTTATCTTTTAGAAGATGGCAGTCACTAGGCACCCCGAGCTTCGCATAGCCCCCAACAACCCACAGGGGAGCACATGACTGATGGTCAGGCTGAGAGCTCCTGAAACAGGAGGTACTTGCCCTGGAGGGCAACAACAACGGCCCAGAAGTATCTGCGTGCTGCAGCCGGGCAGAAGGTGATAAACAATGGAAACAGTCTTTTCACTTTCTTATCTATCCTTGACCTGATCTTACTTAACTGTATTTATTCAGAAAGAGAAGCATGCAATTGTGAGGCAAGGTTCTCTAACTCTGAGGTTAGAACACAAACCTGTGTGTTATAATGCAAGGAGCACTTTGAACCAAGGAATTGCCATCGCTCTACCCACAGGGGAAGGAGAATGAGTCAACGTCCCCTCACTCAACAGCAGACACAATCCTGAGATCAACAGGCTCTGGCCATGATCTTTATTCACATGCCATGGAAAGAGTAACAGTAAATCGTGACTGCTACTCCTGGTCCACTTCCCCCTCCGCACCTTGCCCACCTCCAAAGCACCTTTTGAAGTCTTCCTCCATCTAATTCTTCACAAACCTTTCTTGTGATCAGAATAGCCTGTTCAATATTAATCCATGGAACAGAGCCTACTACTCCACGAGAAGTTAAAAAAAAAAGTACAGCAAAAGTACCAGCCACTTTCAAAAACCTCCTCTTTTACCAGGGACTAATGGCAACCCACTCCAGTGTTCTTGTCTGGAGAATCCCAGGGAGACGGGGAGCCTGGTGGGCTGCCATCTATGGGGTCGCACAGAGTCGGACACGACTGAAGCAACTTAGCAGCAGCAGCAGAAAGTATTAATAAATCAACTATAAGAAACATTCACATATGTAAAACAGCCAGTTTTAATAACCTTGTTTTAAGGTTTATTGCACAAATTCTGTAAGTCAGAAAACTGATCCTCAAACACCTGTTTCATGCTTTCAGAAATTTTCAAATTATTCCACAATTGTCATGGGGTTATATCTCAAAGAAAAAAAACTCATGCTTTTAGTTCAACTAAAACTGTATGTTTATTCACAGTCTGGGGGTCTCGGTGGAGAAGCCCTCAGTGCAGGCGTGTAAAGAACCAGGAGCAGCTTGTTCATTTGAGAAGTCAGCTGTGCAAACTGGTCTTTCTGCACCTAAGCTGCTACAAATATACCACTAGAGGGGAGGACACTGAAGCAATTCCCATGCTGCTAAAAAAATTAAAAGCCCTTCTACCTACTTTAAAAAAAAAAAATTTTTTTTTGCAGGCAAAGCAGGAGAAGGAAGGAGGAAGGGAAGGAGGGAAAGTCAGTCTGAACATCCGTAACCTGATCGGTGCACGGTTGGTAAACAAAGAACACCCTGGGCTTTATAACACTTGCCAGAAACTAAACAAGCAAACAAACAATCCAAACTTAACCCTGCCCTTTATTTTCTTCCTCTCGCTTATCCTTGTACTTGTTCCTTCTGAAATAAAGGCCTTATCTCTGGCAGAAGTCACTGCTATCTGCAGATGAACACCTGTGGGCAGCAGGAGCCCTGCCTGAGAGCCACTCTTTCTGGGAGGCGTTTAGGCCACACTGGAGTTTGCTCTGTGGGCACCGCCTGGCCCGGACCAACCGCCTCACCTTCTGCTGCACCACGTTCTTGTCCCGTTTTCAAGTCAAACACACGTGCACATGTAAGTACACACATCTGTAAATGTGTTTGCTGTGTTTGGAGGAATCGGGGAGCCCCCAGGCAACAGCGGTGAGGACAGAGAAACACAGGGAAAGACAGGCAAACAAAGGGGTTGGGACTTTGCTGACAAAGGTCTGTACACTCAATGCTATGGTTTTCCCCGAGGTCGTGTATGGATGTGAGAGCTGGACCATGAAGAAGGCTGATGCTTTCAAATCACGGTGCTGGAGAGAAGACTTTTTGAGAGTCCCTTGGACTGCAAGGAGATCAACCCAGTCTAATCCTAACTGATCCTAAAGGAAATCAGTCCTGAATACTCATTGGAAGGACTGATGCTGAAGCTGAAACTCCAGTACTTTGGCCACCTGATGCGAACAGCTGACTCATTGGAAAAGACCCTGATGCTGGGGAAAGATTGAAGGCGGAAGGAGAAGGGGACGACGGAGGATGAGATGGTTGGATGGCATCACCGACTCAACGGACATGGGTTTGAGTAAGCTCCGGGAGTTGGTGATGGACAGTAAAGCCTGGCGTGCTGCGGTTCATGGGGTCGCAAAGAGTCAGGCAAGACTTAGTGACTGAACAACAACGTAGGAGGGGAGCGTGCAGGGAAAATTGCCCAAATCCTACAGACTGTCTCACCACAGATCAGGACAGCACTGCAGCAGGAAAGGCTACGGATCAGCCCCTCCAGATCTCCACATCGGGCACATGGACAGAAAGACACCCAACGAATGGATGGACAGAGTCAATAGAAAGAGCAGGGCCACATCCAACCAGCCCCACGGCCCTTGGTGAAGAGCCTGTGAGATGGAGAGCTGCGCCTCATGACACAGCAGTGACCTGGTTCTCACCAACAACCCCACTCAAAGCTTCATCCACAGGGCTAAGCCAGATGGAGCCAGTCTCCAAGAGCCTGCCATGGGGACTAGTAAGACACAGCTGGAACCTTCACATCAACTGGCGGTTTCTGAAGGTTTAGGGGTCAGAAATCTAGGAGAATCTAATGACTATAAGGGACTCTCCAGCTCAGAACAATACACACAGACTAACTGTGACACAATATTTCAGTTTCACGGACACCCACACCCCGAACCTACCCCTCCACTTCCTACTTCAAAGGCCCTTGGGATAAAAATCTGCTCAAACCTCTCTTCCCCTAACTTCTAATTCCTGCAGAAGGACATTTGGTCAGCCTACGGTGACTCTCCACCACCTCCAAACTGGGAAGTCCACCGGTGTGGTAGAGACAAATTCCATCTCCAGGAGGAGGTCCACATTAGATGCCGCCAGCATGCAGAGCCAGGAGACAACTGGGAGAAGGGACCTGAGAGGAAGCAAGTGGCCCACTAGCACCAAGACAGCCACAAAGGACGGGAAAACCACAGAAGGGCCGAGACCACGTGCCCCAGGACAGAAGGGCCAAGAGCCTCAAGTCCCACTTCAGAGAAACTGCGCCTGGGAAAACTTTTGAGCATGTGCCATGATGTGTACGTTTAAAAACAAAACGGCCATGATTAATGAGCATAAAAGCCATGCCGCTGGCACACCCATCAGAAGGTGGGAGAGACTTATAAATTTCCAAGCAAATACCCGCGTCAGTGCTGGCGGATGCAAGTGCCAATAAGCCCCCTTCGTGTCCTGATCTAATGAAGCCTTCTTCACAAATGCCAGGGATCAAGGGAAAAAATCACTTCTCCTTCAATTTGGGCCCCAGCTTTAATTACCAGCGGTGGAACATGCTGTGATTCTGACAGCATCTGATAGGCTGGGACACGCTTCTCCCCAAGTCTAGCAGGAAGGACCAACGGCGGGTCCTCTCCCAGCTCGCAGGCAGCACTCCCGCCGGACTTGGCGCTCAGGAGGCTCCTGGGAGCGGGCCTCGGAGGACAGCCTTAGGAGTTTTTGCAGAAAAAGAACAGAAGGGAATCAGCAGAAAACATGAGAATATGAGTTAACGTCCAATCATTTTCTGATGCCTTAAACTTGTTGGAGCAAAGAGAGGTGAGTTTGGTAACATTTTAAAGGGTTTTAGTGATTTAAACAATACTACACAAAGCATATTCTTTCACGGACAAATCAGTCGCAAGATGCAGACCAGAAAAGCAGAGAAATGCTATTTTTCGATGCTGTTCTCGCTGGCAAAGAAAATGTTAGGTCTTTCTGTTCAAACGTTTTCACAACACTGAGCAAAATATTTATTCACAAACTTAAAACCCTTGTTGACTATTTTGATATACTCTGTGTCCAAAAGAGTTAAAATAAGAGGTGAGATAAACTATATTTTTTTGCAACAAACATCAAATGGATTAGCACTTCACACTGGTTAAATGTATTAATACGCAAGCTTGGAGCAGCCAGGAAGGCATGCTTTTACTTTAAAATCTGATACCTCTTGCACAATGCCATGGTGTAAAAAGGGAATCTGATGAATAGTCTCTTTGGAGAGACTACGTATCAATGAAATCAAAGTTACAGGAGGAAAAGGAAAGCCTCAGTGAGCTGAAGATATCAGGAGACCTCCGTCCAATTTCCTGGAAAAATGAGTTCATCCAAGGTCCTGACGGGTAACCCTGTGGGAAAAGGACCGGTGGGTTTCCAAAGAGTCCACCTCTGTCTCCGTCAGGGTGATTTTCTAAGTCTGGCTGTCTCCCATTAACCTGAGTTTTACCTCAATGCTGGAAGGCAGGCACCACTCAGCTGTAGGCTGCAGGCGGAGGAACTCTGGGAATTCCTGATATTTAGCGGCATTCTCAGGAGAACACCACCCCCACACAAACACACAAATATTCAAGCAATGCTCAGGGTCTGGGCTGGGAGGTGGGACAGGCCCACTCCCCACCTCTCCCTGCCCTGCCAGCACCAGCAGAGGCTGGCCCCCACCAGCCGGGACCTGACCCTGGCTGCCCAGATGAGAGGAGCCTGGGGCCAAGGATGAAGCTTTGTTCACGCTCACTATCCCATGACAACCTGCCTTAATTAAGAGTCATGCATTTGAATATATTAGATTCCATCATTTCTAAAAACATATCAAGGTAAAATCTACCTATGAGACCGTTACACTTGCACACATATCAACAATAAAAAAATATATTTTCTGGGTTATTTGAAACAGTCATATAGCTTTTTCATTACATTTTTAAGAACTGTGTTGGGGGGAGGTAAAGTAGAAAAGAATAGCTTTATTTCCAGGCAAAGGGGACCACCGCGGGCTAGTGACCTCAAAACTGTGTGTCCCCTACATTTATTTTTTTTATTTTAAAACAGTTTTTAGAGGGGGAAAAAGGAATCTCACTTTTGGACTCAATTTTTCAAAATTTCATGAAGAGGCACACAACAATACAAGTCACACCCAACCAGGTACTTATGGTTATGCCTCACGCACTGACATCCCCTTCCTAACTTCACCGTGGTAGCGACCTTAACAAAAACACCACTTCCAAACAAAACCACAGCACGGAGTTAGAGCCTACCTGGAAAAGAAAGATGGAACAGAAAAATCCATGCTCAGAAAAGACAGTTCCTCTGAACTATTAAAAATAACACTACCAAGATGGTTCTTCCCCTATCACACTTATTAACAAATTACACAAAGAATCTAATATAGGCACGTAAAACTGGACTATTTACGACTAATGATCTAGAGAATACAAAACAAATACAGTATAGATAGGAAAGCTAATGATTCCCACTGGCCCATGCAAAACACTTATCTGAGTTTCCACTAGCTCAGAGGGCATCCTGGGAGGACAGGGGTCAAGGGCACACCTGGAGAAAGCCCACTCTTACATCCTACAGCCCTGAAATACAGTGGCTGGCTCAAGGAGATGGAGTCTTTCTACAAATAAAATTATAAACTTCTAACATGCTTAAGACGCTTACTCCTTGGAAGGAAAGTTATGACCAACCTAGACAGCATATTCAAAAGCAGAGACATTACTTTGCCAACAAAGGTCCATCTAGTCAAGGCTATGGTTTTTCCTGTGGTCATGTATGGATGTGAGAGTTGGACTGTGAAGAAGGCTGAGTGCCAAAGAATTGATGCTTTTCAACTGTGGTGTTGGAGAAGACTCTTGAGAGTCCCTTGAACTGCAAGGAGATCCAACCAGTCCATTCTGAAGGAGATCAGCCCTGGGTGTTCTTTGGAAGGACTGATGCTGAAGCTGAAACTCCAGTACTTTGGCCACCTCATGCAAAGAGTTGACTCATTGGAAAAGGCTTTGATGCTGGGAGGGATTGGGAGCAGGAGGAGAGGGGATGACAGAGGATGAGATGGCTGGATGGCATCACTGACTCGATGGACATGAGTCTGAGTGAACTCCGGGAGTTGGTGATGGACAGGGAGGCCTGGCGTGCTGCGATTCATGGGGTCGCAAAGAGTCAGACATGACTGAGGGACTGAACTGAACTGACCTGACCTGAACTGAACATGCTTAAGTAAGCTTCTGTTGAGTAACGTGAATTAACAAAGTAACAACTTGGTGCAGAGTTGTGGTTAGAGATGATCACAACAAAGCACTTTAAGGAGGGCTGCTTCTGATGCCTACAAGAATAAATCAATAGCCTGCTTCCTACCAGCCACAGTAACTGCACCCACTTTGGCAGAGGTTAACACTGTGAAATTTTTAAAAAGAAGACTTAAATAGGGATATAAAGACAGGTCCCTGTAGATCCACAGAGAGTGGAGTAATCAAGAAATGAGTTATTCAATCACCAACTCAAATACTTAGATAAATGAAGCCATTTTAAGAATAACCCTTAAAAAAAAAAAAAAAAGAGAAAACCACCACCACCACTTCCACAACTACAACAAAAACAATGACCCTTAAAAGCATGGTATGCAATGATTAGCTTTTCTCTATCAATGGATGAAAGTTATCATTAACCATTCATTAAATTGGAATTTTCAGAATATATATTTCATCCTTATTTCCTTAAAATATAAATCCACTAAGCAGAAAATCAAGGAAAAGCTAGGGTAGGAATCAGAAGAAGGAGAACCAAAGAGGAGACGCACACTCAACAAAGTCAGGTGGGAGGGGACAAGGACTTCCAGGGATGAGGAAAGCCTTGTGGGACTCAATTCATCACTTGGGTTTATCAATACTGAATTATTTAAACTTTAGAATGAATGAACCAGAGGAATGCTGGTGCAGTGGAAAACCCTCCCAGACAGCCCAATGCCTGCAGAAGGAAGAGCACCCACCTGGCCCCGGGGGTGCTCTATGCCCGCCTGCAGTCCAGCCTCTCCTGCCCCCGCCCATTTCCACCACATCTGCACACGCGGCTTCTGGCGCTGGACTCAGTCTCTAACGCCAGTCTCCCTCCTGTGCCAGCCCAGATCCCCAGCCCCGCCAGCTACTGTGCAGGACTGGGAGCCCTCTCCCACAGGGGTCATCGGCATACCCACCACAGAACATTCATCATTTACCCACCTGTCTTCTCCCTGCTGAACCAGCCAGGCCATGAACTTGAGGGTGGTGCCTGGTACACAGCTGACGCATAATACAAGCCGGCTGAGGAGTGAGCTGTCAAATTATGGGGGAAATGTCTACGATGCGAGAGTACTGTAAAGAATACAGCCACTCTAAATTAAGGTATGATTAGCCTGAACCATAAGCACACAAGTTATCTAGCAACTGCATAATATTTTCTTTTTAAAGTCCTTTCATTTCTACCACTCAGATGCATTCTCACTATATATCTAAATAAATGTTGGCATGCTTGTTTAGTTTTAGAAAGAGAGAAAGAATGCACTAACTTTGTATTCATCCCATAACAAAGATTGAGATGTTAAGTCCTGGGTTTATGCAATACAGAGCAGATCTTCTGGGGGAAAAAAAAGTAAACTGTAGTATATCCATTCAATGGAACATTATTCAGCCATTAAAAAGTAATGCATAGCAATGACCATAATTAATAATACTGTATTGCATGTTTGAAAGTTGCTATAAGAGTAAATCTTAAAAATTCCCATCATCAGAAAAAATATTTGTAACTATGTGTGGTAATGGATGATAACCAGGCTTACTGTGGTGATCATTTTATAATATACAAATAATCCAATTGGTAGATGTCGATTATACTAATCTATACAAACTAATATATGTCAATTATACCTCAATAAAAAATGAACTAGACCGAAAAAGAAATTACATTAAAATTACAATTAAAACCCTTAAGATTATAATGTCAATTTTTTTGAAAAAAGGAATGAAGGACTGATACATGCTGCAACACGGATGAACCTTAAAAATAAGATAAGCTAGGAACGAAAGGTCACTTACCATATGCTTCCCCTCACATGAAATGTCCAGGGCAGGTAAATACACAGCAACAGATCAGCCGTCGTGAGGGGCTGACGGCAAGAGGGAAGGGGAAGAAGTGCTCAGTGGGCACAAAGCTTTCTGCGGGGCTGATGGGAATGTTCTAGAACTAGACAGAGATGAGGGCTGCACAACACCATGATGACCTAAACGTCACTGAACTGTTCGCTTTTCCAAGGCTAATTTTACATTATGTGAATTTTACCTCAAAAAATAGTAACAAACGTTATTAAAAAAGCCCCACCATATACATCAAGAGGTCTTCAGACAGACTCTCAATTGCTCCGAAAACACACGGCACCTCAGTGGAGCTGTGAATTCGAAGACAATATGAAGAATTATCGCTCAAACAGTATTATTGAAAAAATGCACTAGAAATTGGTGAAACCAGTTTAGTATTTGTTTTTATTCTATTATCTCTAAAAACTCCTCACAGTATTTATAAAGTGTACCCTGTCTCTGTGTTGAAAGCCTGTATTTGTAATGAAATCTAATTTCTCTTATTCAGGAAGACCCCAGCATTCTCCTGTATGTAATTCCTTTGCTGTAAACACTAGGCCAACTTTTATCCAATGAATAATTTATTTTTACTTCCAAAGTCCTCTTTTTCCTTGTCTTGTGATAAAAGCAGTGTAACAAAAAGAGAGAAGAAAAATAAGATTATTTGCAACTATTCCTCCCAATTATAAACTGTAACATTTTTGGTGACTTTTTCTGATTAATGAGGAGAAAAGTTATATCCCATTTAAGACAGAAAAGCCCCATGTAATTAAAAGCTCTACAAGCAATGAAAAGCTGTTCCTATAATGGAGGTGTGGGCTGAAGGAAGATGGGGTGTTAAATACACAAACTGAGTCCTTATTTATTGCCAAAGCAACAGCAGCAAGAACAAATCAGATGCAAGTGGAGCATCCTCATTAGCAGCAGTTATGTTCTCCAGAAGAATAAAAAAAGCCCAAACATGTACCCCTACCTGCCACATGCACGTGGCAAGGACTGATCTAAGGGACCCACGAGGGGAAAAATGCTTTAAAAACAAGACACTCTCACATATTTAGAGTCACACTGGGCCAGATGGCATGTCATAACCAGAGAACACTGCTAGAAGCTCACGGCAATGCCACAGGCTTCCCACTGTGGAGAGTGTGCCCATGTTCATCGCAGCAGTGTTCAAGAGTCGAGTTATCCACACCCGCCCCACTCATTCATTGGCAGATGAATGGAAAAAGAAGGTGTGAGCTATCTCTGTATCACACATATGTGTGTGCATGTACACACACTAAGATACATTTATAGGTATACATGCCATGCCCACATGCACGCTAAGCCGCTTCAGTCATGTCCGACTCTGTGTGACTCCATGGACTTCAGCCCACCAGGCTCCTCTGTCCATGGCAAGAATACTGGAGTGGGTGGCCATGCCCTCCTCCAGGGGACTGAACCCAGGTCTCTTACATCTTCTACACTAGCAGGCGGGCTCGTAACCACTATATACACATATAACATTATTCAGTTATAAAAAAGAAGGAAATTCTATCATTTGTGATATCATGGATGAACCTGGTAGATAGACATCATGCTATATGAAATAAACCCAGCAGAAAAACACAAATACTACACAATCTCACTTATATACATAGAATCTAGAACGTCAAGCCCGTAGAACCAGACACATCTGCCAACTGTTGGGGGATGGAGGAAATGAGGAGATGCTGCTTAAAAGGTACAAACTTTCCATTATAAGATGAATAAATTCTGAGGCTCCAATGCCCAGCAGGGTGACTACAGTCAATAACACTTTATTGTATAATACTTGAAATTTGCTAGGAGGAAATTTGCTAGAACTTAAGTGTTCTCAACAAAAGCCACATAACTATGTGAGGCGGAAGATGTGTTAATTTCATTGGTTGCATTTAACAATGTCTACATATATGAAACCATAATATTGTATATGTTAAAGAACTGATTGTGGTGACGGCTGTATAACTCTGAATGTACTAAACGTCATTGAATTGTACACTTTAAAGGGATGAGCTGCATGGTATGTGAATAGTATCTCATAAAGCTGTTACCCAAAAACAAACAAACTGGTATGTCATTTGCAGGCACGTGTGGATGCCAAGAAGCCCGCAGGCAGCAGAAGTGAGCGGACCTGACTCACTCAGGTGGCGTCCAAGGGCCACTCCAGTCCGAACATTCCAAATGAAGGCACAGGGGACGTTAAAACCACTTAGCCCCGTTTTAACAAGCAAGTGTGGACCAGAATTTAACGTTGTAACTTGGATGAGACTAAGATCCAGGGACTTTCAAAGGGACCCTGCATCCTTCCCAGGGTGGGAGGCTGCTGCCCATTAACAAAGTCACAAACAAAGCCTTACAGACGGGGGCGCGGGCCACCTGCCCCACACTAGGTTGACAAGGACGCAGCGCTCTGTTGTAAAAACACAAGACAGGAGTCCCAGCCACACCAGTTGTACAATGTCCGCTGTTGCTAAAGACACACAAGCAAACAAACCACAGCCCCTGCGGAGGTTTGCCTGTTCTCCAAGATCATTTGTGACCCCTAATTCACATCTGACATCACAACACTGAAAATTAACACAGAGAATGGAAGAGGATCTAAATACACCAAGAAAAACAAAAGTCAGACAGAAAAAAAAAATGAAAAGATTTCCCCTGGCTAGACTATGTCAGAGGAACAGCAGAAAATGTTAAATAACAAGAGATGGTCAAAGCTGCATTTATACGTAATACACTGGTTTTCATTTTCTCTCAGATGTATACTTTTTCTTTTAAATTTAATTCACATATTTGAGTGCATATGGTCTCCAGAAGAGAAAAATTAGCTTTTGGAATGTGTGCACTTTTGAAAGATGCTTTCTTCTTAATTTAAAACTTTTTTGAAATAGGTGATATAATCACACGGTTCAAACATCAAAATGATACATTTAGGAGGTAACAACTTTCCTGAGTTTCCAGGACACACTTCACATTTCTTTATGCAAATATAACAGTCCCCATGCACACATAAGAATTACTGGTAACTCCAGGCAGGTAAGTGGGATCGTTACAAGACGTGGGGAGACGCACACGGTATGGAAGTGCCACAGGCCTCAGACACACTCCAAACAGGGAACAAGTCATAGGGAGGCAAGACTGGCGGATAAAACAGGTGAGGCCTAAGAGGCTGTGTAGTTAAGATGTACGTTTTCTCTGCGTCTCCCCATTTGCGCTCTGAAAGCAGGATCAGAGGCAAGTTCATCACTGTCCCCTCCATGCCTAGCATGGTTCCTGGCAGTGACGGGCGGCTGATAAGCGTCTGTTGAAAAGATGCATCAATGAGAGTCATCACAGAGGACTTAGGGCTGAATGGGACCTGCAGGGTACCCCCAGGAGGGAAGGCTTGTCTGGCAGGGGCAGGAGCTCAAGCCAGGGCTGAGACCACTAGACTACTGGGTAGGATTGTGGCTAGATGGTCCACCTCCGCCCTGAGCAGCAAAGGGCACAGTCCCGCAGAGCCAGAGGCTCACGTGGGCTCTCCCAGCCTGGGATGGGGGGTCATGTCTACCTTATACCCTGTCTCTGATCAATTCCCCCAGGAGCCAGTCCCAGACCAGCTACGAATCAAATCCAGAGGGCCTCACTCTCAGCGGGGCTGCTCTCTGTGAACCGTGGGTAACATCACTTCTGTACCTGCTCTAACCCTGACCCCTTCCACCTCACCCTGCCATGACTCTGTAACCCCTTTTTCTCTTCTCCAGTTTGGCTCGGGATTGTATTCTTCCCTCCTCTCTGCCTCTGTCCCTGAAACTCACCAGGGACTCAGCAAGAGCTGGAAAGCTGTAAGGCGACAGAGAGACCGCAGAGATCGACAATGGCACGTCTCCCGGAGACCCCGAGCCACCGAAGCTAATGACGGCCAATAACGGATGTGCAAACCTCACCCTTGCAGGCTTTCCCACAGGAGAACACTCTCGAACTCAGAGCCAGGAGCACCTTCCTCACAAAGCTGCAGTTCCCCAGCACAGCATGTGGCCCCTGTCCCCTGGCCACACGGCACCATGCCCTCCCAGAAGGGCAACCATCCATACAGCTCTGTGCTCAACTCGTCTTGAGTTTACTTTGGCAAAAAGGGACTGTTCAGAATATATATCCCTTGAAAATGTCAAAACAACTTAAGACATCAAGAAGCCAATACCTGCAAGGAAAGAGTGGAGCGACAGTTCCCTTCCCTTTTCATCACTGAAGCGTTCTCTCTTTGGTCCGTATCAAATGATGGGCAATCAGAAAACAGAAGAAATAAAACTTCTTACATAACACTCTCCAAACTGGGCAATGCCTTAGAGTTCCCAAAACAGAAACTCTCTTTTGCCAGAAAAGAAGATATCCTAAGACATCCTCCATGGCAACCGGGAACTGGACTGGCCAGCCCAGGCATGGCAACACGGTGCAGCCCAGCCTCCACCTCTGGGCAGAGGGAAACCCTGGGAGACACCCATCAGAGGAGCCAGCACGCACGGTCTGCACAGATGCACGCTCAGTTCAGCTGGAGATGCGTGAGGACGCCTGAAGTGGTCGGCGTGTTCAATCTTCAAATAACAGCACTTGTATTACAACTATCATTATAAAAATCTGTGACACTTCAAGAGACCATTATGCAGCGATTAGAAAGATTTTGCATTCGTTTTTGGGATGACAGGCAGAAAGCCATCGCTGTAGTATCACTATGTAAACGGACCTTAATGCTTCATTAAAAAAGAGAAAAAGTTGGTTCTCTCTTGCAAAAACCAAGTAAAACTGGCAGCAAAGCCACTGGCCTTGTCTGCAAATACTGGTCAACTTAGATAAGAAGTAAGTCTCAAAGCACTTTGGGACAGGCAGCTAGACTGAGGAATAAAAAGCTAGCACCATTCAGGAACCCAGCAAGGCGTGCTGTGGTTCAACCACAGCTGGCCAGTGCAGACACCTCTTTTATTAGCAGGTTACAGGCACTTTAACTTTGAGACCCGATGCACAGAGATGCTTTAAACAGAATATGTACCCAAGGATCTAAAAATGTGGTGAAAATAGGCAACTTTATCTGATATACTTCCTTCAGATCAGATCAGATCAGTTGCTCAGTCGTGTCCGACTCTTTATGACCCCATGAATCACAGCACGCCAGGCCTCCCTGTCCATCACCAACTCCCAGAGTTCACTCAGACTCACATCCATCGAGTCAGTGATGCCATCCAGCCATCTCATCCTCTGTCATCCCCTTCTCCTCCTGCCCCCAATCCCTCCCAGCATCAGGGTCTTTTCCAATGAATCAACTCTTCGCATGAGGTGGCCAAAGTACTGGAGTTTCAGCTTTAGTATCATTCCTTCCAAAGAAATCCCAGGGCTGATCTCCTTCAGAATGGACTGGTTGGATCTCCTTGCAGTCCAAGGGACTCGCAAGAGTCTTCTCCAACACCACCATTCAAAAGCATCAATTCTTTGGCGCTCAGCCTTCTTCACAGTCCAACTCTCACATCCATACATGACCACAGGAAAAACCATAGCCTTGACTAGATGGACCTTTGTTGGCAAAGTAATGTCTCTGCTTGTGAATATGCTATCTAGGTTGGTCATAACTTTCCTTCCAAGGAGTAAGCGTCTTTTAATTTCATGGCTGCAGTCACCATCTGCAGGGATTTTGGAGCCCAGAAAAATAAAGTCTGACACTGTTTCCACTGTTTCCCCATCTATTTCCCATGAAGTGGTGGGACCGGATGCCATGACTGTAGTTTTCTGAATGTTGAGCTTTAAGCCAACTTTTCACTCTCCACTTTAACTTTCATCAAGAGGCTTTTGAGTTCCTCTTCACTTTCTGCTATAAGGGTGGTGTCATCTGCGTATCTGAGGTTATTGATATTTCTCCCAGCAATCTTGATTCCAGCTTGTGCTTCTTCCAGCCCAGCATTTCTCATGATGTACTCTGCATATAAGTTAAATAAACAGGGTGACAATATACAGCCTTGACGAACTCCTTTTCCTATTTGGAACCAGTCTGTTGTTCCATGTCCAGTTCTAACTGTTGCTTCCTGACCTGCATACAAATTTCTCAAGAGGCAGATCAGGTGGTCTGGTATTCCCATCTCTTTCAGAATTTTCCACAGTTGATTGTGATCCACACAGTCAAAGGCTTTGGCATAGTCAATAAAGCAGAAATAGATGTTTTTCTGGAACTCTCTTGCTTTTTCTATGATCCAGCAGATGTTGGCAATTTGATCTCTGGTTCCTCTGCCTTTTCTAAAACCAGCTTGAACATCAGGAAGTTCACGGTTCACATAGTGCTGAAGCCTGGCTTGGAGAATTTTGAGCATTACTTTACCAGCATGCGTGATGAGTGCAATTGTGCGGTAGTTTGAGCGTTCTTTGGTATTGCCTGATGCTTACAAAACTTGAGAAAAAATTTTTTTAATCTTTTTTTAAAACTCAGTGTGGAAGTGGTTAAGAAGTCTTCCAACATACACGTATAGCAACAATTTCCAGGTTCTTACTTGTTTTGGCTATTTTGCTAGGACATGAAGCTATTTCTATTGCTGCAATAATCTGTGTGTTCACCAAATGGACTACACAGGGGGCCCTTATCCTGTGATGCAAGGGAAGGCCTTTCCCACGTTGGACCAAATCCTGGAGGTTCTTGGGTGTTTATATTCTAAGATACTGGAGAGCAGAAAAACACACTAATTCCAAAGACCAGATTCATTAAAAGGAAGCGTCCGTGGCCTTAACCCAATGCTGCAGCCCTTTCAGGGACACCCCAGTGCCGCTTTATATAAACAGCCTGTAAATACCTCCCCTGGGATGCAGACAGTAACATTACCCAGTTTGGGCCAAGCTGGTTACTTATTTTCCCTCAAGTTTTCAAGCTGTGAAGGGAGGGAAATTCTACTTTCCCTCCGGGGTAGGGGTACAGGGGGAGGAATGGAGTGTGTGTGTGTGTGTGTGTGTGTGTACACTTACAGGTGTATAATTGATGCTGATTACTCCACTGGTAGGACACCTTATTCTCTGGAAATAGAGTCTTCTCGTAAAACAAACATACTGTGTTGTATGCTGATTTCACACAATTAAACGAAGGGCCGGCCTGCCGCACTGATGTATTATCACTCTGCAGAGCTGCTTCCAAGTGCAGGTGTGCACACCTTTTTCTCCTCCCATCTCACAACACACACAGCAAACACACTTCTACCTTGACACACTCTCTTGGGGAACGTGGTGGCCTGAGAACACAAACATGATCCTGCCTCTCCGCCAGATCCCCTCCTGAAGTGACAAGACAACCATCTATCAAGCTTGCAGGCAATGCCTGGGGTTGAGGGACTTCAAAGGGGGCTTGGGAGGTGGGGGCGGATCTCCAGAAGAGAGAAGAGGTGTGAGCCTTCACGGTCAAGGTAGATGAGGGTCCGCCTAGAGGGAGGAAGGCTTTGGGCCTCGCTGAGACCTGTGGGAAGGGAGCTTCAAGGGGAGGGGCTTGGTTCCCAAGCCTCATGGCCAGGAGATGCTGGGGACGGAGAACACCGCACTGCTCCCTGGTCCCGACTCCGGCCATCCACAGCACCACCCCGTTTGGCCGCCAGCTCAGTGACCCCACCTGGGGCCTCGTGCCTGCCGAGGGCAGCCAGAGCAGAGGAGGGACAGCAGCTGGGGGCCGGGCTGAACCGAAAGTGCCACCTGCACAAGGATGACTAATGCAGCAGGGGAAACTAGCCAGAAAGGGCTTCAGAACACACACGGAGATGCAACTGCAGCTTAAACACTTTCCGAACTAAAAAAAAGAAAAAAACAACAGGAGGCATAAAGTCTCAGTTAAACAAGATGACTGCATTCTAAAGACCTGTTTTATAACGCCGTACCTATAGTCACAAGACTGTACTATACACTTCAATCTGTATGAGAGTAAATCTCATGTCAAGTGTTCCTATCAGGATAAAATAAAATTTTAAAAATAAAATAAAATGAAGAGAAAATTTACCTATTGCTGTAAAGTATCAAATAAATGCACCAGGAGATTAAACAGAAGAAACATAGGCATTAAGAAGCAAAGAATAAGAACGTGGAATTGGAATTCAGGAGTCAAAAGACAAGAGATCTGGAAGACACACCCAGGAAATAGAGTTACAGGGACAACAAGAATTCAGCATGTCCTGGTGGACACATCAGTAACTTCCTGCTGGTATGTGAGAGTTTCATTTCCAACTGTCAGGCTCTGGCAGGACTGAAAATAGCAATTCCTTTGTTAATTTAAAAACCGTGTTAAACTAACATAAGAATTGAGAAAAACAAAGTAAAATAAGGGGCAACCACTGAATAACATGAAAGTGACAAAGCAAAATTTATCAGTTATCACAATAGACAAGGCAGAATTTTCCTGTCAAAGACAAAACTGTCACCTTGGACTTTTAAAATCTGCCTCTATTTAAAACAACAACAAAACATGGAACTGGCCCAAAACAAAGTGATAAAGAGTTCAGAAATGAATAGTTGAACAAAGCTATACCAAGCAAATACAAATAAAAAAGAAAGCGAGGATGGCAATATAAAAATCAGATAAAGAATTCAAGGCCATAAGTAATAAACTAATAAAGTGGGATATCACATAATAACAAACATGTAATCTGAGGCAAAAATAAGAATTATGCATCTTTATGCATCAAACAAAATGCCATGAATACATTAAGCAAAAACTCTTAGAAATATGAGAGCTTAAAAATTATAAAAGGTACTTTAACATAACTCTCAATTTGATAGTAAAAATAAACACAGATTTGCAGGCTCAGAATATAACGCAATCAATAAGCTTGATTTACTAAATATAGAAAATGAAAGCTGTGTATTTCACCAAGGATATAATTTTTCTATATCCACGAACAACTAAAATCTGATCATGTACTTGGACACCAGTGTGTGTGCTCAGTCGTGTCTGACTCTTTGTAACCCCATTGCTGCAGCCACCAGGCTCCTCTGTCCGTGGGAAGAATACTGGAGTGGGTTGCCATTTTTTCTCCAGGGGACCTCCCCGATCCAGGGATCAAACCTGTGTCTCCGGCACCACAGGCGGATTCTTTACCACTGAGCCACTGGGGAAGCCCACACTTGGCTTGGACACAAATAAACTTTAATAAATCCTCTAAGACAGAGATTTCAGAGCTACATTCATAGATGGTAGTAAAATATCAAAGCATAACCCAAAGAAAATTTAGTAACATGCCTCTAAATAATCTCAAGATCAAAAGACAATAATTTAATTATAAACCATCTGCTGCTGCTGCTAAGTCGCTTCAGTCGTGTCCGACTCTGTGCGACCCCAGAGATGGCAACCCACCAGGCTCTCCCGTCCCTGGGATTCTCCAGGCAAGAACATTGGAGTGGGTTGCCATTTCCTTCTCCAATGCATCAAAGTGAAAAGTGAAAGTGAAGTTTCACTTTTCATAAACCATCTAGAAAATAACAAAAAGGAGATGGATCTCTAAAACCAAAGGTACACAGTTAAAGCTGTTCTTAAAGAAAATTTATAGCCTTAAATGTCATTATTTTAAGAAGACTAAAAGTAAAATGGAACAGTCATTCAACTTAATAAACTTAAATCAAAAGGAATAGTAAAAGTGAATTAATAAAGATCACATACTGAAATTAAATATATTGAACATAAAATTAATATGCCTAGTTCTTTGAAAAGAATAAAATATATAAACTCTAACAAGCTTAAAAGTTGGATACAACTGAGCAACTGAACTGAGCTGAACAAGCTTGATTAAGGGGAAAAAAATGTGTCTGACTCTTTGACACCCCATGGACTGTAGCCGGCCAGACTCCTCTGTCCATGGAATTCTCTAGTCAAGAATACTGGAGTAGGTTGTCAGTCCCTTCTCAGAGGGACCATCCCAAACCAGGGATGGAACCCAGGTCTCCTGCATTACAGCAAGATTCTTTACTATCTGAACCAAGGGAAATCTTCAACAAAAATGGTTAAAGGGGAAAAAAGACAAAAGCAAAAACTTCCTGCATTAGTAGGAAGGGATTATTACCATGGATATCAAAAAAATGATATTTAACAATATTATTGTTAAATAATATTTAACAATATTATGTACAACTCTGTGCAATAAATTTAAATTTAGGCAAACTAATTTCCTACTAAGTAAGAAATATCAAAAATCCAGAGAAAAAGTAAAAAGATAAGTAGAACAACTGCAACATATTCTGAAAAATTAAAGAACATGCTTTAAAAGATTTGGGGGTAGAGTTGGGGAGATATCAAGCCAAGGCGGTTTTCAAGTTGATTTCTCCATAATATTTGAAAACTAGATATTTCCTCTATTACACAAATGCTTTCAGACTTTAGAAAAAGAGGACATTCTTCTTAAATCATTTTAAAAACAAAATCCTAATATCAATACCTGATACAGTGCAACTATGGAAGAAATTCCACACCCATCTTAAGACTGCAGTCATAAAAATTAAATAAAGTATTAGCAAATCAAATTTAGCAACATATGAAAGAAATAGCACACTGTAACAAATCAGAGTTTATTCCAGGAATGCAAAGATGATTCAGTACTGGGAAATCTAATCAACATAATTTATTACACCACAAAATAAAGGCAAAAGCTTACAATTGTATCATGGTAAAAGGGCATTTAATAAAATTCATCAACTTCTTTCAATAAAAACTAAAAAATGAATGGATACGTGATACTTAAATATGATCAACTGTATTTATCAAAACTTAACAAAGGCATATTCAATGCTTAAGACACTGAAATATTTTTATTAAAATCAGGAGCAAGGTAGCAATGCCCTTTCCTATAGAAAAACGAGTACCAGCAAAGAAACAAGCATATATACATATATGGACGTGAATTTACTATAATCCTGTTTTAGCAGCAAAACAAAACATAAGAAAAAAACAAACAAGAAGATGTTGTTGCCCATCAACATGAGATGGCTGATTAAATTATAGTGCATGCATATTGGAAACTGCGATAACTTTGACTCAATATATGCAGCTGACCTAAAGTGGCATTCATATTTTAAGAAAAATCAACAAAAATCCTACAGAAACACTATTTATATAATACTCTTTATATTAATGGATGAATCCATTTTTATGAAAACATGAAATTATACTGTATAAATGTGCATATCTTCATATTCCTAGAGAAACAACACATTGGAGATGTATCTTACATATATTTTTTATCTTTCATGTGTACCACTTTTTAATTATGTTCATTCTGTTAAAGAAAACTTTAAAGGGATCCTCCCCTCCAAAAGAAGTCTGTTCTGATGGCACATAGCACATTCCACACACACACAATTTAGAAAAGTGATTCTCTGCGCACTGTTATTTCTTGGGGAGGTAGGCAAGGAGCACCTTGAAGCGGCGGGCTCAGACCCACCTCTAGTGTGAATTCTGACTTCACAGAGTAGTAAGTTCCTCAGCCTCCCAGAGGCCCTGGGCCCTCATCTGTAAAACAGGTGTGTGTGTGCTCAGTCATGTCTTACACTTTTGTGACCCCATGGACTGTAGCCTGCCAGGTTCCTTGGTCCACGGAGTCTCCCCAGCAAGAATACTGGAGTGGGTTGCCATTGCTTCTGCCAGGGGATCTTCCTGCCCCAGGGATCCAGCTGCATCTCCTGCATCTGCAGGCAGATTTTTCACCACTGTGCCACCTGGGAAGCCCGTAGGCTTCTCCCATACCTCTTTGTCTTGTTAAGAGAATTAAGTGTCTAATCTCACCTGCAAAAGCTCATCCTTACTAAAGTCTTTCTATTAACTCATTCCTTTTATTAGCTCTTTCCTCTCAAAAACAAAGACAGAAACGAGGAACTAGACTTCCCCCGCTGTGGGTTTCCAAGGGCTCCCTGGCAGCTCCTAAATCTACAGCTTTTGCGGCTTCCAACTACAGCCAAGATTTTGTTCTGATGTCTTTTTGGTGTTACCACCACTGGCAGTTTAAGAGTCTAAGGTGACCTGAAAATGTTCGCAGTCCTCAGTTACCCTGAGAATTGATCACGACCACAACACCAGCCTTGAACTTCACTGCTATTGAAAACGCTTTGAAAACAAAGAGAGAGATCATTCTGTCATTTTTGAGATTGCATCCAAGCACTGCATTTTGGACTCTTTCGTTGACCATGAGGGCTACTCCATTTCTTCTAAGGGATTCTTGATCACAGTAGTAAATATAATGGTCATCTGAGTTAAATTTGCTCATTCCAGTCCAAACATTTCAGTTCACTGATTCCTAAAATGTCGATGTTCACTCTTGCCATCTCCTGTTTGACCACTTCCAACTTGCCTTGATCCAAGTCTATGCCGAAGAAGCTGAAATTGACCTACAAGACCTTCTAAGACTAACACCAGAAAAAGATGTCCTTTTCATCACAGGGGACTGGAATACAAAATTAGGAAGTCAGGAGATACCTGGAGTAACACGCAAGTTTGGTCTTATAGTACAATATGAAGCAGGGCAAAGGCAAACAGAGTTTTGCCAGGAGAACGCACTGGTCACAGCAAACATCTTCTTCCAACAACACAAGAGAAAACTCTACACGTGGACATCACCAGATGGTCAATACCAAAATCAGCTTGATTATCATCTCTGCAGCCAAAGATGGAGAAGCTCTGTATAGTCAGCAAAAACAAGACTGGGAGCTGACTATGGCACAGATCATGAACTCCTTATTGCCAAATTCAGACTGAAATTGAAGAAAGTAGGGAAAACCACTAGACCATTCAGGTATGACCTAAATCAAATCTCTCACGGTTATACAATGAAAGTGACAAATAGATTCAAGAGATTAGATCTGATAGAGTGTCTGAAGAACTATGGACAGAGGTTCGTGACATTGTACAAGAGGCAGTGATCAAAACCATCTCCAAGAAAAAGAAATGCAAAATGGTTGTCTAAGGAGGCCTTACAAATAGCTGAGAAAAAAAAGAGAAGTGAAAGGCAAAGGAGAAAAGGAAAGATACACCCAGGTGAATACAGAGCTCCAAAGAATAGCAAGGAGAGATAAGAAAGCCTTCCTCAGTGATCAATGCAAATAAATAGAGGAAAACAATTGAACGGCAAAGACTAGAGATCTCTTCAAGAAAATTAGAGATACCAAGGGAACATTTCATGCAAAGATGAGCATAATAAAGGACAGAAATGGTATGGACCTAACAGAAGCAGAAGATAATAAAAGGTGGCAAAAACACACAGAAGAACTATCCAAAAAAGATCTTCATGACCCAGATGATCACGATGGTGTGATCAGTCCCCTAGAGCCAGACATCCTGGAGTGCGAAGTCAAGTGGGCTTTAAGAAGCATCACTAAGAACAAAGCTAGTGGAGGTCATAGAATTCCAAATGAGCTATTTCAAATCCTAAAAGATGATGCTGTGAAAGCGAATTTGGAAATCTGGAAATTTTCCAATATGCCAGCAAATTTGGAAAATTCAGCACTGGCCACAGGACTAGAAAAAGTCAGTTTTCATTCTAATCTCAAAGAAAGGCAATGCCAAAGAATGCTCCAACTACTGCACAACTGCACTCATCTCACATACTACCAAAAAAATGCCTGAAAATTCTCCAAGCTATGCTTCAAGAGTATGTGAACCAAGAACTTCCAGATTTAGAAAAGGCAGAGGAATCAGAGATTAAATTGCCAACATCCGTTGGATCATTAAAAAAGCAAGAGAGTTACAGAAAAACATCTATTTCTGCTGTATCGACTACACCAAAGCCCTTGACTGTGTCGATCACAACAAACTGTGGAAAATTCTTCAAGAAATGGGAATACCAGACCACCTGACCTGACTCCTGAGAAATCTGTATGCAGGTCAAGAAGCAACAGTTAGAACCGGACATGGAACAATGGACTGGTTCCAAACTGGGAAAGGAGTAAGTCAAGGCTGTATGTTGTCACCCTGTTTATTTAACTTATATGCAGAGAACATCATGAGAAATGCTGGACTTGATGAAGCACAAGCTGGAATCAAGATCACAGGGAAAAATATCAATAACCTCAGATATGCAAATGACACCACCCTTATGGCAGAAAGCAAAGAGGAACTAAAGAGCCTCTTGATGAAAGTGAAAAAGGAGGGTGAAAAAGTTGGCATATAAGTCAACATTCAGAAAACTATAGTCATGGAATCTGGTCCCATCACTTCATGGCAAATAGATGGGGAAACACTGGAAACAGTGACAGACTTTATTTTCTTGGGCTCCAAAATCACTGAAGATGGTGACTGCAGCCATGAAATTAAAAGATGCTTGCTTCCTGGAAGAAAAGCTATGACCAACCTAGACAGCATATTAAAAAGCAGAGACATTACTTTGCTGACAAAGGTTCATCTAGTCAAGGCTATGGTTTTTCCAGTGGTCATGTATGGATGTGAGAGTTGGACTGTGAAGAAGGCTGAGCGCCGAAGAATTGATGCTTTTGAATTGTGGTGTTGGAGAAGACTCTTGAGAGTGCCTTGGACTGCAAGGAGATCCAACCAGTCCATCCTAAAGGAAGTCAGTCCTGAATATTCATTGGAAGGACTGATGCTGAAGCTCCAATACTCTGGCCACCTGATGGGAAGAACTGACTCATGGAAAAGACCCTGATGCTGGGCAAGATTGAAGGTGGGAGGAGAAGGGGACGACAGAGGATGAGATGGTTGGATGGCATCACAGACTCGATGGACATGAGTTTGAGTGAACTCCGGGAGATGGTGATGGACAGGGAGGCCTAGCATGCTGCAGTCCATGGGGTCGCAAAGAGTTGGACACAACTGAGCAACTGAACTGAACTGATTCAAAAGGTAGCAACTTCTCTCCAACATTCACAGTCAGGCTGCCTGACAGCAGCCAGGGAGATCGTGGGGAATATCACTTCAGACTCTTTCGGACAATAAAAGAAGACAAAGGAAGCACAGGGAGAAACCGCCGCATCCAAATACCAGAAGGAAATGTAGAAAGAGAACTTCAGGAGAGACCACTGCTACTGCTCCCAAGCTGCCTAGGTTAATGAGCCATCATTAAAGTCAGGGGAAATAAAAGGGAAAGGGCAATGTGGAGGCCTGGTCCCCTCCCAATCTTCATTTATTTGTATATTTATCTATTGAAGGATAATTGTTGTACAGAATTTTGTTGTTTTCTGTCAAACATCAACATGAATCAGCCATTGGGATACGTATGTCCCCTCTCCTCCCAATCTTGATACTGGTTCCATTCTGTAAGATGGTATTCAAGAACAAAATATGGAGAAGCAAAAAGTAACAGTAGGGAAGGGAGTTTAACTGGGTGTGAAAATATGTTTGAATTTTTCCAAGAAAGACAAACTGGGCTTCCTGGGGAAAGGAGCTGGACAAGCGGGTAAGGAGACACTGCACCATCAAGAAGCGGACACTGTCCTCGAGGACAAAGGCACAGAAGCGCTCAACCAAGTCGCAGCCAAGGGTGAAAAGAAGCAACACTGCAGCTTAAGCTGAAAGTATCCTTTCTCTAACACAGACCGCGCTTACTTACATGCACATGGATCTCCCAACTCACATCTTTGCATCGCGCAGTTTCCAAGACACTTGTTTCATGATCCAAGCAATGTCACAAAAAGGAAATAAAGCCATCTGTGGGAAACATAACTCACCATAGTTTCACTACCAGGGAACTCCTCGCAATCTCCTCCCAGATGATAAGTTAAAAACTAAATAAAGTGACTCAAAAGCTGCTTTCATGTAAAATCCCACTAACTTTATAAATACACTTTAGAAAAAAAAACTGTCTACATTCCTCTAGGAATTTGTCAAAATTTATCTAATTTTCCAGTCCCAAACATAGTCCTCAACTCATCTGAGTAACTGTTTTATTTAATTATGATTATAGGTTTTTCTTTCTTGAAGGTTTGATATTGATTGAAATAATGCATTTTAATTAAAATCCGATTACGTATCATTTACAATAACTCAAAGTAAATTTAATCATATATAATCACTAGCTTGAGCTATATTATTCATATGTAAATACATTTAGGGGATAAGACTTAAGTATGGTTTCACTGATAAACACTCCATTCCTTAAAAATGGATTTAAAGCAAGACAATTCCACAGACAGCAGAACCCATTGGCTAAGAGTGTTAACCCATCCCCTGAGTTTTCACAGTTATGTGACCTAGTTTTATACAAAATGACCTGGTTTGGGGTTTAGAAAATAGTCATTAATGTCAAAAGTCCACAAATTCAGAATGCAAAAAAAAAAAAATTCAACTATACTTCAGCAGAAAAAAGAAAAAGAAAAAAGCCCACAAATGAATGCTTAGGTGAAAGTTCTGACTTGTCATCAGCTAACACCTGGGGCAGGGAGATGTGAAGAGTCAGGGACAAAGCCAGGTGTGTGGGAAGGTGTCTAAATGGGCCTGGGGTCACCTCGACTCCGTCCGCAAAGAACTAAGACTATACACTATACACAAAGGGCAGGGAGGACCCCAGAAGGACAGCCTGATGCTCTGACCGCCATGGCAACAAAGACTGACCGTAGCTGACAAAACAAATGTGTAATACACACAGGAGGGAGTTTATATTGTGTATGTTGATCATCTGGAACAAGACTGACCTAGGCTGGAGGGAAGAGAGGCAGGAGGGACCCACCGGAACCACAGCACACACCTAAACAACGGTGCTGGTCTGTCTTCGGGGGGCTGTCTTGTTTGTGGGGTGGGTACTTCTCACAAAGTGAACATGACCATCTCACAACAGGATTTAGGAGCACAAGTCAGAGTATAAAGCGGGACAGGCCGTCTGGGCAAGAGCCGTAAGTTCACACCTTTCCTCTAAAATCCGACGTCAGGGAATCCGACATGCTAAGGAGTCCGTCTGAAGTAAAGGACAGGATTTAAGTGTGCGGTGTTCACTGAAGCCCTACTCACAACCATGAACAAGTGTGGCACACTGCAGCCAGGGCAAATGCCAAGCCTGGAGAACGGTTAAGCACCCTGGAGGCCGAGATGGCTTCATGGCGCTGATAAACTTTAAGATTCCCAGGAATAAACATGCCACTAGAGGCGGCTGGACTATGGCAAAATACGCTTTAAAAAGCTGGAAGAAAATGTACTCAACTGTCATCAGTGATGAGCGTATAGGAGGCATGACTTTTCTGAATGTTTTCTAAATTCTTCAGCTTAGAGACAAACTTTTATCCCTAGATACTGAGTAGTTATAAGCAATTTTAAAAAACAGAACAAAGTAGGAACGAGGTGTGATGGGAACAACACCATGAAGACGTGGGTTGTGGTCCCAGCCCGACCCTTAGACAAATGGCAGTTTTTACACCTTGAAGACGAGGAGCTGGACGAGCTAATGTCAGGGTTCCTCTGAGGCTAAGCACAAGGGTCCTGAGAGACCGTCCACCTTGCCTGAGACCCACAGGGCTTCCAAGGACGGGGAGGGGTGCAGGACCAGTCAGCTGGGCACCCCAACAGAGGCCAGGCGGGCTGCTCCAGAGTCACCCGAGGACCCTCGGTCTCTCCGGTCCTGGCCTGCACCCTGGGCTGCAGCTGCTCCGTGTGCTGGAGGAAGGGGCGCCTCGGGTCAGAGGGCGTGTAGCTCACTTGCACAGCTCACATCCCTGACAGGTAAATAAAGGCAAAAAGAAAAGATGGTTGCTCCTGGATAAAAATCCAGCAAAGACCTTCATGCACTAAAAGCATGGGAAGAATAAACCATCCAAGTAGAAGCAGTTTTTTTTTTCTTTCTCTCTCTCTTTTTAAGTAGAAAATCAAAAGGCTGAAAATATTTATTTTAAAAATCTAAATCAAATGATTTTCGCGGGTGATACAGTGAACATGATGGTGACTAGGTGATTCAGAAAAATGAGAAGTGTTATACCACGCTGTCACCTGCGCAGCCCAGCCTAGTCACAGCCAAATCTAATCTCCTAGGCGAAATAGGGTATGATAGGATTACATAATTAATTTTCCTGTTAGGCATAATTGTTACTGACTTTATGTCATTACAGTGTCAGCTCATCCGGTAGATGATTGCTATCACATTCTAATTACGAAAACACACAACAATTTGTAACCATTCATTATTAAATAACAAGTGAGGGCACAGTTGCTAATGGAAACTTAGAAAAAATGAAAATTAAAGGCAAACTGGACAAGAAGGGCTTAAGAAATTAATAAATTAGTCCTGATGAAATTTCTCGGCTATGTTACTAGTCATCAAGCTCTCAGATTACCTGCTAGACATATTTTCGTACAGCCACACCGTTTAACTTGATTAAATGTCAGAGTGACCCGAATCACTCAGTGTCACCAGGAACCAAAAGAAATACAAATAGTTAAGACACAGTTGAAACTCTCACCTCCACACTTAAAAAGATAGCATTCTCGCTTGGTTATATGTTGCGGCTGCTGCTGCTAAGTCGCTTCAGTTGTGTCCGACTCTGTGCGACCCCATAGACGGCAGCCCACCAGGCCCCGCCGTCCCTAGGATTCTCCAGGCAAGAACACTGGAGTGGGTTGCCATTTCCTCCTCCACTGCATGAAAGTGAAAAGTGAAAGTGAAGTTGCTCAGTCGTGTCCGACTCTTAGCCACCCCATGGACTGCAGCCTACCAGGGTCCACCATCCATGGGATTTTCCAGGCAAGAGTACTGGAGTGGGGTGCCATTGGTTATATGTTAGGTAAGTACAAAAAACCTAAGGTTTAAAAACAGCTAAATTAGAAGGTATTTATAGAATAAAAGGGCATTTTTGTAGTTCCTGGTGAGTACTAGTAGAGTTGCTAAAGCATTAATAATAAGAAGGGTGTCACACGGAGGACAGCATCACAAACTGGGGTGTTAATTTCTCTTGCCAGGTGCAAAGCAACCTCAAAATGAAAATAAAGCATCTCTGAAATCAACCACTAGGCTGTTAGCCCCCAACTCGGCCTACACTGACCTGTAGGTATTGACCTGTAGAATCTGAGCCAGTGGGGTAGGTGGTATTAGTCCCATCTCACAGACGAAGAGCTTCAGAGAGGTGGTCAATAACCTATTCAATTATTCTGCTTCAACAAGAATCCTGCCTAAACTCAGCTTTTTGAACTAATTGGGGGAAAAAGAAGCAATCATAACCTCCAGGAACAACAAGTACTTGTTGAATAATGAGTCAGCAGGAAGCACTTCACTAGTGGGGTCTCACTGAAAGAAAAGAGATGCATCCAAAGGGCCCTCTCCCCAGCCTGACCCAGAGCACAGAGCCCCTGGACACCCCACATGATATGTGAGCGCACCCACCCACCCTAAATGGAATTTAAACAGCGTCTCCCTCCGGCTCTTAATTCTAGTAACTCCTGGAGTAGCCGCTGTAGCTGCCAAAAATGAAGTCCCAGAAGTAGGGCAAGGATGGCTCAAGAATAAAAGCAATTAACTAAATGTTTGCAGCAAAGACACCAAAACATAGATTAATTGCCAACGGATTAACTCTATTTACAGAGGAAAAAGTTTTAAAACATTCTGAATGCTGAAAAGTGAGCTCTACAAGTGAATCCTGATGGTGGCTTAGTCACTAAGTTGTGTCCAACTCTTGAGACCCCATGGGTTGTAGGTTCCTCTGTCCATGGGATTTCCCAGGCAAGAATACTGGAGTGAGCAGCCATTTCCTTCTCCAGGGGATCTTCCTGACCCAGGGATGCAACCAGTATCTCCTGCACTGGAGATGGGCTCCTGCATTGTAGGCAGATTCTTTACCACTAAGCTACCAGGGATGCAAATGAATATTAGGAGTCCTAATGGGATTTGTTTTAGATCCTACAGTTTTCAAATTTTACAATGAAAGTCAATAGAATAAGATGATTTGCATACACGTCTGTATTTTACATAGTATCACTGAGGAATACACTTGATGGATAAAAAAAGGACATGCAGAAGTATATACGTGAAAGCACATTTTGGTCATATAAGAATCATTCCCTGGTAGTAGTAAGCAAATCAAATCAAAATGAAGTAGGGGGTTATTTTAGCTTTAAAATGATTCAATAGACAAACATATACCTCCTACAAATATATTTCAAACATCTTTGGCCTAATTCATCCCCTACCCACAACACCTCTCAACACTCACACACACACACACACACACCCCCCATAAGCGAAGATTCTGCTGCTAAAACAAGTATTATAGGTGATACTTTTAAGAGTTAATAAGGAATCATTCAGTGCTGTAGAAGACTCTTGAGAGTCCCTTGGATTGCAAGGAGATCCAACCTGTCCATCCTAAAGGAAATCAACCTGAATGTGCACTGAAAGGACTTATGCTGAAGCTCCAAAACTTTGGCCACCTGATGTGAAGAGCCGACTCACTGGAAATGACCCTGACACTGGGAAATATTGAAGGCAGGAGGAGAAAGAGAAGACAGAGGATGAGATGGCTGGATGGCATCATCGACTCAACAGACATGAGTTTGAGCAAACTCTGGCAGATGGTGAAGGACAGTGGAGCCTGGCATGCTGTGGTCCATGGGCTGGCAGAGAGTGAGGAACGACTGAGCAACTGAACAACAACAAATCAGCATTAAACACATTTCTACATCAACTTATTAGTGAAAAAGTCAACACCATTCAAACGCCCAAAGAGGGTCAAAGAAATAACTAAGGAGACACATCCATGTGGTCCTTTGAATTCCTTACCACTTGCATCTCAACCCTCTATTTAAAGTAAAACAGAATAATCAGAAAGTAAGTTCTTGTAAAACATGGGAGTGTATTTGATCAGCAGACCTTGTGA
The DNA here is from genome assembly GCF_029407905.1 of Bubalus kerabau. Lineage (NCBI taxonomy): Eukaryota > Metazoa > Chordata > Mammalia > Artiodactyla > Bovidae > Bubalus > Bubalus kerabau. The sequence continues at coordinate 8,607,622 of NC_073642.1, read as the reverse complement.
CTTGAAGATGACAAGATAAGGAAGCCAAAAGGAGAAGACAAACATGTCTGGAAATAGCCCTTTCTGCAAACCAAGAGATGCACAAGCTTCTCCTCTCATGGTGCAGGTGATTCTAGAGCAGTATGGATCGTGGGAGAAACCCTCCCGCAGCACCAACACCAAGGCAATTTCCGAGAAGCGTCCTGGGGCAACCACTCAAATGGCACGTACGCTACAGAAGAGGGAAATCTATCCAAGGGGCATGGACTTGCCTCTGTCACTCGGTCTTTCTACAACAGGAAATGCCATCCAAGATCAACGTCAGAGCCCCCTGCTACCCCAGCAGGGGTAAGAAAGCGCAGCAGTTTTTTCTAAGTTTTAATACATAATGTAAGCACCAGGTGTGGTAGGCTTCCCCAGTGGCTCAGTGGTAAAGAATCCGCCTGCAATGCAGGAGATGCAGGAAATGTGGGTTCGATCCCTGGGTCGGGAAGATCCCCTGGAGGAGGAGATGGCAACCCACTCCAGTATTCTTGCCTGGGAAATCCCAGGGACAGAAGAGCCTGGTGGGGTCGCAAAGAGCTGGGACACAGCAGAGCGTGGATAAACAGATAAGCACGAGACAAAATCAAAAATGATATGAAAATGTACACTGGCGTGTGTCACCTCCTCCCTGTCCCTACCCGCCCCCGGGAGTCCTCACATTCGTCACTTTCTGGGCTTTCCTCCTGCTGTCAGTCTATACAAACACAAGCAAGTGCAAAGATTCAGTCTTATTTCCACTCCTTAATTTTACAAAAAAAGAAGCAAATCTTGTCTTTTTCAGTTAACATCCTGGAGATCTATCCACACAGAGAATAGAGTGCCTTTGTGCTTCTTTAAGCTCCAGAGTATTCCATCCTGTGCCTGTATCTTAGTTTACTAACCAGTCCCCTACTGCAGGACACGTGGATTGTTCCCAGGTACCACGAGCACAAACAAAGCTGCAATTTGTCTGTGTGCAGGTGTGTCACATGACAGGTTCCCAGAAGCAGGACTTGTGGGTCAAAGGGTACACGCATTTATGTCACTTTCATATATACTGCTGCCAAACTGTCTTCCACGAGAGCTGGGCTATTCTGCATTCTCAACAGCAATGTGTAAGCATTGCTGTTTTTCCAAAGTCTTGACAATAGAGATTGCTGGACTAACTTTTAGATTTTAGAGCAGCTTTAACCTTCAAAACAGGAAAGGAAGAGACAACAGAAGTTTCTCCAAAGAGGAATTTGAACAGCTCCCAGCAGTTTCAGCCTGACGTCTTTCACACAGCATCTGTAATTCCTTAAGGACCTTTTTCTTCTTTATCTTCAGGACACCCTAAGAGGTCCAAAGAGAAGCGTAGCCCTCTTGCCCCACCAGGGACCCCACACAGGCAAGTCTGCAAGTCTGCTCTCATCTCAAGGGAAATGAGAAAGAAGAGAGAAGAACCCAGAGGGAGAGACAGCCGCGCACTGAGGACTCAGGCCTGCCGTGCCTCTGGGCGTCCGTGCTCGCAGCCGCCTAACCTGCAACAGGTGTCAGTGGAGACACACACCCCCCAAGAGGACGCCAGGGGTGTCAGATGGGGGTCACAAAGGTGGTGCAGCCAGTGGTCTGATGCGTGCATTCCAAGAAAGAATAACCGGTACCATTTGATAAGAAATGCACGGCCATCATTTCATAAAACCAAGAGTTAACAAAGTATAAATTGACACCAGTAACTGAGTGGAAGGTTCAGTCGAGTAAATCAATATACAGACCTGCTATTTTACACCAAGAGTGCCCAGCTTCCCTCTCCTGACACTGGTTAATATTACTAGGAAAAGAACTAATCATTAAAATAAATGCAACCATCTCCCAAAGCATTGAGTTCATGTCAACGTTTACTGGGTAGGAACGCCACAGCACAGCTGCTGTTACCCCCAGTCTCCTGGGTCAGGGCACAAGGGCACCACCGCGGCTCAGCTCCCTGCCAGGGCTGCAGACTCCTGGAAAGGCAGCGCCCTGGGTCATGTCCTCCTGGGGGAACTGTGGGCACAGTGCTGAAGCTTCCCTAGGACTCAGCATCCTCCTCCTCGAGCGTGGCGGCTTCTGCTCACAGGCTTCTGTAAGGATGGACGAGAAGACGCACACACTCCCACAGCAAACGCCACAGTTCAGCACACCACAGGGCGCTGGGCATCAGTGCCCCCCCGAGGGACCGCCGGCCCTTCCTCTAATCTGAAGCAGCTCCCTCCGTGTGTTCTTCCCAGACATCTCGGCCTCCGGATCCCCCTGGGGCCATCCCCTCTTCTCTCACCGACTCACCCTTCCCTCTCACCGGGGCCACCCCTGGACTCCAGGCTTTGATACAGAAAACAAACTCCACAGGGAATTCCCTGGTGGTCCAGTGGTTAGCGCACCATTGCAGGGGGCAAGGGTTTGATCCCTGGTCGGGGAATTAAGCGGAGAAGGCAATGGCACCCCACTCCAGTACTCTTGCCTGGAGAATCCCATGGACGGAGGAGCCTGGTGGGCTGTAGTCCATGGGGGTCTCAAGAATGGGACACAACTGAGCGACTCACGTTCACTTTTCACTTTCCACTTTCATGCATTGGAGAAGGAAATAGCAACCCATTCCAGTGTTCTTGCCTGGAGAATCCCAGGGACGGCGGAGTCTCGTGGGCTGCCCTCTATGGGTCACACAGAGTCCAAAACGACCGAAGCGACTTAGCAGCAGCAGCAGCAGCAGGGAATTAAGATCGCAGATGCCGCAGCCACAAAACAAACTCCGATCTCTGTCCTCCCGACCATGTCCCGGCACCAGCCCTCAGGCCACCTGCTCAAGGCCTCCCTGCGGGAAGAGCCAGTGGACACCTTCCTTTCTCTTCCTGGCCATGGCTCTAGGCCCTCCCGACCACCCGCCCCCCTAAACCCTTTGCCCGGGTCTCAGACACAGACTCCCCACCTTCCTCCCCGTCGGGCCCTCATTCTCCTGGACGGTTCCATGCTCCCCGCCGGGCCAGACCATCCACGCGCCTCTGGCTCCATCTCTGGCCCAACCGCCTCGCCCCTCAACCCTTCTGCGCATGGGGACCAGGCTCTGCTCTCAAGGGCCACCTCCCCCCGGAGCGCTTCTCGAATTGCGGCCCTTGGGAGCCCCGCGCACATCCCACCCTGTCTGCCGCAGGGGCCCTGCAGAGGCCAGCTCGGGCTCCTCACCGCCCTACACCTCCAAGGACCCCTGCTCAGGGCCTGGCGCTGCTGCGGCCGCGTGCAGCCCAAGCCCCGCGCAGCGCCATCTGGAATGCCCGCCAGCCGCTACCCAGCACAGCACAGCCTGGATCCCGCCCACCCATCCTCTTCTGGTCCCGGCCATGAGCCCTGCTCGAGGCGCTCTGTCTGCCGCTGCTGCTAATCGCTTCAGTCCTGTCCGGCTCTTGGCGACCCCATGAACCGTGGCCCACCAGGCCTCTCTGTCCATGGGATTCTCCAGGTAAGAACACTGGAGTGGGTTGACATGCCCTCCTCTCGGGGATCTTCCCAACCCAGGGATCGAACCGGTGGCTCTCATGTCTCCTGCCTTAGCAGGCAGGTCTTTACCCCAAGTGCCGCTCCTCCAATAGCTTCCTAATAAGCCTGCTCTCCAATCTCGTGCTGCGGCAAGGGGGCGCACAGGGTGATTCCTTATACAATATTCCCCGTACTACTGCCTCTCTCTCCCACCTGCGCACCCCACATCTGATGTCTCACTGCTCACATGGCAAACACCACGCCCCTGACCTGGCCTCTGGGGCCCGCTGCCCACCCCCGTTCCCACCCTGGGCCCTGGGTGTTCCTGTCCCCCTGGGCTCAAAGCACCACCTCTGGCCTCAGGGACCCTTGTCACAGATGCCACGTTCTACAGTCACCTTCAGTCAACCACAGTCTGAAAATATTAAATGGAAAGCTCCAGAAAGTAACAGTCTGTGAGTTTTAACTTGCACACAGTCCTGCCTACAGCTGGATGAGACATCGTGCCCTCCGGTTCCACGCAGCCCGGGATGTGCGTCCACCTTTTCTCTGGCACATCCGTCCGTTACCCACCCCATGGCCATCTTGGTTAGCAGATCAATGGGGTCGCAGGTGTTACTTGCGTTCAAGGGACCCTTATCTTATTTTAAACGGCCCTAAAGGGCAAGAGTAGTGATGCTGGCAACTCGCACATGGCAAAGAAGCTGTAAAGTGCTTCCTTTAAGTGAAAAAGTAAAAGTTCTAGACTTAAAAAAGAAGGAAGAAAAATCATATGCTGAGGTTGTCAAGATCAATGGTAAGAATGAATCCTGTAGCCAGGAAACCGTGACAAAGCAAAAAGAAACTTAGGCTACTTCTGCTCCCACATCTCAGACTGCCAAAGTTCTGGCCACAGAGTATGATCAGTGCTTAGTTAAGATGGGAAAGGCATTAATTTCGTACACTAAGATATTTTTAGAGAGAGAAAGACCACATTTATATCTTTTATTACAGTATATTATTACAACTGTTCTATTTTATTATTATTACTGTTAATCTCTTATTCTGCCTAATTTATAAACTTTATCACAAGTATATAAGCATAGGAAAAAAACACATTATATATAGGGGTCAGTTTCAGGCATCCACTGGGGGTCTTGGGATGTACATATACCCCTCAAATAAGGGGGCACTAGTCAATCCTAAAGGAAATCAGTCCTGAATATTCACTGGAGGGACTGATGCTGAAGCTGAAGCTCCAGTACTTTGGCCACCTGTTGCAAACAGCTGACTCATTGGAAAAGACCCTGATGCCGGAAAAGATTGAGGGCAGGAGGAGAAGCACACAACAGGGGACCAGATGGTTGGATGGCATCACTGATTTGCTTGCTCAAGCAAGCTCTGGGAGATGGTGAAGGACAGGGAAGCCTGGCGTGCTGCAGTCCACGGTCTCGCAAAGAGTCAAACACAGCTGAGCGACTGAACACCAACAGTGTATCTGTTCGTGGTTGGTATGATTAATGCATCTCCCGATAGTCAGTCCATGTGGGCGGGCACCCATGTACGTGAGTGACTCCTGGTGCCCAGTGAGCATGTGTTTACATAATGCATGAATCAATGAAAGAAGAGATGAATGAGTCACTGGCCTGCCCTCCTCCAAATGACACGAAAATCCTAGTTACCTCAAGCTACACTGTAAGAACCTGATGACACATCTGCGTCATGGAAACACTGTTGTGTTTGTGTTTCTAAATCTTAACAGCAGCAAATTACAAAAACAGAAATGCATTTCCAACTTACCTCCCTTATGTCTACTACTACTACTACTAAGTCACTTCAGTCGTGTCCGACTCTGCGCGACCCCATAGACGGCAGCCCACCAGGCTCCCCCGTCCCTGGGATTCTCCAGGCAAGAACACTGGAGTGGGTTGCCATTTCCTTCTCCAATGCATGAAAGTGAAAAGTGAAAGGGAAGTCGCTCAGTCGTGTCCGACTCTTCGCGACCCCATGGACTGCAGCCCACCAGGCTCCTCCATCAATGGGATTCTCCAGGCAAAAGTACTAGAGTGGGGTGCCATTGCCTGCTCCATCCCTTATGTCTACATCCACCTAATCTGTACGTTCTTTTCAAAAGGCAGACACAGAGGTGCTAGTTACCGGAAGAAGGGGCAATTTTAAAAATCTAAAAATAACCTATTTACCATGAAATCATAATTAACATGTTTCCTTAAGGGATTCATTATGAGGGCAATTATTATACAGGTGAACTTAATTTTTATAACAAGTGAAAATACTATTATTTTAAAACAATACCAAATGATCAGAACTGTTTTTTTAGAAAAACTAAGAAAACTACATTGAAACTTTGAACCTCAGAAAACCTTACACTAATCATAAATCACAGGAGTTCTAGCTAGGACTGGTTCAGATCAAGTCACGTTAGGCTAGAGTTAATGCTACAAAATTATCTTTAACCCCTTCAGAAATGTTTACCCCACCTCCACAGCGTCAAAGCACACAGATGCCCCACGAGCGAGCGCACACATCCCCTCGAGCATCTCACCTCTCAGCCAGAACACGCTATCTGCTGCTGCTGCCTGCTTTACCAGTACCAAGAGCCGCATGAGTTCTGGTGGCTTTCTTTTCAAATGCTGTTGAATTCTTTGTTTGTCCACAAACTGAGCTGTTTTAGACTTGGCTCCATGTTGTCCACACCCCAGGTCTGGGCTAATTTGAAACTGGTATTTCACAGGATACACATGCAGGACTGCTGGACACTCTCCTCAGGAAGAAGACCAATCACTGAAGAGGCTGTTTCCTCCCCAGACAAGAGGAGGGTGAACCATTTCAGGACCCAGCTCTGGCAGACTGCTTACAGCCTTAGCTTTCCATGGACCGACTGGTTCTTAAAGCCCTAAGTTCCCCACCACACACCAGCTCACCATCTGCCCCCGTCGCTTGACTGCTCAGAGACTACTGTACACTAGGCATCTCAAACTTGGCAAAAATGCTGGAAGTCTGTCATTAACACAAGTGTGTATATATGTATCCATAAGAAAAGGAACAGATCACAGAAATTTAGATAAATAAATGTATACAACTGTGTTACTAACCACACAAAAATCCACATATAGGAAGAGAACTTGATGGACATGAGTTTGAGCAAGCTCCGGGAGTCGGTGATGGACAGGGAAGCCTGGCGTGCTACAGTCCACAGGGTCGCAGAGAGTCAGGCACGACTGAGCGACTGAACTGAACTGACCTGAGGAAGAGAACGACAGGGCTATGCCTTTAAACCTACTTGCTGAAAGCTTTAGACCAAGACCTGATTTTATTTCTTTATGATGATCTTTCACAGTATCTCCTGGGAAAATCCAACAAGTTGGAGAGTTTGTCTAGACCAAGAAGAATGACTCTGCAGTCGTGGGGGCAAGGAAGGACTAGGCCGCAGCAATGGACTGGCGTGACCCAGTGGGCACACGGGCGTGCGTGTCCTCCAGCACAGGGTAATGGCACGCATAAAGGACCCTCCGGTGGCCTGGAAAGGACTCGGCGGTTTCTTCTCCACGAGGCGATGCTTTCGCTAAGAGCCTGCTATTTTCCTACATGGCCCTCTGGGTACTTGACAAAAGGCAATGCAGACCCCCTGTTGCTGAAGAAGGAAGTGAGCAAGCCAGGCAGAAAGGCTAGATGGCAAATGTCATCTAGGGAGGAAGTCTTTTTCTGCTTGCAAAACAGAATGATTGATTGATTTTCACCTCTGCAATCACATTTATTCCCAAAAGCTTAAATCTAATTATTCTGTAGAATTATTTAATAATTTTTTAAATTTTCATACAATTTAAAGGTTACTTTCCATTTATAATTATTACAAAATATTGGCTATATTCCACCTATGTTGGATAATAATATAATACGTCCTTGTGGCCTATCTTATGCCCGATATTTATACCTTCTACCGCCCAGTCCCTATACTGGTCCTCCTCTCCCACTGGTGACTGCTGGTGTGTTCTCTACATCCATGAGTTTGCTCCTTTCTGTTATATTCACTAGTTTGTTGCATTTTTCTAGGTTTCACATATAAGTGATACTGGGCCTCCCACGTGGCACTAGTGGTAAAGAATCTGCCTGCAAGAGACAACGCAAGAGACACAAGAGACATGGGTTCGATCCCTGGGTCCGGAAGATCCCCTGGAGTAGGAAATGGCACCCCCTCCAGTATTCCTGCCTGGAGAATTCCATAGACAGAGGAGCCTGGTGGGCTACACACAGTCCACGGAGTTGCAAGGAGTCAGACGCAACTGAGCATACATACATATATAAGTAATAGCATTCAATATTTGTCTTTTTCTCTTTTAGCAAACCCTGGAAGAAAGTCACTCCCCCATATGGTGTCTAAAAGTTTTAGGAAGTCATATAAACAGAAATCAATATTCATTGTAAGGACCACTGCTGAAGCTGAAGCTCCAATACTTTGGCCCCCTGATGCAAAGAGACGACTCACTGGGAAAGACTCTGATGATGGGAGAGATTGAAGACAAAGGGAGAAGGGGGCGACAGAAGACGAGATTGTTAGACAGCATCACTGGCCAAATGGACATGAGTTTGAGCAAACTCCAGGAGACAGCAGAGGACAGAGGAGCCTGGCCTGCTACAGTCCACGGGGTCACAAAGATTCAGACACGACTTAGTGACTCAACAACAGCAACATAAACAGAAACACCAAGGGTTTTTTGCTTTTAGAGTGTAGATTCCTGGGTACTTCCAATGCTCAGGAAAACCTCACTAAAGCCCTAGCAGAAGTCCTACCATGGAGGCAGCTTAATGGAAAGAAAATGCAGGTCAACAGCATAGTTTCTGCTAATTACTTACCCAAGAAGGTTATTCTAAAATATGAAGTCTAGAAATGTGCAGTTAGACTGGGAATTACACAGCATAAAGGATTTTTAAAAACAAAAGTTGAAGCAATATTAAATACCATCCTTTGATTACTTCTACCCAGCAAGGAGGTTTTTTGGGCTGTAGATATTCTGAGATGTGCCAACCAGAAAGACTATTCCTGTGGAATATAAACTGGAGGTTTCCCTAGGTAATTAAGTTTCACTCCATCTCTTTAAAGAGCCAGTTCAGGTTCCTAAAGGGAAAGGAGGAGAGGCATTTGAGGGTGCCAAGGAGCAGGAAGGAGAAATTCCTAAATCAACCATTTGTCTAAACGGTGTGAATTCTAGAATGTTTTCACATATGTAGTCCTAATGGAAGCTCCGTGGCACACATATTTTAGTATCCTCCCCTACCCTGCCTTCCAAACACTACCAACCGAGCTCTACCCTACAGAGCACAAGCCGCATATTCACTGTAAATAAAACATCTCAAAATAAAACATTTCCCTCTGTTGTCCTTTTCTCCTCGAAAAGAGAACCCTCCCTTCTCTGAGACATACTGATTTCTCCTGCCACATGTACCCAACCACAGGGGCCTTTGCGGCTCTTAGTGTGACTTGGCACCAAGGCTACAGTGAGTGCTGAACCCCAGGTTTTGATGGTTTCTGCTTCAAGACTATATTTTGCTTTGTTTGGGTTCCTTGTTTATTGTTTTTTTCTTTTTTTCCCTTCTCAAAAGTTTCAGATACCTGACCTGTTCAATGCTTTTTTAGCCTTCATTTACTCTTGGCCTCATTTATTATCTTCCTAACCACAGCCCTGACATGCTCTAAAAGAAAAACTGGAAAGAAGAGTTCCAAAAAAACCACAGGCATCCCATGGTGAACTCATCACCTGCACCAGGTATGTAGGTTACGTCAAAGGCTGCATCACAAGCCCAGAAATGCCAGGAACGTGAACACGTGTTCAAGCAGCAAGATAACTAACCAAAATTGAATAGGACATTGAGTCATAAGGCTTTTACTTTCTGAAGTACATAATGATGCCAAAATATCTCAAGTAGAATGTGACACTGTGTAAGTACGTTCTCTGGGCTTGAGCTCTTAAAAGGGGATGAGGTTGAACCTTGCCCATCATAAACACAGAGCAGAGGAGACCGGATAAATGCCGGGTGCTGTCACGGGAGCCCCGTCCTCTCCTCCAGATCATTTCCAGTCGAGAAGTCAGAATTTTCTCTAAGCAAAGGTACCTTTTTACAAACTATTTTGCATTTTCATAATGATCTCATATAGGTAATATAGGTTCAAGAGACAAATGTTTAAGAGAGGGTTTGATGAAGCACCAAGCAAATGCCATTTGGTATCAAAAGGCATCATGTCTTATCAATTTATAATTTTGTTTATGATGCATATCCACAGTTATATTGGACTCTGAGCAAGTCCCAAAGCGCCATTTTGAGGAAAATGGTGGAAAAATAACATGTATGCGTAGGATTCGCTAAGGGGGCTGGCTGTTGACAAAAAGGAGAGCCACAGACTCTCCCACGCTGGGCCTTCACCAGGTCACCCAGATAACGCGCACGCGAGCCTCAGCTGCACAAAGCCAGGAGCGGCCAGGATCAGCCATCACCATTCCCTGGATGCTCTGCATAGCTCCTGAGTCAAGCAGTAATCAAGGTCAGTTCTGTCTAAAGCACAGAGGACAGCCCTCAGATGGCACACCTTTGGCATAAAAGCAATGAGCGTGTCATTCCCACGCTCAAAGCTAAACCTAACTTTTGTAAAGCAATGTAAACTTTGAATTTTGAGTAGGACGAAAGGTCATCTAGACCTGGTTCTCCTTTAGTTTTGTTCTGTTCGTGTTTCAGGATGTAAGAGTACACATCCTGGCACTGGAAGGGTGTGGGGGTTCACGTTTAACCACTTAAGAAGTCTGGGCAAGGACACGTGACAACATTCAGTCTCCCAGAATGTAAACCTGAGTTAATTACGCCCAGCTGAATGGCTGGTAGGAGGATTAAGTGAGTACGCCGGGCAAATCCCATAAGGTGGGATTCAAGAGAATGTTGGACATCATTAGGTATTCAAGTGCAAGTCTGAACTGCCAGTCATTTCAGTCTTTTATAATCTTAATGTAGAAATTCAGCTGAAGATGAAACTGAGATTCATCCACCTACATCCCGGATAGGAGGAGGGGGTGGGGTGGACTGCTACTTGGCCTCAGAAAGGACATTATGGCCTAATAATGCACACATCAGGACCAAGGTTCTGTGGGGTGATTTTCTAGCTCAAACACAGTACCTGGAATGTAAAGGAAATGACCGCACACAATGATCAACAGCCTCTCTGACATTTATCAGGCCTGAGCCCCGTGCCAGGCCCAGGATCCAGCAGCCGCCACCAGCAGGACGTTGGCATGGACAGACAGCATCTGAGACCAGGTCCTGGGGCACCGGCAGCTCGTGCAAGCCTAAGATGAACGGGCCGGGCCAGCCCAGCGGTCCCGTGAAAGCACTGCATCAGCGGCCTCTCCCCGGGCCTGACGACCGGAGCACATTGAGGAACGAGCCGGGTCTCACTCGGGGCGAGGGTAGCTGCTGCCTCTGCCAGCGTTTGCTGTCACTGGGCTCCCGGACCAAGCTTAGAAGTGCAGCGAGTGCCTGTCACGGGCTTTCAGTCCAGACACAAGCATGTAAGCAGGCACCCCAACACCCCTGAGTGATGAGGGCGGTCAGGGGAGCCGAGGTCACAGGCATCATCAGCGCACCTGGGGGAGAGGGGTCAGGCCCAGGAGACTCTTCTGTGCCCACGACGGACACCGGTGGCCTGGGCGGCCTGTCAGCGCCACGCAAACAGCACAGACACGCAAGGCTCCAGGCCGTCCCAGAGCTGGAGAGGAGGTCAGAGGAGGCTGCAGAACCGCCCCCGCCCCGTCTAACTCCACCCGACAGGCTCAGACTGCGGACACATAGGTGACGGGAAAAAACGTGCTTCTAAAACCTGCCTCTCTTCATCCTAGGATCCCGCTGAGGAGGGGGCAGGAAGCAAGCAGGCAAAATCTTTTTTTTATTCTTTTAAAAATGACTGGAGAAAAATTCCAATTGAAAACCTTAGCCAAGGACCTTTTGGAATTTATCTGAGAGATCTCCTCCTCGGCTCCTAGCAGGTTTTCAGCTCCCATCAGGCCACTCCACCACCCCTCTGGGGCCACAGAGAGACAGGCACGTTCCCCGCAGAGCAAATCTTCACTGAGCTCCTACTCTGAACACGGAAGGACGCCGAGGAACCCAGTGGTCACGAAGGCGGCACCAGTCAGAACCTTCGACACGCTGCCAGCAGAGCAAGGCGCCCGACAATTCCGAGAGGCCGAGAGCACCAAGCAGGCTGCGTGCATCCTCACTGCCCGTCACCGAGGCGGGCCCCACAGGGACCATGGGTGGGCGCAAGAGGCCAGGCCATGGACACCCCTGGAGGGGAGCGCCCCTCCAGAACACCCAGCTCTCTAGAACGCTGCCTCTAGGGGCTGGCTGGTTCCGGAGAAATGACCGACTCGTGAAGTGCTCTAAGTCTTGATAATTCAGAGGCTTTTAAAATGGGAAGGCTGTTAGCACTGGGAGGTGAGGCGATCCGTGTTTCTCTCTGAAAACACCCCGATAGTCAGGAAGACATATGCAGCCCCCTCGCCAGGCTTTCAAAGGGAAGGAAGCACCTTTCGTCACATGGTCTGCTATGTCACACACCAGACCGCCCAGTCAACAGAGAGCATCCAGAAGTGCCTGCCCACATCAGACTAAAGAGAAGAAGAAGGGATGAAGCATCTTTCAGCAACAGCTGTTTATCCAGTGAGTTACAAAAGAAGCCATTGGGTTTTTTATTATCCAAGCTTTTAGGACAGTTCGAGTTCAATACACACCATGTTTCATTCATGCTGTTAAGTTGATAATATTAACCTTTCTTGCTGAGACGCATTAAAAATTTTGGCTTTTCAAGGCAAATGTAATTAGTTCACATTAGTGACTTCACCAGTGGCAGCGACAGAAGCCAAGGGAACTAACAGGATATGGATTAATGTAATCAAAATATCATCTCCCATCATCTCCCCTCTTGAGACAGCTGGCTGCACTTCCTCTGATGGTTGGGTTTTTTTTTCTTTTTAATAAAAACAATAGATCAATGAAACGGATGGATAACTACTTGCAATCCCCCCTCAGGGGAGTACTGTACAGGAAACCACGTTGGTGAGCGAGCCCGAAAGGTTTTAATTTGATGTGCCTGTTCAATGCAACTCTGAGAACACAGCAGTGGCACCAGGCCCTCCTCGGGGCAGAGAGATCTGGGTGGAGCCGGGAGGAGAGGCAGAAGCCAGAGGCTGTCTCTGCTCCACAGTGAGTATCTCTGAAGAAAAAGCATCTCCCTCTCTCAACTCACAGAGAGAAAGAAACCAAAGTCCTGTTTGCCTTTGAAGTATCTCCAACCTGTTCACACGCTGAAACACACTTCTGTCGGCCCCGTGCAGCCCGTCTCCAGCGGGTGGGTGTTGTTTCTTGACCCCCGTTCTTCTGATCAGAGCATCCACACTTTCCCCCGGGGGATCACCTTGTCCTCTTCCTCCTCCATGAGGTTCGGGGACCATGCGGCCTGGGCTGGCCCATCGAAGCATCACTTCCCTGGAACACACTGGTGGGAGGGCAGGGCCTGGGGCCTAGCTCAGCCAGCAGAGACTTAAGGAGACGAGTCTGTGCCCTTAGAACAGACACGTGGGCCCCAACCCCAAAGCTGGGTGGACGCAGGATGAAGATGCAGACAGCCCTCTCCCCACCACACGTACCCTAAGGGTGAAGCCAGTGTACAGGCAGGTCAGTCGGCGGGGGAAGGGGGAAGGGAGGTGCCCAGGGGTTCTCCTGAACCCTGATCCATTCTCAGACTTTTTCATTGAGCGAGATGAAAAATGCCTTTTTTTTTTTTGCATTAACCAGTTGAAACGGGTGGGTTTTTCCTTGGAAATGAAACTACATTGTCTGTTTCTGTACAACACATTTCCCATGAGGTCAAAGAGCCCTCCCTGAACTGGAAGGACTGGGGAGTGGCTGCAGCAGAGCCCCTGAAAGGAGAGCCCCCCACCCACCGCCCCAACCTTGGAACCCACAGGGCACAGAGTCACTACCCGGTCAGCTCTGCCACAGGGACGCGCCCGCACTGCACAGTCACCGGGAAGCCGAGACGAGAAGACGGACTAGTGCTACAGATACACGCTTTTCACATGCAGGAGTTGCATGTACAGTATCAAGTCCTTTCTCAGGACTGCTTTTCACATTTAGGTTATACAGTTTGTTTTTTTAAGTTTAACTTACAAATTTGTCTTGGGATGGACAGGAAATGCCAAATTCAGAACCACCACCATAAAAACTAAACAATGCAAAACTTGCCCTTAGAAGAAAGGGATCCGTGCCTGCCCCCCCCCACCCCCACCACCCACCAAAGTCCTTTAAAATAAATGCACCATATGAGTTTAGCTCTCGTCCAAACTCAGGGAGGTATTCAAAGGTTACACACAATCAGCCTCCTGGCATGCAAGGGCAGTTAATGTTCAGAATGCTGGTCACCAATTAGTCCAAAACACACACTGATTTATGAAGCTCACACCTCTGTTTAAGTTTTAAGTTGCTCGGTTAGCACTTGACCGATCCTGAAGTGACACAGGTCTGGGGTCAGTTACTTTACTGCAAAGTTAATGCCACCTTTACAAAGCCTCCTTGGATGCAAACTCCATAAGGCATTCTGGGCAGTACTAGGTGAGCCAGAGGACAGAAACATGTGACTTTCTCCCCTTGTGCTTCCACTTCAGGGAAAAAAACATGATGAGAAATATTGAGACTTGATTGAGGTGGACCTACTTTGAAATAAAAAAGGATGCATTTGTGGCCAAGTATTTTAAACATTAAAAAAAAAGGGGGGGGTGTGCTGAATAAAAAGTGTCACATTCTATGACTGTAGGTTGTTAATAGGACTAAGAAAAATAGCTAAAGGAAAATACCTGTGATTACGGCCGGCCACGAAGCCCAAGTGATCTTCACCTTAAGTGATACCCTTATGGAAAATACAAAATCCAAAGAAATGACAGTACAGCAGAAACCTCAGATGGAAACATACACTTCCATCTCAGGACGGCTACATGCTCGGCGGCATCCGAGGGTCCCACGGGGCAGGCTAGTGTTACCTACTGCTCAGGAAACTAGTCGTGTTTGCAAAGGACGTGCAGGGTGTGTAATATCAGCCCCTCATGCTCCTGCCTGACAGCAGATCGAACGCACTGAATTACCTGGACAGCAGGCTTGCGAGAAGGGGAAAGGAAGGGGAGACCACAGGCAAACCAGACAAAACCATCAGGCCCTGCCTCCCAAAGACTCCTTGGTGGTCACTATCTGGGGTTCCTCTCCTGGTGATTTCGGAACCAGAAGTGGCTCACGGGCAGCACTGTGTCACCCCCAGATCTTGTTAAATCTTACTGGGGGTGGTAGAGCAGGGGGTCCCATCTCTTCTCACCTTTATCAGACAGGCTCACACTGCTTGTCCTGAGGATTCCTCTCTCAAGTGGCAGTGCCGGGGGAAAGGCCACAGCAAGGGGAGGCCCAGCTTCCCCAAAGGGTGAGTGGCCTTGGACGCAGCTCCCTTCCTGACCTCCTCAGGGCCACACGGAGCTTAAGCTAAGCTTTCTCGACGGTTCCTCTGTCCTTCCATTTGAAACCTGACAGGAAGAACCGGGGCCCTGCAGAATGGCCTCCTCCCCTGCAGTCTCAGAGCTGCCCCTAGACCCAGTCCCCAGGCCAGCGGGGCGGTCCAGCTGCAAAAACAGGGGTCACTGAGCTCCCCTGCAGGGAATGTGCCAGGCGCCTGAGTATGGCGTAGCCTTCTGTGTATCAGCTGTTCTTTCTTAAACAAACTGTGTAAAAGATGAAGATCTATCTTGAAAAGTGGCCCCAGGACTCTCTTCTTCCCACTCTGCACACCCCTCCCAAGTCCTGGGATGACTCTCAGAACAGCATCCACGGCTCTCTCTCCCCCCAGACACACTGGTGTTTCCAGAAACCTCCTGGACTGTCCACCTGCTCACACCACAAGCATCCCAACGTAACAGGCTGAAACTAAACACTCTCCCTCCCTCCTTCGTGCCCTGCAAATCTGTTTTCCTCTGTCCTAGTCAGTGGCACCAGTGATCACGCGGTTTCTCCAGCTGGTCTCTGGTCATCCTCAGGCTCTTTGCTTTTCTCCTGCTGACCCAGCTCCCTCGTCCTTCACTAGGTCCTGCTAAAACCTTTCTCCAAAAGGTCTCTGGGGCACCCTCACCACCCACCAAGCCCACCAGCTTCTCTCTCTCCCTCCCCCAATGACTGTCAGAGAAACTTCATTGAATACAAACCTGCACTCAGCATTCTCCTGCTCCTCGGCCCCCACTTGTAAAGTCAGCCCAGGCTCCTCACATACAGGTCGACCAAGCAGCCCAGCCTCCCTGCCCTCCTTCTTTGAGGCAACCTGACGCTCCGATTTATTCCTATACTCCTGTATTCGCCTCGCCCCTCAAGCTCTGGTGCTTAGCAAACTCCTCTGCCATCTGCTGAGGCCCTGACCCCTCCACACCAACCAGCCCCCTCCCAGGCTCTCGTGACACCTCCTACGCAGCCCTGATAAAATTCACGCCACGCTGCTGTGTAGTTTATGGACACAGCAGTCTCTGCCAGGACAGCAGCTGAGGGCTCTCCTCCGCAGGTCCCCAGAGCCGAGCTCAGCACCCGCAGAGGACAGCAGCCAGCCCACAGGGGCTGCACCTGACAGCCGCAGGCGAGGACCGTGCCGGTGGAACACACGGAGCAGGCCTAACACCCCCCACCTGGCAGAGTGAAGGTGGCCCACCACCTCCTCTACCAGGGCCAGGAACTCCACTGAACACGGAGAATCAGCAGCACGGCTGTGTGTAAACATGCTGTCAGCCGTCACTGCCAACCACACTCTCCAGAGGCTTGCCTCATGTCCCAGACCATCAGCAAATCGCTATTTTTGAATTCTCCAACCTATATTCCCCTACCTAGAGAAGGGACTAATATAGACTCTCTTAATTATTACCCTGAGGTTCAGGAGAGAAGCGGGCAGGACAAAGCTGAAAGGGTGCTCTGTGCACAGAGGTGCCCACAGTACATTCCAGGAAACAGGACACGGCTGGTGCCAAGTCCTGAGCCTCTGCGAAGAGGCGCCATGACCTGGTAGGGGCATGGGGTGGGGGGTGAGAGGCCAAAGTCCCAGCCACAGGGCCAAGCAGCACGGGACACAGGCAAGCAAGCCCATCCATGGGAGCAGTATCAACAGGGATCCCTCTCTGGTCAGAACCCAACTTCTGAAAGACCCACCAAAAGGAAGCAAGGGGCAAATCAACTGAACTCGAAGAAGGGAGAAATCGAACCATTTCTTAAATGCCATTCATTCTAGCAGGTTAATGATTACGTGGATAGATGACTTCCGTCAAGAAGAAGGGCAGCGGACCATTGAGCCCCTAGTAAGGATTCTGGGTCAACCAGCAGGTTGCTGCAGCTGGCACAGACCACAGTGTTGAGAAAAGGACTCACACAACCCATGACATCTATTTTTACAGCACAGAGCCCAGAGTCAGCCACAGCACTTTTAATGGCTTGAGATTCCAGAAGAATTATCACTATGGTAACATTTCAAAATGGCCGTCGGAGTTCCCAGGCGCCAGTCCACAGGCTTGGATCGCATAGAGCCTCTCAGAAGAGACCAAGTTATTTTCAAAATTCATCTAATGACTTCACATGCCCAGCAAAGCTTGGTGAGGACTTGGCCAATGGGATTATTTGCAAGCGTGAGTTAACAGAACGCGCACCCCGTGCTCAATAATTGTCACTCTGAATCAAGCTCCTTCCTAACAAAAAGCCCTCAGTATAAAATAATTCACCGCTGGTTATAATGCTGCAATACATTCTTTGTGTTTTGGGTATGTATTGAAGTAGCATGAGGAAAGACAGGAAGGCATAAAATGTGCCATAACTTCCGTTACTTCAGTAACTGACTTGAAAGTATTTTATAAAATAGGAAGTGATATCAAGTATACGAGATATTCTAAACGTGCTTGTGGGTAGACAACAGAATACACCCTTCCACTGGGAACATAGCCTCAAATTGCGACAACCCTCCCATTCTCAGGGGCCAGCCCAAGAAACACGTGACGTTCTTCCCTCCTTATTTCCATATGAAAACGGAAAGCTGAACTCGAAGGTCAATTTCATGGGCACTAGGGTCAGGATTCTCAACTCAGAGACAACTAACTCAAAATCAGAGCTAGAAAAGACCTTAACAATGTGCTTTTCAAACCCTGAGTTGCTGCCACCAGTGAGAGGTCTCAAAATCAGTTGAACACATTTCTCGCCACTGTTAGGATCAAACAAGAAAATATCATGGTACCTCTTAGGAACAATGAGCACTGTTTCAGATAAGAAGTGTTTGGGAAACACTTATCTTAGTCAAGTCCTTATTTTGTCCTGGGGCTAGAATATAAATCTATGCCTTACTGCGGGTCTGGTCAAAAGCCCTGCAAAAGGCCGATGGGGTACAACACCTCTGCGTGTTTCCGAGAGAGGCAAGGTGGCCTGCCCAAGGTAACGCCTGTGAAGCAGGGATGCATTCAGACAGTAAAATGTGAGGCCTCCTGGTTTTTAAACATTCTTTCCCTCACGTAATCTTGCCTCCTTCATCAACAAAATATTCAACACAGGCATCCAGTAGGAGGCACGGACAAATAACCACATTTGAGAAATTAAAGGAAACACTGACACAAATTCTGTTTTTACCTGCGTTGTTAAGGCCAGACGCCCTTTAACTGGGCCCTTGGGATCCCATAAATTTTTAATTACAAAATTGTGGACCTGCAGAAACAGGGTGTTACAAGTGAGAATTGTTCTTTCCAAGGGTTACGCAGGGAAAACCTTATCCAAGCCTGCCAAAAGTACACGGCATTTTCAAGGCCGTTTACCAAGGAAACACACACACTGTCCCGAGGGCATTCTGAACTGAGGCCTCTGCCAGCGCCTACTGTTTGGGCTCTTATAGAGTTTGAAGGTGAATCCCAGGCTTCTGTTCCCAAGAAAGCCTGGTTCTTGCTGGGAACAGCAAGGAGATCCCCAGCTACTGTCTCCAGGGAGCTAGAGACATCGCTAAATCCTCACAGAGCCTGCTCTCTCAGAAGGACAATCAGACGTGGGGAAAGAAGTCTACCTAAAAAAACAAACACACAAAAAAATAGTGTAATACAAAGAAGTAAAATAAAGAAAATAAAAAATGGATGATAACCCTATTGTCCAGCTAATATCTACTGACCTTCAAAAAGAATAAAAGCAATAAATGAGCATGGTCAGAAGACCACAGGGTGCTTTAGCACAAGAGGAGTAGTGGGCAGTCACCCGGCATCTCCAACCTCTTCCCACAGAGAGCAGGTGCTTATCCCTCTCTGGGAGGTTGCTTGTATTGTTTGTACTTCCTGACTGTACCAGCCTTTACCAGATAAATGCTCTTTTTAAAGGCGGACCTGAAAGATCTGCCTACAGTGGTCTGCACCTTTTTACACTTAATTTATATCAGTATGTGAAGATCTAACGTTAAACAAAAGCTGTGTCGTGAGAATGTCACTCTCTGCAGATGTACCCAATATCCAGACCACTCAGTATTTGGTGCCTACCTCGAAACCCCCTCCTCCTGACAATGGCTTCGGTTGCACCCTGCAGGTCTGCTAGCGTTCCACTGAGGACGGGCATCGCGGGCCCTGCCCTCTACCCCCACAGCCCAGGAAGGAAGCCAGCCCGGCTCACAGAAGCCGCAGAAAAGGAAGCTCCTGACTGAGGTGTCAGCGCGGGAGCTGACAGGGCCAGGGCTCCGGGCTGCACTGCCTGCTCCCCCATCTCCCGTGAGAAGGGCCCGCAGAACAGACGCCCCTGGGGGCTTCCCCGCTGCAGTTAAGGAGCCACTGAGAGAGCTGCTGGGGAAAGGACCCGCGTCCACGCCCGGGGGTCTCACCCAGAGCTGGCTCGGACGGCAGGGCAGGCTCACCAAGTGGCCTGGGGAGGGCAGGGGGTCCCCCTCGTCTTGTTCTGCTGCCCCACAAACAGGGTCTCGGGCGGGACCTGGAGCGGGAGACTGCCCAGGCCGAAGCCTCGGAGCTGACCTCTGCACCCCCACCACGCCTGGCCTGCTTTTCCCAGACAGACCATCTGATCCAGTGGGGAGGGTTTCTTGCTGGAAACCTTGCTTTTCACTAAAATGCCTATCTTGAATAACCATGGGTGTTTACAGGCCCAGGAATTTGCAGAACAAAAATAGGCATTTAAAAAGTGAGTTTAAAAAGTCACATCCAGGGAGCAGGGCTGGCCAGGCAAAGGAGAGGAAGGGGCTTCCCTTGGCCTCAGCAGGCTGCCTGCAGAGACCTCTTCCGGCCGGTGGCCCAGCAGCGGGCATTCCTTTGGGGTGACAGCAGCCTCCGCAGTCTCCCCATCCTCCCACAGCCTCGGCCCGGTGACTAAGCACACAGGAATCCGCGGTGCCCGGGCCCCCCAGACAACGGGAGGACGGCTGGGCAGAGGCAGAGGCCCAGGGCCCCTTCCCCGGAAAGAAAACCTGAGCTCTGCCCCCACCCCGGGGAGTGCAGGAGGGCCAGAGGGTCACAGCCCCCAGCCCGGGGGAGAGAGACAGAGGGTCACAGCCCCCAGCCCAGGGGAGAGCAGGAGGGCCAGAGGGTCACAGCCCCCAGCCCAGGGGGGAGAGACAGAGGGTCACAGCCCCCAGCCCAAGGGGGAGAGACAGAGGGTCACAGCCCCCAGCCCAGGGGGGAGAGACAGAGGGTCACAGCCCCCAGCCCAGGGGAGAGCAGGAGGACCAGAGGGTCACAGCCCCCACCCCGGGGAGAGCAGGAGGGCCAGAGGGTCACAGCCCCCACCCCGGGGAGAGCAGGAGGGCCAGAGGGTCACAGCCCCCAGCCCGGGGGGGAGAGACAGAGGGTCACAGCCCCCAGCCCAGGGGAGAGCAGGAGGGCCAGAGGGTCACAGCCCCCCAGCCCAAGGGGGAGAGACAGAGGGTCACAGCCCCCAGCCCAGGGGAGAGAGACAGAGGGTCACAGCCCCCAGCCCAGGGGAGAGAGACAGAGGGTCACAGCCCCCAGCCCAGGGGAGAGAGACAGAGGGTCACAGCCCCCAGCCCAGGGGAGAGAGACAGAGGGTCACAGCCCCTACCCCAGGGAGAGCAGGAGGGCCAGAGGGCCACAGCCCCCAGCCCGGGGAGAGCAGGAGGGCCAGAGGGTCACAGCCCCCAGCCTGGGGAGAGCAGGAGGGCCAGAAGGTCACAGCCCCCAGCCCGGGAACAGCAGGAGAGACAGGGAGAGGCATCACTCCTGCAGAGGGCAAAGCACCCAAGCCCTGGTGACGGCCCACAAAGCCCCACCCTCCACGGCGCTTGCAGAGGCCTACCTTTGCTGAGGCATCACAGAACAGAGTTTCGGGGTGCACCTTTATCTCTGAGTAAAACTCTGAGCAAATCATGGTGGTTTGCTCCAGGGAAACAGAATTAAACACTGGACAGGCAACAAGTTTGGTCTGCCCAATAAATAAAAAAGACTAAAAAACACAAATGTACGGCCAACTCATCATCCAGGAGACTAATACACGGTGAAATTGGCAATCCAAGATTTGATTTCAAGAAATCAGTTTCTGACACTTCATATTACTCCCTGTATGACTTTTACTCCTTTCTTTAAGGAATAACAAGTTTCCTTTCTTCCTTTATCACAACTTGCCCTTCATCAGAGCTAGAGCATCCACTTGTTTATTAAAGATATTTTTTTAGGAGATTAAAGAAGGGTTTTAAAAAGAAAACAATTCTCCCAGTTATCAGCCAAACAAGGGTACCTGATCACAGATCAGCATCAAAGTTTTTCTCCCCATGTGAAAATAATTCACCGATGTGAAAATAAATCCTCCCTAAGGGGAGGGGATGGGGGGGTCAAGTCTGAGACACAAGCACAGTATTTGAAATTCAGAAACAAGTTGTTTCCTGATTAAGCATCTGTATTCTGACCGCGCTTACGACACTGTTTCATTTTCACGTTTATCTTTAGTCATATACTTTCTGGCCATGTAAAGAAGGCTGGGAGGGAAGGGCGAGGAGGCAGGGGGCCGTGCAAACAGAACCCTCACCACTTCTCTCTGCGGGTGTGCACTGAAGCCCCTCGGCTAGAGGAGGACAGCACGACCCTGTCGGTCGTGGAGCCTTGCCTTCTCCAGGGCAAGACAGGCCAGCCGGTCACTGCCGGGTGTGTGTTCCCCGACGGCACGGGGCGGCTCCCGGCAAAGTGGCATGGTGTGAGGGGGAGTCACAAGCTACGGAATCAGACAAAAGCAGGTCTGATTCCAGGTTGGCTGCCTGGTGGCATGAAAACTCACACGTGTTTCATCAGGTCTCCCTGCCTCAGTTTCCTCACCTACAGAAAAGGCGGGGTGGGGGGAGGGCGGAACGTCTGCAAACGCCCTGCAGGCTGTGACAAAGCCTGAAGCAGACTGCTGGGGGGGTGGCTGGCGCGTACCAGTTACTCCATGAGCGCCAGCTGCGATCATTAACTCAGTCCCTCCTCGGTGCCACAGGGATCCAGAGGGGTAGGGTGCAGTTCACCCGCATGGAGATAGAGATCTCACACAGACGATCTCCCCTCCGAGCTGATCCCCCACCCGCCAGGGTCCATGCACCAGGGTTAGATCAGCAGGCTCCCTGGAGGCCCAGCTCTTTTGGGACTTGCAGAAGCCTGGTGGAGTTCTACTCTGCAGAGCCTCCGAATGTTGGGAGATCTTCTAACAGGTCTGAAGAGCTCTAACCAAAGTAGCAAAAATTGCTCTTTTGTCAATATTGTTAGATGCCTGGGATTTAGATGTGGATTTTTTTTTTCCTATTCACAAAACACTGAATCATGTAAAGAGACCGAACAAGGAGACAGAGATCCAGGCCTCATAAGCTGCTGCAGCTCTGTTTCTGCCACCAGGCAAATACCTTTTTCTTAGCATTCACAGCGCACCGCAGGGGCCGAGGGCACGTGCCCAGCCTCGCGTCAGGCCCAGAGCCCTCCGGGGTAGACAGCGGAGAGGGGCGGATTGCAGCAGAAGGCGGCCGTGCCCGGCCTGAGACGGCAGCCGGGGGCGCCCCGGGTTCTAACACAGCTCGACCCGCAGAGTGGCGGGGCTGGCCCTGGCTCAACCTTCCAGACCTTTTCCAAGTCAAAGCTTCCCTCTGATTCGCTGTGACTTCTCAGGAGGATTAGGCAGGGCATGTGAAGCTGGTTCCTAGAAAGTGTTCATGGAACACAAAGTTCTAACTCCACTTCCACATATTCCATGGCCAGTGGCTTCTGTTTTGTTCTAACGACACCACACCCTCGATACCTGAATCCACAGATACCCGGGCAGGGCTGAAGGGTCCCCAGGGGGAGACCAGGGCTGTCAGCCCCCTGCTTCTCCACCGCGGGACACCCCGTCTTCCCCCTTCCTGACCCAGAGCGTGTCCTACGAGGGCAAGCGCCTCCGGAGCCGTCAGTCTGTGTGCTCCAAGTCAGCCCCTCTCGGCCAGAGGCCTGGCGCACTCCAGACGCAAGGAGACAGCCCAAGGGTGCGTCTACAAAGGTCTCAGCACCATGCGAAAGGGAAGCTGGGGGCCCGGGAGCGGTCACCGTGACGGCTGGAGCCACGAGTGAGAAGTGGCAGGCACACGCCGAGGTCCTTGGAGGGGCGCCTTCTGAACCAAGGTGGGGTCAGACCTCACGATCCCCCAGCTCCTCTCCTCCATGAGATCCACGCAGACCGGCAGCTCCCTGAGCCAGCTCCCTCAGCCTACACCGGCAGTGCCCGCTTCAGAACCGACTCAGCGCCCAGGGGACAGCGCTCAATGCACCGGCCCGGCTGGGGAGACGGCCTCTTCCTCCCAGGCTGCTCTCATTCCTGGGGCTCGCACCCAATACTCCCTTACCAGGGAAATCCAGAAAGTTGAACCCCCTCAAAAGTCAAGCTTGCAAATTCATAGGCTTCTGGTTCATAAGTGACACGGAATAGCGTGGGGTGTGCTGGGGGGCGACACGCAGTGTGGACAGTTCACTGCTGCCTGCTGTGCAGCCCACTAGTTCAAAGGCCGACTCACTCAGTGTCTACTAGTCCACTAGTTCACAAGTTAACTCAGTGTCTACTAGTCCACTAGTTCAAAGGCTGACTCACTCAGTGTCTACTAGTCCACTAGTTCAAAAGCTGACTGTCTACTAGTCCACTAGTTCAAAGGTTAACTCACTCAGTATCTACTAGTCCACTAGTTCAAAGGCTGACTCACTCAGTACCTACTAGTCCACTAGTTCAAAGGCTGACTCACTCAGTGTCTACTAGTCTACTATTTCAAAAGTTAACTCACTCAGTATCTACTAGTGTACTAGTTCAAAAGTTAACTCTACTAGTTCAAAAGTTACTAGATCAGAAGTTAACTCATTTAATATCACCTTAAACAACAAAACAAAACCCTAGGAGAAATACAAATTTGTTTAATTCTTTCCATTTTCTCAAAATCTTCACCACTGATCCAATTAACTGTGGATGGACCTAAATGGTTCCTATGCTCTTCCAACCTGCTAGCTAAATGTGATCTCATTACCATGATAAAAATTCTGGGAAACCTTGGTCTTCTGAGCATACAATACAGGATGAGAGAATCAAATCCATTCAGTTTCAATCTATTGCTCCACTTAATAAACAAAAAATGTTAACAATGTGCATTTTGAAAGGAAATTTAAGTGGTTTCATAATGGAGATACTGTGAGTTTTCCCACGACGTTAAATGAAGGCTTATGACAAGAGTTTAATGAGCTGTTATCCAATATCTTCCAAGCCTGGGGATTTCAGCTTCTTCCCTTCTGGAACAGAGGCTGCTCAGAAAGCATGATCCATACTAAATGGAACTGCTCTCCTCAAACGTCTTCACTTTTATAGTCTGTAATCCAAGTCACTCTACTAGCAGGCAGAAAAATCCCAGTCAGCTTCAAAACTCCCTCATCTTTCTATTACTTCAGATGACAACCCGTTCCCAGTACTTCATCTTTGCAGTAAGTACCGGGAGCTGAAAAGATGAAATCAATTTCACATTTCTTTCTGCCGGTTTACATGACTTATTTGTTTCAGCAGATCCTCTTTGCCACAGATCCTCCCTTTGCCCATTCATGTCTGCATACTTAACATAGATTTAATATTTCTCTAGGCCGAAGATCGTATGCTGAGTTTTTCTCTAACTGGGAGACAGACAAGAAGAGAGCGAGGGGGCTATCTGGGATCCCTTTGTTGCCACAAAGAACAGTTCACAGCAAGACAAGTAACACAAAATTTAAATCGGTAGCCCTACACATCAGATCCAAAGAGGGGGAAAAAAGGAAGAACTGAGATGTCCTGAGCCTGTTCTGGTTCCAGACACGGTCAAGACACTTCACTGATCTTATGTAATAAAACTTGCTTGGTGGCCCTGGTGCAACAGGGAATCTAATCCAGACATGGGTCACAAATCCGCACTTCATAAACATCATGACATGAGTAATGAACCCAAAGTCCGCCACGCAGTAACCAACCAGAGTCCTCCAAGGCAAACACTGCACCTTCTGGTGGACATGTCCTGGAAATCAACTTGGAATCCCCCCTCCCAGCCGAGCGGGACACCAGAGTGCTGAGTCCTAGCTCCTGCTGTTCCTGCTGCACACCCAGCCTTGTCCCCCAGGTCTGACGACCTGGGAAGCGCTAAGCCCTCAGGGAGGATTTTTTTAAAAATCAGATATAAAGTGGAAACCACCAACTTCCCATCATCACCCCTGCCTTAACCATCGGTCAGCAAAGGCACCACCTTCTGGGATAAAGTTCAATAGGTCTCTTCTTCCAAGAACCACGCTGTGGGCAGTAATTCCACGCAAACGATATCTCAGCTGAACAGGCTTCGGGCGGGACCGCCGGCAGGGACCTCAACCACCATACAGGCTTCTGCTTTTGTGAAATGATGCCCTCCACATTCCATATGACTCACAAAGTTCTGAAATGCAAGCTATTCACGGGTTGAGGGCCGTGTATACAGTGCTAGGCAAACAGGACCGAGCACGCAGGCACGTGCTGCGAGAAAGGCCTCTATCTCACTTGAGGCAAATGCTCTTTCCACGCAAAGCTCCAAATTCGGAACTCTACCCGCTCTGAGCTCTTAGCTCTGGCTGCCTCGCCTCCTCTTCAGGCAAAAATCGTGGAGTATCTCGTCACATGGCATAAGCTGTGTGTGTGTCTCTCTGGAATGTCCTGTGCTTTTATCTTATCTCGAGATAAAATACTAAGTTTCTATCCTCTCATATTGCCTGGCATGGGACCTGCACACAACAGGATGACTGATGGAAACTGTGGGAACCTTGGCCAGGTGCACAGACACATCAGGACCGAAATCAGATGTTTCTTATAATTCACACCTTTTGGCCATTCTCCCTTACCACAGGAATGAGATACACAGAATACAATCTCTTCCACCTCATTAAATGAGACTGGATTTATGTTAATGAGAATGGTAAGGAGAAACAGACTCAGCAGAGGTTAAGAATCACCCAAATCTTGTGTGTGCACATCCTCTCACACCCCCACACTCACTTAGTTGCTCTTGAACTCTACTGATATTTAGTTTATTCACTCCAACTAGAAGATCAGGCATCCAGTCCCATCACTTCATGGCAAATAGATGGGGAAACACTGGAAACAGTGACAGACTTTATTTTCTTGGGCTCCAAAATCACTGCAGATGGTATCTGCGGCCATGAAATTAAAAGACACTTGCTCCTTGAAAGAAAAGCTATGAAAAACCTAGATGGCCTATTAAAAAGCAGAGACATTACTTTGTCAACAAAGGTCCATTTAGTTAAAGCTATGGTTTTTCCAGTGGTCACGTATGGATGTCAAAGTTGGACCATAAAGAAACCTGAGTGCTGAAGAATTGATGCTTTTGAACCGTGGTGTTGGAGAAGACTCTTGAAAGAGTCCCTTTGACTGCAAGGAGATCCAACCAGTCCATCCTAGAGGAAATCAGTCCTGAATATTCATTAGAAGGACTGATGCTGAAGCTGAAATTCCAATACTGTGGTCACCTGATGTGAAGAACTGACTCATTGGAAAAGACCCTGATGCTGGGAAAGATTGAAGGCAGGAGGAGAAGGGTATGACAGAGGATGAGATTGTTGGATGGCATCACCAACTTGATGGCCATGAGTTTGAACAAGCTCTGGGAGTTCACGATGGACAGGGAAGCCTGGTGTGCTGCAGTCCTTGGGGTCACAAAGAGTCGGACACGACTGAGCAACTGAACTGAAAACCATATGTGTCATCTAAAAACATGTTATAAATCCCATTTTATATTAATAAAATTCCTATACCTATCAAGACTGGGCCTAGCACCAAGGCTGGCATTCAGGACCCCAAGCTCTGACTGGGCTCACTCACCCCGACATGACACCAAGAGTGAGGACCCCTTAGTTTGCAGGTCCTGGGCACCTCCACTCCTCATGGCCAGCTCCCCCAGTCTTCATGAGAACCGACCCACTCAGATGCAGAAGCTCTGCAGGGGCAGGCCCGCCAGGGAGACAGATTCCTGCAGAACATGTCCTCCTTGCCTTCCTCCAACCCTAGCTGTGAAGCTGGAGAACCAAGATTTATAAAAAGAGAACAAGCTGGAACCCACAGTGGCTCATCATCGACCCAGAGAAAGAGACAAGTGTTGAGTGCACAAGGCCTTCTGAAACCACCGACAGAGCTCTGAGAGGCATCGTCACCGACCAGGAACAGGGCAAAGACCCCACACTCGCACGTGGGCCTTGCAGGCCTGTCAGCCTCCCATGAGGGAGACTCAGGGAGGTGTCCTGGAAGAGCAGACTTGAGCTAAGCCGTGATGACCGCACAGACGACAGGTAAGGATCCATCACGAAGAGCGTGGCCACAGCAAAGTCTGCCCAGCCAGAACTCACTATGCACACACCCCATAGCCAGGCTGCTAGGACCAGCGTGCAGAGCAGAACACACCCCACTCCCAGGCTACTCAGCAAGTGCTGTACTTCCACCCTGATCATTCAGAAGTGCTTCTGAGCCCACGGCACCTTGTCAGGATCACGGGAGATGTCAGCCACTGGCCACAAGAGCCAGAAATGCTCACGGGCCCGTCAGCTTGCTCCAGCTCCGAGTGAAGGAGAGCTTACTTGAGTTGAAAAGAATGATTTAAATGAACTTAAATTCGTGCAACATAACCACATTAGATAGGGGTTTCTAAAAGTACTTGTGAATAATTAACTTTGGTTACAGCAAAAGCCAGACCAGAAAAAGTCACATCAAAGACACAAGACCAACATAAATTCTACTCAATTTCCTACTCTCAATGCCTGTCTAACCGCTTTTCTTGCCTTCCACCCTTTCACTGAGATGGTTCGTTGGCTTGTGCTCTATCTGCTGCCCCCTCCATGAGCTCGTCAGAGCCGGCTGATTGCAGCCCACCCTCCGAGGCCCGCTTCGGGAGCCTGTCCTGAAGGAAGGGTAGGGCCCATCCCCAAAAAGAAGGCAATCGCTTCACACCACGATGAGCTTGGAACATGTTATCTCGTGCTCTAGCAGTGCTTCCTCAAGTCCAGGGCCAGCAGCACCATCCAAGGTCCCCAACACCTTCCAGCACAGCAGGGAAACAGAGCTGGACTCGCTCAGTTTAAGAGATGAGGAAACCAGGGAGCAGGCAGGGAAAGGGCTGGCACTGGGCTGCTCAGCTAAGCAGCAGTAGCGGCGTCTGGCCAATGTTTTTTGCGGTAAACAGGGATGCTTATGTGTTCACAGTCTCCATGCAAATTCTATCAGCTCATGAGGCAAGGGGGCCCCCTACTCCTTCCTGTCTTTTGACCACCCACCACCTGCCTCTCCAGCCTGGCTTCAGAGATGAGAAGATGCTGACAAGAGGTTTGCTTTTATTTTGCTAATTGTGGAAGAGTTTAAGACTGAAGGTTGAAGAGCTGGCATATGAAAGTCCAAGCTTCACACTTTAAAAAAAAAAAAAAAAAGGGCACCAGGCTTATTGAAAAGAGAATCTACACTGGCTCATGCTACACCAATCACCCAAACCAGTCACCTTTCACTTGCGTGTGGAAGGGGTGGTCTGAACACCATCCCCATCACCATCTAATCCCCCCTTACACATCTTCAGGGGCTCCTCTCTAACCACGGAGGCTCTCCATGAACTAGAACAGTGCCCAACAAGACAGAGTTGCATTTACCCAAAGAGGCTAAACCTTCCCATGAGACCAAGTCAAGTTGGGCGTCTGAAGTCCCCAGCTTCACAGCACGAGCATGAAGTTCACCGAATCCGTGACTGCAGCCTCACCACTCCCTCTGCCTGATAATGGGCAGGAGGCACAGCGGGCCCAGAGAGCTGTCGTCTCTAAAATGGAACATCGAACTAATCCTGCAAAACAAATTTATCTTACAATGACAGTCTGTTAAGTTGGCTGTGGCTGTTTTATCAATCGCCTCTCAATAAAATTCTGCTTGATGGAAGCAGACCCAAAAGTTCACCACTCCCCCCCACCTCACCTAGGCGTCCATCTCGGGCATCCAGTGACTTTTCCCAAGGATATTTTTCTTAGCAAACAAGAAATATTTGTGGATCTAAAGAAGCATTCTTCTGAAAAAAATGACACACTCTCAGAATTCTATTCGTAAGCACTGATGATATCAAGATCCTGAGAGTCTCAGCTCCCACAGTGGATATGAAAGGACAGTCAGGATGAGGGGGTGGCCGAGGGGCTGGGGGAGGGGACCCGGTGATCTCAGAGGATGACACCCCGTCACCTAAACTGTACCCCCAGACGGTGCACCCAGACCACTAGTGAAGTTACTTCCAAGGGGGAGCCCAAGACACCCCATCCTGCACCCGGGTTGCTCCGTCTTCTCTCGTGAATGGAGGAGAACTTGAGGGCCGTTTCCCACAGCCCTGCTTAAAAACCTGTTCCAGAGCTTCTCTGACACAGTTACGCAAATGCTTCTAAAAGAATACCGGTGTATTACAAAATAATCCCATCACTTCTAGTCCACGGAAGAAGAGAACAAAAATACATCCTATAACCTGAGGAGCAGTCTAAGATCTGAATAATATCATCAACTTAGCCAGGCACAAGGAGCCATTCAGAAGCCAAGAAGTCAGGACAGAAACATCACACTGGGAACCTCAGGAACAAAGCTCTCTGCCTTTTCTGGACTCAGGGAATGTGACCAGTTTCCATTTGTCTCCCTATTACCACCCAATACCTTCTGGGGTTAAAAAAAAAGTCTTAATTTGAACACTGTGGCTGTCCAGGAAGTGCTTCTAATAATAGCAACCTTCATCTTGCTTTCTTTTTGTATCCCAGGCTCTATGCTTCCCAATTTTTTTTTTTTTTTTTTTTGGCCCCTTTTTACTACTAAGCCCAACTACCCGGTCTTGGGAGCTGCTAAAAACCATCCAAGCCCTTTTCATCTATCCGGAAATCCAGAATGGCAGCCTGGGTTCACAGATCTGCTGCCAAGGGCAGACGGAGGCCCCTTGCAGCTGGGCCCAGCTTCCCGGGGCTCCAGGGCAAGACGGCTCAGGGCCTGGGGCCACACGGCCTCGCTGCACCGGCCCCCAAACCTCGGCCTTCCCCCAGCCCCTTCATTAGGACTCGCAAAAACAAGCAGGAGATAGATAGCTCCGCAAGGGTCGCTCCATCTGCACAGCCTCAACGCGGAGTCCCCAGACACACTGCTTCTGTTCCCACCCCACGTGGGCGCCGTGGAAAATGGCACAAAGAGAGGAAAGAGGGCCGGGTGGCTGCTTGTGACCAAGGCCGAGAAACAAAAAGCGACTTCTGTTCAATAATGAGCTGAAATAGAAGCCAGGCTTCCGGGAGAGGGCCTGCATTCCTGCACAGCATTTTCCCACCCACCTGATCCCCTCAAACGGAAGGAAGACCTCAGGGAGGACAGAGGGAGCCAGTGTGTGTTTCCTGCACGGGGGGCGGAGGGTGAGAGGAGAGAAAGGAAACAAAACAGCCAAAGCAGGTGAAGGCACTGGGTGGGAGAACACAGGGGCATGCACACGCGCGTGTGCGCACACACACACAGCAAGTACTACCCAAAGAAGGGCGTGAACAGGCACACACTCTGCAGGGGGCACACGGAGAGCTACCTTGGCTCTGCGGGACCTGAAGCTGTCACAAACAAAAGTGTCCACCCTCGTTATCTTTACCCCAATTTGGCCCACTCGAACCACTTTGCTGCTCTCTGAGGAAAACACGTTTTTAAAGAAGATAATATTTAAGGTTAGTATCAAACAAGAATTTTGTTGCTGATGTTCTGAATTCTTCCCAACACCCAGCCTGCAAGCGCAGTAAGTTCACAGGGTTTGATAACCAAATAAATACAGTTCACCTGTGACTGCAGAGGCCCCCATCACCTCCCCATACGGACATCTGTCCTCACTGAAGGTTCTCTCAAGATACAGCTCATCTGGACACACAGGAATTTGAACAATTTGGATTAAATTAGCGAGACCCACTCCTACACTGTGCCACGCTATTTATGATCATTGAATTCTTGCAATTTAGAAAAAGTAACGCAGAAAGACCATAGAAGACACAGCAATAAACATACACAGTCAGAACGCTCAGAATTTTAAATGCTCTCAGAATGCAGCTCTTAGGCATGCAGTTTTTAGTTTTTAAAAAGACCAGCGGCTGCTACCATTTGCTAAGAACCTACTGTGTGCTGGGCACTGTCTGGTGCTTTCCAAACGCGGACCTGCCCAGCCCTGCTTCAGATGGGAGGCGGGGCCTGGCAGCCGCGCCTCGGAACCTGGGGGCATAGAGCAGGGCAGCAGAGCCCTCTCAACCCACAGCTGCTCTCAAACCTCCGCCATACGACGCCTTTGTCCATGCTGGAAGGCCGCTTATTCTTCTGAGCCCCATTTTGTACAAAATTGCATATTCTTCCAAATATCAACCTTAAATGCCACGATGGTCCACAGGGGAAAGCCACACCGTCCAGGTGCAGGGCCGCCTAAACATGCCCAAAGACCAGTGAGGTAGAGGGTGGCGGGCACGCTGTGCTTAGCTGCTGCCTCCACGACGCTGCCAGGGACGAATAAACACACTGGGAAATCAGGAGTGAGGCCTGGCCACTCACGGCACCCTGAGAACGGCAGAAGAGCCACCATGCTGGCCCTGGAGGAGCACCGTCTCCCCTGGACAGTCACCCTACCCTGTGCGTGCAGGCCCCAGGAGCCCCATCCCTCCCTGACCTGAGATGCCAGCTGTCTCCCCTGAGATCTGAGAAGGCTCCCCCCTCACCTCCCCCTGCAGGCCAGGGAGCTGCTCCTCCAGGGACTGAGAAGACAGGCCATCGGCCCACACAAAACCCAGCCCACCTGACAATGTCCAGCGCAGGCTGTGTTAGCCAGCGGCAGAACCCAGGATGGTCTAGATTTTGGATTTCCACCGGGGATTCCCTTCTTCCCCATAAAAGACCTCTGTGTGTGTGTACACTAAGTCGCTTCAGTCGTGTCCAACACTTTGTGACCCCTATGGACTGTAGCCCACCAGACTCCCCTGTCCATGGGATTCTCCAGGCAAAAACACTGGACTGTGTTGCCATTCCCTCCTTCAGGGGATCTTCCGACCCAGGGATCAAACCCATGTCTCCTGCTTCGATCGGCAAGCGGACTCTTTACCACTGCTGCTGCTGCTGCTGCTAACTCGCTTCAGTCATGTCCGACTCTGTGAGACCCCATAGACGGCAGCCCAGCAGGCTCCCCCGTCCCTGGGATTCTCCAGGCAAGAACACTGGAGTGGGGTGCCATTTCCTTCTCCAATGCATGAAAGTGAAAAGTGAAAGTGAAGTCGCTCAGCCGTGTCCGACTCTTCGCGACCCCATGGACTGCAGCCTAACAGGCTCCCCCGTCCATGGGATTTTCCAGGCAAGAGTACTGGAGTGGGGTGCCATTTCCTTCTCCAATGCATGAAAGTGAAAAGTGAAAGTGAAGTCGCTCAGTCGTGTCCGACTCTTCGCGACCCCATGGACTGCAGCCTAACAGGCTCCTCCGTCCATGGGATTTTCCAGGCAACAGTCGTCTTTACCACTAGCGTCACCAAAAGACCTCTATGTTTCTTAACTCCAGATTCCCGAGTTAGACACAGTGATAAACAGATGACTATTCTGTTTAATATCCTGTGTGTTGCAGACAGAGATTCTGTCTCCTGCCCCTGATGTTCCCAGAACACCCTGGCTGTCTCTCGCTTCCTCCAAGTCAGGGGCGCCTTCCGTCCCAGGACGGTGTCAGAGACTCCTCCTCCTATAGCCCGACTCCCAGACTCACACCACGTGCTAGGAGGAGGCCTGTCTCCAAGTCATGGCTCCCAGCTCCACTGCCAGCCAAACCTAAGTCTAACCCACCCCATGCACTCAAGTTGAGCAACGCAGTCCAGGACAGGATTAGCCACGGGCCCACACGTTCCACATCATCCCCACTTTAGCAGGCAATGTCATGCTGGCATCCACACATGGAAAGCAAGATAGAAATATTAACACAACAAAAGAAGGAGGCTTTTTAGGACAAAAAAAAACAAAACCAGAATGGTCTTATAAGTAGGCTTAACTAATGAAATGGGAAGGGACTCCAGAATATTTTCCAAAGACCAGGATTGCAAAAAGCACCCTAGGAGACATATTCTGAAAGCTTTTTCATCTCCAAGACAAAATCCCTATTAAAAAAAAAAAAAAACTCCTGAAGGGAGCGTGGGAGAGTGACACCTTAACTAGGTGACATCTAGCCAAGAATGATGCCTTTCAACAAGGCACGAGGACTAAGAGCTGGGGTCGGCTAAGAGGGTCCCAGGGACACAGGGGCATAAACTGCCTCTCCATCTCGGGAACAGGGTCACCATCAGGGAGCAGAAATGCCATCTCCACGCGTGACTATAAAAGGCAGAGAAAGGAGGCCCGGGGAATGTGACCCCCTTTCTAAATAAAGAAACCCCCACACTGGGCTCAGCTGACCGGAGCAGGGGCCTTCCAGGGGAAGAGAGGCCGCAACTGACATGCGAGCCAGAGCCCCCTGGACGGCCTGCCCCCCGCCCCCCACAGGACGTGCGGGACCCCCTCAGCCCTGTGCACACACAGGCTCTGCCCTGGCCCGCCACAGCAACACACAACACAGCATTTCACAGAACGAAAACGAGAAAAAGAAGAAGAATTAGCAGAACCATTAAGATGAAATAATGGAGACCCAGGGTCCCCTCACCTCACCTCAATCCAGAAGGTGGTTTACAGACACTAACAAGCCTCCACTTTCACCCATCGGGCCTGACACAGCAATACAAGCAAAGGAGGAAGGGGGCAAGTCCACCCCTCACTCCAGGATCACCCTCCTGAGGAGAGTCTGATAAAAACAGGAGAACCTACTTCGGGGGAAATACAGGATTCTCGCTGTTACACCACCTGTCTTCGTTTTAAGTCCCGGGCCCCGGTTGGTGAGACGGCAGTGAAACATGTTCCACTTGTCAATGAATGGAGCCGGTTTCTGCCTTCTCCTCGAAAGCGCCAACCTGTCTCCCTGGTTTCTCCTTTCTGAAGGCGGTGGAGAATGCACCGAGGTCCGGGCCACTGTCCCCAGACAACGCCCTTTGGACGGCAGGAAGGCAGCACCACAGCGAAGCCGGCCCGGTGGAGCTCTCGGCAAAGCCCAGGCCCACTCACTGGCGGCACCGTGATGTCAGGGACCTCACGGTGTTCACCCTGACCACTGAGAAAGTACTTGGAGACTAAGTCCAGCAGTAGGTTTTCAGATATTTTTTTTTTTTCTGGTTGGCAGGGGGTGCCATACTTGAAATCTCATACCAGAAACCCAGAAGGTAGGCAAACCCCACACAGGGTCAGGGCGTTGCACCGGGCAGGGAGAGAACTTCAGGTGCCCGGGGAAGTCCACCCTGTTCCCTCCCTGCATGCGGCCAACCTCCGGACGATAAAGAACAGCAGCCCCGGGCCAGGCTTCAGCTTTTGGGATGGGTCACACCCTCTCCACCCTTCCCCATCATCCCTGGCCTTGGATCATTCTGACCAGGGCAGGGCACGTCAGGGGTGACACAGGAAACGTCCACATTTTATAATCCTCGCGGCTCCTGGCTCGCCAAGCAGCTGCTCCACACCACTCTCTGCGCGAGGGGGGAGATGCATCTTCCTGACAACCCGTCTTTCACAAAGCAGGAGCAAGCTCACCCCTGGGGGATGGCCAGGCTGGCCACGTGTTGGAGGACATGCCCAGAATCTACTCAGCGCCTCAGACAGGCGTCTCCTCAGGAAGAGCCCACCAGAGTCCACCAAGCTCCCCAGGCCTCCAGCAGCGGGCAGCCAGCTGCTCAGCGGGGCCACAGACCGGCAGGCACAAGGCCAGGTACAAGGCCCGCTTCGTGGGCTCCTTGACGGATTCCAGGGAGAGCAGCCTGCGGGTCAGCGTGCGTGTGGGCAAGGCCACTGGGGCGAGGTGGACAGGCAGGGCGGCCAGGGAGAGGCTGTATCGCTGAGCCAGCAGAGGGGAGACACAGGAAGGCAGACGGGGGAAACACCTCGCATGGAAAGGGCTCGGTGTCCAGCTGGGAAAGGAAGCATCCACATGGTACCCAAGTGTCTGATACAGGAGCTCGGAGAACAGGAACGCTGCCCATGCAGAGGGGAATCAGGGAGAACCCTGGGCTGGAAGTGAGGAGCCAGGAAGACCATCAGACGCTGACACCGCATAACTGAGTGTTTCTCTGTAACATCTAAAATCTCACACACATCCTTGACTTGACACCTCTCTCCAGATATCCCCCCACATCTGTAGCTGAAATGCCCATGGGGGTCCAGACATGACTGGGGATGGTCTGAGCTGG
This sequence comes from Bubalus kerabau, assembly GCF_029407905.1. NCBI lineage: Eukaryota > Metazoa > Chordata > Mammalia > Artiodactyla > Bovidae > Bubalus > Bubalus kerabau. Next base: position 8,572,238 of record NC_073642.1, on the reverse strand, counting down.
AGATGAGGTTTGGAAGCCAGATGCGGGTGGGAGGCTGCTGAAGCAGCAGGTAAGATACTCCGGGGGAAAGGACGGTGGGAAGACAGCCCAAGGAGAGCAGTGTCTAGAGGCTGGACCTGGAAGAGGAGCCAGAAAGAAGGCCGCAGCGCGAGCAGGATGAGGACCAGCGAGGCGAGCAGGCAGGGAGGGCGGGGCCAGCGGTGCACAGCTCAGGGGGCACCACCTGCTCACAGCAGGGAAAAGCCACACTTGAGCTCTTTAAAGGCCACTCACCTCCTAGAAGTGAGTGACTCTCGCCGACATAAAACCACCCCTGGGAATCGGAAGATGGAAGCGGGCAGGGAACCCCCCGCACAGTAGCTTCTTTAATGGGGGGGGTGGCTGTCGACAAAGCCACCTGCCCCTGCAGAGTCAGGGTCTACAGAGGGGGATTAAAGGGGAGCATCAGGGAAAAACGGCCTATGGGCACCCCATAATTGAGTGTTTCTCTATCCTGTCAAAGATCTCACACACATCCTTGACCTGACACGTCTCTCCAGAAGCCCCCCACTCCGTCTGGAGCTAGCTCCGGGAAGGATGGGGTGCTTCTGTGCTTCCTCTTTTCAACTGGCCATCTTCACACTCACGGGGACCCCGAGGCAAACGTTCTATCCGGACTCAGTGGCCCCCACCTGGCTCCTCGGACGACCCCTCGGCTCTGCCTAGAGAGGTGTGGAGCACCGCAGCGCTGCAGTGCTCAGCAGAGAGAGGACTTCTGCAGGCCAGAACCCAGTGCCTTCCACGACATGCTCTGAGGCAGCACCTCTGGACAAATCAGAGCACGAGCTCCACCTGTGACTTCAAATCTTCTAGGAGCCCCATTAAAAACTGGAAAGAAACAGGTGAAACTAACTATGGTAATGCTTCACTCCCTCTGTCTAAAACATCATTTTAACATGTGATCAATACACAAAATATTAAGGAAATACCTTTTTCCCCCATATTATGCTCTGAAATCCAGTGTGTATTTCACACTTAAAAAAAAAAATCTCAATTCAGACAGGCCACAGTTCAAGTACTGGACAAGACACGTGTGGCTAGTGGCTACCATACTGGACTCCGCAGGTCAGAAGGGAATCTATGCAAAGGGAAAGAGTTCCAATTCAACTAGAAAATCCCTAAGAAACCTGCCAACCCTGGAGTTTTCAGGACAACCTGAAGGGAAGACAATTTCCCTGAATGCTGTCATTAATTTTAAATAAATATTCCATTGTGAAATCACAGAAAAACATGAGCAGGCCTGAGACACTGGCCCGGGAGAAGCTGCAGGGTGCGGCCTCAGGGAAGAGGGCGTCCGGCCAACAGGCCTGCCAGCATCAGACGCAGCGGACTGATGCCCGCCCCCCAGGCCTTTCTCAGGAGCCTTTCCCCTTTCTCTCTCTAATCCCCCACAGCCTATGACGATGCCACAGGGCTGCCCCATGTCACAGATGAGGAAACTGAGGGCCAGCCCGAGGGTGAATGTCCAGTCACGCTGCTAGACTCGGGCCCGAAACTCATGCCGCACCCCTGCTCCAGACTTCTTCAACAAGAAGCTGGACAGAATCCACAGTGAGACCTAAGTAAATGCTGACTGAATCACTGAACGAGTGCCCATCGAACGACTTTTAAGTAACACCTCCCTTTAGTACAGACCTTATGAGTTTTCAAAACAGTCTTGCACACACATTTGACCACCACTAAGAAATAATATGGGGCTGCCCAATGGAGCATTCTAAACATGGCTAACAACCGCACAGAAGGGCTGGCTGGTCCAAGGTCACCCCCTTACACCACACCCAAGTCCAAGGTCACCCCCTAATACCACACCCAAGTCCAAGGTCACCCCCCTAATACCACATCCAAGTCCAAGGTCACCCCCTTACACCACACCCAAGTCCAAGGTCACCCCCTAATACTACATCCAAGTCCAAGGTCACCCCTCTAATACCACACCCAAGTCCAAGGTCACCCCCTAATACCACATCCAAGTCCAAGGTCACCCCCCTTATACCACATCCAACATCTCTCCACGACACATGACACTTCATCTGAAGATGACTTTTTCCTTTAAAATAAAGTTTTTAAATGTCAAGACTATTTGAAAATATTCTGTGTTGTTTTCTCAGAACCAGCGGGTAAGCTAATGATAGGGTAGTGTTTTCATCAATCACAAATGTGACTTTAGCACAGTATTTTCCCCAACCCGAGCCAACAGGGATGCTCCAAGTGGTTCGGTGGTGTTCTCAGCTCTTCAGGTCCTGGTTGCAGCCCGTGGAGTCCCGCCCTCTCTGGACCAGTGTTCACCCGCCCGCTGATGGAGCGACAGGGAGTGTGAAAGCATGCCCTGTGTCAGAGCCTCCTTGCTCTGCTTCCTGGGCTGGCAGGAAGCTGAAACAACGCTACCTGTGGGGTCTGGCCTTTGCTCTGTTTATCTTACACACGTCACGGTTAGGCAAGCCTACCAATTCAGGATTTCTTGGCTCTCCGTGGCCAGCTGGAGTACATGGGCTCCTTGAGGCTCTAACTGGGCCAACCACTGAACTATTTATAGGTACCACTCTGCCTTCCAGCCAGCGAGGGGAACCCTCCTGGACAACAGAGCTAAACACTGCCGAAAGCAAGAAGACAAAGGCCCAGAGTCACGCTGCAACACCCAACAACCCAGTGCTCGAGGCGTGCATCACAATCAAGGATACTTAGAGGACATCACACACAGCAGACAGACAAACAAGGAGCTTCCAAACACCACCACCTGACCCCCAGGAGCAGTAAACACACTTCAAAGTTCTTTCACTAAGTGGCTTCACAAGATTTGCACAGTTCTTCAAGAAAGAGGTAGACAAGAAAGGAAGCAGAAACCTGGGGTATACAAATGAGCTTGCTGCACAGCCAGCTACCCGCCAGGTCAGCCTGAACCTGGGGCTCCTAGACACGGTCCAGAGCTCCTCTGCCAGCACCGCCCTGGCTATGCTCCATCATAAACCAGGATGTGCAAGCACTGGAACTTCATCATTAAGGACCAAGGACGGGCTGCAGCTCAGCACTCTCACAGGATGTGAGTCCGTCTTTACCTCTCCTCTACTCCGTAATAATCCAGGTGTACTCACGCTAAGGAAGCCCTGCGTTACCAAAAAACCTCCTTTCACACAAAGGATAAAAGACCTGACGATACATACACAGCCCCTGACTGGCAGAACTTAGGCACTTCTCAGCACACCGGGCCACCCTGCCCATCAGAAATTCAAAGCAGCAGTTCCACAAGCCTCCCACCCAGGAGTACAGCGGATGGTTTCTAGCGTGTCACTGGAAGGGTTTTCACAGCAGCTGACACAGGCTGCACCCACCAGTCCCCCGATGCGAAAAGAAGTGCCCTAAGATGCCACAATCTCATGGCAAGAAGCCCCCTGAGATGCCACACTCTGGTGGCAATAGAGCCGCACCCACCCGGGAGAAACAGGCACCCAAAGAGGAGGACGGACGAGGCAGGGGGTGGGGGAGGCGGGGGACCGAGGCCACAGCCTCGTCTTACTTTTCTGGCAGCGGTTTGTGGTCCAGCAGCGGTAGTTGTACTCGTTGTTGATGGTCGTCTTCTCGCACAGCGGCTTCTCCTCCATCGTCCCTGGACACAGGTCCCCACACTCCTTGGGGGGCTTGTTCCCCACGATGTAGTTGTTGGATGCCGCATCCAGGATCAGGGACCAGTCCACCGTGGACAGGTAGCAGAGGTCGGCATTCTTCTCGATCCGGATGGCCCCACGGGTGATATTCCGCAGGTTGTAGAGCCCGATGTCCTTGAGGTTGGTCATCTCGAAGATGACCAGGGCGTAGTTGTAGAAGAGCTTCCAGCCGCGGATGACCGTGAGGTTGGGGAAGAGGTCGCCCAGGCTCTCGAGGCCAGCCACGCGGAACAGCAGCAGGTACTCGGTGATGACGGTGAGCTTGGGGAAGCGGTAGCTGCGGTAGTCCTCGGCCTTGGAAATGAGCAGGATGTGGAGGTAGCCCTCAATCACCGTGCAGTTCTCCAGGCGCTTCAGCTGCTGGTAGTCGTTGCGGATGTCGATGCCCGGCCCGCAGACTGCAGGGACACAAGAGGGGAGGGCAGCACGGGCTTCAGTTACAAGGAAAGCACATTTCACAAACTAGTTCCCCGCCCGCCACACGGCCCGTCTCCAGGAATCCTACATTATCGTTAAAGAAGTAAGGCCCCCTTCTCACCACCGACTGCCAGAGGAGCGGGGCGCAGGTGGGCTGTCTGGGGAGCTCACTGGCCAGTTCTCCTTCGGGATGTGCCTGGTGTGGGTCAGAGCACTCAGCACACTCACCACTGCACAAGATGCCACCCCACCTCACCAACATGCAAACCGTAGCCTGGAGTCCAGGGCCACACAGGGACACAGGAGAGGGTCAGGGCTGCAACCCAGGCCTGCCGGCAGGTGCCCAGGCACACACGCCCTGCCCCCAGTACAGAGCGCAGTGCCCCACGCCTGAGCAACCAGCCCCCCAGCCAAGGGACAGCGGCCCACTGCTGCGCCAGCCTCAAGGACACCCTGCGTGTCCACGGAGGACAGGCGCCGGGCCTGTGAGGGAGGGACCCGGGAAGCACACGCCCACGTCTCCTGCTTCCATCTGACGTCGGCAGGTGGCCGCGGGCTCTTCCCCAGCACTGAATATAGACAGAAAGGCTAACTCAGCAGTGAGATAAGAACCTGCGATTTCTATGAATACAAGAAGTATCCAATTCCAACTTTAATAAAGAGCTTTCTTAATTGAGAAAGGACGCGTCCTGTAGAAAGCTTAGGTGATAGCAAGAAGACAATTAAAATCATCAATAATCTCAACATCCAAAGATATCACTAACTACGCCAATTATCTTTTCTCTATAATTTAAGGTAAAGGAAACCGGACAATAATAGAACGTTTTCAAACATACTTCCTTCATTTCATATGAACCTGTTACCAAGTCAACACCCTTCCACGTCACCATTTTATGAAGGAGACGGTAATGGTAAGATGTAAGCATGCACCATGAGTTCGTTTCTTTCTAAACCGATACCCTACTGGAGAATATTCAGGTTACCTCCATGCTTCCACATCATAGACAACAGTCCAGTGGACATTCTCTGCAGATATTCAAAACTATTTTTTGAGGATAAATCCCTAGAAGTAGACTAATGTCAACACTGGAAACTGTTTTTAACTTTTAAAGTTCTAGACAGAGACAAGCAGAAAAACCCTCGGTTACTATTCTCTCTCAAAAGTGTTAATAATCCCCAGCCCTCCCATTACAGTTCTCACAGCGGTGTTTCCTGATTGATGTAATTTGTTAACTTGTGAAGCTCCCAACACACACAGCACTGCAGGAGACACAGACGCCATGCAGGAGGCTGGTGGGGGAGGACGGAGCTGAGACCCATGAGAAACAACCACCAGGCAAAGCAGGAGGGGGTCGGTGTGTGCACACTGCCGGCCCGAGCCATAGGCGGGCGCAACCAGAGGCCGGGAGGACAGGGGTGGTCCTGAAGCTTCTGCAGAGGGACGGTCCTCCCTGTGGCACGGCTCCTGAGGGATGGTCTTCCCTATAGAAGCACCAAGGGGCACTCTCACACACAGCGGCTCCTGAGGGATGGTCCTCCCTATGGCAGTGCCAAGGGGCACTCACACACACCAGCCCTGAGGGATGCTCCTCCCTGGGGCAGCGCCAAGGGGCACTCTCACACACCGCAGCCCTGAGGGATGCTCCTCCGTGTGGCAGTGCCAAGGGCACTCTCACACACAGCAGCTCCTGAAGGATGGTCTTCCCTATAGAATGCCAAGGGGCACTCTCACACACAGAGGCTCCTGAGGGATGGTCTTCCCTATAGAATGCCAAGGGGCACTCTCACACACAGCAGCTCCTGAAGGATGGTCTTCCCTATAGAATGCCAAGGGGCACTCTCACACACCGCAGCTCCTGAGGGATGGGCCTGGTTTAGAGCTGGGTGTAACACGCCAGAGGCCAGAGGAAAGGCAGAGCCAGATACAGTCATGGGGCCGCCAATCAGACGGCCGGGGGTGAGAGGAGGCAGAGGGAGGGAGTCCGGCCGAGCACAGGTCCCACGGGGTCACGTCTGTGACCTCAGGAAGGAGGCCTGTGTTAATACTCCTGGGTGAGAGAGAAGCCACGCCAAGGCGGCTTCTCAGAGAAAGACTCAGTGAAGGAGAGGCGGAAAGGCAGAACAGAAGGCAACCCAGCGGGGCCACAGCCACAGCTGGGCAACCCGACAGAGCGAGGAGGGGGAAGCAGGGGACCCCAGGTGAACGGCAGGCAAGCCGCGAAGACCTGGACCCAGCAACTTCTTCATCTAGACCAACTTCCCCCTTGCACTGGTGAGAAAAAGCGGCCTCTCGGACAGAGGAGAACAGGAGAAAGCAGACATCGGAGAACATCCGCAGCGGACGGAGGCTGCGCTGGGCGCTCTGGATGCGCCCATGTGTGCCGCAACCGTGTGGGTCTCAACAGCAACTCACGGCAGGCGATGCCACCGCCTCCTGAAGGAGGGAGCCCAGCTCGAGGGCGCACACGTGCAACACACCAGCCCCCTCCCTCAAACCGGACACAAGGCTTTTAGAGCATCTCTGCCCTTAGCATCCTCCCCAACAGGTCATCTCCAACCCAGCCAGCGGGGCTTCCTCCCTGGTCACAGCACCAAAGGGCTCAGCAAAGCCCCTGAGGACACCATCAAAGCCGAGGACAGTCTCAGGGCTCATCTCACTTGGCCCCGGCAGAGTCCTCTGGCCTCGCCGCCTTCTCTAGGACCCTCTGGTCCCGCTCGCCCACCGTCTGCCCTTCCTCTTCGCCCGACCTCCAAGTGCTGGCCTCCCCCTCGCCTCCCCCGCCGTCACCCAGGGCAACAGGCTTCTTGCGTCCTGGGCCCAGAGCCCTGAGCTCAGCAGGAGAACACCCACCTGCCCACTCCCTGGCTCCACTTAGGGGTCTAATAACTCATGTCCTCCCCACCCAAGCCTGCCTCCCAAGCTTCCCTATTTGGTCGCTGCCAGTCCCATGCCTGAACTGCTCGTATCAAACACCAGAGTCATTCCCGACTCTGTCCCCTACCCCACACCACTCGGTACCCAGTGGAGCAACGACTCCTCTTGGGCCTCAGGCTTATTGAAATGTCAGAGAAAGACTAACACTATGCTCCTACTTACATAAGGAATCAAAAAAAAAAAAAAAAAAGCCAAACTCATAGTAAGAGAGTAGAATGGTGGTAGCCAGGGGCTGGGAGAGATGTTGGTCCCGCGGTACAAACTCCCCAGTAGGGCTGGGGGCGTGCACACACAGCCTGATGACCACACTGAACAGTCCTGTATCATATATACTTGCATAGACACATGCAGAAGTCCCATTTTGGGAGGGGATGGAGGTGTTAATGGATCTGACATCAGCGATCATTCTGCCATGTATACATAGATCTAATGACCACACTGCACACCTTAAACTCATGTTTATGCCCTGTCTTAATGTCAGTACCATCTCAGACCTCCTGGCTGCAGCTCCCGAGCCTGTGGGAAGCTGAGAGGCTCAGGTGGTCTTCCTGCCACAAGGCCCCCTCTCTGCAGCACAGCTCCTCACCTCCGCCACCCACTCCTCCCCATCCCGGAGTGTGTCCACCCTCCCCAGGACCAAGGCCTGGTCCTTCTTCCCACACTGACTGCTGCCACAACAGCACTCAGGGAGGACAGGAAGGGATTTTCCATGGAGCCCACAGTTCTATCTGCAGAGCCTGAAACCGAGCCTGTGTGCGGTCCACACGCGCTTGACACACGCGCGCAGTGAGGGTGCCTTTCCCCACGCCCATCTGTCTCCGCCCACTGCCCTCAGTCTCACCGGAGCCACCGCATCCCTGGCCTGGACGACAGCTTGCCCAGGATCCCACCCTGACCCCGGGCCGTCCCTGCCTCCTCTTCGAGTATGTTCCCGCTCAGCGCGCCGCAGCCCCCAAGCTCCTTCCTTCACCCCGTGCTGTTCAGAGCCCACGCCCCCACCCCAGCCCACGGCTGTCCGGTTCCCACCCTGAGCCACTCCACTCAAACGCCCCCTCCTCGGAGCTGTTGCCCGCACACCAAGGCTCCACCAGCCTGCCCCTGCCTCCCCTCCCTCATTTCTCTGTGTCACCCATTTCAGAGCACTCTGCAAGCCTGCAAAGTGTCAGTACCTGAAAGGATACGTTTAGCTATTTCCCCCCGAAGGCAGAGGCTCTGCCCTGCATGCTTCCTGCTCTGTCTCCCAGGCCTGGCGTCAGGCCCACAGCTGCATCACTGAAGACGGGCTGCCCAGCAGGAGCCAGGGGAGCTTCAGGGCTGCTTCCCACCCGAGTTAAGTCAGCTGAGGGGAAACGGAGACAGCAAGGTCTCCATCAGGTTCTGCCCCTGGAGCACTCTCCAGCCCAGTCATACCACCCAGCTTTGAGCCATGACTCAACGTGAAAGTCTTTTCTTGTTTTGTACGATTTATTTCTTCCTAAGGCTTCAGTTCAGTTCAGTCGCTCAGTCGTGTCCAACTCTTTGCGACCCCATGGACTGCAGCACGCCAGGCCTCCCTGTCCTTCGCCAACTCTCAGAGCTTGCTTAAACTCATGTCCATTGAGTCGATGATGTCATCCAACCATCTCATCCTCTGTCGTCTCCTTCTCCTCCTGCCCTCAATCTTTCCCAGCATCAGGGTCTTTTCCAATGAGTCAGCTCTTTGTTCCAGTGGCCAAAGTATTGGAGTTTCAGCTTCAGCATCAGTCCTTCCAAAGAACATCCAGGACTGATCTCCTTTAGGATGGACTGGTTGGATCTCCTTGCAGTCCAAGGGACTCTCAAGAGTCTTCTCCAACACCACAGTTCAAAAGCATCAATTCTTCTGCGCTCAGCTTTCTTTATGGTCCAACACTCACGTCCATACATGACCACTGGAAAAACCACAGCCTTGACTAAACAGACCTTTGTTGGTAAAGTAATGTCTCTGCTTTTTAATATGCTGTCTAGGTTGGTCATAACTTTTCTTCCAAGGAGCAAGTGTCTTTAATTTCATGGCTGCAGTCACCATCTGCAGGGATTTTGGAGCCCAAAAAAGTCTGTCACTGTTTCCACTGTTTCCCCATCTATTTGCCATGAAGTGATGGGACCGGATGTCATGATCTTAGTTTTCTGGATGTTGAGTTTTGAGCCAACTTTTTCACTCTCCTCTTTCACCTTCATCAAGAGGCTCTTTAGTTCTTCGCCTTTTGCCATAAGGGTGGTGTCATCTGCATATCTGAGGTTATTGCTATTTCTCCCAGCAATCTTGATTCCAGCTTGTGCTTCTTCCAGCCCAGCATTTTGCATGATATACTCTGCATATAAGTTAAATAAGCAGAATGACAATATACAGCCTTGACATACTCCTTTCCCAATTTGGAACCAGTCTCTTATTCCATGCCCAGTTCTAACTGTTGCTTCTTGACCTGCATACAGATTTCTCAGGAGGCAGATAAGGTGGTCTGGTATTCCCATCTCTTGAAGAATTTTCCTCAGTTTGTTGTGATCCACACAGTCAAAGGCTTTGGTGTAGTCAATAAAGCAGATGTTTTTCTGGAACTCTCTTACTTTTTTGATGATCCAACGGATGTTGGTAATTTGATCTCTGGTTCCTCTGCCTTTTCTAAATCCAGCTTGAAAATCTGGAAGTTCATGGTTCATGTACTATTGAAGGCTGGCTTGGAGTAATTTTGAGCATTACTTTGCTAGTGTGTGAGATGAGTGCAATTGTGCAGTAGTTTAAACATTCTTTGGCATTGCCTTTCTTTGGGATTGGAACGAAAATTGACTTTTTCCAGTCCTGTGGCCACTGTTGAGTTTTCCAAATTTGCTGACATATTGACTGCAGCACTTTCACAGCATTATCTTTTAGGATTTTAAATAACTCAACCGGAATTCCATTACCTCCACTAGCTTTGTTTGTAGCGATGCTTCGCTAAGGCCTACTTGACTTCGCATTCCAGGATGTCTGGCTCTAGGGGAGTGATCACACCATCCTGGTTATCTGGGTCGTGAAGATCTTTTTTGTACAGTTCTTCTGTGTATTCTTGCCACCTCTTCTTAATATCTTCTGCTTCTGTTAGGTGCATACCATTTCTGTCCTTTATCGAGCCCATCTTTGCATGAAATGTTCCCTTGGTATCTCTAATTTTCTTGAAGAGATTTCTAGTCTTTCCCATTCTATTGTTTTCCTCTATTTCTTTGCATTGATCACTGAGGAAGGCTTTCTTATTGCTCCTTGCTATTCTTTGGAACTCTGCTTTCAGATGGGTATATCTTTCCTTTTCTCCTTTGCCTTTCACTTCTCTTCTTTTCTCAGCTATTTGTAAGGCCTTCTGGGACAACTGTTCTGCCTTTTTGTATTTCTTTTTCTTGGGGATGGCTTGATCACGGCCTCCTGTATAATGTCACGAACCTGTGTCCATAGTTCCTCAGGCACTCTGTGTATCAGATCTAATCCCTTGAATCTATTTGTCACTTCCACTGTATAATCATAAGAGATTTTATTTAGGTCTTACCTAATGGTCCAGAGGTTTTCCCTACTTTCTTCAATTTAAGTCTGAATTTGGCAATACAAGTTTATGATCTGAGCCAGTCACCCCCCAGTCTTGTTTTTGCTGACTGTATAGAGTTTCTCCATCTTTGGCTGCAAAGAATATAATCAATCTGATTTCAGTATTGACCATGTGGTGATGTCCAGATCAGTCCTAAGGCTTAGCACTTAAGAACTGATGCTTATGAACTGTGGTGTTGGAGAAGACTCTTGAGAGTCCCTTGGAGAGCAAGGAGCTCAAACCAGTCAATCCTAAAGGAAATCAACCCTAAATATTCATCGGAAGGACTGATGCTGAAGCTGAAGTTCCAATACTTTGGCCACCTGATGCAAAGAGCCAACTCAATGGAAAAGACCCTGATGCTGGGAAAGATTGAAGGCAGGAGGACAAAGATGCAGCAAAGGATGAGATGGTTAGACAGCACCACCAACTCAATGGACATAAATCTGAGCAAACTCCAGGAGTTTGTTAGTGAAGTGACCCCCATGGGGTCAAAGAGTTGGACCTGACTTAGCAACTTAACAACAACAATGCCCAATCTAAACACTCATATTCTTTCCATGCCATTATAAATTAAGTATATTAGTTTGCTCCTAAAAAACAGGAGTTTTTATACAGGAGTACTTGGATGTAATTTATTACTGCTGTATTCATACTGATATTCATATATTGATGATATTAGCAAGTGTTAACATGAATTTGTTTGTGATCATTTTGAATAGACCAGAAAATTCAGTACCCAGGGAAAGACCATAAAGACACAAAACCCAAGTCTACTGAAACTTCCTACGGCCCCCAGACAGATACGGGAGGAATCCCGTGATGCCGTCCCAGGCCCCTTCCACGGCCAGTATACACCACTCCCACGGAAGCCGCACTTCAGGGCCGGGACCAACAGCTTCTTCAGATCAAAGCACTGCCTCGCACTGGACACTTTTTAGCCATTTACAGAAGAAAAAGGAAAAGGCAAGAAAAACTACCCACTTCTTGAAGAAGAGACAAGTCCAAGGCAGGACCCAGCCACCAGCTGGTTCGGATTCCACGAGTGACACTGTTGGTCTTCGGGATGTTCTGTGATAGGAACTGAAGAGGAGAAAACCCAGCTGGACCACGAGTGACCACACCGTGCTCAGAGGGCGCAGACCACAAACAGGGAAGTGAATACAAGACGCTTCATCTGTGCCGCAAGATAACACAAGTGCCGAGGGAGGGAACGCGCCGCACTGAGAAGGGAAGGCACAGCCTTGCTGCTACTCACTGGCAACTAGAAAGAGATCACAAAACACTGCTTTTCCCTTCTCAAAGAAACGGAGAGCCAAAGAACTCACAAACCTTAGGAAAGTCGCTGGCACGCGAGAGCGCAGGCTGGCCTGGGAAGAATCATGGAAGCTCGTGGAGTTGAAGGCAAGTAGGAAGCGGAGAGAAAGAACACAGCTGGAAGACAGGGGCAGGGGCCGAGGGGCAGCCCCAAAGCCGGTGGACAGCCGCAGCAGAAGTGAAATAGGTGGGGAACCGATGGGACAGGGAGCCGGGGTGCGGGCAGGTGGGGACTAAAGTGCCGGCGGGGGCTACCCCGCAGGGAAGGGGCCGGAGCGCGGGCAGCCAGGCTGGCGAGGGACATGGGCAGAGCTCACTTCCCCTAAGATGCCATTTTAAACAGCCTTTCCACCGACAGAAACGCTACTCCCCACAAATTCCTCATCAAAACATCAAAAGGCAGTATTTCTGCTCTAGGGACTTGAGTAAATGGCATAAACAAACTATACATCTTTGGAAAACAAATCCCTAAAAACTGCTCATATAAGAAGGGCTAATGAAAAGCATTTGGCTGAGAAAACCCCCAAAAGCTGTGTATCTGGCTATTAACATTTGGAAAAGTTACACAAGAAATTCAACTCCAATGCTATTGCATGCTCTGCATTAAACACAATCCTGGGTCCTAGAAAAAGAAAACGAGTGACGGGTCTGAGCCCTGGAGTGTGCTATGTGTGTATATATATATATATATATATAGCCTGGCTCCTGACCCCAACAGCTCATACCACTCCCATCTCTAAGCCTCATCTTCCACACCTGCAAAATGGGCAGCTCATACCTACCCCACTGAGGCTGTCAAAGGATCAGATGAGGACTTCTGTGTTCCCATCATAATAGGAAGCTTGAGGCAATATTACTATATAAATTAAACATTGATAAAAACATTCATCTATTGTGTTGCCCCAGTCTAAACATAACCAATATACCGCAATGGGGAGCAATGAACAAAACCGTGGATTAGCCTTCTAACACCAGCTTCACTGAAGGACAGCCAAGGTAGTTATCTCATTAAAATGTTCTCCACTTTGATCACCTCTTCTTTAAAAACATGGGACAGCCTTGGCTGTACTTGGAAATAAAAGACATCGGGAAGCATAATTAGCATCACTTTCCTGCAGGTCTAGAGGCAAATAAGGAAAAAGAAAAACCTGTTCAAAGAAAGCCAGTTGTCGTCTCTGGTTCTGGTGGGAAAATCCTACAAACCAAACCTTCTGTCTCAGCCCGCGGCCCATGGTAAGGGTTCTCTACTTCCCTTAAGATGAACTCTTCGGAACCAGTCACTGAGTACTACCAAAATTCCCTCCAGACCCTATCACTCTGCAAGAGCCAGGCTGAGCCAAGAGGTCAGAAGGGGACTCATGTCTGTCACTGAGCTTTGTATAAGGAGATACAATAACCACCTCTCGGGCCAGGGGCAAATAAAACAAGATAAAAGTTTTAATAGTCAATGAGCAGGGCTCGGGGATCGCCAAGAAGGGAGCCAGGCCTCCCACCTCTGGGAGTTCAGGAAGCCTTCACAGGGGAAGGGATCGCTAAGGATGATCTGAAAGGTGAGCAGGGTCTTGCCAGGAAAGTGGGGAGGGGAGGGGAGGCACACACCTGGAGGTGGCTGGCAGATCAGGGGAACCCCACGGGTACCGCCCGGGAGACAGGGAAGAGAACAAGGGGAACAGCAGACCGGATGCTGGAAAGCAGACTGAGACAAGCGCTCAGTAGGTCAGCTTCATTTTGCAGGCCGATGGACAGAATTCAAGACCCTGAGCGTGCATCCAAACCGCCTGGAGGGCTTGGGAAAAGAAGACGATGCAGGGGCCTGAGAACAGGCATTTCCAGTAAGTGCCTGCTGGCCTGGGTACCATCCTGTGAGAACTCGTGCCCCAGAAAATAATCCTTTAAGACCCTCACCTAGCAGTACCTTCCCCCCGACTATACTCGCTATGTGATGGACGACGCGCCTGTCCATCTGTGGTTCTCAGTGTGAATTTTACCAGAAAATCCCCACAGGAAGCCCACAGACACTATGCAGAAAGCACAGCAAAGATGAAGAAAAAGGGGGCGGAGGTGGAGCATCCCTAGCGCTCCCCGATCTACCCAAGGCAGCTGAATCTGCAGCCCCTTCTCTGAGTCAGCATCTCAGCACAGCCTCCGGGAAGTGGGAGCATGAGTCTCTTTCTGCCCACTTGTCAGCAGACTGCAACAACCAAAAACTCAGAGGAGGGGAGAAAAGACAATGTTGTGATAACAAACACTACGGCTATTCCAGAGTTTGTTAAAATAGAATTTTCTGTGTAAATGTAAACAGATACAATTCATGTTAAGCCTTTTATCTTCGTGTATCAATGAGAACGTATTTGTACTGTATATGTACGTTTATATTCTTACACAGACTACAGACCCAGGCACCTGATGCCTTCAATAACTGAAGGCCATCTTCAGAAGGTAAGGGATTGCATTACACACGTGACTCTGGGGACAGAAATTAAAAATTAAGTGAGATTTTCAACGTGCAATGAACAAATGCATTGCCCCCTCCTAAGAGCCATGTCTACTACCATGCATAAAAGCAAACCTAAAAACGCATGCACACGTGAGATGTAGTCCTGAAGGCTCTGAACGTGAAAACAGAGCACTGCGATGTGGCACAGAAATGACAAAGACCAGTAAGGTGTTTACACCCTGCCTGCCAACAGAGCAATGCAAGCTTCACCGGGAGTTAATTCAGAGACCAGAGACCGGCGCGAACACAAGCCCCAGCAACCCCATCACATAAAGCATCTGGAGCCAGACAGGCTGCTGAAGAAGGAAGCAGGGTTTGCTTCCATGGAGGTGCACCAACGGTTTTCCTGGGTCTTCATTAAAAACAGCTTTGCCTGCTCTGACGGTTACTCCAAATTCCTTTCTGATCTTAAAATATCGAAAGCCCGATATTCTTTCTAAGTCTCTATGTTTTAAAAGTGCCTTCATGAGAGCCTCCCATCCTTTCTAGTTATTTCCAGTTCTGACAGCTGGCTGCCTTTTTGACAAAGCAGCACACAGGGACCAGCCTTTCTTGGTTACAGCTACCCACTCAGGCCCCCACAGGCCCTGTGGGGCCTCCCCACTACCCAGGCGGGTGGGACAGCACCCCAGCCTCTGAACCCTGAATCTGTGCGGCCAGCGGACGATGCTGGGGGGCCCAGGCCCTGCTTGAGGTGTGGGGCTGGTCCCAGCAGAAGGAAGCAGACGTGCTACAGCCTGACCCGCAAAATAAGCGTTCTGTCTGCCTTCTCTTCCCTCTCCCTTATGATTTCAGGTTTCCTACTCAGGAACGGGCAAGCCTTCTAATGAGAATCAGCCCTGTGGCCCCCATTCCATCTCATCATCTTTTGGGAACACCTATCACTGCAGTTAAGAGTTCACATCCTCGTTTCAAGAGTATTGTCCTAGTCTCTACAGTTCTCCGGTTCCCTCAGTGACCTGCACTCTTTCAACCAGCCAGCTATCTAGACAAACTGATGCTCAAGGCAGAAAACCCACACACCTGTTCCCTCTGCACCGTGAGGCGACTTCTCATAAATGTGGTGTTGAAGGTTAGTCCCTTGAGTTGCTGAATCTTTTTATCTTGATTGGGGCCTTTGATGAGAGGGAGGAGCACCGGGTCAGTCCTCAGAGACCAGGTAACTCTTGGTTACCTCACCACACTTCCAAGACAAGGGCTGCGAGGATGTGCGGATGTATCTGGCTACAGGAAACCACCTGGGAACATCGAAAGTTAGGCAACTGATGGACTAGCGTGAGAATTCTGCCCTTGAGTCACTCGGATGAAGTCGGCCACAGTCTAGCTTGCAGAAATGCAGCCCTGTAAGTAGGGTCCTTAGCTTCTTCCCACTTTATATAGAGACGTGTGCAGGGCCCACCTGTCTGACCACTTACACCTCTGGTGTGCTCAGAACCCATTTCCACGGAGGACTCTTCCTGAGGCCCCTGTGTGTGCCCTGGTGTCTTCTGGCTGTCCTGGGCACAGCATCCCCACCCCAGTCATGCCTGGCCTGGCAGCGCATTTCTCAATGCCCCACCTGTCTGAGGCAGGGCTGTGGCTGGACCCGCCTTCCTTCCTGCCGGGTCCTCCTGGGTCCTGGGTGGTGGACGGACTGCGTACCCTGCGTTAGCTGTTCTTATCAGAGCGTCTGGAGGCTGGTCGCATCCCTGACTCCTCCACTGAGGCAGGCCTGGCGGGCACCCTCTGCATTCAGGATCTCTCTCTCCACGCCATTGGTGCCTGGACAGCAGCCTCGAGGAAGACACTCCCCGCATCCTTCCAGGAGAAGACACCCCAACCCAGGGCACCCCCAGGCCTTGGCTTCCCAAAGATCAGTGAAACGCCTTTCTCCCAAGCAGTTCAATCCCACTCTGCGCCAGATAACAGCCCGACACCCCAGCCGCCAGAGTAACCCTCCCTGTGCTCTCGGAGTATCAGCCAAAGATGAACAGAAGAACACCGCTGCAGAGAACCCACAGGCCATAAACCATAAACCATCATAAGACACAACGACCTGGAAATTGGGGATTTTTTTTTTCTTTCTTAGTCTGAGGACTTTTTAAATTGGTAGACTGGGGGGACACTAGACTTCATTTACAGTGCCTTGTTAAAAATCTCATCACATCCTTGTCAACAAGGTAAAACAAGACAAACTACATTTGAAGAGCTTGGTAAATGCACAATTTACCCTTCAAAGTGTTGACTCGCGAATGGCCTGAAGAAGGTCTCTAGTGGAAGGCGACAAGGCTCTTTCTGTATGTTTCCACATTTTCATCAATTACTTGAGCGATGGCACAGATAAAATGTTTATCTAATCAAGGATGACAAGTTTCCAGGAGAGATGGCAAATGCATTGGATGACAGAGTCATGAGCTAAAAAGATCAACAGATTGGAATTGCAATAGAGAGGAAATAATGTTATTTGGACACTTGGGTGCAAAAAAAGAAATGCACAAATGTAGGAGGTGTGAAAAAGACTTAGGAGATTTAATTGGATATAATTTCTGTATGTGATGATGGGGCGTTGTGACTGCCAAAAAAAAAAGCCAGGCCGTCTTAAGACTATACTCAAGGAGACTTTGTAAAGTAAGGGGCCAGAAGAGGAGTCCCCAAAATGGGGTTTCAGCCTCTGCACTTCAAAAGAGAAGAGAGGAAACGGGAGAGCACCCCAGGGACAGCCAGGAGGAACAGGGCCGTGAAGAGTCTATCCCACGGGGAACGGCTGCAGAGAGCAAGCACACGAGGGTCCCAGGAGGAGGCTGGCTGGTTCCGTGCAAGGCAGAGCGGGAAGGAAAACGCAGAATACAGAACCAACGCAGCACAGGGGCTTCAGGTTCTGGGTAAGAACACACAGTAGGATTTATTTGAAGTCAGAATGGGCTAAAGAGGTGACGAAGGTTTCTGTGGACCGGCACATTTCAGAGACTTTGTAAGCCTGACTCTACCCACTGCTCGTAACTGCGGGGTGACATTTGTCCTGTTCACAGCTGAGAACACTGACCACCAAAGGACCCGCCCAGGATCGGTCTGTCACTAGGGCCCAGAGATGGGGCTAAAATACGGATCCCCTCACACAATTCTGAGCAGACAACTCCTTTTGAGAGACAGTCCAAGGCTGGCAAGGATGCTACTGCCCAGGGCCTGTCGCCGAAAGAGGGGTCCTTCCACAACTGGTACACCTGGAGAGCCACCTGCCCAGGCTCAGAGGTAGAGACCTTAGCTTCTTCCCACTTTATATAGAGACGTGTGCAGGGCCCACCTGTCTGACCACTTACACCTCTGGTGTGCTCAGAACCCATTTCCACGGAGGACTCTTCCTGAGGCCCCTGTGTGTGCCCTGATGTCTTCTGGCTGTCCTGGGCACAGCATCCCCACCCCAGTCATGCCTGGCCTGGCAGCGCATTTCTCAATGCCCCACCTGTCTGAGGCAGGGCTGTGGCTGGACCCACCTTCCTTCCCACCAGGTCCTCCTGGGTCCTGGGTGGTGGACGGACTGGGTACCCTGTGTTAGCTGTTCTTATCAGAGCATCTGGAGGCCGGTCGCATCCCTGACTCCTCCACTGAGGCAGGCCTGGTGGGTACCCTCTGCATTCAGGATCCTTTAAGAGCCCCTCCTGTAAGAGCCTCACAGATACCTCAACCCATGTGGAAAGGCATGAAATCCTGTGGAGGGGGAAACTGCTACTGTTTCCAACCTCATACTCCAAGGAAAAGCATACGCTGTCACCACAAGTTAAATCCACTGCAGAACGTCAAATTCTTGTTTTTGTTCACAAGCCACGGAGAAAAAATAAAGACAGAAAACACATTCTGTCCAACACCAGGCCAAGTTCTCCCTGGAGGAGAGAAGTGGGGCTCACAGATTTGGAACACAGGATCTCAACTGCATCAGACGACCGCTGCTCTTCATCCCGAGTTCCCATGGAAGCACATGCCCACCTTTATCTCAATTCTCAAACAGCTTTCCTTCCACCTATCAGTTGCTCTTTATAAACAAGTCAAACTTTCCTCTGCAAGTCACAGAGAAGCCGGCCCTCTGGAACTTGGTACACACACTCTTTATTTGGTGCTGAAACTCAGACCACACCAAGATGCCCTAATGTTGAGAGAGTTACCACCCAATGAAAAAATCTATATGTTCTTTCACAGTAGTTGAAAAGCTCATTCTATTTTTCTTTACAAGTTCAGGTTGAGAACAATACAATCCTCAAGTACCCAGAGAACTCTGAGAAACTGAGCAACACTTGCCTTTTAAAGCAAACCACTTAGTTAAAAAGAAATGATAAAACGAACTTACATACAAAACAGAAAGAGACCCACGGTCCTAAAGAACAAACTTATGGCTGCAGGGGGGAGGGGGGAGGAGAATGGGGGAAAGGGGTTGGTTAGCGAGCTTGGTAGGACATGTACACACTGCTATGTTTAAAATGGGTAACCATCAAGGACCTACTGTATAACGTAGTATCCAGAACTCTGCTCAACATTACAAGGCAGCCTGGACGGGAGGAGAGTTTGGGGCAGAATGGATGCCTGTGTATGTACGACTGAGTGGCTGAGTCCCTTTGCTGTCCACCTGAAACTATTAAAACACTCTTGATCAGCTATCAGATCAAATCAGTCACTCAGTCGTGTCCGACTCTTTGCGACCCCATGAATTGCAGCATGCCAGGCCTCCCTGTCCATCACCAACTCCCAGAGTTCACTCAGACTCACGTCCATCGAGTCAGTGATGCCATCCAGCCATCTCATCCTCTGTCGTCCCCTTCTCCTCCTGCCCCCAATCAGCTATACCCCAATATAAAATAAAAAGTTAAAAAAATATATCTTTCTTCAAATGTCCCTGATTTTATTTTAAAGATCTATATCATGCTTATAAGCCTCATGTTATACTTTCCAGGTTGCTCTAGTGGTAATGAACCTGCCTGCCTAATGTAGGAGACGTAAGAGACCCAGGTTCAATCCCTGGGTCGGGAAGACTCCCTGGAGAAGGGAAAGGTAACCCACTCCAGTATTCTTGCCTGGAGAATTCCATGGACAGAGGAGTCTGGCGAGCATGGGATCGCAGAGACTCAGACGTGATTGAAGTGACTTAGCACACATACTTACTAACACTTTTCTTTCCAAAGATACAATGTTTTTAGTCTCACTTCTAACTAATCAGTAATAGAGCACATATCTGACCATTTAAAAAACTAAAGCAAACCACTTAGTGAGGCGTAAGGGGCCAAATGCAGCCACAGCATTTGCATTCCTCTTACCTATGCCTTCCAGGTGGGCGGGCTCAGGGACACTGGGGCCAGGGGAGCACCTCCCAGGTGGGCGGGCTCAGGGGCACTGGGGGAGCACCTTCTAGGTGGGCAGACTCAAGGGGGCTGGGGGAGCACCTTCCAGGTGGGCAGACTCAAGGGGGCTGGGGGAGCACCTCCCAGGTGGGCGGGCTCAGGGGTGCTAGGGGAGCACCTCCCAGGTGGGCGGGCTCAGGGGCGCTGGGGGAGCACCTCCCAGGTGGGCAGGCTCAGGGGCGCTGGGGGAGCACCTCCCGGGTGGGCGGGCTCAGGGGCGCTGGGGGAGCACCTCCCAGGTGGGCGGGCTCAGGGTTGCTGGGGAAGCACCTTCCAGATGGGCAGACTCAGGGGCACTGGGGGAGCACCTTCCAAGTGGACAGGCTCAGGGTTGCTGGGGGAGCACCTCCCAGGTGGGTGGGCTCAGGGGCACTGCGGGTGGGGGAGGAAGGAGCACTGAAGGCTGAAGTCCCAAAACACCAGGCTGTCACCCCGCCATCACTCCAAGAAGGCAGCAGATATTCACAAAGCCACACAGCAGTTCATTTGGGCCTTGAGCCTGTCCAAGGCTCCTTCTCATTGGTGGAGGGTGACAGGCAAGCCCACCTGCTGGGCTGTCGTCCTGGAGGATTAAAGAGCCTGGAATGGAACAGGTGGACACCCCTCACCCGACCCTCCGATTCAGTCTCCTTGCACCCTTACATCCAATCCACATTGTGTCAATTTGCTTAAAAGTCAGCAGCATGGTACAGGTAAGAACTATTATGCTTTAAAAAACAAAAAACAAAAAAAAAGAAAACCTGGAGACATAAAAGTATGCCAATTTCGTGCAATGGGGTTCCTTCAAGAGCTCCCTGGTACTGGATAACGGACACACTTCCAAATGCACCCAGAAAGGAGATGAGGGCGCTGCCGGGCAGTTCCCCTTAGGTGCTCTGGGAGAGCCCAGACTTTCCCCCACGTCTCCTCTTCAGGACAAGGTCCAGTGTGCCTTTCAGAATGCCACCTTGGACAGGAGGGAAATGAGGGACGCTCCTCTATCATGGACACACGGAGCCCCGGGGGGGAGGCCTCTGCAGCCGTGTTCCCCGCATCCTGCGGCTGAAGACAGAGCTTCCTGGACCGCAGCCACGTTTATGGGCTGCGCAGAACCAAGCTCCGAGCACGTGATGAAAATGAAGCTGCTCCCAGAGGAAAAAGTCTAAACCAAAGCCTCAAGTCTCAATCATCGGCAAATCCCGTCCCCTAGGCGTGGGGCGGCCCACCCGGGCGGGGTCAGCACGGACTGCCTGCGCCAGCCCGCCCAGGCGCCCTGCCTCGGGGGCTAACAGGGCTCCCGGGCACGGCGCTGCGGCGGGAGGAGGGGGCGGCAAGTCCGGGAGACAGGGCAGGAAGAAGAGGGGGTCCTCACGGACCCGGCAGCAGGGCTGGAGGGGGGCGAGCAGGCCGGTGCCCCCACCCCGGGGATCGGGACACCATCCCGCCTTCCCACTCCCGGGGCAGTGCCTCGGGAGGAGAGGCACAAGCCAAAGGCTGGACACCAGGGCCCAAGGTCCCCCGGCTCCTCACACGCCGCAGCCTCCAGCCTTCCTCGCCCGGGCTCTGGGCACTCAGGGCAGGACGTCAGTCCTTCTCCCTATCAGAGCCCCCACGTCAGCGGGCAGCAGCTGCCTCCAAGGTATCAGATGGAAAGCAACAAACTCGGGCGAACACGTACTGAGTGCTCCCCACTTCTAAATGCAGGGCCTATGGGAAAGATTTCAGAGAAACGCTCTGACTCCTGGAAGAGAAATCTCTATCTTGTTTGTATTTCTAGCAGAGCTTGGTAACTCAAATGCTCCTGGAGACTCCAGTATTTGTGGTCCTCCATCTACAGTAAGATCTCCAGGGCAAGACGATTAGACAAATGAGAACCAAAGTATTTTTACCCTATCAGAAAAGCAACAATTAAAAATCTCCTAACACCAAGCTTAAGTGAAGATGGAGTGCAGAGACGCTCCTCCCTTTGGTAGGAGGGCAAATGTGTGGCTATTTTGAACCGCACCATCCGACTAAAGCTCAAGTGCCCAAAACTCTTTGGCGAACTCCTCTTCTGGGGACCCATCCCTCACAAAAGGAGGGGCAGATAGATAAATGTGAAAGCATTCCCCAGAATCTTAGTTACAAAATCAGAAACCAGGAAACAGCCTAAATGTCCATCTTTTAAAGAAACCGCTGGCGTTCCCTGGTGGCCCAGTGGTTAAGACTCCGCACGGTCACTGTATGGGGGACAGGCTGGATCCCTGGTCAGGGAACTAAGATCTGGTGCTGCAGCCAAAACAATCATGCATGCCTGCAAAGCAGCTTCAGTCGTGTCAAATTCTCTGCCATCCAGTGGACTGTAGCCCTCCAGGCTCCTCTGTCCATGGGACTCTCCAGGCAAGAATACTGGAGTGGGTTGCCATTTCCTCCTCCAGGGGATGTTCACGACCCAAGGATCGAACCCACATCTCTTCTGTCTCCTGCAGCGGCAGGTGGGTTCTTTACAACTAGCGCCACGTGGGAAGCCCTAAAAAATAAGAAACTGCAAGGTCTCCTTACAGTGATCAGTGCAGATGGATTACAAAGAACAGAGAGTATCAATATGTTGCTGATTTTTTAAAGCCCTTTCACAAAAGAGAAGTCCAATGAACACCACCTCAGCCAAGCAGGTCAAGGTTAACATTGCCGAAGGCAGGTCATGTTGACACTGCGTTCCTTGACTACACTGTGACCTCACCTCTGGGGCCTCCCCCTCCCCAAACCTAGGACCCCAGTCTACTCACAGGAAAACCATCAGACAAACCCCAACTGAGGGACACATTGTGTAAAACCTGACCAGTGTTCCTCAAAACCGTCACAGCCACCAAGAACAAGCGATGTCTGAGACTCCGTCACACACCAGAGGAGGAGACAGACACACAACCAAATGAACGAACGCAGGATCCTGCCTGGGGTCCTGGGACAGAAGAGAAACCCAGGGCAGAAATGGCAAAATCTGAAAAAAAGTGCTGAGTTTTCATGAATGAACAGCGATGTGGACACGCTGATTCCTTACCTGTGGCACGCGCCATGGCAACACGGAATATTAACAGGGTACACAGGGACTCTGTACTGTCAGGGCAACTTCTGGGTAACCTAAAACTACTCTAACAGAAGAAGTTCTCTTTAAAAAGAGACAGATCGTGACGCAGAGGGAGGAAGACACTCGTGACAAGAGGGGTCCTATTTACATTTTCTGTTGCTTGTTTTGCTTATTTGACTATGTTGGGTCTTGGTTGCACCATACCAGACCTTTCCTTGGGGTGCACGGACTTTCTAGTTGTGGGGCAAGGGCTCAGCAGGGCATGTGGGATCCCAGCTGCCCGACCAGGGATCAAACCTACGTCCTCTGCATCGGAAGGTGGATTCTTAACCACTGGACCACCAGGGAAGTTCCCGTTGTTTTTTAACTATCGATACTGCTCTGTGGCGGCTTCCCTTCTCACCTGCCAGCAGGTGTATAAACACACAGGTAAGAACGCCTGGAGGAGACGCACTGAGCTGTTAGCAATGATTACTTCCAGGGGCGGGAGGGGTGGATTCAGAGACACGAGGGAGAGGAGAGGGGCGACCACCTCTATCTACTCTGTGACTCTGGGTTGTTTTAATTTTTACAAGGAGCACACATTCGTATTTTATGTGTGCATGCATGCAAAACCATTTCAAAAACAAAGTAGCTCTCTCTGCCACAGGACACTATCTGAGATAGATTACCTTGAAAACTACAAACTGCACAGTTTGTGCACAGTCTATGTTAAAGAAACACCCAGGACATGACATGTTTGCTCTGGGTAGTGGGTATCTGTGAAGCTTACCTTTGGAAAACAAGCTGGAAGGAGGAGGACTCTGAGAAGAGTGGGGTGAGGAGTTCAGCACTTTTGCTCCTTACCTTCTGCTCAAGTGTTGTATCAGAAGCATGTATCTTTAAACAATCATCATCATCAAAATGCCAACAAATCCTCACACTTCATCCCTTACTTGTTCTTCCATCGCCTTGTCCCTGAACCACACCCAAAGGAGCTGATGGAACAGTTTATAATTCTGCCTCTAGGGCGCACCCCCACTCCCCTGCCTGGCGGCTGTGGGAGTTTGGGGGGAGTGCCATCAAGCAGCACCCTGGCCGTGGCCCCCCAGCCCTCCCTCAGCTGTTAGCTGGACCTCCGGTAACAGTCTCTCTGTCCAACAGGATCCGCGAGTGTGGATACCGTTCTCCCTGTAGCTTCCCGGCAGAGCTGGGAGAATGTGGTAACTGACACCCATAACAACAGGAAAGGATGGCACGATCCGAACCTGCCTTCTGAATCATCTTTAAACTATGCAAGGTCTCCTCCTGCAGTAAGTACATTTGAATATTTTGGATTAATACTTTCTGATTAATCAACCAGGACAAACCCCAGGGTCCCCAACTGGAGTATCTGAAAACCCACTGCAACTGCCCAAAGCTGTTGCTCCTTGAAAGGATATCAAAAGCAAACAGACAGAACTATAAGACATCTAGGGGGAGGAAACAGCACAATAAATATGAAAAATTGCTATTCCAAGTTGCTTTTAAAATCAAGTGACTTAATTTCACTAACATTGATTTTTTTTTTTTTCCCCCGGAGTGATTTAATTTTGCTAACACTGGCTGAGCTTCTGTTTACTTGACATTGACAACTGGGCAAGCCAAAGTCACCACCCACCTCACAGAGGCGGGCAGGAGGCAGGAATACCAGGCCGGGGGGGACCGTCCAAATGCGGGTGCTGATGCGCGGAAGCACAGGGGCTTCAAGGGAGCCTCGGAGGTGAATCGTGGTTTCTTTTTGAGGATTGGGGTCCCTCCCTGCTATAAACCAGGGTCTTTTCTCCAAAAACCTATTAAGACTCTGCATGCAATTTCAAGAGCCCTGAACCTCATTTTCGGTCTCCTGAGCCAAAGATCACTAACCAAGTACTCTTGGGTCTTAAGCGTCTATTGAATATAATACCACTTCGCAGATGAATCAACTGAGGTGCAGGGAATCAAATGGCTTTCTCAAAATCCCTCCACTAGCTGGTGGCAGGGCAGAAAAGCAGCCTTCATCTCATGACGCCAAGCAGAGATGTTTCCAGAGAACAAGCAGCTCACCCAGCAGAGGTAAGCCTTGGCACCCCCCCCCCCAAAAAAAGCATTATAACACCATTCCGATATGTGCCAATTCTGCACAATGGTACATCCGTGAAACAGGAGCGTCGTAACACCCCTGGTATCAGTCTGTGTAGTAAGCCTGAATGAGAGCTCTGCACAACTGCCCTGCAGGCACCCGGGCCAGGGCTGGAGGCCCGGTCCAAACCCTACATTCTGCTCACGAAGCAAGAATCCGTGCTCAGGTCACCAGAGAACACACTGGCGGCCCAGGCCGCGGCCACCTTGTCCTCCCCTTAACACCAACAAGGCACGCTGAGCCCTCAGCCAGCGAGGCCCAGGGCCCTCTCCAGCAGCGCCCACCGCTTTCTGGAACCCAGAGCGCGCGGCGCCTGAGAGGCTCCACAAGAACACACCTCCAGACAGCTACCCTGCCGCGTGTCCTCGTCTGCTCAAGTCCACCCCGAACCAGGGAGGGGGTCATAGGAGCTTTGTCTCCAGCTGAGAGGTGAGCAGCTGCGGCCTTCCCCGTGAAGCTGGAGAGGGCAAAGCCAAAATGAGACAGAGCTCTGCAGCTGTAACTTTTCAGAGCTCTGTTCCTTTGTCCGAATTTAACCATCACCCGATGACAGCCTTGGAGCCAAATGGCATGGATGCCAAGTCCTGGCGGCCACAGCCACCTCTTCCCTGACAACCTCACAGCACCTGGCTGGGGGCTGGGTCCCGGGCCTGACCGACCGTGACACACCTGCTACCACGGCAGTGCTCTGAAAATGCAAATCTGACGGTGCCCTTTCTTCCATTTCAAGTCCTTCAAGGCCTTCCAGACAAAACCTAACCTCCCTGGAGCCCTTATGATCTGACTGTGCCAAGGTCACCAGCCTCAGCTCCTGCAGGCCCCTTGTCGGACAGTACCTGGAGCCACCTCAGGTTCCCAAACTCCAGGACCCCAGGTACACAGGCTTCCCAGGAGCTCCTTCGGGCAAAACACTCTTTCTCCACATCAGCCTTCAACACCCATCTTGGTCCCAACTTGACCCTTCCCTCTCTGCTCAGCCATGGGACCCTGGCAGCATCCACCTGCCTGCGGATTTAGGGGCTCCCTTGCTACTGGACTATGAGCCCGTGGGTGGCAGAGACTGTATTTATTCTCTTTCACAAAGCTCCACCCAACCAAGGTCTAAGGAGTAGCGGGTCTCAGCACGTACCAGACAATGAATACCAAAGACAAAATCAGCCGCTAGCTGTGGTTCACGCAGTCTCTCCTCTCTCCTCCTACCCAAAGCGTCAGGGTTAAGTCAGTGTGTGCCCAGATCAGCCGATATACATCGGGTGGAATGGCCAAGAAACGGATAAATTAGAATCATCTAAAACTGGTTTCCATTTAGCTTTGTAATATGATTTGGGGCCATAAAACTGACTTTCCTCATTATACTTGGCCTAAGATATTATTAAAATGAATTTGCAATTTTCAAATTATGTTAACAAATGGCACCCAATTATCTGCAGAGTGGCAGGGCAAAAATCAAAGCTCTGAAAAATCATACAGGAAAGATTTCAAGTTTGGAGGATAAGAAAAGGAAGAAAAAATGTATATGTGGAATGCATACTGTGGGACCCATCTTTCAACAGGGTATCCCAAAAATCTAGAAACTCAAGGGGGCTACATTAATTTGCTGCAAATCAGTCACTAAGTATTAACACTGGGTGGAATGCAAGCCCAGATTTACCGAGGCCAAACCCCACGCATGCTCTCAGCACAGGGCGGAGCTCCTCCAACTGCGATTCCCCTCCTATTCACTAAATGGTAGCATCCCAATGGCTAAATTTGCTCCTTCTAAAACAGAAAATAAAAAAGCTCCCTGCTCTCATCTGGATAAGCTCTAGTTATGTTTGTAAAACATTCAGAAAAGGCCATAAAAAGATCTTCACTGAGGGCTGTGCTAAGTATTAAGTATTATTCAATAAACCACAGCTTGGCAGCTGCCAGCTGACGTCTAGAACCTGGAAAGAGCGCTGGCTGAATACATCGTGTTTTTTTTCTTTCCTGTTTCAATTTCTAGGTGTAGTTTACATTCATCTGCCCCCCCTTCTATGAAAAAACATAAAACAAAGGAGCAGAGCTACAGTAAGACACAACCAGAGTAGGTGGCATATTATGATAAACAAAGATGACAATAAAACATTTTTCCAGCTGTGATAAACGTATTTAGATCTATCGTAGAGGCTGTTGGAGCTACAACTGAAAAAGATCAAAATTACAAGTTGTTTATAACATAGAATTTGTGTCTTTAAAGCTTTCATTTTTTAGGCAGAAGTTGTCTCCCTAGGAGATCATTTCCTTACCTTTTTTTCAGGCTTGAACTTTTTTTTTAAGTTATGACTTTTTGGAGGCTGTCAACACATCCAAAGTGATTTAACAACTGGCTAAGGGCTGGGCAGCACTGTTTGCAAATGAACAAAAGCACTTGGCTCAGCTCAGAGGCCAAGCTGGTAAAGATGCTGCTCCGAGTGGCCTCCTCAGCCTGCAGAGCTATTCCAGGATCCATACCCACCAGGTGGTCACAACACTCGCATCTCATTACAGCTTGATATTTTGAACAAGGAGTTCAATTAACAGCTGTCTCAATGTCCCAGAGACCAAGAAGAAAGAGAGTAAGAGAAATGAGAAATTATGTCCAGATGTCTAAACATCCATGCCTTCGTGCCATTTCTTCGCCTCTGAAAGCATTTGGTTTCTATATAGAGGCTTCCCTTCCATACTCAGCACACACACACACACACACCAAAAAACTTTAAACAATAAACCTTGCCATCCAACTGTGACTGATGAGATGTGCTTGTGAAATTGGCTTGTCAGATGCACTTACATAAGAGGATCCCCACTTGATTGCAGTTCATAACATCCCTTACATCTTAAAAACTTCAATAAGGAACAATTTCCTCAACAAGCAAAACTATTGTATAGGAAACTAAGCTGAGCTAAGATGACCTCATCCCTTAGAAACTGACGGCAGTAAACGCGTGGTAGCCCAGCTGGGCAGTGCCCACAGAAGCACACATCCATCTGTGGGAGCCAGCGGACCGGCCGGCCCCCTCCCTGCCTTGTAAGCGGGAACGGCCCCCAAATCCGGAGGAGAGTCAACAGAACCGGATAACATCAGATTGTGAAAGACTTAGTTTACTAAATGGAACACTTTACTTTTTGAATCCTAAAGTAAACATCCAGATCACTTGAGGCATCGCTGAGGTGCACCCTTGAAAAGGCACTTTATCTCCCTTTGAAGTCAAACTAGTCCGATCCTCTAAAATCCTTGTAATGTCAACTCAACTCCACCTGTCTTAATGACCACCTACTATGTGCCAGGCACTCTGCCAGACCCTAGGGAAACAAAGAACCTGTCCCCTGCTCTTAAAGAACCCCTGTAACCATGCAGGGAGAGAAAGATAAAGCAATCACCCCAGTACCAGGGAGTGCATGCAAGATACACTGGTTGGAAGGAGGTCATTGACACACAAGGTTAATCAACTCTAGGGAGGAAGGGCTGCACAGCAGCCTACTTGAAGCAAAATGCAGAGCAAGAGAAGTTCAGCATTACCACCCACTGCATCTGAGATTCCCCAAACAATTGAACGTAAATTTCAAAAGCATCCCAGGGAAAGATGTTAGTTTCTACGTCCCTAAGGGAAATGTAAAAATGTAGACAAGTTCTTCAATTAAATCTCTAACATTTCTGAGTCAACTATTTAAAGACTCCTCTTTATTTGACACTTTTCCCCACAAAAAATAATCCAAGAGCACAGACATGCTTTTTCAACGTGTAGGTTGGTGTCCTCGGACCCTAACCAGAACACCGATTCACCCAACAGGAATACCCTCAGCAAACACTTCTCCTAGAATGTTCTCAGCCCTTCCTGGAAAACAACTCAGATCATGTTTGTGAATGCAAGAGCCCTGGTGTCCTTTGGGAGATGGAAGTTACTCAAAACCACGTCAAACCAGATAGTGACGGCAGGCTCTCTGGGGCCAGACGGTACGGCAGGCCCCTGTGGGGTCCAGGGTGCAGGCTGCTGGCACACCCACCCTGCCGTTCGCTTACCATCCTGCCCCCAGAGGAACCGGGGACCGGGGACACCCTCAAGGGCAGCTAAGCCCTCCCTAGTCTCTCTCCACCCTACATGGACAATCACCCCCCACAAAGGGAACGGTGCAAGGCCTCCATCAAAACCCCGGGTCAGTTTCACATGACCCAAGACAGATCCCAGCACTTCTCCCCCTCCACCCACCCATGCTGAATAATGACAATCTCCTCCCCCTACATGTACCAGACAATAATTCAGATGACATCCGAGCAATCCTAAATTCAAGAATCTTGGCTTAATGCAGGTCTAAGCCAGAGACATGAGCAGAATTTTCAAATGAAACTGAGCCAGACTTGCATGGCCCTGAGGTTGGAGCAGGAGCCGGAGAGGACCCAAGCCGCCCTTCCCACCATCACAGAGCATCACCCAGCACGATGGTGTCCCACCTCTGCAGCCCGTAACGACCTGAGGATATGCAAGCTGCCCTCTGGAGCTCCCCAAACACCCAGCAAATGGCAATGCTACCTCAACTTGGTCTATCAAGAGGTTATCCCTTGGGATGAATCCAAATATGCCAGCACCTTCCTCTCCATAAAGCCTGTGAGGTCAGTGCATCGCACCCACTGCACAGACTACAAAATCAACGGACATCTCCCTTAGAACAACAGTAACTGCTGGTGGTGGATGCAAAGCAAGAATTAAACAAGTAGGTGTGTGTCATGTGTCGGGCGGACTGTGAAACAAGTAAGTGCAGAGAAAGGAGACAGGGTGCTTGGCCTCAAGCAGCTCCCGATCTGTCAGCAAGGCAGACATGTGAAGAGACAAGAGCCTAACGCAAGCACAAGACTCAGGAAGCTTAAAGACGGAAGAAATTAATTCTGGTTCTTTGTGGGAGGGAGGGAGGCACAAAACAAAGCCCCAGGAGGTCTAATCAGGAATAAAAAAAAGTACCTAAAAAGAGAAAGAATGAAAACAGATATGAGGAAAGAACGCCACAAAGAAAATTCTACAGACAACTAATTTTTAAATGGGATGAGACTGATTTGTTGGAAATTTTTAACTTACCAAAATTAATTTAAAAAAAGATACCTGGACAAACCAATAGCTATGGAAGAATTTTTTTAAGTTGTTACAGAACAATCCATTTTAAAAACATCTGCCTCCACTATATGGCCACTATATCAACTGTTGCAGAAAAGGTAAAAAGAAAAATCACTGGTCATTCATTTTACAAAGCTAGCATAAACCTGATAGCAAAACTGGGAAAAGAGAGCTTACAAACAGAACCACAAAAATTATATCACTTAAAAATTTTGATGAAATGTAAGCAAACCAAATTAAATTAGGAATCGAAAGAGTTACCCACCACAATCAAAAACAGTCTGTCTCAGGAATTTGAGGAATTACTACCAGGTAATCAATTCCCACATCACCTCAATGGGTATAACAACAACATCTGAGTCTAAATGGATACCAAAATGACATCTGATGACATTCAACACCCATCCCTCATTAGTCACCCATGAAAACGGGACGGCTTTTCAACGTGATGAAAATCTCTCTTAAACCAAAGAATATCACACATATCGAAGAATACCATTACCATTAATATAACCCAAAAGGACAAATATCTCCATAATCGGCTTCCCTGTTAGCTCAGCTGGTAAAGAATCCGCCTGTAATGCAGGAGACCCTGGTTCGATTCCTGGGCTGGGAAGATCCCCTGGAGAAGGGATAGTTACTCACTCCAGTATTCTTGGGCTTCTCCAGTAAAGAATCTGCTTGCAATACAGGAGAACTGGGTTTGATCCTTGGGTTGGGAAGATCCCCTGGAGGAGAGTATAGCAACCCATTCCAGTATCCTTGCCTGGAGAACCCCCATGGACAGAGGAGCTGAATGCGGCTTGGCTGACCCATCCCCCACAGCAGGCCCACTAACTATCTCCCACCTACTAGCTCCAGCTGGCTATGTGAGGAAGGGACAGTTGGTTAAGCAAGGCTTGCAGGCAAGTCATTCTGCCCTTTTGCCCTTTGCCTTTATATCTTCCTCCTTCTGCCTGCAACACACATGTGATGTTTGGAGGCACAGGAGCCACCTTGTGACATGAGGACCAAAGACACACAGATGGATGGAGAAACAGAAGCCTGGACTGTGGTCCCCCGTGCCCACATTGAGCACACTGCAGCGGCCACAGGCTGCTTTCCTCTAGACTTCCTAAACTGGAAAATAAGCAGCCCTGGAATGTAGCCATGTATCTTCCTAAATGATACATAACTGAAACAGAGTTAAGTACTGAAAAAACTGGAGACAAAATTATCCTTATTGGTTATCAGTGACTCTGCTTAGAAAAATCAGGAGGATCAACTAGGGGAAAGAAAAAAAAAAAACTATAATCAGAGCAATCAATGAATTGGGTAAATACAAGATAAGTACACAAAATTCCATAGCTGTTCTCACATAAGCAATAATCAGTTAAAAGATATAAAGGGAAATAAAGATTCCTCCCACATGAGCAACAAAAGTGTTAATTACCTAGGAATAACCCAGAAGGAAAAATATAAACCCTATGCCATTGTATGATTTCTTAACAGATAAATAAAAGTTGAATAGAGAGACATGAAATGTCCTTGACTGAGAAGTCCACATTTTGGAATTGTTATTTTCTTCCAAATTGATTTATTAACAATCCAAACCAAAACCCAATGGATTTTTCTGTTTTAGGAGGGCAGTGGAGAAGACAACTTGCAACAAAACGGAACAACACACACACACACCCCTTCATATAGAATGCCTCTCCAAAAATATTTAACTCAGTGCAGAGTCTTCCTGGAAGATGTTAATACACAGAATGAAGCTACCGTATATAAGACAGTATGATTTTACTACAAACGGCACACAGAGCAGTGGGAAAAGATAGTTCTTAAACAGACGCTATAATAGAAAATATTTTAGATAATCCAATGAAGATAAAACATCACCATGTTGGGAAAACTGAATATTCAACAGGCAAGGTATCTCATTTTATTGAAATACAAAATAAATCCTCAAAGCAATAAAGAACTAAAAGAAAAAGGTGAAACATAAGCTAAAACTGAACTGATTTTGGCATGAGTACAAACTTTCCAAGCAAAAGAAAGACCATAATTAAAGACCATAATGAAGAGGCTGCTATTCCATATTAAAATGAAACACTGTATATTTCAACAAGTGAAAAAACAGACAGACAGACAGACAGCAGACTAGGAAAGACACCTGCAATACGGAGAGCACAGGGCAAAGCACCGCAGGGTAAACTCCTGGGTAGAGAGGGCCACACCAATCCAAGAGTGAACTGACAGAAAGCCCATCGAAAGATGGAAGAAAGATCGCCTCAATAATTCTTTAAAAGGAAATTAAAGCAGTGAGATTAAATTGTTTAAACGCTAAAACCGCGAGGCTCAATTTAGCATTCAATACTGACAAAGAGCAGGGTGCTGGGTACTGTTGATGGAGTTTAAACTACAGTTCTCTGGAAAGCAATCTGGCAATATTTATCTAGGATCAAAAGTATACACACGTAAAAAAATTCCTGGTATTCCACTCTTTCAACTTTTAGGAGTCTAACCCAGAGAAATAATAAGAGTAGTACCAACAAGAGTACACGTGATTTTATCATATTATTTTTAATGGCACAAATTGTAAAATGCTTAAATCTAGCAATTATACAATTTTAATAACTAAAGACCATATTCCAGATGATAAAAATATAATGCAGCAGGCAAAAATTCACAATGTGATGCTAAGCAGCACGGGAAGGAGGATAAAAATTTGCGTACAGTGAACACTCATTTTTGTTTTCTTAAATATATACGTACACAGGTAAGTTGAGGGAGATAAAAAAAAGACCTCAGGAAATTACAATGAACTATTAACGGTTACCTCTACACTGACTACAGATGATTTTTATTTTCCTTTTCTCCTAATGATAGTTTCCAATTTTCCCCTAATAACCATTTATTACTATTATAATTTGAAAAAAGCAATAAATGTAATAATTGTAGTATAAGGTGGCAGGCAAATTTGCCCCTAATTAAAGGTTCATTGTTCATCGTAGTGGCATATTATCTTTAAACAGGTCAAATATGTGAAGCGATGTACTGCCGTGCACACGCATGATTGTTGAATCAATTCTCACTGCCACCGAACCCTCTCGACCGCAGGATCGTCTACAGGAGGCAATGGGCTCCACCGAGAGTGCAGTGTGTGGAAGGAGGCAGGAGGCCTTGCTGGGGCTGTGATCTGAGAACTCTCTGGCATCCATTTCTTAGCTTTTCATAAAACCCACCATGTGCCAAGTACCATGGACCCAACAGTGAGCACAATTCTTGCTTTCATGGAGCCTTCAGTTTCTCTTTCCCAAATTTCAGGTTAAAGTGATAGTGACTACTGTTTTGTCCTTTTGATACGTGCGATTATGATTTGATCCTATCTCAATACCTGGGTTCGACCCCTGGGTTGGGAAGATCTCCTGGAGAAGGGAAGGCTAGCCACTCCAGTGTTCTTGCCTGGAGAAGTCCATGGACTGTATAACAAATCCTATCTCAATACCTGGGTTTGACCCCTGGGTTGGGAAGATCCCCTGGAGAAGGGAAGGCTACCCACTCCAGTGTTCTTGCCTGGAGAAGTCCATGGACTGTGTAGTCCATGGGGTCGCAAATAGTTGGACACGACTGAGCGACTTTCACTCATTCACTCCCTCCCTGTCTCAATACAAGAATCAGATTCATTCTGCAGTTATTATTTTAAAGCACGTCTAAAATCCACTCTTCCCCCAAAGACACAGGTTGGCTATAGATAGCATTAACACTCTGACCATTCAGAGACCACCACCAACTCATTCTGCCAATTGAACTTGTCTCTGACCTCCAGGATGGCCTTCACAGACGACAGAAACAGGGCTCCCCAGTTTGTGCAAATATTTCCTAGAGAAAACTGCAGTGACGATGTAAAGTTCACTGGCTGAAGAGAAAGGGGAGCTAGCTAGATTTCCAGAGAGAAGAACACACTGGCCTCAAACACACAAAATGAGAAACCAATTCGCAGAGCCCAACACAGAGGGGCTGCTTGTCAGGTGTGTGCACAGTACCTAGTTAGCAGAACAAGCAGCAAGTTTAAAAAGCTGGTGCTCCATCTGCTAATTCAAAACACCCTGCTCCCAAGAGCTCTCTCTACACCATCAGCAAAAACTGGAAAGACTTCTTCATCGGCCAGAGGTGAGGCTGGCCTAACTGTAAAAAGAGCTTGCACCTCACGTGGGAGGAGCCAGCAGTTACCACCTGTTTCAAAAGGTGGTGTTTCCAAAGATGATGTGTAAGGCTGTGCTGTGCTGTGCTGAGTGGCTCAGTCGTGTCCTACTCTTTGCAACCCCATGGACTGTAGCCCACCAGGCTCCTCTGTCCATGGAATTCTCCAGGTAAGAATACTGGAGTGGGTAGCCATTCCCTTCTCCAGGGGATCTTCACAACCCAGGGATTGAACCTAGGTCTCCCACATTGCAGGTGGATTCTTTACCATCTGAGCCACCAGGGAAGCCCAAGAATACTGAAGTGGGTAGCCTATCCCTTCTCCAGAGGATCTTCCCAACCCAGGAATTGAACCAGGGTCTCCCTCGTTGCAGGCGGATTCTTTACCAGCTGAGCTACAGGGAAGCCCATGTGTAAAGCTACTAAGAGTCAAAGGTCTTCGTGCTTAAAAAAAAAAATAAGTCACTAAAAACTAAAAGTCATACCAGGGGATTGTGTACTCTTTCCCATTTTTTAATTGTTGAGCGAGGCCCCCAAAAACTAGAGATAGAGAGCTGTTATTCCCCCACTGGTTGGGAAGCTGAGGAAAGACTTTCCTGCTTATGATCTTTAGGAAGAGTCCCCCAGAAGAGGGGCTGTTCCACCAATATATCAATTAACCAGATTGCGTAAAACCATGTGCCCTCCAAATAGATGCTATAGACTATAACCCCAGAGAAGGCAGACAGCAGCACCTTCACATGCTCCCAGATGCAAACGCAGCCTAGTATCTTCAAAGAACAGGTACTGGACCACACAAGGGGAGCTGGACATTAGGAATTCTAACCAGAAACATTGTCGTTCACCTTCATGAACGCCTAGATCAAGTTATCACTAGATATCCTGCTTCAGCTTTTTAGACACCTGGATTTGGGGGCCTGCGGGTAGGGGGTCCATTCACCATGGATGAAATGATTCTGGGGCCAGAATTAGTTTACACAATCAGGACCACTTCAGTGGCCAAGATATCATCCCTTAAAGCTGGAAAGGTTGTTGTACTTCTCAAAATCTTGTGACTCTTATCACAAATTAGATCAGAACTTTCAAACGGGAGGAATAAAATTTGTAGCACGGAAGCGTTTGAATGTGAGACACTTCTGCGGCTCCACACTTTCATTTCATGGAAAGGGTTGGTGGGGAAAGGGGAAGTCTGACATTCCATCATTTTCTTGATTACTTTGGATCTTTCTCCCTTGTTACAAGAATTATAAACACTCCCACTTCTTTTATATTCAGAAAGTGTCATCTGTACCTGAGTAAGTCTTTCAAAAGTAAACGTTATGAGGGAAACAGCTGCATTGTTGCAAATGTGTGTGTGCACTAGCAAACTCACTACTGCTTGGGTTATATTCACACACTCACACCCACCATAAAGCTAAGAAGGAAACTATAATGTCACCTGTGCACTTCTGGGCTGATTAAACTGAAGTTCTTTCAATTTATCGCCTTCATACAGCCTGTCCAAACAAAAAGATCTCGAGAATTCCTTTGTAACAGCCCAAACAAGAGCCTAAACTTGCAAAGCTGTTTTTCAGAGCTCAATAGTACAACAACAGGAAGTAGAACTTCTGGGCCAGGGATTTCGCTATTTACTTTTTCTTCAATGGCTGCTTTTAAACGAGAGAGAGAAAAAATGTCCAAAGGCATTACAAATCCTGGAAGCTACAAATCAGGAAGTGGGAAATGGTTGATGCTGAAATGGCCAGCCTAAAAATCCTGGCTCTTTCATGTCGTCAAGTCTCCAGAGCTAGGAATTTCAGAAATCTTAGGCACTCTGCATTATTTTCTGAACCTTAGAAGAACCAAGATTTGAGCAAGAAAGGCCAGGGAGAATTAAGCAGTGAGTAAGCCCCTAACCTCTGGCTCCGTGCCCCGACCAGCATACATACCTTGCCCCCATAATTAAAGGTTCACTGGGAACTCACTGTCTACAAACGGGGTTTTGTTTATGATGCTGCTCCAGAGGACCAGGCACGGGGTCCTGGTGGGCACAGACAGCTGGCCTCACACCTCGGCCCCCTCATTCCCACACGGTGTGGAGCCTGCAGCAGATCTAGGACTAAATATTTCACATCTCAGAACACCCGATGGTTGATGCATATCGTCACACTGGTTTTCAGGGAAGACTCTACCTGACAGAGGCTACTAAAGCTGAGTAAAACTCAAAGGTCCATGAAACAGTTGCATGAATGCTTTCAGATGTCAGATTTGAGCCGGGCATCGCTCCTTCACCTGTTAATTTAAGGGCACTCGAGCAACAGTGCAGGGCTCGCTCTCCACAAAGACACCCTACAAACATCTGCACAGGCCTTTACTATGCTGATCCGAGGGGAAAGGCCACACTCTCATCCTCCCTGCAAAGGTCTCCCTCCTTCCACGACTCAACCAGAATGCCTTCCCATTCCAAAGCTCTCACAGTCTGAACACCAAAAAGCTGCCAGGGCTTGGAAAACATCTCCAGTTACTTTCTACAGGGGTCAGACACACCACCTCCACTAGCAAGCTGCATGTGGTGATGCATTTAAAACAATGCTGACCTGGGGTGGGAAGCAAAGGGAGAGAGAATGGACATTTCTGCTTATTCCCATCAGACGTGATAACCTGAGAGGCCTCTGTCTGGTCCAGAGATGAGTAACTCCGGCAAATCAGACAGAGCCGAGTCAGCCCTGGACACAGCGCTTCGACAGCGGGGGGGCCAGCCTCTCCCATCTCCCCCAAAAGGCTCTGGGTTATTTCACAAAGACCAGGGGCCACCAGCGTATTAGTTTAACTTACGCAAGTCAGAGAACCGGTTTTTGTGGACTGTTTTTGCCCGTGAGACTCCATCACGTCCCTCAGCCTGGCCTCTGAGGACCCCCGACACCAGCCCCAACCTGCCCCCAGCCTCACCCTCCGCCCCCACCTCCAGCCTGTTCCCTGGGCCACACCACACATGCTTCAGCCCTCACCCAGCTCACCCCCAGGCTGAGTAAACCCTGGTCCTCCCAGCACCTCCTCCAGGAGGCCCAGGACCTCCTGCTGGGCTCCCACTGCCCGTGCCCCCGCCCGCTCTGGTCCTGTTCATCACAACCCGGGTCTGCTCCCAGGAGTGTCTCTGCAGCCACACGGCACACCCTTCCAAGGCAGGGGCTGCTTCTGTGACACCTCCCTACTGCTGGCATGTCCTTCAACATCCAGACACTCCAATTTGTCCCTCTTCAACTTCTCCCAACCAGATGCTCTCTATCCCTCGAGCCCCTGATCCACCTGCTCACCCCCTCTTCTCTGCAGTACAAGCTTCACCAGAACCTTCCGCTCCGCTGCCCACATCCAGGCAGTGCCCTGTTTGCTTTCAACGGTGCCCAGGGCAGGCCTGGCATTGGAGAGAAGGCCAAAGGCAGTGCACAGGGCCCACCGCTCCACCAGGAGCCACAGTGCCCCCAGGCCTTGGGCAGCTTCCTCGCCAGGCAGCTGGCCTCCAGGAGCTCAGCTGGGACTCGAAGCTGGGACACTGAGCCAGCTGCGGAGCCCAGGGCCTGCACACCCACCTAGCAGGATGGCCAGGAGGCGGAAGGAAGCTGGGTGTGAGCGTTTTAGCCGCTGCCCCCATGGGAGCCGGGCCGAACCCTCAGAAACTGCTCGGCCCTGTCTGCGGTTCTGCTCCCGTCAGTCTGCCCGGACACGTGACCCTCAACCTTTCTCTGTCCTTCCATCCCAAAGAATCCACAGCTGCCAGGCACACACGACCCTCGGGGCAACTTTCTGACCAAGGCAGGAATGAGGTGGCAAATCGGACTTCAATTCAGAGTTCAGGGTGGCAGGAAAGGGGTCCTAAGTTCCCCACAAATGCCTGGCACACATTCACTGAACATTCAGACCAGTGGTCCAGGGAGAGTTCTGCGTGGAGGGGAGCAACCCTCACCGGGGTTCGTATCCCCTTCACTGAAACACGCCCCGACTTCAAGCAGCGGAGGCTCCAAGCAGCGTGCCAGATCCAGACCGGCAGATGAGAGTGGTGAGCTGAGTCCTGAGGAAGCCTGACCTCAGGCCGCAGCCTGCACGCTCGGATCCTCCCAGCAGCAGCCTTAAGATGCCTCATCCGTCTCTAAACTGCTCGCAGGATTAACAGGAAGGCTTGATCGATACCGATTTTACCGTCATGGGAGTGACTCACCCTTAAATCCTATCCAGCTTAAAACTCAGCTGTGAACAGAAACAAAACAACATAATAGCAGGGTCAGATTGAAAATAGCAAGTATGACTTGTAAACAGCTCATGCTTATAAACAATTAACAGTCGCCTCTTCGGTCACCCAGCCTCGTGGACGTGCTGAAAGGGAGTTCCATCCCCCGCACGTCCCTGACCCTTCAGCACTGCTGGAGTCCTATTCACAAGACAGACCCTGGGGGTGGGGGGCAGTCAAGATGAGGGCCTCTGAACCACATTCCATCCCACTGGAAAGCTGAGTCCTCACCAAGGAGCTGAGCTTTCAAAAACTCAAAGTGAAGCGGTCCTGCAGTACAATTGCCCACTAGGAGCCACCTCAGAGTTCAAAGGCAGCAACTCCCTTGTCCAAAACTGGCAGAAGCGGGGTCGTGTGCCGCTGCTGCTGCTGCTAAGTCGCTTCAGTCGTGTCCGACTCTGTGCGACCCCATAGATGGCAGCCCACCAGGCTCCCCCGTCCCTGGGATTCTCCAGGCAAGAACACTGGAGTGGGTTGCCATTGAGATCTCCCAATAACCACGCTCCTCTCACGCAGCATCCACTCTAAGAAAAGCAACTGCGTGCCCAGAAGACCACCTGTACATTTCATGCACCTGGCCAAAGCATCAGAAGCCAAGTGCGCTCAGGGCCATCTTAAAAGCATCCACGTTTAGGTGCTGGGTTTCCCTTAGTTCTTCCAAACGAACCCGAAGCCAACTCTCGAAACTGACCAAGAACTTCATATATATGTATATTACTCCATCGTTATGGAACGCATGTTTGTGTCCCCTGAAAACTCATATGCTGAGGCCCTAACCCCCCGAGGGATGGTATCAGTGAGGTCACGGCACCTTGTGGCGGGGTCCCACCGAGGCATGAGCATCCTCTGGGCTGGAAGACGGGAGCATGCTTGTCTGCCTCCCTCTGCCCCACGCCGCCGCCACATGACGCCGGCCATCTGCAAGCTGGGAAGTACACACTCATCAGACACTGCCCCTGCCAGCGCCTTCATCCTGGACTTCCAGCCTCCAGAGCTGTGGGAACTAAGTATCTGTTGTTTAACCCCCAGCCTGTGGTGATTTGTTACAAGAGCCTGAGCCGATGCAGACGTCCCCCCAGCTTCATGAGAGCGCATCGCCATGCTGGGGAGCAGCACCCCAGCCTCTTGACACTTCCTCCTGCCCGGGGAAGACGAGAGTGGTCACTCCAGCTGACTTCTGAGACGCAGAGAAAGTACCAGTCAACTTCCATGCCCGGTGGAGCCGCCCGCAGTGAGATTCCTCCCACGGGGCCCAAACAGAGAGGCTGCTCAGCTGAGCGGGGCGGAGAGGACTCCTTTCACGGCCAGGCGGGCTCACCTGCCTCCCGCTCTTGGTGGAACAAGGCAGGTCCAGGCCTGAGCCCCGACTCCCGGTTAAGCCAAAGGGTGACAACTTAGGACACAGAAGCAGGCCCGGAGAGCAGCTGTGGGTGCGGGGCAGGCGGCCCGCCTGGACAGGCAGCACGTGCCCTGGCCCTCAGGCCACACCCCGGGGCCTCTGCTTCCTTCTCTGCTTGAGGAAATGCTCCCACTCGGGCTCGCAGGGGTCAAGCCCTTTCTTTCAGGGCTCCCTACGCGGCGGGGGAGTCCGCGAGCGGGAAGAAATTGAGCTGTCAAGGCAAATGAAAAACTTCTAGTCTAATCAGTGAGGGAACCAGATATCTAAACAAATCTCTCTTCTGGAAAAATAAGAAAATGAAAAAGCAATTACACGTCACATGGCTGATTAGTAATAAATTTCATTTGTGGCTAGATGGCACGGGAGTCTGACTCCTGACTTGCCTTCCCTTTGAAAGGAAAGCGCCACTGGAGATGCTCTCTCATTACGGCAAACAGACCCACCCCTGGTGGCTCAGCGCAAAGCCACGCTTTTCGGGGACGCCTCTCCTGACCTCACACAGCCCCCGAGCTCCCAGGGCACCTGTGACAACCCTCGCTTGCCTCCGTCACCACGGCCACCACGGGCGGGGGCTGGCTTTTCCGCTCCTGCTCTCCCGCACGGCACATACTCAAGAAACCAGACTTTGAAACCGTGGTAAAAATAAACACGACTTGTTGTTGCTTAGTCACTAAGTCATGTCCACTTCTTTTGCGATCCCCATGGACTCCTCTGTCCAGGGGATTTCCCAGGCAAGAACACTGGAGTGGGTTACCATTTCCTTCTCCAGGGGATCTTCCTGACCCAGGGATCGAACTCGGGTCTCCTGCACCGCAGGCAGATTCGTCACCACCGAGCCGCCAAGGGAGCCCACTTGAAACACCTTGAAGTGCACAGTTCAGCGTCATGAAGCACATTCACACTGTTGCACAGACATCGCCACCATCCAGCCTCGGAACTCTTTCCACCTTGCATGACTGAACTTCCAAACCCATCAGACGCTAATTCCCCGTCCTCCCCTCCCTCAGCTCCTGATACCCGCCTTCTACTTTCTGTCACTGTCAATGTGGCAACTGTAGGTTCCTCATCTAAGTGAAATCAGACGGTATTTGTTGACTTGTGGCTGGCTTCTTTCACATAACATGATGTCCTCCAGGCTCATCCTTCTTGTAGCATGTGTGAGAATCTCCTACCTTCTTTAAGGCTGCATAATATGTGATTGCTTACACGGGCCACCTTTTGTTTAACCAAAGGACACTTCCAGCTTTCAGCTACCGCAAACATTTATTTCCTGCTAGGAACATGGGTATGCAAATATCTCCGATTCCCTGCAATCAAGGCCTTTGGGCATATACTAATGTAGGACTGCTGATCAGATTGCAACTCCGTATTTAATTTTTCAAGGGACACTCCCACGCTGCTTTCCACAGCAGCTGCCCCATTTACTTTCCCACCAGCAACGCAGAACGGCTGTAACGTCTTCATACCCTTGCCAACACCTGTTATTTTCAATATTTTGATAATCACCGTCTTCATGGACATGAACTGATATCTCACTGTGGTTTTGATTTGCATTTCCCTAATGACTAGTAAGTGGCTCATCTTGTCTCGTGCTTATTGACCTCAAGGAATAACTTGTAAACCAAAGGAATTAACTGCTCCCGCTAAGAAAAGCGCTCTTACTGTGAATTGTTTCATCAAGTCGGTTGAATAAGGGGTCTGGATTCAAAACACACTTCCCTAGGAAACACTACCATAGGTCACAGCTCCCTAACGAGAGCACCCAAGCCTACCTAACAAGCTCCCGAAGCAGGACTAAGCCTCATCTCCATCCCAGGAACCAGAAACCCAGTACCATCCAAGGGGGCAGAGCAAAAAGGCAGCTCCTTCTCTCCCTCCTGGAGGCGGCTCTCTGGCAAAGAACTTACTAACCAGGCACCACCTTCCCCCGAGGCTCGGATGGCAAAGAATCTCCCTGCAATACGGGAGACCTGGGTCCGATCCTTGGGTTTGGAAGATCCCCTGGAGAAGGGAATGGCTACCCACTCCAGTATTCTGACCTGGAGAATTCCACGGACAGAGGAGCCTGGTGGGCTTACAGTCCATGGGGTGGCAAGGAGCTGGACACGACTGAGCAACTAACACTCTCACTCTCACCATTTCTGGGGCTGGCTCCCACCCCCTAGCTGAGACCTCTGGCAGCTGGGACCCCACACCACACGTTCTCACTTTTTCCAGTATTTTGACTATTTGAACTAGTGTTTTTGGATAAGTAGAGTCACGTGTTTTGGATGTGTCCTAAATGCAGGCGGGGCTACAACGCCCCCCTCACTTCTCATGCGGACCTTCCTCCCCAGAAGGCCACCTGGCCCCCGAGCCACTCCCGAGGAAGGCAGAGAGCAGGGCTGTACACGCTCCATGCCACTGCGGAGTGACTCACTGTCCGGTAAGCCCCGATGCCTGGGCTATCTTGGGGTTCAAATAACTGCCTCTCTTGGAGGAGCATGCTCTGCGTCCTTCCCTGGAGGCAGCAGGGATGACAGGGAGAGAGAGGAACAGAACAGACAGAGGTGCCTTCTATCCCCAAAGACGAAAGGCTGGAGCCAGCGCTCACGAAACTCCTCTAAATCAACTGAAGCTGCTAGAGTCTTGATGTGAAGGTCATAGAAGGCGAATGATGCTAAAAGCCGAACATCAGAACCCATATGCACCAGGAGGGCATTGATCACTTTTTAAGGAAGTAGACAACTTTTCACATCTGTTTCCTCCATCCTTAATAACAATAATACGACTAACCCCTAGTGCAGATGACAGGCACGCCATTCCAAGGAATGTATGTTTTTTTGCCCAGGAAATACTTGGACTTGTCCTCTGAAATGGGTGCCATTAACCAACTCCCATCTTGCAGACGAGAAAACTGGGGTACAGAAGGAAAACAAGGTGTCCAGGCACAGCCCATCAGCAGACGTCTCATTAGAGGTAGAGCCCGAGCCGTACAGAACCTGGAGCATCAAAGACGACCGGGGAGAAGGGCGTTCTGGACCCAGAAGAAGGCGCGGTTTCCGCCCGCGGCACACGGACAATGCGCCCCTTAGGTCTGCTTGCTCCCACATGCGAAAGGGGTTTGGAATTTGGAAGTCAGCACAATGAGAGCAGGAAAGTAGCCCCAGGCCTCCAGGCGACCTCCGGAACTGGCGTGTTTGTTTCTAAGGCTATTTGTCCAGTGGCAACAGTTGCAGGAAGGGCAGCAGGAATCTTCCAGCACTAACTACCCCCCCCCCCCCGCCCCGACCCCTGTGAAGGACCAGTGACCGCTTCTCAGGGGAATAACAATGTGCTGGTCGAGTTCAAAACATCATCAGTACGCGTTCAAGTTAAAAAGCACCAGCAGCAAAGCCCAGAGCTGGACACGGAACCGGCCTCCCGTTTCCAACAAATGAGCCCTCCCTGCTCTGGGCGGCCAGCCTCCAACCCCAGGCCACAGCCCAGCACGTGGCTCGGAGGGGACCTGGGGTCACAGCCAGGCTGGGTCCCTGGAAAGCGGGAGAGCAGTGCCCGGCAATGCACACACAAGCGCACCTGAAGAGCTTTGCCTTTTGTTTCCAGAGAAGAGGAATGTGTCTGGAGGCTGTGCACCCCCCAGTTTCAGCCTGGTGCTCTCCTTCCCCAGAACCTCTGATGCCCCTGGGTGTTGCTCCAGGGGCGCCCTTCTGACGGGTCAGGGTGTGACCCGGTCTCCGGGGCCCCCCTCACCACACGTTCACGGGGTCACCAGCACCGACCTGAGCAGCCCCCCACATCCCCCCCTGTAACACCCTGACACTCATAGGTCTGAGCCCTCCCCTGGCTCTCCCATCCGCCTCAGACTCCAGCAGCCCTGCCCGCCCCCGGAGCCTGTCCCAGGGCACCTGAGAGTCAAACCTTCAAGGAGCATCAAAGTTGGAGCACCCACAGCCGCCCGAGCTCTTCAGCAGCTTGACGCCCCCCACCCTGGCTGCCCACCTGTCTCAGGAGCTCAGAACATCACAGCAAGTGCAGGAAACAGGGCCAGTCCTCCCGGGAGAGGCTGCGGGGCCACCAGGGCCTGCAGAAGAGACAGATTAAAACATGCACCTGTTGGACACTTCCTACGAGCCGGTCCTGCTGGGCACTTGGGATGTGAGACTATCCCTCGTGGCATGGCGAACCGCAGATGGGGACACTGAGGCTCCAGCATCTGCCTGCGTCTGAGGGGGCTGCCTGTGGCAGGGGGACTTGGCGGGGGGGGGGGGGGGCTTCAAAGGCAGAAAGCGCCGTGAGGAGGGCAGACAAAAGGCAGGCACCATGCTGGCTTGTACGGATGGAGCTCACCTGACCCTGTTCAACATCTGCATGGCACTTTCCAAGACACTCTTAAACAGGCTGTGCCTGAAATTAATGTGCCAGGTTCAAATGGTCATGTTTCCGTTTATCTGTAAGAAATATCCCACTGGACTAGAGGCCTTAGGGTATGAAGCCTTCAAGGGTAATCTCTCAGGTGTTAATTACGTTCAGAAGACCTATTATTCCACCAACTTCTGGGGGATGCAGGGTGCAGGCTTCCAACCTCAGTGGCCCCACAATGAGGCCGTTAGAGGCCTCGTCCACAGCCCCGA
Organism: Bubalus kerabau; assembly: GCF_029407905.1. NCBI lineage: Eukaryota > Metazoa > Chordata > Mammalia > Artiodactyla > Bovidae > Bubalus > Bubalus kerabau. The sequence continues at coordinate 8,527,696 of NC_073642.1, read as the reverse complement.
GGGAGAGGGCGCACTTAAGTGACAGGAGTCTTTAAGGTGAGCTATCGTCCCCGCCAGGAGTCAAGGCAAAAGTTAACTGGCCTCGTCACAGAAACTGTGCAAGAAACAGCAGCCCCGCTCAGTCCAGCCAGACCTTCCTAAGAACCCCATCTCTCTGCGTGCTGTCTCTGGATCTGAAGATGAGAAACACCGCAAGAAACAGCGAGGGCATTCGCAGTCATTCGGAGGGGAAAGTGTCAGGGTCAGGAGTGGCAGAGGGAGCCCACGGACGCCCCGCCTGCCCCGCGGCTTCAGGCCGAGCCCAGCACACCACATGGCGGGACCCAGGCTGCCTCCAAGCGGCGCTAGCTCCACGCAGCCTGCATCCCGTCCTGGACACAGCCGGTGCTGAGAAAGACACGTTAAACCCTCGAAGGGCCTCCCCAGTGGCTCAGCGGTAAAGAATCCACCTGCAACACAGGAGAAGCAGAAGACTGGGGTTCTATCCCAGGGTTGGGAAGACCCCTGGGGGAAGAAATCGGCAACCGACTCCAGGATTCTTGCCTTGGAAACCCACAGACAGAGGAGCCTGGCAGACTATAGTCCACAGGGTCGCAAATTGCTGGACACGACTGAGTGACTGAACCACATTTATAGGGAACTTCTGGAACAAGGCCTCCCTCCAGAGAGATGAGGCAGCCTCAACACAGGGCTGGACTCACAAGTGACCTTTCCAGGGGTTCTAGGGTTTTCACTCACCTCAGTGTATAAAAAGCCTGATTAAACCATAATGTTAAAGATAATTTTATTGCTTCCAAGTTCTCTGTAGTAGTAACTGGCCTGATAAAACGTTTCAGCTGGCAGAGTGATCATGTTGTTCAGTCGCTCAGTCATGTCCAACTCTCTACAAACCCATGGATGCAGCACACCAGGCCTCCCTGTCCTTCACTCTCCCGGAGTTTGCTCAAACCCATGTCCATCGAGTCGATGATGCCATCCAACCATCTCATCCTCCGTCATCCCCTTCTCCTCCTGCCTTCAATCCCTCCCAGCATCAGGGTCTTTTCCAACGAGTCAGGTCTTCGCATCAGGTGGCCAAATTATTGGAGCTTCAGCTTCACCATCAGTCCTTCCAATGAACATTCAGGGTTGATCTTTAGGATTGACTGGTTTGATCTCCTTGCAGTCCAAGGGACTCTCAAGAGTCTTCTCCAACACCACAGCTCAAAAGCATCAATTCTTCGGTGCTCAGCTTTCCTTATGGTCCAACCCTCACATCCATACAAGACTATTGGGAAAAAAACAGCTTTGACTAGATGGACCTTTGTCAGCAAAGAGTGGTCATGACAAGATGAAAATAAATTTGTTGTTCACGTTGCTTCAAAGTGGAGGAAGCACGGGGGACTGAGTGTGTCCCTTTAAGAGGTCTTCTATTAGTTGAGGTCTTCCTACGTGCTAGGCACTGAGGCATGAGCTCAGAATTCAAGGATAACCAAGGTGCCGCTCACCTCCCTGACCAGTAGAGTGCAACAGTCTGGGGACGACGCACCAACAGGGGTATAAAGAGATCTGTGGGACCACCCAGCCGGCAGGGTCGAGGCCGCCGGACAGGGAGAGCTGTAGCTAATTCTGAAAGGAGTCTGCCAGAGCGTGAGCTGGTAATACAGTTGTATCAGAGGAGGTAATAAAGTTGCCAAGAGCCCGTTGGCACAGGGGCTCCCACCTGCCAAGGCAAAGAGATCTGAGTGGGTCCAGTCTGTTTCAGAAACAGCCAGAGCTGTTGTTCAAAATGTCTCAGAGGATGGCAAGTTGCAATCCTCTATCAGACAGCCAAGCCCATGGCTTCCAAATTAAAACTAGCCAAAAGCAATCACAGAGAGATGAGCCTAACACATTCTAAACGAACCACCTATGCACTAACTTAGTGTAGCCTCAACTAAGGGAGTGAGAAAGCAGATTCTGAAACTACCCAACAAGTAGCAAACCAAATACAGAAAAATGTCTAACAAAATACAACCAACATGAGACCCAACAGCAGCAATCAAAGTGTTTGTTACTATTCTCTGTTAGGATTTCTGGCGTGTGAGCACCAGAACTACAGAAAACTGCCCAAGGGGACACATATAAGATGATAATTAAAGTCTTACCACACATTTTAAGTAGAGCAATGGGAAGTAAATCTTGCTTATTTTTCAAAAGGAATCAGTAGATGTTTTAAACCTCTAACCTCGAAAGGAATATTTTAGAAGTTGTCACTTATTTAAATCCTGTAAAAACATCTTAAATCCCAAACTATAAAAGGTGCGCTAGATAGATAGATACAACTTTGTCAAAAGTTGCTCACACCACTTAGGGAGACCCAAACTCTCTCAAGCCAGTTCACTGATGCAGCAGAGCAACCTTAATTGAAAACCATATCCCAACAGGTCCTACAGAAGCCTGCAGTCCCCACATTTTCCTGGAACTGGGTTCCCAGGAACCTAAGCCAGACAGAGGGACCACGGGGCCGTCTTCATCCTTAGGCACAGAAGAGGCCGAATTTCCTTTCTGGCCACTAGATGGCGCCTACGCATTGGTGAGGCGGACAAAGCGCACACTGGACACTTCTTGGGCACTAGCAGACACGGCCAAATGATTCGAGAGAGAAGCATAATAGACCTCTGAAATGGACGGTGCACTGCAGGCACCGGCCACTGTTTAATGAAAAAAGGTTAAAAAAATCACAAAACTGTGTTGAACAAGCAAACTGCAATCCTGTTAAGCACCTTAGCTAAATAAATCCTCATGACAGAACATTAACTGAGCACCTACTATGTGCCACGCTCTGCATAACATTTAAACGACAACGGAAGCCCGACGTCAAGTGCATCCTGTATTTCTGGCAGTATCCAAACAACTATGCTCAAGGATGCCGTGTCCATTAGAGCTGTAGCAAACAAAAGCTGGAGGACTTAGGATACACCAGCCTGTCTAAGTATCTGACATATGCATCAGCTTGCTTTTCGCTTTTAGGAATAAACGTCTGGAGTAGGTTCTATCAGAATTATAACTTTACAGATGAGGCACAAGAAGATTAAACAATTGGCTTGAGGCCTTGGCTACTGAGGAGCTGAGATTCAAACCCAAGCCCTCTGCCTGCACTTCTCTCTACAGCCTCACAAAATGACAACAGCTCAGGTCCCAGACAAAAACCAATCACTGCTAACCAGCACAGCAGGGGGTACGACCTCAAAAGGAACAAGCGGGAAGTCAGGTCTGTAGAAACGAGGGTAATCAAGAAAAGCTTCATGAAGGAGAAGGATCCGTGTTAGAAATTAAAAGATGGCATCTCAGATGAACTAAAACTCTAGGAAGGTACTTGGGGGACAGGAAGTAACTCCCATCTTCACACAGTTACAGTCTTGTCCCTATTTCACAGATCTGAAACCTAGAGTTTTTGTTTGTTTGTTTTTTAATGAAAAAGAGATTCAAACCCCAATTTTTCTGACCTTTTCTGGCAACATCAGTAAAGAGGAAAATCACTCCAGGCCTCAAATACAGAAGGAGCAAAACATGGAGCTAGGAATGGGCTTATTTACCGTAGAGGTAGAGCCCGTTGATAGAGAGTCCTAGGAATTCACACGGGATCCCTATAGCAAAGTCTCAGTAAGGGCGGATTACAGCCCAGGACAGGGCCCTTGGACTTGATTCCTGGACCAAGGGGCAGCACCACAAAAGGCACATGCTGATAATCTGGGGCTGGCAAGCCCATCAAAGCACAGGGAGGGCGTTGGAGTCAGAATGCCCGGCCCAGAGGCCAACCAAGCATCTCCTCCAAGAGTCCATGCAGGTCTGGACGGGACCAGGGTGGAGCCAGAAATGGGCGAATGTGAACAATTTCAAGTGACTCAGGGAGGGAGAAAGGAAACATTTAATAAAGGAGTCTCCCCGGAGAGGGGCTGATGAACAGAAATGTAACTAGGAATTCCATCCTGTCCCAACACCACTTGTTGTTGAAAATCTTACTGAGGTAATGCTAGACAAAAAATCCCAAATACATAGCTCAACCAAGTACAACAGTGATAACAAAAGAATTTCCTGGGATGAAACTATAACATGTTGTGATCTCACACATTCCATGAACTCATTATCCACAGAAATCAGACAACAGAACTAAGGAAGCCCAACAGCAAATCTTCCTCTGCCTCTGGTCTCTTTGATCGTTTGTCTTCATGATAATCTGTGTTCCTCTTTCAAATTCAGAGTCTGAGCTACGGGTAGGTATTTTACCCCACTACTGAGAGACCCCCAAAACTTAGCAAGGGAGAATAAGCACAGGACAACGCTGATAGTAACGGCACAACTGCTGAGGACTTTACAACCTAAATATAAGTAACAGCTGATGACCTAAGAAAACTATTGCTGGCTGGTACAGGCAAGACCATGGACCTCTCCCCTATTGCTAGCTGGTACAGGCAAGGAGTGGAGAAGGCAATGGCACCCCACTCCAGTACTCTCGCCTGGAAAATCCCATGGACGGAGGAGCCTGGTAGGCTGCAGTCCATGGGGTCACAAAGAGTTGGACACAATTGAGCGACTTTGCTTTCACTTTCACAGGCAAGGAGATCATGGACCTCTCACCTGGGCTTTCTTTCTATGCTTCCTACTCTTCTCCAGGAGGTTATTATAGGTCAGCTGGATGCTTCCGATTTGGGAAAAACTGTTATAACTCATCTCTCCCTAATCATCATCAGACTTCTCTCCCTTAAACTGTTATTAACTAAATTTTCTTAACTCAAATTGGCACTGTCTCATTTACTTAGTCAACATGCATTTCTAATAATTGATTTTATAAAGACAAACCACTGACTATATTTTATGTGACAGGATAAGCTCAAAGTTGGCACCCAAAATATCTCAAGAAAGTTTTTAAAGTTCTGCTCTATAAAACATTTATGCTTTAAGACTGTCGACATATATTTGCTCTCCCATGGTCGAGTAATTTAGAAAGCACTATGCATATACCTGAATTACCAAACTGGCACATAATTCCACAGCCAGTTTAAAGAAAGTTAGTGCCAGCTTTAAAAAAAAAAAAAAAAGCAGCCATACAAAAGTATACAAAACAACAATAATAATGTATTTGAAACCGTCAGAATTTGGATGAATGGATGGAAATACACACAATTTTGAACAAGTGGCCTTTTTTATTATACAAGTATTACTAAAGTAGATGCTTGCCTTGATAAGGGGACTAAGAGGCTGAGGAGTGGTGTAAAAAATAAAGTTTCAAACCCCAAGAACTTTCTGGACTAGGAATAAATTAAGAATAGAATACTTTCTAAAGTCTTTAAAAATATAAATGCTTAAAATAAAATTAAAAAAATTAAGACTTCCAGACTATTATAATGTGAACAATTTAAAGCAGGCATGGCTATCTCAGCTGCATTTGGGGATACCCATCATATGCATGCACATCTCCCCTCTGTGGTCAGTCACCAATCTATTTCAAATAAGAAAGAGTGGGCTTTAAGACCATTAGCCACCAGAGGTGGGTCACTCAGCTCCATGGACACACCCCCAGCAACTGACCAAGGAGCCATCGCCTGCACTGACCAAGGAGAGGACAACCATGGGAATAAAGGCAGTCCCTCCAGCCTGTCTGCCTCTCCCCATCATAAACAGCAGCAACAATACACAAGTTACTGCAATCGCAGGCATTCATGCTGTGTTCCAGTAAAATCTGAATTCTAGTCCATGAAGAAAAAAGAAAGAAAAATGAAAGCCTTGCTTACTAGTTTGTTTCTTTAGTGTTTTAAACGATAATAGAAAGTAATCTCTATGTGTACTTAGTTACTCAGCCGTGTCCGACTCTTTGCGACCCTTTGGACTGTAGCCTGCCAGGTTCCTCTGTCCATTGAATTTTTCAGGCAAGAATACAGGAGTGGGTTGCCATTCCTTCTCCAGAGGATTTTCCTGACCCGGGGATTGAACCCATATCTCCTGTGTCTCCTGCATCGCAGGCGGATTCTCTACCTGCTAAGCCATCGGGGGAGCCCAATTTCTATGGTGTGACTGGTATCTTTTAAAATGTATGTAGGATAGTTTATCACATCAGAACAAATTTTTAAACTTAAAGAAGTGAAGTCGCTGAGTCATGTCCAACTCTTTGTGATCCTATGGACTGTAGCCCACCAGGCTCATCTGTCCATGAGATTTTCCAGGCAAGAGTACTGGAGTGGGTTGCCATTTCCTTCTCCAGGGGATCTTCCCAACCCAGGAATCAAACCCAGGTCTCCTGCATTGTAGGCAGACGCTTTTACAGTCTGAGCCACCAGGGAAGATAGGCAAACTTGAAGAACTGAGTCCAATAAGTACTCAACATATATTTATTTAGGAAAAGAGGAAAGAGAAAAAAAAAATTCTCAATTCCAGTAAAGAAATATCAATATTTCCTTCAGATTTTGAAATTAATCAACTTCATAAGCCCTAAGTGAAGCTGGCATAAGTGGGAAAAGTAGGGGATCTTCAAAACTGATATTAGGGACTTTACAACATGAGTAGAAATGATGCTTTAAAAGTAAAAAAAAAAAAAAAAAATTAGTCCTCATAGTTCAAAAGTTTCAAAATCAAAGACACTGTTAATATTTTGAGTCAAATATAACCTAAACAATTTAACAAAAGAAACAAACACACTTTATCATGCCCAGGGAGTATGCATCTATTGAGATTAACAACTTAATTTGTTTTTAAAGATCTTCTGTTTACCAACCATTTTATACCAACCATATGCCCTTTCCTAAGAACAACCAGTTCTTTCCAGATCCTTGGGGGTTGGGGTAAGAGTGACACATTTCAAAGTTTTAATGTTTCCAAATACTGAAAATCCTCCCCAAATGTCAACAGGTCTCAATGTGCAAAAACATTAGGACTTCCAACCCCCCGACCCTCACCCCTGCCACCTCTCAGTTTAAGCCAAATCATTTGTTTTCAAATAACTGGAAAAGCTCCTCTGCATAATCAGATGCCAAACGCCATTTTCAAGGAGAGGTCAGAGTGCTTCATTCATAATTCAACTTGTTGCCTTTAAAGCGTTTAGAATTTTCCTTCAGAACATCGCAGACAGAGAGATCAAGAAACTGTATCCCAAGCACGTGTGCAACCATCATATATTTAGTACAATTGAGGGCGTGCATCCTTGGACTCAGATGGCACCTGTCATAAGTAGGCTAAGAACAGCAGTTCAAACAGGTTGGCCCACAGGCACAAATCCCTCCTCCGTGAACTAGGGTTGATGTTTTAAATGAGTTTTGAAAACAAATTGGAGAAAAAAAATCACAACCGAGAGAGAAACATGGCTTGGACATTTTACAATTAAAAGACATTTCACAATTAAAAGACATTTCAAGGTTTGATAACCTCCTCAATCTCATGCTTTCAAAAGCAGCAAAGTATTTGAAATTAAACAAGGACTTACAATTATGAGTTCCCTAAAGTTTTCCAGAAAGCTAACTAAGCAATGCATAAATCCAGAAAAGCTTTACAGTCAGTCCCACCTTCCTTACAACTCAAAACGTGCCATAGAACATTCTCATGCACACCTGTGACTCCTACTGAAGTTTTGGCAAATGGTAAACACAGCACTGCACATTTTTAATCACAATTGTCAAACTAATGTCATAAAGGAGACAGCACAGCTGATCGAGATGGGTGACTGACAGGTACATCACAGCCTGCCAGCAGCAATGCAAAGGGCGGGTATTCAGAAGGCAAGCCATGCCACGCATGCCTCCAGAAAAATCAATAACATTGATAGGCTTCCTATCTTAAGTCTATAGAAATGTTTCTAAAGGGCCTTTAAAATGTTGTTCCAGAACTGCATACTGGGCCGAGTCAGAAAAAGATGTGAATTTTCAAGAAACTTTGTTTCACACAGGATTATGTAAAATGTCCTAAGGACAAAAGTGGAATTCTCTCTGTGCGGGCATCACGTAAGGCAGTGTCCAGCTTCCATACAGCAGGTACTCAATAAGTGCTGGCTGGATTCAGCTGCTTCTGACAGCACATTCTTACAAAACAAATGAAACCAGATTTAAAAGGAAGCTACTGTCCCATGAGGGCTCTCCTTGGCAAAACTGGAAGGCAGCAAGTGAAAATGATCCAGTTGATATTCATTACTGCTCTGATCTTACAACAATAAGAACAACAGGAATCATTTTTATTAGTAAACTGAGCCTTACACAAAAACCAAAAACAAATGTAAACAGTTACTCTTTAGGTATTTTCCTATTAACAGGCCAAGGTAAGTCTGGATAAAGGCAGACCAGTTTGAAGACAAAAATCCTTCTGCTATGTTTTTAAATCTTTTTTTTGATAAGAAATTTTAATTAAAAAAATATAATCACTGTGTATCTAAAAAAACTTCTGCATCCTACAGAAATTCTCTTTCCTGCTCAGACTCTGCAACTATTTAAGAAATAAAACAAGTAACAAAGAAAAGAGAAAAAAAAAGAAAAAAGAAAAAGCCTACTGTATTACAATGAGCAGTTCTTAAGTTTTTACTACCAGGGTGGTTAATATGGGATATCAAAAGAGACAGTGGGAATTCTTTATCATCTTAAAACATTACATTATTTCTTTGTTGGAAAAAAAATATGTAAGAAAACTGGAATACAAAACGCCATCAGACTCAGCTCCTAAACTCTAGTCTTGGAAAGACCAACGTTGTTTCAGATTCAGTCAAGGATTTCAGTGTCACAAAGCTGACTTTCACTCGCAGCACTTGCATTTCTTTTCACCCAACCCCTTAATCCTTCATGTGAACTATTCCTAACCAAGCTTCTTTTTTCCTGTCTGTCCTTTTCCCCTATGGCATTCAATCTCCGCTGTTATAGCTTCAATGATCAATTTGTAGTTCATGAGTCTGAAAAACTCCATAAATTTTAAAAAAGGAGACACCAACCTGCTGGACAAAGTTACTTAATAATTTTAATCTATCAACAGATTCTATGTTCAAAGTAACATAATACATTCTTTCAACCTTAACATGTTTCTTGAAAGAAAAACAGCTTTATTGGGATATAATTCACATACCATAAAAGTCACTAATTTAAAGTACACAATTCAATGGTTTTTAGCATTTTCAGAAAGTTGTGCAACCATTACCACAATCTAATTTTAGAGTATGTTCATCACCCCTAAAAGAAACCCGTACCCCCTCCTTCCCCAGCCCTATGCAACCACTAATCTACTTTCTGTCTCTATGGATTTGCTTATTCTGGACTTCATATAAATGGAATCATACAATATGTGGTCTTCTGTGACTGACTTCTTTCACTAAGCATGATGTTTTTAAGGTTCTTCCAGTCAACCTTAGCATATTTCTTAATGTTGGACTTTTCTAATCCTTCTGACAAATTAAACATATAACCTTTTAAACTTCAAACCCACACCCCCACCCCTCCACAAAAGTACCCTTTACTTGCTATTTCCCTCTAGAGAGGCTAAACTATAATTTGCTATTTAGGTTCTTTCCAAACTTCTTATTGAGATTCTTCTCCTGGTAATAAAACAGCAAAGCTCTTTAAACACCCATCTTTCACATACCTACATTTCCCTGACAATAGGGTATTACTGTGCCTGGGGCAGAAAGATGACTGAATCTTTTTAATGAGACGGCCACAATACCTTTAAAGGGCACACTGATTTTTTTTTTTTAAGCATCATATTATTTGGCTATCACTCCTAACTTCCAGACCTCCCTTTTTTAGATGCAGTGTTCACAATACACTGATACATAGTCTTTATGACTTCATCTGCTTCAAAACTGCTAGGTTTTCCAAATTAAAGGCTTTTGTGTTTTTTTTTTAATCACCCCTACTGCTATTACACTCTGAGAGAAAACACTAATCCCTAAATAAGCCAACACATTATTAATCAACAGCACCCCAATCTTTATTATATTATACTAGACAGTCAAAACAATGCTCGTCTCTGATAGGAGCCGGTGGTTTAGTTCTATCAGAAGTAAGAGTTCCAGTACCTTTTGGACTAAGAGCTGAACACATGCTGAGTATACCATTTACTCCTGAAAACTTCCTAGCTATAGGGAGGGGCAGGTAGTGAGTTAGAACTTCAACAAACCATAATCAGGAATGGGGCGCCTTCTGGCCATCCATCAAGTTTTCAGAAACCAACTATTTGCAACGGATCCTTGAGCAAAGTTTGGCATCTTGTACTATAAAAGTAGTTAAAACGCCCCTTCCTCTCCTGCCTGTTTTCTCAAGAAAAACAAACAGAACAAAACACCTTTCACAAAGAGTATTTTTCATCAAGAATTCCAAACAACAAGACATCCTATTTTAAAATCCCGGAGTCCTGCGTCGGAGAAGCAAGGCCAACCCTGGTGTTGTGAATTTCAGAACTTACTAACATTAAACAATAAAACTAGAGACAGGACACAGTTCAACAACATGCCGTAATAAAATGGATTAACTCTCTTGTGTCTCCTGAACTATATTTAGCTCCTGAAGGCTAGAAGCCCCTCTCTGTGCCCCCAAACACCATCTGTGAGCCTTAGAAGGGTGCCGAGAGCCTTTCGCCCAATCCAGCGTGCGGAAACTTCAGGAAACAAAGAGCAGGAGAGCTCAGATTTGTGGAGGGTCCGGACTCAAAGCGAGTCTTACTCCACGCAGTAAACACGCTAATCCTGTAAAAATCTGCTCATACTCCGTCGTGAACGCATTTCTTACAAAACGTTTAAGAAGGGTTTGTTTATACGAACAGTCTTTCCGAATTGCACCTAAGACGCGGCCAGGCAGCCCCCCGCTGCCTCCTGACTCTCCCCCTCACTCTGCAAGGCGCCGTCGTGATTTTTCAAAGTTAATTGGCACCACCTGCATACACTCGGCAAACATTACTCACCAACACGCCCTCGCCGTTCCCAGCCCCAGTTCTGTGCCTGCATTTAAACTTTATAATCGTGCTCAAGATACCCTGCCGTCCCGAATGGACCAGCAGAGCCTCCCTTTACTGTTTGGAGAAGAATGGAAACCCCTCCTCTCCCCGCTCCACATACCGCGGGGCCCTAAGTTCTCTCTCCCTCCCTCCCTGCCCGTCCCTACCCCTAGCCGACACCACCAAAACAAAAGCTATCCGATTGCAAGCGGCAGCGCGTGGAGCGATATTGCTTATTAACTGTGCAGAGGAAGTGCGGGCGGGGGGTGGGGGGGCGCGCAACACAACTCGGGACACGAAGCCCAAGCCGGGGCCGCGCGCTCGCCACGCGGAGCCCCCTCCCCGCACGCCCACCGCCGCGGGGCCCCGCGCGCCCGAAACCGCGACGCGGGCCACCTCTCCCCCGGGCACGGCGGCCCGGTGTCCCTGGGCGGCCGTGTGGCTGCGAGCACGTGTGTGGAAATGCACGTCGGCTCCGACCACACACCCACTCCCGCACACTCGGAGGCCGCCCTACCACCCCTAGCCCCGCCGGGACGAAGAGAGAGTCCACGAGCCGCTAGAAAACGCGGAGAAGGGCCCCCCAAACCCTCTGAACTCGGGGTCCGTACGCGCTGTCCCGAACAGCCCGACTGACGCCGAGCCCCCGACTTCGCCTTTTTCCAGGGGCTGTACAGTGGGGTGCGAAACGTAAGTGGGAACGCTCCCCGCACCCCCAGCCGCACTGAGCAGCCCCGGGAGGCCGGAGGGGGCTGGCGACCTGCCGCAGATCCGGCGAAAGCGACAGGGAACCCAAAGAGCCCAAGGGGCCAAGCGCGGCGAGCGACAGGAGGTCTCGCTGGAATGTCTGGAAACCTGTCCTGGGGCCGCGGGGCCTCCTCACCGGGCACCTCCTCCTGGGCACCTTGCAGCCCCGGGGTCGGCGGGCTGCCGGCTCCCACCCCCGGGCACCGAACCTGTCCCCAGCCGCGAGGGCGCCGCGCGAGCTGTCACCGCCGCCTGCGCGCCGCGTGTCGGGAGGCCCCGCGCGGGCACGCGGTGCGGGCGGCTGGGCGCGAACTTCCCCGCTGGAGCCCCGGGGCCTGGCCCCGCCGCGGGCCGCTGGGTATGGAGAGCAGCCCAGACAGCCGGGCCGCGGAGCAGGGCTCTAGGGACCGCGGAAGGGAGAGCCACCGAGGGCCTTCCCGCGCGGGGATGCGCCGAGCCCGGGGCCACGCGGGCCTCCGAACCAACGACCTGGGCCCCGGGATCCCCCCCGGCTTTGCGGCCGAGCCCCTCCGCGCCCCGCCCCGCGGCCCCAGAGCCCGGGAGCCCGACAGCTGCGACGGTGGCAACTCGGGTTTCGCAAACAGGGCGCAGCCCCTCGGAGGAAAAGTTCCCGCAGTGGCCGCGGGCGGCGGGCACATACTCACTTTCTCCACTCGTGGGCCAGAGCGAGAGCGCGGCGGAGAAAAACAGGAGTCCCCACAGCGAGGTCGGGGACCCTCCTCCGGAGCTAGACTTCATTCCTTTTATTTGGGACCAAATTCCCCTTTCTCAAAAAAAAAAAAGGGGGGGGTGGAGGAGGAAAAGAAAAAGTCTCCGAGTCTTCGTCCCCTCCCCACCTCCAAAAACAAGGGCGAAGGCGACAACACTTCCCGAGGCGGCGCCGGCCGGGGGTCCGCGGGGAGGCGCGGACGGGGCGGGCGGTGGCGGCGGGCGGCCCTCAGCGCCGGCAGCCGCGGCCCAGCGCTCGGCGGAGTCGGGAACCCGGGGCGCGCCGGGGCGGGCTGTCTGCGTCGTCGGCCTCCATTTTCAAACCCAGAGAGGCAGGAGGGAGGAAAAACTGCGAAGAGAAGGGGGCCAAGCCCGGATCCGTCTTGGCGAAGGAAAACAAACCCGACCCCAGACAGAGAGGGAGGCGGCCCGACGCCCGAGCCTCCGCGGCGGGAGGGCGCGACGCAGTTCGCAAGACGGCCCCGGAGCCCGGGTCGCGGGGGAGGCCGGCCGGGGGCAGAAATGCGGAGGAAAAATGAATGAGCCGCTCCCCTCCTCCTCCTCCTGCTGCTCCTCCTCCGCCGGGCTCCGCTCGCCGCCGCCGCCGCCGCGAGCTCCTTCCCAAATCCAGGACACACACAAAGCGGCGGGCCGGCCGCGCTCTGCGCTCCCGCCGCCCGCCCCGCGCCGGCCCCCGCCCGCCGCCGGCACGGCGCGGGGGCTCCGGCTCGCTGAAGGTCAAAGCCGCGGCGCGCCGTGGAGCTCCCCTCGCGCGGGAGGGGCGTGGAGGGCCCGGGGGTCGGCAAGCTCCAGGCACGGGCGCGCCGGGGCCAGGCTCGCCGGTGGCGTCCCTCTCCCTCGCCCGCCTCTCGAGTTCGCCTGGTGCGCTCGCTCCTCCTCGGGTTGTTCCCCCCCCTTTTTTTTTTTTTCCGCTCAGCGGAGTTAATGCTGGTAAACAAGAGCCTCAGCCCCGCCGCGCCGCTGCCGCCGCCGCTGCCACACACTGGGGCCTGGCGCGCGCGTGCGCTCGGGGCCGCGCACACACACTCACACGCGCGCGCGCACTGGAGCGGCCACAGCCGCAGCCCCGGCGCGCGGAGGGCCGGGCCCCGGCCGGCGCGCGCCAAGAGCCGGAGCCCAGGAACACAGGGACGTGCGGAGCGGAGCCCCGGCGCGGGCGGCTAGGCGGCGAGGCACCGCCCCCGCGCCCCGCCCGCGCGCACCGGCTCCCGCGCGCGCGCGCCCCTGCTCTCACCCCCACCGCACTGCGCCGGCCAGCCTGCACGCGCGCGCCCCTCCCGCAAGACTCCAAAAACAATGCCCCCGGCGCCGGGCCCGGCCCGGCCGAGGAGCGGGCTGGGGAGCGGGGGAGGGGCTGGGTCGGGCTGGGAGGGGAGCGCGAGGCCCGAGAGGTTCATTGAAAACAACAACAGCGCGGCTGGAGCGCGCGTTGCCCCGGTTCTTGAAAAGCTTCATTGTGTCTTGCAGCTGTTGCAAAATAAATAAATAAGTGCGTGCATGCGGCATTTTTTCGCAGCCGGCTGGAAAGCTCGAATGTGGCGGGAGGGGCATACCTGGGAGAAAGGAGACGCCCCCCCCCCCCCAACCAGGCTACTAAGCGGGCACTTTGGCTCAAGGCCGGGACGGCCGCGGCGTCGCCCCAGGGGACCCCATAGTCCCGGGACTCGCGGGCAGCCAGGGGGAAGGGCGCGGCTCGGGCCCAGGAGCCCGGGGAGACTGCCGGCGGGGGCCCGGAGCGGGCGTAGGGGGGCCCAGACGGGCCGCCCCGCGCGCCCGGGGCGCGTCCCCGCCGCAGCCGCCAGGGGGCGCGGCGGGCGCGGGGAGGGCCGGCCCGCCGAGTGTCCCCTCCCTCCGGGAGAGGAAATCTGGGGGCCCGGGCCGGGGGCCGGCCGAGCTGGGTTGCGCCGGCCCGACACCGGAGACCCGCGGCGGGTCCGGGGAGCGGCTCGTGGACTCGCTCCTCTGCCGGCCCCACCACGTGGGCGGCTGCGGGCGGCAGCCAGGGCGCGTGCTCGGTGCGGGGGTGCGGGGGCCCCCGGAGGCCAAGGGGGCGTTCCGGGGGGCCCCCGGAGGATGCGCTCGAGGCCTGGGGCCGAAGTCTCCCGGCCGGGCTCTCGGCACGCGGACACGCCGCGCCCGATCGCCGAGCGGCCACTGCGGGAGCCCACCCGCACCTGCTCGCGTCCTTCCGGGCGCGTCTGTCTTCCCTCCTTTGCTCCGTAAAGGACTGGAAACTAGCGCCCGCCCGGTCTCCTCCGTGGTTTTCTTGAAGGTGCCCGAGGAGGGGTTTCCCCAAAGAGAGCCTGCCCGGGGACTGCCATCTAATGAATAAATGCTGCGGAAACCAGGTCCTTAAAGCGGGAAACAGCCCAGCGAGATCTAGAGAGAGGAGTTTGAAATACGTGGACTTTTAAACATAGTGATTGGACCACGTGTCGCCTTTAATGTGGTCCGGCTTCATGACTCAGGCTAATTGATGGCAACAGTAAATAAAAAGAAGATGGCTAATAAGAATTGTGGATGTCGAGATGTAGAAGTGTTTGTCTCATAAATTATCAGGCTGTCTGGTAAGATCGGATCTGTTCTAAATGAAAGTAGGTTTCCTTTTTTACTCTAATTGTAAAAGATTTCGACGTTACATTATGCATTCCATCGTTCGTAAATAATTTTTTAATTAAGAGCTGAAAACAAATCAAAAGCTATTATAATGGAAACCTAGCCCTTTCCCCCCTATATTTATTCCCTACATCATTTGCCTCTTGGAAATTTTTAGCTCAATTCAGTGAGTCAGTTGGATAGAAGGAAATAAATCTTTTCTTACTTAAGTCATTCATATGGGATTGTTTTGTTTAACTGAAATTCAGCTTAATTTTAAAATGTTCCAGTTTTAGATATTCCTGGACATTAACAAAGAAAGAAGGAAATTAGAATCTTTAAAAAGAAATTGAAACTTAGCACTTATCATTTTAAAAGTAGGCACTGCCATATGAATAATTAAAATTTGATCTACTTATATTTTTAAATTTTATTTTAAAATATTTCTCCAGGCAATACCCTACATGAAGTTGGTCTTGATGCTTACAGATCCATTTTGCAATTAAATGTAAAGGAATATCAATAGCATATCTTTATTATATTTAGTATTCAGGATTTTACAATACATCTAAATTAAGACAAAAGTTTAGAGTTGAGTTTTTAAAGGAATGATGCTAATATAAAATCTTTAAATACTACACAATATAGTTTTAGTATTAGAAAATTCATTAATTTGTCCCTGAGAACATAAGAGGTATATGAAATAAAGAGAAATGCATAGTTACTTAAATTGTAGGATTTTTTTTAAAGAAAATGACTTTTCCTCTGTGATTTTTTAAAATGTTGTTTTATCCTAAAGTACTAAGACGTCAATAAGATTAAATCATTTTAGATAGTTAAGTTAGATTTTTTAAGTATATGCCTTAATATTTAGACAAAGAGAATCAAAATTTAGATTCCCTTTCAGCTCTACCTTGATTACACATAGAAGGTGATTTGTATATTCTTCAATTATTACATTCTACATACCAAAGTCAAACTTATTTTTTCAACCTTGGAAATAAAACCACGTAGTAAAACATTAATTGGAGTCTTTACAACTATACTGCCAACGTGTCACACGTTTTGTTTTATGCAGTTTTCCTCAGGTATCCTATAAATTTCCCTTATTTTGGAACTGAAGCTGGTTGCTCATTTTCACTTTATAAAAACTGTTTACTTGAAAAGAGTTATATCTCAAATTACTGGGCTAAATGTACCAGGTTCCCCCCCACCCCCACCCCACCCCCACTCAATGGAATATATATGGAGTGAAAAATATGAGAAACACTGCAAAAGACAGTTGACAGGTAATACACTGTATTGTGATATATTCCCAGGAAGGAATGTCATGCAACAGTAAGTGAATAAACTACAGCCACACGCAACACCAGCAGATCTTTGAAACACAATGTTAGGTAAAGAAATGCAAGTTCTGAAAAGCTGTACACATACTCCCATTTTGACAAAGCTCTTAAAAGCAGGGAAAACAAGAACCACGAGGCAAATTTTAAAGCAAGATATCTAAATACAGACTATAATATTTTTGTTTTGTTTTGCTTTGGTTTTGTCTTAGCAAGGGGATTCATGAGGAGCACAAAACCCAGGATCTTGGTTACTTCCGGGAGAAGTGGAGCAAACCGCTAAGCTCATGCAGTGTTCCTGGAAACACGTTCATCCTCGGATGGGCTGGTACACTTACAGATTTCCATTTTTTAATTATGCTTATAACTAACACATATGTTACACATATTTCTGTATGTATAAAATATTAAAGAAAATAAGAAAAAAATTATGGGAGAGATTCATGAAAGATCATCCCAGGTGTCCAGTAGGATTCTTCCAGATTCCAAGCTGTTTGTATAAACAAATCAGAAGCATTAAAGAATCACTAAAATTGTATAGTTAATCAAGGTCTTATTCTTAAGGATATATTTCAAAGAATAACTACCCATATCCTATCAATGAAATTCAAGACAAAAACAAATCATGAAACAAAAAATGTCAGAGAATTGACTTCTTAAGTAATCAGGTTCATTAATTGAGTGCATTATGTAAACTGTCTGGCAGTTTCCTGTGAGGTTAAATAAATACCTAACTCGTGATCCAGCAATTCTACCCCTAGCTATTTAACCAAAAGAAATGAAAATATATCCACAAAGAGACCTAAATGGGAACGTTGATAGTTGCTTTGCTCCTAATAGCAAAAAACTGGAAACGACCCAAATGTACCTCAAAAGGGAAAAGGACAAACAAATTGCGATCTATCCATTCAACGCAATACTGGATACTAATAAAAAAGAAAGAACTATTAATGCATACAAAAGCATAGATGAGCCTCAAAAGCATGGTAGCGTATGCATTCATCAAAACAAGTCAAACTGTACACTTAAGATAGATGCACTTCGTTGTGTGCAATTGTATCTAAATTTTAAGTTTTAAAGAGTCCATTATGTAATTTAGAAATTTTGCAGCTGTTCTAAAAAAGCTTAGCACAATGCTTTCCGTTTTTGCTATTATGTGAGTTAGTAGAGCACATCTCCAACCTCCATGCCCACAGCTGTCTCTGCAAATAAATACACTTTCAGAGATACATCTGCCCAAGGTCCCCTACAAAGGGCTTGAGCTGAAGAAGCCACCAAGGGGTCTCCACAAAGCAACCCAGGGGCAGGAAAGAGATAAGGGATCTCCAGCTGTTCCCAGTGCCTGCACAGCCACAGAGATGTGAGTCCCAGTCTCCCTGAGATCTGTTTACACTCAACTTGAGAAGATTTCCTATTTTAGATGCTCAGGGACACCAGCTCACGGGGCCTTCAGTGCTGCATTCCTCCATAATACTTGAAATGCAAGGTGGAGGTTTCAGAAAACATTTGCACAGGGACAGAGGGACATCTTTGAGACACCTTCCAGAATCGCATTCTGGTGAAACATTAGTAAGGGGAGTTCCTGGAAAACCCAGGCCTGAGCCAGGAGGGACAGGCACCCTTGTGCTCACCATGGATCCAAGGTGGAGGCTGGAAGACTTCTCTCGCTGCCCAGCTTTCCACAAGCTGGCACTGGCCTGAGGGTGTGGAGGTGTTCAACTCCCGATCATCATCTGTGGGAAAGCAAGCCATACCCGGAGCCCTGTTCTGGCTCCATATTTCTTCACTTGTCTATTTCACTTGATCTCTGAGATGGGTCTGCTGTCTTGACTCCTTCACTTTCAATCTTAAGGATCCTTGGCTGGCAGAGAGCACAAAAGATGCTTCTTCATCTTTGAAATGCATCTTAGAAGTACCTGAAAAGTGGAGTTAAATCAAAATTTCTCTTCACTCTGATTAAAGCCACCAGCCCTGAGATGTTCTGTCAGCAACATGCCCCGCCCCACTCTGCAAAGCAGTGTGACTCCGAGGGTCGCTGTAGCTCTGTTTTCTCCTCCAAGAGATGATCATATTGGAGTAGACCTTCCTGCTTCTAAAAATACCATGATTTCTTTCTTTGGCTTCTAGTTGAGAGTGGTACCTTGGTATCCCATAGTATAGTTCCTACCTTTAGTTTCTTTGTCAAATAATTAATAATCTATAAATCAATGCACAGGCAACAGAAGCCAGACTCAAGGAATAATTGTCTCCTAACGTATTTTATTAATCTAGATTTTTCACATATTGGAGTTTCTTAGAGCAGAACACATTTTTTTCACCAGTTCTAAATTCCCATATATATTCCAAGAATACAAATATGGAAAGACGAGCAAAAATATCACCATAGCAGCAGCTGGGGCAAGTGGTCACAGGAGACCCGCAGAAGGAATAATCCCCTTGTTGATCATTGAGAATGTTCCTGAAAAATATTCTCTTCTGGATATTAAGTTCTGGTGAAGCCTTATTTTATAGAATATATTTGTACATTTTTTCAGTGAAAAAATAATTTGAGAGGCACCAGTGTGTTAGGCTCCTTAATAGAACCAAACTCTGTTGCTGGCCTCGTGGACCCGCTGCAAATAAGTGAGACCTTAAAGTTATGTAGCTCTCTGCGGCTCCACAGTGTGCAGACCACATCTGGAGAATCGGCATGTTTATGTCTGTCTGTGGAGGACCACGGATCCACAAGAGAACGCCGTACTGGCGAAGGGCAAGAATGGCAAAGGATTGCTTCCTGTATCCCATGAGGGGTCATTTAGACATACAGACATTAAGTTTCATGTGACGTCTGTTTTCATACGCTTGGAAAATGATTCCTAGGCTTGACCCAGGTAATTCCAATGGGCAGAGCTAGCCCAACGGGAAGGAAAGGAGGTATTAGTTATTTTTAAGAATGTTTCTTCTTTTCCAATAGTAACAAATAACTACCATTATCTTGCAGGCTCTGCTTGCAGCACTGCCTTGTGTGGGAAAGAGCTCAGCATAAGAAGGAGGCAGAGGCTGGATCCACATATACTGGGCAAACTGGATCCACACCTAGTGGCAAACTGTCCAAAGAAGCACTGGATTAACAGAGGCCGGCATGGTAACATCTGAGGTCCCTTCCAATGCCAAGATCACTAGATATTTGGCTTCTACTTCTGGGCTTGGATAATTGTGTATTATGGCCACTGAAGGGGCCTCCCTTTGCTTTAAATGAACAGTGAACAGCTTCAAAGTTGAAGATGTATTGGGCTTTCCTGGTGGCTCAGATGGTAAAGAATCAGCCTGCAATGCAGGAGACCCGGGTTCAATCTCTGGATTGGGAAGAGACCTTGGAGAAGGGAATGGGGCTACCCACTCCAGTATTCTTGCCTGGAGAATTCCATGAACAGAGGAACCTGACAGGCTACGGTCCATGGGGTCACAAAGAGTCGGACGTAACTGAACGACTAACAGTTTCACTTTCTTTCTTTCAAAGTTGAAGAGGTATTAGTTTAATAGGATATTGTATGTATTTTTTATTATAGAAACCCTAATGAAATAGCTCCTGAAAGAGGTCCAAAACTGAGTTCCAACAGGTCAGAAAGTCAAGTTAGGAGGTCAGGGATTGCTTTGAAACTAATCATATTAAGGGGATGGTTGAGGCAAGTGGGACTCAGGTGGAGGTTAAGATAAGCAGTGTACTGGTGTGTCCAACAGTGGGCTATGTCGGAATAGGGAGTGGGAGCCCTGATTTTTAGAACTTTCTAATCTTCCTTGATTAGAAAATCAAGGAAATTCCACTACGGCTAATTTAAGCAACCAATGTGAGATCACTGAGCACAGAATTCTGAAGAGATGGACAGCTGGCTTTTGTGAGACCCTGTGAGCCTGCTGCAGTCCTCGCTGGATTAAGATACCCAAGAATCTTGCATTACCTTTGTAGCAAATTAAATATGTATTCGGTAAGGGATTTTTAAGCAACTCAGTACAAAAAAAAAAAAAAAAAGCAATAGCTATAAACAGGCAATTCACAGAAGAAACCAGAACAGCCAATAAGCAGGAAAATATACTCAGCAATCTGGTTGGCAAAATTAAGAATTGGACTGTACCAGCTTTTCACAGGGATGACCGGCAGAATTGAATTCTTGTACCTAACCTACAACCCAACAATGTTACTCATTCAGAGTATATCCTAAAACCTTTTGACATATGCACTGGAAGACACATGTAAGAGTATTCACAGAAACATTATTTTCAACAGTAAAAAAAATTCCCTAATTGTCCCTCAGGGGAAGGATGAAAAATGGCGTGTTATTTTTACAATAAGATACTATACAGAGGTCAAGATGAGTGAACTAGATATAAGTAGTCATGATCAACATAGATAAATTTAACAACTAATGTTGTATGAAGGAGCAATTTGCAAAAGTTAAATAACCACATGCTACTGTTTATGAGGGCTTCCCTGGTGGCTCAGATGGTAAAGAGTCTGCCTGAAATGCAGGAGACCTAGGTTCGATCCCTGGTTTGGGAAGATCCCCTGGAGGAGGGTATGGCAACCACTCCAGTGTTCTTGCCTGGAGAATCCCCATGGACAGAGGAGCCTGAACTGAAGTGACTTAGCCATGCATGCATGCACTATTTATGTAACTATTAATACAAAAACAACAGCATATCTTGTTCATGGAAATATACATATATAACCCAAGCATAATATATGCATGGAAATGGTTCTTGGAAAGACAAATGGGGCAAAATGCTAGAATCTGTTAAACTAGCTGATGAGTACCTGTGTCTATTCAATTACTTTCTGAACTTTTCTTTACAGTTGAATCACTTCATAATTTTCATTTTCCTTTTCTTAAATACACTTTTAATTTTAAAACAGTTTAAATTTAGAGAATTTTGGCAAGGAGAACAGACGGTTCCTGTATACCCCAATCTCAATTACTTCTGTTATTAACATCTTAGTATTGTACATTTGTCACAAGCAATGAACCAACACCAATATACCATTATTAACTAAAGCTCATACTTTATTTGAATATTCTCCAGTTCTCTGGTGATTTCTGTTTCCTGCTGCAGGATCCCATCTAGGGCCCCATGCCACATTTAGGGGTTATGTCTTATTGGACTTCTCTTGACTGTGAGAGCTTGTCAGGCTTTCCGTGTTTCTGAGGACCTTGACATCTTTGAAAAGTACAGGTCAGATGTGTTGTAGAATGTCCCTCGATTGGAATTTGTCTGGTGTTTTTCTCATGATCCGACTGGGATAATGTGTTTCAAGGAGGAAAGCCACGAAGCAAGTGCCGTCTTGTCGCGTCATATCAAGGACACAAACAGGCATCCTGACATCGCTGTTGATGCTAGTCTTGATTACCTGGTTGATGGATAATTTATCAATTTTCTCCACTGTTACTCTTTCACTCCCCCTCTTTCTATACTGTCCTTTTTGGAAAAAGTCACTATGCTTAAGGAGTGGGAAGTTAGGCTCCCTCTTCTTCATGGTGGAGTTTCTTCATAAATTATTTAGAGTTCTTCTGCATGGGAAATTAGTTTATTCTCCTCATTTATTTCTTTCTTTAGCCATTATTTGTATCAGTATGAACTCATGTATATTTATTTCATATTTGGGGTTATAATTCATTTCAACTTTATTTTGCTTTGCCCAGTTTGTTCCAGCTTTGGCTATTGGGAGTTCTTCAGTTGGCTTTAGGGTCCCTTTGACATGTCTTCATCATTGCATTTTGTTTGTTCTCAGAGGTTTTTGGTTTGTTTTTTTTTTCAGCTCCTCCTTATTTCCTGCCACTTCGAGATACTTCAGATCTTCTCTATCTCCTCCCCAGACCTAGAAGCAATCATTTCTCCAAGAGGTCTGGTTCCTTCTATTGGAGAATTCTATCAGAAACCAAAATCTAGGCACTGGGTGTGCGTGTTGCTACTGGCGAGTCATTGCTTCCAGGCCCCCTCAGTTGACAGAACAAGGAAATACATGTGTGTGTACCAACTTGGGTATTCACATGGACTGGGTCTAGATTAAACCAAGCAAGAACTAATAGTAAAGTCTCATACTGAATCGCCAGATCGAGTCCATTAGCCCATGGGTCACTCTGACCTCTTCCCCTGCCCCAGCAGTGACACACCGGGCTCTCACCATCTGCCATCCATCTATTCACTGTTCCATTTATAATTTATTTTTTAAATGAAAGCTATAGGGAAATGTTGCAGCTTATTACAACATCCAGACCAAAGGTACAGATTAGTTACAGAGCAGACATCTGAAGGACAAGATGTTGTGTGCCATGATACATTCAGGGCACAAACTTTCTGTTGGTACCTTGTACCTTTCCAGGGGGCCATCTTGGAAACATGGGCAAAATGTCCTTTCAAAACGAGTCCCACTTGGGAAGGATGAAAACGACCAAAGCACACCTGGAGAGATTCTTGATGATGAGGCAAGGGTGGGTGCTAACGAGAAAAGCAAGATTGAAAACATTCATTTCAACTGCAGTTCTTACCTCCTTTGGAATAATGGATTCCTTTGAGACTCGGAAGGGCTATGGACCCTCAACCCAGGAAGACATTCGCGTAGCTCAAGCAGCGTGAAAAACTGCCCCATAGTGGGGAAACCTCACCTTTGAGCCCCTGTGTGCACGTCATACTTGTGGGTACGATATAAACGTCAAGTTCATTTGCTTGTTCTTCAGTAGGGAGGAGTGAGCAAGTGAGCTCATGTGGAAGCTGCATTGTTTGAGCCTGGCTATTTTCAGGATGGGCCAAGCTCTTGCCTTCCAGCTGCAGGCCTGGGATCTGTGACATTTATAGCAAATTCCCATTTACAGCAAGTGGCAAATGACACCGATTTTCTGTGGAAATAAACATTTTTTTCATTTTAAAATAAATCTGTTTTATTTTTAATAAAATCACTTCGAAAAAACATATGAAGTGATATTTGGGACATTAGGGAACTAAAGCTTTGGAAACAAGTACAAAGAGATGGTACCTTGAGTCTAATGAAAAATGTACATGCTTTGGAACCAGAAGGGTTTGCGTTCAAACCCCCTCTTTGCAAATTTGCCAGCTGTGGGATCTTGGCTGTAGGTGAAACTTGTCCTGTCTGTATAAAATTTGGCATGTCCACCAGTGTTCCTCCAAGTATATTTTCTATACCACCCCCATGAGAATCAGCTGGAGTTCTTGTAAAATGGAAATTTCCAGGCTGCCACCCAAGAACTTTTATCATCAGATAGAATCCCAGGGGGCAAAATGTAGAAATCTGCATTTTAATAAGGGCTCCCAATGATTTGTATGATGTTCTGAAAGCTGTGGAGGGGATGAAATAAGCTGAAATAGGAAAAGCACTTGGCACACAGGAGCAGGAAGGACACTGTTGTTCTGAACTGCCGACTCTCTGAACATCACCTCCCAAGGGACCCCAAAGGCCTTGCTTAGGATCATCATGGACAGCTGTGCAGGTTGTACACCACACGAGTCTAGCACTTGGCACCCTGGAATTGTGTGGTACATAAACTGTATGTTCATGCATGACCTTCTTCTCAGAAGCTCAGCTGATCTAGACCCTTTTATTTCTGGTTTTGAGCTTGTTTCTCTCAGCCTTCCGTATAACACTTAGCTTTACAGCTGCCTTTTGATGAATTCCTTCACTGATCAGGGGGCCTAGAATTGGATTTTGCTCTGTACAATCAAGAAACTTGACAGGGCGAGTGACCGGTGGCTGCTCCGTTCCCTTCTCCCAGGCATTTCTCGCTTGTGTTCCTGGGGTTTGTGGGGTGCCGTAGAGTCGCTTTGTGGCTGAGAAGCTCAGTCTGTCAAGATATGACCAGTTCTCTATCCAAGCTCTGCTTTCTGCTTCAAGCTGTTTTATGGGTTGGATTTTGGCTCAGCAGTTCATTTGGAAAGAAGAATTCCACTACTTTAAAAAAAAGTTTAAAAATCACTGCCTGTTACAAGATACCCCCAAAGAAACGGTACCATGTGGCTGGCAATGAGGTGGAGAGTGGGGGTGGGTGGGGGCAGCCTCGAGTCCATGGGTGGAGGCGGAGGCCAAGCCGGGGGTCCATAGGGCTCCCTAGATGCGAAGTAGCCAAGGTCCACGTGGCAGAAGTAAAAACTGTTCCTAGGGAGCATCCATTACCAGAGGAGGAAATCTTTGAGACCCCCAAAGGCCACCCTGCCCTGCCCATGGGAAAATTGATCAAGTCCAAAGACCACAGCCAAGAAAGGGCTCCAGAGTCATCACTGAAGGCCCAAGGGAGAAGGGCAAAGGGCAGTTTCCCTTGTTCTGGGGACACCAGCCTATGGGGGTGAGAGTGAAGGAGACGAGAAGGGTCTGGACATTTTCCGCAGGAACCAGAGCTCCCCTCTGCCCCTCCTGGATCTGCAGCACCTGGAGCTCAGAAATGTTTCCTCCAGCTCCAAAGTTTGACATTTGCAACAGAGACATTAAATTTTTCTTAAACATTTCCTCTTGGTTCATGACTGTGACAGTAGAAAAAAATGTATGCAACAGAAAAAAAAAGAGATGGTATGTTGACTATTGTTATAAATGTTATCCTGTTCACCTGCTTATCATGCATCTGCTGCCACTGGACCGCTGCTTGCTTCTTGCTTTTCAGTGGGTCACCGATCGGGGAGTGGGGGGTGTTCATTCCACTTTTGTAGCTCTGCACCAGGCTTTTCTCTTGATTTACTGATTTATTCTCTTTTTTTTTATCCAATTCCCATCCCCCTCCATAGCCGTTTTTCTTACCATAAAGGTAGGCAGCAAATGTTACATTTCGTATACATTTGAAAAGCTAGAGTATAGTGAAAGACACATATAACATCACAGCAGTGGCTGGGGCACTTAATAAAAGTTATGGACATTCTCCCCGGAAAAATTTACCTCTATTCAATAATACAATTTTGCAGTTTCTGGGGTTCAAGGACTCCTAAGGCACTATGTGAACACTCTTTGAACTGCAAGTCCATTACCCCTGTGATATAAGAAAATTGTGAGAATTAGGAAAGCATTTGAAATGCAGACTCCTAAATGGACTGCATCTTTTATTCTTTTCAAAGCCATAAAAATAAGTTTTACTGGGATAACAAATTGCAATGAAACAAATCTTACATCAAAGAATAGATAGTGACCATTTGTAATTAGTGTAACATAACATTGCTTTCATAGTAGTAGCTTCCTCTAGAAGAGGAGACAGGGAACTTACCTTGCAGAGTGCTTACTCGGGGCGGCTTTGCACGTGATGTACCATCTCCTTTTCCTTTGCTGACAGATGGTCACTACCACAGCGACTTTGACAGATGGGGAAACTACAGCGTAAGGAGAGGGTAGGAGGGTTCCCCAAGTGGTAATGTTCCAGTGTTAAAAGTTCTGCCTTAACCGGACACAGAGAACCTTTACCACTTACACTACTTAAAAATGAATTTATTTAGCAAAGGATCATTAACATTTTTCTGTGGATGAATTTGAATTCAACCTCATTACAGTAACATTTTTAAATAGTAGAATGAGGGTTTCCTGTGCCATTTCTGATTACACCATTAGGTTCCTTTGTCTCCTGTCCTTGGGTTTTCATTTGGAAAGGAGTTAAAAAACAGAAACAAAACATCTTTCATCTCCCCCTCTCCCCCGCAAAAACATGTATTTCTACAGTAGGTCATACCTTTAAAGGAAAGCTTCGCCCTTGAGCACTGCTCAGTCCACCAAGCCTTGCATGTCTCAGGAACAAGTCGCCCTGTGTCCCGGAGATGGGGTAGGTTGTTCATCTCCGCACCCTCAGACCCCTCTTACCAACCGCACTCATTGCAAAGGATTTGCGGGCAGCGTTGGGTCACTCCTTCCATCGGTGTTACTCGAGGCTATGTGTGCACATGTGAGGCACTCAGTAAAATGTCTGCTCAGCTGAGCTAAATTCCTACTTTCTTCAGTTGGGGAAATTTTTAATGCAGGAGAGAAAAGGAGAAAAATTTTGAAAAGACACATTACCCATGAGCCAGGATTTGCAGCCAATGATAACATTTTCTCATTTTTTGCCTGAGAATCTTAATTTTGCTTAAAATAAATAAAACTGACAAAGAGCTTTCATTCTCTTCCTGCCTACTGCAGAGAAAGTGGTGATTATTATTTTGGAATGTATCTTTCCAATCTATACTTTTGTACTTTTACTACTGAGTAATCCTTAATATTATTTTACATGATTTAAAACATTTTACTTTTTCTGCTTTTTAAATGTAAACAGTTTGCTTTTTTCAATGTAATATATGTGTTCAAGATCTATTTACATTGGCACATGCATGTTTGTGTCTATGTGTGTGTGCTCTTTGTGACCCGTGGACTATATAGCCCACCAGGCTCCTCTGTCCACAGAATTTTCCACGCAAGAATACAGGAGCAGATTATTTCCTATTCTAGGGCATCTTCATGACTCAGGGATCGGACCCACGTCTCTTGCATCTCCTGCTTTGGCAGGCAGATTCTTTGACCACTGCACCACCCGGAAAGCCCACGTTGGCACACGTAGATCTAGTTGATTTGTCTTAGTTATTATGTAACATCCCACGATTTGTATACACCACGTTTTCCTTACTTGTTCCCAAGTGAAAGCATTCAGGGGCCCCCTGCCCTGACAAACAATGCTGTAATGAACATCCGTATTACAGCTCTGGTTACATTTTGTACAAATTACTAAACATACCATTGCAAATAGGGGAAGGATGTTGGTAGAACAGGAGGTCATGCTGGCTTATATGTGATTTTTCCCAACATGTTACTATTCTGAAGCACTTGAAAGAGAAAGTCTTAGCAATGAATACAGACCTGAGCTGAAAATCTACAGAAATGTCCTTTGCAGATAACAACAGGCGTGCAGATGAAGGAATCAGAAGCTTTCCCCCTTGTATTAAAACCATAGAGTAATGAAGAAGGCTATCCTCAGAGTCATATTTTAAATGTTTATGAGAATGCTCTCTGCTAAAGGACATCCACACTTAGCGGTCCAGGAAGGAAAGAGCCTGGAAGGACAGATGTCTGGGACTCCAGGAGCAAACGCCAGCAGTGTATTAACTGTCCTGTATTTGTTATGATTTAAAAAATTTGTTTTTGTTTTTGTTAGTTCTTGTGTGACCAATTCCACAGTTTTTGAGTGATCTTCTCGAACCCTGTTTTCCCCATAAAACTTGCTATTTTTAGTGGAGGAATTTGCACTAATTTCCTTAAGTGCAAGTTTCTCTAGAGTATACACCTAGCAGTAGAATTGCTGGGTCACAGGAGATGTACATTTTCAACTATTTTAGATTTCCCCAAATTACCCTTTAAAATGACTTCACCAATCTACACTTCCATCAACAGAGAAGAGTCCTGATTTCCCTGCTTCAGTGCTGTTACCTGATGCTGTTAAACTTGGCTTTTAGCAGCATCATGGGTATAAAATGCTTTCTCATGGTTGTTTTAATTTGCAGCCCCCTGGCTGCTAGTGAAGTCAAGCTTATTTTTAGATGCTTCTTGTCCATTCTGCTTTCCTCTCCTGGTTATTACCAGTTCAACACTTTGTCAGTTTTTAAGCTGAACTGTTTGTCTTTTTTTTTATTAACTTTTAGGAATTCTTTATGCATTCTAGATATGAATCTTTTGCCTATTAAATTTCTACTTTTACATCCCCTTCCCAATGTCCCCACTCTCTGTATGTCTCTTTTTTTATATGTCTGTTCCACCATAAAAGCACTGCATTTTTTTTTTCTGGAATACATCCTAGGTAACTGTGATTTTAGATTATACAGTTAGCTTGTACAGCTAGAAAAATTTGAAGTTCGGGTGTTTGTAAAGATTTTTTTTCTCCTCTCCACATGCTATGCATTCTCCTGTTTCTAGAACCTTCTCTGTCTACATAAGCATTTTCAAAGCAGACAACAAGAGATAACCCCTGTCCTGAAAACTGTGGGCCAGATTTACTTTGTTTGCCAAGTCAATTAGAAAAAAATTTTGTGGAAAAACTTCAGAAGGGTTAAATATCATGTTTGAGTTGGATTTCTTGTAGATGTCTTAAACTTGTGAGAAAACAGTATACTTTATTAAATTCCATGATTCTTATTGTTAAACTATTCAAACCATAAGCAATCAATCATGCTTTTCTGATGAGTTACTTAAGCAAAATTTCCTTAAACAGAATTGCATTTCAGACTAAATTTTAAAAGTGGCAATCTGGTTTTTTTAAATTAGATACCTAACTTTAAAAAAAAACAACTTAGAGTCTGCCTGCAACTGAAAATTTCATGTGTGGAAATGTGAGGAAAAGATCTAAGTATTGGCAAAAGATTGCAATAAAGCAAATGATGTGGTTTTCTCAGGGGTGCTTTTGCAACGTGAAGTATTCCAAAAAGAGTTAGTGATCACAAAGTTTCTTTTAGCGTCTAGCCTTGAAATACTTGGCATATGTAGAGCTCTTACAGATATTTGGATAAATTAAATTTATATTGACATTTTCTAAAGTTGGCATAAGTTTCTAGCTGGTGTGGGCACATGTCAAACCCAGAACATTTTGAGGCAATCAATTTTACAACTGATAGATATCAACATCAAACTGTTCCTTCCTATACTATATTCCTAAAAGCTGAGTCACACTGAGGTTTAAAATATGCCATTTTTTCCTGATAAAAAGCAGCAGTTTCCTCAAAAATTAATCACAGAATTACCATCAGAGCCAGCAACTCCTCTGCTAGGTATATACCCAAAGAATTGAAACCAGAGTCTTGAACAAATATTTGTACACCAGCATTACTCACAATGCCCAAAAGGTGGAAACAATTCAAGTGTCCATCAAGAGATGGATGGATAAACAAAATTTGGTATATCCTTACAATATGATATTATTTAGCTTTTTAAAGGAAGGAAATCTTGACCCATGGTGCAACATGGATGAACCGCGAAAACATGGTAAGTGAAACAAACCAGATACAAAAGGGGAAATATTGCATGATTTCACTTAAATAAAACACCTACAATAGGGCAATCCACAGAGACAGAAAATAGATCAGAGGTTTTCAGAGGCTGAGAGAAGAGGGGAAGGAGGAGTTATTGTTTTGTGGGTACAGAGTTTCTGTTTGAGGAAGACGCAAAAGTTTTTGGAAATAGTGGTGATAATTAAATAACATGTGGATGTAATTAATGTCACTAAATTGTATACATAAAAATAGTTAAAATGGCAAAATTTATGGTATGTATATTTTACCATAATAAAAGAAAGCTTTAAAAGGCAATTATTTCAAGCCCCTCCCCCAATAAAGCAAAAATACTTATTAAAGAAAGCTTGGAAAACCTATAAAGTAAAATAAAATTAAAGCCACTTGCTATCTCAGCGTGCAGTGATAACGAACCTGAATAATGAGCTGTGGCATTTTGTCCCCTGGTCATAGGTGTATGCATGCAGATGTGCACCCAGCATCAGGCGGTACAGGACCAAGCTTTTCTCAGTTCTAACAATCAATAGCATCCATTCTCATCTGTGAACCTTATTTAAATCAATAAACTATTGTTGGATATATAATGTGTTTTCAGTACTTTCTCAATTTTAAATAATTTTGTGATGGACATTCTTGTCATACATTTTATGAACATTTCATTATTTCCTTAGGATAAATTCTTCAAAGCAAAATTACTGGGTCAAAGAATATGAACTTTAAAAACAAATCTAATGCACATGTACTATTCGCCTTGCAGGAATTTTATTGCATTTTGTGACTTTATTGCATCTTCTCCAACAGTGAGTGTCACAATTGATAAAAGTCTCTAAAATTAATGAAAATAAATTCCCTATAAAGGATGCTAATGATAGTTTTGGTACAGAAAAGAAAAGAACGAAGAAATCAATAGAGATCTGGTACATTAGAATGATTAGCCATTCTCTGCCACTCTTATCTGGATGGAGTCACCCTTCAGGCTCTGCTTGCTGGGGAAGTTACACCTGGTGCTGCCCGCCCATCTTCCAAGACCCCTCTGCCATGTCTAGGAGCTCATGACTCCTCCAGCCACACCTAAGTACTCCCTTTCCAGTTTCTTTATCGTTGCTCCTGCCTTTCCTTTGGCCATGAAATGCTTTTCCTCACCCACTTCCTCAACTACAGAGTCATTTGTTCTTCGAGGTGCATCTCTAATGAACCTCTGAGAGCCTGAGGTGGAGCAATCTGGGACCTAAGGAAGAGGAAATACCAAAGGTATAAATGCAGCTCACAGATGGGCAGGAAGAGGCGAGGTCCTTCTCAGGTAAGGCTGCCCATGCACAGACTGCCATCTGAAGCCATGCGGGCTGCGGGGCAGTGAGGGTTCTGGGTCTGTGCAGGAGGTTAGCTGGCAGTGAAGGGGGTTGTGCCCTCTCTCTTGAGAGCGCAGGAAGAGAAGCAGGCCAGACTTGGTAGACAGCCCCAATGCCCGGAATATGGTGACTTTGGACCGAGTGCTCAATTCTTGAATTGCACTCAGATTTTAAAATATAAAAAATACTGTCTCCAGGTATTAATGAAGCAGTCACACGGGTTTGTGTCATACCTTAACCTTTACCTGTGTGATCTAGTTTTTAGAATTCGTTTTGAGCCTCAGAACTAATGTGTGAAATTGGTAGTACACGCATTGTCATTCCTTTTCACCCTGCTTTATACATGCAGACTCGGAGATTCCTGGAAAACTGGACAGAATAGCAACTCACACCCAGGACTTCTGGCCCCAGGTCCCGAGCATTCTCCCAAGTTGCTCTTCCAAAAACATAGCCACTCTGTCAGATCTGTGACTTTTCTGATGTGAAAGTGTCATGTCAAAATGCAACGTATATAAAAAACTAATGGTAGAGAGCATTTCCATTCAAATGACCCTTCTGAAAAGAGCATAAGACATTTTCCCTTTCTGAAAGTAAGGGGTTAAAATGCACAGAGATGCTGTATGACAATGTTGTGGATGCTCTAAGAATGAAAAGTGTGAATGGTATTTGTCTTTAAAAATACCATTTATCCTAAACAATGAGTTATTAAATGTATAAGGATATTTAAAATGTATTTTTATGACACACACACAACTTTATAAAAAGGTGGAAGAATGGTACAGTTTCTGATGGAAATATTTTTGTTTTATTTTTAAAACAAAATATCAGAAAGATATTTAACTAAATATCGTGTTAGCTGATACCAGAAACAACAACATAGACACTGGATCGTTATAACCATCCATAAGTCAAAAGAGATTTGGTTTTCAGATTGCTTGAATAACACATAATTCTTCTTTGAGCAATTTTTGCTCAAGGAAAATGGTCCCCAGGAATTGAATTAGAGAAGTAGAAAAGATCCTTGATCCGAGATAATTATCTTTTGCTTAGTTCCCCCAATAGGGTAAATGTACTTCTGATTTCAGTTGCGGTCTTGCTAAGGTGTGATCTAAGAAATGCCTACCAAAAAGCACATGATTTCTGTATGAGTCAGGGTTTAAGAACACATTCTTTCTTTTTCTATTTTTCAGCCTAAGATGTTAATTTTATTTATTAATAAAATAATTTTAAACAATATCCACCTCATTTGAGCAAATCTTCAATTATTTATATTATTTAAGCCTTTTTCTTATTTTTATCCATATTTTAATGGACTTCATATCATTATCCATAGTTTCATACATTTTATATACTTTTATGTTCTACTTTTTTCACTTTTAATTGTTTTTTTACAATTTTTCAATGTATCTGCAATCACTTTTAAATTTTTCTGTTTTCTTGGAAAAGAGTAACTTTCAGACTTTCTTTAGTAGAATAATTATTTTATCAGACAACATCCTGTATGGTTGGTGGGATATCCACCCAGCCCAGAACTAACTACCATGATAGTTCATTTCAACATTTACGATTACCCTTTCCTGTACAGTTAAATTGTTTTCAGTGTTTGGAAATTTAAACAATGATATTAGTATCTTTACACATGACCTGTTAAAAACTAATTTTACCGGGATATATTCTGAGAGACAAATCTTTATGAGTGGAATAGTTTTTTTGTTTGTTTGCAATATGCATTATCGGGTTTTTTTCCAGAGGAAACAAATCAAATCTTATTGTCATCCACATACAAGAGTTCCCTGTTTCCCCAAAGCCCAGCTAGCAATAAATTTTGTCATTCACTTTATTTTTTGTGTGTGTGTGTGTGTGTCATTCACTTTAAATTGGTGGGTGTGAAATGATGGCATACTGATTCAGTTTGAATTTGTTTAAATTGTAGAAAATGTGGTTGGTTCATCAGATGTTGATTTCCTATTGGTGTTTAATTTAAACCATCCATTTTCTTCAAATATTTGTCTTTTGAGCACTGATGCTTGGTTCTGTTCTAATAAATTTATAAAAAGTTTTCATCTATTTTAGATAAGAAACATTTGCCTATCATTTGTTTCAAGTATTTTATATCCATAGAAGACTTTTAGAAATTGAATTCCACCAACCTACTTTCTCTGTGCTTGAATCATCAAAATTATTTTCATACATAGTTCTATTCTGTTTTCTCCTAGTTTTCTTATTATTTTTACCATTATTAATTTACCATTTACTCCATTCACTTTTTATTATGATGTCTAGGTGTGAGTTAATTTTTTCTTCATTTTGATTTCTAATTATTCCCAAAGCATTCATTAAATAATCATTACCTCTCCATTTGCTTTGTTAATATTTATCATTTACCAAGTATATGTAAGCTTGCTCCTACATTCTCTGTTGAGTTGAAATTTGTTTCTGTTTTTAAACCAAAACCATAAAGATTTTTATTTTCAAATTTATACTGTTGTGTGCTTTCTAAAATTTTTTGATAAGCATGCATTTTATTTGTTTTCAATATTTTACGAGGCCAAGTCTTTAAAAACTGTAATTACCAATCATGCATATTTATTTTTCAAACAAAAATTGGAATAATTTTTGTCATACTTTGATAAGTATTTTTATAGGCTTAATTGAAAATAAATCAGATCTAACAATTAACATGTGGAAAATATAGCCTTTTTTATATTCAATCACCCAATGTAGAACAGTTTTTTTCTTTACATCTCTTTTCTAAAATCAGCATTTTCTAGTTTTGTTTGCATGTCTTGAGGTAGGGTGATTCTAAAATATTATATATTTTTGCTGATATGGTGAATGGGACTGCCTCAAACCAATTACCAGATTCTTGCAGCCTTTTACTAGAAATGCTTTGGAGATTTGTGGAGTTCGTCTTTATCTGAACACTTTCATGAACTGTCTTTTTATTTTCAATACTTTTAGTTGGAATCCTTAGTTTCTTCAGGTTCAACCTAAAATTCTGTTTTTCATTTTATAGTATTGACTCTTTAGTGCATTTTTGAAGCATTGTTAGGATAACAAGAATCTCCAAAGATATGCTAAATAATTTTAATAAAAAACATCTTTGATTTTCCCTTGTTTTTAAATAGAAAGCTTCAAAAATTTCTCTATTACAAACTGGTAGGTTTTAGAAATATGATTTGTTAAAGAAGTATTTTCTGATTTCTGTTCTTAAGTTTTTACCAAAAAGAGCATTGAATGTTATCAAATATTTTAATCTTTTATTAAGGCCATGTGAATTTTGTACCTGAAGTTATTTAAATTGTGTATTTTATTCACTACTTTACATTCATGAAACTGGACATGTTTCTCCGATAAACCTTACCTGTTCATGCTAAAAATACTTTAAAAATAGGGTCATATTCTATTCACAGATATTTTCACATTTATAAGAATTGTGTCTCAAAGCAGTTATTTTTTTGTAGTGTTATCAGACTTAAGAACAGGATTTTTTTTTCTGCTAGAATAAGCTAAGAAATACTGAACTTAATTTTTTATGAGTTGTACTTGTTTTATTTGAAAATCTGAAAAAAAATTTATAGTTAACCCATATGTCATTATAGCAAGGAAATCAGTTTTTTGGCTAACAGTCTTCATTTCTTCCATAGCAATCGGTCTATTCATATTCTCAACCTCTTTTTATATTATTTAAACTTCTGTAACTCTGGTAAAATCATCCATTTTACTTTAGTGTCCAAACGCATCACCAATGTCAATGGACGAGATATTCCCTAACGATTTTTAGTCTTTTTTAATTGCTTTTAAATTTTTTCTAGTTTAACTGTGTTTCCTCACTGAATTTACTAGTGAAACTTAAACATTTTGTTTTTTCTTCTCAAAGTGAGAAATCTCTGCTGTCATATATCAGAGAATATTTCTTGTCGCATTTGTTTACTTCTGCATGTATTTTTCCCCCAGAGGTTTTGCTTGGTTCTTTTTCTAGAAGTATATTTCTAGTTTTTGAAAATTTTCTTTGTTATTAATAAAGACCTTTAAGAAGTAAGTTTTCTCTACACATACCTTACCTTTCAGTTCAAGGATTTGATGGGTACTACCTTTGTTTTCCATATTTGACAATGATTTGTAATTGTATTTCATATTTCTTCCCTGACCAGGTGATAGTTAAAATCTTTTTTTCATTGATATTGTCAGTTTTCAAATTTAAAATAAAATAGTAACATTTTAGGCATTTTTCCTTTACTGAAATTGCCTGTTATTTTTCTTTCTTGTGAAAGCTTTCCATGTTCCGTGTTTTCCCTTTCAATTCACATTATAAAATTCCTCTTTCAATTATTTAGTTATTAATTGCAGCTTTGCAAACTATTTCTTTTTTCCCCCTACTATGTCTATTGTTATGACTAGATAAAGATTTCTGCTACCATTTTTATTTCAACTCCATATTGTAGTTTTAAGTTTCTTTCACATACTTTGTTGCAATGTGTTTTGGTTCATATAAAATTTAACACCTTTTGTTTTCATTATTTTACCTTACATTGTCATATAATAAACTTATTTTTATTGCTTCATCCATTTTGTTTTGTATTCTGTTTTCAAAATAGGTTTGATATTTTCTGACTCATCCAGTTATTTTTACCCTTTCCACATCTACTTTATCTTTTATGTAGAATATTCTTGGATCTTTTCTTAAATATAACCTGAAATTTTTTAAAATAGGGAAATGTAACCCATTGGCATATCCTCTTATAATTGTTATTTTTAATTTTTATTTTATTTTTCTTACTATCTATTTTTGCTTATATTTCTTTTTGTCTCTTCACTTGGAAATCCGAGTCATACTTAAGCTTCCACAAATATTTGTAGTTTTATAAATAGATAGTAGTAACTGTTGAGAAAAATCTGACACTTAGAATTTTTCACTCTCCTCTTTCCCTTTTTTCCACTCCTCATAGTTTGCATATCTCTGAGAGAAATCATTTTTTAAAATGTTTGTACTTTTTTGTCAGTGACGCTGATTGCTTATTGCCGTGATGCTGGAAATGCTATTTGCAGATGAGGTTATGGTTAGGGAGTTTGTGAAGTTTTCTGCTATCAAACCTAGTAGATAATTGGTAAGGATCTCCTATTTTGTGTTTTCTCTTTTTTTGAGGTTCCTTTTTCTCCCCCATCCCCGACCCCGTTTCCTTTTAGGAACATTGTAGTTTTCCACTGCAATGGGGAAGGTTACCGTCTCGACTGCTACATTTGATCACATTCTAATCTAAAGCACTTTTTCAAAGCAGAAAATCACTGCTGTTGATGACCTTTTAAATAAGAACAGGCATAGAACAGCGGCCTGCGTTCATCTCACACTTAGCCCTGAGACAGAAGGGCTGCACCCCTTGTCCTGGGGATCGTCGAGTTAGTAGCTGGCTGCCTTTCTGTGCTGTCAGCCTCCGTGGGCCCTCTGCTGCTGGAAGGAGTGTGGACTTCAGAACTCAAACTACAGCCGTGGCCCTGGGCTCAGGCTCTTAGCCTAAAAACAGACCTGGAAGAGCTGCGGAGGTTTGTCAAGCGGCCGACCTCTAGTGATGGTTCTGTTATCCCAGAGCTCCGTTCATTTATTTGTGCATCGATTGAACTAATTCTTTCTATATTTATAGCTTGGCTGTTATGTAACTGCCCCACACAGCAGAGATCCTTTTTTGGAATGAGATGTGGAATACTTTAAATACCTATGAAATCAAGTGTGCACTCAACACTGCTTCAGTTTCCAGTCTCAGCTCTTACATCAGTTCTGGAAATTCTGTTCGCTCACAGCTGAAATGATGGTCTGGGGCACAGATTGTTTCCTTAGGAGTAGCAGCATCAGCAGTGGCTGTCCACTGCTAATCTTTTGCCGTGAGCCACCTCGCTGTTAGTTTTGGAAAACCATACTTTCAACTGAGTCTCTTGCATTTTTTTTTTCTTTCTTGATATTCCCAGAGAAATTCAGTCTTTCTTTAACACTTGCTTTTCCAGTTTATCCTTTATTTTAATGACTCAATATTCTGGAGTCCTGTCTCTCCACCCACCCCACTTCTACTCCCTCCACTCAACTTCTAGTCTTTTCTAGATTGTTCTGTTTAAAGCAATAACTACTTTCGTGTTTTTAAAACTGCAACCAGATTCAGTGGTTGTTCTCTCCATCTGAGAAGGAAGGTTGGCTCTATCCTGGCTGTGATTCTTGTCATTGTTCTTTACTGGGGAGAGGGGGGCAGGGACAGAGGCTTTAACAGTTTTCCTGTTATTAACAGTGTATGTTGAATAAGGTTTTCACATACATTTAAAGTGTTTACTCTTCTTTATTTTACATGGCTCCTAAGGAGCTTTGTCTATTTCTCTCTCAAGCTTTTATATACTCACTTAGAGTCTCTAGATTTCTGATGTTTTAATTGGTATCTCAACGGTCTCAACAGAAAGGACTTACTTGATAGAACACCTTACCATCTGCTCCATCATCTACTGAGAACTTTGGTCTTCCCTGATGGCTGACTTCACCAACAGAACCCGGGGAAAATGCAGACTACCTTGTCCATGACTGTAATTGACCTTGATCACAAAACATAACTAAATGTTCTCAACTATTGGGAAGGAAGACAAACATGAGAACACATTTCATTCTTTGATTCCTGTGAGCTCAGTGTTAAAAAGCTCTCTTAGACATCTTTTGATTTCTCAAGTTTGACCTTTCATTACCAATCGTTTAAATATAACTCTGCTTCTCAGCAACCTCCTTCCATCTGGGTATGTAATTCCCTCTCTTACAGAGCCTCTTAGAACTTGTCAATACAGTTACATTTTGGGGGAAGAAGAACAAACACTCTGAAAAACAACAACAAAATCTTTCTTCAATAGACACTGGAAATGCTTTCACCACCACTAACGCCTGGCTGGACTTCCCTGGTGGCTCAGATGGTAAAGAATCGGCCTGCAATGCAAGAGACCTGGGTTCAATCCCTGGGTGAGGAAGATTCCCCTAGAGAAGGAAATGACAACCTACTCCTATATTCTTGCCTGGAGAATTCCCTGCAGCCCATGGGGTTGCAAAGAGTCAGACCCAACTGAGCAACTAACACACACACACACACACACACAACACCTGCCGGTTGCCCAGATCTTTCACCTGTTCCTCCCTGTGTTTCTTAACCTCCTTCCCAGGAGTGCCCCTTGTGAGTAAATTCGAAACAACACATGCCCAGGGAGAGGCAGATCCCACCAGTGTGTCATTGTGAGAAAGAGGGGCACCCACCGCCACCCCAGCAACCAAAGTGCCCACAAATCTGAGTAGTAGCACTGTGAGTTTTTTTTTTTTTTTAAGCCTGAAATCAACATGCTGAGGATGGCAAAGGAAGTAAGGCCTCCTCTCATTCCTGTGAACAGAAAGGAAACTGTATCAATTACAGGAGAACTGTAATTGATAATGTGCAGTTGACACATACAACACCGCGTTGGCTTGCTCTGGAAACAGAAAGCTGGATGCCACGCTAAATATTGCTAGCATTCCTATTTGCATCCCTGCAGTAAATAGTGTTATTACTATAAAGCTGAGCAAGCATGACATTTCTGACTGCCTCTCCTTTTCAACGGAGGATCTATAAATAGTGCCTGTGTAGCATTTAAACATTTCAAAGCATCACGTTTTTGTTAATACAAATGTGTGATTGGAGCCATTCACGCCCATAAATATTTTCCCTCACAATCTAAGCTCAACAGCCATGAGCCTTTCCCATCACCCACCAACTACGGGACATTTTGTAAAATGCTGGCCATTCCCAGAGGGAAAACATGGTCACCAGCTGAGGAGCCGGGCGTGTACAATGTACCATTTCAACACCTCCTTCCACACCTTCCTGAAGATTCAGCAAAAAAGACATCAGTATTTCCCAAAGTGAACAACCCTTGTCCCAAAAGATGTTTTTGCAAAAAGGGTTCTTTTAATAAATAAGTTTGGGAAGCACCACAAATTACTGCCCTCCACTAGGAGATTCAAGAACATCCAACATTTTTTCCACAAATATTTATTGAGCGTATACCAAGGCCCAGGATCATTCGGGGACTAGACATTAAACAGGGGGAACAAATCAGATGGAGTCCCAAACCTTCAGGAAACCTGTAATTTGGTCTTAAATGAATGCATCATACCGGGTTCCCATGGCTGCTGTGACCACACGCTTGGTGGCTGAAACAACAGAAAGGTATTCTCTTGCAGTTCTGGAGGTCAGAAGCCTGAAACCAGTACCCCTGGGTCTCGATCAAGGCGTCCAGAGGCCATGCTCTCTGCAGGCTCTCAGGGGCACTCTCTCTCTCCAACACTTTCCCCTTCGTGGTCTCAGCCCCCACTCTCCGCCTCTCTATTCATGCTGCCTCCTTCTCTTCCATCTGTGTCAAATCTCCTTCCACCTCCCATTTCTAAGGACTCTGTGATTGCATGTAGAGCCCAATGGTCTCAAAATCCTTCATGTAATCACATAGGCACAAACCCTTTGACCATGCGTGTTTCCAGCGGTTAGAACCATACATCTCTCGGGGCCATCATCCAACCTACTACAGGGAGAAATGGTTCCGAGATGTGCTGGGGGTAGCAACAGCTTTTCTGCTTTCATCCTGAACCCTGTATTTAAGAAACACCCGCCTCACCCAGAGAATCCTGACTGTCATCTCCCACTGTGGAAAATGCCAGTCCCGGGGCTGCCTGCTGCTGCAAGAGGGAAGAGCTGTCCCGGTGGGCTCCCTTTGAGTGTTTTCCTCCCCGCCGGGTTCAATAAACTCCCTGCAGCTGACCCTAGCTACATAGCAGGTTTGTTGCAAGCAGAAAGGACAGAGGACAGGGCTCGCTGGACGGGAGGGCTGGATGGTCACAGCCCTTCTTACACAGGGTTCCCACCTGTCCTCTGCCTTCGGCTCATCACAGCTCCCAGACCCTTCCCCCTCTTCCCTTAGAAGAGACCACAGGATGGAGGCCTTTTCACAAGGAACTTTCTTTAAAATTACCAGAAAATAAAAGGGACGCAGAAGGAGCCAGTTCACCGAGCCCCAATTCTCAGTTGGCTGATGCCTGGCTCCATCCCCAGCTCCCTGTTGTCGCCTGTGATTTCCAGTAGGTAGCCTCCTGGCTCCTCTTCCTCCAGGCCAAACCTCAACTTCATTTTTCCTATTTCAAATATCTGACACTCTCTCTCACCTCCCTACTGAGCTCAGGGTTCTAGAAAGAACAAATCTCATTTACTCCATGTTTAACCATCCAACAGAAACGTGATGGACACTTATGGTATGCCAGGCAGGCACAACACCTCCCATTTCATGCCAGGTCCCATGGATCTGGCTCCCAGACCTTCCTACAGAAAGAAAGAAACCCTGAGATAAGTCTGAAGGCAGCGCTTGAACTAAAGGAAGATTTTATGGAACTCCCAAGGCCCCCAAGCATCGCCAGCAGGAAAACTCATCTGACAACCTAAGTGGGATCAAGATCAGTACAGGTTTAAAAAATAAGCCTTCAGACAATTCTTGTAGAGTAGAAAGTTTCTCTGGTGTTCATCAAAAAATCACTAAGGGAGAAGGAAAGTTTCCTGGAGATGCTCTGGAAGCTTCCAGATTTCCATCAGAAGTCAAGTCCTAGCTGTCAGGTGAGGGGAGGGCAAACCCAGTGATTGGCAGGGCTGTGGGCCAACAGGGTGCTGTAAAGCAGGAAAGTCTGAAGTCCCAGCATTCCGGTGGCAAGTAGCAACAAAGGGCAGCGAGCCTTCAAGCACAACCGATGCAAATTTCTCTCTTGAGCCCAGGAGCTCCTCCTTAATGGGAGAGCTTCTAATTTATAAAATTGCTAGCATAGTATTATGTAACTGATACCATTATATCATTGAGATTAGCGTCTATGGTATATAATTGATAACGTGCTGATTATAAGTGTCCCTGGTAGCACTGACATAATACTGATAATTTGTAATGTTGGTAAGAGGGGTCTAGACAGTCTTCTAGCTGCTGAGTGCCAGCAATGGACAGATGATTTCCAGCCTTCATGGAGCTAACATGCTAATGTGACGAGACCAATAGCAGCACGTGCTTAGTCACTCAGTCATTTCTGACTCTGTGACCCATGGACTGTAGCCCACCAGGCTCCTCTGTCCGTGGGGATTCTCCAGGCAAGAATCCTGGAGTGGGTTGCCGTGCCCTCCTCCAGGGGATCTTCCCGACCCAAAGATTGAACCAAGTCTCCTTCACTGCAGGCAGATTCTTTACCAGCTGAGCCTCCAGGGAAGCCCAAGGATAAGCGTATAAACAAACACTCGAGCACCTTCTCTCTCCTCCTCTAGCCCAGTAAGCCCTCCCCTTGGGCACCCAGGAGTCAGAAGGAGAACCACAGAGGGGGCAGCCGGGGCTGTGTGGTCAACAGAAGACGGGGCAGCACAGGGAGTAAACTTGTTCGAGCAAAACCATATTTGGCTCCGCTGGGATTTACAGTTGCAGGCACTCCAGCGTGGCCCAGCTCATGGAATGCTCACATCGACCCCAAGAGTAAAGTGTCCTCCCGTGTGTTATCCCCCTTTCAGAGACAGAAGTTCAAGACCCGAGCTCACTGTAGGTTGTAGAGCCTGCACTAGAACTTGGTCCTCTCTCAATCTGGTGCCACCCCACTGCACTCACCCAGAAGGAAGGAGATGGTCCCATCCCAGTGGGGTTAAAGAGCTCAGCCACAGGGACCGAATACAGCACAAAAGGAGAGCTGCTTCAACGCAGGATTCCTTTCCTCAGTGCGCGCTTTGCTGGGGCGAGGAGTTGGGGATCTCATCTCACAGACTCTGCACTCTGCCCACCTTACGTGACCTTCAGAGTAGCCGCAGGTCAAATGGCCGCTCGGACCTTCACCACCTTATTTAATTCTGACTCTGAGAGAGGCAGGAGGAGCCCACGGCCACTCTTGGGCTGGACGCGGGAATTTTTACATCTGTTTCTCAAGCTGTCCTGGGCCGTCACGCTGGTGTGTAGGGAACAGGCAACCTCTGTTGACACAGCTGTAGACAATTCTTGAAATGGGGCCCTGGTAACTGTTTACAGGGCAACGGTCAATAGTGTATTTAAAACATTTTTTTTTTTTTTTAGTTTATAGGATATACTGACAGATAATAACAAAGCTACTGCACTTTCTCCTGCATCAACCAATCAATCACAAAACAGTCACCGATAATAATCAAATAAGACTATTTCGGGGCACTTTTTCTACAATGAAGTGATCGTTGCTACTTTTTCACGCTATCAGATTACATGGGTGTGTTGACAAGCACTGTACCTTCCCCGCTCCTGGCCAGCAGGGGCAGTTCTGGGGGTGCGCAAGGGAATTCAATCATGTGCCCAGTGGAGCCCTCCCTGGAACAGAGTGGAGAGTGTGCCTGGACTCCCCAGCCTTCTCCCAACACCCAGGAGAGATGTCTGAGCAGGGATCCCCTGCAAGCCACCTACGCTCCAGCTTAACATAGAAAAAGGCCCTCCCCTTGGCCAAGTTCAGGAAAGGTTCTGGTAGCCACTGTTCAGGAACCCTGAAGCAGAGGTCAGGATATCCTGGGACTTGGGAAGGCCACTCAAGATGAGGATTGAAAGCCATCACCAGGAACCAGGCCGGACGACTCACAAGGGGACCAGTGCTTCCCAAGGAGCAAATATCACTGTTTGCTTCATGATCAATGTGAGATCGTAGTAGAGCTAGCCTGACAAACGATAAAATGCCTCTTCCCTTGCCTCTTTCTTTCTGTACCCTTTCTTCTCCATTGACTTTCTTCTAAATTTTTTATTATTTTTATAAAGGGATACCTACTCACAGTAAAATATTCAAACCATGTATTAAAGTGCAAAGGAAAAAAACCAAAGTGCTCAAAATCTAACCACCTAGGAGGTAACTTTCTGTAGCAATCTGTGTGAGGCGTGTGTGTGTGATTTCTAGTACTTCCATCAGAATGAAGCCTCAGATCGTCCGTTTACAGCATGCTGAATGCCTCTGTGCCACCAGCACCCGCTGCTGCCCCTTCCCACAGGCCAGACCAAGCCACAAGCACTGCCTGGTTTCAGATCCCCGGGGAACTTCAGGTTCAAACTGTCATTAAACAACCAAGATCCTAAACAGAAACCTTGTGACAGCCATGTTCCCCTAAACTGGAATTGCAAAAAATAGCCCACACACTGCAATTTAATTGCCATCCCTGCCTCTACCAGCTCCTCTCCAAACTGCCCAGGGCCCCTGTGCTCCTGAGTCCTGGCCCACAGCCCAGCTGCCTGCAGGAACCACCTGGACAGCTTTGTCACTGCTGAGGCGGGGCTCCTGCTCCAGGAGGTGGACTTAATTGGCCCAGGTGAGGCATCAAGGCATGTATAACATATACTATATTATATTATGTTAGATTAGATTATTCTAGATTAGATTGTTGTTGTTCAATCACTCAGTCATATCCAACTCCTTGTGACCCCATGAACTGCAGCACCCCAAGCTTCCCTGTTCTTCACTGTCTCATGGAGCTTGCTCAAAGTCACGTTCATTCAGTCAGTGATGCCATCCAACCATCTCACCCTTGGTCGCCCTTTTCTCCTCCTGCCTTCAATCTTTCCAGTGTAACAGTCTTTTCCAGTGAGTCAGCTCTTTGCATCAGGTGGCCAAAGTACTGGAGCTTCAGCTTCAGCATCAGTCCTTCCAATGAATATCCAGGGTTGATTTCCTTTAGGATGGACTGGTTTGATTTCCTTGTAGTCCAAGGGACTCTCAAGAGTCTTTTCCAATACCGCCATTTAAAAGCATCAGTTCTTTGGGGCTGAGGTGATCTTAGTATTCGACCAAGGATGAACACCTCTAGTCTAGGACCATTTTCGGCCACACAAAGGCACTGCAAGCAGAACTTCATCCCAACCCACTTGACCCTGCAATGACCTTCATGAGACTGGACAGACTGTCACACGCACATCACCATAAAGAAAACCGGGGCTCAAAGAGCTGGAGGTTGTGTGTTCAGACTGTGTCCAGATGGCGGCGGGACATACGTACACTGGTCTTCTCAGCGCTGGGCCGAGTCAGGGGTGCCAGCCAAGTTCTCACGGGTCAGAGGCAGCACCAGCCCTGAGTCAGCCCCGCCTCTGTGCCCTCTGCCCAGAGTGGGGCCGCGGGCTGGGGCTCAGCTGGCAGGTCATGGGGCCAGCATCTTAGGGTGCACAGGAGGGAAACCAGGTAGGTACAGAAATAAGCCTGCTCAGCCACAGACACACTCTGGAAGCGCATGCAGAAGGCAGGGGGTCAGAGGGGACTGTCTTGCCCTGAAACAGGCACAGGAGCAGAGGACACAGCTACCTATAATACTGAACATTTTTAACATTATTTTAACATTATTAACATTTTTCAAATATACAGAAAAGTAGAGAGA
This sequence comes from Bubalus kerabau, assembly GCF_029407905.1. Classification (NCBI taxonomy): domain Eukaryota; kingdom Metazoa; phylum Chordata; class Mammalia; order Artiodactyla; family Bovidae; genus Bubalus; species Bubalus kerabau. The sequence goes on along the minus strand of NC_073642.1, from coordinate 8,483,608 downwards.
ACGGAATACATTACCTTTTTAAATAATTATGGTTTCAAATGAAGATGTTTAAAAAAAAAGCACTTGAAGGATATGTATTTCTAAACCATTAGCAGTTGAAGTTAATAATGATGCTTCCATTAATTTTATTTCCTCTGACTTTTATTTCCCTTGTCTAGAGTTCTCAGAATGGAAGCTCCATGAGGGCAGCAATTTCTGTCCCTTTAAGTCACCGCTGCTTCTCCAGGGCCTAGACCAGGGCTTGGCACACAGCGGACCACAGTTAAGCCTGGTGGGAAGGAGCTGCGCTGAGCCGTGTGGCTTGTGGCTTTGGGGGCAGACAGTTATGGATGGCTCTGTAAGAAATAGATGCAAGGGAGCAGTGTCCTCTTTTGTTCTGCCAGCAGGATGCTGAGCCAGGGACGAGATGGCAGTCTTCATTCTCTGGGGTCATGTCTAATTTTTCCCATGATGTAAAATTAAAGAGCATATGAGTCAAAGGATGGAAACTGTAAGAACACTTGAAGGATAGGTGATACATCCAGAAAACTCACTGTACATCTCAGACACTGAGGCTGTTAATTTATATACAATGCATGCTTGAGAATCATGGGCAGTTGATTCATGAGGGAAAATAAAAGCTCAGGTGTCAGGGGGCAGGGCCTGGGTCCTGTGAGTTCACATATTTTCCCCAAGCAGGGAAGCTGGGAGTAGAGAGGTGCGTGGGCCTCCCGGGGCCGTGACCACGTTCATAACTAGTCTTGTTTTCTCACCTGGTCATCACCCATGGTGGTGACCACAGGGGGCCTTGCTGCTCCTTTCCATCAGAGTAGAAAAAGCTGGCCCAGGGAATGGAAATGGAAAGCACAGTTGACCTCAGCCCCAGACACTTGACCCAGACTGTTCCTGTCCTGGAGGGATGAGCTGGAATGGATTTCAGATGAACAGCAAGGGCTGGCATTACTGGAAGGAATCATGTTTGCAGCCTTCTGAGGCACTCTAAACTTGCCTGACTTTCTTAGTTCTATTCATGTCCTGACTTGCAGAATTCATCCTTGAAAAGCTTCGGCTGATAGTCAAGAACCTAGGGAGATGGCGTCCTGTGCTCCCTAAGGGAACGAACACACCCTAGTCCATCCCTGCAGGTGGGCATTGGATGCGTCTCTCCCTTCTGGACAAGGAAGGCGTCTGGACCTGGGCCAGGAGGACATGCTCGGCAGCACCTGCACAGCCCGGCCTTCCAGAGCCCCTTGCCTTGGGCTTCTGTGCGACCAGAGCAGCCACTGCCCGTCAACTTCAAGTGGATGCGAATCCAGCCACACACGGTCCTGGGCGTCCTCGGGGTGCCCATCCTTATCTGCACTTTTATAAAAGTCACTGTCAAACTGTAAAATGTATTCTTCCTTCTCAAACAGCCTTGGACTTACTGAGAATAGGGACAAAAATAACAATAACTAACATTATAAGATGTTTACACATTTCAAAGAGCCTTCAGATAAAATGTCTCACGATAGTTCTGGGATGAAGACACTATAATAATAATGCTCTTTCTTGTCTATTTTCTAAATGAACAGACTGCAGTTGGAAATTTACCTGACTTGTTCAAAGCTGTAGGAGAGCTGGGACTCAAACCAAGGTCTTCTGGTTCTAGTGGTATCATCTTTATGTCACCCAGGCAATTAAAGAAACCCATTTCTACCTACTTCTATATATAAAAATATTTCACTAAGAGACCTGGGCAGGAATCAGGAGGGTTAAATCAAGGTTACTTGGCAAAGTCCTGTTTTCTCATCCACAAAATTAAGAGGTCAGACCAGATGATCTTTGGGTCCTCCTAACTCCTGACACTTATTTTTGGCTGTGCCATGTGTCTTGTGGGATCCCAGTTCCCCGACCAGGGATCAATTCCACACCCCCTACAGTGGAAGCATGGACTCTTAACCACTGGACTGCCAGCAAGTCCCGTGACACATTTTTCATCCTCTCAAAGGCCATAGCCAAGGGGTTGGGTTCCTGGCTGGCACCAGCTTCTTCTGCCCAGGTAAACCCCAGTGGGGGCAGAGAAGAAAATAAGACTATTTTCAAAAATAAAATAAAATGTAAGGACAAAAGATTTCAGTGGTGACTTTTCAATATGGAATTACCACTAGGTATCAATCAAACCTTCCCTGGTAGCTCAGCTGGTAAAGAATCTGCCTGCAATTCAGGAGACTCTGGTTCGATTCCTGGGTTGGGAAGATCCTCTGGAGAAGGGATAGGCTGCCCACTCCAGTATTCTTGGGCTTCCCTGGTGGCTCAGCTGGCAAACAATCTGCCTGCAATGCAGGAGACCTGGGTTCAATCCCTGGGTTGGGAAGATCCCCTGGAGAAGGGACAGGCTACTCACTCCAGTATTCTGGCCTGGAGAATTCTGTGGACTGTATAGTCCATGGGGGTCCCTAAGAGTCGGACACGACTGAGTGACTTTCACTTTCTTTCACATCAAAGAAACAGTTGGTTTTTCACACAGCAAGCATTTGTTGGGAGGGTGCCATTTGCTGGGCAAGGTGCTGAAAGCTAGAAACACAAAGCTGATGGCTGGGCAGCCTCTGCCTTCTGGTCCCAAGAAAGGCTAGCAATTAGGAGCCAATCTGGGGAGTGCGGTGAGGGAAGGGTGGGCCAGCTTCCAAGTAGCTAGAGAGCGGCGCGGAGATCTTGGCTGGTGGGATTGGGGGTGGGGAAAGTTCTAGAGGAGAAGAGGTTCAGACGGGGCCTTGTAGTGGGGGATGAGAGATATGCCCCCAACATGTTCCAGCTCCCAAACCATCTCCACCACCTCGTTTGACTTTCTCTAAGTGCTGATGAGAAAATCCTCCATCCATTAGTGTGTGAGACGCTCTAGACAGTTCCTTCAGCTGCAGGAGGAAGCAACGCTTTCTTCCCGTAACAAGTGAATGAGGAAGAAGGACTGTCCTCAAGACCTTTTGTACCTCAAGGGGTGTCCTTTCCCAGCCCAACAAGCTCACTCATCTACTCAACAGATGAAGTGCCTACTGGAAACTCACATGGGAGGAGTCCCAGTCACAGGGCAGAGGAACAAAGGCTGGGAGGCCCACTAACTTTCTCTCCCTTCCTGGGATCCCTAGAAGACAGCATCATTCTGCCTGCTGCTTCTGAGTCCTTGCTGTTGCTTACATGTCATGGATAAAGTGCCATGTCTGCGTTCCCAGGCCCCTCCCAAACTGCCAAACACTGCAGAAACTTTCTGTTTCTGTTTGGACCATGATGCGATGTTTCCATAAATCGTCGGGCACTGTGACCCTGCATGACAGCAGTGAGCATGTGCATAGCACTTCATGCCTACCCTGCTGGTCCTCTGGAGTCTGGGTCACGCAGAACCCCTGGCACTGGGCGTCCGCCCAGCTCTCGCCCTGGTGTGTTCACACCCCCACTCTAAGCGCACGTGCCAGGACAGGCATCTCTTGGAACCAGCAGCCAGCATCACCGCTTCCCAAGTCTGTATCCCAAAGATGCCCTTGACTCCCTCGAACCCCTTTCCAGCAGGGCTGTTGGTAGAGTCGCGTTTAAAATGGCCTTTGCCGCTTCCCTGAGCAGTCTCCATCATTCCCAGATGCTTCCCCAGGTCTGTCTTTCCCTTTTCAGCTCCAGGTTTTATCCATGATATCCCTCTTAGCCGGGAGATCACCCATCACCCTCCCCCTTCCCTCTGCTACCTTCCCCCAGGTATGCGCTGCTCAGGACGCCCACCCTCCGTGGCCTAGGGTCCCTGCTCAAGTCCACACATCTCTCCCCAAGGGGCGGAGGGTGCCATGAGGCTGGGAACTGCTCTCCTCACATCGTTTCCCTGAGAATCACCTGCCCCATGCCCTCGTGCATGCCGGATGTGCCACAGAGGAGGAATACTGAACTGGGATCTAGAGAAAGACTAGAACAAGACATGGTCTCTCTCACACTTGGAGCAAATGCCTGAAGATCATCCAGCATCTGCTTTGTGAGCCCAGTGGAGAGCGTGTGGCCAGCATGCATGGCGGGCGGCTGTTAACTTTGCCGTAGGCTTTCTTAACAAAAACAAAGATGCCCTGAAGAAGGGCAAGGCTACCCACTCCAGTATTCTGGGCTGGAGAATTCCATGGACTGGATAGTCCACGGGGTTGCACAGAGTCGGACACAACTGAGTGACTTTCACTCTTCTTAACAAGCACATGGGGCACCACCTGCATGCAAGGCCCTCGGGAGTAAGGTGGGCAAGGAACAGGGCAAATAAACATTCATTTACAGTATTCATCTGATATCTGAGAAAGTAAAAGAATTGTTAGGGTGTGTTTATTTGAAAACTTTGGAAAAACACTTAGGGGGTATTTCTAATTTTCAAAAGAATTGCTTAAAAAAAAAAGGCTTAGCATTCTTCAGAGGGAAAAATTGAAAAATACATCCTATGTTGCTATCCAAAGAAAATAAATTCTTGTCTGATGGCGTTTCTTCATATTTACATTGAGAAAAGTGGAAAAGTTTAACTCCTAGCCATTTGACATTTCTTTCAAATGTTAATGTCAAAATATACAATTGTTTCTGCCATTAGGGGTAGAAACAGTTTAACAGGTACACTGGGGTGTGTTAATGAACAAAATGATAAATTAAGGTGTTTAGCACAGTTATGAAATGTCAACATGGTATTAATTTTATAGCTAAATGCAATTATTCAAATAAAATTTACATACTATAAAATACACCGATGTGAAGCATATGATTTAATGGTGTTAGTATATTCAGAGTTGTACAACCATCTCCTATGATCTAATTTTAGAACACTTCATCACCCTCAAAGAAACCCTGTACCCATCAGCAGCCACTCTCCACTCTCCCCATTCCCAGCCCTGCTGCTGCTGCTGCTAAGTCGCTTCAGTCATGTCTGACTCTGTGCGACCCCATAGACGGCAGCCCACCAGGCTCCCCCGTCCCTGGGATTCTCCAGGCAAGAATACTGGAGTGGGTTGCCATTTCCTTTTCCAATGCACGAAAGTGAAAGTGAAGTCGCTGAGTCTTGTCCGACTCTTAGCGACCCCATGGACTGCAGCCTACCAGGCTCCTCCGTCCATGGGATTTTCCAGGCAAGAGTACTGGAGTGGGGTGCCATTGCCTTCTCCAATTCCCAGCCCTAGGCAAACACAAATCTGTTTTCTGTCTTTATAGATGTGCTTATTCTTGACATTTTACATAAATGCAATCAGGTGATACATGAGCCCTTTTGTGAACAACTTCTTTCACTGATGTTTTCAAGGTTTACCCACATCGTAGCATATATCTTTCCTGTTCATGGCCAAGTAATATTCACATTTTATTTTTTCATTCGTGAGTTGATGAACACCTGGGTTGTTTTCACTTTTCAGCTCTTATGAATAATGCTGCTGTGAACATCCATAATTTTGCGTGGGTGTAGATGTCATTTCTCTTGGATAAATACCTAAAAGAGGAGTTGCTGGGTTGTAAGGGAATTCTATATTTAATATTTTGAGGAAATGCCAAAATATTTTGCAAAGTGATTGCACAATTCTACGTTCCCAACAGCACTGTATCAGAATCTCAACTTCTCCACAGATTTGTTGTACTTGCTACTGTCTGTCTTTTTTATTAGAGTCATCTAAGAGAATATGAAGTGGTACCTCATTATGGTTTTGATTTGTGTTTTCCTGATGGGTAATTATGTTGATCATCTTTCTATGCACTTATTGACAACTGTGTGTCTTCTTTGAAGAAATGTCTATTCAAATCCTTTGTCCATTTTCAAATGAAATTGTCTCTTTGTCATTGAGTTATGAGAATTCTTTGTGTATTCCAGATTTTTTACCATCTGAACCACCAGGAAAGCCACTTATCAGACATGATTTCCAAATATTTTCCCCCATTCTATTACTTGCCTTTAAATTTCTTAACAACATAGTATTTTAAATAAAGGAAAAAGTAAGACAAAACAGCTCAAATTAACTAGACCTGTCTGTAATTTCTGTGTGGCTCACTTAGTATTTCAAACTGATTTCTGTCTGTTGACTCAGCTCTAATACGAAAGTTATGACGGGGGAGGTTTTTGTAAGGAAACAAGAATGTAAATGAAAGGACTAATTTGTGTGCTCTCCCTGAGTTTTTATTGAGGTTTTCCTTGGCCACTTTGTTATTTCCTATTGCGAAATGTAGCCAAGTTCCTGTTACAATTGTTTTTAAGGAAATATTTTTGTAGTTTAAGAAGAAATTAAATAATGCATTATGTGTTTACTATGGAAACAGTGTGGAAGTTTCAAATTTGTAGGATTTCAGGCTGTCGGTATAAATCAGGAAACGGCTTCAATGGAGAGAAAGTGAGAGTAGAAGGGACCAACAGAACGCAGGCCAGAGTCCAGGGCAGGGGCCCGGGGCTCCCGCAGAGGAACCTGAAGACACCAGAGCCCAGGGGAGGGGACTGGGGCTCCCAAAGGGGAACCCGAAGACGCCAGAGTCCAGGGCAGGGGATCGGGGCTTCCGCAGGGGAACCCGAAGATGCCAGAGTCCAGGGCAGGGGATCGGGGCTCCTGCAGGGGACCCTGAAGACACCAAAGCCCAGGGCAGGGGCCCGGGGCTCCCAAAGGGGAACCCGAAGACGCCAGAGTCCAGGGCAGGGGACGGGGTCTCCCGAAGGGGAACCCGAAGACGCCAGAGTCCAGGGCAGGGGATCGGGGCTCCTGCAGGGGAGCCCTAAGATGCCAGAGTCCAGGGCAGGGGATCGGGGCTTCCGCAGGGGAACCCGAAGATGCCAGAGTCCAGGGGAGTGGCCCAGGGTTCCCGCAGGGGACCCTGAAGACGCCAGAGCCCAGGGCAGGGGCCCAGGGCTCCCGAAGGGGAACCCGAAGACGCCAGAGCCCAGGGCAGGGGACGGGGGCTCCCGAAGGGGAACCCGAAGACGCCAGAGTCCAGGGCAGGGGATCGGGGCTCCCACAGGGGAACTCGAAGATTCCAGAGTCTAGGGGAGCGGTCCGGGGTTCCCGCAGGGGACCCTGAAGATGCCAGAGTCCAGGGCAGGGGCCCGGGGCTCCCGCAGGGGAACCCGAAGGCACCAGAGTCCAGGGCAGGGGCCCGGGGCTCCCGCAGGGGAATCTGAAGACCACGTTCTTTGGGGGGTGACCACCCACAGAAGCCAGCCAGCAGCCTTGAGGATGGAATCCTCGATGGCACAGCATGTGCGTGTGAGTGTGTGTGTGTGGACACATGCATGTGTGTGGGCAGAGAAGGAGAGAGAGAAGAAGGGAAAAAGGGGAGGGCGTGGGGAGCGGAAGGCATTACTTCCCATTGAAATTTTTTTTTAGTCCTTAAACATTTTTAGTGAGCCTAGTCTCTGTAAACATACCTGTATGTCCAATTCTTTCCAGCTCTAGGAATACAGGGGCCTGCTTGTTCTCGGAATTGTATTTAGCATTTTTTTAAAGGAGGCCTCAGCTCTGCCCTCCCACTTAAAGCCCTCTCCTCCACATGTGTCACACTGTACGCACCCAAGGTACTCAGTTACTCACAAAAGGCCCTGATCCCGAGGGAAATTAAATTCCATTCCAGTTTTTTGAACGTCACATATTTAGTTCATGACATAGGGTCCCTTGGAATGTTAAATCTAAAACTTGGTGTGGATTGTCATTAGAAACTTGGGACTTGGTCTGAAGCCCCCATTCCTCTGAGCAGCAAGAGGGGAACACAGTTACAAAGCCTGCAGCCTGTCCATCCTCGGCTATGGATACGAAGGGCTCATTTTGAAGCACTCCAGCTTCTAGGTACAAAATAACTGCCAGCGTGTATGCCATCTGTATTTATGTAGATCATGGACTCCATGCCCTTCTCTTTGTTTCCTGTTGGTAAATGCTTTATTTGTCCATAAATATTTTTCATCTCCGTGAAACGGATATAAAATCCTTACTCCTCCCCTAGTGTGTATGAAGAAGGAAGAAGGGAAAAGCCCACCAGGTAGCCCTGTGTTCTCTTCCCCATAATAGTGATATAAAATGCACTTCATAAGCATTAGCTGTGTGCCTAAGGGCCTGAGAGTTTCCACACATCATCTCTAAAAGAGAGGTGTTTTTTTCACCCTTCAATGCAGTGAAATAACTTACTTGAAGTCATATGTTCTGATCTAGGATTTGTATCCAGTAGATCCTCATTTGGCAGCCTGGTAGCTTTGGGAGAAGGCAATGGCACCCCACTCCAGTACTGTTGCCCGGAAAATCCCATGGATGGGGGAGCCTGGTAGGCTGCAGTCCATGGGGTCGCTAAGAGTCAGACACAACTGAGCGACTTCACTTTCACTTTCCACTTTCATGCATTGGAGAAGGAAATGGCAACCCACTCCAGTGTTCTTGGCTGGAGAATCCCATGGACAGAGAAGCCTGGTAGGCTGCAGTCCATGGGGTTGCACAGAGTTGGACACAACTGAAGCGACTTAGCAGCAGCAGCAGCAGCTTTGGGTTTTAAATTGAAAACATGCAGTTTAGGGGAAGCAGATACTTTGTCTTTACCTTCCAAAGATTCTTTTCCAAGAATGGGTTTGGAGAAACACGACAGTGAAATGGGGTCAGATAGCCTGGGCTTGAATCCTGGCCTTACTTCTTGCTGATGCTGTGATCTTGGGCAATCTACTTGACCTCACTGTTCTCATCTGTAAAAGGGTATGATGATAATGATAATCCTATCTGCCTAAAAAGATGTTGTCAGGATCTAGGAATATAACCGATGATGCATGGTAAGCCATGGGTTAATATTAGCCACTATGACTATGATTTGCATATTCAACCAAAGTTGGAATGTTGAGTTTAAGGAACTTTTTTTATGAGTAGAATCAAATAAAGCAATTTTAAAGCATTAAGTCTTTTCCTTTCCTTTTTGATGCAATGGGTGGACTTTCCCAAGAGTCAGGTATAGAATTAGTTTATTCAACAAATGCTATTAGAACCCTACTGTGGTGCCAGAGATAATATGGTGAACAAAATAGACACCCTCCCCAGTTCTTCATACTATGGAACTCACAGACTGGTGGAAAAGACACCAATTATATGATCAGATCCATTGTGGTGGATAAGAGCAGGCTCCTCTGGACCACACAACAGAGGCAAGTGCTTTTACACAAAGCCAACACCTGTCTCAAGTTTTTTAAAATCTAAAACTTACCCTGAAGTATATTTTTTTCTTTTACCGAAGAAATTGTTCCTTTATGGAATGATACGCTGTGTATTTTTATAAATTCCTACAACTCATGGTATTACATGTACAGTAAATTCTGTATGTTTGTATACATTTCCACGGAAACCTTGTTGACAAACCCTGCTTAATGTTAGTTCCAATTACAAATGGCAAATTTAATTCAATGTTTTTCACACATCAGATATTTAAGTAGTTTTTAAAAAGAAATATCTCACAATGCCAACTGGAATCTTTTCTGGAGCAAAATGTCATCTTAATGAGCGTTTAGAATGTAGCAGTGGGTGGAAGATGTTAGGCTTCTTTGAAATGTTGGTTTGGTGTTTACAGGGCTATTACGGAATCCAGAGGACCCTCACTTTTCATCTGTCATCAGATTCCTATAAGGCATCCTGGAGTATTTCTCTGTACGCGTGTGCTCTACTGGGCTTCCCAGGTGGCGCTAGTGGTAAAGAACCCACTTGCCAATGCAGGAGAGGTAAGAGACTTGGGTTCAATTCCTGAGTCAGGAAGATCTCCTGGAGGAGGGCATGGCAGCCCACTCCACTATTCTTGCCAGGAGAATCCCATGGACAGAGGAGCCTAGCGGGCTACAGTCCATGGGGTTGCAAAGAGTCATACACAATGGAAGTGTCCTAGTACACACGCACGTGTGCCCTACTAGTCGTTCCCAACCTGCCCTTAGAGGGCTCAGGCCAGTGGGCTCTCGGTCCACAGGAGTCAGAGCTTCTGCTCCAGGATGCTCTGTGGGGGTGCCCGGTGCCAGGAAAGTGGGACTGATCAAACTGGTTGTGGCAGGTGGGCCTGTTCTCAAAGCAAGGCGGCACAGGACAGGACTGACATCTCCTGAAAGGCGGGGTCCCATGTGCGGAAGTCGGGTGATGGTCTGGTGGGGGTGGGGGGAAGGCGGCACAGGAAGCCCCCAGCCGGCTGACCTCGGGGCCAGACGCATCCAACTGCAAGGCCACCGCTAACGTCTGGCCAGCAACTAAGGCTTCAGCAATCTCTAACTAGAACAAAACTGCAGAAACAAAAAATAAACCACTTACAGCTTAACTTCTGGAGAGAGGACTCCTTCCTGCCCAGGTCTGGACTCTTTCACCACCTGGAGAAGTTTGCAAAGTGGGAGCGGTGTGCAGTGCTGTTCTTTCTCAGGGGTACCTCTGCCACACTGGCGGCCTCTATGATCAGGTCTCCTACGGGCACTTCGGGGCTTGCTCTTGGTAACAGAAACAGCCCAAGTGTCAGAGCAAAGATGCTGAAGGTGTGTAATCTACTTCCCCATAGAATTTAACATAAAGAAAGGAAATATAATCCCTATTACCTTTAAGTAGCTCCCTCTTCATCACCCGCTTTTAAATCTGCACAGACGCTCACGCGCAGGCGCGATCTTGCACGCATCCCTCTGGAAGAAGCAGCCAAACGCTTTGAGCTCTCCAGCAGTTAGTTGTCTGCACTTTGTCTCACCAGCCCTCAGCTATACGTTCGATTCTTCACACTCACTTGAAAGTTAAACCGCGCAGCTCCTTCTTTATCCAGATATCGTCATGACAATAAGCCTCTTACAGTCCCGCCATCCATCCGCCTCTTCCCCAGCCTTATGTAACCCACTAGCACACGGGCTTTCTCAGTTTGTCTGTTTAGTGCCTGTTTGTATCATTTTGATTTTAGGTCCATCTGGTACCGTCTGTATCTTTTCTGTTCACAGTGCAGTTACTGTTAAACAATAATAGTTTTTTAATAACAGCGATGTGTGTTTCTCAGGGAGGCAGTACTATTTTAAGGGCAGGTGAGCTGAAGGGAGGAGGGTCGGAATAGTCCTCCATGAACTTTGGGTTTCTTCCAGGCGTCAGTTACCTATTCCTTCCCCAGGGGTGTTGATCTTGGAGTTAGGAGGAAAATAAAATGCCCTCAGTGTCCCTTTGAAAGTAGAGATTTGCCCTTGAAGTGCCAGAAAATACAATGCTTCTTTTGTCCTGAGTCCGGGTTGGCGTCCTCTTGGGTTGATGATAAGAACCCCAGTTGCATGGGAAAAGAACAGTGAGGGTGTCTTGATGTGACTTTCCTTTTCGTTTCTCCTGTATCTAGTTGGCATTTCCATGACTCAAGATCTGAAAGATGAACTTTAATTTCCCCTAACCCAGGAGAGAGGCAGCTGCTTGTGGAAAACTGGTGAGTGGTGGCAAGGGTGAGCTTTCAAGGGTCCTTTGGAGGGGTCCCCCCAAGGGGTGTTTTGAAGGTGAGATGGGGGATTAGAACTCCTAGAACTTTTATCAGCTTCTTCAAAACCATTCCCCCAAAGAGAGACGTTCTAATTGCTCCTTGGAGTGTGGTCCAGGCCCAGCAGAATCGGCTTCCTCTTGGGAATTTATTAGACCTGCAGAATCACAGAACTCATAGCTCCCCTGGACCAGAATTCGCATTTTAACAAGGTCCCCAGAAATGTGTGAGCATGTTAGAATCAGAGACGTGTTCGCTCTGAGTGGGGCTCTGTCCGGTGGCTGCGCCGCAGCATTACCCGGGAGCCTTTCCAAAGGACCCAGGCCCCGGCCCCGTCTAGCAGCTCTCTGTAGTTCAGGAAGTGCTGATTTAGACAAGCAAGGGCTCGAGAGCCACAGTTATATCTCTCTTAGCCTCTTAGTAGATGTGTGAATTCAGGACTGCTGTATGCTGGCTTCTTGGTGGGTGAAATTGGGTCACAATTAAAGCTATCTCACAAGATTATTGTGAGGATTAAAAGAGATGGTGTTTATAAACTCTGAAGCACTGAAAGTCCTCTGTAAACAATGTGTATTGTTATCCAAACAGGATAAGACGAGCCCCCTGGAGCTCTCTTCCCAGAGTGCTGGCCTAAACTCCTTTCTTGTTAATGCTACAGAACAAGTTTTAGGTGACTCACTGTGCTTGGAGATTTCTTCGAGCTCTTTCTAAGTCAGCACATTCTATTGCTCTTCCTTAGCAAGTTCAACAAATTCTCATTACCTAAGGATTGATGGGGGTGGGGGAACACCACTTAAGTAAATCTACTTAAAATAGGAACCAAATGTTATACCAAATAATGGGAGAAGAAAGTTTAATTGGAGTTTAATACTAAAGACATAAACTAAAATTTAACCAAACTTAATCATAAGGCGATGGCACCCCATTCCAGTACTCTTGCCTGGAAAATTCCATGGATGGAGGAGCCTGGTGGGCTGCAGTTCATGGGGTCACAAAGAGTCGGCCAAGACTCAGTGACTTCACTTTCACTTTTCACTTTCATGCACTGGAGAAGGAAATGGCAACCCACTCCACTGTTCTTGCTTGGAGAATCCCAGAGACAGGGGAGCCTGGTGGGCTGCAGTCTGTGGGGTCACACAGAGTCGGACACGACTAAAGCGACTTGACCTGACCTGACCTGACCTAATCATCTAGATGGGCTTCCCGAGTGGTGCAGCGGTAAAGAATCCACCTGCCAATGCAGGAGATGCAGGTTTGATCCCTGGGTCAGGAAGATCCCCTGGAGGAGGAAATAACAACCCACTCTAGTATTCTTGCCAGAAAAAATCCCATGGACAGAGGAGCCTGGCAGGCTCCAGTCCATGGGGGCGCAAAGAGCCAGACACCACTGAGCGACTGAGCACATTCTCCAATTGTCTAGGTAATAATCACGTGCAGGTTTTCAGAACAAAGCAAAACTCAGCTGTCATTTTTGGTGGTGAGGGTCTGCTAAAACTGTTCTAGAATGATAGGTTAATGTGATTTTTTTTAAATCAAGGCTGACCTTTTCTTCCTTCCTTTTTTTCTTTTATAATTCATGCTTACTTTGTGGATAGTTTGTTTGCCCTTGTGTTGTTAGATAGTTTCAATCAGAGAAAGAGTGACTGAAACAATATTAATGTAATAGGCATGAGTCACTGTTACTCATATCTGGAAGGATGTTCAGCTGAGGAAAGTATTATACTGTGATATTCAGCGGTAAGTCTCCCATACTGTCCTCTCTTTTACTTCTCTGTGCAACCTTCGAGTTGTTAGTCCTTGGTGAGAAATTGTCAGATGGAAGGGCCCTTAGTGTTTGAATCTGACGGGTTGTTTTTTTTTTCAAATACACACATTTGCTAATTCTTTTAAAAATGACATAGCATTTCTCAGGAGTTGCATCTTAACCCTCTTCAGAAGGATTCATTTATGTTTTATAAGAACGTTAGCTCAGAAAATAACCTTGGAAACCATGCGTTTCAATTTCCTTATTTTCCAAAAGGAGAAACTGAGACTTGCTGGGGGTGGGGGTGGGGGCGGGGGAGTGAGTTCTGAGACCACCGAAATGACATAACCAGAAGCCAATGTTTTGTTTCACCCAGACTGACCGGGTGAACTCGATCCCTGAAGTCTAGGACGACTGACGTTTACGTTTCCTATGTCACCAAAATGCCTAGTCCGAAAATGCACAAAATCTGATGAGAAATAACTTCCCCTTTTGTGTTGTTTTGTTTCCTTCTATAATTTTATGGACATAAAGAGTGGAAACCAGAGCTGGGAAATAAAGTACAATTTTCGGTTGCTCAGTCATCTTCTCATGAAGCTCAGGGGGGCTGGCAGGAAGAGTTGGGGTCACCAAGTCCAAGCACCTTTAAGGAGGGACTGATGACTCAGAGGGCCAGAAGGAACCCATGGCTGGAGAAGGCGGTCGGTGAGCAGGGGCTGGCCTTCCAGCCTCGGTCTGGATTAAAGGTCCCTGCCGGACCCAGGAACCCCCCCGTGAGCTCTGCTGCTCCGTTTGACCCAGTCTCTCCACACCCACCATCCAAAGGTGTGGACGGGGAAGCAAGGAAGAGAGAAGAGAGTGTCTTCAACTAAATGGTGGGATGAGTGGTCAACCCCGCCCCCAGTAGGATGTACCCATGTGGCCTGACGGATTTCTGCTGGAGCTGCAGGACCCACAACTATGCAGGGAGGTGACAGAGCCTGGAGATCAGTGAACATCTTCAAACCCCACCTTGCAGGCATCACTGGGTCTGAATCACCAACAGAGGAAGGAGAGCATAAGCCGCCACTCCCCCACCTCATTTTAAATGCTCTCAAGAAAGGTGTTTTTCAAAATGGTTTTCCCTCAAAACTATTATTGCAGGGAAACCAAAGAAAGGAAATCTTCAAAATGACTTTTCATCGTGTTTACCAAAGTCCCCTTGGAATTACGAAGCTGCATGAGGATCCTAAGTCACTCTGGCTTTATTGGGAGACAAACGGCTAAATATCCCTAGGAAGGAACAGATAAGAGCGTTAACATTTCTTGCACTGACTTGTCCACAGGATCTTGGCAATGCTCTCCTTCAGTAGCTCATCCCCAACAACAAAAGACAGTCGTGTTTCCTAGGCTTCATCTCTGACAAGGTAGATGAGGTGGCATCCTCCCGGGAGAGACCTGTTGAATTAGTGGCTACAGAGATGTGTGGGCTCAACAGGCTTGAAGGGGAAAAGATAAAGGAAGCAGGCGTGCCCTCTGGAAGATAAAAGCAGGGGAAAGGAAGAAAGAACAAGAGTAAATGACAGTGAAAACCAGCCCAGAGCCAAGAGCTGGACAGGTTCTGGCAGAGAAAGAGATGAATTAGGAGAACTATTCAGTGTGTTAATGGCCAAAGTATTTGACTTTAGAAACAGCAAGAGTTATTTCTTTCTGAAGGAGTTGTTAACAGCTTCCCCTGTGAGACCAGCTGGTTTGGAGAATCCCAACATAGCTATAAAGAATTAAGGGCTTCCCAGCTGAAGGAGCTCAGAGCTCTTCCAAATGTATTCTGGGACCTGGGGCAGAAAGGGCTCCTTAAGGTGGGGACAGAGGTGCACATTCAATCGTGGACCATGATGGACAAGGATGTGAAGCTGGAACGGCAGCTTCCTACCCAGGCAGTATGCCAAGAACAGAGAACGCAGGCTGCGCAGGGGGAAGGTTTTCTTCCGGTCCCATCTAAGCATGAAAACGCCTGCTGTGGAGAGAGGCGAGTCCACAGAGGAAACAGTGTTTTAGATAACCTATGCGTTCTGAAGCTTGATAGTTTTGTATGTGGTAACAGGAAGATAAGAACTTGGTTCTGGGGTATCTGAAAGTGTTTCTCTGCACCACGTTGACTCATCCTAAGGACACAGCTGGTGGGGCTCCATGGGCATGTAACTTTTGGAACAAAGCAAGTCTGACAAACCAGAACTCCGAAAAGCTTCTGAACACTCAGAAGCCCCAGGTGATGCCATGCTCCTCTTGGTCCCATTAGATGTGCATGCTAGTCTCCCCAGTCGTGTCTGACTCTTTGCGACCCTATGGGCTGTAGCCTGCCAGGCTCCTCTGGCCATAGGATTCTCCAGCAAGAACGGAGGATGGGATCCGTTATGTCCTTAGGATGAATGAAAGTTGCGGGGCTTGTTGGAATGCTATGTGTTTTCCCAGCCTGTAATAATTTTTATTCTGAGAGGCAGTACATGATTTTAATTCAGGTCAGAATGCACAATCCTAAAACAACAAAATTTTAAGAAAAAATTACAGCTTTTATTCTGAAATAATTGTAGATTTATATCCACAGTTGTAAGAAGGAAGACAGAGAAATTCCACATACTCTTTTCTCAGTTTCCCCCATGGTAATATCTTCCAGAATTATAGTACAACATCACGAACCTTGATACAATTCACCGATTTGTTTGGATTTCCCCAGTTTTAGTTGAACTCATTTGTGTGTGTTTTCCATCCAGTACAACTTTATCACATGTGTAGGTTCAAATGTCCACCACTTCAGTCAAGGTGTAGGACCGTGAACATCACAAGGTATAGGATCCATACCTCAAAGATCTCTCCCTTGCCTGGTTATAGACACACCCCTTTCTTCCTTAACCCCTGACCACTGCACACCTGTCCTCCATTTATACAATTTCCATTTCTATAGATTTGTCATTTCAAGATTATTATAGAAATGGAATCATATAGAATACAAAACTTTAGGGATTGAATTTTCCACACAGTATAATTCCCTTGAGATCCACGCAAGTTGTTGCCTGCATTACGTGTTTCTCCCTTTTTATTTCTGAGTAATAGTCCACACTGTAGACACTGCAATTGGTTTAACCAATTATAAAATTGGTTTATTTAATTGGTTTATATAATTATAAAATGATATAATTTTTATATAATTTTTCAGAATGAAATATGCTGAATTTTAAAAGTGGCATGTATTTCTGAAATTCCTCTTATACAAAACTTAAATATAATAGAAAATGTTGTTTTTAAGGTCTGTGTGTGTATTCTCACAGTTTATGTTTGGAGGAGGTTTCTCTGAATCATGGCAGGGTAGTACTGCTCCTGATCATAAGCTGAAAGTAATAGCAAACACCTCATAAAAAAGAGATCGTGACAAATGAGAATTGTGCAGTATTCACATGAATTCTTAAAATGAAAAAAAAGTTTAACCTTTCCTTATATTTTATAAAAACTCTTGATTTAAGGTGTTTATTTCCTGTCAGTAAATTAGGATATCCTAACCCCATTCTTTAGTCATCCTGTATAATGTGTCTAGCCAGACTTCCAATGGGTTTTTAAATTCTTCTGTTAAATATGCTCCTAAAAAAAAAAATGTAGACATTAAATAAATGAACGCCTCTTTCATAAATGATATAGAATTTTTCAGCTGATTTCAGATGGAATAAATGAAGTATCAAATAATTTCTTATTTTAATGTGGGTAACACCCTCTCTTTTCATTAAAAATAACTTTAAATTATCAATAGTCATTTAAATAACACCCTACGTCTAGTTTTTCTGTTTCTATTAATTTGAAATAACACTTATGCATTTTTGGCAAATTGCAAATATATTCTTTGCCCATAAGTACTAGATCTAAAAGAAAACCACCATGAATATAACAAATAATTCAGATGTCAAATTTCTGTTAATATTTCAGGAAAGAATTTTTTAAAATTCAGATCATTTTATAGACCAGTGTGTGTGTGTGTGTGTGTGTTTGTGTGTGTGTGTGTGTATAAACACTTTGGTACTTTATTATGCTTATGGAATTAATTAAAAAATATTTTAAGCTTTCTAACTTGACTCTAAGAATTTTCATAATGTGAAGGCGGTGATATACACCCAAGTTGTCTGTATGTATTCTAAAACCAAAATCACTAAGAACTCTAACACTTCTTTGTTAGTTAAGAAAAAAAAAAAGGTTGGTTTTTCTCTTTCTTCTTTTTAGATGTTCTTTTGATGAATTTGTGGGAGAGAAAGTGGTCTTCCCGTCCTATTCCTCTGCCATCTTAGGACTGCCCGTTCTCTCTCTTCTTTTTAAGCAGAAGGTTTGGGGAGTTAAGTTTTAGAGGCTGTGTCCACTCTTTCCCAGGAGTCAATTAGAGCTTACTGATGAGAAAAGAGGCAATGGTTAAAGCATATCTGAAGCAGCCTTTGGAAAGCACTGCTTTTTGTCACATGTCTGAGCTCTCAGGGCGCGAGGTCTATCCTTCCATAGGAAATAGTAAAATCAAAGCAAAATATAAATACACAGCAATCAAACACAGAAACAACGGAGTGCTTCCCCCTTATGTTTCCCCAAGGGTTTCTTGTGAATTTGCAGATCTAAGCAGCTCAGATTCTTTGAGAGAGTCTGATTAAATATTTGAAGATGGGCACTTCCTTGATCTAGATATAAAATATCTGTTCGTCTGCCACACAGAATATAATTCTTCGACTTTTGGAAAACACACATTAGCCTTCCTGTGTCCCCTTGTGTGGAGTTGTGAGCAATCACACATGCCTGGGTGTCACTCTGGTTTTAAAAAACATAAACTTAAAAAAAAAGTTTAAAATGTGAAGACTACATTAAATTCAGTGTTAAAGACAAATGTTTCAACTGTCTTTCTTTTTTAAGAAAAAGAAGTTTGTCTATTCATAGATATAAAAAGATGTAGTCCAAACTGGGTTACCTCTAGGCGACAGATCTGCATGGAGGAACACTTTGATTTTTCTCATTTTCTGCTCGTTTATATCATTTGCATCTTTATAGAAAAATTAGTATCTTCTGTTTTATAACAAAATCCTTTTCTTCAATTGTTTATTTTCAGTTTCTGTACCTACCTACTTCTGAGAAGACTTCAAGAAAAAACATCAAAGCATTAAAACTGCAGGACACAGATAACCTGAAGGAAAGGGAAGGTAGAGATGTTCAGTGCTGATAACAGTCAAATAGGCAATGACTGGCTCACAGCTCCCTGGAGACTCCAGGAGAACAGGAAAAAAGGGTTCTTATCCATGCTGTGGGGCTACGGAACGGTGGTGGGTTTTGTTTGTTTGTTTGTTTGTTTTTTGAGAGCTTACAAATTAATCCACTTCTGTAAAAAAATTTCCTAGCACTAAATTCAAGCAGGAATTGATCACACAGATCCTTGCGAAAGGGCGGATGGCCCAGAGAACAACACTGTCATGTATCATTCTATAAGAGAGAAATTCTGTTCAAATAGATCACTCCCCCTCTATAGAAACCTCTAATTGGTCATTGAATAAAGGTGTTTTTGAGGCTCTGTAGTCCTGATGGTAAGAACACAAGCAAAAAATTACTACTCTATGTTTTTAAAAATGCAAGTTGCTATTATTATTTGATACCTGGCTGTTATTTACATTTTAAACCTAGAGGGAAATGCCAGCCTGCTTTCCATCACATTTCTAGCACAGCAGCCCCTCAACTCAGTGCTCTGGGTATGGGTGGTCATGGCTATATTTTTTTTTCCATTAAAGCGTGGAGAAGAGAAAAAGATGGAAATGATAAAAATTAAAAGAGGAAAAAAAAAAAAAACCCACAATCTCTCTTTAGGAAAAAAAAGAGTAAAAAGTATAAAACACTCCAATCACTGTAATCTGAGTGTCTCTTTTATGTTGCTTTTTCATATCTATTTTGAAGTCATTATAACCGTGGAATAAATATGCAAATTTGTATTCCTTTTCAGGGTGTACATTTTATCAGGAGTATTTTCCACATTGCTGGACACCCTTTTATGTATCAAAAATGTCTTCTTACATACTTCCTACATGTATTTAATAATTTTTGCCTTAAAACTGTATAAGGATGGGGCGTTTTGATGGCTCTTAATATACACTGATAGATATTGACAGATTATTTTCAAGAAGGATAATTTTCAAGATTAAGTATACTGACTGAGGTGAATTACTTTATAATATTGTGGTGGTTTATGGTTGTTTTGCAACATGCCTCACTCCAATTTGGTTTAAACTGAAATTCTTTTGTTATTGAGAGTTGAACAAAAACACATTGTTTGAGAAAAACATTTCTATATTTTCAACTAGAAATTTTTATTTTCCTACTCATAGAAAACACAGAAATATTGGAGGGTTTGGTGTTGCTGTCATTGATTTGCCTAAGCTCATTATATAATAAAGATGTTGACACAGACTTGGTCACAGGCCGCAAGTGTTCCCTCTCTTTTTTTCATTTGTTTTAAAACATGCTCAAGTTTGTATCTCAAGGCAGCTTCCCCATCATAAAACACTCTATACTTCCCAGCTGCTGAATGCTCAGAAAATGTAAGCTGGTTTTTATGCTAGCCTAAGCAAAATGTAATTGGGAAGATGCACTTGCTGCCACTTCTCCCAGACACACAAAAATCAGATGCCACATATAAATCTATGTCAACTCTGAAAGCCTCTCAGATTTCCTAGAGAGACACAGTGTAACAAGTGGTTCAGAAGGCTGACTGTGGGGTGACTCAGTTTTCTTTTCTGTAAAATGGATAAAGTTACATTGTAGTCTTAGGAGGAAATAACAAATGGGAACACAATTTGAAACTGTTAAAAGATGTCACGTGTAATACAAGGATAGCAATAATGATAGTACCTAAAAAACAAATGCAGCAATTCAGGTGGCTAAGACACAAAAGGGATCACTTTATCTCTACCACCTCTTCCTAGCTGGCATGCACACTTGTGGAAATGGAACCCACCGGATCTAAAAGTTGAAGGCGGTCACAGACTCCTATCTAGCCCAACACCATCACTATGATTTCATTTCAGTTACAGCCAGGACAACTGATATACATGCAGATGAATTTGACTTCGCCTCGGAATGTTCTTTTTTTCAGATAAAAATATAGTTTTAGGAATGAAGTAAAAAGTAAAAGAGAAAAATAAAAATCATACATAGTTCCATCACTGAGAAATAACATCTATGAATTTTATCTTTGTTTCCCTTCTTTAGAGGATGTATTGAAACTTATGTCCTAAACATGTGAGGTTAAGTTTGGTTTTGCAGTGAGGAAATGATAAAGCCATACATTTTGTGTATTTGCTGGAAGATTTTTCATACTGTAGTAACTTTCCAAAGGTGTGTAACTTTAAAAGGCGTGACTTGCTTGGAAATGTTATCGAAAAATTTGGGGTGTCCTTTGGTGGCATTTAAGTCCTTTTAAAAACAAAGCAAAATGAAACAAATAAAACAAAACCCAGGAGAGTTAAGGCAAAAAGAAATTCTCTGAGAAGCAGAAAAGTAGAAGCCACCACACGTCAGAATAAGCTTTCTGCACACTCAGGGAACTGTCTCTGTGTGCGACACGCAGCCAGGGCGGACAGGACAGGACAGCTCCGCCACGGCGCGCCGGGCTCCGCTCTCGGCGCAGGACTCTCGCGGACCTCCTTTCTGCGCACACTGCGCTGCCCACTTCATCCTTACGAATACGTTCACTTCTGGTTTCTTAGGCAAGTTACAGTCTCTTGGATCCCTTCACAAGTTTCTCCTGTGGACATTTATGGTCAGCCACCAGGGTTTTAAGGAAGAGCTGGGGCTGCAGGGACCAAAGGCTCGTCTCCTGCCTTCCAGGAAGCCCCACGTGCTCCAGGGAGCCAGCCTCTGAAACCAGTGGCGGTCAGCGGGGTGAATGCTGTCCTTCTGTGACACCATCGCCCCCTTTTCCCCAGGAAAGTCAGGGTCTGCTCACTCTGAAAGTTGCCTTTTAATAAAGTTTCATCCAAGAAAAATAAATCATGGAAATTTTTATAAAGCTACACGGTAAAGAAAAACATTAGTATCATTAGAGTCATTGATTTATAATACATTACTTACAATTCTTATATTAGTTTTTTCCCCCTACTTCATAACTGTTTAAGGATCTCATCATTTTAGTCTCTTATCAATGCTGAATATGTAATTCAATCTTTGATTTGAAGTAAAATAACAGGTAACATATTTCTGAGCTCTTGCTATGCATTAGAAGCATTGCCTTACTATCTCATTTAATTAAAATGTGATCTAAATTTTCTTTTTTCTAAATGGTTTAAAGAGCAAAATAATACTGTCTGGTGATGTTGCAAGTTCACAAAGTATGTAGGTAGTATGAACTTTGAATTGAACTCTGTTCCTATAGTTTGACAGCCCCTCACTGGTGGAGAAAAGAAATCTCTACAGAAGAAAAAAAAAATACACATTTTTGTTTCACTGAAGCCAAAGAAAAGAAAAAACTTTAAATAACAGAGGTCTTGTTTCGTTACATGGGAAACTGCAGGATTTTTTTCATGTAATTGTTTTAGATTTGGTTATTTTTTTAAATAGCACAATAATTATATATCTGTGAAAAAAAATCATTCTCCCTTTTTCGGGCAATGTCACTTATTTGTCATTTCAGTAGCATTTAGTTGAAGTCGGGAGGAAAAGTTTACTGTGTCAGAGAATAACCATAGTTAGCTCTGGGAGTCTGTAGTTCTTAATGACACACTAGATAGCATGCAGTAATAAATGCTTTTTAAGAAAATGGAGCCAAGAGTATGGAAACTAGCTATTAACTTGGTATGGCATGGCTTAGCTAATGTGACTTGTTATTCCATTAATATTGTGTCATTAGCTACCAGGCAAAATACAAGAATTATGATATGCTGCCTTGCAAATTACTTCTGAAGAAGAGAGAGTGAACAAGTGAGAGAGAATTCTCTCTAGTCTTTTACTGCTCATGAAAGCTCTTAAGAATACATATGTATGTATAATGAACAAAAAGGGAAGTAAATTTTATACTTTAAAGAGAATGAAAAAATAATAAGCAATTCAGTTTTTTTAAATGGCTAAAACTAATTTTTCCAATGAAGGTTAAGGATTTTTCAATGCACCTCTCCATGACTATAGGCTATTTTAACTCTTTTCAAACACCTAAATTTAGAAAAATTCCATATAGGCTTGATTTGTCTCTGTTACACAGACTTCGTTGCTATGACAGCAACATGATACAATTATTTATTGCCATGACAATCTGCTGTAGGTTTTAAAAATACGTTATCTATTTTTATTAGTGTTGTCAATTGTACCAGGAAGGGAGACCACCACTTCACATAATCGAGAAAGCCTATAACGCAGGGAACAAGTGGAAATCATTTCACTGGAGAGGAAGAGCCCAGAACAAGCCAAATTCCTTGGAATCCTCAGTGACACGCATATCCTCCACTAACAACAGCATCCTGGCCAGCTGTCTGGC
The DNA here is from genome assembly GCF_029407905.1 of Bubalus kerabau. Classification (NCBI taxonomy): domain Eukaryota; kingdom Metazoa; phylum Chordata; class Mammalia; order Artiodactyla; family Bovidae; genus Bubalus; species Bubalus kerabau. The sequence goes on along the minus strand of NC_073642.1, from coordinate 8,460,956 downwards.
TGCAGCGAGCATTTTGGTGGGGGGATGAGGGCTCCGTTTATGCTTTGCATATGGCTTCTGCTCCGCCACATTGGGTCAACATCACACAGGGTTGGAAGCACAGGGAGCGCAGAAGAAATCTGCATCTATTGTATTCTCTCAGGAGAGAGATGTCTGTGTGTGCTTGGTGACCGGGCCGATGAGGGTTTTCCTGTCCTGAGAAGGTGACTGAGGTTGTTTGTGGGCAGAGAGGTGGGGCTGTTACCCAACACTCCCTGTGCCAACATGGTGCTCAGTGGTGCCCAGCTCTTAGCCCACTTCCTTCTTTCCTCTTCTCTCTCTTGGGCTCCCCAACTTGCCAGTTCTGTAGAAAAATCAAAGAAATAATACTACTTTTGGTGGTCAAGGAGTGTTTCATCCAAGAAAGGAGTGTGGCATTACTTGCATTTGATTACATAATTGGACTATCAGCAACCAACTAGCTACTTAAGGCATCCTGGACAATTAGATTTGGTTGCTACTTCTAAAATATCAATTTTTCCTTCTAAATAGATAACAAAAAGTCAATCACCACCATTTAGTCGCAATGTTGGTTAAATACTTAATATGCATTGTGGAAAGGAGTACATCAAGATTTTATGTTGTCACCCTGCTTATTTAACTTCTATGCAGAGTACATCATGCAAAATGCCGGGCTGGATGAAGCACAAGTTGGAATCAAGATTGCCGGGAGAAACATCAATAACCTCAGATGTGCAGATGACACCACCCTTATGGCAGAAAGCAAAAAACTAAAGAGCTTCTTGATGAAAATGAAAGAGGAGACTGAAAAGTTAGCTTAAAACTCAACATTCAGAAAACTAAGATCATGGCATCTGGTCCCATCACTTCATGGCAAATAGATGGGGAAACAATGGAAACAGTGACAGACTTTATTTTGGGGAGTTTCAAAATCATTTGGGTCTGCAGCCATGAAATTAAAAGATGCTTGCCCTTTGGAAGAAAAGCTATGACCAACCTAAGTTTCCCTGGTGGCTCAGATGGTAAAGAATCCACCTGCAATGCGGGAGACCTGGGTTTGATCCCTGGGTTGGGAAGATCCTCTGGAGAAGGGTATGGCAACCCACTGCAGTATTCTTGTCTGGAGAATCCCCATGGAGAGCGGGGCCTGGTGGTCTATAGTCCATGGTGTTGCAAAGAGTCAGACACGATTGAGCAACTAAGCACAGCAACCTGGACAGTATATTAAAAAGCAGACACATTACTTTGCTGACCAAGGTCCATCTAGTCAAAGCTATGGTTTTTCCAGTGGTCATGTATGGATGTGAGAGTTGGACCATAAAGAAAACTGAGCACCAAAGAATTGATGCTTTTGAACTGTGGTGTTGGAGAAGGCTCTTGAGAGTCCCTTGGATTGCAAGGAAATCAAACCAGTCAATCCTAAAGGAAATCAGTCTGAATATTCATTGGAAGGACTGATGCTGAAACTGAAACTCCAATACTCTGGCCACCTGATGCGAAGAGCTGACTCATTGGAAAAGACCCTGATGCTGGGAAAGATGGAAGGCAAGAAGAGAAGGGGACGACAGAGGATGAGATGGTTGGATGGCGTCACCAACTCAATAGACGTGAATTTGAATAAACTCCGGGAGTTGGTGATGGACATGGAAGCCTGGTGTGCTGAAGTCCATGGGGTTGCAAAGAGTCGAACATGACTGAGCAACTGAACTGAACTGAACTGATGTGTTGTGTGTGACATAAAGTCTTTTAGCACTCCATGATCATTTGTTGTCACAACAATCCATGTGAGAGATCCTCCTACAATTTCCATTTCATACATGAGAACAGTGAGGCTGCCCTGCTGGGGAGACTGTCTAGAGTCACCTGTCTAGTACAAGGTGGGTTCTGCCTGAGGCTCTGTGCTCTTAAGGAGACAGTCACAAGGAGGAAATGTTCCTGATACAAATATGGTTATGAGCGGGAGCTATGCCCTTGGAAGTACTTTTAGGATGTATCCTGAGATAGGCTCTGGCCAGGTGGAGGTGAAGGCTGGGTCCTACTCCTTGGATGCCCCCCAGTACTGAAATGTTAGGGGTGAGGTTATAATTTGTCAGCTACAAATTGCCATTGAACAGTGTATTTGTGTGTGTATGTGTGTGTGTGCACTCAGTGAGACTAGTATGCTATTCATACAGTATAATAAATAATCTATCACCAATCAGCTTGTACTATTGTCCTTGAAATTTGTCTTTCGCTGCTGTTTATAAAAAACCCCATGGACTGTAGCCTGCCAGGCTCCTCTGTCCATGGCATTCTCCAGGCAAGTATACAGAAGTGGGTTGTCATTCCCTTCTCCAGAGGAGAAGAAGATGTTCCTAACCCAGGCATTGAACCCAGGTCTCCCGCATTACAGTTATCATCTGAGCCACCAGGGAAGCCCCAGGCTTATTCATACAAATCAATAGAGAAAACACAACTTTTTGCCTTAGCAGAGATGGAGAGGTGATCTCCTCTCCCCAAAACACCACACACACACACACACAGAGAAATTATCAATGTGAACATATATTTAAAAAATTCAAACTTACTAGTAATCAAACAGGCAAATTAAAATAAAGGAGCAAAAATTTTTTTGTCTTTAGTGTGTTGCTTTAGTGATAATAGCAAACACTGGTGAGGATGTCAGGGGTTTGAATTATTTGAAGCCTTCTAGAAAACATTTTAAAACTATTTATTAAAAGCTTTTAAAAACATGAATACCTTCTGTCCCAGAAATTCCACTTTTAGGATGTATCCTGAGTATATGAAAAGATTTCTCAAAGTTGTATACGAATGCCCGCAAAAACTGAATTCAGTTATGGCACAGTTGCTATTGTCTATCATGCAGTCATTCAAAATTATGTTTAGAGTATATTTAATGTTGTTAAATACCATTCTTGATACACATGGGAAAAACAGGTTACAAATGAGATTGATGACAGTCATGAACACCATAATCATCACATGTGCTTAGGGAAGAGACCACCACACAAATATTCACAGCGCATCGTTTCTGGGAGGTGGTGTCATAGTAGTTTTTATTTTAAGACTTGCACTTCTCTGCTTTTTCTAAATTTCCCTCACTGGTGTAACCTACCTTTGTGGATGCCGGTCTGACGGTGGCAAGCCTTCAGGCTCACCGCAGAGATCAGCGGTAAACAGGACGAGTCATCAGCTCAGCTCCACTTGTCTCATGTCAGATAAAAACACAATACCTGTGAAATAGCTCTATTTCTGTAACAGTATTTAATGAGGGCGATGAGAAACTTAGGTGTGTTTGGATGTCTGTCAATGACTTCTGGTTGAATTTTATGACAAATGATGGGTGAGCAAACTGAGAGCTGAACAGAAGTGTCAGGTCAAATTTGTGTTATTGTACTTATTTTTAATTTGAAATGGAACACTTTTAAAGCCCTTTCTGGTTGACATTAGATGAGTAGGTTAATAGGGGCTTATTTGTTTTCAGGCATTCATGCATACATTGTACCTCTACTATTCTTTACACAAGGACTAGACTGAAATTTATATTCCATCGTTAGCATTTTCAACAAAGGATGTTTTTTCATCCAGAAAATAATTCTGTATTCTAGTTCACAGTTTGGTAATAGACATCAAAAGATGGAACAGTATTGGAAGAAATCAAGCCTTCTCTTCATGTAAAATTGCTAAAGAATGAACCAGCAGTGGGTTCTATGAATTGAAATAAGATTATTGTTTCTGGGAAATTATTCCTAAGAATGCTCAATTTTAACTTGAAAAAAGTGAGCAATAGTACAGACAAAATTACCATATTCTTGTTCTAGAGAAGAAAAAAATAATTTAAAGAAAAATATGATTTTCATTAAAATTCTATAAGGAATAAATATACAGAATTATGTTTTTTACAAGATTTTCCTGTCAATACCTTGAGTTGGTGTAAGTTATGTATTTCAAAGGGCTTCCCTGGTGGCTTAGTTGGCAAAGAATCTGCCTGCAACGCAGGAGACCCTGGTCCCATCCCTGAGTTGGCAAGATCCCCTGGAGAAGGGAATGGCAACCCACTCCAGTATTCTTGCCTGGAGAATCCCATGGACAGAGGAGCCTGGCAGGCATCGAAACTCTGGTAAAACATGGTGGTGGTGATGATGATAATGCCTATTATATGCAAAAAAATTTACAGTTTTGAAAGCACTTTCAAGCACAACATCTCTCGCTTCCCCCCATCTATTCTCAGAACCACCAGAGAAAGTGTTCCTCTTCCCATTTTAGTGGGTGATCCCACCATTAACACACCGCAGGAACCAGCCCAGGCTCCTGACAGCCCTTCAGATTCCTGAATAAAGTCCTCTGATATAGCTAATTTTCATACATTAGGACAGTATTTCAAGAACATTTAGAGCCAAAGTTATAAGAGCACAGAGTTAGTACAGAAGGGAGAAAGTACTTATTTTAGGAGAAGACCCAAAGAAGTATTGTTTCTTTTAAAGTAGCAAAATAGGGAAGTTTCTTGCAGTGTAACACATTAAGATAAGAAAAAAAATTTTGTAATGAGCCGCAATTTGAGAAATAGGAACAGCTGATACCCAGAAACATGTCAAGACAATATTTTACCAGCTTCACAATTTAGACCACTCACTGAAACTGGGAAACTGGTATACAAACCATCAGAGATGCTGACCAGTGGATCAACACATTACTTGATATTGATAAAGAAAGAAGACATACTTACATATTCATTCATTAAGTGATTCTATAAATATTTATTGAGGATTTATTATGTGCCAAGTGCCGTGCTTGAGCACAGGGAAATAGGGACTATAATTGCGAAAGAAAGAAAATTAAAGAAAGTGATGTCGCTCAGTCGTGTCCGACTCTTTGCAACCCCATGGACTGTAACCTACCAGAATGCTCTGTCCATGGGATTTTCCAGGCAAGAGTACTGGAGGGGGTTGCCATTTCCTTCTCCAGGGAATCTTCCCGACTCGGGGATCAAACCGGTCTCCCGCATTGTAGGCAGACACTTTACTGTCTGAGCCACCAGGGAAGTCAAATAATTGAGAACAATACCAGAAATGAGTGTTCCTTGTCCTTATAGAACTTAAGCTCAAGGCCTGGGGGAAGGTAGATATCAATCAACTTTTCACCACGAGGAATGTAAAACAGCAAAACCATAGTGAGAACCGTCAGGCAAAGGTAGGAAGTGTCTTTAGAACAAGGGCTTCCCTTGTAGCTCAGATGGTAAAGAACCGGCCTGCAAGGTGGGAGACTCACGTTTGACCCTTGGGTCAGGAAGATCCCCTGGAGGAGAGATTGGCTACTCACTCCAGTATTCTTGTCTGGAAAATTCCACGGACAGAGGAGCCTGGTGGGCTACAGTCCATGGGGTCACAAGGAGTCGGACACAACTGAGCAATAACAGTCTCACTTTACAAAATTAGGTGAATAACCCCATCTGGTTGGGGGATTCGGGAGGGATCCAGATGGTGTAGACCTGATGCTGTAGAAGGAAGGGTTATCTTTATGAAAAACAGCACAAAATTATAAGTACAAAATTAAGCCTAATAGAGAATAGTAGTTTTGAATGAGAAAAGAAATGGTGACAAATTATGAATTTTTTTAAAGCTGCAAATACCATACGGTCTCCCCTCCCCCCAAAGCCCACAGTACTTTTTATTAGCTTCCTGACATAGCTCTGTAACATCTTTTGTTTGTCTGCTTTTTAATCACAGTTTCATATGGTAACAATTTTTTATATGGGCTAGAGAAAGTTACATGGCCATTACTCTAGCTGTTGGTTGATGAAAATGTCTTGTTTTATTCTTGCTCCCTCCTTGTGAAATGCTTCCTTCAGCTTTGCAACTCATTTTTGGTAGTGTCATGTGCCAGGTAAAGATTGAGGTAGATTTGGGGAAAGCTCCCTAAGCTCCATCAAGCTTTATGTATGATTTGTAAGATTTGGGAGAATTTTCCACAGATTGGCTTCTAGAGCATTTTAGACCTTGCTCCTCTTGCACTCTCCACAGAATTTTTTTTAACTTTATTTTATTGAGTTTTTACGTTGTGCTGGGGTATAGCTATTTAACAATGTTGTGGTTGTTTCGAGCGTGCAGTTAAGGGACTGAGCCACATATACATGTATCCATTCTCCCCCAAATGTCCCTTTGATCCAGGCTGGCACATAATATCAAGTAGAGTTCTGTGTGCTATAAAATACTGCCATTTTGAATATAGCAGTGTGTACCTGACTTTCCCAAAGTCTCGAACTATCCCTTCCCCCTGGCAACCACGAGTTGGTTTTCTAAGTCTGTCCCCACAGGCTTTTGCTGCCAGGTGCCGCAGGACCCGCTTACACCGTCTGTGATCTCTGGCCCTGCTCCTTCGGGTCTCTGCCTGCCAGGCAGATCGGCCGAGTCGGAGGTGGGCACATTCCCAGAAGCCCTTCCTCTACCAGAACACCAGCGAAATGACTGACAACCAAAGATCCATGTATGTCCCGCTAAATCCAAACTAAACGTCTTTCCCCTCCTGGGTCCCCATGTCCCTTTCAGCAGGAGGGAAAGTGAAGGAGGCAGAGGTGGAGTGGAGAGAGACAGGGGTCTGAGCCACGTGTGGCTTAGCTCTTGGTTTGTAAATTTTACAGAAATGTATGATCACAGGACCACCCTGTAGGACCCTCGTTTCCTCAGGGTCTCAGAAGGGGCTCCTGCAAGGGACAGCTTCTGAAACTAACGCTTTCAGGTGCATCCTTTGGATTCTGTGAGTGAAATGATTTGGGGGCTGAGGTCTGCTGAGGTCTGAGTCACTAGAATGACTTCTGTTGCCTGGGTTAGGGTGGACCCAGGGCCATGCATAGGGCTGGCCCGGTGTTCCTCAAGCCCGCTCAGCCACATCCTTCCCATAGACCAACCAGGGCTTCAAACTGGAGTAGCTCAGACGGTAAAGTGTCTGCCTGCAGTGTAGGAGACCTGGGTTTGATCCCTAGGGCAGGAAGATCCCCTGGAGAAGGAAATGGCAACCCACTCCAGTACTCTTGCCTGGAAAATCCCATGGACGGAGAATTCCACTAGGTTACAGTCTATGGGATTGCAAAGAGTCGGACACGACTGAGCGAATCACTGTCTTCAATTTTCTTTCTCATGATTTTCAATATGTACTCATTGGTTTTGAGCTTATTTGGCTTGTAGCCTTTTATTGCAGATTTATTCTTCTAAGTGCTCAAAATTTCCCCACTTTGGCCACTGAGAGCCTCTTCAGGATGGATGGACTTTGATAGCTTCTCTGCTGGTACAAGTATGGCTTTTCCTGTGCCGTTCCTGCCCCAGGCCTGGGATTGGCCAGTTCTCCAAAGATTTCTGTTTCCTTTTAGTCGGCAATGGTATTAAAGACCAAAATACATGAGTGCTGAGTGACACTGATTTTTTTTTTCCAATCATTCAAGCTGTCTGTTTTTTTTTTATTCCAGATTGTAGATGTTTGATCATATTCAACTTAGTTTTTTGTTATTGTTTGTTTTTGTTATTTTTTAGCAAAAATGTCTTAAGCAATTTGCTTCTTTTCAAACTGAGTGTGGAGACTCTCAGGTTGTTTCACTCTTAGTAAGTCAACCTTGAGCGTCCATTTAAGATGGTCACCCCCAGAACTCTCATTACAAAAATATCTTTTCTCCTTTGAAATAAGGAAGTAACCTGCAGAGTGATGCTTTGACATCATACAAATGTTCAGTTCCCTACAATTTTTCCTAATGGTTTTACCCGCCATTGAAGACCTTGCTTGAATCAACGGATACACCAGGGTGTGCACAACGGTGATTTAAAATTTACTCCTCTATATTTATTAGCTGATATTTCTGTTTAATGAAGAACTTCCTTTTTTTCATATTCATTGACATCTATTATTCACTACTATGTGTTCACTCAACATGTTGCAATCATTATTATTTTGATTATTATACAATAAACATTAATATTTAGAAGCAAAATAGTCTTGAATTTGGTCAGCAGGAACTCAAGCTTCTTCTGTGTCCTTTTGATGTTACTGCTTTAGTCTCTGAGTATTGCAACAGACCTAGAATCAGCCATTTCTCTTAGGAACCCAGGTTCCTTTTGGTGAGAAATATTCACAGTTTGGGTGCTAAATGCCCTCTCCCTACCGGCTTGTCATTGCTTCCAGGACTTTTCAGTGGACAGAGTTAGAAACACATTTTGTTCTTTAACTAATAGAACTAAGGATACTTTATTTTCTCCTTTTCCAGTTTTCCCTGCTGTCTAAAATTCTAGATGAAATATATATTTTTACAGTGGTAAGACATACACAACATGAAACTTGCATTTTATCGTCTCGGTTCTAAGTGTGCAGTTCTGGGGCGTTAAGTACATTCATGTTTTTGTGCAGCTGCTACCACGCATACAGTCAAAATTAAGTGTTTTAAAGTCTCTTTATGTAATTTTTGTCTTCAGATGGTTGTGCCACCACACAATGTACAGTTATACAAGTCATTTCCACTTGCTTTCAACGTTGTGTGGCTGAGTTTCACCATTTTGATATTACTTTGTTTTGAAGTATGTAAAATAAACACATGATCCAAAATCATAGCTGTATGCCAAGGTACATTCACTGCCATGCTTCAACTCTCTTGACTTCCTTCTTCCTCAGGAAAGCCTCCTAATTGTTTTTACTGGATCCTTCTATTGTTTCTTCTTGAAACTGAATGCAACATATATATATCCCCTGTTTAGGGGGGGATACTTTCATGATGCAAAATTTAACATTCTTTAAGCCCTATTACCCACCTTGTTTTTTTCACTTAACAATAAATCTTAATGATTACCGTATATGTCTATATAGTGGTCTCCCTCATTCCTCTTTACTACTGCATAGTAACTGGAATCCATCATGCACTGTAACTTGTTGAGCTGTTTCCCATCAATAGACATCTGTGCCATACTTATGGAGCTATTTTAAGTCCTGCTCTAAATCCAACAGTAAAACCTGGTAGAGGGGCACAAAATGACAGCAGTAGGGGCCAGGTGGGCAGAGGTTGCCGGAGAATACGCATTGCCTACTTCCTGGGCTCTTCAGTGGAGGCGCCCAAAACGGGGAATCTTCAAAGAGCCCTGGAAAGTGGCCATGAAAAAGCTAGCACAAAACATCCAGCCAAGAAAGACTTCCTTGCCTCGTTACTTCTCTCCACCTTCTTTTTAAAAATCATTTGTTAATTTCTTTTCGGCCGTGCTGGGTCTTCGCTGCTGCCCCGGCTTTCTCTAGTTGGGGGGAGCGGGGGCTACTCTAACTGCAGCGCGTGGGCTCCTCACTGCGGGGGCCTCTCTGTCGCAGAGCACAGACCCTCGGGCGTGCGGGCCTCAGCATCTCGTGGGCTCAGTGGTGGCAGCGCCCAGGCTCTAGAGCACAGGCTCAGTTCTGGTGCCACGCAAGCTTAGTTGCTCTGCGGCATGTGGTGTACTCCCAGATCAGGGATCAAACCCGTGTCTCCTACATGGGCAGGTGGATTTTAGGCACTGGACCACCAGAGAAGTCCTCTCTCCAACTTATTTAGCCAGTGTGGGAGTAAGATGCGAAGAGACAGAGCAGAGACAGAGCAGAATTGGACCATGTCCTTTATAACATGTTATAAAATTGGTATTATAAAACCAGCTCTATTCAAAAACTATTTTTGAAGTACAATTATTACTCTAAAACAAAATTATATATGTATATTAAAAAAATATGGAAACTCCTTTATGTTGATTATCTGAAATTTTAAGAAATAAGCAGAATAGCTGCTCTTGTTGCATGTTCGCATACTTTTATCAGTTTCTCAGCTTTATTCCAATAGCATATTTTATTCAGTATGGTCTTTTTTCCCTCAAAAAACTTACTGAAACCACTCTCAAAGATGCATTTTATTATGCCTTTATTATAACAATAAATTTGAAATTGGTGACATCTTCAATTGGGCTTTCTCTATAGATTATAATAATTTTATTGATAAAATTTTCTTTACAGTCCTCAAGATAACAACAGAGCAAATTGTATTAAGTGACGTATTCTATTTTTTTTTAATTTGAAATGCACACATAGTTTAGTCAAAGTATTTTCACAGGTATTATAATTTTGCATTCATTCAGAGAATCTTCCTTTGACAGACATTTGTACAAGATAAAAATGATCAAATAAATTATCTCTATTTATGATTCTCCTTTACTGTTTCACCAAGTTTAAGCGCTGCAAAATTTCAGGTCTTTTCAATTATATTCCATTTTGTTAAAAACATAATATAAAAAACTAAAAAATAGGAGCCCTTCCCCCAAATCATATAAACCATTTAATTTAATGTGTTCAGTTCCTCCTCACTTTTAAAAAATTGAAGCAAAATTCATCATCTTAAAGTGTACAATTCAGCGGCATTTACTACCTTCACAATATTGTACAGCCACCACCTCTATCTAGCTCTAAAACATTTCCATCACCTCAGAAAGGGACCTTGCCATTAAGCAGTCGTTCCCCACACCCCTTCTTCTCCGTCCCTGACAGCCGTTTACCTACAATCTGTCTCTATGGATTTACCCGCTCTGGATATTTCATATGAATGGACTCAGACAGTGTTTGACCGTTGTTTCCAGCTTCTCTTAGCATAATGCCATCAAGGTTCATCCACCTCCCAGCATGTATCAAGACTTCATTCCCTTCTCATGGCTGAATAATATTCTATGGTATGGATATACTGTATATTGTTTATCCATTCAACTGTTGACAGACATTTGGCCTATTTATACCTTTTAGCTATTGTAAATAGTGCTGCTATGGACATGTCTGTACAAGTGTTTGTTTAAACACCTGTTTTCAGTTTTTTTGTGGTTTACCTAGGGGTGGAATTTCTGGGTCATCTGGTAATTCTATATTTAATTTTTTAAGGAAAACCCCAGACTGTTTTCCACTGCAGCTGTATCATTTTACATTGCTATCAGCAGTACACAAAAGGCTCTGATTTCTCCACATCTTTACCAACACTCATTATTTTCCATTTATTTATTTATTACGATAGCCATCTTAGTGGGTATGAAGTGGTATCTCATTGTGCCTCCTTTGCTTTTGTGGAGAAAAAAATGTAATATCTTCCTGCTTAGAGCATTGTTTTCAATCATTGCAATTCACTAAAAAGCTTCAAAAACGGATTTGTTTTGTTGTTGTTGCTTCATTCCTGGAATACTTGGTTGACTATTTCCAACTTATTTGTTTGAATTATTTGTTTGGAACAAAGTGTAACCAAAATGCAACCAACAGTTTGATGACTCATCTTTGGGAAAATTTAATTCCATTACAGAATATTTCAGTTGATTTATAAAATATTTTCAAAGGCTTTAACATTTCTGAAATTTTATTCATGATTAACTGCCAAAAAAAAAAAAGAAAAAGCCTAAATACATGCCACCAGCTGATGCATGTTTTTGTACTCAATGTCATCTCAGTCACAAAAATTTTGCAGTTCAATTTCTGATAGATAGCTAGATCGGCAGACTAATAGACAAGTAACACTCATATTTTGAAAATGTTCCAGCTTGTTTAAATGTGATGACGAATTACCTGTGTATTACAATCAATTCCAAATACATTTCTGCTTCAGAAAGCTCCCAATTTAGAGATAACAATGTTTTAACCACAGTTCTATGCGCCACCAAAATTTGTAATCCTATTATCACTGTGAAAAGAAATAATTTTATCTTCTATGTTGAATTTCTGATTAAGATCTTTAAAAGTGTTTCACTGTTGACAAAGTGAACCTCCATTTGATTCCATGCACTGGATAAAATATTAAATTATCATTAGAGTTAACTGGTTTTCTGTTTGAAGCATCTCTTGTCACTGATATAAACCAGGCATCACTTGACTGTTTGCAAAAATTCTTTTGCAGCCAGAGGAGCCAATCCGTGGTTTTATTTCTTACATGTGCACAGGAAGATATGGGATCTAAAATAAGCAAAATTAATTTATAAGAAAGACGTTTGATCTAAATAAAAATCATGCTTTACAGAGTGATCTATAAAACCTTTCTGCAGCTGCATGCTTTAAACATAATAGATGTTAGTGCTTCTCTGGAAGATTGGTGTCTCTTGATTTTCATATGGCCAGTAATACTGCTGTAGCTTACCCCGTGGATTGGCAGATGTCAACAAATGTTTTTGCAAATTACATATTCATCTAATTCCTTAAGGAGAAAAATAAAGTGAGAGACTTTATTTTCTTGGGCTCCAAAATCACTGCAGATGGTCACTGCAGCCATGAAATTAAAAAACGCTTTCTCTTTGGAAGAAAAGCTATGACCAACCTAGACAGCATACTAAAAAGCAGAGACATTACTTTGCCATCAAAGGTCCACCTAGTCAAAGCTATGGTTTTTCCGGTAGTCATGTATGGATGTGAGATTGTTCTATAAAGAAAGCTGAGCACCGAAGAATTGATACTTTTGAACTGTGGTGTTGGAGAAGACTTTTGAGAGTCACTTGAACTGCAAGGAGATCAAACCAGTCAATCCCAAGAGAAATCAGTCCTGAATGTTCATTGCAAGGACTGATGCTGAAGCTGAAACTCCAATACTTTGGCCACCTGAAGCAAAGAACTGACTCATTGGAAAAGACCCTGATGCTGGGAAAGATTGAAGGTGGGAAGAGAAGGGTATGACAGAGGATGAGATGGTTGGATGGCATCACCGACTCAATGGACATGAGTTTGAGCAAGCTCTGGGAGCTGGTGATGGACAGGGAAGCCTGGCAAGCTGCAGTCTATGGGGTTGCAGAGTCAGACAGGACTGAGCAACTGGAGTGACTGACTGAATTCCTTAGAGGAGGGCTTCCCAGGTGGGTCACTGGTAAAGAATCTGCCTGCCAATGCAGGAGTCACAGGGGACATGGGTTCGATCCCTGAGTTGGGAAGATCCCTTGGAGGAGGAAATGGCAATTCACTCTGGTATTCTTGCCTGGAAAATCCTGTGGACAGAGGAGCCTGGTGGGCTACAGTTCATGAGCTTGCAAAGAGTCAGACATGACTGAGCAACTGAGCAACTGAGCACTAGCACTAATTCATTAAGGAATGAAAATTCACTACCTATACATATCATTAAACACATACTTACATTGTTTTTTAGCTCATTGCTGCTAAAAAGGTTTATTACAAATAAAAAGCGTTACCAACTAATAATAGTTGTCAGTTTATACCATATAATAAGTAACAATACCACCACAGCAAAAAATTTCCCATGAAATCTAATAGCAATTAAATGCTTAAATGCTCTCTAACAGGATCACAGCTTCTCTTTTCTGCACATATTTCTTCTCTTGCACCTAAACTATGATTTCCCACATTTTGCAGACTCTGGCAGGGAAGCCTGGCAGCTTGTGACTCAACCCAGACCATAGGAGAGCTGGCTGATAGACCAAGTGGCCCAGCAGCATTGATTATTTTCCTTCTGCAAACAGCAGAAGGAGCCACGTTCCCAAATGCTTGTGTGTGAGCACACTGTGCTATTAGCTACCATCCTACATGCAGTCACTGAAGGGAGGTGTTAATTACCTTGAGGCTAGAAGGGTTGGGGAAAAATGAGTTGCACTCAACTTTAAGTTTTCACTTCATGTTGAAGTGAAAGCTCTTTTCACTGTGCATGAGTCTTACATGCTCCTAGCAGAGATATTAAAAGAGCTAAGAAAGACCAATAGACACCTACCAAAGTCACTCACTTCCATGAAACTATTAATAATACTTCTTTATTAAAAATGGGAAATCTCAGAGAGATGCTCACAAGGGCAAGATGCCAGGGCAACAGGCATAAACTGGGACTGTTCTAGGCAATTCCTGATGTTTGATCACTCTGTCCTCAGCTGCTCGAACAGGAGAAGACTGAGCTTTGAATGACCATGCAAAAGTTGACTATGTCTTGGCCTGGATGCTTTTGATCTGTAATTTAAAGTCTCCGTTGCCTGTTGTTGCTGTTCAGTCAATCAGTTGTGTCCACTCTTTGAGACCCCATGGATTGCAGCACGCCAGGCTTCCCTGTCCTTCACCATCTCCCAGAGCTTGCTCAAATTCATGTCCATTGAGTTGGTGATGCCATCCAACCATCTCATCCTCTGTCATCCCTTTCTCCTGCCTTCATCTTGCCCAGCATCAGAGTCTTTTCTAATAAGTCAACTCTCCACATCAGGTTGCCCAATTATTGCAGCTTCAGCTTCAGCATCAGTCCTTCCAATGAATATTCAGGACTGATTTCCTTCAGGATTGACTGGTTTGATCTCCTTGCAGTCCAAGGGACTCTCAAGAGTCTTCTCTAACACCACAGTTCAAAAACATCAATTCTTCGGCACTCAGGTTTCTTTATGGTCCAACTCTCACATTCATACATGACTACTAGAAAAAATCATAGCTTTGACTAGACGGACTTTGTTGGCAAAGTAATGTCTCTGCTTTTTAATATGCTGTCTAGGTTGGTCATATCTGTTCTTCCAAGGAGCAAGCGTCTTTTAATTTCATGGCTGCAGTGACTACCTGCAGTGATTTTGGAGCCCAAGAAAATAAAGTCTCTCACTGTTTCCATTGTTTCCCCATCTACCGCTTAAGACAGCAGAAAGGTATGGGCATGAGAAGGCTTCCTGGGAGAAAAACAAGCAGGACAAACCTACCTAGCCGTGATGCAATTCCAGTGAGCAACAAAGAATGAAAAAGAGCTTTCTTCAGATGGGAGTTCTGTAACTGACTACTGCCCACATGACACAGGAGAGGACATGGGATCAGAATGAATATAAGTTATTTTAAATAGAACCTCTCACTGTATGCCCCCCTCCCCCCACCGTTTCATTTTGCTGGGTAGGTGCACTAGGCTGGTGTTTATTTGTTATGTATTTATTTGGCTGCCTCAGGTCAAAGGTGCAGCACGTAGGACCTTTCTTTGCAGTATGCAGACTCCCTAGTCGCAGCGTACCGGCTCAGCAGTTTCGGCTCCCAGGTTTAGCTGCCTGTGGCTTATGGGATCTGTTTCCCAAGCAGGGATCAAACCTGTGTCCCTTTCATTGCAAGGTGAATTCTTAACCACTGGACCACCAGGGAAGTCCCTGATGTTTATGTTATTACTACAAGAGCTTTACCCTTCTTGTGTTCAAACTGAAGTGTCATCTCCTTAACTTGGTATGGGATTGTAATGATATGGGAGTTATTTTTTTTTTTAAGGAGGCTTATTTTTCTAATATCATGCAGCAAACTAGTCATTGAGTGACTATTGTTCTTCAAAGGAGGGCATTTAAAACCCTGAATGACTACACATCTATTCCAATGATGATGATATTAATAAAAATGTGAACAATGATAGCTAATATGTATTAAGAACTTACTAAGTGGCAACCTGTGTGCTGGGCATTTTCTGGGTTGTCTCATTTAATCCTCATAACAAACTTGTAAGGCAGGTGTTAATGTTACTTCACCGATGAGGAAACAGGCCTGGAAAGGATATTAAAGGTAAAGCTTTCAAACACATAGTAAAGATGAATTCTTTTCAGTGGTTAAGGCACCCAGCCGAGATTCAGCGTCCTGCCTGTGGTTTTAAAGACTAGGATGGTTATACTGGCCTATGCTGCCTCCCACCCAGGCTGGGGGAGAAAATAAGAGCGATGGGAAACAGAGACAAACACAGGCAGATCAGGACAAAGTGCTAAACAGAGCCCTAAGGGCCCAACACACTCAGCCCCCGTGAAGGGGACTTAGCACACGGCGCTCGGCAATTTGGCGGTGCTCCTCCGTGTGCGGTGGCCGCTCACCTCTCGGCGGGATATTCTGGCAGGAACCTGGGTTTGTGTTTCGTCTCTGAGGTGGCTGCCTGTCTGCGGTCACACCACGGCTCATTGACCTGGGCTCTGAGCAGCCCTTTTTAATTCCAGGATGAAAAGAGCCATGAAGGGAACTTTCATTCACTCCTGGGTTTCCCTGCCCATCAAGTCTGAGGGCAGAGCTGCAAAGGGTCCCTGTGTGCCCAGGGAGCCACAGCCAGACCAGCACCCTGTCTCTGGAGCCCCGGCCTTCACCATGCCTCTCCTCCTCCTTCTCCAGGGCTGTGTAGACTGCCATTCCTGCCACCTCAATGAAGATCATTTAGAGATACCATTGCTTCTACCAACTCTTCAGACTTTTCATCCTTGGAGGGGGAATAAAAGGTTAACAAGCAAGTTTAAATATCTCAATATTTATTTGCTTCTAAAACTACTGATTCTCTTTTAAAAACACAAGGTTAACAATCATTTGTTTCTCTGAGGGACAGAATAAAATATGTTGCATACGCCAAGTCATTTTAGACTGATGATAGTATATTTTAAATTACACAATGTCTAAATTGTCAAATAAATATCAGATCAAAACACAGTTGGTTTAAGGTAAAATGTGATGACTTTTAAGGCAGTTCCATGAATAAATTATATTAATTTACTTCTCTACCATAAGCTAATTGAACCCCTTTTTTTTTAACATATTTTTGGCTGTGCTGGGGCTTCACTGCTGCGTGGGCTTTTCTCTAGTTGCGGCAAGGCAAGGTCACCCTTCCTTGCAGTGTACTGGCTTCTCACTAGGGGAGCTTCTCTTGTTGCGGAACATGGGCTTAGGGTGCTCGGCCTTCAGTAGTTTTGGCCCATGGGCTCAATAAAGCAATTCCCCGGCTCTAGAGCACAGGCTAGATAGCTGTGGCCCACGAGCTTAGTTGCTCCACAGCAAGTGGGATCTTCCCAGACTAGGGATCAAACCTGAGTCTCCCACGTTGGCAAGTAGATTCTTTACCACTGAGCCACCAGGGAAGCCCTAGATAACTTTTTGAGGACAGTAAAAAGTCAGTATGTCCTAACCTGGAAAAGAAGAGTATTGTGTAATACAAGGGAGAAATCCTTTGAACAAGGCCTCAGGATAGTCCATGTGAATTAAAATAAGTAGTTAGCAAATAGAAACTTTTGGAACCAGTTGCCAGAGCAATCTCCTCCAAGATGGAGCCCCCCATCCTCAGGGGCATGCTCCGAAGCCTTGAGGCCCTTGACCAGAGCAGAACTTCTGGGCCCCACGTCAGGCCCAGCTACCCTTGCCACTCCAAGCACCTGGGAGAGCTTTGCACTTTGCAGAGACCACTGAGGTGGGTCAATTTTAATTTGCTGGGCAAGAACTATATTGCACCCTGATAGCTGATGTGTCCTGAGTGCTTACTGCGTCCACTTCACAATTATGTACATTTTACAAGCACGGTTTCACCCAGACTTCACACGTTCCTATAAGGGATGTGTTGTTAGGTAGGAAAACTGGGCTGAAAGACATTAAGAGACTCGCCAAAGTAGCACAGATAAGACAGGGGATTTCATGAAAAGATTTTTGTGAGGCTCTGGCCTAAGTAGTCCCACTTCTGGGCTCTGGGGTTCAATTAGTAATAATAACAACTCACTGAATCCTCAGCCAGCCCTGTGGATTCCATATGCGTATCAGCCCCACTGAACAGATAATGTTGTTCAGGCACAGGGAACTGGGCCAAACTCGCACAGTTGTTAAGTGTTAAATCTGGGGTTGGACTACGGTTATCCTGGCTCCACAAAGCACGCTGCCAGCCACTGTACCACACTGCCTCCAGGAAACTTCCTTCTGTTGCACCGCTCTGGGCCAGCTTTGGGAGCACCAGGGCACACAGCGTCATGGTGCAGATGTCGCTTCTCACAATGGGCACTTCATCCCCAAAAAGGTGGTTGCCTCAAGCTGCTGCAGCTGCCCGGCCTTTGCAAGCTGGGGCACCATGCGACAGGACAGAGGAGGAGCACCTGGGAGCACCTGAGTTAGGTGCACACGTGGCAAAGGAAGGACTGGGCCGCTGGAAGTACAGGAAAAAAAAAAACTCGAAAAGCAATGTTTTAAATGCTTATTTGGAGATATGAAATGTCTTTCCATTCTACAAATGGAAATTTGTATTTCCTTAATTTATTTTCTTAATGTATTAGGAACTTTGGGTTGGAAGTGACAGAAACACAGCTCAGAAGAGGTTAAACATCCAAAGAGGATTTCACCCAACTAAAATGCCCCAGAGTGTTACTGACTCTAAGCTCAGCTTCATCCCAGGGCGCAGATAATGACTTCAGATCCCTCTGCCTCCCCATTCGCATTCTCCTTCCCCCTGCCAGGGCACCATTCTCTCATACTCTAGACAGGACCCCCCTGTGGCCAGGTGAGATGGCCCAGCTTAACTGCTCCAGGAGAAAGCACATCTCTTTTCAAATTAGCCAGCATCCATTTCCCAAGGGCACTCCTTTTATGCTTGTTTGGGTCATGTGTTCTTCCTGGACCAGTCACCATGTCTGCCCTGGGTCATATGCCCATCATTCTGGAGGGAGATGAGAGTCCCTTGACTGACATACAGCAGGATCATATAGAGGAGGGAGGGATGTTCCCTAAAGAAAGGGGAGTTGGGCAGACAACATGACCGTGACACTTTGGGCTTCCAACTGCAGGAATTTATTAAGGAAATTATTACAGATGCAGCTATCCATGTCTGGGGGAAAGTCAATGCAGAAAAGTAACAAGAACTTCAAGAAGAGTTTGCAAATTCTCTCAAGGAGCACCTACGAAAATCTGTCTAAGACTTAGACTCTAAGGTAAAGCCCTTTTGAGAGTGTTAGGGGTTTTAAAATAAATTCTAAAAGGGAAGGAGTAAAAGCTTGTCTTGCTGACCTTTGCAGGTGAAATGAAGTGCAAGCTAGATGGAAAAATCAGAAGTCTCTCCCAGGCTCTGGGGGTGGCAGGTGGGTGTCCAGGGCCAGTCCGCTCTGCAGGCCTCTGCCCGAACACTTGGCCCCCAGCAGCAGCCTCCAGGGCCACAGCCAAGCCCACCTGCACCTCTGGGGCCGAGTTAAGGACTTCTGCTTCCAGACCTTTCCTCTGCTTCTCACAAGCACTAAATTCACATCTTTTAATCCCCATTTTCCAAAAAAAGGCAGCAGACTCTCCTCCCCCACAAAGCAAACAGAAAACAGTACATTCTAGGAGGCCTCCCTGACCAATATTTGTGCCCATGTCATTACCAAATACTCCCGCTTCCAACGGCCGCTCACCTCTCCTTAATGACCGCTCTATTTCAGCAGGCGGCCCTCCATAAATCCTTCCGGGCCTTCTACTCTAAACAGGCCTCTTCTCACGCTGAGACCAGCCTTTTTGCCAGCCGTGTAAACACTCCCCAGCTCCCAGGGGAGGCTCTGACGTGCCCAGCCTGGCCTGGGCATTTACGATCAGATCATGGCAGCCAGTGACTGGGGTGGGGGGGCCCTCCTGCCCAGGGTTTGGAGAGGAGCCTGGCGCGGTCCAAATGGGAAGAGTGCCCCAGGCAGGGTTGTAATGAGGCATTTATGGTGTGGAGCTGGCCCCAGGCAAAACGGGGCAAAAGGTGTGGCCTGAGACATTTCTGAGGTATTAATGTATGTTTCCTTCTCTGTGTTTTTCCCTCCTCCACCTCGTTTCCAAGCAAGTAGTCAGGCCTTTTGTAAGCCTTCACCTCAGGGATTTTCACTCCACTGAAAGCTCCAAGCATGTGTGTCTAGGGGAGGGGGATCTGGTCACGTAACCCTCCCAGCTCCCAGGACAGGTTCTGTTGAAGGTCTTCACACAGGAGCAGGAGGAAATGGAAGGATCTGGGGGTCTCAGGGAAGCTAGACCGCCTTCACTGAGGTTTCCGGACTGGAAAATGCCACTGAAACCAAAAGTCCCCCTACAGGGACCTCACAGCTTGAGTGATGTGACCATTAGGCTGACAGGAGAGTGTGGCCCTTCTGCCAGGCCCCTGGAAGCCCTGAGGGCCTCCCTGACCTTTGTGAGGCAACAGGAGGGAGCTTCAGTTCTGAGTGGGTTGAAATGCCCCTCAACTCCACCTGCTGGGAGTTCAGAACTGTCTGTAAGTTTATTAAGAGGTGTGGGCAGAGTTACGCCTCCTCCAAAGATGTCCTCTTCCTAATCCTTGGGCCCTATGAATATCCTGTTTTACTTGGCAAAAGTAAATTAAGGTCGCAGATGGAATTAAAATTGCTCATCAGCTGACCTGGAGGATCTCAACGGGCTTAATGTAATCTTCCACTTAAGAGAGTGGCAGAGGCCTTCAGAGAAACAGAACCCTAAAATGATCTGAAGCTGTTTTGTATAGCTGCCTGTGAAGCAGGAAGGGAAGGAACCACAAGCCAAGGAATGCAGGTGGCCTCCAGGAGCTGAAGGAGGCAGGGGACAGGATCCTCCTTCAGAATCTCCAGAAGGGACACAGCCCTGCCAACCCCTCCATCTTTGCCCAGTGAGAGGCATGTTGGATTTCTAACCTAGAGAGTTGTAAGAGAATAAAGCTATAGTTAGCATTACTGGCTCAATGGACAGAAATTTGAGCCAACTCCAGGAAATAGTGAAGGACAGGGAAGCCTGGTGTGCTGCAATCCATGGGGTTGCAAAGAGTTGGACATGACTTAGTGATTGAACAACAGCAAAAAACTATTCTTCTAAGCCACCAAATTTGTAGTGACTTATTACAGCAGCCACAGAAAATTAACACAAAAGACAATAAG
This sequence comes from Bubalus kerabau, assembly GCF_029407905.1. Classification (NCBI taxonomy): domain Eukaryota; kingdom Metazoa; phylum Chordata; class Mammalia; order Artiodactyla; family Bovidae; genus Bubalus; species Bubalus kerabau. Next base: position 8,440,377 of record NC_073642.1, on the reverse strand, counting down.
TGGAACTGATATTTATTACACCCTGGTGCTCTGACTTGTTCCCCTCCCTGCAGGTTCTCCTCACCCTCACTATGATCCCTCTGGACTTGCCAGGTTGCTCAGTTCTCTGGCAGGGGCTCCACCGAAATCCAGTTCCAAGTATTTCAACTCCACAAACATTGTGTGTCAGTTGCATGCAGAACGCCACAAGCGAGCACTGCAGATGGGAACCGGGATATGATGTGGCCCCTGTGCTCAGGATGCTGCGTAAGGAGAGATAGACACATGTGGAACTGGTTCGGGCCTGGGGCAGGCTGTGGCAAGTGCAGTTCCAGGAGCATGAAACAGGCGCTATGAGTATGGAGGGAAGAATGAGATAAATATCGGCAGAGAGAATCTGAATTACTTGTCTCATTGAAGAAAAACCCGAAGGCAGGCTTGAACTCGAGCCCAGATGAGAAATACCTGGCATCCATACCATACCTTGTCCATTCAGACATCACTAATCAATCACTAACTCCTTTTTTTTTTTTTTTTTCTGCAGAGCTCAGATTTTGTCTTGGATTTTTTCTCAGTTTACTGTAATAGCAGTTGAATGGGTTGGGTACTTGTGGTGAAACCTATCTGCCACATCTGTGGTTCAGGTATTTATCGCACGGAGATAGCCAAGCCAATGTGCATGCTCAGTCATGTTGTGTTCGACTCTTTGCAACCCTATGGACAGTAGCCCGCCAAGCTCCTCTGTTTATGGGATTTTTCAGGCAAGAATACTGGAGTGGGTTGTTGTTTCCTCCTCCGGGGGATCTTCCCAACTAGGGGATTGAACCCACGTCTCCTGCCTTGCAAGTGGAAGATGGTGTCAGGCAAATAATCTAGAAAAGGAATGTTTGAACTTCACTCTTCTCCTCTTTATTACTACTGCATGGAAATGCCCCACCTGAGTTACCTGTAGTCTCTAGCCATCCCTACTCATCCAAGATTGTCTGGTATCTGGGGTTTCTACCCCTAAAATGCTTCTGGCTGGTACTGTAATCTATCAGAGCAAGACAATCAGTAATGTCTCTCCTGGGGCAATAATGAAAGAATTCGATGACCTCTCTCTAGACTTCATGTCCCAAGCTGGGGGCAACAGAGATTTGTGTGGGGTATGAGCAAGAAGATTCAGGAGCTAAATTTTCAAAACTGAGCTTCCAAAATTGAGATTCTTGCCAGCCACTGAGGTACCCATGGCTGCTACCCACAGCTACTCTTACTGACTCTGGGGAACCAGAGGGAAAATGACCCAGCATTCTAAAAATTCCACAGAGGTGGTGAGGTGGGCCACGGATACTGGCACACCCCTGCCTGTACTACCTAGCTTTAATATTTTAATTGTAAATCAACACTGTCTTACATTTTAAAAATCTAAGCAGCAGAAGGATATGAAATTTAAAATGAAAATTTCCTTTTCCTCTAGCTTCTTTCCAATTCCCCAAAGGTAATCATGAAGTTTTTCTTTTCAAATCCTTCAAGAAAAATTGAATGCACAGAATGTATGTATGAATAAGTTTTTAGTTAAGTGCTTTTCTCCCTGTGAACATAAGTGGAGTCATGATCACACTGAACCCACTGTTCTGTAGTTTATTCATCTTCACTGGCTAATCTTTCCATAAGGTTTGCGGTGGGGACCAGCCTGGTTCTGGAGACAGACCTCCTAGGATAAAATCCTGGCTGAGCACTTATCCCTTGGGTGACTTGGGGTGAGTTCCTTAACATCCCTGTGTCTCCCCCACAAACGGAGAGACAACTCCAGGAATACTATTGAAAATACACTTTGCTTTACAGAGCTCTTATTTGGAGCCAATATAATATGTTAATGTGTTTGTTCATGTAATAATGTTTAAGACTGTGTGATATCCAGTACACATCACTATCTCAGCTTGGTTCAGATTCAAACGAGACGCCAGGAGCTGGAGTTCAATGGCTCTTCACGAGGGTCACACACTTTCTCCCTCCTCCCTCCAGGGCTGGACTACTGACTCCACCCTTGGACAGCAACTGTCTCCAGTGCCCTGGGAAAGTCCCCTTATTGGTTAACTCATTGGTTGCTGTCACCAACCCTCAAGATCCAGCTCAAGAGCTCCCCTCTCCTAAGCATCACCATGCCTCCCCGCCCAGGAGAAGTGGCCTCCCCTTCGGTTCGGCTGGTCCATCAGCACACCTCCATTATGTCGCTGATCACCTGTGTGTGTGTGTTCAGTCACCCAGTCATGTCCGACTTTTTGTGACCCCTATGGACTATAGCCTGTCAGGCTCCTCTGTCCATGGGATTCTCCAGACAAGAATACTGGAGTGGGTTGCCATGCCCTTCTCCAGGGGATCTTCCCAACCCAGGGATCGAACCCATGTCTCCTACATCTTCTGCATTGCTGGTGGATTCTTTACCATTGAGCCACTGGAGAAGCCCTGGTCACCCCTGTCATGACCCTTTTCCTATATGTCTTCTTCCTCTACTGAATGCCTGGAAAACAGGGTCTCTAGCTCATTTATCTTGAGGACCTGAGTGTAAATGCCTGCTATCTAGAACAGAGGGTCATTCCAGGGGAGTTGAATGAATGAGTGAATGAATAATGGACCAAATAGATATCTGAGATTTAATATGTACAAAATAGAACTCTTTTTCTCCCCACACCTGCTCATTCTCCATCCTCCCCACCATGGTAAGCAGCACCCCTATCCACCCAGTTGTCCAAATCAAGGACTTTGGGTCAGATTTGATTCCTCTGTCATCACCCCGCCACATCCCACCCACCATTGCATCCTGGGGCTCTCACTCCACAGTATGCCCCCAGTCCCACTTCTCCCTGCCACCTGCCTCACAACTATCCAGTTGAGAGCCACTGCACCCTCTTACCTCCACTACGCTGCTGCTGCTGCTGCTGCTAAGTCGCTTCAGTCGTGTCCGACTCTGTGCGACCCCAGAGACGGCAGCCCACCAGGCTCCCCCATCCCTGGGATTCTCCAGGCAAGAACACTGGAGTGGGTTGCCATTTCCTTCTCCAATGCATGAAAGTGAAAGTGAAGTCTCTCAGTCGCGTCCGATTCTTAGTGACCCCATGGACTGCAGCCTACCAGGCTCCTCTGTCCATGGGATTTTCCAGGCAAGAGTACTGGAGTGGGGTGCCATTGCCTTCTCTGCTTACCTCCACTATGCAACACCTCCCTAACCTGTGACCCTGCCTCCTCTCTGCCCTGCTCCCAGGCCCTTTCGCTCAACTGCCAGAGAAGACTTTCCTGCAAAGCAAAGGACATCTTCCTACTTGCCTGCTTCATGCCCATCTCCCCACATCCCTCCCCACCACAGTGACTTTCCATGGCTTTTACAATAGAATCCAAATGTTTTTCTGGGGGCTAGAGGTGAGCTGTTTCCCACCCCCCCCCCCACTGTAGCAGGAAATGAGCTACATGGAACAGGAGCTGTTCCATATCCTGCCCAGCAGTCATCCCAGCACATAAGCACCCTTCCCCCAGATCACACTTCTGCAGACCCCCAGCCTCCTTGAAGAGCCTTCAGCATGCCAAGCTGTGTCCTCTCTTATGCCTTCTCCCTGGAATTGTCCTCCTCCTGACCTCATGCACCGCCCTTCCCTTCTTCTGGGGCTCAGTGTAAATTCACCTCCTCTAGAAGGCCTCCCTGTTGCCCTCCTAAGATGACTCTCCCCAGGTGACTCACCAGAATATCACCCTGTTTTATTTACTTCACTTACTTTTGAACTGTGGTGTTGGAGAAGACTCTTGAGAGTCCCTTGGACTGCAAGAAGATCCAACCAGACCGTCCTAAAGGAAATCAGTCCTGAATATTCATTGGAAGGACTGATGCTGAAGCTGAGACTCCAATACTTTGCACACCTGATGCAAAGAACGGACTCATTTGAAAAGATTCTGATACGGGGAAAGACTGAAAGCAGGAGGAGAAGGGGATGACAGAGGATGAGATGCTTGGATGGCATCACTGACACAATGACATGAGTTTGAATAAACTCTCGGAGCTGGTGATGGACTGGGAAGCCTGGCATGCTGCAGTCCGTGGGGTCGCAAAGAGTTGGACATGACTGAGCGACTGAACTGAACTGAACTACGACTTTGATATCAAACAGAAGGTTGGCCCCAGACAGTAGAGACCTTCCCTGTCCTGTTCCATGCTCAATCTCCTCTGCCCAGCACAGGGCACATAGTAGGTGCTCAAAAAAACTTGTGGGATAAAGGAATCATGGTAAGATGTTTGGGCCACATTTCCAGAGAGATTGTGAGGTTGTGCACTGATTTCAATGAGCTTCAATCCCAGTGCTGCTGGCTAGAAGGAACATTGAATTTGAAGAATATTTGATATGAGGGTTTTTAAAGCTTGTGGTTTCTGCAGTACTTAGTATCACTTTTCCTATCTTTGTAAGTGACAGAAAGATTGGAGGAGGTTAAAACAGTGGAGAAGGCTCTTTCAAGGATGGAAATGTGTTAGAGCCATGGTCCTGTCCAAAAGCCACTTTGAACCGAGACAATCAAGGAAGCAAAAAGTGCCTGCCTAATTCTCATTTCTAAATCAGTCATCTTCATAGCGTTGATGTTGTTAACAGCCAATTAAGAAATCTTGACATTATTCAAGATAGATAAAAGTGAAATGGAGTCTGAGAGAATTTAGATATCTATAACAAGCTGAAATTCAAGGACCAAGAAAAAGTATTCCTGATGGAACAGTCTTCCTGAGGAAAACCAAGGGACATTCAGATGGATGCGCCCTCAAACCACCTCAACAGGGATTGCATCGTCACTAAAAATAACAGTCATCTTGTCTGCTTTTAAGTGTGGGATTATCCACAGCCAAAAAATACGGTTCTGGTATCGAGGGAGGCTGGGGCACCCCTTGGGTTTGTAAATTGTGGGCCTGCACCCAACAAGCTTTGTCCAGGGAGCAGCGACCGGGCTTCATGCCTCAGTACCGTTGAGACACTGTTTGTGGGAAAACCAGGGGGTGATCCTGAAAACTGTATGTTATATAAAGTGTCCTCAGAAGCACCATCTCATCTGGTGTTTGGAACATAACCAAAATGACTTCTCTCTAGATAACTGCCAAAACAGCCAGCTGAAAATAACAAAATACAGTATCTAATAAGCTAATTATTTAAAAACCAACAAGTTTAGAGGTTTCCTACCATTTTCTGCCCTAAAATACTTGAAAACTATCTCCTATCCCCGACTCTTAACAGTGGCCCATTATGAGGCAGGGTTAGAGACAGAAGGCAGGCTAACCCTTGAGGGGGTGCAGACTGAAAAGCCTCATGATTCTTGTATCCTCTCCTGGGGGCTCATGGCCTTGCCTGCCTTTGCCCCTTGACTCCCCACCATGGAATAACATCATGAACTTACATTTTTAAAAGGGGATCTGACAGAAAGCAAATCAGCGATTCCCTGCAGCTAGGAGTGGGAGGGAACTGACTATAAATGGTCATGGGGGAACTTTCTGGTACCGTGGAAGCCTTCCAAAGCTGAATAATGGTTGCACAACTATGTAAATTTACTAAAACTCACCCAACTGTACACTTAAAATGGATGAATTTTATGGTACATAAATTACACCAGAACAGCACTGCTAAGAAAATGGATCAAGCCAAACTGTGTATGCAGATACAATGTTTGGGACAATGCGTCCAAACCAAGCTCAGCTTCTCCACCCGGCTTCTCCAGCATTTGCTCTCCTCTCAAGGAGCAGCGTCGTATCCACCCAGGTTCCTGGGTGTCTGCCAGCTTTAGCCACTTCTCTCTTACCACCTCCATCTGACCAGTTTTACCGTTCTCATATCTTTTGAATCAGTTCATGTCTTCCCATCCTGATGCCACTGCCTCACTGAGCCTGTCATGGTTTCTCCTGAAAGGCTGTCACGGCCCCTTGATGCCCGCCTGCCCTCACCTCCCAGTGTGTTTCTCCCTCTAGCTCAAGGATGACATTCTTTCATCGGCTGCCCAGGGCCCTCAGGATAGCACTCCAGCTCCTTAGCAGCGTCCAGTTCACAAGATCTCCCACGGCCTCGCATCTGTTTATTTCTCTAGCCTTATCTCTTGACAAACCAAATTCTAAACCAAAGTGACCCACATATCTTTATCAATTCCCTTGAAACGAGATAAGATTCCCTTCCCTCCTTTGCTCACACAGCCTGCTCTCCACCCACAATTACTGCTCTGGCAGAGACAGCAGGTGGTTGTTCCCAATAGCTCCTTTTCTTCCTTACTAACAACCCTGACTTTACCAGAATATATTGCCAGATATGGTTAAAGACCTCATTCCCTAGCCTCCCTTGCAGCTATGTGGAACAGTGTGATACATTTTGATCAATGAGGAAAGTATAGCATAGCAAGAGGCCGCCTTAAAAGGAAGAGGCCTTCCTTCCTTCTACCTTTATTCGATCTAGAATGAGGCTGTCATGACTGGAGCTCCTGCAGCCGTCTTGGGCCAAGAGATCACGCGTGGCAGTGCAGTAAGATAGAAGGGGCTTGGGTAAGAACACCACTGAGCCTCCATATCACTGCTGAACTTTGTTTATGTGTGAGAGAAACTAACTTCCTCCTGTTTTGGCCACTATTTTGAGGGAGGGGGGATCTTGTTTATTTGTAGACAAATAAGAAGGCAATGGCACCCCACTCCAGTACTCTTGCCTGGAAAATCCCATGGATGGAGAAGCCTGGTGGGTTGCAGTCCATGGGGTCACTAAGAGTTGGACACGACTGAGCAACTTCACTTTCATGCATTGGAGAAGGAAATGGCAACCCACTCCAGTGTTCTTGCCTGGAGAATCCCAGGGATGGGGGAGCCTGGTGGGCTGCCATCTATGGGGTCACACAGAGTCGGACACGACTGAAGTGACTTAGCAGCAGCAGCAGCAAGATATTAACTTATATAAAAAAAAATGCTTTCAAGCCCCAACTTAACTGACTGACCCACTTTACTGTCCATCAAGTTCTTGTTTTTCCTCTAACACTCAGTGGAGGTGCCTCCTACTCTCGGAAGCTACCCTGACCTCCCAAAGGCAGCTTGGATGCCCCTCCTCAGGCCTCCATAGCCCCTGGCACAGTTTCCCATCATGGCATTGTTATAGATTAAATCTGTTCACATTTTGACACCATCCCTCGATTCCTGAAGTAGCACTAGGTCTGGCAGAGTAGGGTGTCAGTGTGCTTGCTGGATGAGAAATTATTTAACATCCAAGCGATTAACCCTCAAGAAACAATCATCATACAGCTTTGAAAGGGAGCCAGGTGGGCAGTTATTTCAGTTTTATATCAATACCACCTCTCTGGATAGATCTGTAAACAACAGGTCTGGATATATTACATACATCAATAATTGTCACAAAAACGATCAAAACTTCACTTGCAATATTAAGAAACACAAGCTGTGCCTTTGAATTTGTTAATGGTTAGATAAGTCCAAATCTTTCTATCTGAGTACCTAAGGACATGCTAAAAAAAAAAAATGTTACTGACTCAGGAAGAAAATATCAAGATGAAAAGAGAAAATAAGTGACCACTCTCTGACAATAACTTGCAAAAAAAAAAAAAGAATAAGTATTCAGACACCATACTGATTTAAAATAGATTCCTATTTAGTTACAGACGCCACCTACCTGAAGACACATTAGGCACACGAATCTCAGTATGCCTGATTGGATTTTAAAACCAGACTCATGGTTTCATAACCCTACTAGCTTTGGGAACCAAAGTGGAAATAATAGATCTTAAAGGCCAAGCAAATCTAAGATGGAGGTGGGAAAAGTATTTAAAAATAAGAGCAATTATGAAATAAAACTGAAGGCTGAATCAGAGTGAGGTTGGAAAAGGGGGAAAAAAGAAACACTGTTGAAAAGACAAGCTCTAAGAATTAACATCACCAGCTCAAAACTCACTCTGTATATACTCCAGCAGTTAAGAAACCTCAGACGTCACAGTGCTGCTCACAGCAACAGTGCTCTCATTTTAAAAATCGCCTATTGATACTGACCTGCAGTTGGATTTTGTGGGAAAGAAGCTTTTCTTCCTTATAGAATTTCAGCATCAACATCGAGAGTGTGAGTGGATGCCTCACGTGTGAGCTTATGCTGTGATATTTTAATGCGCCTAAACTCTAGTGAACATCCTGGAAGGCATCGCAGTGGGAACCGAACACCAGGGAGGCTCTTAGCAATTTAGCATCTCATTTCATGTGGGAATGTGAACGCCATGTGCTTCAGTACTCACGATGTCGCTCTAGGCCACGTTGGATTCTATACTTTCAATTATCCACCCTCATTATTTGACTGTTTCCCCCCATCCCAAAGCCCTTTTCCTTTCTCTGACTCTGCAAGCAGCAGGGAGTCTCTGGGGGGTGGGGCTTGGTTAAAGCAGATGCAATGGTGTGACTAGCAGCCCTGTTTGCTGAAAAGTACAGGGGAAGCTCTTGAGGCAGGAAAATCACCCATTCTAGGGGACAACGTTAAGCCTCAGATTGAAGTTTCAAAGATCCATTTGTTCTAGGGATATCTGTCCTGGGCCAATAGGGGGCGGGGGCTACATAGGAATTCTAAAAGCTTTAAAGTTGCATCTCGAATCCTTCTGGTTCTTGGGCTGTGACTATTAGTTCACTATTAGGCTCATAAGAAACCAGAAAGTCCAACACACTTCACTTCTGGAGTCATTTGGAGAAAATGCTTCAGAAAAGCTTTTCAGAGAAAAGCTTGAGGTATAAGTGCCAATATTAAACAAATATATATATATATATTTCCTGCACACTAGGGTGATGAAAAAATTGTTTTGCCTTAGAAGTCAGAGGTCTTGGGTTTGAGTCCTAGTCTGTTCGTCAGTGGTGTCCCACTCTTTGTGACCCCATGGACTGTAGCCTTCCAGGCTCCTCTGTCCATGGGATTCTCCAGGCAAGAATACTGGAGTGGGCAGCCATTCCCTTCTCCAGGCGATCTTCCCTACCCGGGGATTGAACCCAGGTCTCCCACATTGCAGGGAAATCCCGTCTAAGTCATGGGGGAAGCCCCCTGAGCCCTAGCTCACCTGCTAAGTAGCATAGTGTCCTTGGCCATTAACAGCACTGGCAGTAGCAAAGGCAAGCCTGAGTCACGTGACTTTCATACACTGTGTATCGTTTCACAACACTACAGCAAAACAGGCCTTGGTGCCATTTCACAGATTGGGAAACTGAGAGAAAATTAAGATCTGCAGCTAACCAGTGGTCCAGCCCTGGTTTGGATGCATCCAGATAATACATCTGCTTACAGGAATACTGGCCTTCCCGGCGCTCCACACAAATCTATCCACCTTGCAGAACTTCGTTTATCACCTGTTAGGTGAGGTTTTGGCCTGTCTCTGAGGTCACGTCCTGCTGTAAAACGCTTGATTCCCAAATTCCTGGAGGGAACCACCGTCCGTTACTAATTTGAGGTGCTCACGTGTTTCGCTGTGCACAGGGATGGATACTATGGTTTCTAATGAACAGGTTTATTTGTAAATGCGTGCTTCTACAATTCCAGAGCATTCTTGAGAGGAGGTTGGTCCTCCTGACATCTTGTTCACCCTGTTCATTTGTTTGGCAAACCTTTTTGAATGGAGGAAAAAATATGACTTGCGGTCCCATTGCCGTCTATAACTGTGGCTGGACTGCATGAGCAAAACTTAGTAACGTGTGAAATGCGCTCAGTCGGTGGGACTGTTTGTGACTCCAAGGGCTGTAGCCCGCGAGACTCCTCTGTCTATGGGATTCTCCAGGCAAGAATAGCGGAGTGGGTAGCACTTCCCTTCTCCAGAAGATCTTCCCAACCCAGGGATCGAACCCAGGTCTCCCAGCACCGCAGGTGGATTCTTTACTATCTGAGCCACCAAGAAAGCCCACGTCGTAACGCAAATCCCAAGGCCCCTTCCAGACCGACGGAGCAGAACTCTGTGGGTGGGGCTCCGGCGCTCTGAGTTCAACATCCTCCGCCCCACCTCCTTCTAAGAACTTGCGAGGCGCAAAGAAGTTTGAGGACCACGGGTCTAGGACCACTGATTTTCCACCTGAGTTACCTGTTTCTAAGAGTTGGCTTGGAGGCGGGGCTGGCAGGCCGGGCGTACGTTAATTTAATAATCAAATGCCATTTTCAAATAGCAGTTCCTTTCTGGGTGCCCTCCGTGAAGCAGGGGAAGACTGGGAAGCCCGGGAAATTGGGGTAGACTCCGGGAAGGCGGAGGGGGGGCTTGCGCGGCGAGGCGAAGGTGGGAGGAGGAGGAGGACCCTGCCCGGCCTCGCAATCCAGCCGGTCGGAAACTGAGTGCAGGGCCCCGAGCCGCAGGAGCCAGAGCCAATTACAAGTTTGCGTAAGAGAGCCAGACCTTCCCGCCTCCCCGGCTCCGCCCAGCGCCCCCGCCCTGGCGGATGCGGGGGGATCGCTCTTGGAAGCCGGCTAGGATGGAAAGCATCTCGGCGATCCAGGATGGAGGCTGTCTTTTCTGCCTGCCTGAGGAAGAAACTTCTTGGGTGGCGCTTCGGTGCTCTGGAAGCCTCGGGCGCCCCCAGACCTTCCTGCGAATCCGGGCCGGGCGCCGGAGGAGGAGGCGTGCCCCGCGCGGTGAGCTCTCCGGCGTTTATGTAACCGCGGCCCCTCGCGGAGGACCGTGCGATGCACCGAGTCACTGGGCGCGGCGGGGGCGGGCCGGCCTCGCCCGCCCGCGGGACCCATCGGAGGACGCGCCCGGAGTCGGCGCGGGCCCGTTTACCCGGAGGCGGGAGGCTCGTGATCGGCGTCCGACGTTAGTCACCTCCGGGTGACATCTGATGCGAGCCAACCAGCTCAATCCTCCAGGACGCGGCCGCCTGGATGGCGGAGGACCCGGGTGAAAGCCGCTTCGGCCGCCTCCGGATTTTGGTGGAACCGGAGGCGTCTGTGCTGAGTCAAGGAAACTCGCGAGGCATAGTGCTAAAATGCCGGGGGAGGACAAGCCACTCTTCTAGACAGATGCTGGGATTCTTCTGGACGAGGAGCAGAGGGGCCCGGGAGAAACTGTGTATGGGGTGGCCGGCAGGCAGCGGGCCACGCAAGCCCCTCTGCCGGTTTGTGGGTTTGCTCTAGAGCTTGAGGGGCCCCGACGCGGTTTAAAGGCTGCGACGACCACGTGGGTTACCGCTCACAGCTTCTGCAGCCCCGAGTCTGGCCCAGGGACCAGCCTCGCCTTCACCCAGGCCTCCAGAATCCACGGAACCTGAATCTGTGTTTGAATGAAAACCCAAAAACTCGCGTAGGGGGCCGAGCAGCATGTGAATGCGGAGAACACAGGCGTCCTCCTGCGGAGAGTGCACGGCGGGTCAGCGCGGCAGAGCCCTGCGCTTCTTCGCGCTCAGTGTTCGTGGGAATGCAGTCAGGGTCTTTGACCTTTCGTTGGTGCAATGGAGATTTTATCAGATCCTGAAGTCTACTCAAGACTGTGAAACAATCACCTGTTGATTAAGGCCGGGGGTGGGGGTGGGAGATGGGGAACATCTCAATTCTAGAGAGGAGCCAGCGGGAAAAGGGGACTGCGTATGACACTCCTGGTTTATACGGTGACCCCGCCCTTGATGGCAAGCACACTCTAGATTATGTACAATTTATTTGTGAGAAAGGAAAGAAGAAAAAGAAGACAAGGTGTTTCTTCACCTTTGAGAGGAAGCAAAACAAAACAAAAGAGCCAGCTTGTTGCTTTCACTGGCAACAGTTAGCTCTAAAAGCAATTTCCTCACTTGAAAGGAAAACAAGTGAAATCGGGTAGTAGGCTTTGGAAAGGAGGAGCAGAGGTTTCAGAGGAGTGGAAACCTGGCTTTATTTACCTGTAGGGCCTTGTTAAGACACATTTGCCTTGAGATAAAAGGTTTTTCTTTTGGGACAATCCCAAAATGACTTTGCTTGATTCAATTAAGCAAGGCCTAATGAAAGAGAATTCCAGCTTGGAGATATGCATCATCTCACCAGGTGAATTGTAAATACATTCTGACCAGGTTTAAGAGGCAAGCTCTTGAAAATTTAATCTATTTTAAAAATGTATATCCTTGCCACAAATTGCTTTGAAGAAGATCGCTATGCTGATTGCATGCTGAGATAATTATTCTGTATCACCACTTAGGGAACAAGATTTTTTTGATAAAGACTACAGTGTCAGTCTTTGTTAATGACTTGGGAGGGGAAGGAGAGAATCAGATACAGCTAGGGCTGCTGGTATTTTCTTTTTTTTTTTTAATTCTTCTGCATCCTTTTCATGAACTCCTTTTCAAACTCAGGCTGTGGGAAGCTGGGAGAGGCTTGGGTTATGAACTTTGAACCTCATTGAATATCCTTTTCTCACCTCTCTTCCTATAAAGGTGAGAATCATGGTGAAATCAAAGCCTTCACACTCTTGAATCTGAGTAGTGCTGGCTAGAGCAACACTCACTCCCTCCTCAAGGACCAGCTCTGATGTGCACACCTGAGGGCCTAGCGCTCCATCTCCAAAGAGAGAGAGCTGAGGGAACCCCACTAGTGAATGTTCTAGTGGACTGATGGGTGTTGACAAGGGGAGAACCTGAACCAGTCCCTTTGTTTTGAATGCTGTGGCAGCCTAAGGGCTCACACATACAGGTGCCACCCCATCCTACATCCTATGCAGGCAGGCATGGCTCATCTCTCACACTGCTCTGTTCCATGGAGCCTGGACATGAAACCTCAGAATCTTTATGAACACAGCATCTAACCTTTCATGTGATCGTTATTTTCATAACTTAACAATAGTTATTAGGAACCTATTATCATTGCAGATGGTAACTGCAGCCAAGAAATTAAAAGATGCTTGCTCCTTGGAAGAAAAGCTATGACCAACTTAGCATATTAAGAAGCAGAGATATTACTTTGCCGACAAAGTCCATCTAGTCAAAGCTATGGTTTTTCCAGTAGTCATGTATGGATGTGAGAGTTGGACTATAAAGAAAGCTGAGCACTGAAGAACTGATGCTTTTCAACTGTGGTGTTGGAGAAGATTCTTGAGAGTCCCTTGGACTGCAAGGAGATCAAACCAGTCCATCCTAAAGGAAATCAGTCTGAATATTCATTGGAAGGACTGATGCTGAAGCTGAAACTCCAATACTTTGGCCACCTGATATGAAGAACTGAATCTTTGGAAAAGACCCTGATGCTGGAAAAGATTGAAGGCAGGAGGAGAAGGGGACAACAGAGGATGAGATGGTTGGATGGCATCAGTGACTTGATGGACATGAGTTTGTGCAAGCTCTGGGAGTTGGTGATGGACAGGGAAGCCTGGAATGCTGCAGTCCATGGGGACACAAAGAGTTGGACACGACTGAGCGACTGAACTGGACTGCACTGAGACCTATTGTATGCCTGGCAGTGATATGAAAAGGGAAGGAAGGAAGAGAAGAAAGAAATCAGAGAGAGGGTAGGTAAATAGATAGATATAGATGATGAAGAAAATTGGTGCTATAAAATAAATGAAATGGGGCAGTGGTTAGTGATTGGTTAGTTGTTGGAAAGAGTAACTTTGGATATGATAGTTAGGAAGGACTTCTTAGAGGAGGTAGCCTGAGAGTTATTTCAAGAGTAGAGGGTGGGGAGCCAAGCGAAACAACAGTGGGTACCACGACCCTGAAGCAGGAATGACGTGGCGTGGCTGAGGACCAAGCCTGGGGGAGGATAGACCCAATGATCTGTCCTGGAAACAGGTCTTTGCCATTTTCGGTGTTGCCTGCTTATCATCCCTAATCCTTGGCGATGCAGTGTGGTGTGAGTTTGACTCACAGATGTGTAGGTCAGAGTTCTGTGTCCCCACTTGGCCATTCATCTTCACTTGGGCAGCATTTCTAGTGAAAGTGCAATTGGATGGCATTTCCTGGATAACTTTAGTTTTAACAGTAAGTGTGCAAAGAAGCAGTATGGCTGAGAGAGTGAGTTGTCCCATTAGAAGCTTCCAAGGCAGATCCCTCCTCCCCTTACTGGTGCTCTGACTGCAGATGAATCCTTTCACATTCTCTACATCTCAGTTTTCCCATGGAGATAAGTGGAGATGACACTGTCCATCTCATAGGAGTGAAGATAACTCCCTGAGTGCCCAAGTCACTGAAGAGTTGATTCACAAATTTAGCAATTTACCACAGCCCAGCACTGAAGAATATTTTTCCTATGTATTTTAAATGAAAAAGAATATTCTTCAGAAATATGTATCCTTATTATAAGTTTGACATACATTCAGAATATTTAGGAATATAGTGAAAAAACGTGTAGCTCATTAACACATCCTTCATGAATATCATTATTTAATCAGAGTGAGGAATATTAAAAAGTAATTCCCTCCTCTCTATGACTAAATTACTTTCAGCAGTAATCACAGAATCAGGTGAATAACAAAATGGTCAGCAAAGAAGTACAAACGCTGAAGATTTTCTTGTATTTAATATTTGTTTACATAATCTTGCCAGTACAGAATAAAAATAAAGTAGATATTGGGCAAAAAGGAAAAATATGGTTATCCTTTAGTTTTTATATCTTGAGATTAAACTTTGATTCTTTGGTTATAGACTTTAATATTATTTTATGTAAATAATTGCTTTGTAACTAATAAGTGAATTTTAATAAAACCATAATGTCTGTAAAAGGTATGATTTAGGTAACTACTATATGGCAGGACTCTTGTCACCATTTAATTTTCTTGATCTGTTCTTTCATTTAAAACAAACAACAATTAGAAATGAAGAAACCATCTAGGTGTCAAATTCAGTACAGTGTTTCGTGTATGAACTAAAATTTGTACTCACCAAATGAAAATATTGCACCTTGCACTTTTCACTTTGTTTCATTGTTTGAAATTTTAAAACACAAATAAAAACTTCAATGGAATTGAAGTACTGCAAGTTCTGTTTCTGTCTTTGTAATCAGTGTGCTATCTGTGTTTGCTTTTAATTTACAGTTTAAAGGTAGGTATTTGTTGTAACACAGGGCTGGAAACACCAGCTGAGCCACTTGGAACTATTACAGTGAAAAATTTATCTCAAAAGGAAGCCCTGTAGCTGGGTTCACCTGTGGGGAACTGGCTGTAATTGGCTATTCTCTGAATTGACTTCCTCATAGAATACAATGTTTACTAAAGGATAAGTTAATAAGAATGTGTTCATTTGAAGCTTACACATATATCACTTAAACTCAATAGTAATCTCTGATTGTTTAGAACTTAGATCAAAAAAACTTTTTTTTTGAGGGGAATGTATTTTATCATTGACATTATTTAGAACTGCCAGGATATGGCATAATAAAGAGATTAACTTTTAGTTGGTGTTATTATCGCTTTTGAGTTCTCTGTAGACAGTATGGGGCTTCCCTGGTGGCTCAGAAGGTAAAGAATCCGCCTGCAATGTAGCAGACCCAGCTTTGATCCCTGGGTTGGGAAGATCCCCTGGAGAGGGTAATGGCAACCCACTCCAGTATTCTTGCTTAGAGAATTTCATGGACAGAGGAGCCTGTTGGGCTATGGTCCATGGGGTCACAGAGTTGGACGCGACTGAGTGACTTTCACTTTCATAGACAATGGACCCCTCCAACCACCTTGCCCTCAAGTAAACCATTGCATTTAATAAACAGTGACACAATTACTCTTTTTAATTGTGATACCTGTCAACAGGCATCAGAGGGTCCTCTGAGGCAGTAGGTGTCTGACTGTAACCAGGAAGACTTCCTTGAAGAAGGCTCTTTAAAAAAAAAAATTGAATATAATTCACATGCCATAAGATTGACCCATTAAAGTGTACATTTCAGTGGCTTAGTATTTTCACGAAGTTTTGCAACCATGCCCCCTAATTTCAGAACTGTTTCATTAACCCTAAAAGACAGCCTGTGCCATGAGCAGTCACCCCTGGTCCCCCACCTCCCAGCTCCTGGCAGCTGGGGCTCTGCTTTGTGTGATCAGCTCTTGGGTTGCGACCCTGATAGATGAGTACAAGTCACTTTGTCGAGTAGTTGGGGCAGGAGGATTTCCGGCAGACGGCTGTATGGACAGCGTCCAGCAGAGGGACGACGCACAGTCAAGGCACTCATGAGGGGCATGTGCTGTCAGCACAGAGGGTGCCGGCTGGCCATGCAGCCCCCCTGGAGGACCTTCTCCTCTAGAGCAGAGGGACCTGCAGGTCTCACATAGAAACTCCCACCCAATATGTGCCCCAAAAATGCTGAGTGAGCAGACAAGCGACTTCAACTCTCACACCCTTTTAAAACATCATAAAGGTTGCCTCATTTTAAATATTTGTAACATGAAGCCAGACATAAAAGAGACATATATGTATGTATTCCTACGGTCATGGTGTAGTCTCACTGTATTTTGTAGCAATCTGGACTTTTATACTAAGCAAATAAGTGAACTTGGAAATAAACTTGGAAATCAGCAGTAACTTACATTCTCTGCTGCTGCTGCTGCTGCTAAGTCGCTTCAGTCGTGTCCGACTCTGTGCGACCCCATGGACTGCAGCCTACCAGGCTTCTCCGTCCATGGGATTCTCCAGGCAAGAACTCACTGGAGTGGGTTGCCATTTCCTTCTCCAATGCATGAAAGTGAAGTCGCTCAGTCGTGTCTGACTCTTAGCGACCCCATGGACTGCAGCCTACCAGGCTCCCCCATCCATGGGATTTTCCGGGCAACAGTACTGGAGTGGGGTGCCATTGCCTTCTCCAACTGACATTCTCAGGAAACACTAACTACAGAATTGGAATTTCTTACTGAGACTTGACAGAATGGAGGATGGCACCTCAGACTAAGGAATTGGGCTAGGTGGAGATTCAGAGCAAGTTTTTTCTCATTTGAATTTCTTCCTATTACCTTAAAAATGCTTTTATTTAATATCTCTACTTGGTTTCCCTGGGTAAGTTTTGGACAGCCCTCATTTGAGGGGCTGGACCCAGACTAAAAGGCTCTGTCCTCCCCGCTCTGACTGTTCTACTCCATAAACACATTTATTAGTTTCCCAAGTAATCTTCCAATGTTGTTTATGCAAATACATGCCAATATGGATACACATTCTTAATTACTTACCTCCTTCTTTCAGGAAAGGTAGCATGCTATTCTAAAATTTGCTTTCCCCGCTTACTATGTTACAAAGAATTTTTCCTTCTAAAATATAAAGAGCCCCTCATTTTTTAAAAACAGTTGCATGATGGTCCCATGAAACTGGTTTATCTAACCACTTCCCTCTTGATGGACGCCTGAGATGTTTCTAATTCTGTCCACCCCCACCCCCGCACCCCACCCCCTTTGCAAATGATGCTACCATGAGACATCTTGTTCATGTATAATTTTGCACAAGTGGTACTGTGCTGAAATCCCCAGAGGTGGGATTGCTGGGTGAAGGTACATTAGTCTTTCTGATAGATTTTGAGCACCAAATTGCCCTCCAGGAGAGACGAGTCATTTTGTTATTTCCACAAGCTATGTTTGCCCGCAGAGTCACCAGCAAACTGTGTTCTCAAACTTTTGGGTTTTTTCCAACTGATGGGTGAAAAGTGGTATCACCGTAGTTTTAATTTGCCTTTCCTTCACTGAACATTTTTCATAAATTTAAGAGCCATTTTTGTTTGTTTTGGTGAGCTCTATTTCAAATCCTTTGCCCATTTTCCATAAGGTATTTATTTTTTCACAGTCTCAATTTCTAACAGCTCTGTATTTTATGGAGGTATGAGTTGCAAATATTTTTCCCATTTGTTATTTGTCTTTTCTCTTTGCTATGTCATTTTTTCCTCTCTAGAAATTTTTTGTTGTATATGATAATTTTTTAATGACTTTGGTTCTTTATATCATAGGCAAGCCTTTTCTACTTCAAGATTCTAAAGAAATTTGTTCATGCTTTTTTCTTATGCTTTTATTATCTCATTTTCACACCTAAATTTTGAAACTTTTGGAGATTATCCTCATACACAATGTGAAGTATGGGTCCAGGAATATCTTTTTAAACGTTTATCCATTTGTCCAAGACCAGTTATTAAAGTGATACCATTTACCTCTCCTGAAATGAGATGCCCCTGTTATCAGAAATGAAATGTGTGTATGTCTCTGAGTCTATTAGTCTTCTGGCATGTCTGACTCTGGTCATTTGCATACTATTTTAACTGTTGAGACTTTGCTGTATGCTCTATCTGGAGGACTAGTTCCTTCTCCCTGCATTTCTTTTTGGCAATTTTCCTGTCCAGTTTTGCTAGTTTGTTTTTCCTGCATAAATGTTAGAACCAACTTGTCTGATAGCAGGATAAAGAAGTAGCTATCTTTTTCAGGCTTCTATTAAATTCTACTGGTTTTGCTTGATTCATTCACCCCTTGTTGCAGCTGTCTATACACCGGTGCTCTCCATCTGCTCTGGTGAGCCTCTTTTCCAAACCAAATCATTTAGGACAGGTCTACAGAGGTCCCCCTCAACCCCTCCATTCACCAATTTACCATATTCAGGGATATTGGAATCTGCAAAGCCTGGGGACGCAGACATTGTGCTTGCTGTGCTCCTGGCATCCTCTCTAAGATGCTCTCCGCTTTGAGAGGGCAGTTTTGCCAGGCTTTGCCTCTGTTTTGCCACTGCTGGCCACTCTGTAATGTGGGTTAACTATATTGAGCACAGCGGACAGAGAAAGGACCCAGGCAGTGTGTTTTCAGGACCAACTCAGCATACAGACAGTATCCAAAGGATTTTGGACTTGAGGCCCAAGGCAGAGAAGAAATAGCAAGTTAATCAACAGCATTGGTCCCTTTATTAACCACTTTGGGGAAAGTATAATATTAATGGTTAACACAGTAGCCTTTCACTAGGAAGGCTTGGGAACTTTCCTGTCTTAGGGGATCAGACCTGGGGAAAGAAAATAAGAAAAGGAGAGTCTCCTGCTTGGCTTTCACTATGTGTTTCATGTTTTCTGCCTGCTAGACACCCTCCCCTCTCTGCTGCACACCCCCCTCCCCATGAATCAGGACAGAGCACAGATTCTCCTGAGGAGCTGGCATTGTGAATTCCAGCGCCCGCCTCTAAATCACCAGTTAGACCGTGATGCAGCCATTTCCTCTTTTCTTACCAGAGCAAAGATGACACACCAGTCAAATGTGATTGGGAAACCTTAAATGGAGAAGTGTGCGGGAAAAAAATTATTATGAGATTCCTTTGATGGCAGAAATCTTTTATGACTATTTTTTTTTCCAGCAACTACTTTTCTTTTTCTCTTTTTAGATATCCACTTGGGACTTTTGACGAGGTGACACCTCGGGGATAGTGGCAGCTGAGAATCCAGGCAAGGAGAGCTTGATCACAGACTCTGGGTTTTCTTTGTTTTTTTTTGTGCACCGTCATTGCCTGGACAAGCAAGTTTTTGTAAGCCCTTGCAGGCAGGATCTGATTACCCTACCTCTCCATCCCCTAAGCTAGCCCAGTGCTCAGGGCTTTATGGTCCTTCTTTGATTGATCTATAGATGACAACTCATTTTAGGCAGGCTTTTTCTTGAATTAGGAGGAATCTAATCTAAACCTAACCAGCTTCCCTGGTGGCTCAGATGGTAAAGCGTCTGCCTGCAATGCGGGAGACCTGGGTTCAATTCCTGGGTCGGGAAGATCCCCTGGAGAAGGAAATGGCAATCCACTCTAGCACTCTTGCCTGGAAAATCCCATGGATGGAGGAGCCTCATAGGCTACAGTCCATGGGGTCGCAGAGTTGGACACAACTGAGCGACTTCACTTTCATCAGAATTTAAGAAAGCCCATGTGGTCTGTTGCTTGCTGACTTAGTTCAGAAACTTCTACTACAGACACGTCCTGAGCCCACAGTGATAAGTTAGCTCATGCTTTGGCATATTCCCCTCCGTCTGTGATATCACTTCCACTTAACGGCTCTGCTTTCTCCACAGAGATCTTGCCACATCTCTCCTCCTCCCCTTAAGTCCTGTTTTCAGAATCATATGATGCTTAAGTCCTTCCTGGGAGCAGTCAGCTCAGAGAGCTTGGGCGTCTGCCAAGGCCTGTCCCCCTTGACGGGATAGGGGTGCGAGGCCCAAGGAACATGGGGCAGGTGTCTGCCTCCCACCTGTGGAGACCAACTGGTTTATTTCAGTGAACACGTTGTAATCACCACTTGCAATTTTAGTTTTTTGAAGTTCGCATCGCTTCAAAGTTCTACCAGCCTGATGTTTGCAGGTAGCTCTTCCTGTCTGGGAAATGGGGGTGTAAGAGCGCTGAGCAGGGCAGTCGCACGGCTCCCTTCTGCCTTTTGCAGCCAAGAGGATGAAACAGCTGACATCTGTTTAGGGCGTGGGAATCCCACGATACTGGAAGCCTCCGATAAAGTAAACCAAAACATTTCATTAAAATTCATTTCCTTTTCTCACATCTTGCTGAAAACAGAAAAATATTTCAACCTTGGCATAGCCACTGAATTATTCATCTGAAAATTAAAAACAAAAAACAAAAACCAAACTTTGATCCAACACGGACTGGATGCCGCCGCCCCACCCCTTGTTCCTGGTCACCCTTCATCTGAAGGCAGGAGTCCTTGTTCTTCCCTGTGATCAGTGCAGAGGGGAGTGTCTACCCTCTCCTGTCCTCCTGTGGGGGCAGTGCCCAAGGGCTAGGCGTGACTTCCAGGCCCCGAGGACCACATCCTGCCTGAACACTGGACCTGTGAAACATAGGGCCTGGGGTCATGGAGCGCGCAGGCCAGGGCCTGCCAGGGAGAGGCAGGTGTCAGTCAGAGGAGACAGCCGCTCACGGCTCCCAGAGCAGGAGCCGGGCCAGAAGGAAGGCACTGCACCAGTGGGGCTCTGCTGCCAGCTCTCAGCCTCTGGGCCAGCCCCCCACATGGCCTGTGCCCCTCACTCTCCCTGGAGCTGGATACTGACATGCCAGAGACCTGGGATGCTATTTCCAGAGCCGACGCTCGACCGTGTATGGAGCAGACAGCTGGAACGGACAGCTGACCTCTGGATGACCTCTCAGGTTATCCGTTCAGGACTTCTCTTCCACTTCAAGGCTCATTCTAACCATACGGCACTTGCCCGGCAGCTTGGAGGAGGAGACCCGACGGCTGTGCTCAGGGGGCCTTTGGGATGGCTGCCCACCCCAGGCCTGGCTTTCCCCCGGGTTGTGAGACTTCCTCAGGTCTTTGGGAGCACCCTTCGTACCCCACCCACCACTGTGCCCTCCGGGAAGCTTCTCCCCAAACTCCTCCTTGAGTCTTGGTTCTATGGCAGCCATATTTTCTGAACCCCGAATCAAAACATGAGGTATGAGCCTTCCTAGGTTATTCAGGGAGGTGGCTCTTTGAAGTCAAGGCTGCCCTGGGAAGCTGGGACCTGGTGGTTGCCTCTCTGCGTGGATGCCCTGGGGGCTTCCCAGTGATGGGGACACCCTTTTGGAGATGATCTACCTTTTCATTCCACTTGTTTCTTAAGTGTCTCCCTCAGGAAATTCACTGATTTCTGTTCTCAGAAATGACTTTGTAAGTAGCAACTGAAGCTTCATGCACTGATGGCCCAGATGCCTTGGAAGTTCTGGCTTACCTGGGTGACAGCCACATCCACGTGTCAAGATGAGGACGGACAAACCACCCCTTGCTCTGTTTCCAGCAAACACTCCACCCCCACGCAGAAAACGTCCCGCCTAATTATTCAGTGTGACTGTCAGTGTTAATCAGATTATCCGGAAGATACTCAACTCTATTTCATTTTGTTGCACAAATAAAGCCTAAGGGGAGGAGAGCTCTCTCTCCGGCTGTCCCTATTTCGTGAGAGGAGGAGTCTTAATGGGCACGTGGGGTCCTCGAATCCTGAGATCAGCAGCAGCAGTGTGGGCAGCAGCACCCGAAGAGCTTCAGGGGCAGAGACCTGGGCAGCAGGGGGCGCGCAGATGGCGGGTTGGGGGGTGCGGCTGGATGGGGAAACTGAGGCTGGGACCAGTAGCGGGGGCCTGGCCCAGAGGGTTGGAGCAAGGCTTGGCTCAAGCTCTGACAGTGAGCTGGGATGAGAGCAGGTGTATTTATTTGCTCACAACAAGTATCCGG
The DNA here is from genome assembly GCF_029407905.1 of Bubalus kerabau. Lineage (NCBI taxonomy): Eukaryota > Metazoa > Chordata > Mammalia > Artiodactyla > Bovidae > Bubalus > Bubalus kerabau. The sequence goes on along the minus strand of NC_073642.1, from coordinate 8,418,334 downwards.
ACTGGCGGGTTTAAGCAACAGGCAGTTATGATCTCAAGTTTCTGGAAGCTAGAAGAACAAGACCAAGATGTCGGCAGGGTCAGCTCCTTTTGAGGGCTAAGACGGAGAGTCTGTCCAGGCTTTCCCCCAGCTTCTGAGAGTGTACTGGCAGTCTTCGGCATTCCTTGGCTTGTAGACACATCCGCCCATTTCTGCCTTTATGTTCACATGGAGTTTTTCCTGTGTGTGTGTGTGTGTGTGTGTCCATTTACAGATTTTCCCCTTCTATAAGTACATCAGTTTTTAGGAGCCCATCCTGCTCAATCTTACCTCCTCTTAACTAATTACATCTGCAAAGACATGAATTCCAAAAAAAGAAAAAAAAATGCCATTTTCCCAGGCACTGGGGTTAGGACCTCAACATTCCAATTTGGAGAGAATGCAGTTCAACCTGTAACACCAGGTGCAGGAGTGAGGGGAGCCTGGATGCAGCCTGGGCAGTCAGGCACTAATGGGACCTAGGGTGGGGGTCCCAAGCAGCAGTCAGGAACCCGGCATTCTCAGGGGCTGAAGGGTGAAGGAGACCCTTCAGGAGGGAGTGTTCAGGTGAATCGCTGTATGGTGTAGGGCCATCCCAGCTGAGTTAGCCTCAGTCCTGGAGGTGGTAGGGTTCCCACATACCCCCGATGGAGGGGCCCAGTTCCTCTGATGATGAACTCATGGGGACAGTGATAAAGCCAATGTGCCTGTGAGTAAGGCTGAGACCACAAACTGACACTCACTCCACCGTCCCAGCTCGGGGCTTTGTCTCTGGTTGCCCTTGTGTCTTTTAAACCAGGGGGTTCTGCCCCACTGCCTGGGAACTTAGTTCATGAAAAATGAATTTTGTCCAGACTGTTAGTGAGTGTGGCAGAAACTATTAGTTGTCCCCCAATATCCATTCTCCTTTTCTTCCATAGCAATAAACCCCTGGTTTTTAGCCAGTCATATGAGTCTCTGGAATAAAAAAATACATTTCCTAGCTTCCCTTGCAGCTTTGTGACCAGGTGACTAAGTTTTGACCAGTGGGAAGTAAGCAGAAACTTCTGGAAATTTTATGCTTTGGAGAACCTTCTGCTTCAAGGAACCTTTTTTCCTCTCCTGACTTCCTCTTCCTCCAGCTCGCTCATTTAGTTTGACCCAGGCACTCTTCTAAGCATTTTACATACATCGACTCTTTTGTTTCTCACAGCCCTATCACAGGACCTCTTTCTCCATCTCTGGCCATGTGCGGAGGATTCTGAGGCTTTAGGAAAGGGCAGGAACTCAGGACAGAAGCCACCTGTGTACCTGACTCCTTGGATACATTTCTTAAATAGGTTTAGTTAACAAATACTAGAGCCCTCAATGGGGCTTCCCAGGTGGTAAAGAACCTGCTGCCAACACAGATGTAAGAGACGCAGTTTTGATCCCTGGGTCGGTAAGATCCCCTGGAGGAGGGCACGGCAACAGGAAGCTGTGGGCTACAGTCCATGGGGTTGCACAGTCAGACACGACTGAAGTGACTTAGCACACACAGAGCCTGCAATACACTGGACCCACATGGAGGAAAGATGCCTGCAAATCAGGAACACTTAGACTGGACTGTCAAATGACCAGGGGAAACAGCTTTCATTGTGTTAAGATGTTAATGTCAGGGGGCTTGCCTGTCACTGCAGCTAGAACTGACCCTAACTTAGTCCTCAAGATCACTATGGACCAGCTTGGCTGTACTATCAAACCCTACTTTGTCAACTTTCTCTGGTTTCTGTGACTCCCATAACTTCTATTAGTTAATCGGGATTTTCTGGTAAACACTTGTGAGTCTAATCCTATCAGAGAGCATGACGATTGCCTGGTCCTCTAGATGCTTCCTATCTTTTTGCCCCTATTTACTTTCAGTGTGTATCTGACTTTAACCTTTGGGGTTTCTGACCATTTTAGTTTTGCCAGTTTTGACCCTCAATGCTTCCAAAGTGCCACTCACTCCAAGATTGTACTTCAGTGCCTCTGGCCCAGATTATTTTGGGTCCTTCTGCCTTGAAGAGCTGGGCACCTTGACTTGCAAAAATCCGCACTAACCTGACAGATGACTCAGTTAGCAAGAGGGTGATGACTTATGTTCAGCATCTATGATAGCAGCCTGTCCTCTTGTGATCTTCTCAGTAGACAATTTAAAACCTGATCTCTGCAAATTCCTAGGACTCCACCTGGCCCATTTGGACTAAAAAAACAAATGAACTAATCTCAGAATGACTCTCATGGAGTATTCAACATTCCGTATGGTTGAAAGGTAGTCTTGCTAGTGGTACTATGGCTGGAACAACTGGTATGAAGCGGGCTAGTCCTCACATCCGGGCCTTAAAAACCTCAGCATTTCTTTAGCTTCTGGGGAGCATGGGAAGGACCTTGGAGCTGGCAGCTTGGACTAGGCTCTTCAGTGGTCTTATGACCCCCTTTAGCACTAACACCACAGAAACAGCTGTTAACCATCTACCAGCTTCTGGAAGGTCATCATGATTAGACCTCAACTCTTGAGAAATCTTACCTGGCCCATTTGTGGGATTAAATGCTCCGAACTCTAGAAATCTCCCAGGAACAAGACATCATGGACCCCCAGCAGGGTTAAGGGTGTTCCTTTATTCTCTAATAGTTGGAGAGGTGGGGAAAAAAAAAAAAAAACAAGCTGCAAATCAGACATATCTGAGTTCAAATAGTGACTTTGCCAACTGCTAGATATGTGAGTGTTTCCAAGTTGTATTATTCCCCCAACACTCAGTTTTCTCATTTGCAAAATGGGGTACATTCTTATCTTTTGAGAACCAGATGTATTGACTGTAAAGCCTCTCTAAATATAATTATTTTGGGAGGCGATGGAAGCGCTTCTGCCTTGCAGAGCTCTGTCTGTTCTGATGCTGGGGGAATCTTTATTCTTCTTCATTTTCATTCCCTCTCTGACATCATCAGTCTCAGAATCTCAGTCCTGTCTTTTAACAAAGTATGTAGCTTGGTCCACATTACTTGACCTCTTCATATGATTCCCTCACCTTTAACATGGGGATAGTGACAGTCCCAACTCCATAGCACTGTTGTGAGTATTGAATGAGTGAAGGTGTGTGAAGCACGTAGAACAGAGCTGAGCACATTAAAGTATCAGTTAAATTATCATTCTTATAGAAAGGGATTCCTTGCCAGCTCAACGCATCTCCCCTTTTGGACAGAAAGCTCCTTGGGGCTTGAAACCTTGTCTCTTTACCTGCCACAAACTCCCATTTGCTGTTAAACCTCATCTTCAGGTTGCTCAGCCACCTCTCAAGGACTCAGTGGCTGGGAAAGGACAGGATGTGACCAGTCCCTGGGCTGGTGAACCTTTGGGCACAGACTTCGCCCCTGAGCCTCAGATCCCAGCTCTAATGTGGGTGGAGCCCTGTGGCACTGGCTTGTTACCAGAAAGAAATCTTGCTGCCAGAGTCTAGAGGGGGTCTGGGGTCTATTCGTAAATGTTTCTTATTGTGTTGGTGTTTGTCCAGATTTTGCCTCACACGTGCATCCAGGAATCCCTCCTTTCTGGTCATGCTCCCTCATTTTCCGTCTCCATGTCCTCTCCCCGGTCCCTCCCTCTTAACCCGACACCACACAATCCCTCTCCCACAAAAAAGTCCCAGCCTGAGGCCAGTTGCAGTCAACAGGTTTTCCTCTTCCAAAAATAAGAGGGAGATGGCTTCAGATGCCTGAGAATGGAACCCAACCCAGACACAAAACTCTCTTCTCATAGCTTTGATGTAAGTACGTCACATGGGTCTTTAGCTCATCTTCTATCCAAAGCCGACCTCCCAGGAAAAGGATGCTGGGAGGAAAGCATCCTTCCTGGGGTGCGAGTAAAGCTGCTGTCAGAGTCTCGGCTAACCTGAAGGACAGGCAACCGCATGACACAAGGCACTTACTGCCATGCCCAGAGGAGGGTTGGTACTCTGTGGATGTTAGGTCTCCTCCTCGCCCCAGACCCCTACCCAGATGACTCTGGGGAAAGACCACTCTGGTGTCCAGACCACAGACAGGTGCTCCTCGTCCTCCCGTAGAGGCGTAGGTAGTATGCTCACCATGGGCTGCCCCAAGGAACGTGTGAGCAGTACTAGGCATGGCTGTCAGAGGTCCGGAGGAGGTGCCCAGCATTGAACCATGAAGCTGGAGGGAGTGATGAGTTCCTCGTGCCTGCTCGGGGTTCCCTCTGTGCAGGCAGGGCCATCCCGGGGGTCTGCAACCACCGCCGCCTGTTCTCCCTGCTCACAGCATCAGAAGCTGGAATTTTGCCCCTCCTTTCCCAGTGTGAGGAGCCACCAGCCAATGCTGCATCACGGGCCTGGACATCCAGACGGGTTTTCCCATACATGCATTTTGCTTTCAAGGAAGGAAACATGGGCAAAACCCCACAGTGTTTTTTCAACCTGACAGTTAAACGTGTGTTTTCTCACAATCTCAGATAAGCAGCTGGAGCCGCATCATCTCAGGCTGTGTCACTTCGAAAACTACTTGATAGCTAATTATAAGTCAACACCCCAACGTCACTGACAGCTAACCAGCCATCAGATGTCAGCGAGGAGACCTGATTTAGCCTTTTCATATGCACTGGGAGAGCAAAGGAAGAAGGAGTTAGGGAAAAATGCTAGAAACAGGAATGGCACATATCATTAAATAAAGCTGTGACCAGCCTTCAGCGCTGCCAGCTTCTCTGAACAGGCCACACCCGCGCTCTCATTAACCCCGGGAAGCTGAAAGCAGCTTGTCCAGCGAGGCGCTGGGCGTTTAGTCGGAACCACTGCCGTAATGAACAAGGCAGGGCCACCTACCCCGAACCTTTCTCTCTGACTTCACTCTTCAACCGTGCTCGAGTGTAAATAAACTTGTTTACCACGTCCAGAGTGTGGACGGCAATGAGTCTTATTTGTGACGGCTCAGTGGCAAGCCTTTGTGCACAGTGGCACTCGGGAGAGTGGCAAAAATAACCAGAGACTGTATTTCTGGTCAACGGCGTCCGTGCAGATGTCTCGGGCCAAAGCTACTAGTCAGTATTCTCTTTTTCTTCTGATTGAGTGTCTGTAATAGAGGAAAACCTTGTTACTGTGCCTAATGTGGTAAACAAAATTATACCGTGTGCAACAAGAAGAAGAGCGAAACAAGAAGCACTGATGAATGTTCCAACGGGTGTAATCCTAGTGGCCAGTATGTGGTTTCTTATGAAACGAAGGCATGAATACGAGGACCCTAATTACTGCTTTCAATAGACAAAGTGTGGTGAATTGGAGAATGCGGCAGGACAGCTCTGGCTGGGTCTCAAGGCAGCTTTAGAAGTAAATATAGAAATTCTTGTGTACATAGCATTACATAAAAAAGTCGCCTTAAAAAGCAAGGTCAGTTTTTCATACCTTACTGAGTGGTTCTGGCAGATGAATAAATTTTGTTTGCTTTTGTTGTTCTGTAGCAGAGACCCACAAACTCCAGCCCACGGGCAAAGTCTGGCCCACGGCCTGTTTTTATAAATAAAGTTTTATTGGGAAAAACTACATTCATTGGTTTATGTGTTGTCTGGGGCTGTTTTCATGATACAACAGCAGAGTTGAGTAGTGCGACAGAGGCCCTACAGCCACAAAACCTAAAATATTTGTAATTTGGCCTTTTATAGAAAAAGATCACTGACCCCTGTTCTTTTGGAAACTTATTTCAGAGAAGGTCCACAGTCTGTTGGTGAGGTAGTGGCCAGAAGGAGGGGGAATGAAAAAGTCACATGGGAAGAAAGAAGCAGAAAGAGTATGTGCAGGGGAAATTGGAGCCTTCAACTAGGATCTGGGTTCCCACATGAACGGGGAGAGTAATGGATTCTGTGTGTTTTGATTCCATTTTTAAAATAAGCAGTCTATGCAGAGCATAAATCTAAATGGAACAGCTTGGGTACAAAGAGAAATTACTACGTAGGTTTTTATAGAGGTATTAAACATTTTATCAAGTTATGGGATCTCTGGCTCACAAATAAATTGTGTAAATGTCAGAACTACAGTAAAGCCAAACATTCCTCTGGATGCTCACAAATGGAAGGGAAGGATCCTAACTTCCTCTTGCCCACTGCCAGGTGAACTTAAAGCGGCTGAGTTCTCTCATTGCTAGGATTTTGTATGAAGGTCATCACCTACATTTGTTGCTGCACATTGAGAGAAAAGAAACATGCAACATTTTTCTCATGCCAGAGGGACCTCTTGCCCAATAGGGCTCATTACATTAGGCCAGTGCCTACCTGTTTAATAATTCTGTTTGGGCTCAGAAGCTGAGCAGGTCATAAGGCAGGTACCGGCTGTGGCTTTTACTGGAGCTGCAGATCTTTGAATCCCAGAGCTGGAGGTGTGGGATCGCTCTGGGTAGAACTAAGTAATGTGACTATTAATACAGTAAGAACACATTAGTCTAGACAGCCCAACGTCTGGGGCTTCTTAGACAAAAGATGACTTCTAGTTCAGAAAGTGCTAGTAAAACTTTTACTGCTGATGTCCTTTCCTGTTCTCTCTGTGCGAAAGACAAAGCTTGTGTACACAGTCTGGCAGTAGCCACAGACTCAGCAAGAACAACAGACAACAGAGATAGTGGGTAACCCTTGGGGCACAGAGGGGATACGTAACTTGCCGAGGGTCACATAGAAAGCGCAGGAGCCTAGCAGTCTGACTCCAAAGTCCATGCTTGACAAAAAGTTTCAAAGGACTTCAGACACATAGAGTTGGCTTAATTCTAATCTTTGTATGATACACGCTCTCATGCACCGACCCTGGTCTACTTATTTAATTAATGAAGTTACAAATCACAAAAGACACAGAGATATAAGGTCTTAGTCTGGGCTCCCACAGAAGCAGACTCTGAAGGCAGTTGGGGGCAGGTGGTTTATTTGGAAGGTGCAGGGGAGTCAGCAGGAGAATGAAGGAGGCAGGAAAAGAGGCAGCATATAAAGGGTATGTCCTTAAGCAGCAGCCCAAAAGGAGCTGGATCTTACCCTGTGGGCAAACTGGGAAACACAGAGCTCCGACTCGCCCATGCACCCGAGGGGCGCAAGCCTGGGGCCGTTTACACCAGTCAGTTAGTGGTTTACAGATGCTGAAGAATGCGTGGCGGGGTTGGGGGGGGGTTGGGAGGGGGAGGCTTTAAGGACAGAAGCGCACGCCTTGGTAGATGGTAGGTATCTGGGGCACGTGAAAAAAGCAGAGTCCAATGCAGTGTTTCTTAATTGAAAAAAAAAAATTACTTCCACTCTAAGGAGACTTTTAAAGCAATTTTTCCTAATTGCCCCTGCCCCATCAAATTTTAATACCGCAAATATATTATCTGTTATGTACTATTGCTCTTTGTGTGTGTGTTGGGGGGCATGAATTGCAAACCATTAAACTCTACGACTTTTATTTTTTTGGTCCCCAGTATTAATCAAGGTTCTCCAGAGGAACAGAACCAACAGGGTGTGTGTGTGTGTGTGTGTGTGTGTGACTTCATTCAAAAGTATATGTGAAAGTTGCTTAGTCGTGTCCAATTCTTTGCTACCCCATGGACTATACAGTCCATGGAATTCTCCAGGCCAGAATACTGAAGTGGGTTGCCTTTCTCTTCTCCAGGGGATCTTCCCAACCCAGGGATTGAACTCAAGTCTCCTACATTGAGGGTGGATTCTTTACCAGCTGAGCCACCAGGGAAGCCCAAGAATGCTGGAGTATACCTTCTGCAACGGATCTTCCTGACCCAGGAATCAAACTGGGGTTTCCTGAGTTGCAGGCAGATTCTTTACCAACTGAACTATTAGGAATTGGCTCCTATGATTATAGAGGATGACGAGTCCCAAGATCTGCTGTCTACAAGACCCAGGATGGTGTAGTTCCAGTCCTAAGGCTTGAGACACAAAGAAAGCAGATGTTTCAGTTCAAATCCCGAGGAAGGAAAGAACTTCCCAACTCAGGGTAGTCTGGCAGAAGGGAAAGCCAACCTTTCTGTTCTATTTAGGCCTTCAACTGATGGAGGGTCCACCCACATTAGGGAGGACAATCTGTGTTACCCAGTCTACCAATTCAAGCGTTACTGTCACCCAGAAACACTCTCACAGACATATTCAGAATAACAGCTCATCATAACACTGGACCAAATATCTGGACAGACAGTGACCCAATCAAGTTGAAACAAAATTAACCATCACTTGCCACCACCCCTCGTCCTGTATCAGATTTCTCCCAGTTGGGGGCTCAGCTACCCATGTTGAAGACCCACGGTCCAAGAGACCTGGCCAAGGCACACAGCACCTGTTACCGCCTGCTGTTTTGCAGACCGGCCTGCGCTGGAGTGATGAGCGAGTCCACAGGAGTGGAGAGAGGAGCACAACACATTAGTTCATCTTTCTAGGCTAAGGAATCCCCAGAAAAGAGAGACAGGAGAGGGTAGGACAGATTGGAAGCAAATGATGAACTTTGATAACCCATCCCAGCAGAAGTGAATCTCTGGTTTTCATTATTTTCCGGGATTCTTTAGCAGTTTTGATTTTCCCTGAAAGAGCCCCGGCACAAACCAATTAGGCCCTGCCTGGGTATTTCACCGCTGTTGAAATCAGATCCTAGAGACTATGCGAACATCCTTCTCAGAGCCTGAGTCCCACCACGATCTCGCACCAGTGTCAAGCTGGCTCTCATGTTCCCGACTTGAAAAGCAGTTGAACAGATGGTGGCTGACACCTTTCTCAGGAATCCTGGAAACCCACCAGTCTACCCACTGAGGTATGAAAAAAAAAAGGGAGGGGGGAGGGAGGGGAATCCAAAAAATGTGGTGAAGAGACAAAAAGACTGGAGCGGAATGAGCCCAGGAGAAGACCCCGCAGCATGGGGCGATGGAGGCAGAGCGCCCTCTGCCAGAGGGGAGCTGGCGAGCAGGGTGGGCGCTAACCCTTTCCAAGAGGGGACGGCGAGGTACCTGGGAAGCTGAGAGCACGCAGCCTCCTGACCAAGCCTGTCCCCCGGCGACGCTCCTTCCCGCGAAGATTCCGAAGACCGGCTAGAGTTAAAGCATTCCAAATTTTTATGATTGCCTTAAAATAACAGAATTTTTTCCAGATTCTAAATGGAAGCTCAAGTTGTGAAAGCTAGATCATAGGAAATGTGAAGGGAAGGAAAAGCAGTGCAGTGTGGCACCTACCTTTTTCTTGACCAAGCCCAGCACACTGCAAACTTGTGTCTAGACTTCATCCCTGAAGGGCAAGCAAGGAAAATGTTCTGCTATTTCATTGATAGGATAAGAAAAAGAAATTTAAGCAAAGATCATCTTTTGTGGGGAAAGGAAAAGAGCAGCTTTAACATTAAGTAATACTTTGATGAGCTTCCCTGGTTGCTCAGTGGTAAAGAATTCGCCTGCCAATGTAGGAGATGCTGGCTTGATCCCTGGGTCAGGAAGATCTCCTGGAGAAGGAAACGGCAACCCACTCCAGTATTCTTGCTTGGAAAGAGAGGCCTGGAGGGCTACAGTCCATGGGGTTGCAAAAGAGTCAGACACGACTCAGTGATCAAACAGCAGCAACAACACCTTGATAGAGTGTGCTACTGCTACCGCTGAGTCACTTCAGTCGTGTCCGACCCTGTGCGACTCCATAGACGGCAGCCCACCAGGCTCCTCTGTCCCTGGGATTCTCCAGGCAAGAACACTGGAGTGGGTTGCCATGATAGAGTGTATATACCTGTTATTTTTGACAAATAATTTCAGATTTTTTAAAATAGAGGGAGCAGTGATTTTTGGACATAACCCAAGACATGATGCCAAATTCTTTCCCCTTTTATTAAAACTAAGATGTAATAGCTATGTGACATTTGTCCTGGTAGCTCATCTCACAGTCTCAGTGACAACTTTGTGGCTGACCACATAAAACTTACTAGAAATTAATCTAGCAGAGTTGCCCTGATTTTTCAGTTCTACACAATTAGGGCACTATAGAAACCTTCTCAGGAATGGGAGAGAATCCTAAAACATGGAACGTATCATTGTTTGAGGACCAGAGTCTTAAAGAGCATCAAACCGAATCACCCCCTTCACTTCACAGAAGCTGCATCTGGACAGCTTGAACAGTTTACTAAAGGTTACCAGCAGATCAGCAACAGAGGGTGGGGAGAACCCAGATTTCCTGCCTCAGAGCTAGCCTGCTTACTCCTCCTAACACAGAAGGAGGGAACTACACACAGGTTCACTGAAAAGCCCACTAAATGGAAACCTAGGACCACTGCTTGACATCTGAGAAACTTTAAGATGGGAAACTTACTTGGCACCACAAGGAAGGGAAATAGCTTGATGGTGGTAGCACAGAGGTTAACTTTCCATCTGCCTTGTAAAGAACTGTCCCGTGGAGTCATCAGAAGGCTATTGGGAAATCCCTATGCTAAAACCGTCAAAAAAAAAAAAAAGCTCTCAAATCCCCCATACTTGTTTTCAGATGCCTGAAAACCAGGAATAAGCATTTTCTTTCATTTCCCAACTAAAAAGGAGCTTTTACACCCATGAAAGTGTGTTCATCCTCAATCAAGTGAAATTGTAAACACATTGGAAAGCAAGGTTAAATGTGCTGGCGAAGACTCCTGTAGCAAAAGAAAGAGCTCGAAGGAAGACCGAACATGACTGATAACAGGTCAGTTCCTGGAGCAGGTCTTGACAGTCAGAGGATTCCCAGGTTGGCAGAACCCCAATTCAAAAAGGGATATACCAGATGATCTTTTGGGCCCATAGAAAGGAAATATTAGACTTTTTGCTTTTTATTTGTTATGTGAAAAAGAAGGAAGAAATTAACTTTAATGAGTATCTAATATATGGATGACACTGTCAGCCTCTTTTGGTGAAACCTCCCCAGTGAGTTAGGTGTTAGGAATCTTGAGGGTTAAGAGGAAGTCTCCTCATCCTAATACACTGCAGTCTAAGTACCAAATTAAGTTGCTTCTTATATTATAGTATCTAGTTTACATAAACTAGCTCTAATGAAAGGGGCAAGTGGAATCTTTGGATGTGTTAGTGATGAGCTATTTGGACTGATGCTCTTACTTTCACAGCTAAAAATGCTAGATTGAGTGGATTTTAAAACATCTTCTTAAAATATTGAGGAATTGGCAACATAGTCAGGAATTACAACGTAATTGAAAATTGATGGAGATGTGAAACCCTGAAAACCCGTGTTCTTAAGGCGCTCACTGGTCTAGGCATATACAAGCATTAAATTTTACAACCTCTTGGGCAAAGAGGTAAAAAAATCAAACTATAATAAACCCTCCCCCAAATAAACTGGGACTCCAAAGGATACTCTCTCTCTGGGTCATCTGGTAGTGAACCAACCCTTGCATGGATTTGCAGTGCCAAGTAACAATCATTCGGAAGGATCGAAACACTGATGTGAATTTCATCTGAAAGAAACTCAGACTGCAGGGCTACGAGGTATATGCAGCATAAACAAATGAAATCCTCTTGTAAAAGAATGCTTCTTCCTTCTAGATTTCAAGCTATTCATCCAAATAATTCTTAATGCCAGAAAGCAGTACATAGTGAAAAATAATCAAGTACATAAGAAAATAAGCACTGTGAATGAGAACAATCCAAAGCAATATAAAATAGAAACATTTCAAGATTTTATGTATTGAGACTATCAAACAGATTATAAATCAAGTATGCTTACTGTGTTTAAAGATTAAAGACAGCCTAAAATATATATATATATATATATATATATATATATATATATACACACACACAAGGAATGAGAACCTGTGAAAGTGACAGAGATGATTCAGGGGAAAAAAAATAAGATTTCTACAAGTGAAAATTTCAAGAATTGAAGAACTCAGTAGAGGTACACAGAATCAGACTAGATAAGGCCAAGGAAAGAATTTAACAAAATGAAAAATATGTTACAGGACATTTTCCAGGATGCAGTACAAAGAAGCAAAAAGATGGCAAGTACAGAATAGCGGTTACAAGATATGGATAATAAACTAGGAAGGTCTCACGTCCATTTCAGCAGAGTCCTTGAAGGAGAAAACAGAGAGATGATCCAAGGAATTACTTGAAGAGATAATAGACTGAGAATTCAACATTGAATCACTCCATAATTAATTCAGTAACGAATTTTAAGTGGGATAAATAAAAAGAGATGCAAAAGTAGATATGTCAGCGTGAAATAGCAACACATGAAATATAAGTAGAAAAATTATAAAAGAAGCTGGAGTGAAAAGATATACTGCCTTCTAAAGAGTAACAGACTTACAGCTAACTTATCATACTAACAAAGGAAGTCATAAGGTGGATGAATATCTTCAATGGGATGAACAAAAATCCTAGCCAGCCTAGGATTCCATACTCAGAAATGGTATCTTTCAAGGGCAAAATACACATACTTTCAGAAATAAATAAATAAACGCAGTGACTTTTCCACTGGTAGACTCTCAAATTCTAAAGGCAGAAAGAAACTGGTCCCAGAATGAAGAGAAAGAAGGGATGAAGAGCCAAGTAAGTTAGAAAATATGTGGCTAATTCTAAGCAAACACTGACCATATAAAATAATGAGAGTCTTGTGAAGTTTAAGAAAGAGAGAGAGATTAAGGGGAAATTGTAGCGGCGGCAGCTCTCTACTTGATCTGAATCCTACGTAACAACAGAGCATGTTTATAGCAAAACTGGTAACATGACATCCTTTCAAACCCTGAAACAGAAGTGGGTGGGGGGAAACCACAAGTAATTCCAACATCTTTATGATTTTGGAGTCTGGGTGAAAAGAAGAAAAGGAAGCAACAGAATATCATTTGAAATACCTGAGAGCAGCAGACCCCAACTGCAAGCCACAGAAAAGCTTGGAAAACCAGCTGAGAACAGCATTTGAAACTGAGAGGGGCCCTCCTGGGTGAGTACAAGACTCATGAACTCTGAAAACTGACTTTCTAGGGCTCCTTCCAAGCCCCACGCTGGGAAAATGCACTCCAAGTCCACTTGCAATTAAGCCAGATGAGGATAATATAGATGAAGAAAAGAGACGGCCCAGACCACATAGATGAAGGAAAGAGAAGGTAAGCCATCTGGTTTTTGACTCCGCACAAAAACAGCGGAAGAGGGAACTTTATGATGTTAGAAAAAATTTCTGAACCCCTTGTCCTACCTTGGCGTGCTATAGCAAAATTCCAGGAACTGGGTGGCTTATTGCTCACAGTTCTGGAGGCTGGAAGGCTGAGGTCAGGGTGTTGCCTGCTCAGGGCCACCCTCCAGGCTGCAGACTGCTTGCTGAGTCCTCGGGTAGTGGGATGGGGAGAGATTTCTGCCATCTCTTTACGGGGGCACTAATCACGGGGGCTGAGCCCTCGAGACCCAATTATCTACCAAAGGCCATACCTCCTGATACCCCTGAGCTGGGATTTAGGATGTCAGCATATAAAATGGGGGTAGGGGAGCAGGAATATGCAGTCTATAACGTCTTGCTTTATTCTCGAAGTCAGGAAGATGGATTTCACTGAAAAGTTAGCAACTAAAAAATATGATCAAATTATGGACAGAGTTAGAATTTAAAAGGGAAAAAACAAGAAACAAAGAAATTTAAAAACATAAAAAGGTATGCCCAGAAAATAGATAAAAATATAATTTCCTATTTCACATGAAGCTAAAATATTTAAGATAATGATAAAAGATAGGAGAATACATAGAATGATAAAAATTTAGACATGAAGTGACAGAAATAGTTAAGAAATAATTAGAAATAAAAGAAAAAAATCATTTCAGAGATGAATACTCAACTAGATGGAACATAAGGAAAAAGTAACAAATAATGCCTTAAGAGAAACATAAGGTAAAAAAAAAAAGTTTTCAAACTAAAAATGAAGAAAGGGATAAAAAGGATTTGGGAGAAAGTGACAAATGTTAAAGATAACAAAGAAGACTAAACAAATGAATAATAGAAGATCTGAAGAAGCAAGCTATGCAAGGAAACAAAACAAATACTGAAGACTATAATCCAAAAAACTTGTCTAAAATTAGTGAAAAATAATTTAAATTATATGTCAATAGAAGATACCATGTACCTATGAACATCAACCAAATGTTACTAACACCTAGAGATATTCTACTCTAATTATTGGTCTTTAAAGAAAAGATTCAAAAACTATTTGAACATCAGTAAAGAGAGAATGGAATTTTTTAGAGATAATACTAGATTACCGTCAGACTTTTTGACAGCAGTACTTTAAGCCAGAATAAAAGAGTCATGTGTTTCTGAAAATGTACACCCAGCATTTGATATCCAGCAAAACTGAATTTCAAATATAAAAGCAAACTGTTATCAACACGCAAGACCTCAGTGAATATTGTTCCCATGAGCATTTTGTGAGATATTTACTAAAGAATAAGCTTCAGACAACCAAAATAACCTTCATGGATGTGAGAGTAGATGGTGAGGATTAAATTTGCAGTAACCTGTGGAACTAAAACTCAGTGGCGGCTTAGACGGGGTGAGTGTAGGCTGTAGCGTCGTGGGCTCCGACGAGTATAGTTATAGTACAGCTACAAACAAGAGAGATGCGATGGGAAGGGCATATGCAAAAGGATTTATTTTAGTGTTCTAAATAATCATTAAAGTCTATTGTTCATATAACTAGGATAAAACAAATGATCAATTATGGGAAATTTAAAATATGTCATCCTTCGTATTCTTGAGAATCAGGATTCGTGGTATAGAGAGGAGATCAGAGTATAATGGAGAAGTTAAAGAAAATCTTGTTTTGAATTAGATTACAAGTTTCAATATTGACTCGTGATATTCTATCTTTAAATATATATTTGTACATCTGTGTACAGGACATGAAAAGAATGACATGCATCCGAATTAGAACAACTCAGAAGTGTGTGAGTGTGTTTTATTTAGTTCCATTGATAAGAAAACAGTGACCAATCTAGAGCAACTATTATTCCCAGTGCTGAGTTTTGGCCTTGAAGTTCTTTGTTATTGCTGTTCAGTCTTCCAGTCGTGTCTCTTTGTGACCCCGTGGACTGCAACATTCCAGGCTTCCCTGTCCTTCACTATCTCTCAGAGTTTGCTCAAACTCATGTCCATTGAGTCAGTGATGCCGTCCAACCATCTCATCCTCTGTCATCCCCTTCTCCTCCTGCCCTCAATCTTTCCCAGCATCATGGTCTTTTCCAATGAGTCGGCTCTTCGCATCAGGTGGCCAAAGTATTGGAGCTTCAGCTTCAGCATCAGTTCTTCCAAAGAATATTCATTTTGATATTTGGCAAAACTAATACAGTTATGTAAAGTTTAAAAAAAAAAAAAAAAAGAATATTCAGGTTGATTTCCTTTAGGATTAACTGGTTGGCTCTCCTTGCTGTCCAAGGGACTCTCAAGAGTCTTCTCCAGCACCACAGTTTGAAATCAGTTCTTTGGCGCTCAGTCATGACCACTGAAAAACATAGCTTCTTACTAAAAGGAAACAGAGGACTTGTGGAAGTGCCTGAATCTGGATCTGGGGCAGGAAATACACAAGGTGAACCTGGAGCATCTTGTCGTATCAGGTTGCAAGGAATCTTTAAAGACTCCTAGTCTCATGTCAAAAGGACCCAGGAATCAACCTGAAGAGGCTCCCACTGGAACAATTTGAGCTGCAGTAAAAATAATGTTTAAATTCATGAGTTCATAATAATATTGAGGAAAAAAAGAATCAGTCTCCCTTGGATAAAGACTGGAAACTAATTCATTACTTTGAAAACTGCTGAATAAAGAAAAAGATTTCAGGATTTCCTGCCTTTCCTAAATGAATTATACCATTCTGGATAACCAGATGGTAGATGGAGAAGTGTCTTCTTATAATAATAGTATTACAGCTATTAAGCAGCAAGAACAAAAAATATAAGATACCATCACTTTGCAACCCCCCAACAAATTACTAGGTTTAAGCATTGCTGCTGCTGCTGCTAAGTGGCTTCAGTCGTGTCCAACTCTGTGCGACCCCATAGATGGCAGCCCACCAGGCTCCGCCGTCCCTGGGATTCTCCAAGCAAGAACACTGCAGTGGGTTGCCATTTCCTTCTCCAATGCATGAAAGTGAAAAGGGAAAGTGAAGTCGCTCAGTCGTGTCTGACTCTTAGCGACCCCATGGAATGCATCCTACCAGGCTACTCCGTCCATGGGATTCTCCAGGCAAGAGTACTGGAGTGGGGTGCCATTGCCTTCTCCAGGTTTAAGCATTAAACATCAATAATTGCTAGCATCAAAAAGAGTGATAACTGGACACTATTTACCTCCTATAATCTTGCCAAACCCTAACTAGAGTCTTGCCAAAGAGATCAAACCCAAATCTGACCCCACTACCCAATTTTCTGGAAATATAGAAGAAAGAGAAATATGCTGAACCATGGGGATGTGATTTTAAAAACTCCTGTGAAGCTAAACTACTCGTCACACAGCCCAGGTTTTTTGAGACGGTAAGGAAAAGAAAAAGATGGAAAAGAGAACTTACAGATTGAAAGAAATATAAAAACAACTTAACGGCCAATGCAATGTTCTAGTGTCTGGGAGTGTGCATTTGGTTGATAAAACTACTTCTAAAAGAAATGCAAGAAAATTATAAGTATTGAAATGAAGGTAGTAAGCATGGAAGTGGTGAGGAGTGGGGGTTATACCTGAGAAGGAGCATACAAAGCTGCTTCTGGGTCCCAGCAAAATTTTATTTCTGACCTGAATGGTCTTTTCCTTAAAAGTTTCGTTAAACCACATATTTGACTCATGCGGCTTTCTGTCTTCTGAGTTTTATTTTACAGTAAGATTATTTTAAAATAGATTGAACACATGATAATAACGTTATATAAGGTTGGGAGAAGGGCAACTGGCGATACAGTGGTCTAAGGTCCTTACAATGTCTGGGAAGAGGGTAAAAGTGGTGATTAACTCTACACTTAAGTATCCATATTGTGGGTTCGATCCCTGGGTTGGGAAGATTCCCCGGAGAAGGGAAAAGCTGCCCACTCCCGTATTCCGGCCTGGAGAATTCCATGGACTATATAGTCCACGGTGTCACAAAGAGTTGGATACGACCGAGTGACTTTCACTTTTTCACTTCACATACATATTGTAATTCTTAGAATAACAACCAAAGAAATAGAATATAGAACTATGAAAGCAGTAGAAGGAAAAAATGGAATGATGAAATTAATCCAAAAGAAGGCAAGAAAGGAGAGGAAAGGAGGCAGCCACAGAAGTGCTGTCCGTGACCCCCCAAAAGGTATGCTGCAGTCCCAGCTCCTGCTTGTAAGCAGGACATTATTTGGAAACAAGGTCTTTGCAGACATAATTAAGATGAGGTAATGCTGAGGTAGCATGGATCTTAATCCAATATGACTGGTTTCCTTATAAAAGGAAAAAAGACACAGACACAGAGGTAACAAGAGAGGCAGAGAACAGAATGATGCAGCCACAAACCAAGAAATGCCAAGGATCCACAGCCACCAGCAGAAGCAAGGCGGATTCGAGGAAGGATTCTCCCAGAAATCTCAGAAAGAGTGTGGCCCTTCCAGCACCTTCATCTTGGAATTCTGGCCTCCAGAACTATGAAATAATACATTTCTATTGTTTTCATTCAACCAGTTTGTGATGCTTTGTTATGTAGTGTGATGGTTAATTTTCCGTGTCAACTTGACTGGGCCATGGGATGACTAGATATTTGGTCAAACATTATTCTACGTGTTTTGGGGTGAGGTTTATATTTGAATTAGATCAGTACATCAAGTAGAGCAGATTGCCCTCTCCACTGTGGGTGGGCGGGCTCATCCAATCCATTCAAGGTCTGAACAGAATAAAAAGCTGAGTAATAAAGAATTCTTTCTCTTTGACTGTCTTTGAGCTGGGTCATGGGTCTTCTCCTGCCTTTGGACTTGGACTCAGACTAAAATTTAGACCATTGGCTCTCCTGGGCCTCCAGCCTTCTGCCTGCAGATCTTAGACTCTCAGTCTCCATAACTGCACAGGTCATTCACTGCAGTAAGTATAAATACAAACATATTGTTCTGGTTCTTTTTCTCTGGAGAACCCAGACTAACAATGGCAGCCCTAGGAAACCAATACAGGATAGAACTATTGGCACAAAATAAGCTGCCAGATTTAACACAAACATATCATAAAGTATAAGTGGTTAAACACTTTATTCAACTGACAAAGGTAGACTGCTTTTTTTCTCTATTTCAACAAATGCCGCTTTTAAGAAAAATGTTGAAAACAAAAGGTCACAAGATTTGAAAAAGATTAGAGCAATGACAAAAAGAACCTGACGTGGCCATATTAATAGCAGATAATATATGCGGTACATCCTGGCAGAGATAAAACGATCACTTCCTAGTGATAAAAGGCTAAATTCATCAGAAAGATACAATAATTTAAAATGTATATGAACCTTATACATGAACAATTAAACAGTGGAAGTGACAAATAGATTCAAGAAGATGATGTGGCCATATTAATGGATTAGATCTGATAGACAGAGTGCCTTGAAGAACTATGGATGGAGCTTTGTGACATTGTACAGAATGCAGTGATCAAGACCATTCCAAGAAAAAGAAATGCAAAAAGGCAAATGGCTTTCTGAGGAGGCTTTACAAATATCTGAGAAAAGAAGAGAAATGAAAGGCAAAGGAGAGAAGGAAAGATATACCTATCTGAAAGCAGAGTTCCAAAGAATAGCAAGGAGAGGTAAGGAAGCCTTCCTCAGTGATCAGTGCAAAGAAATAGAGGAAAATAATAGAATGGGTAAGACTAGAGATCTCTTCAAGAAAATTCGATATACCAAGGGAACATTTCATGCAAAAATAGGCACGATAAAGGGCAGAAATGGTATGGACCTAACAGAAGCAGAAGATATTAAGAAGAGGTGGCAAGAATACACAGAAGAACTATCCAAAAAGGATCTTCATGACCCAGATAACCATGATGGTGTGATCACTCACCTAGAGCCAGACATCCTGGAATTCGAAGTCAAGTGGGCCTTAGAAAGCATCACTGCGAACAAAGCTAGTGGAGGTGATGGAATTCCAGTTGAGCTATTTCAAATCCTGAAATATGATGCTGTGAAAGTGCTGCACTCAATATGCCAGCAAATTTGGAAAACTCAACAGTGGCCACAGGACTGGAAAAGGTCAGTTTTCATTCCAATCCCAAAGAAAGGCAATGCCAAAAAATGTTTAAATTACCGCACAATTGCACTCATCTCACACGCTAGCAAAGTAGTGCTCAAAATTCCCCAAGCCAGGCATTAATAGTATGTGAATCGTGAACTTCCAGATGTTCAAGCTGGTTTTAGAAAAGGCAGAGGAACCAGAGATCAAATTGCCAACATCCGTTGGATCATCGAGAAAGCAAGAGAGTTCCAGAAAAACATCTACTTCTGCTTTACTGACTATGCCAAAGCCTTTGACTGTGTGGATCACAACAAAGTGTGGAAAATTCTTCAAGAGATGGGAATACCAGACCACCTTACCTGCCTCCTGAGAAATCTGTATGCAGGTCAAGAAGCAATAGTTAGAACTGGACATGGAATAACAAACTGGCTCCAAATCAGGAAAGGAGTATGTCAAGTCTGTATATTGTCACCCTGTTTATTTAACTTATATGCAGAGAACATCATGAGAAATGCTGGACTGGATGAAGCACAAGCTGGAATCAAGATTGCTGGGAGAAATATCAATAATCTCAGATATGCAGATGATACCACCCTTATGACAGAAAGTGAAGAAGAACTAAAGAGCCTCCTCATGAAAGTGAAAGAGGAGAGTGAAAAAGTTGGCTTAAAGCTCAACATTTAGAAAACTAAGATCATGGCATCTGGTCCCATCACTTCATGGCAAACAGATGGAGAACAGCTATGACCAACCTAGATAGCATATTAAAAAGCAGAGACATTACTTTGCCAACAAAGGTCCATCTAGTTAAAGCTATAGTTTTTCCAGTAGTCATGTATGGATGTGAGAGTTGGACTGTGAAGAAAGCTGAACGCCAAAGAATTGATGCTTTTGAACTGTGGTGTTGGAGTAGACTCTTGAGAGTCCTTTGGACAGCAAGGAGATCCAACCAGTCCATCCTAAAGGAGATCAGTCCTGAATATTCATTGGAAGGACTGATGCTGAAGCTGAAACTCCAACACTTTGGCCACCTGATGGGAAGAACTGACTCATTGGAAAAGACTCTGATGCTGGGAAAGATTGAAGGCAGGAGGAGAAGGGGACAATAGAGGATGAGATGGTTGGATGGCATCACCAACTCTATGGACATGAGTTTGAGCAAGCTCTGGGAGTTGGTGGTGGACAGGGAGGCGTGGTGTGCTTCAGTCCATGGGGGTGCAAAGAATCGGACATGACTGAGTGAATGAACTGAACTAATATGAACCTAGTATTATACCCTCAAAATAAACAGTAAAAATTAACACATTTTATAGTGAAAGAGACAAACCCTCAAATCAAGTTGGGGAATTTTTAACAAGATGAATAAGCAGGCTTAAAAGATTCCTGGAATATATTAAAATGTTATACTATACACTATATTTGACATACATTATAATAATGCAAGTATGAGCAAATTAAAGAAATTTTCAGAATTGATCTCTTTCCTACCCTTAGTATGATCTCTTAGTCATAATGCACATTAAAAATAATGATGAGATAATGAGATCAGAGAAGATGTTCAAATAATGTTATCATTTCCAAGAACAGTCTTTTAAACAGGGATTTATAACCACTGTCCTTCAAGATAAACATCGCCGTACGTGTGCATGGCTCCTGGGGACACTGATCCTTCAAGATAAACATCGCCGTACGTGTGCATGGCTCCTGGAGACACTGATCCTTCAAGACAAACATCGCCGTACGTGTGCATGGCTCCTGGGGACACTGACTAAGGGTAAAATGGAGTCACTGTGACGCATTTGACGCTTCGAAACTTACACCCACGTTTCAGAAAATGGTGCTGGAACAGCTGAACATCCACAGTAAGGGGACGGGAAAGAACCCTGAGCCCTGCCTCAGAAAATGAATGTCAGAGGGATCCTAGACCTAACTGTAGAAGCTAGACCTGGAAAGTGTGAAACTAGAAAACAGAGAAGGCTATCCTCATGACCAAGAAATAGGATATATTTTCTAAATAGGTCACAAAAGACAACCCATGTAGTAAAATCTTTAGTAAATTGAATTTTATCAAAATTTAAAACTGCCTATCAAAAGGCACCATTAAGGAAATGCAGAGGCAGACTGTACAGTGAGAAGAAATATTTGCAGTACATTCTAAGAATAGACCCAAAATACATAAAGAACTCCTAAGTCAATAATTAAAAACTCAATTTTTCTTTTTTAAAAAAATTTTTATTGGAGTATAGTTGACTTACAGTGTTATATGAGTTTCTGCTGTATAGCAAAGTAAATCAGTTTCATACACACATATATATACTCTTTTTTAGATTCTATTCTATAGGATACAGAATAATTGAGTAGTAATACAAAGCACTGAGTAGAGTTCTCTGCATTATCAGCAGGCTCTTATTAGTTATCTATTTTATTTAGAGTAGTGTATTTATGTCATTCCCAGTCTCCCAGTTTATCTCACCCCCTTTTCCCCCTTGGTAATCATAGTTTGTTTTCTACTTCTGTGACTCCATTTCTGTTTTGTAAATAGATTCATTTGTACCATTTTTTAGGTTCCACATATAAGTGACATATGACATTTGTCTCTGTCTTACTTCACTCAGTATGACAATCATGTCATCTGATTTCATATACATATATTTCACTTATATATGCATACACATACATGTATGTATATATATATATATGGATTCCCAGGTGGTTCCGTGCTAAAGAATCTCCCTGCCAATGCAGAAGATGCAAGAGACACGGGTTCAATCCCTGTGTCAGAAAGATCCCCTGGAGGAGGAAATGGAGGAGGAGGAAATACTAAACCCGTTCCAGTATTCATAACTGAAAAATTCTGTGGACAGAGGAGCCTGGATTGCAAAGAGTTGGACACAAATGAGCATATGTATATATATGTATATATATACACACACCACATCTTCTTTACCCATTCCTCTATGGATGGACACATTTAGGATGCTTCCGTGTCCTGGCTATTGCATTCAATAAATAGTGCTGCAGTGAATATTAGGGTACAGTATCCTTTAGAATTTTGGTTTTCTCTGGATATATGCCCAGGAGTGGGATTGCTGGATCATGTGGTAACTCTATTTTTAGTTTTTTAAGGAACCTCCATACTGTTCTCCACAGTGGTGGTACCAATTTACATTCCCACCAACAGTGTAGGAAGGTTCCCTTTTCTCCACACCCTCTTCAGTATTTATTGTTTATAGATTTTTTTGATGATGGCTGTTTTGACCAGTGTGAGATGATACCTCATTGTCGTTTTGATTTGTATTTCTCTGAGGAGCATCTTTTCATGTGCCTCTAGGCCATCTGTATGAAAAAGACAGTTTTTTTAAAGGGGCAAAATATGTGAACAAATACTTCTCAAAAGGAGATACGCAAATGATCAATAAATATATGTGCCATATTACTCGACAGGGAAATGCAAGTTAAAATTTAATGTGATATCAACAGATACCAACCAGAATGATTAAAATTTAAAAGACCAAGCTCAAGTGTTCGTGGGGATTTGGGTAACTGAACTCATCCATCTCTGGTGGGAGTATAAACAGGAAAGTTGTTTGGCAGTTTCTAATAAAATTAAACATATACCTCCTCTGTGAAACTTATTCAACAACTTTTATAGAGATGTTATTTATAATTTCCCACAACTGGAAACCAAATGTCTACCAGAAGAATGGTTAAACAAATGTGATTTATTTATATATGTGTACATTGGAATAACAATGCAGCAAAGACAGAGGATGAAGTATTGATACATGCAACAACCTGAATTTATCTAAAAACCATTGAGTAAAAGAAGGCAGATGTAAAAGAGGTATGATTAGTTTCCAGGGAAAACTAATCCATAATAGCAGAGGTCAGATCAGCAGCTACCTCTGCGGGTTTTTGACAAGACAGGGGAACAATGGAGCTTTCTGAGGCTCAGAAGATGTTTTGAATCTTGATCTGGGTCACAGGTGTACTGGTAGGTATGTAGGTAAAACTTCATTCTGCTGTACAAGTAAGGCTTGTGTGTTTTAGTGGACGTAAGCAGACAAAATCCAGAACACAAAGATACACTTGTACAACTTTCATGGCAACCTTTAATAAAAGAATCTATCCAAACTTGAAAATATTTCGTTAGGTGTAATAGTTTAGAAGTGTCTCCTGAGGGTTTTTTTTTTTTTTTTTTGGTGCAAATGATCAAAACTCACATGCCATTTATGAATAATTGTTCTTCTCACATAAAAATAGTGGAAACAAAACAAAGAAAAATAAAGACAAACTAAAATACATTCATTTGTCAGCAAACACTGCTGAAAGTCATAGAACATATTGCTGAAGATTTGAAAGTACAAGTATTTGAAAATATGCAATATGAGACATTTGCTGTACAGCTGGATGAAAGTACTGTGGTTAATTTTACATGTATCGGTTCATGGTATTTGCTAAATTCTGTTTCAACAATGAAAACATAAAGAATTGAGTCGTTTGAAACTATTAAAAGTAAGATGTAGCAGAGAAGACATACTCTCAATAGCATTATGACTTTATTAAAAATGATGTTTTGTGGGAAGATGGTATAGATGTAACCACATCAGGAATGGTTACATTCATTGTAATTTTTAAATAAAAGTTCCAGGGTCCGGTTTCAGAGCTAGTACTGCAAGTGAAGACCATTCATTGCATCACCCCCAGGCAAAGCACTGCATGAGAGAAGTGAAAGGCAAAGGTATGCAAAGTGATTCAAGGTGTCATCAGTGCGGTTAATTTTGTGAAAAGGAGTTTAAATGCAGTCAAATCTTTATACAAAGGTATAATGCCAGGTGGTGGCCTTAAAAAACAGGTGTTGTCTTTTTTTAACAAAAGGAAAAATACTTCAGATTTTCTGACCTTTTCTGCGATGACAAGTGGCTTTAAATAATATAGATACATAGCAAGTAAAATTGAAGAGAGTAATGGATTACATCTGTATCTTCAAGGAAAGGAGCCACTTGGAACAATGAATTAGAAATTAACTGCTTTTTGAAAGAAACATGCTACAAGGAGATCATTTTGAAACAGATGTTTTAAAATACCTTCAACATGTTGTGATTTCAAATTTGTTACAAAAAAATATATCTGTGGCCATAATAAATTCATGCAGGTATGTATTTTAAAATATAGAAACAAAATGTTTATTTTTAAAATGAAATATTTAATTGGGTTTTGTGCTGAATTATTCAAATATAAAACTGCATTATCATTTAATGGGTATAGAATTTCAGTTTTGCAAGATGGAAAATTCAGATTGGTTGCAAAGCATGTAAATGTACTTAACATCACTGCACTGTACACTTGAAAGCAGTTAAGGAGGTGAGTGTTAGGTTTTGTGTATTCCACCACAATTAAAACAACATAAAGGTGCAGTATCTTCCAATTCTGCTTCAAGAATAACTGATTAATATCAAAGGAGAATTACTAAATACATTTCACTTAAAATTTTTGAACAAACTGATGGGTGGGGCTGAAAATGGAGATCATGATTCACTAACTGCTGACTATGACCAATGCTGATTGTCTGCGGCTTGGAATTAGGCATCTTTCAAAATTGTCTTGTACAACTCAACCATTATTAAAACCAAGTATAGGTGGCTCAGATGGTAAAGAATTCTCCTGCAATGCGGGAGACCTAGGTTCGATCCCTGGGTTGGGAAGATCCCCTGGAGGAGGGCATGGCAACCCACTCCAGTACTTTTGCCTGGAGAATCCCCATGGACAGAGGAGCCTGGTGGGCTATAGTCCATGGGGGTCACAGAGTCGGACATGACTGAGTGACTAAGCACAGCTCAGCATATACAAGTAAACTAAATTTAGAACCAGACTTTCACATTAGAGTAGGAAACCAATAAAATAAATTATGAAATATTTTCAATCACATTGCGTTGAAGTATTAATAATTAATCTAATATTTTATTGATAAAAGATTTTTAGTTTTGTTAATAAAATGAAAATTAATTTAAACAGGTTTATTTCATCTGTTGCTCATTCTTTTAAAAGTCTATTACTGTAGGCATAGTTATGATTATTATGGTAGAACATGATATATGTTGGAATGAATGAGCACAGACATGTAGATATTGGAGGTGCAGCCTCAAGATATTTTCCTGATGGGAGTGCTCAGTCAAAACACAGACTGCCCTTCCAAAGGCTGGCAGACCCTACCATTATCCTCAGACTCATCTTCTTAGAGAGAATTCTCCCTCATTTTGGATTGTGCAACACCCCACCCCATTCTTAATAGCACCAACTCTCTTCTAGGGTGTTCCCTGGGTGGTCTTTCTCTGGGAGGGGGTGGCCAGTGCCCAAAAGCTGGACCTCTTTGTCCAGCCTGAGGTCAGCTAGGGAACAAGCAAATGGGATCCAGGACTTTGGATCTTGAGGACAGAACACAGAGATGTGGGGTAGTTGGAGTATATATCTAACCCCAGGGATCCTTCCAAAGGTCTGCTGTGTCTTATCCCAACACCTATACTCACAACTCTCGATTCCGCAGCTGTTGCAAGACCTCCCCATCTCAGTAAATGGCATCTCATTTGGCCAAAAACCTAGGTGCTGTTCTTGACGCCGCTCTTTCCCTCAAACACGAATCCCACTAGCACTGTCAGCTCAGCCTCCAAAGAGAGTCTTGAGTCTGGTCACTTCTGATTTCCTGCTGTAATGGCTCCCTCACCCCCATAACCCATTGCTGGGACCCCTACAGTAACCTCTTACCAGGGCATTTTCCTTGGGCCTCTATGATCCATCCTCCACACAGAAGTCAGAGTGACCCTTCCAATGAGTAAACCAGATTGCATCAGTCCCCCTCTTTGAATCCTTTCCAGAGGCTCGCCATTTCACTCAGAGTCCACCGTCCCCACCGTTAGGCCAGCAAGAGAGCACCCTCCCCCAGCCTCTGCCCATCTGCTGGGACGCTCTTCCACCAGGCTGCCTGCTTCCTCCCGGCTTCACTCAGGGTCTCCTCCGAGGGCTCCACTGGAAAGGACTTCCCTGTCCCCCCATCTTAAATGGAACCCATACTCGACACATCCCTGTGCCCCCCTCAACTGTTCTCACAAGCCCTCCTCACTCGTCACATTTAGGAGCGCTATCCACAGCACTCACACCATGCGTAGCACATCGTAGGCACTCAGTGAGTACTTGAAGGATGAAAGAACAGGGGATTCCTGCTGCCTTGGAGCCCTCGTGGTCCCAGTCCAGTTCTCAAACCTGTTGCCCTCGCCTGCGGGGCTCGGAGAGCATCCCAGTGACTGTCCTTCTTGCTGAAGAGGGCCAGCGTTCCCTCCCAGGAGCCCTCATGCACAGCCTCTTGAAAACAAACGCCCCTGTTTCGTCCTCATGTTCTTCGTATGCTTCAACCTCCTCTTGGGCTGGGAGGGCAACAGCAGCTGGTCCAGCGAGAGTCCCCTCATTCTGTCCTTGGCGGAGGTGTGGGGGATATGGGGTAGGGAGGCAGAGAGCAGGAGTCCCACTGACTTTAATCCCTGCTTCCTCAAACACCACCTCATCAGGCCCAGCTAGCACCTTCTCTCACCTGGACCGCCCCTCCCAGGCAAGAACCCCCTACCCAATCTTGTCTTGTGACTCTGACACTCTCCATATCACACTGCACACTGCAGCCAGGGACTCCTAACAGTGGGAGCCGCCCACCTCCTGAAAGCCCTCCCAGGCTCCAGGTAGCTCTCGGTCCCCAGCAGGTCAGTGCACCGACCTCCTCCTCGCTCTCAGAGCCCAGGCTTTCTCCAGCCTCTGCACCTTAGCATGCTCTGTTCCCTCTGGCCCACCTCTTTGCCCTTAACTCAGGTAGTGGGTTAGGGCAGCAGATGCTGTCAGTGCCACCAAGTGGAGCCCCAGGACTTTGGAGAAAGGGCCCCTGTGGGCTGAGAGCTCCCTCTCTGCAGCGCCTACTTCTGTCTGCCTGAAGATCCCCTCTGGCTGCTTTAAATTCAGCTGGCTCCCCATGCAAGCTGGAAGTGCTGGGGAGTCAACACCCCTACAAACGTCCTTCATCAGTCAGGCTCAGAAGCTGGTGATGACCACTCAGTCCTGGGGTGCTGGAACTCTACCCTGTCTCTCAGAGCACGCCCGGGCACACTGAGCTCAGCTACCCACAGGCAGCCAGGCCCCACGGATGTATCCTTTACTGGCTTCCTGTCCTGCCCCACTCCCTCTCGATGCTCACCTCCAGATAAACCACTCACACCCAAACTCAGTCCCAGGGTCAGCTTGTAGGGAGAGCTGTAGGTGAAGACAGATCTCCCATGGCAGGCATCACACCCGGGATACCCCACCTTCACAGCGCTGCACATAATTTGATACATACCATGCTTTACGATGGCTCTAGGAAGTCTGTCTCCCAGTAGATCCTAAACTCACTGAGGGAGCCTGTTCTGCTCCTCAAGGCATTCACAAGCCCCAGAACCCTGCCTGGCACCTGCGTGCGTGCTCAGTTGCTCAGTCACATTCGACTCTGCAACCCTATGGACCACCAGGCTCCTTTGTCCATGGGATTCTCCAGGCAAGAATACTGGAGTGGGTCGCCATTTCCTGCTCCAGGGGATCTTCCCAATCCAGGGATCTAACTGGGGTTAGATGTAATAGATATATGCATTGGCAGGTGGATTCTTTACCAGTGAGCCACCTGGGAAGCCTGGCACCTAGGAAATGCCCAATTATGACTTGATAAGGGAATGCACAGATTACCTGGGCCAGGATTAAATATGGTCTCATATTCTTTCTCTCTGTGTGATTTGGGGCAAGTAACAGAAGAACCTCTTGAAGCCCCAGTTCGTTCTGTGAAAAAAATGAAGCTAATAATGTTGGCAGCCAGAGAACCAGGAGAGACAATGGGCTTTCTGGAGAGACTTTCTGTTTGGGTGGGTTTTACCTGCTCCCTGTTCTTATGATGGATACGACACTAAAGTATCCCTGGACCAATCCACACCCATCTGATTGACATTGAGGGCAATTTTGCTCCTCTGAATGGGGTTCAGAGTCTGTACCCTAGTGATGGGGACAGTGCAGGATGTGGAGTGGGGACAAGGCCCAAAAGGGGAGCATGGGGGGCAGGAAACCCCCCCTCCTCAGGCAGAAGGTGGGAAGCCTGCCCACTTTCCATTCCTGTCCCTGGGTGCCCAGAAACACCCTCAGGCCAGAACGTATGGACCTCAGCGGCCCCGCCCGTGGCCCAGGACACATTCAGTGGCAGGAAAGCAGCACATTGGACTTATCCAGTGAACATAATCAAGTTTGACAGTTTGAGAAGTGACCAAAGGTCTGTGACATCTAATAATTTGCCAGTTTGCTCAGGCACCAGTTTGAATTACATCAGATTGGTGCAAGGGACTAATCATCACGCAGCTTGTGACCAACCTAGTCAACAGCCCGGCATCCACCCTGTGGATTGTAATGTTTTATTTATAGTTGTGTGTCTGGTGACTCTCATTAAGGGTCTGCAAGGATCTTTAGTGCAGCTAGTTCAGTAGGACTTCACTGCATTTTTACATTAATTTATATATGATTATAAAAGTACATATGTACACATATAAACTTGTACATATATCTGTATATATTTGTATTATAATAGCATTTTATTATGTACTATATTTCTATAATTATATATTTTTAAACCATTTTACTGTAGTAGGACACTGAGGATTTCTAAAGATCTCCCAACAGAAGTCTCTGTGACATTAAGGTTTACTCTATCTTTTAGAATCACCTAGCCTGACTTGAAACTGGAGGATCCTGTGTGCTCTTGGGTCCTCTGTGTAACTAGAAACAATTCTAATTACCCTTCCCTTGTCTGTTTTACTTATAAGTGTCCTTTATGTCAGAAATGTTCACTATTAACATTTTTTTCTCTACCATCTTTCTGACTGATGGTGCTACATAGGTAGGGTGGAGTGGACATCGATTGTTCCATCCTGTCAACATCCCCAACCTCTTTTAATAAACAGAACCATGATTTTTTTCTTAAGAACCCAAGTTTACTTGGGCCTGACCAATGAGGGCCAAAAAGAATCAATGAGAGAGCCAACATAAGAATAAAGCCAACATGGAAAGAAACTAGAACTGAGATATTGAGAAGGCCAAGTCCAGATAATATTATTGAACACCTGGATTGAGCCATGCCTGAAGCTGAACCTTTCCATTATCAGTTTCATAAGCCAATTATATCTCTATTTTGCTTAAACTAATTTGGGTTGGGTTTCTGTCTTTTGCAAAAACAGAGAATTCTGATCAGTACATAGATCCATCTCTAGCCTGGGCTTACAAGGGCCCCAAGAGGCTTTGGGAATTTAGGTAGAGGGCAATCAAGAGACCCAACAGTGGCTGCTGTCCACCAAAAAACCATTTATGATTTTTTCCTTCTCCCTAGGTTGTCCATAATCAAAAAGGCACACACTTCGGAGCCAGATAGATTCTGGTCCTGCCACATACTATCTGTGTGACTTTGGGAAACTTACTAAAGCCACCCGAACATGCAATAGTTTTATCTACATCTTAGGTTTTCCATGGGATTCAAGTGCATATGTAGAGAGCATTAAAATAGATTGTAGCAGACAGCTTACTCTCAGAAAGAGGTAGCTGATTATACTACTCACCAAACATCTTTTGAGCCCTTTTCAGGTGCCAGGCCCTGGCTAAGGGTTTTATAGACATCATTTCATTTGACCCTCCCACACGACCCTGGGAGGTGTGCCCTGCTCTGCTCCCCAAGTCCTACATATGAAGAATCATTAAATCTTCACACAGCTGAAGTGCAGGAGTTAAGGAGCATGGTCAAATCTGCATAGCTCTGTCCCCCAAGTCCACTCTGGGTGGCTGGATGCCATTGCCCCTCCAAACAGGGCAACCCCTGAGATGACAGGGAGGTGGGCTCCACTTGCCACAAGGCATAGGCAGAGAGCAGAATCCAGGCAACCAAATGGAACCAATCAAGATGTTGGAGAGGGTGAAGTGCAGAGTGAGGTGCAGAGCCAGGGCTCAGAGGACACCACACTCTGGTTTGCCAGCATTTCTGGGAAGGACAAGGCAACAGCCACGGCTGCCATGTTCTTCATCCTGAGAAAGCTTCTGGTTCCCCAGATGGGGACCTGGGCTCTGGAATGTCAGGGCAAACCCAGACAGTGCTGGTTCTCGTGGAATCTGGGAACCAATAAAACAATGACTGGAAAGCAATGATCTGAAAGATATTCTTGCTATAATTTTTCCACAGAAATATACTATGTAGCAAGCTAAGTAAATTCTTGGAAACCTGGAAACCCCCCAAAACTGGTAGAAGCAGCTTTTTTTTTTTTTTTTTACAATGAGATAGAGAAAAACCACATTTCTTGGGTTTAACTTTGTTCACACAAATTTTTTTTTAAGAAAATCTGGCATTAGTTAATCTAAGTATGAAACTGTCATTCTTGAAACTCTTTAAAAAGTTGCCTATAATTGTGTGGCTTGAAAAATTAATTTCTTTCCAGATGAGGAAACATGAAGCAGGTCTCCTAAGTGAAAATTATTGGCACCCCCCCCCAACTCCCATCCTCAGGAGGCAGATGGAACAATGGGCAGAGGAGGGGAGCCTTTGGACCTCAGCCAAACAAAAGGGCTGCCTGCAACTTGCCTAAAATAGAAAATAAAAGTTAGAACAGCTTCCCCCCTAGCGGGCCCCTCTTTGGAGCCCTCTGTGGAGTAGCAGGTACCTCACGGGGTGCTGCCCCAGAGTCTCCCTGAAGTACAGCGTCCCCAAAGCAGTAAAAGCAGAAGCTCCAGCCCCCCACCTGGGTCTCCTTCCCAGCTGGGGGTGCAGGTTCACCCACCAGAGTCACCTACGCACGGTGATGGCTTTTGCTTTGTTCTGCTGAAGAAATTCAAATCATGTTAATCTTTTGGTTCTTTTTACAGAACTCTGGAGAATGATACATGTTACAGGAGCTTTATTTGGAACGAGGCAAAAAATCTGCCTGCAATGCAGGAGACCTGGGTTCGATCCCTGGGTTGGGAAGATCCCCTGGAGATGGGAAAGGCTACCCCTTCCAGTATTCCTGCCTGGAGAATCCCTATGAACAGAGGAGCCTGGTGTACTACAGTCCATGGGGTCCCAAAGAGTCGGTCACGACCGAGCGATGAACACGTTCCGTTTTTTCTGGAGAGGTGAAGCGCCCTTCACTGTGGGGCGGCTCTGGCTCTGGAGTGGAGGACAAGGGTTCCAATCCCGGCTGTGCCATCTACTGTGCCGTGATCCCCGCTTCTCAGAACCACGTGTACAGCAGAGAGATGAGTCCTGGCTTGCGGGTGTGGTGTGAGGGTCAGCAACTAGGGTCAGCGAGCGCGGGTTTGCTCTGCCCGGCGCTTCCCGGCCTCGGCTTCCGCCTGGCTCAAAAGGCAGAGAATCTGCCTGTGATCCAGGACACCAGGTTCGATCCCTGGGTCGGGAAGTTCCTGTGGAGCAGGGCATGGCCACCCACGGCAGTGTTCTTGTGTGGAGAATCCCATGGACAGAGGAGCCTGGCGGCCCACAGTCCGCGGAGTCACAGAGTCGGACACCAGTGAGCGACTAACACACAGCGGCCGAGAGAAGGCGGTGGCCGGCTCCGCGCGCACAGCTCACCTGAGGGGCGGCCGGAGGGGGACTGAGGGGGCGGGACCGGGAGAGAGGGGCCCTTCACCCCGCCAGGCGCCTCACTGAGGTCCCGCAGCAGGCGGCCTCCCCGCCGCGCGCCCCTGGAGCACTCCAGGGTTCGCCTGGAGCCCGCACCGCCAAGTCACACCCTGCGACCGCGGCCGGCTGACGGTCGCCGCAAACAGGGGCTTTGTCTCCTTGTCGAGCTGGCTCCCCCGTCACCGCCCCCCGGTCACCCCCTCTCCCCAGTCACCCCCTCCCTCCCGGTCACCGCCCCCTCCCCCCAGTCACCCCCCCCCGTCACCGCCCCTCTCCCTGCCCCCTCCCCCCCAAGTCATCCCCGCCCCGCCCCCGAGGCGCACACAAAAGGCCGCGGGCCGGGGCACCCGGAGCCGCGGGCTTGTTTACCGGGCGGCCCGGCGCGGCGCGGCGCGGCGCCGCCACCTCCCGGCGGGAGCGGGCACTGCTCCCGGGCGCGGGCCCAGGACCGCGGGCCGATGACCCAACGCCGCAGGCATCTGGGGATAACCTTTCCCCTTTCTTTCCAAGACCAAATAAGGGGGCTCTTCCCTCTGCGCCGGGCCCGCGGCGGCGGGGCCGAGGGGCGTGGAGGGGCGGGTCCGCGGCCGCGGCCGCCGGGCTGCGGAACACCGGCCGCATTGTTCCCGCGGCGGCGGCCCCTCCTTCCCGGTCGGGCGGGCGGGCTCGGCCGCGGGCCGGGCAGCGCGCTCCCCACCCCACGGGCGCGCGGAGCCCGGCCGGCGGGGAGGGGGCACCCAGCCCCGCCGCAGCCGCGCCGAGCCCCTCCCCGCCCCACGCGGCGGAGGGCAGGCGCCCCGGGCCCGCCCCCGCCGCGCTCCCCGCGGACCCCCGCGCCGGACCGCGGCTCTCGGAGCGGGCGGGCCCCTGCGCCGGCGGCGGGCGCAGACCGAGGGGAGCCGGGTCCGGCTGCCAGGCCTCGGAACCCTGGCATCGCCCCCGAGGGAGGGAGTCATTGGTGGCTGACAGTGTTTGGTAACCACAGAAACCAAGATTTGACCTATATTTTTGAATATGGCCTCAACCCTAGTTTTCCTTCTAGAAATCAAAGGGAGTCTGACCTGACTTGCTGTTAATTTTCCTCTTGCTTTGTATTCCAGAATGCCACCCAGAAGGCTGGGCGAGTCGGGAGACCTCACCGGCTGGTTTGCTGGTGACTCGTGAGGGCGACAGTGCTCCAGGCCAAGAGGCAGGGACTGCCTCTCTCACTGCCTCCTGCCAACACCAGGTCCCCCTGCGACGCTGGGGACGTTTCTGGAGGGCAATTGGGTGATGTTTATTAGGATTTTAATATGCTTACCGTTTAACTGTTTCATTCCTCTTATAAGTTTTATCCTAAGTAGTTAGTGGGGATAGCTCAGCTGGTAAAGAATCCGCCTGCAGTGCGGGAGACCTAGGTTTAATCCCTGGGATGGAAAGATTCCCCGGAGAAGAGAATGGCTACCCACTCCAGGGTTCTGGCCTGGAGAATTCCATGGACTGTATAGTCCATGGGGTCGCAGAGAGTCGGACATGATGAGTGACTTTCACTTTGACTTTTTAAGTTTTATCCTACGTAGGTAATGGTGGGGAGGGGCTTCCTTGGTGGCTCAGAATGTAAAGACTCCTCCTACAATGAGGGAGGCCTGGGTTCCATCCCTGGATTGGGACGATCCGCTGGAGGAAGGCATGGCAACCCACTCTGGTCTTCTGAAGAATCCCCATGGACAGAGGAACCTGGCAGGCTACAGTCCATGGGGTTGCAAAGAGTCAGACAGGACTGAGTGATTAAGCACAGCAGCACAGGCGATGGTTGTCACAACCCCACTATGTGATGGCAAAAACAGTTGGTTTTAATTGAGCATTTACTATGTGCTGGAAACTTACAAAGTTTGACAAATACCTACTCATGACATTTCTCTGCAGTGGGTATTCTTAATACTCTTATTTTATAGAAAGGCAACCTGCAGTCAGAGGTTAGTTTTCCTCTCAAGAACAGCCAGCTGGGCAGTGGCAGAGCCAAGATGTATGCTTGGACTGTGGGGCTCCTGACTCCCTGCCCTTGCCCACAACACTGAATGTTTATCACTGGGGATTTGATTAATTTAGAGTACATCCGTATAAGGGAATACTCTCCAGCCACTTAAATATGATGTAGATTGGGAATAATTGGCATGGAAAAACGTCCATGACATGTTGTTGAGTGAAAACAGCTGGTCGCACAACAGCACGCAGAGCAGGGTTGCGCAGCTGGGCCAAAGGGCGCTGCTGGCGCTGCTCCGTGTGCTCACCTGGGGCTGGTGGGGCCGCGGGCAGCTCCCTTCACAGGTTATGTCCTCTGCATGTTGCTGAACCCTTTCTGGAAATGAATGTATGGGATTTTCCAGTAGAAAACTATTTCACTTTTGAAAAAAAAAAAAAAAGGATAAAGGAAACAACATTCTTCACACACACACACACACACACACACACAGAGGTGACCATGGTGGAGGCGCTGCTCAAATCCCACTTTCTCCAGAAAGCCTCCCCTGATCCCCAGAATTGGAAGTTACAGCTCCCCATACTCCTTACAAGTGAGAACTTGTGTCCAGACAGATATTCAGCCTCGTGAGCACGTACCAATGTCAGCAGCTAAACCGTAAATTCCGGAAGGGCGGTACAGATGGTCCAACTTTGTCAGTACGTCCCATAGTTTGTTGTGCGGCAATTTACCCATTGTGGGGTTCGAATACTTATCAATAGATTGGTATGAATTCATGACAGTGGAACAATCCACAGAAGAATTAATGGCACATTTAGTTGTTAGATAGCTGCTGCTTGGCACACAGTAGGTACTCCATAAATGAACATTGCTTCTTCTTTGGGGACCTCTGTGTACAGGTGATTAGCCGTCTATAACTGACAGACCGCTTGGGAGGAACTGACTCTGGTTCACTTAGCAGGAAAGGAAAACTCTTGGAATTGATGGGAAGGCAGGGGAAAGAGGCTTGGAAGCTGGGCAGAAACAAAGGAAATCAGGCAGAAGGAAGACCTGGGTTAGGTCATGTCAGGGCTCCCTGGGCACTGTCACCCCCCAAGAAGATACTCCTGCTATGGCAGAGGCTGCTGCAGGAAGGGGGTTCTGTCTCACCCCTTCATCTCAGATCACTTTCTCCAGATTCAGAGCCTCAGATGGGATCAGCGGGCTCAGCCTTGGTGATGCACTTAGTGCCTAGCGATGGGTTGGTAAAATTTTAACAGTCTCTTCTCCAGTGGGAAAAACTCTGATCTGTGGCAACTTGCTGACTTCCGTGGTGTCAAAATTCCCACCATGACTGATTTTTATCCGACAACCTCTTAACACTCAAAAGACTCCTGAGAATTTAGGAATCTTGGTTCTGGTGGGCTGGTGAATCTCCCTCCAGCACAGTCCTGCCTGTGCTCTGTCAACTGAGGTTCCCATGGTGGGGCATCCCCACCATGAGAAGGATGGAGGTACGGTGCCAGGCAGCCCTAAAGAAAATGGCAGGTATCCATAGGCCAGAGCAATCCAGGGCGCTAACCCATGCATAGGTCAATGTGCTGTGTGCTCTATGGTCAAGAGCAGCTTTTAGGGTAATACCCAAAGGAAGGTGAATGATGGAACTTACAAAGATGGCGGGGGAAGATGTTTAGAGGCAGAGACGGGTTGTGGAAGAGATGTCTAGATCTGTTCCCTTGAGGTCTCACAGAGCCCCTGCTGTGCTTGTAATGACGGCTGTCCAAGAACTAAGAGAGAGTGCGAGTGAAGCCTCTCAGTCGTGTCCGACTCTTTGCAACCCCATGGGCTGTAGCCTACCAGTCTCCTCCATCCATGGAATTTTCCAAGCAAGAGTACTGGAGTGGGTTGCCATTTCCTTCTCCAGGGGATCGTCCCGACCTGGCGATCGAACCTGGGTCTCCCACATTCGCAGGCAGACACTTTACCGTCTGAGCCACCAGGGAAGTTCAAGAACCAAGACCCAGCCCCAAATTATCCAGTAAGCAGTCATGAAGCAGTGAAACCTTCTCCTGGAGGGGTTTACCCCTTTACCAAGCCTCACGTCCAAGGGCAAGAATAATTACCAAGACTGCTATGGTGGACAGAGAGCATCCTGTGTGTGCCAGGCACTGTGCTGAACTTAGTCCTTTGTCTAGGTAGCTTTTCCAAGGATAGATCATTAATTAAACAATCCTACCAGAGTTTGATTTCTTGTGCTCAAGATTTCCTGAACAGTCAGTCCACTGGGTCCCCTTTATGGCAAGGGCCTCATGTCAAGCACGCCACATGGTCTCTTGGAAGCCCGTCTCTCTTGATGAAAGGAAGGAAGAAGCAGCTCCACTTCCCCCTTCTTGGGTTGGGGTGTGGGTTCTGTCAGCTCAGTCTTCTCCAAAGAGGCCCTCTTTACAGATCTCTAATATCCAATAGCTCAGTCCTTCTAGACTCTCAAGTGGCTTCCAGTTTTGAGAGTCATGTGTCTGGTTTTGTGCTCATTACTGAGGAATACAGCCTCCATGGACCTCTGGGCCTCAGCTGCAAGTTACAACAATGTAGCAGCCTGCAAGAACTTACCAAGGGCTCCCAGGTGGATCAGCCAGTAAAGAATCCTTGCCTTCAATCCCTAGATCAGGAAGATCCCCTGGTGGAGGGCGTGGCAACTGAGTGATAATTATAGGAGTCCTGGGCTGCTGATAATTTGCTAAATTGTACACTTAGAATTTCAGCATCTTTCTCTATGTGAATTTATAAAAATACAGACCAAAAACATTTGAAAATTTATATATTCATTACCACATGAGAGTTGGAAGGCATGGGTAGAAAGGGGAATGGATTAACTCTTGGATAAATAGTGCAATACATGTGTTTGAATCAGGCTTCCCTGGTGGATCAGATGGTAAAGAATCCCGCCTGCAATGCAGGAGACCTGGGTTCAATCCCTGGGTCAGGAAGATCCCCTGGAGAAGGGAATGGCAACCCTCTCCAGCATTCCTGCCTGGAGAATCCCATGAACGGAGGAGCCTAGTGGGCTGCAGTCCATGGGGGTCACAAAGAGTTGGGCAGGAGTGAGTGGCTAACACAGTTTCAATCATGATCTGGGATCTTAAAGGATTAGCCAAGTTCCTGTGTGGTGGTGGGGGTGGGTGGGGACTGATGTGAGCCTGGGAGTGAACCCAAGGGCAGGGAGGGGACAGTGACCTCGGCTGGTGGAGGTAAGATGAAATGGAGCCAGCCTGTCTCACAGCCTGGCCACGTTCAGTCAGTGTCCACACTGCCTCCTCTGAAGTCTTTCCGGTCAGTGTCCACACTGCCTCCTCTGAAGTCTTTCCGGTCAGTGTCCACACTGCCTCCTCTGAAGTCTTTCCGCCAGGGTGGTAACAGCTGTTGAAGAGGCCCCTCCATGAGGCTGTGCTTCTCTGCTCTCCACCTCTGCTGCTGTGTCTCACAAGCTCCTGGAGGGGAAGCTCAGTCGTCAGCCATTAGCCATGACCTGTGCTCTTCTTCCAGACGCCTGTCCACTCTTGAAATCTAGTCTGCATCAGTCAGTTTGGGACAGGTCCCGCCTGGGTAACAAACAGTCCCCAAACCTCAGGGGCACAAAAGAAAAAGGAATTATCTCCCAATCGTGCTTATCCGCACTGTTGGCGTCTGGGGGCTCTGGCCCGCATCAGTCAGCCTCACTCCAGGACACAGGTCAGCAGAGGAGCTGCAGCTGATGCTGCCAGCTGCATGACCGAGGCGAAGAGCTTGGCTTGTGGTTTGCTGGCTCTTAAAGCTCCTGCCTGGAAGTGACACGCTTCATCTTCACTCATGTTTTATCAGCAAAAACAAGTTACATAGCTAACCCCGTGTCACAAGGCAAGTCATGGGGCCAACTCCAATCCTATCATCACCTCGGAAAGAATGAAGAGCACTACTCGCCAGCCCAGAGCCTCCTGCAAGTCCTGTCAAGCGCCATCTGGGCCAGCAGAGACGGGGCAGAGCCCAGAAATGGAGTGAATGTTTGGGGTCAAAAAAGAACCAAGGAGAAAGTCATGCCTGCAGGAGGTGATGACAGGGTCCAGCGGGTCGCTGAGAGGAGGGGTCTGAGAGCCGTGGCTTGGGCAAGTGGGTGGGGATGAAAGAACGCGTTATGAATCCAGGCGGGATAAGAGATGAATGAGGACATTCTCATTATCACACTCTTGGCGCTTTTCTGGATTCCCAACAATGGGGCTTTCATTGTTGGTTTAGTGAATTCAGCTTGGAACCTCGAGGCAGGACTTCTGTTTGCGGAGAGCTTGGTAAACCTCTTGGGCTCAGGGAGGAAACAGTGGCTTTTCTGCAGGACTCCATGCACCACCCTCTCCAGCCCTTCCAGACATGCCGGAGCCCTCGGGGGTGTCCACCTCCTTTTCCCTTAGAAACAAGTCCTAATGCATCCTTGAAGTACTTGTATGGGTCCCTTTATTTAAAAAATAGTATGAAACTTCCAAATACCCAAAAGTAGAGAGACTAGCACAGGGAACCCCCTACACACATTCTGTGAGTGCAGTTGCAGTTATGTAACAGGATCACCATGCTAAACCCCAGGGAAACCTGGCTCATCCAGTCTGCACAGTAGGCTGCGTTATTGGTCCCATTTTACAGATGAGGAAGTGGAGACTCAGAGACTTGGTCCAGGACACCAGCTGGTGAGGACAGAGCTGATGCCCCACCCTTTGTGGCAGGGCGATGGGAACCTCAGGGGTGATGGGGGCTTGAGTGGAGGCCATGGTGGGGAAGGAGGCATATCGTTCTTAGCCCAGGGCAGGGCGCTATGTGAGCTTGGCTCCCCTGCCAGCCTGCTTTGTTCTGGGCTGCTCAGTTATCAGGGGCTGGAAGAGGAAGCAAAATATGAAAGATCAAAAGGGCCCTTATTCCCCGAGAAGGCATCACCATGAACTGGAGTAGTGTGGGCCCTTGGACAACCATTCAGCCATCTACTCTTTTGTTCATTCACCCAGGAACTGTTTACTGAGCGCTCCCTCTGTGCCAGGGAACACAAAGATGAGGGAGTCAGCCTGGAATCATGCCTCCCAGAGGAGAATCCTCCCTATCTAGCTGGTTAACTGATCTCAAATGATGTCATTGGAGCCTTTGTTTCCTCACCTGTGAAATGGGGCATGTTAACAGTTCCTATAGAGGGAAACTGCATGAAGATTAATGAGTTCATGCACATGGATGACTGGGACCCGTTAGCATCTTCCTTGCCCATGGACGGGGTAACTTTGAAAATATTGAATAACCCAGATGGCACAGGCACCAACCAATCAGAGGGACATCTGACCGATAAGAGCTGGGTTGGCCACTGGACTATTGTGTTTTCATTAGTCAATGTTTGGGGAGCCCCAGTGGCTGGTTGCCATGATCTAACGAGTGACGATTGCCCAGAGTTGGCTGGCTGAGGCCCACCTCTGTACTCTTGGTCACCAGGGGCTGGGAAGCACATGTGGATGGATCCCATGCCTAACTCCCATACCCCTCCCCCCAACGCCCCACTCTTGTAAATGTAGGGCCAAGAATATTTGGAAGTAACACAAGAATATAGAATAACCAGATCCTCATCTTGTGACTAATGCCTATGTCTTTTGCTTCTGTGGGTGCCTACAGGAGATGGGAGAACACCTTGCTCCTTTCTTCTTGGGGTCATGAGCCCTTGTCTTGCCTTCAGATTCCCACAGGAGAAAGAGTCAGTCCCAGTGTACCTGCTGGAAGGGTGGACGTGTAACCAAGAGTTTCCCCTGGCCGCTGTTAGGAACCCACCTGCAATAAATTAATTTGTTCTGCACTAGTTACAGACATGTTATAAAGCTTCATCTCTTAAAGAGGCAGCAAAAGTCTTTTAATATTAATGAAGATGACCCTGGAAAAAAAAAATCTCTAGAAAGGTTTTTTTCTTCTGGAACGTTAGGCTCTCCACATTTCCTTACCCGGTGAAGACCCTCTGCTCTTCTACTTGGTTAAAAACCAATTCGTTCCCATGTTTGTGAGGTTATGTGTTTAGACCACGTGCAAGAAACCAGACAAAGGCTGGAATTGGAATTGAGATTGGACTGGGGAGCAAAAAAATCTGCCAGCTCTGTTTGGAGAAACCCACATGGAAAGATAAATTGCAGTGAGAAACTCTGACAGTCATGTGAAGTATTAATGCATCATCGTGAAGTATTTTAAAGCACGTTTCTCAAAAGCATTTCTCCCATTCTGCTACCAGAAAATGGAGACATTCACACAGGGGGATCGGGGTCGTATGGAGTGGTGCGGGGTGAAGGGTGGGGTAAGCCATCTCTCCCCCTAAGAAGCTCACCGGCTTTTAGAAATGCTAATGAAGTATGTGACACATGACTCTCTGAAGATGCTATTATTACACCTAGGGTACAGATAAGAGACTGAATCATCAAAAAAAAATTTCAGTGATCTGCCTGGTGTCAGCTGAGAAGTCACTGGTAACAGCTTGAAGGATCCCGCTGCTTTACTGATGTGAAATTACGGTCACCCCAGGCCAAGGGTAACAGGCAAGAAGGGGAGGAGGTAGCTTCCTAATCTCCAACCTTTCTCCACCATCGGCAGGGCAGGGAAGCAGTGGGAAGGCCTCCACTCCTGCGCCTGAACCCAAGCCCACCTGCTGTTGGCTGCCTACCAGTGGGGGAGGGACGGGGACACATTCCCTATTCCCATCCACATTCCCATCCCATGCGGATGGCAGGCAGCATAGCTCCCGGGCTGCAGTGGGGGCCGCTTCCTCCAAGTGACCTCAGACGCCTACGCCTCCCAAGTATTGGCCCTGAGAGGCTTGTGGAGCTGGTGGGGACACTGGGCTGATTTGCACTGTTGCCCTTTCCAGTTCAGACCCCCTGTTGAGGCCAGGAGCCCGGACGAGCCGCTTTCCCTAAAGACTGCCAAGTGTTTGCAGCCACATCACTCATACTGGTTTGAACTCAGACTAAGACAGAGACCACAGTCTGGGTGGCCTGGACACGGCGGTGGACCTGAAGATATATATTGCCATTTCAAAAATGGGAGTGATTTTATGTTTTTAGGAGGTGGAGGCCTAAGTGGATCTTTGGGAAGGTGTTACTTAGGTTCTGGAAAAGCCATTTAAACAAGCACTCAAACATTTAGGGATACAAATATCTGAGCATCTGCCCCGTGCAAGAGCAGGGTCTTGAGAACAGGAGATGCAAACCACAGATGCAACCTGTCATATGATGGGTTGGCCTTGCCCAGTGTTTTACATGAGTTCACATTTTAAAAGCCGAATCTCCTATTAAAAAAACTGAAAAGCTAGTGTCACTGCCCCTGCATTCTT
This sequence comes from Bubalus kerabau, assembly GCF_029407905.1. Classification (NCBI taxonomy): domain Eukaryota; kingdom Metazoa; phylum Chordata; class Mammalia; order Artiodactyla; family Bovidae; genus Bubalus; species Bubalus kerabau. The sequence goes on along the minus strand of NC_073642.1, from coordinate 8,377,165 downwards.
GTGGGGTCCCAGCCACCGCTTTGAATGGGGGATGCCCTCTTCCATGCTCCTCTGCCCCTATGGCACCCACATTACCCATGGCCCCCAGCACAGAGGATTTCCCTTGTGGCTCAGCTGGTAAAGAATCTGCCTGCAATGCGTAAGACCTAGGTTCAATCCCTGGGTTGGGAAGATCCCCTGGAGAAGGGAAAGGCTACCCACTCCAGTATTCTGGCCTGCAGAATTCCATGGACTGTATAGTCTGTGAGGTTGCAAAGAGTCGGACATGACTGAGCGACCTTCACTTTCACTTTCACCCAGCACAGAAACTGAGCATCAACTATCACTTACCACTTCATTTGCATCACTGCTTTTATTACAGCTGTGTGCTGTGCTTAGTCGCTCAGTCGTGTCCGACTCTTTGCGACTCCATGGACTGTAGCCCACCAGGCTCCACTGTCCATGGGATTCTCCAGGCAAGAATACTGGAGTGGGTTGCCATCCCCTCCTCCAGGGGATCTTCCCAACCCAGGGATCGAACCTGGGTCTCCCAAACTGCAGGCAGATTCTTTACAGTCTGAGCCACCAGGGAAGCCCAAGAATACTGGAGTGGGTAGCCTTTCCTACTCCAGGGGAACTTCCTGACCTGGAAATCGAACCATGGTCTCCTGCACTGCAAGCAGATTCTTTACCAGCTGAGCTACCTTTTCTCAGTACCCGGGCCTCTATCAGACAAGAAAAAAAAGAGCTAAACATGTTGATGCTGCCGCCCCTCCTTGGAGACATTTGAGTTTGCATACAGAGCATTGCCCCTTCTGAAGGCCTGATGCCAGCGAGGTTTCCTTTGGATAATATTTTTCCTAAGGAAAGATCTGGACCACCTGTGGCATCCAACTGCTGTTTGTTTTTTAAAAAAATGTTAATATTAAAGCTAATATTTATTGAGCACTTACTCTGTGCCTGGCGATTTTCCAAGCTCTTTACATGAATGAACTTACATAATTCTCTCAAGAATATGTAGTAAATACAATCATTACTATTTTATAGATGAAGAAACAGAAGCATAGAGAGCTTGAGCAAATCCCCCCGCGTCTCTCAGTGAGAAGGCAGCAGAGCCAGGGTCAAACACGAGCCGGCAGGTCTCGGGGGTGGTGCAGTAACCACTGTGCTACCCTGCCTGTGTGTGCTCCGAGTGGCTTCCCCGGAGCAGTCTTCACAGGTTGGTTTGTCAGGGTTGGCTGGACCGTGCCACAGCAGGAACCCTCAAATCTCAGTAGCTTAAAGCAACAGAAGTTTATTTCTTGCTTGTGCTACATGATCACTGAGGGTCAGCTGACATGTCAGTCATCTAGACAGACAGGCTGACCCGTCTGGAACACTTCCAGTTGCCATGGCAGAGGGGAAAGAGCACCGCAGTTGTGCCTCAGCTCACAAAAGGCCTTCTCTAGGAAGTGGACTTGATCACTTCTGCTCACATTTTATTGGCCAAAGCAAGGCCATTTCCAAGGGACCTGGGGAGTGCAATTCTCACACAGAGAGAGAGGGACTGGTGGCCTCCCCAGTCTGCAAGGGAGACACCCGTGAGCTGCCGCAGGGCCCCGGAGGACAGAGCCTGGCAGAGTTAGGACTGCTAACCCCTGGATGGCTCTGATGGCTTCGGGAACCCTGGGAGGCCCACCCATCAGACAACTGGGGCAGAAAGGTGTGCGCTCCTCTCCCCAGGGCCTTTGCGTAGCTGTTCCCTCTGCCCGACCTGTCTTCCCCACCTCACCGCACCCCTACACCCGCCCAGGGCCTGTACACCCTCTGTCTCAACAGGCAGGTTAGCTCCACTGGGAAGCCTCCCTCACACCCGCGACTGGATTAGGCCCTCTTGTTATTCTCCTCCATGGCACCCCATGGTTCTGCTTTTCAGCACTCGCTAAGGATTATCACTGCGTGGTGATTTGTGTGGTAATGTGATTTGTGCTTGTCTTCTGTAAAAGCATGGGAGTGCCCTGAGGGCTGGCTCTAAGCCTGTCTCTCCCACCTTTGTGCCTCCAGTACCCCCTTTGGCCCAGGACGGGGTACATTCCCAAGTCTCCCCTTCATACCAACTGAATGCATGACTGGGATATGCCCTGGGATGGGTACAGCTGGACAGTGGGGCTGTGAGCCGACAGGAGGGTCCCCTTTGAGAACTAGATTAGGGGGGATTTCCAGGGGTTCTGAGGTCCTGTAGTTGAGGAGGAGTCAAGACAGGAAAGAATCCACGGAAAGGCGAGCGCTGTCATTTTAGGGTCCCCCAGAAACAGAACATGAGCCAAGGATCAGAAGCAGGTAATGCAAGTAAGAGGGGATTCCTGGGATCCTCGCAGGGATGGGAGGGTGGGGAAGTGAGGCAAGGATAGGACCAGCCAGTGCGTCATCAAGTTGCTACTGTGGAGTGCTCTGTGCTGCGTGCTTACTTGCTCAGTCACGTCCGACTCTTTGCAACTCTTTGGACTGTAGCCCTCCAGGGTCCTCTGTCCATGGGATTTTTCAGGCAAGAACACTGGAATGGGTAGCCATTTCCTTCTCCAGGGGATCTTACCAACCCAGGGATCAAACCCACGTTTCCTGAATCTCCTGCATTGCAGGCGAATTCTTTACCCACTGAGCTATGAGTGGTGAAACACACAAGGCTGAGTTAGCCCAACTGTGGGGTGGGGAGCTGGGTATTGATACACCAACTCCAGCTGCTCCCAGGGCCTGCTGAATGGACAGCAAAACTGGCTCTTGCAGCAAAAAGAAAACCTCAGACAGAAATGCAGATGCCTGCAGTTGGGAGAAGCAGAGGATATGGGCAGGACATAGGCAGCATCTGCTTCACTAAGAAACAGCAAATTCACCTTGTCCTCCCTGTGGCATCTTCCATAATGGTGAGAGCTTAGGCTCTGACTCCAACATCCTTAAAACATTTTTCAGATTTTCTGGCCCTCTAGGAGTGGGCTGAGAAGTCCTTGCCATAGTCTCAGGCTGGTACTGGGGAAAATTTGTTTATTGCTTGGCCATATCTCTACTGCTCTTTCATCCATCATTCACCATTTTGTTGAATAGAATTTCAGACATTTATCTGGTCTCTTCTGTCTGGCAGGCACTGAGCTAGAGGCTGGGGTACAAAATCAGATAAAACACAGCTTCTGCTCTGTAGTACCTTATTACCAGGATTTGGAGAGGTGCTAATGCCAAACAAGATACTGTGTTAAGTAAGTCTGGAAAGCTTTACAAAGTATCACCTCTTCTTAGATAATCACAAAGTGCATGGACATATTAAAGGCTTTGAGAAGGATGGCAGAGAGGAAATCTGCTTAACTATTTCGCCCAGGATTTTCCAGACTTATTTGACATTGAAACCCTTTTATGCCAAATTGCCTGTATTAGCAATTTCTAATTTCTGTTCCAAGGAACTCAAATTCTGTGAACACACTTTGAGAAAGCTATTGGATTTTCATTCAATCCACTGAAGGCCCGAACAGAAGAAGAAAAGGCTGAGGAAGGGAGAATTCAGTTTCCAGTCTCCTAACTGAGGCACTGATCTTCTGCCTTTGGACTGGAATGTACACCATCAGTTCTCTCAGGCCTCCAACTTGCTGACCTCAGATCTGGGAACTTCTCAGCTTCCATATTGCAGAGAAATTTATTATAAGGAATTGCCAATTCCTCAAAATTAATCATATATATATGTACACACACACACACACACGTACTTGTATGATTGTATAAATACATTTCCTATGGGTTCTGTTACTCTGGGGAACCCTGACTAATAGAGATTTTGGTACAGATTTTTGGTAGGAAGGTCCGCAGGGCCTCATAGTCTATAGGCTGCTTGTGAATGAATAGCTATGACAGAAACCTCAAAGCCTTCATATTAATTTCCTGCTCTGGGATATAACTACCATCTCCTCCTTGTTCTTTGTTCTGAGAAACATGTAAATTGTACATTCACTAAGAACATTATTTATAAATTCCAATGGGAAAAGGTCCAAATAGTGGAAACACCGATATAGTAATTACACTTAGTTTTCAGGCTAATTTTATTGCAAAATTTCCCCTTAAATTATGCTTCTTGACTTTGCCCATAATCATTATGAGTTAAGCATTAATAGGAAATCAGTATGGCTCTTTAATGAATCAACAGTGCATGACCAAGAAGTATGCAAGTTGGTGTTTATTTTGAGATCAAAGGGAGAACAATCAAGCTCAGAGATACTTGTTTTCTAGAAAAGTCAGACTCTTGTGTGTTAGGGGGATGAGAATCTTAATTTAACAGTTTTCTCCTGATTGTCCTGTTTATTCCCACCACTAATCTGAATCTATAAGTAGATTTTAAATACTGCCCTCCTGGCTATTTAGTACACAGTCAATTATGTACTTTTAATTAGGAAATTTCCAAAGAGCCTCGTTCCGTTTTACCCTTGCAGCCAAACAACAGAGGGTGTGGCCTTTCCACAAAGAATGACTTTCTGTAATTCATATCCAAGAAAAGACACAGATACAGGAAGAAACTAAGATGTGTCTCTGACTTGAGGGAAAATCAGGCTTAAAAGGTAATAATTTCTCCCCAGAACTTTACAAAGATGTATGCTAACTACATAATATAGTGTGAGGCCACAGCCTGGCCAAATACCTGACCACAGATCTGGTCCCTGCAATCGCTCCTTACTTCCCGTGTGCTTTCTACTTCTACCAAAAAGAGTTCTGCAGAAACCTGGTTGCTGAATTACTGTCATGTGGACAAGACCCCATCTAGTGGTTAACAGGACAATTGCAAAAACAGCTTCACAGATCCCGAGCCAAACTGTTCCCAAACTGGGCATCGGATCTAAGTTATCTATGCCAGTGGTTCTTGGACTTTGCTACACATTAAAAATCACCCCGGGAGCCTGGAAAAACCCGATGCACAGGCAATGCTCACACCAAGTAAATCAGAGTCTCTGGGAGTGGGACATAGGCATCAGCACTGCAGTGAGAACAGTGGTCTTTGTAAACTGAAAGCATGCATTAATGCATTAATAGGTAGGAAAACCTGCTGCAGTAATTTCATATCACACGTTTCATTTAAAAATATTTCATATATACAGGTTTCTTTTTTCTTTCTTTTTATCTAAAACTGGATCATTTTAAAAAATGCAATCAACATGCAACATTCCAAGCAGGTTACAGATACAGATGTGATCAGAGGCTTGGTTTCCAACACCAGCTCCACCATACACCTGCTGTGTGACCTGTTGTTGCTACATCAATAAACTAGGACTGATGGGGACACAGCCTCATTGGCCCTGATGTTTCCATGTGAATCACTTACAACTGAGCCTACTGTGTAATAAATGTTAATACATGTATGTTCAGTCCAGTTCAGTCTCTGTTGTATCTGACTCTTTGTGACCCCATGGACTGCAGCATGCCAGACTTCCCCATCCATCACCAACTCCCGGGGCTTGTCAAAGTCATGTCCATTGACTAGGTGATGCCATCCAACCATCTCATCCTCCGTCATTCCCTTCTGCCTTCAATCTTTCCCAGTATAAGGATCTTTTCTAATGAGTCGGCTCTTTGCATCAGGTGGCCAAAGTATTGAAATTTCAGCATCAGTCCTTCCAATGAATATTCAGGACTGATTTCCTTTAGGATGGACTGGTTGGATCTCCTTGCTGTCCAAGGGACTCTCAAGAGTCTTCTCCAGCACCACAGTATTTCAAAGGGATCAATTCTTTGGTGCTCAGCCTTCTTCATGGTCCAACTCTCACACCCAAACATGACTTACTGGAAAAACCATAGCTTTGACTATACAGGCTTCCATGATAGTTCAGTTGATAAAGAATCCACCTGCAATGCAGGAGATCTTGGTTCAATTCCTGGGTTGGGAAGATCCGCTGGAGAAAGGATAGGATACCCACTGCAGTACTGTTGGGCTTCTCTTGCACCCCAGCTGGTAAAGAATTCGCCTGCAATGTGGGAGACCTGGGTTCATTCCCTGGGTTGGGAAGATCCCCTGGAGAAGGAAATGGCAACCCACTCCAGTATTCTGGCCTGGAGAATTCCATGAGCTATCCATGGAGTCGCAGATAGTCAGACACGACTGAGCAACTTTCACTTTCACTATACAGACCTTTGTTGGTAATGTCTCCACTTTTTAATATGCGGTCTAGGTTTGTCATAGCTTTTCTTCCAAGGAGGAAGCATCTTTTAATTTCATGGATGCAATCACCATCTGCGGTGATTTTGGAGCCCAAGAAAATGTATGTTACTAAGTGTCTGTAATATTTCTTTTCAGTTTGCTTTTTCAATTTAAATATAATTCATATAATTCATACAATAGATCTAAACTATTCTTCAACAACTGCAAGATGCCCTCTGTGAATATAGGTTCTTTGAAGTTTAACATCCACCAAATGAATTTGCTGGATTCAAGATATATATATATTTGACATTTTAACTGATGCTGCCAGTTAGCTTCCTTTACCAAAAGGAAGTAATTCACCCACCTAGTAGCATAGTATTAGATGGTCTGTTTCCTCTCTGCCTTCATGAACACAGAACGTGCTTCTGAAGCCTTTCAATTCTTACCAGTGTGAATGGTGGGGAAAAATGTGATCATGTTGGTATGAACTGTAAGTTCTCTGTCTACTAGAGAGTCTGGAGAGATGTTCAGGGTTTTGTTGGCCATTCTAATTTCCTTTTCCTTGTATTGCCAGTCATACTCTTTGCTCATGTTTCTACTAGGTTGAAGTTTTTTAAAAAATTCAATTGCATGAGCTCCTTGTATTAATATTTTAGGGACATTCACTTATGAGTGGAGAAAGTTGCAAATACTTTCTCCAATTGGTTTTTGCCTTTTAACTTTTTGTACTCAAACTCATGAGTCTTTTTTTTCTCTTATGTATTCTAGATTGCCTGTATGCCTAAGTACTTCTCCCTTCCCTAATTTTGAGGCTACTCAAGTTTCGTCTTAAATTGACTCTATTACTTTTTGTTTTATGTTTCAAGTTGTAATCCATTCATAATGATTTTACTCATGGTTGGAGGTGGGATTTTTTGCAGATCAATAGCCAGTTATGCCAATTGCGTTAATTAAATAAACCATCTTCTCTGCATGGAGTGAAAAAGCTTTTTTTTCATGTGGTAGCTTTTAACATATACACAGATCTTTTTGGCTTTTTGGTCTTCTGATCTGTAAGCTTATTTGTGAGCCAAACTATACAGTTTAAAAAAATTAGTACATTTGCATTTTGGAAAGTAATACCTGGTAAGGAAATCCTACCTTAATATTATTTTTTTTGAAATTAAAGCTTTTTATTGTCAATTCTAAAACATTTAGAATTTTTAAAATAGAAGTGCTAAAACACTTTTGTACAACTCTAGAAAACACCACTGATACTCTGATTAGAATTAGCTTAAGGTAAATATTTCTTTGAAAATCACTGACACATTAATGATGATTAATTCTTCCCACCCAAGGCCATAGTGTGTCTCATGATTTGTTCAGATATTGTCTTTATGCCTTTAACAAAATGTTATGTCTTTCTTCAGGGAAGTCTCATAGTTTTTGGCAAATTTTTTTATGATAAAATAAGGTAAAACCCATAATGCATTTAGCCCAGTCATCTAGCATATAGGAATTATTTAAAATGTCATTTTTATTATTATTTATTCTCATTAATAAAATCTATCTTTCTATGATTTTATTCTCACAAAAATCATAGAAAAGACAAGGCTTAAAAAACTCCTAACTAATGAACACAAATGGATCCTCAGTCTCTCTAAAAATGTCAAGAATTGAACTATAGACTCATTGTAATCAGAATGAAAGTTCCAAATTGTGTGTGTGTGTGTGTGTGTGTGTGTGTGTGTAGGTATAGGTCTATGATTGTGTGTAAATTCACAAATTGATTGCAAAATTTATATAGCAATAGCCCAAAATAGCCAAGCTAAACTTGAAGAAAAAGAACAAAATAGAGGACTTACACTAAAGCAATATCACACCTTGTTATAAAGCTCAATCATTAAGACAATGTGGCACTGGGGACAGATTAGACAAATGATCAATGAAACAGAACAGAGAGTCTAGAAGTAAACACACACGCTCAGTTTGTGACAAGAGTGACGTTTTTGTCATCAGAGCAATGGGAAAGGATGATCATTTCAGTAAACAGGGCTGGGTCAACTGGAAATCAATATGGGCAAAATTTATGCTGATTTCTATAAACACTTACATGAAAAATCGATTTGAGATGGATTGTGGATCTAAATGTGGAAGGTAAAACAACAAGGCATGTAAAAGATATTTAGGAGAGTAACTTCATGGTCTTGGAATAGTCAAAGATTTCTTATACAGGACACAAAAACACAAAACCTAAAATAAAAGATCAATAAATTGATCTATATTTAGATTAAGAACTTCTATTTATCAAAGGACACTGTTGGTTCAAAATAAGACACTCAATCAGTGTAACATACCATATTATACCATAATATACCGTGTGTGCTGTGCTTAGTCACTCAGTCGTGTCTGACTGTTTTCAACCCCATGCACTGTAGCCCACCAGGTTCCTCTGTCCATGGGGATTCTCCAGGCAAGATCATGAGTGGGTTGCCATGCCCTCCTCCAGGGGATCTTCCCAACCCAGAGATCGAATCTAGGTCTCCTGCATTGCAGGCAGATTCTTTGTCATCTGAGTCACCAAGGAAGCCCAGTATACCATATTAATAGAATCAAAAATAAAATAGCATGATTATCTCAATAGATGCAGAGAAAATATTAGAAAAAATCCAACACTTCTCATAATAAAAATGCTCAACAAACTAGAAAAAGAAGGGAATTGTCTCATTCTCATAAAAAGCATCTATGAAAATCTCACAGCTTATGTTATGCTTAATGTAGGAAGACTTAATGATGAAGTGCTGTGATATGGAACAAGGCAAGAACGTCTGCTCTCATCACTTCTATTCAGCATTGTTCTGGAGGTTCTAGCCAGGACAATTAGAAAGATAGTGAAATAAAATGCACCCAGATTGGAAAGCAAGAAGTAAAATTATCTTTTTGCTTTTGCAGATGACATGGTCTTGTACATAGAAAATCTTAAGGAGTCCATACCAAGGAAACTTCCTAGAGATAATAAATGGCTTCAGCAAGGCTGTGGGGTATAGGATCAACATATGCAACTCAGTGTATTTCTATATACTAGCAATGACTAATCTAGAAACAAAATTAAGAAACCAACTCCATCTACAAAAATAGCATCACAGGGAATAACATACTTGGGATTAAACTTAACAAGAGAGATATAAAATTTGCATACTGTTAACTACAAAATTTCATTGAAAGAAACTACAGAAGACCTAAATAAAAGGATAGACATCCTATGTTAATCAACTGGATTACTTAATATTGTTAAGAGGGCAATACTTCTCAATTGATCAACAAATTCTACACAATCCCTATCAAAATCTTAGCTGTGTTTTGAAACAATTGATAAAATGATAAAAAATTTGACATAGAAATGCAAGGGATGCAGAATAGCCTGAACAATCTTGAAAAAGAAAAACAAAGCTATAGGAATTAAGACAACATGGTACTCCAAAAGGACAGCCATAAAGGTCAATGAAATAGAACCGAGTCCAGAAATAAATTCTTATATTTTTGGATCAAGGATTCCAAGACAATTCAATGGAAAAATTGATAGTCTTTTCAACAAATAGTGAGGGGACAGCTGAATATCCATATGCAAAGGAATGAAATTGGATCCCTAGCTCATACTATGTCCCCCAAATTCACTCAAAATGGATCATAGATCAAAGCTAAAACTATAAAACTCTTAGGAGGAAACACAGGTGCACACCTTTATGACCTTGGATTAGGTGGTATTTTCCTAGATATGATACCACAACACAAGCAACCAAAGAAAAAATAGATAAATTACAAAATAAATAAATTAGATACATAAAATAGATAAATTTACAAAATTGTAAAAATTTGTGCTTCAAAGGATGCTATCAATAAAGAAGACAACACACAGAATGGAAGAAAATATTTGCAAATCATGCATGTGGTAAGGAACTTGCATCCAGAATATAAAAATAACTCTTGCAAGTCGACATTGAAAAGTCAACTCAGTTTAAAAAATGGGCAAGGGATTTGAATAAACATTTCTCAAAGAAGATAGGCAAATGGCCAACAAGCAAATGAAAAGATGCTAAATATCATTAGTTATTAGGAAAATGCAAATCAAAACCAGAAGGAATTACCACTTCACATCCTTTAATAACATAACTAAAAAATCAGACAGTAAGTAGATATTGGCAAGGATGTGGAGAAATTGGAATCCTCATATCTTGCTAATGAGGATGTAAAATGGTGAGACTGTTTTTGAGAAGTCTGGCCATTTCTCGAAAAGTTAAACACTCAGTTACCATATATCTCAGCAATTTCACACCTACCTTTAAATTCCACAGGATTGAAAACATTTGTTTACACAAAAACTTGTACATGATGTTCATAGCAGCATTATTTACATTAGCCAGAAAGTGGAAATAACTCAAAGGTCCATCAGCTGATTAACTGATAAACAAAATTTGTTATATCCATGCAGTGAAATAGTGTTCAGCCGTAGAAAGGAGTGAAGTATTGACACACGCTACAACATGGCAGAACCTTGCTTTCACTTTTCACTTTCATGCATTGGAGAAGGAAATGGCAACCCACTCCAGTGTTCTTGCCTGGAGAATCCCAGGGACGGGGGAGCCTGGTGGCTGCCGTGTATGGGGTCACACAGAGTCGGACACGACTGAAGTGACTTAGCATATAGCATAGCATAAAAGTCAGACACAAAAAACTGTATTATGTGATTCTATTTCTACAAAGTGTTCAGAAGGGGCAAACTGATAGAGACAAAGAGTAGTTTTTGACAAAGAGTAGTGTTTGCTAAAGATAGGAGGATAAGAGAATGCAAAGTGGCAGCTAGCGCGAATGGGGTTTCTCATTGGGCTGATGAAAATGCTCTGAAATTAGAGGACATGCAAACTTGTGAATGTTCTAATGACCACTGAATTGTATGCTTTAAGTAGCTTTATTTTATGGAATGTGAATTATATCTCAATTTTAAGAAGACACCATTAAGAAGAGGCAAGACTCAGACTGGGAGAAGAGATTTGTAATACATATGACCAGAGAGGTAGAACTACAGATACAAGAGAGGACTTGTGTCTGAAATATGTAAAATATGAATCAGTGAGCAAAAGACACACAACCCTAAAGCAAAATGGGCAGAAGATGTGAACAGACATGTCACAAAAGAGTAGCTAATATGCAAAAACACTCAACCTTGTTGGTAATCAGGACAATATAAAATCCTAACACTACTCTCCATCCTAACCCTAAACCTTAACTCATTATAATAGCCACCATTTAAAATACTGAAAAATCTCCTGGGACCTTGCCTTTTTCATAATCCCCAAAGGCAACTGGAGCTCTGACTTCTAACTCCGTAGCTAGTTTTGTTTGTTTCTGATTGCACATTCTTGGGAACCGGGCTTGTTTCACTCAGCCTTATGTTTGTGAAAGCAATCCAGGCTGCTGCAGGTAGAAACAGGTCACTCCTTTTGGTTGCTGTGTTGTGTTACAAATAGATCACAATTTACTCACTCGTTAGTTCTGTCCTTGAGCATTTAGGTTGATTTCAGCTAGGAGGTCGGATACATAAGAATGTGTATTGCGTGACTCCGTTGTAATGGCTATAGCAGTCCATGGCTTTGAATGGAGAAGGGGTTAGGCGATGCTCTGGGTGCTAGCTGTATTCTATGTGTTGATCTTGATACTGATACGGGATGTATTCACTTTGTTACAACGTGAGGGTTTGTGCTCTTCCACATTTGAATTAAAATCTACTTCAGAAACTCTTAATTTACTTAGAACTAAATGGAGCAATATATTTCTTTTGCTATCCACAAGTTTTAAAGACACTTTATAAAGACAGGCAAGCTGGAGCTACTCCAGGTAGAGGTCAGCCCCAGGGGGACATGTCTTGGGAATCTGTAGGCTTGAATTTCCCTGCGAGGCTGCCATGCCTTTTGGTTTAGTTTCTGGACAGCCTACGTTTGCTTGATTCACCAGCTGTGTACAGCACTGCTTTGGATCTTCACGCCATCCTCAAAGCTGGTGATGGTGGCTTTTCCACCCTTGACTGGAAGTACTAGGAGTTGATAATGTGAAAGGCAGTAGAATCCAGCCATTCTTTTATGGGCTTCCTTTACTGTCAATAAAGTAAATTACTAGCAATGATGGAAGGTTGGATGAAATGATCATAAGAAAAGTATTTTTAATTGCTCCCAATTCTGTTATATGACATAAGCAAAGACATCTGTTCCATTGTAAATTGCTACATAAATCTAAACGCAAGGCCACATGCTAGTATTATTTCAATGGTCCCTAAAGAATGGTATTGGTGGAGCATCTTAGCAGAACGAACAGTTGTACACACGGAGTTCCCTTTGTCTGCATCTTCACTCAGCTTTCTATAACTAGAGTGTTAGTTAGACATCATGTTAGAATGTGTCTTTTTAAAGCAGTGAGCTGAAAATCTGACATATGTACTGACTAGTATCTCATTGTCTATAAGCGTGTTTCTAAATTCAATGCCTTTCAGAAGAGAAGATACCTGCCTGGAAATTGATACTCAGTTGATTTAATAATATGAACTAAATTGGTATTTTGTGAGACAAAAATTCTACTTTGAAAAGATACATGCACTGAATGCTCGTAACAGCACTATTTACAATAGCCGCAAGGAAGCAACTTAGGTATCCATCAACTGAATGGGTAAAGAAAATAAGTGGGTAGGTATAAATATACAGTGGAATAGTACTCAGCCCTAAAAAAAGAATGAAATATTGCTATTTGCAGCAACGTGAATGGACCTAGAGGTTTTTCTAAATTTTTTAATTTTGTATTGAGGTGTCTGGGAGAGATTGGGGGCAGGAGGAAAAGGGGACGACAGAGGATGAGATGGCTGGATGGCATCACTGACTCGATGGACGTGAGTCTGAGTGAACTCCGGGAGTTGGTGATGGACAGGGAGGCCTGGCATGCTGCAATTCATGGGGTCGCAAAGAGTCGGACACGACTGAGCGACTGAACTGAACTGATAACCTATTAACAAACTATGTTATGATAGTTTTAGGTGAACAGCAAAGGGACTCCATCATACATATACACGTATCCACTCTCTCCTCAGTTCCCCTCCCATTCAGGCTGCCACATAACACTAAGCAAGAGCTCCCTGTGCAATGGAGTAGGTCCTTGTTAGTTATCCATTTAAATGCAGCAATGTGTACATGTCCATCCCAGACGCCCTAACTATCCCTTCCCCCATCCTTGCCCCCAGCAACCATAAGCTTGTTCTCTAAGTCTGTGAGTCTCTGTTTTTTAAAAGATTGTTTTCTATAAGTCTGTCTCCTTACTTTCTGTAAGCAAGATCATTTGTATCATTTCCTTTTACATTCCACATATAAGGGATGTCATATGGATATTTCTCCTCTGTCTGACTTACTTCACTGAGAATGACAATCTCTAGATCCATCCATGTTGCAAATGGCATTGTTTCATTCTTTTTAATGGCTGAGCAATATTCCATTGGGGGTGTGTGTGTATGAACATTTGGGTTGCTTCCACATCTTAGCTGTTGTAAATAATGCTTCAGTGAGCATGGGTTGCATGTCTCCTTTCGGATCATGCTTTTCTCTGGATATATGCCCAGGAGTGGGATTGCAGGGTCTATATGGTAGCTCTATTTTTAGTTTTTTAAGGGAACCTCCATACTGTTCTCCATAGTGACTGTACTAATTTACACTCCCACCAACAGTGTAGGAGGGTTTCCTTCTCTCTTGGCATTTATTGTTTGTGGAGTTTTTGATGATAGCCGTTCTGGCTGGTGTGAGGTGATATCTCATTTTAATTTTGATTTGCATTTCTCTAATAGTTAGTGATGTCGAACATCTTTTCATGTGCCTCTTGGCCATTTGTATGTCTTTGGAGAAATGTCTGTTTAGGTCTTCTGCACATTTTTTTGATTGGATTATTTGTTTTGATATTGTTATGCATCATGAACTGTTTGTAAATTTCGGACACTACTCTCTTGTTGGTCACATCATTTACAAATATTTTCTCCCAGTCTGTGGGTTCTCTTTTTCATTTTGTTTATGGTTTCCTTTGCTGTGCAAAAGCTTTTAAGTTTAAGTAGGTCCCATTTGTTTATTTTTGTTTTTATTTCCATTATTCTGGGAGACAGATTGAAAAAGATTTTGCTGCAACTTAGGTCAGAGAGTGTTCTGCCTATGTTTTCCTCTAAGAGTTTTATAGTGTCCTATCTCGTATTCAGGCTTTTAATCCATTTAGAGCTTATTTCTGTGTATGGACCTATAGATTATCATACTGAGTGAAGTCGGAGAAAGACAGATATTATGTGGTATCACTTATATGTAGAATCTAAAAAAATAACACAAGTGAATTAATTTGCAAAACAGAAATAGACTCAGAGACATAGAAAACAAGTTTATGCTTACCGAAGTGAGAAGGGGAGGAAGAAGTTAGGAGTGTGGAGTTAACAGTTACACACTACTATATATAAATATTACACAAATTTTATATAAAATATTACACATCACTATATACAAAACACATCAAGGATTTATTGTATAGCACAGGGAACTATATTCAATATCTTGCAATAACCTATAATAGACAAGATTCTGAAAAAATACATATGTAAAACTGAATCATTTTGCTGTACGCATAAAACAAAACATTGTAAATAAACTTCAATTTTTAAAAACTGGTAGTTCGTAATACAACCAAGATTCACTTATCTCTAGTGGGAGTGTACATTTAAAAGCAATTATCTTACCATATTTTGAACCCCCAAATGACTCCAGTTCCTTGAAACCACCTGCATTTCGCCCTGCCAGATCATTCTCCTTATTGCTGTGTGTTCTGATCCCTGATCGCCTCCAGGCTTACTCCCTCCCCGCCGCACCATCATGACACCAGGGTGGCTCCCAGGACATGCCGTCAGGCTGGCAGTGCCCACTGCAGGAATTGGAAGCCATTCTGGACTGCCTTGTGTCCAATGGCCAAATATCTGGGATGAACAGACCCCTAACTTAGCAATACAAGCTTTCTCTTGCCCTTCTAGAAAATTCCCCAAGTGTTTGAATAACTAGACCTTTTGCTTTGGTCTCCACATCCCAGTTTTCCAGCCCTTTTCACTCCTGGTGTTTGAGAGAGGATGAAATGGCAAATACTAGTTAGCTTGTCCCTTTCCCTACCCATGAGGCCAACCTCACACTTGATTATCACGTTTTGTTTTGCTGAGTTCAGACAAAGCCTCATGAAGACGACTATCCATGATGGGTTAGTACAATGTTTCTGCCAAAATGGGGGAAAGAAGAAAAAGGGGAGTCAACAAGGCCCAGAGTAGATAGACCTTTGTCATCACTGGAGGGGCCACTTTGAAACCCCAGCCCTGAGCTGAACTGTGCCCATTCCCTGGGTGTGCTAGCCCTCTGACATAATCTACAAACTCAGGTATGCAGGAAAAGAAACTTCCCTGATTTTCTGTAAAATCATCTGAGCCTTTTTCATGGTGGATATGCAATCTCACCAATCTGGAGAGATCCCTGGACTCTTTCTAGCATTGCACCTGTATTTCAGGGGGCTTGCCTGGTGCCCCAGAGTTGGGTGTAAGGAATGGCATATGGCGAGGTGAGGCTGGGTAGAGGAAGCCACGGAGACAGACCCTCTCAGGGGCCTTGGTAAGATATCCTTGTTTTTGTCTGCTCTTCTGTCCAGGTTGACCCAGAACATGCTAATTCCTCCTCGACCCTTTCAAGTTCAGTTTCCTTCTCTGTCTTCTTCGTATCTCCCTTAGACATGCAGGAAACATACAGGGCTGTATGTAAGCATTCCTGTCTAGTTTCACTGCATATCTTCCTCCTGGAATCTTGTCATGTTCCCAGACCAGTCCTCCATCCTTCAGGATGCCCCCAGCTCCCTGGCAGAGCCCAGAAGCCCTTCTCTGGGAACCACCGACTCTTAGCCTCCTTAGCAACTCTTTTAATACACCAAGGGTGGGGCATATGGTCTAGTCTGTGGCTGAGGTTGGAAGGCAAAACCCCGTGTTCTCCCTCATGGAGAGTTCTCCCCGATTTGCTGCTTACACCACAGTTTCTTCTGTAACCCTGGAGACCATTAGAAAAGCTAAGGCCTGCACCCAAGTCTTTGCTTTTCCTTACTTTCTGCAGAGTCGGCCCTTCTCTGAGCACCATCAAGACCCAGTGGATGGAATGGGGAAGGGGAGTTTAACTGTTATTGTAAATATTATCCACTCGCTTCCCTGGGATCTGCCCTGGGTCTCTGTGAATCACATCTCATCCAACCCCAGACAATGACCGAGTCTCTCCCTGACCCCACAGTCATGTCTTCCCAGGCCTCCTAACAGTGTGCCCTGCTTTACAAGATTCAGCATGACTCACTTCTGGGTGTCTGTGTTATCCTGGGTTATCTTTGCTCCATGACCCACCACTAACTAGGGAAGCGAAGAGTTAACTCTCTGGATCTGCTGCCCATCACTGAGATCCCTGTGCCAAACCTTAAGAGGGTCCCAGTGGAAAAGCATATTTACAGTTCAAGACATCTCCTGGTACTTATTACCCAGCGAATCACTGACCCATCCTATCACACTGAGCAGCTTGTTAAAAACTCCATGGCGTGGTCTTGTTACTGCAAAACATCAATGACATTTGCTTCCCCCTTCCTGACAGGTATGTTGTGAGG
Organism: Bubalus kerabau; assembly: GCF_029407905.1. Lineage (NCBI taxonomy): Eukaryota > Metazoa > Chordata > Mammalia > Artiodactyla > Bovidae > Bubalus > Bubalus kerabau. The sequence continues at coordinate 8,360,337 of NC_073642.1, read as the reverse complement.
AGTACAGCAGCTTATTGAACACAAGATGCTTTCTTCTATTATCACATCTATCCTGAGACTCAGCTTCAGAAAAATCAATCCTCACATTGTGTGCAAATATCAGTGGGAGAAACTGCTCTTTAATACACGAAAAAGTTCCTTTATCTCTCACAATTCCATTCCCTAGTATTTCCATTTTGATAGGCTTTTCTGTTATTCATTCCCCAAACACATCTTTATTCCATTAACAAGGGAAAAACTCATACAGAGGAGCAAAAAATATGTTCAGCTGCAAGTGGTCTATGATTTTGAAAGGGATCTGTTGAGAGGAGGAAGGAATCTGTGAGCATGATCTTGGTGAAGCAACCAGATTTTCTTGAATCCATAGTAGGTTTGCAGCCCAAAGTCAACCAGACCCTCTTGAGGGCTTAAGTCCCCTGAAAGATTTGACCAACAGTCTGGGCATCCCATCAGCTTCTCCCTCTGGCTTCTCACCTCATATTTTTGATCCAACTTTATCCAATTTTGATCCATCTGCTTTATTTGGTAGCAATACTAAAAGGTCCAAAAATTCCCATCCAATTAAGATCTAATGGTCTTAAAGAAAATATTTTGTTTTCTTTAAACTTTTAATTTTGTGTTGGGGTCTAGCCAATTATGGATATGAGAGTTGGACTGTGAAGAAAGCTGAGTGCCAAAGAATTGATGCTTTTGAACTGTGGTGTTGGAGAAGACTTTTGAGAGTCCCTTGGACTGCAAGGAGATCCAACCAGTCCATTCTGAAGGAGATCAGCCCTGGGATTTCTTTGGAAGGAATGATGCTGAAGCTGAAACTCCAGTACTTTGGCCACCTCATGCGAAGAGTTGACTTATTGGAAAAGACTCTGATGCTGGGAGGGATTGGGGGCAGGAGGAGAAGGGGACGAGATGGCTGGATGGCATCACTGACTCGATGGACATGAGTCTGAGTGAACTCTGGGAGTTGGTGATGGACAGGGAGGCCTGGAGTACTGCGATTCATGGGGTCGCAAAGAGTCGGACACGACTGAGCGACTGATCTGATCTGATCTGATAGCCAATTAACAAACAATGTTGTGATAGTTAGGGGTGAAGGGACTCAGCCATACACACATGTATCCAGTCTCCCCCGAACTCCCCTCCCATCCAGGCTGCCACATAACACTGAACTGAGTTCCATGAGCTATACAGCAGGTAAGACCATTTAGATCTTTCTGATCCAAAAGGCAATTAACAAGTTCAAGAAGGGGTTTCTCTAATTGCCAGTATTACTCAAATCAGAAAATACTGCAATGATATTCTGTTTGGTGAAGTAGATGCTTTCAGAGGAGCAAACTTCTGTTCTGCCAGGGTATTCTCCCACCCATCTGTGCCCCTTTTCCTCATTTCATTTTCCCATTTACTTTTGTCCTTTCAATAAATTTTTGTTGGTGGTTGCCTCCAGGAGGCAACAAATCTAGGAATACATGAGTGAGTAAAACAGAGCCATGGGCTTTGTCAGAGTCAGGCATCCACCTTTGTCTCTTGGCCACTTTTCCCACTCTCCTCAAGCTCATTACTACACTTACTGACTCAGATTTCTGAGATCATTAGCTGTTTGTTTTCATCTGGGGGGCTACGTGGGCTCATGCCGTCAGCCAGAGGAGACACGATCTCCCTCTATGAACCTTCCACACCCTTAATTTTCTTCCCATTCTCCTTGTCTATCAGGGGCTGCTGCTGCTGCTGCCAAGTCACTTCAGTCGTGTCCGACTGTGCAACCCCATAGACGGCAGCCCACCAGGCTCCCCCGTCCCTGGGATTCTCCAGGCAAGAACACTGGAGTGGGTTGTCATTTCCTTCTCCAGTGCATGAAAGTGAAAAGCGAAAGTGAAGTCGCTCAGTCGTGTGCGACCCTTAGTGACCCCATGGACTGCAGCCCCCCAGGCTCCTCCGTCCACGGGATTTTCCAGGCAAGAGTACTGGAGTGGGGTGCCATTGCCTTCACTTTTTATCAGGGGACCACAGCCTTATTTTTTTTATCTTCCCAGGTGGCGCTAGTGGTAAAGAATCTGCCTGCCAATGCATCAGACACAAGAGACCTGGGTTCAATCCCTGGGTCGGGAAGATCCCCTAAATGGTAACCCACTCCAGTATTCTTGCCTGGAAAATCCATGAACAGCGGAGTCTGGCGGGCTACAGTCCATGTGGTTGCAAAGGGTCAGACGCGACTGAGCACTTGTGCATTGGGTGGCCTCATTTAAAATAGAAAATCCCTTCCTGCCATTTGCTGTTCTGTCAGAAGTCTTTCCTTAGCCCAGGCTGAGGGGGCAGCCCCACTGCCCGCTGGCCCTCTGTCTGACCTTCAGCCGTGCCTCGGGGGGACTCAGCAGCCTGCAGGGTCCCTTCTTGTAGCCAGCTACCTTGCCTTAGCGCCCCCTCTGCCCCCAGGATTTCTCTGGGTCCTTAGCTGCCAGTGTCAACACGGCTCATGACATGTTTCTCAAGATGAAGCTGGAGCAAAACAAAGCCAGCCTGCACCTCATTCTTATTCACCACTGGAGGGATGCAAATGTTGTGAAGTGAAGAACATTTGCATTATTCCAATCACCTAATTTATCTGTATTTCCACCTTCATTTGTGAAATAAAGGGTTCAGTGAAGCAAAATCAACAAAGCTTTGGGAATGCTTACAAACACAAATAAAATAAATACTATTACTCCAAAATATATTTTGACACATTTTGCATTCTCTCTTTATGGATTCTGGCTGGGGGTTGGGGTGGGAGGGGGAAGATTGACAATTGTTATAAATCAGGCTTTTCCTGAAAGAGATAAGTTTATTTCGGGGACTTTAGGCTTACAGGATTTTAGAGCCAGAGATGGTCTGGATTAGTTATCTGTGGCTGTGTCACAGACAATCTCAAATTAACAACTACGTACTATGTCAGTGTCTGAGGGTCAGGCACTGCGGAGTGGCTTAGGTGTGTGATTCTGGCTTGGGTTTTTCCATGAGGTCCTGTCAAGAAGCAATCATCTTAAGGATGAGTTCACTCCCAGGGCTGTTTCTTGAAGGCTGTTGACTGAGACTGAGTTCCTCACTGCCTCAGCTTTTCACCGGGGCTGCCTGGGACGTGGAGTTAGACTTTTCTAGAGTGAGGGATCCAAAGGCGAGAAAAAGCGACGAAGAAGGAAGCTGCCATGTCTCCCAGAACCTGGGCCCCAGTGCGCCACATCACCTCCCTCAGGCACTCGAGGGGAGGACCGTGGGGAGGTGGGGTCGCGGGCCCACTTTGGGGGTCGGCTGCAGAGGGCCTCAGAGACAATACTGTCTGATTCCCTTGGGTACGGCAGAGGAAGCTGCTGCCCAGAGAGGTGGGATGAGCTGGCCAAGGTCAAACCAAGACTTGAGCCTGGGCTTGCTGTATTTTACAACATTTAAGTTTAGCAGCTGCTTATTTTAGTATCACTACGAACAAAGCTAGTGGAGGTGATGGAATTCCAGTTGAGCTCTTTCAAATCCTGAAAGATGATGCTGTGAAAGTGCTGCATTCAATATGCCAGCAAATTTGGAAAACTCAGCAGGGGCCACAGGACTGGAAAACGTCAGCTTTCATTCCAATCCCAAAGAAAGGCAATGCTAAGGAATGCTCAAACTACCACACAATTGCACTCATCTCACACTAGTAAAAGTAATGCTCAAAATTCTCCAAGCCAGGCTTCAGCAGTATGTGAACTGTTAACTTCCAGATGTTCAAGCTGGGTTTAGAAAAGACAGAGGAACCAGAGATCAAATTGCCAACATCTGCTGGATCATAGAAAAAGCAAGAGAGTTCCAGAAAAAACATCTATTTCTGCTTTATTGACTATGCCAAAGCCTTTGACTGTGTGGATCACAATAAACTGTGCAAAATTCTGAAAGAGATGGGAATAGCAGACCACCTGACCTGCCTCTTGAGAAACCTGTATGCAGGTCAGGAAGCAACAGTTAGAACTGGACATGGAACAACAGACTGGTTCCAAATAGGAAAAGGAGTACGTCAAGGCTGTATATTGTCACCCTACTTATTTAACTTCTATGCAGAGTACATCATGAGAAACGCTGGGCTGGAAGAAGCACAAGCTGGAATCAAGATTGCAGGGAGAAATATCAATAACCTCAGATATGCAGATGACACCACACTTATGGCAGAAAGTGAAGAGGAATTAAAAAGCCTCTTAATGAAAATGAAAGAGGAGAGTGAAAAAGTTGGCTTAAAGCTCAATATTCAGAAGACGAAGATCATGGCTTCTGGTCCCATCACTTCATGGGAAATAGATGGGGAAACAGTGGAAACCATGTCAGACTTTATTTTTGGGGGCTCCAAAATCACTGCAGATGGTGACTGCAGTCATTAAATTAAAAGACGCTTACTCCTTGGAAGGAAAGTTATGACCAACCTAGAGAGCATACTGAAAAGCAGAGACATTACTTTGCCAACAAAGGTCCGTCTAGTCAAGGCTATGGTTTTTCCAGTGGTCATGTATAGATGTGAGAGTTGGACTCTGAAGAAAGCTGAGTGCCGAAGAATTGATGCTTTTGAACTGTGGTGTTGGAGAAGACTCTTGAGAGTCCCTTGGACTGCAAGGAGATCCAACCAGTCCATTCTAAAGGAGATCAGCCCTGGGTGTTCTTTGGAAGGACTGATGCTAAAGCTGAAACTCCAATACTTGGGCCACCTCATGTGAAGAATTGACTCATTGGAAAAGACTCTGATGCTGGGAGGGATTGGGGGCAGGAAGAGAAGGGGACGACAGAGGATGAGATGGCTGGATGGCATCACTGACTCGATGGACATGAGTTTGAGTGAACTCCGGGAGTTGGTGATGGACAGGGAGGCCTGGCGTGCTGCAATTCATGGGGTCACAAAGAGTCAGACACGACTGAGCCACTGAACTGAACTGAACTGAACTGAAAGCAAGGCCGGGCCAAGCAGCCTGGATTCTGGGGTGAGAAACCAACCAGGGTGCCTGCTCAGGAGGTTACAGGAGCGCTGAGGGTCAGGGTGCCTGAACTGGATTTCGCAGGAGAAGGGAGCGCATTTCCTCAGAGACTTCCAAGTAATGAGCCCAAGGATTCAAGAGAAGGCCCGACGCCCACAGGCACCATGGGGGAGGCTCATGGACTTGGGGACATGTCAGCTTGGCCTCGAAGCAGAACTTTGAGGAATGATGACTAGGGGGCCTGGGCTGGGAGGCCATCATTCGACCTGAGAGCTGCAAACCTAACTCTCTGATGTTCAAACATGGCTGTATCAGTCAAGGGCTCACCCTCTGAATCACCTCCTGGCTACTGATGGTTAACCGTTGGGGCTGTCTGGAAGGAGGGCTCTGGCAGAGAGCTCCACTCCCCTTAGCTGCCACTGCTATTTTTAGTGGTGGAGCTGATACTTTACAATCAAGAAATTAAGCAGCTTCTCCATCGCCCCACCACCACGCCCCTCCTGTGGCTCCTAGCCACCACCTTGCACGGCGATCGCCCTAAAGCAACCTCCTGACAATGGCTATCTACATCATCAAAACCATCCCCAAAGTCAGTGGGGAAAAAAAACTTAAGTACCGTTGGTAAGTTGATGCCTGGTCATTTTGGAGAATCGTCCTTGCCCATTGATTTACCTGCCTGTGAGTCAATCTCAGTGATTAACTACTGATGAGGTAGTAAGAGATTGGAAAGGGTGGACTAAGGCTGCATTTCCCTCACATGGGCCTGGGAACCTTCAGGAAGGGGGGTTGCAGAAGGATGATCAACAAAGATTAGTGACAGTATGCGTTCATACCGGATCCATTATCCATTGCATTTAGAAAACACATGTGTTGATGAATGCCAGGCCAATGTTATTGATTAATATTGCACATGACATCATTTAGATGAGGAGTTTTGAAGTTATTAGTTGACTCATTAATTAGTCATAATATTAAATTTGTAGATCCAAATTGGCATTTAAAAAAAGATTAAAATATTAAGGGGATAAGTGACAACTTGTAGTATTGGGCTGGCCAAAAAGTTCGTTGGGGTTTTTCTGTTGGCTACCCTGATACTTCTGTTTCTTTGACTTGGATGTGTGTTCAATTTAAATGATACTTCCTTTTCACTGTGGCCAGTGCCAGAACAGTTGGAAAGCCACTGGTGGATAACATTTTTGCTTAGTATGAGAGGAGAGAAAGGTGGCCAAATCCAACCAATTATGTTGAATCCTTGCTAAACCCAATAGTGTTCACCACAGGAAACAAACCATGGTGACAGGGGACACAATTTTAGGTAGAAATGGATGAAAGCATGGAAAATCTTACCAGTTACATTTAAAAAACAAACTATTTGAGAACCATAGCAAACATTTCAAATGGGTGATGTCACAGATTTTATTGCTTGGTATAAAGGTCTTTTTTATTTTTAAAAAAGATCAACTTTATTGAGGGGAATTTAACATTAAGATTCACTAATTTTAAGTGTATAGTTCAAGGAATAATGACAAATGTATACAGTCATGTTACCACCCCCAATGCCAAAGTATGGAATAGTTCTACCCCCAACAAGTTCCCTTATTTCCTGGTTTTAAGTCCATTCCCTTCCCATCACCCCAGCCTCTGGTGCGGCAAGGAAGCCAAGGTGTCTGGAGCAGAAACGCAAAGGAGAAGAGGTCTTACGGTCTATGTAAGATAAGACTCTAAGAGATGGGTCTCAGGGGTCAGAGTGGTAGTGCCCTGGAGGCCACAGAGGGTCAAGGACCAGGGTTTACACTGAGTGAAATGGGAAGGTGTGGGAGGGTTTTGAGCAGAGGAGTGATCTGACTTGGGCTATAAAGACTATGGAGGGACTTCCCTGGTGGTCCAGTGGTTAAGAATCGGCCTTGTATCTCAGGGGACATGGGTTCAATCCCTGGTCAAGGATCGAGGATCCCACATGCCGCAGATCAACTAAGCCCTGACTCTGCAACTACTGAGCCCAAGCACCACCACTAGAGAGTCCTAAGGTCCAATGCAGCCAAATACACACACGTTAAAAAGAAAGAGACTACAGAGAAGCTACTTTACGTGTATACCAGGGTGGACAAATAAGTGAAAATACTGCAGAGAATGTGGGCCAGGCTTCTCACTGTTGGAGAAAGAAGTTACAGATAAGCAGAGCGAGAAGGGAGGGTAGAATGAACCTGGGATTCCAGAGGGATCTGGAGGCATTCATATGCGCTCATGCTTGAGGGTAGATAGAAAAAGACCTATGGACACGTGTGTACATGAGTTATGTGTGTATATGTGTATGATGCCGTCTTAACAGTATGAAATCTTCCAATCCATGAACATGGGATGTCTTTCTATTTATTATATTAAAATCTTCCTTAACTTGTTTCAATGATATTTTGTAGTTTTCAGCATGTAAGCCTTGTACTTCTTTCATAAACTTTAGTCCTAAGTATGTTATCCTTTTTTTTTAGTGCCACTGTAAATGAAGTTGCTTTCTTAATTTTGTTTTTGGATTGAGTAGGAGGAGTTCTCACTGTGGTGTCATGGTGTGACTGCTAAGACTTTCCCCTTTGATGGATTAGGACAGGATATTGGCAGAGGGAATGCATTACAGGTGCATGGACTTTGGAGAGGTGTGAAGAAAATAGCAAGTTGAGAGACTGTGGAATCAGATAGCTGTTTGCTAAGTGCCCTGACTCATTAAGAAATAAAATGTCCTCAGCCTTGCTGCTAAGCAATTTTAAGCAAAGAGTGAGAGTCAGAGTCGCTACTTGTTTGTTCTCCTGCAGGTATAAGTCAGAGAGGATGGGAGACCAGGCACGGTACTTCCTAAGGGTAAGCACTTCTGGGAAGGCTGCGTTCTCACACCGGCCAAGTCTATGTCCCTTATGGGAAGGAGTGGGGCTCGGAGACTAGGCACAGGGGTATCTGGGTACTGTACGTGAGAAACTTGGACCTCCGTGTTCCCCGGGACCATAGAAGTGGCCTTCTCCCCTGTTGGATTATAGAGCCTGCCTCTGGCAAGAAGGCCATGCAGAGGCCTCAGAAGGAGCAGGTGTTTCCAGGATCGAGCGCCGTCTTCCTCCTGGCTCCCAGAACTGTATCTAGGTGGACACCTCAGAAAAGCCAGCTGGAAAAGTGCTGGGTCTGCACAGGATGGACAGGAGTTACCCGTCGAAGGTGCTACAGAGCCTGGCTATGAGTAGTAGCCGGAGCAGCAGGCCTTGGTGGTCCTGCGGGGCTGGGTCTGGGAGTCAGTGGGGTGGGGCACACTCGTGATGGCCCCGGGTGACTGCCGGTGTGCTGCCAGGCCAGCCCACATTAACGGACACAGAGACACCAAATCTTCCGTAGCAAACCATGGGGGAAGGGAACAAAAGATTCCAGAAGTGGCCATAACGCAGAACCCCCCCTGGCTGGCCTTGCTCCTTGGGAGGCCATGTGGACACTCCATCTACTGACTTGATAAGGCACCCATGGGGGAGGGGACGAGGCATCACTGAGAAGCTCTGTGGTGGCTTCTGCAGGAGGAGCTGACAGTAGACGGGGACCTCTCTGGCAGGGGGTGGTGGCAAGGCAGTCGTGGTTCTCAAACTTTAGTAGGCATTAAACCCAATAATGGAGAAGGCAATGGCACCCCAGTCCAGTACTCTTGCCTGGAAAATCCCATGGACGGAGGAGCCTGGTAGGCTGCAGTCTAGGGGGTTGCTAAGAGTCAGATTCGACTGAGTGACTTCACTTTCACGCACTGGAGAAGGAAATGGCAACCCACTCCAGTGTTCTTGCCTGGAGAATCCCAGGGATGGGGGAGCCTGGTGGGCTGCTGTCAATGGGGTCGCACAGAGTTGGACACGACTGAAGTGACTTAGCAGCAGCAGCAGCAAACTCAATCACAGGGCTTGTCAGGAGTTGAAGGATTTGATTCAGAGGCTTGGGTTTGGGGCTGGGAAATGTACATTTCTACAGAGTTCTTGGTCAAGCCTGGCACTGATCTCAGCACCCTGATACAGTGGTGAGAACCACTGGATGCAAGCCCAGTGGGGGGCAGGTGGCAGCCGGTAGGTGTCAGGAGCAAGACGAGAAGAGTCACTGTGATGAGCAGCCACCTGCGAATGGTAAGCTGGGGGAAGAGCAAGCACCCAGGGATCTACAGAGATGACTCACAGAACACGATGTTCTGGGGGAAAGAAATGGGGCTGGTGACAAAACCATCATGAATAAACACAGGCATGGTAGGTCACTGCCTGATTTCCAGGCCTGAGTCAGCTCTCAGACCTGATCCCGTTGACAGCAGGCAGGACCTAACCACCTCCACGATGAAGAGGTACATGTGATCTCCAGGGCCTTCCCCAAAGGGAGGACAGCCATTCACACCGGGGAAAGGGGAATAGCCATTTCTTTCCAGAGTGGCTGGGTGCCCACGACCAGGTTCAAACTGACTCTGACACTTAGGGATGCAGAGAATCCTCCTGACTCTCCCGTAAGAGGAGGGACGTACCAGAGTTATGTTCTAAACAGTACCCTGGCCCAGGACACAGTGCATTCAGAGGAGCAATCTGGGACTGAGTCACATGTTTGAGGGTCGTTGGCAAATAGTTGGTATTCAAAGCCATGAGATTAGAGCATCCAAGGGTAGACAGAGACTAGAAGTCTCGATGAGTGACTGGCGATCTTACAGAGAGGAGGAAACACACATTCAAGGCAGCGTTGAGGAAATATGACATCCTCCTGAAGCCTCCCGTGCCCCCTGGAGCCCAAGTCCCCAAGGAAAGGGGCTGTGTCTCCCTCTGTCCTGTGTCTGCAGTGCCCAGCCCTGTCCTTGGCACAGAGGAGGGACTCAAGAGCTGGTTCTGAATTATCCCATCATGGAAAATATGTTCAGGGCAGTAACAGCAAACATGCTGTTCTTTGATGGAAGATTCTTCTGTTTTTAGTTCTTAAGATGAAATATGAGTCCTGCTCCTGTTGTGAAGATTAACCAGGGGGTGTCTCTTTGCCACTTGGGACCCTTCTCAAGTTCATTTGCAATGTATACGTCATGGATTTCCAAATTAAGAGACAGAGGTTGTGCAGGTTAAGTTACTGCACTTTTTTTTTTCATATGACAAATGCTATTTTTGCGCCTTTAAAAAAGGCAGCCCCTACTCCAACAAACACCTGTTGTGCTCCTATGAAACAGAGATAAACAAACGAACTGCCCTCTCAAAATAGCAAGAAGAGCCGTGACAGAGTGGGGAGCTTTCTGGTCTCCAAGCAAGTGTGTTTGGATTCAGTTTTCCAAATGAGGTAGGCCACAAAGACACTGCGTCCTGAAGGCCTTGGTTTCTCTAGTAGTTGAGTGGTAAAGAAACCGTCTGCAATGTAGGAGATGTGGGTTTGATCCTTGGGTCAGGAAGATCCACTGGACAAAGAAATGGCAACCCACTTCAGTATTCTTGCCTGGGAAATCGCATGGACAGAGGAGCCTGGCAGGCTGCAGTCCATGAGGCTGAAACAGTCGGACATGACTTAGTGACTAAACCACCACCATCACCTGAAGGCCTTGCATTCTCTTCTTCTTTAGTTCTGGCAATGAAGCAGGAGTTTTCTTCACTTTACCAAGCAGGATGTGGAAGGTTCAAGGTCCAGGCCTCCCTCCTGCTTGCTAGCCTCACTCTCCCTGGGGGCCCCACTGAGCTGCCTGTCGTCTGCATCAGTCCCCTGGGTCCTGAGCAGCTCCTCCAACTCCCCTGAGCCTGTGTGATTCCTGGGCTTCACCTGTGAGGGATGACCGACACTTCCTGGGCACTGCATCCAGGCACTGCATGCTGAGCTTCACACAGTACGATGTGGGCGTGGGTGAGACCAGGGCGGGCCCGACTCCAGTCACTTGCTACTTGCCTGGCCCTGGCCACGCAGAATGCACTGAGGTTCCTTTTCCTCATCACTAAAGCAGAGCTGCTGGAACCTGCTTCCTAGGCGGTGCTGATGATGTGAGTAAATCCACATCAAGAGCTCAGAATGGTGCCTGGCACAGTGAGGGCCCGGTGTGCACACAGTAAGGACCCAAACCCAGGGGCTCTCCACGAGCTACTTGCCTTCACTGCCACGCAGATGAGGACACTGCTTGGATGGGTGGCTGTGTTCATGGCCATGCGGCTGGTAGGCGCCGGGCACGAGGCAGCTCTGTCCCCTCGTGTTACCGAGCCCAGCTCAGACCTTCCAGGCAGCCCCTGCATTCTCTTGCTTCACCTGCTCCCTGGCCAGACCTGCCGGGTGGCACGCACGCCTCCCAGCTCACAAACCTGGGTGTGTAGGGAGTCACGGCAGATTGGTTCATTCTGTGTCTCAACCTATTTTCTATTCAGGGCCCCAAGTGTCCCAGCAGGGTGATGGAGACTCAACGTCTATCAGTTGAAAGTTCTAAGTCCCTTTGGGGCTGCACCAGAGACTCACACAGGGCCGAGGCACAGGGGACTGGGGACCTCTCTGGACCTTATGGCACCTGTCTATGCTGGCATCCAAGCCCGAGGTCTTCACGCACATAGGCAAAGACTGGGATGGTGGGCTCACGGTGACAGTTAAGCGGGTGCTCCACTATGCAAATCTAAGTGCGCTGGGGAGTTGCTGTGCTGTGCTGACGTGCTAAGCTGCGGGTGTGGGGCAGGGCTGCCTCCTAGCAAGGACCCACCCGCAGACTAGTTATGGGCCTGGGCGCCTCCGTGCTCCTCTTCCTAACTTGCACGCAGGCACCTGAGAGCCGGCTCTCTTGGCATTACCCGTCCTTCAGGGGGCCTCCCTCAGGTCCTCTGCCCCTTCTGAAGGGTGCTGTGCTCCGGCCTCACCCATGCTGGAGGCGGGCACTTCAGAAAGGCCCTCCCTTCTCCTCAGCCTGCCAGCTCCCCGGGGCTCGGGGCGGGCGGCCCATGATGGGGCGTGGCCTTTGCTGTCTCCATGCAGGTCTGCCCGGGAAGGAGCACAGGGGCATCCTCTCCAGAGCCCCTCAAGAACTACCGCGCTCTCATCAGTCCTCATCATTGCTCTCTCCCGCCCCCACCTGAAGGGATCTTTCCTCATCTCTCTGGAAACCCCGTCTCTCCAGCCACCTACTCTGCTGTCCCTCCGAGCTGTCTCTCTACCGTCGCATCTCCGAGCCTCTAGAACCTGCATGTTTAGGATCAAAACTTAGGAATACCTTTCTGGCTTGGCTTTCTGCCTGCCTCCCCTTTCTCTGGTGGATAGGGGGTAGGGGTGGGGGAATCCATTAATTGTTCCCTCCCCACCCCCAGTTGTTCCACCACGGCTGGGAGGCCCCCTGACCACTGACCACTCGGCTCCAGGTTCTCCAAGCAAAGACCAGCTGTTCCCATTTCCCCAGCACAGTCCAGGGGCCGGGGGAAAAGGCATGTCCTCCAGCCCCGTGCGGCTTCTGGGGCTTCTGGGGAAGCTGCCTGGGTGCCTGCTCTGCAACCATCCACCTTGCACAGGGCAGAACAGGGCAGAAGAGGGCAGAGCAAGGCAGAGGAGGGTAGAGGCGGGCAGAGCAGGGCAGAGGTGGGCAGAGGAGGGTAGAGGCGGGCAGAGCAGGGCAGAGGAGGGCAGAGGGCAGAGGTGGGCAGAGGGCAGAGGCAGGCAGAGCAGGGCAGAGCAGGGCAGAGGAGGGCAGAGGGCGGAGGAGGGCAGAGCAGGGAAGAGGTGGGCAGAGGAGGGCTGAGGAGGGCAGAGGAGGGCAGAGCAGGCAGAGGAGGGCAGAGGGCAAAGGAGGGCAGAGCAGAGAAAAGGTGGGCAGCGGAGTGCAGAGGAGGGCAGAGGGCAGAGGAGGGCAGAGCAGGCAGAGCAGGGCAGAGGACAGAGGAGGGCAGAGCAGGGCAGAGGAGGGCACAGCAGGGCACAGCAGGGCATCCCGCCAGGAGCAGCCTTGGAGACCTGTCTGCGCTCGCCATCCTTAGGCAGCGCCGCCTGCCGGGAAGTCGAGAAAACTCCCGCTTCTCCTTCGGGCTCAAGGCTCAAGGGCAGCGGACAGAGATTGGGGCATCCCACTGCTGTGCATTTGTTCAGCTGGTGACAAACATCTATCAGCCTACTGAAATCAGTAAGTGAGGCTAAAATGGAACGTTCTTCTCTCCAGTTCTCTGATATCCCTGAGTCCCGTTTTCACTGAAATTGGTAACAGGTGAGGTAGATAATCAGAGAAGGCAATGGCAGCCCACTCTAGTACTCTTGCCTGGAAAATCCCACGGACGGAGGAGCCTGGTGGGCTGCAGTCCATGGGGTCGCTAAGAGTTGGACACCACTGAGTGACTTCACTTTCACTTTTCACTTTCATGCATTGGAGAAGGAAATGGCAACCCACTCCAGTGTTCTTGCCTGGAGAATCCCAGGGACGGGGGAGCCTGGTGGGCTGCCGTCTATGGGGTCGCACAGAGTCAGACACGACTGAAGTGACTTAGCTGCAGCAGCGGTAAAACGATGGTTTAGATTTTTCTTTTAACCACAGCCCCCTCTGACAGGCTAAACACCTCCAGGATTATCTACCTCTGCTGCTGCTGCTGCTGCTAAATCGCTTCAGTCGTGTCCGACACTGTGCGACCCCATAGAAGGCAGCCCACCAGGCTCCTCCGTCCATGGGATTTTCCAGGCAAGAGTACTGGAGTGGGCTGCCATTGCCTTCTCTGCGTTTTACCGCAGTGGGGAGCAATTTCTTCTATATTGGGCCAATTCTAGAAAAAATGTTTATGGGCAATTTTAAAATCTCAAGGTAAAAATGATTTTATTAATCACATACACTTATAGATATGTACAAAAAATATATATGTATATATATATATTCTTTCCTACAGCTTAGATTTCCCACTATTTTGAACAGAAGGATGTAAAAAATAAAATGAGGACTGCAGGTCTTTTTTATTGGCTTTAAACTGTTAATATAAAAGTGTATTTGTTTATATGGCAGCTACATTGGAGCAATTTTACATTTTTTTATTACAAACAATAATGATGTATACTATACTTCTTATCATAAATTCCATATAGCAAATTGATTCCTGCAGAATGCGTTTATTGATTTTTAGAGAGCTCTGGTGTCCCTCATCAATCTGTGATTGTAATTGATAAATGAGTGTAGCATGACATGAATGTTGGTTGATATTTTTGTTTACCTCAACAACAAAAAAAAGGTGAAATAAACAAGAAACGTCATTCTTAACTGGAAGCAACTTCTTTGCTAACTCGGATAATAGTTTTGAAACACTGGAAAGATATTTCCTCAAATTTTTGTGCTATCGAAATTCAGTACTTTCAGACACAGCACACGAGTTTCATCTGCATTATTAACATGTTCTCCATCACTTCTTTAAGTCTAGACAATTGACAGAATAATAAATCAAGTTGACAATTAGCAAACCAGTTACTGATTTCTGCAGTCTAAGTACTCAAGCTACCAAAATGAAGGCAGTGAATGTGGAATTGGGTAGAGACAAGTAGCATGGGTTATATAGCATTTCTTTCCTACAGACAGAATAACTTCAATAACTTCAAGACATGAATAACTTCAAGAACAGATAATAGTAAAAGGCACTAATTAGGAAGTGATTTTTAAATGTTTGTTTCATTTTTGTATAATTAATGGTAAACATATATAATTTCATTTCTAATAATAACTGGCTATTATTTCCTTGTTTGTTCATTCACCAAGTTTTGTCTGACTCTTTGTGACCCTGTGGACGTAGCACAGCAGACTTCCTTGTCCATCACCATCTCCCAGAGTTTGCCCAAGTTCATGTCCATTGAATTGGTGACGCCATCCAACCATCCCATCCTCTGTTGCCCTCTTCTCCTCCTGCCCTCAATTTTTCCCAGCATCAGGGTCTTTTCCAATGAGTTGGCTCTTTGCATCAGGTGGCCAAAGTATTGGAGTTTCAGCTTCAGCATCAGCCCTTCCAATGAATATTCAGGGCTGATTTCCTTTAGGATTGATTGGTTTGATCTCCTTGCAGTCTTGAGAGTCTTCTCCAATACCACAGTTCGAAAGCATCAATTCTTTGGCACTCTGCCTTCTTTGCGGTCCAGCTCTCACATCTGTACATGACTACTGGAATTATTTCCTAACAATAGCTTTTAACAACTGGCTCACAACATTGCTGACCATTTAACAGTTGGCTCTCACAAGCCATTGGGATCTGACCCCAGCGTTCCCCTGCCAGGCCCCAAGCACTTCTGGGTCCCACACTGACAGGCACTGGCAGGATATGGGAGAGCAGGGAGAGCGAAGGCTTGGGTTTTCCTTCTGCTCCCTCCTGAGGTGCGCTCTGCAGCTCCTGCTCCTCCAGGCTCAGCCAGCACAGTTCCCTCCCTCTGCCTCTAGGGGGCTAATGGCTTTTTGCTCTTGCTGATTCCTGCCGCTTCCCAATCCCATCCACGCTTGTTTCTTATGTCCCACTCATCATTCCCTTCTCTTTGAGTGCGCCTCTCTTTTCTGGCTGGACCCTTCTTGCCCAAGTCTGCTTCTGGGATCACAACTACTAATACTTCTATTCCCAAATGTAGAAACTGTGGGTCTTTAGGCAAATCACTCAACTTCTCTGAGCTACAGTTTGGTGAGGATTACGTATGATGCAGAATGGTATGATTTTGAAAGATTAGCTAGTGGTACTTCATTTTTTCCACCTGCTATTTCCCATAACTTTTCCCAAACTGGGCAGCTATAGCAGTGGATGTTTCTCAGGGACAGGATTTAAAGAGTAAGTAGGAGAAAAGTTTTAAATTTCAAAATCCAAGACCCCGAAGGGCATTGCGGCAAAGAAAACTTGGTGAATCAGAGCAAAGCATCCTGCTGGAGATCCCCTGGTCCCTGAGAAGGCCCTCCTACCCCGCGAAGCCGGAAGAGGTGGAATAGAAGAAGCCCCGATAACGTGGAGAGTTGAGGAATTGAGAACAAATGCCTGCAGGCTGAGAGCCGCTCCACAGTGCCCCAGTGTGGCCCAGCAGAGATGCTCGTACTGGTGCGACTTCCAGAGTGGCCTGGGTGCTGACATCACAGAAGCCGTGCAGCCTGACAAGCAACGGCCAGGTGGCGATGTGCACCTGGGTGAACGGAGGACCATGACGGGGAGCCCTGCGGAAATCAGTCCTGGGTGTTCACTGGAAGGACTGATGCCGAGGCTGAAACTCCAATAGTTTGGCCACCTGATGTGAAGAACTGACTTATTGGAAAAGACCCTGATGCTGGGAAAGATTGAAGGCGGGAGGAGAAGGGGACTACAGAAGATGAGATGGTTGGATGGCATCCCTGACTCGATGGACATGAGTTTGGGTAAACTCCGGGCGTTGGTGATGGACAGGGAGGCCTAGCGTGCTGCAGTCCTTGCGGTCGCAAAGAGTCGGACACGACTGAGCCGCTGCACTGACCTGAGCTCCTGGGCATCCCTTCTGCGAGCCCGCTCACGGTTTCCCGGACTGTCCCGGGGCGGGACGACCGCGCAGGGCCACGATCGTGCCGCCAGGGGGCGCCGCGCGGCCACGGTGCCCGCTCGAGCCGCGCCCTGATTGGCTGGAGGCCGCGCCCACTCCCGCCCGCCGGGCGGACCAGGAGCCGCGGCGCGCCGGCTCTCGCCCCAGTCTGCGGGCCTCCGGAGCGGCGACGGGGCCGGGGCGGCGCGGCGGAGGGGACAAGACCGGGTTCGGAGGGAAGCAGGCGGCCGGGGTAGCCCCGCACCCCAGCAAGATGCTGTCCTGGCGGCTTCACACGGGTCCTGAGAAGGCCGAGCTGCAGGAGCTCAACGCCCGGCTGTATGACTACGTGTGCCGGGTGCGGGAGCTGGAGCGCGAGAACCTGCTCCTGGAGGAGGAGCTGCGCAGCCGGCGCGGCCAAGAGGGGTTGTGGGCCGAGGCGGAGGCCCGCTGCGCGGAGGAGGCGAGCGGCCTGCGGCGGCAGCTGGACGAACTGAGCTGGGCCACGGCTCTGGCGCAGGGCGAGCGGGACGCCCTGCGGCGCGAGCTGCGGGAGCTGCAGCTGCTGGGCGAGGAGGCGCGCGCCGCCCGCGGCCGCCTGGACGCCGAGCTCGACTCGCAGCGCCGCGAGCTGCAGGAGGAGCTGGCCGCGCGCGCCGCCCTCGAGGCGCTGCTGGGCCGCCTGCAGGCAGAACGCCGCGGCCTGGACGCGGCCCGCGAGCGCGATGTGCGGGAGCTTCGCGCGCGCGCCGCCGGCCTGACCCTGCGCTACCGCGGCCGCGTCGCCGGCCCTGCCGCGCCCCCGCCGCGCCTGCGGGAGCTGCACGAAGATTGCGCGCTGCTGGTGACCGAGGCCTGGCGGGAGACTGTGCAGCGGTACGAAGACGAGGTGCGCGAGCTGGAGGAGGCGCTGCGGCGCGGCAGGGAGAGCCGGCGCGAGGCCGAGGAGGAGACGCGGCTGTGCGCGCAGGAGGCGGAGGCGCTGAGGCGCGAGGTGCTCGAGCTGGAGCAGCTGCGGGCGCTGCTGGAGGAGGAGCTGCTGCGGGTGCGCGAGGCGTCCGAGCTGCAGGCCGAGGAGCGGCAGGTCAGTGAGCCGGAATGCCCCCGCTCCGGCCCCGGGCGCCCGGCGGGTGGGGGGTCCCCGGACAGCGCCGCATTCAGGCCGGGCGCGGCGTCCCCACCGGGCGGGCCCGGCCCAGGGGGTGCCCCTGGGGACCCCGGCGCCGAAGGGACCGCCCGACTCCGCGGCGCGGCCTCAAGATCACCCGCTGGATGTAGAGTGCGGTGCGATGGCTCTTCGTGCCCAGGGGCGGGGTCCTGCTCCGCTTGTCAGTTTCTGTAGCCCTCGGCTGGCCTGGGTGCATCCTGGCTAATGACTCCCTAGGCTCCAGGTTCTCTTTGCTATTTCCTGTACTTCAAGGACTGCTACTGCTGCTAAGTCGCTTCAGTCGTGTCCGACTCTGCGATCCCATAGACGGCAGCCCACCAGGCTCCCCCGTCCCTGGGATTCTCCAGGCAAGAACACTGGAGTGGGTTGCCATTTCCTTCTCCAGTGCATGAAAGTGAAAAGTGAAAGTGAAGTCGCTCAGTCGTGTCCGACTCTTAGCGACCCCATGGACTGCAGCCTGCCAGGCTCCTCCGTCCATGGGATTTTCCAGGCAAGAGTACTGGAGTGGGGTGCCATTGCCTTCTCCGACTAAATTCACTTTAAAGTCGACCAGGAAGCCCCCCGAAGTGACTTCCAGAGGTAACAGCTCCTTCCTCCTCAGACAGGCCCCAGCATTGCGAGGTTTCTAGGCAATGCCAAGCCCTTATCGTGAGTCCTTCAAAGTGGCAGCACCGTTGCACACTAGGACGCCTCTGGGGAAAACGTAAATTGTCTCCAAATCGGGTTTTTATTTTGCCAGAATGGTTTCCCTGTGGGAAGCAGCTGGTCGGGGCTCCCTGGGCCGCCGCTGCCTTGTTTGTTTTTGGGAGGGGCAGCGATCTTAACACACAGAAGAACTTGATCGGAGATGTTTTCCTCACAGTACACGCTGATGCCAGATCTCTGGGTAGAAGCTGGGTTAAGGCAGGTCTCTGGCAGGATGTTATTACAAGTGCAGGTACTATAAACAGTTTCTCGTCCACAGAAGCGAAGCTCAGGCTTCTCACACTGACAGGTGACGCCTGTGGCTGGCTTATGACCTGTACATCCAGCCCAGTCCTGCGGTTAGCCCCGGTTCTCCCCAGACTGCGCTAGAATTGAAAATATTCCCCAATCCTACTATGCTATGCTAAGTCACTTCAGTCGTGTCCGACTCTGTGACCCCATAGACGGCAGCCCACCAGGCTCCCCGTCCCTGGGATTCTCCAGGCAAGAACACTGGAGTGGGTTGCCATTTCCTTCTCCAAAGCATGAAAGTGAAAAGTGAAAGTGAAGTCGCTCAGCCGTGTTCGACTCTTAGCGACCCCATGGACTGCAGCCCACCAGGCTCCTCCGCCCATGGGATTTTCCAGGCAAGAGTACTGGAGTGGGGTGCCATTGCCTTCTCCTCCCAATCCTACTAACTGTTGTTAGTTCTTAGGATGACAGTTTAAGACCACATCCACACAATTTGTGTGTCATCCACACAAATTCAGAAATATCTGAAAGGAAACTGTTTATAGATTCAAGTTAACAATTTGTGTTGGAGTGATTTTGTGCCTTTTTAAAAACAGAAGTAAAGGAAGCAGTTGTGGCATAGGGGCCTGTGGTGACGTCATAGGTACGATTAATCAGCAGGTATCTGTTGATTGCCCCTGGTCCTTAGCACTGCCCTGGGGCTTCCCTTGTCAAAGAGCTGGAGTCTGGATGGCAAATCATGAAGTGAAACAGTACCCAGTTGTTTGGAATTTAGTCTTTTGAATTGTGGGTTCTTAGGCCTTTGCCTCATGATTTGCAAAAGCCTCCTGCCAGGGTTGTAGCTGGGGTGAGGACAGGCACTAGCAAAATGTGTGCTGGTTTCCAGAACTTACTCTGCACTACAGCGCTTCCCTTTCCAGTGACGGTGGCCAGGGACACCAATTCCAGAGGGCCCTATGTTCTGTGTTGAGTGAAAGCTAGAAAGTATCTTTAACATAGGCTTTCACGGAGCTTTTAACCAAAGGGAAGTGTCTGCCAAGCTCCCTGCCTACTGAATTCCTTTGTAGGGAACCCCTGCTACACGTCAAGAGTCCCTGCTGTGCAAGCAGGTTTGGAAAAGCCTTCTTTGAGGCGTGTTCGGTGGGCTCAGTCCTCACCATTCATTTGCAGTCGTAGCCCACTGGGCTCATTTTGGACCTGGAAGCTCTGGTTTCAGTGTTCCTTTTAGCATCAGAACCCTTTTGCTCCCTGTTAACTCTTTAAGTTTGCCCCCAGATATGAAACAGAAGCAGAGTTCCTCTGATTCCAGTAGAGGTGGGCACTTGACATGCAGTTCAGATTACCTTCTTTGACACTGGGACTCCAGGGCCCTTCCCTGGGGTCACACCTGACCCAGAACCAGGACCCCACCCTCCTGTCCAGTAGTACCTTTCTTATTGGAATTTGCTTCATTCCACTAAAAGTAAATAAAGATGAAGGAAAATGTTGATAAGGACTTGCAGGCTTTATCGTACCGTGTATTTCCTTATCCATACCCTGAATCTTTCATCAGTTAGCTTAAAGCAACCATATTTCAAGTTGCATTCCAAAGACTCTCAACACCAAGCATTAGTGTTTTATTTTTAAGGAGTGTAGAAATGCTAGAAATTTTGTTTAAGAGTGAGTATTGATGATTTAACCCCTAGCTCCTGATGTTTTCAAATTCTAAAGAAGCTACCCTGGGGAGACTGAAAATATAAGACCTGATTTAACTAATTTACTGTAATAAAAGTTTCATTACTAAGAATTAGCTGAATGATGCTAAAGCTGAAACTCCAGTACTTTGGCTACCTCATGCGAAGAGTTGACTCATTGGAAAAGTCTCTGATGCTGGGAGGGATTGGGGGCAGGAGGAAAAGAGGACAACAGAGGATGAGATGGCTGGATGGCATCACCAACTCGATGGACATGGGTTTGGGTGAACTCTGGGAGTTGGTGATGGACAGGGAGGCCTGGCGTGCTGCAATTCATGGGGTCGCAAAGAGTCGGACACGACTGAGCGACTGAACTGAACTGATGCCGGGTACCACAGGTACGAAGCCCATCACATGGGTATTCACTCTCAGTCCTCATGCCAGTCTTAGGAAGTGGGTACCAGTATTTGCCTCACCTTGCAGATGATGAAACTGAGGCCCATAGATCACCCAGTTAGTAAATAGCTAAGCCTGGGTTTGATTGCGGCTTCATTGCTTGAACAACTAACCACTGGGCAATATTCCCTCTCTTCTGTCTGTTCTGTTAAAATGGACTTTAAATCAGTGTTCATTTTGCTTTCAGAAGTGATGATCCCTGTTCTTCCTAAGGATTAGCATAGAGGTGCCTGTTAATCTAAAATTCTAAAATGCTTTCAGACCCTTCCAGCTGGCTGCTGTCAGAATAGTTTTAGAGTTAAGTCATTCATTTATTTTCTTCTGTTTCCCGTATGGTTTAATGGAAACCCCTATTTGGAGGCAGGAACCCCTACACAGTATCCAGGCTCTGGGCTGCGTCTGCAGCTCGAGGGGGGAAGCTGCTCACCAGGCCTCTCTGGGAAAAGTGGGCCTTCCCAGATGGCCTGCATGCCTTAGGCCTGTCTGGTAGGCCCCTTGCCTCAGATTTGCCAGAGAAGTTTGATGAACGGACATCCAAGTCCCCAGCATTTTTGTATGGTTCAGATTTCTTGAAGCTTCCCAGGTGGTGTGGTGGTAAAGAATCCGTCTGCCAATGCAGGAAATGTAAGATATGTGGGTTTGATCCCTGGGTTGAGAAGATCCCCTAGAGAAGGAAATGGCAACCCACTCCAGTATTCTTGCCTGGAAAATTCCATGGACAGGGGAGCCTGGCGGGCTACAGTTCATGGGGCCACAAAGAGTTGGTCACAACTGAGCGACTGAGCACAGATGACTTGAACCCTGCCTCCCAGTCTGCAGGAAGGGACTTCAGGCAAAAACTGGAAGACATCTGTGATTTACAGCAGCCTTACCCATAAACACAGAGATTTTGGCTTGTGAAAGTGTGCTTTTAGCCTCGAGGCTGGCCCTGGACAGCTTACACAACCACCGAGGTGTGAATGACAGAACTTTCTTTTGATTGTAATGGAGTCAGTTTAGCTGCCCCGCTTGGGTCTCATTTCTGGCTCTGCCATGTTTGGGACTCCGTTTCCCCATCTGTGAGCTAGGGGTGATGAAACTAGCCCACATTGAGCACGTAGTGTGCCAGGCTGGCCTCTAAAGTCCCCGGGGTACAGCAGGGAACATAACAGACCCAACGGACAAGTCCTTGACCTCACAGGTCTGGAGGTGGAAGCAGTGCGGTATTCAGGGGCGGGTGTGACCAGGGTACGTGGGGGAGGAGAAGGGGGCCACCGCAGGCCCTGAGCTTCTGCTCTGAGCGTGTGGGAAGCCGCTGGAGGGCTCTGTGCAGAGAAGAGTGGTGACCTGTGTCTTCAAGGAGTCTCCTTGGCTGCTGTGTTGCACATGACTTCCTAGCAAAGAAGTTTGTGCGTGCTAAGTCGCATCAGTCGTGTCCAACTCTTTGTTACCCCATGGACTGTAGCAGAGAAATTTAATTATTGTTAAAATGCTTAGAAAAAAAATATCCTACACATTCAGTGCTCTAACTGCAAATCTGCTAAGCAGGTCAAGATCTCCGAGCCATGCCAAAGAGGTAACACAAAAATTCTCTCCCTCCCAGAACAGTTCTGCATCCCGCAAAATAAGAGGAGGAAAATCAGACTGTAAGTTAAGATAAGTGCAGTTCCAACCACACAGGTGGGAGCAGGGCGCTCTCTTTTGAAGACCTTGCCATCAAGACAGGAGGTGCTGGAGGACTGGGCCATGGGCAGCAGTGAAGGGCAGAGGTCAGACTTCACCCTGAAGTTGAAACCCATAGGCTTTGCAGATGGATTGGATATGGTGGGAGAGAGGGAGAAATCAGGTCCTCTCCAGGGCTTGGGGCCAGAGGAGCTGGAGGAACGGGGTTGGTACAGGAAGGCGGGCTTGGGTGGGAGAGCAGAGTTGGGTTTGAAATGCCTCCAAGATAGCCACCTGTTCTCATAACATAAAATGATGAGCCTGGAGTTCAGAATGTGGCCTGGGTCAGAACTGCAAATACTTAGCATCCAGTCAATGCATTGTTATTAACACTTAGTTTTTGCATCTAAATGAGAATAGTATTAAATTTCCTCGAGCTCCGCCATTCAAGGTGACTTTTGCAGGCTCTTCCTCTTGTGTCTGGGTGATGTGCTTAGCTAGGAGCCGCTCACGTTGGGTGAAGAGAAAGGGAATTCTCTGGACGCTGAGCGCAGCATGCTTTCCCTTCTGTAGCTTGCATTTCATCATCCGTTGTGAGGCACCCAGAAGTTCTCTAAAATAGCAACTGAAAAGGTGACCTTTTTCCCCAGCTCTTGTGTCACTCGGCAAAACTGCTCTGCCTGGGTTAGAATTCGCTGCTGTGTGTCAGGCTCAAGTGCCTTGGCCTAGCCCAGGGTCTGAAAACTTCTGGAGAACTGGAGGCCAAGTCTGACGCTTTATTCAATCAGCAGGATGGGATACAATTCCTGTGGAGACTGCTGGGAGCCAGTAATTCTTACGTTCCTGCTTCCAAAAGTCAATGAGTTTTCCTTTGACAGTTTAGGAAGACTTGACTCACATGGGGTATGTGGTTGGAACTGCTCTTATTGTAACTTTAACAGTTTGATTTTTCCTCTATTTTGTGCAGTACAGAACTGTTCTGGGCCCCTGGGAGGGAGAAAATCTTGGTGCTACCTCCTTGGCATGGCTGGGAGATCTTAACTTGCCTAGGAGGTTTGTGGTTAGAGAACTGATTATGTCTGGTTCTTTTCCTAAGCATTTTAGCAATAACTGAACTTCTCTGCAAAGACATCGGAGAAGGCAATGGCACCCCACTCCAGTATTTTTGCCTAGAAAATCCCATGGGCGGAGGAGCCTGGTAGGCTGCAGTCCATGGGGTCGCTAGAGTCAGACACGACTGAGCGACTTCACTTTCATTTTTCACTTTCATGCATTGGAGAAGGAAATGGCAACCCACTCCAGTGTTCTTGCCTGGAGAATCCCAGGGACGGGGAGCCTGGTGGGCTGCCGTCTATGGGGTCACACAGAGTTGGACACGACTGAAGCGACTTAGCAGCAGCAGCAGCAAAGACATTACTATGTGTCATCAAATTCTAATATTTAGGTAGAATTTTCTCTAGTAGGAAGGATTCATATGTTTACATAACATTTCATACTGTAACCTTGTACCTGAGTTTATACTTCCTCTAAAATGGGGGAACATGGGGGTTTAACACTGAGACTTAACTACAGAATATGTGAATGTCATGCGTGACCAAATTCTGGTAGCTGTCACTTAAGACTGGCCAATGGTCTGCTTTGATGAACCTCTTTATTTATAATGCCAGTTTTGGAGGGTGTTTACACTTATCCACCCTCAGATACTACCTAGCACTTCTTAAATTTACTGCTTTGCTTTAAAATTACTCCTTCGCTTTCAAAGCGAAGTAGCTTCAGTTTTTATTTTTAAAATACTTTATGTAGACAAAAAGAACATAACAGCAATTATTAGTTTAGATGTGTAGAACTGCTGTGAGAAGCAGAATTATTTACATGCTGATCATGCTTCTTTTTAGGTGGTAAATCCAGTGTGAGGCCTTAGTTGCATTCACTCCTTAGTTTCGTAGACACTATTGATTGTAGACGGTCAGCATGTTGCCAGGGGCCTTTGATGGAGGGATTATGTGATAAATGAAAATAGATTTCCTTCTCCCGATAGTCTTACAATTTTTAAATTCCACAAAGACAATTGTCTAAGAATGTAAGCTTTTTAGTTAATTGTATACAGAAATACTTGCAAACCAGAAGTTAAAGTATGTGGACTTACTCAAAGTTCTAAGTATTTGTTCAGCTAATTATTCCCCAGCATAACTATAAAATGCTATGTAAAACTGTTAATGCAGAGTAGTGCAGAACTGGGAAATGGTATAAATGAAACCATTGTGTTTATTAAAATATATTGTCGATTTAAACTGGTACATTTTGAGGAAGGTAATATTCTCTTGGTCATTTCATTTTAAATCCAGTTCACCAGTTGTGTGTTGTATGACTCGTATGTAAAGGACATTTTTCTAGAGACGGGGGTGGGGATGGGGGGAGGCAGGGGAGTGGGGCGTGCAGGAGGCAGCAGGCGGCGCCCTGCGGTGTCGCCCAGCCAGCGGGACATGGACAGATGCAGTTAACCCTGCGGGAGTGGAACTGCTGTGGGGACAGTGTGGACACGTGCCCGGGAGCTCTTATTAACCATGTGCTATGAGAACAGTCATAAAGGTTTATATCCAGGTCTGACTCTTGACATTTATGCCCTGAATATTTTCTTGTCTCATTAATGTAACTTTTCTCCCAGATGATTTTAAAGTAGCTTGTCTAGGTGAAGCAAAGAAGTCTGTATCAGCTTATATAACTGGGGAAATTCTGAGTGTGGGGGAAATTCTGTTTCAGATCTGAGTGACTTCTGTTTTAAATATAGTAAAATCCCTGCTTTCTAGTCTTGGCTTATTTTGAAAAGCATCTTACTTGGCCAGCGTCAGTGTATTTACTTATGCTGACTGATGTCTAAGGTGTAGAAATGCTTTACAAGCTTTCATTATTATTAGGGAGTGTGAACAGAAAATTCTGTGTGCTAATCACATCTTCCTTAAGTGATTAAAAAAAAAAACAAAAATTTTCCAGGTGGGAGAAATACAATATTTAAAAATCATCCTCGCAATGACTGTGTTTTTAATAAATCTGGAAATTTTTCATCTCTTTCTGTGTTGGACGCCGCAGAGCTCCAGCCCCCTGATCCCCAAAACTTCTGTTCTCTTTAGAGAGAGATCGCCTACCTGGAGGATGAGAAGGCAGCCCTCACCTTGGCCATGGCCGACCGGCTGCGGGACTACCAGGATCTCGTGCAGGTGAAGACTGGCCTCAGCCTGGAGGTGGCAACCTACAGGTAAGGGCGCTGCACTGAGCACTTTAAAGCCCTGCAGGCTCCGTGCAGTGGCGGTGTCTTTGTCACGGCAGGGAGCAGCCCCCAGGGTTGCCAAGCCAGGTGTCCAGGGCCAGAGCGGGGAGGGGGGCAGGGTCCCACTCAGATCACAGAGCGGGCACCCCCTGGCGCTGGGAGTAGCTGCGTTTTGCCCCCTTGCCTGCCCTTTGCGTGTCTAGGGAACCAGTGAAGAGCTCTACACACGCCAGCTCCCTGGATCCTAGGGATTAGGTACCGTGTTAGTTACAGACCTAGAAAGGAGAGGACCAGGACTCGGACCCAGAAAGTCTGAGTCCATCTGCCGGTTTTTGTGCAGTTGCATCAAACCCCGGGGCTCTGATTCTGTCTCCGGGGTTTATCCTTCAAGAAACTTGTCTCTGCCTAAAGATCAGCAGGGAGCTCCAGGTGCCTGGCTTTGTTTATGAAGATGTTGACTTGAATTCGATCGACCCAGATGAACCAGTCACGGAGCCCTCAGAGGGGTGGAGGCCGTGGCCCTGTGTCCCTGGCATGACCTGTGGGTCACAGAGTGGTGCTTTCCCTCACTGCCCACCTCCTGCCCCCAGGGATGAGCCATCTCTGGCCGAGGTGGCACCTCTCACCGCTTGCAGCTTTCCTAAGCAATGAGGACTGGACTGGAGGGCCCAGATCACAGATGCTTACAGTGGAAGGACTTTTAGGGACCCAGGCTCCCCACTTGTGAGATGACTGGTTACTGAGCCCTTACTGCCTGCCCGATGCAGTGCTAAGTCCTTTGAGGCTGCTCACTGTGTCACCCTTCAGGTGGTGGACGCCATGCACCCCTTTTGCACGTGAAGGAAGGGTCTAGAAGCAGGCATCCAGGCTGGTGCGGGGCCTGTGCCGTACCCACCAAGGCATGTAAAGTGGACTCGATGCCCCCTCACTCCTGGTTGCTGTGAGTGTGAATCAGTCGTGGGTGTGGGTGAGCTTTGGAGCCTTGGCCACGGCTGATCCCAGGAGGCCTGGTGGTCAGTGCCATCATCGTCAGCAGATGGGCAAGTTAGACCTGGAGGGGGGAGGAGGGGACCGAGGTCTACCCCCGCCTCTTCCTGGGCTGGGGCACGCAGCCGGGATGGAGCCCAGCCCAGATCAGCACGCCCTGGGGGCTGTCGGTGGGGTCTCCTGATCTTACCCTCACTCTGAACATCAGAGTGACCTGGCTGCTTTGATGTGCGTCTAAAAGTAGCTTTCTTTCCTACAAGTGTAAGCTGGGCGTCCACATTGGAGCCTGGGGCCAGCCTCACTGATTCTTCACTCTCCGGAAGACCTGCCTGAGCCAGCCTTTGGCCAGGGCTCATGTTACCATCGGTGAAGAGGGAGCAGGCTGTCGGGCAGGCCCTGGGCTGGACCCACAGGGGCCACTAAGAGGCCAGGCCTGCCCAGGGGCACGGACCCTCCACCTGAATCGATGGTTCCGGGGCCAAGCTGGTGGGGATCAGGGTACCGGGGAGGGCAGAGGCAACACTTGCCGGTCTGTGCTTGCCAAGGTCCATCTGCGCACGTTCTCCTCGGAAACCTCATGGGGTGAGCGACTGCAAAATCAGATCGGCAAGCTGTTCAAACACATGCTGAGTGAGATAAGCTAAACTTTACTAAGAAGGAAAACATCAAAATTGTTGGGCTTTGTTTTTGGGGAAGGAAGCATTAATTAGGATTTTTGTCACTTGTTAGTGACAGAATCCCTTCTCAGACTGGCTCAAGTCAAAGGAGGCTCTTGTTCCTCACAGAACTGATAAGCTGTCCGCTCGGCACGGCGGGTTCGGTGCCCGGGTGGCGCTGCTGGCGGTCTGGCCCTGTGTCTCTGGCCCCTGCCTTGCTCTGCCCCGCCATGGCAGGAGGGCCCTAGCGGCTGCAGGCTCTCGTCCCTGCAGCCCCCACACTCGTGGGCAGAGGAGGGGCTCCTTTCCAGGCAGGACTCTCGGGGCCCCTCTGGCTCTGCTGGGCCCGGTGCCTGCCCTTGGCCCGGGGAACAGAGTGCTCGGAGGTGTCGGCTTCCCTGAGTCCCACGGGCTGAGATGGGGCGGGAGGCCCAGCCTTCCAGGGCAGACGCCGGGCTGCCTAGATAACCCACACCTGTGCCGTGTTAGGCGAGGCCTGGTTTTGAGGGAGTTTTTTCTCTACAGAGTGTGTTGGATCTTCCTGTTTCCTTCCTGTAAAAGTCCTCTGGGTTGGAGTCCAGAGACTCTGACTTTACGCCTCATCTTTCTGGGGTTTTGCGTCCTGTCCCCACTTCCCTGTTGTGGGAAGTCAGCGTGTACAGGCGGGCCTCTTGCTTGAGAGGTCAGGGCAACCCTCCCAGCTCAGCTTTCCTCAAGGCTTAGTGTGTTTTTAGCTTTTCTCTTGGTGGTGGTTGAACTTTCTTCGCTCACATCTGCAGGGACAGAGTTCACTCCTGTCTGTGGCTGGGCATTTGTTTTTCTCACCCATTAGGGACTGACGTAGCCAACTCCTAGGAGTGTAGGAGGCATCAGTCCTTCCCAGCAGCAGGTGACTTAAGTCACTGTGCCTTTCTGAAGGCCAGGTGAGCTTGGCGGGGATGGGGAGCCCTGCCCTGTGGTTAGAACTGCCGCCAGCCCCCAGGGCTCAGCACTGAGACCGGAGTGCCTGCAGACCTGGAGGGCATGCAGGCAGCTGAATCTGACCCGCTCCTTTGTAGCAGCCCAGAGCCTGGCATTTCCCATCACTGCTAAGTGTCCTGAAGATAAATCCTTGTTGTGTCTCATGTGATTCTCTCAGTACTTTGTGCTCCTGCCCAAATTCTGAGCTCAGGTCTGAAAACTCCTCTTCACGAGCGCCCGTTTGGTCTTTATGAACCTTGACTCGCCATCCCTGGGAGGTTGACCTTCCCTCCGCTGCCTCCTGGAGGGTGGCAGGGACCATGGTGCAGGGGCTTGTGCCGCACGGCTGCTCACCGCCCCAGGGGGCTGAGGTGGGCAATGGCTGCAGCCAGCATTGCTCCCCCTCACGGCTGGACTGTTCCCCGCAGCGGCCGCCCCCCAGCACTGGCTGCTCATCAGCCGTCACCCCACCACACGCTTCCCACGGGAGGGGCGGGCTGGTCTCCGGGAAGCTGAGAGAGCGGCCCAGCGCGGCAGACTGCGCTGTGTGGAGGCTAGCTCTCAAGTGCCGTGAACCCTTCCAAACCCAGGTGTCCGACCCTTTCCAGTAACCTTCACCGTGAAGAAGAAACGATAAAATAATAACAATGGTGTAATGCATAATTAATAGATATAAGCTTATAGTTTATAGCCTTCCTGGTGGTTCAGTGGTAAAAGAATCTGCCTGAAACCTGACCTGGGTTCGATCCCTGGGTTGGGAAGACCCTCTGGAGGAAGAAATGGCAACCCACTCCAGGATTCTTGCCTGGAGAGTCCCAGGGACAGAGGAGCCTGGCGGGCTACAGTCCAATAGTCCATGGGGTCGCAAAGCGTCAGACACGATTGAGCGGCTAACATACAAATACTAAAATTTAATAAAATAATAAAATTAAAACAAAATAAACCTCAGAGTCCAAGGCTGGAGGATTTCACCAAAGCCAAGTTGGTCAGTCGGTGTCCAGGGAGAGCCTGGCCTGGCAGGTGTACCGAGAACGAGCCCTTTGCCCCACGTGGCTGGTGACGGTGGGCAGGAGCCCCTGGGCCGGGCTGGGCCAAGGCTGCCAGGAGAAGGGGGTGCAGAGGAGGCAGGTGGGCATGGCTGCGCTCGCTCTCGTCTGCCTGGTGCTGGTCTGCCTGGAGATGCTTGTCTACCATCACTCGAGGTTTTTCCTGAAGGGGGAATGTTTGTTTACGAGGGGCTGAGTGATGGTGGGGAGATGCTCAGAAACAGGCAAGGGCTTGGTTCTCGGCTGCATCTGCACAAGGGCGTCACCCAGAGAGGCTGATGAAGCGGCGGCTCCTGGGCCCAGTCCTAGATGTTCCTGTTACCTGGCGCCAGGTGGGCCCAGTTGTGGTCGTGCTTCAGCTGCAGGGGTGGTTGCCAGGTGCCCCCAGGGCAGAGAAGCTCTGTTCCGGAGCCCTGCTCACGCAGGCCTGCAGGCCCACAGTGTTGGCGTCACTCGGCCTCTCAGGCTTCTGGGATGTCTTGCGCCCGCCCTGATCAAAGTTTCCTGTCACAGGATCCCAGGTGACCTGTGCCCACATCGCTGTCTGCAGAGCCCCCCAGGGGCATCCAGAAAGCTCTAAGCCTGTCACCCAGCAGGCTGGAGGACAGGACAAAGAACGGGCAGACCTAGCGAGGGGCTTGTGGAGCATGCAGAGCGGGCTTCCTGGAAGAGGCAGTTCTGAGTCTTGCAGGGAGGGCAGCCAGGAAGAGACCATGAGGAAAGGGCCTTTTGGGCTGAGGGGGCAGCCGAAGCAAGGACCTGAGGACTGAGCTAACGTGTCTGTAGCAAGGCCAAGCATTTGGGCAGCTTGGTTTTAGGGGCTGTCCACGGAGGAGCACGTGTCATGGGTGGGTAAGAACCTCGCCCGTGAAGCTGTGTTTTGTGAGCTGGGGTCTGTGCACTCAGGCTGCTCTGGAGATGGTCCTCATGCAGGGTATGATGCCTGCTTAGTGGGGGTCACAAGGGTGTGGCCGGGTGCTGAGGATAAGGCCACGTGGACAGAGGTAGCCTCCTACACTGCGGGACATAAGACACGTCCCCAAGTGCAGGGCTTCTGGAGTCAGAAGGGAGTTGTGAGAATCAGGGGAGGTTTCTCGAGGGAGGTGACATTGATCTGGGTCTTGGAGGATGGCAGACGTTTGAATGTCATACGCAGAAGAGAGGGAGGTGGGAGGTGAGGGGGTGTCACGGGAAGAAGGAGACGTGTGCTTCGGTGAAAAGTCAAAGATGTTAATAGAATGCAGGTTCCAAGAAAATACTGCACATGGGTTCCCGCTGGTGATAGGGTCTGGTACCGATGGTTCAGAGAAGGAATGGTGAGCTTTAGGCCAAGGTAGCCTGAGAGCTTTTCAAGGTTTGTGGGATTTGATTTGGGCCTTGAAGGGTAGGGAAAGGGGAATAGGAATACGACAGTATTCAGAACCCACCATGTCCTGAGCCCCTCGCTGCTGACATCAAGATCAGGCCTACAAGCTACAGATTGAGAATTTGTAGGAACACAGTTGAAAAATAGAGAATCCCCCCTCCCCACCCCCCACACCAAAAGAGGACAGAACCCCATCATTAGGAGTAGGCTGTTAGAAAACATATTGGGGGGGGTGAAGATAGTCAAAATTGAAACAAAAGATACAGAACTACCCAGAGTAAGCTGAGTCCAGAAAGGACAAAACTGAGGGTCAGCAGGGGCCCCTCTTGGATTTCTGATCTGGGGTACAGATGATGAAATCTCCATTAGAATTTACAAAGAGGCTTTGTTTTTTATGTTTTGGGAGTGGAGAGTATAACAGTTCTAAGTTTCCCCTGGAAAAATGGAGAGCAGGGCCAAAGGATTTCTCAGATGAGAAATACTAAAGTAGTCTTGCCTGGCCAGATACTGAAGTATAGTGCAAAGATTTCCTGTCTGGGGACTTCATGGCAAAGTCCTTTAGGGTCTTTGTGTTGATGTGTCTGTGTTGGGGGAGGATGTACATACAGAAGCCCCTTTATCTGATCGCAGTGGGCAGATGCGGTGGGTTTTAACTGAGAATATCCAGTGTCTAGGTTTACAATACAGATGGTGCCTAATGTTGGTAATTTTATCATTTTAATGATGTTTCTGGTCGCTCCATTATTTTTAAGACCACCTATAACTTTTTATGTATTTGTTCAAAGGAAAACATTTCTTGGAAATTCTCAAGTTCTTGGAGAAATACATTTTGTTATTTTAAAAGTTGAATCCGGCTTTGGGAAAACTTATAAAAATGTGTAACGCTGAGACTTATCTGCCTATTAGGTGAAAAATCTGAAGTTAATAAAATCTTGTAGTTTTAAGGATAGACAATTAGGATCAAGGATCAACGGATGCAGCTGGTCGTTAGCCCCACATCACTGTGTAAATGAATTAGCCCTCAGTTAACGGTGATTTTAGGTACTCCAGAATCTCTTCCCTTCTTGAATTATTTTTGTTAATGGAAAATCAACTTTTTTCTGAGACCAGTAGAAAATGATGTAGGTGACGATGATGGCTGACCATTACTGAGCGCGTGTTCTGTGACAACCATTGTTGCGAGAACTTTCTAGTCACTTTATTAATTAGCACCATAAACCTGTTCCCTGTTAAATTAGCACCACAGACAATGCTCCCTGTTTCAGAAATGCGGAAACTGAGCCACAGAGGGTTGAGCAGCTTGCCGGAGTCACAGGACTAGGAAGTTGGCAGGGTTTGAATCCAGACAACCTGATTCTGGAAGTTTCTCTGCTCACCATGGCCTGTGCTTTCTCTTCTCTGCTTTATTCCTAATCTTGTCTTTTGCGTCCGCTTTTTTTTTTTTCCTGTCTCTGGATTTGACAAACTTTCCACGAGTGCATTCATCCCGATCGCAGAGGCAATGACCAGAGGCACCTGGCACCGCTGCCTGCTTCTGGTCTTTGACCCGCCTGTGCCAGGGGCAGACCTTTCCAACTCCGATGGCGATGCCGGCCCTACAGAAGGACTTCCGCCCCCCTCTCCTCCCTTACCCTCTGGTCCCCAGTCCCCATCTAGAGTGGCAGGCCGTCCCCTAGCCTCTTTGGAGCTGGGGGCGCAGGGAAGCACCTTCTCCCAGCCGCTCCCCTCCCCCGTTCCCCCCCCCCCGCCCCGCCCACGTGTTCTTTGTCAGGAAGCGCCTGGGGAACCATCTCTCCACCAGGACCGGGCAGGCTCCCCCTAAGGCTGCTTCTGGAAACAGCTTCTGCCTCCCGGACTCTTCTCCCTGCCTGGTGGGCGTGCCCTTGGCTGTCTGCAGGTTCGCTGCCCAGCCGGGGACCACGGTCAGCCCCCGTGGGGGTCTGTCAGTGCCGGGCCCCGCATCAGTGCTGCTTCCACCCCTGGGCCTGGCTCAGCGGCCTCAAGGAGGCCGCCGACCTGGTTTTCCCGCACACTTTTGCTTGTTTTCCTTCCCCTCGAGGCTGCCAACCTGAGGGCCTTATGAAACGCTCAGTAATAGCCCATGATTCAGGCGGTTGGCATCTCTCAGCAGCACGGTGGCTCTGAGCAGCTTTATTCCTCCGCTCCCAAAATAACCGGAGAATGCTTGACCTGCTTCTTAAAGCTGTACGAGTCTATTCCTTAAAAACTGTTCCTTTGAAAGCTTTTGAGGGGACCGACCCTTCGTGGCCTCGCCCTGCGGTTTTTTTTTTTTTTTTTCGCCCTGCGGTTTTGGGTCTGCCTCTGCTGTAGTTCTGTGGGCAGCTGGAGGCGGGGCGCCGCGTGTCTGGCGGGGTTCACGGAGGCGGGGCACCGCGTGTCTAGGGCTTCATGCAGGCGCGACGCCGCGTTTCTGGGGGGCTTCACGCAGGCGGGGCGCCGCGTGTCTGGGGGGGCTTCACGCAGGCGGGGCACCGCGTGTCTGGGGGACTTCACGGAGGCGGGGCGCCACGTGTCTGGGGGACTTCACGGAGGCGTGGGTTCAGCACCAGCGGCCCCGCTTGTGAGGCCCGTGCTGGGCAGCCGGGGGGACAAGGTGACACCCGCCGGTCGGGCCAGCTGTTGGGAGGGGTGTCGCCATGGGCCTGAGTCCTCAGGGGGTTTCCTTTCCCGTTGGGGCCTTGTGACTGAAATCACAAACGATGTTGGCTGTGCTTTCATTAGTGTGGTCTGGAGGCTCTGTCTGCGGGTTCGATCGACAGTGTGTGTGAGACGGCGCCGTCTCTACCCCTGCAGGGAGGCCCAGGCGGCTTGCAGGGAGGAGGGCCCAGGCCCCAGTCTCTGCCGGTCTGGTCGCCGTCGGCCACCATACGCGCCATCGGCCCAGTGTGGGATTGCCAGGTCTTGGTGAGACAGACGGCAGGGTCGAAGCCTGCTTAGAGTGCCTGTCTTAGGTCTGGCAAAGGCCTTGGGGGTGGGAGTGTTGGGGCCCTATCACCCCTCGAGGTCTGGTGCCCCTCCTAGGAACCGCAGTACCCAACTTAGGGTCCTGCACTCTAGAAGTCTGGTGATGAGTTGGCTTTTCCCTGAAAGAGGAACAAAGCCATGGCCCTATGAAGGAGAAGGAAGGTGTTTTTCCTGCAGGGGCGTCTTTATCCTGAGCACCCTGCCCACCTGTCATCTGTTCTTTGCTGGCCGGGACACCCTGCAGGCCCTTTCTGCCTGCCGTGAGCAGCCAGTGAGAGCACCCTGTGGTACCCGAGGCTTCCTCCTGAGCAGGTGGAGGGAAGAGCTGAAATAGGACTTGGCTTTTCGGCACCCTCTGTGGCCCCTTGGCTATAGGACACTACCTTTCCTGCTGGTGCCATCCCAGGTACACCCCCCACAGGCTGACTTTCCCGTCAGCGTGTGCCTTTTTATCCTGTAGGGACCTCGGCATTTTCTATTTGTGTTTGGGGAACCCAACACGCCTGGTCAGGAGGGTGTGGGATTAGCGGGCTGGTGTCCGGTTTCCTGGCTCTCCGGGTGTGGAGCACGGGGCTATGAGCGCAGCCCGGGGCGTTGGACGAACCCTCCTGTGCACAGCTGGACTGGAACTCCTCGCCCTTGTCTCTGCTTCTCCTTAGGCTGTGGAGTGGGGGGCTCCTGCCCTCTTCCAGCCGCCCACGGGGCTCTCGCGTGTGTGGGAATCACCGCCTTTGAGTCCGTGGAAACAGGACTTGGCACTGCTCTGCCTGACCCCAGAGTCCCCGCTGGCGGCCCTCCCGTGTTTGACTGCTCGGCTGTCAGTGATCAGTCAGCATTTCAAGTGGGCTCCACTTCTGCTTGCCCTTTGCCCTATGCAGTGTATTTCTTGGAACTGACGTTGGTGACCTCACACGTTGCCCTGGCAACTGAACAACTGTTGTGCCGGTAGCAGCCCGCATCCTAGGGTCTCGGGGCCCTGGGTCTGGCTGACCCACCGTGGAGCACAGAGGCCCTGAGGCCTGCATCTGCTCTCTCTTCAGGGCTTCGAGTCCTAGATGTGGATAACAATGAATACTCTATGGCAGTTTTAGACTTTTGGAGTTAGACATGGTCAAAGAAACCCCTGAGTCTAGTGCATTTTGCCATTTTTATCAGAGGAGGTAACTGGATGCCGCCTGGAAATGATCCCTGGGGGCTGTGGTGGAGGCGGCGGCTGAAGCTCTTTCTCCTTTTCTGTCTGCCCCTTCCATCTCTCCTCTATTGTTTTCATCTCTAAGATGTCCCCATGGAACGCAGTTTGAAAAGTACACGTGCAGCCTGACTGCCTTATTTACAGACAGATGTCAGCCCTTCCTCTGCTGCTAGTTAACCCCTGACCTCTGACTCCAGGGAGACCCTGGTGGGGTAGTAGTAACTGTTCTGGGGCTCTGTGGCCCTGGGTGGTCTGCCAGGCATGGGCCCCTCCCCACTTCCCAGGAAAGCCAGGTCCCCGGCCTCCCCTCCTGGGTCCACATCCCTATGTCTCCTCCTCCTTCTTGCCCTGGGTTTGGAGGGCCTTTCTAGAAGGCCTTGGCTCTCCAGTCCATCTGGAGGCCCGGCCCCTTTGTTCATTTGGCTGATGGGTGCTCTCGAGCCAGGTCTGGCGTGGTCTTGCTCGCCCTGTGGCATCTGCAGACCCGTGACCCTGCGCCAGACTGTCATCGACCCGATCCACAGCTTACAGAGGTACTTCTCATCTTCTATTTCCTAATGAGCTTTTTAAAAATAATTTTTACAGAGCCTTACTGGAAGGAGAGAGTAATCCGGAGATATTGATCGTCGAGTGCATTGAAAACATGCCACAAGGTAAATATAAGGGAAGCTTATCATTTAACGTTAAGATGGTGTCCATCTGCACAGGTTTATTCTATGGATAAAGAGTAAAGTATCATTTATCTGGAAGAGTTGGGGTTAGATAAGAGTTTTCAGATAACTGTCATTCGTACCTGTCAAGCACCAAATAGAATTTACTTTAGTTTCAATGGCTCAGGATAAAGAATCTGCCTGCAATGCAGGAGACATGGGAGGCGTGGGTTTGATCCCTGGGTTGGGAAGATCCCCTGGAGAAGGAAATGGCAACTTACTCCAGTATTCTTGCCTGGGAAATCTCATGGACAGAGGCGCCTCGTGGGCTACAGTCCAAATGGTCACAAAGAGTCAGACATGACTGAGTGATTAAACACACATGCGTGTGTGCACATGCACACACACACACACACACACACGCGCATACACAGTTTCAATAATATGCAAATGAAATTGTATAGGAAAGGGCTTCATTAACTCATTTTCATCTAGCTAGTGTTTTGAGGGTTCTTCCTACCCAACTTGATGAGGGAGGAGAGGGCTGATGGAGAGCCAGTGAGAAGGTAGAGATGGATTTGCTCATCATACCCTTTGGAGGGAACACCCTTTACAGAGCAAAGACGTACAGCCTTCACACAGGCCCAGGGAGGTATTCCTTTGTCCAGCAGGCTCAGCACTGGAAGTCGCGATCAGAGGTAAAAGGATTATACCGGTTCTACCAGCCTGTGTCCGCATGGGCAGCTCAGGGCGATGCGAGCAGCAATGTCAGCTAGTGCCCTGAGGTTGACCTCTGTCCAGGCCAAAAGATGCAGCACAAAGCCCAAACTTCCTGTGGCTGCAGAACCGACTATTAGAGAGTTAGTGTTCATTAGAAAGACCCAGAGAAGCTGCAGGATAACTAAGAAAAAGAAAACTTCCCTGGACCTGTACAACCTTTAAGAGCTTGCTTTCTTAAGCGAGGCCAGAGTCCATTAGGTACAATGTGTTGGGTGTACACCCTACTCTGTAGTTCAGCTCCGTGAGTATTGTCATGTTCAGAATCATGGTGCGTTGGGCATACATGTATGTGTTGGTTACCACTGTCAGGAGAGTGCTTGATTATAACAGCCAATCTGTATAGGTGGTAGATTAAAAAAAAAAGAAAAAACACCCTCCATCTTTATTTTTCAAAAGCAACATCCCAGGTTAGATACTTCACAGGATGACAGGTCACTGGGTTCAGAATAATTTTGGTTCCAGTCATCTGTGATTGGATGGAATTTGGTCTTAGATAATGTCCAGCAAGTTTGCTTTTGAATTTGAGAGGAAGCTGGTTGGCTGCAGTGGGGAGACCCAGAGGATGAGAAGGCTCTATCCAGATCAGCAGATGGGTGTGGGTAGGCATGAGGGGGTACCCCCAGGGTAGATAGTCCTGCCGGCCAGGCTACATTCCTACCACCAGCGGCCACCCCTAGAGCAGTTACCCTGGGGGGTGTGGGCATCCCCAAGGGTAGCATCTCTGTGGATGGGCCAGAGCAAAGCAGGAAGCCCCACAGACAGCCTCCCATTAAGACAGATTGTAGTAGTGATGACTGGCTGGCTTCCTGCTTTGGCGGCTTTTCAAATGAGATGTTTGAAAAAAGGAAAAAAGTATGAAAGTCGAAGAAATCAGGAAGTTTAAAAAAAAGTTAAATTCTTCAGTATTTGTTGACCCAACATGGAAATCAGTGAAGGAAAAAAAAAGAGCATAGTAAAAGGTGGTGGGGTAATACCATTCAATGTTTAATGGTTATATACTTTATCTTTGGTAATTATGAAGCTCTTCTCTGCTCATCAGTAAATAAAGTTACTTCAACAAAGTGGAAATGAAGGATTCCAAACTGTGAGATTTCTGCCACATAAACACAGCCCTAGCCTCGCTGGGACAAGCTGCCATGCTTTATGATCACGTTTGATACATTTAAGATGGATGAGTATTTTAAGATCAGTAATTGGAGAAAAGTGTTGTGTGGAAGCATTTGTAGAGCTGTATCTTATTGTCCTGGGATTCTTTAAACTACCGGAAAAAGTAATTTG
This sequence comes from Bubalus kerabau, assembly GCF_029407905.1. NCBI lineage: Eukaryota > Metazoa > Chordata > Mammalia > Artiodactyla > Bovidae > Bubalus > Bubalus kerabau. The sequence continues at coordinate 8,322,898 of NC_073642.1, read as the reverse complement.
GGAACCCAACATATCTCATTTATAATGACCCTTCTGTGGTAATGGTATATATTATGACGGGATAAGATCTGATCTATGGTGATGCTTTTAAGATGAAAAAAAGTAATGATGACTATCAATTTAATGTACTGTTCAATTTCTACAGAATTCAGAGACAAGTCCTATCAATATACCACCTCAGTATTACAGAAAGAAAATGAGAGAAATCTGTTTCCAAGGCAAAAAGCACCTCCTGCGAGCTTCCGGCAGAGCCTGGCGCCGCGTTCTCAGACACCCGTCGGGAGCGATGCCAGAAGAGACGTGCTGGGCTCCGGATACTCTTCCTTCACCACTGCCTGGCAGGAGAACGCTTACCAGAAAACTGCCAGCGGTCAGACCAACTTCAGAACGTTCTCTCCAACCCCCGGTCTTTTAAGAAATACTGAAGCTCAACTGAAAACACTCCCTGAGAGGCCAAGAACCGAAGGAACAAAGGCTCCACCCGCTAGTTCAGCCAAAGAGTCCGCCGCTTCCGCAGAGCCCTACCAAGAACGCCGGGCCAAGCCGGCGGCAGCCGCTTCCGAGGGCACGTGGTCAAACGAGAGGACCGTCATTTGGGGAAAGAAAACGGAAGCTAAAGCCACAAAGGAGCAGGAGAGAAACAGACCAGGAACCATTCAAACAAAGCGAGAAGAGAAAATGTTCGATTCCAAAGAGAAGGCTTCAGAGGAGAGAAACTTAAGGTGGGAAGAACTGACAAAGTTAGATAAAGAAGCAAGAAAGAGAGAAAGCGAGCAGATGAGGGAAAAGGCCAGAGAGAAGGAGTCGCTGAAGGAGGAAAGTGTGAAGGGGAGAGAGATACCGATCAGGCTAGAGGTGTCCCAGGACAGCACAGCAAAGGTGGCCCCCCAGGGTCTCCAGACACCCCTAAAGGAGGATGCTGGTGACGGGACAGGGGGAGGGGTGGAAACCAGAGAGGCTGGGTTTACGCTGGGCGCCAGCGACACCACAGCCTCTCTGAAAGGCGGTTCCATGACTGAAACCATAGCTGAGAACATCGTTTCCAGTATCCTGAAGCAGTTTACCCACTCTCCTGAGGCAGAAGCGTCCGCTGAGTCTTTTCCAGACACAAAAGTCACTTATGTGGACAGGAAAGAAGTTCCCGGTGACAGAAAAGCAAAGACTGAGATAGTCGTGGAGTCGAAACTGACTGAAGAGATCGACATTTCGGATGAAGCCGGCTTGGACTACCTGTTAAGCAAGGATGCTAAAGAGGTGGAGCTGAAAGGAAAATCGGCGGAGCGTTTGATCGGAGACGTGATCCGTCTCGGTCTGAAGGGGAGAGAAGGGCGAGCAAAAGTTGTCAACGTGGAGATCATCGAAGAGCCCATGAGCTATGTCAGCAGCGAGAAGGAAGATGAGTTTTCTACCCCGTTCAAAGTGGAGGAGGTCGATGATGTGTCTCCGAGCTCCAGGGGGCTTGTTGAGGAGAGAGAGGAGGCGGTTTACGGGGAATCAGATGTCACGTGCTCAGGGGACGCAGGTCAGGAGGCCAGGAGGCCCCAGGAGAGCGTAACTCACGTGGAAGAAGTGACGGAGGCAGGTGACTTGGAGGGAGAGCAGAGTTACTTTGTGTCGACTCCGGACGAACACCCTGGGGCCCCCGAGCGAGAAGAAGGCTCCGTGTATGGGCAGATCCACATTGAAGAGGAATCCACCATCAGGTACTCCTGGCAGGATGAGATCGTGCCGGGGTCTCGGAGAAGAGTGCGGAGGGATGACGTTCCGGGAGAGAAGGTCTTGAAGCCGGTGGATGTTCCAGAAGTGTCTCTGGAGGGGGACACGGCATCTTCTCCCTGGAAAGAACAAACTAGAAGTGGTGAGTTTCATGCCAAGCCCATAGTCATTGAGAAGGAAATCAAAATACCCCATGAGTTCCACACATCCATTAAGGAAGGCTCTAAGGAGCCCAGGCACCAGCTGGTGGAGGTGATCGAGCAGCTGGAGGAGAACCTTCCAGAGCGCATGAAGGAAGAGCTGTCTGCCCTCACCAGAGAGGGCCAGGGCGGGCCTGCGGGTGTTTCGTTTGACGTGAAGAAAGTCCAGAGCGCGGGCAGCGGGGCCGTGACCCTAGTGGCCGAAGTCAACCTCTCACAGACGGTGGACGCTGACCAGTTAGACCTGGAGGAGCTGAGCAAGGACGAAGCGGGGGAGATCGAGAAGGCCGTGGAGTCGGTGGTGCGAGACAGCCTGGCGCGGCGGCGCAGCCCAGGCCCGGGCAGCCCGGAGGCGGAGGCCGGCCACGGCTTCAGGCGCTGGGCCACCCAGGAGCTATACAGCTCCTCTGCGGGGGAGGCCGACGCGGGCCTGGCCTCGCCCCCGGGCCCTGTGTCGGCCACCGTGGAAGTCACCAGCCCCACGGGCTTTGTCCATGCTCATGTGCTGGAGGACGTCAGCCAGTCTGGGGGGCGCGTCCAGATAGCATCCCCTGGAATGTGGAGGACTGAGCAGGTCTTGGCCGAAGGCCGTGCCGCCCAGGCGGTGGAGGTAAGTGCAGAGGGCCAGGCAAGTTGGGCAGAGGGCTCAGCAGGAGCCAGCCGGTCTGCCAGGCTCATTACGTTGGGTGCCCGTCAGAGCCCAGTGTCCACAGAAGTCATATTCCCAGGGCCTGATGCCGCCCGTCCCAAGGCTGGCGGCACAGAAGAACCTGGCCCTGCAGAGCTACCCACAGAGCCTCCCAGATTTGGGAGGCACAGCCCATTTGGCTCCCAACAGTTTTATGCTCAGAGGGAAATTATTTTTCAGGCCCCCGTTTCTGGGGTGGGGAAGGCGGGTGACTCTTCTCAAGCAGAAGAGTCAGCGGGCACCCAGACTTCCATAAAGCACCTTCAATTAGGCACCCGGGAGGGGCTCAGTGAGCAGACCCAGCTCACAGCCCCCCTCTCAGGCACAGTGGAGTTGGGCGTCAGGGAAGCTTCTGTGCTCATGGAAGCGTGGTCAGGGGACGGCACGTCCATCAGGCATGTCACCATCGGGCCTCAGAGGCATCAAGCCACCGAGCCGATCGTTCCCCCGCCCTTGGAATTTAGCGACTCAGAAAGCAGCACCCACAGAGAGGGCACGGCAGACGAGACCCTGGCCGCCAGCAGTTACACTGTGGGTCGGAACATCCTTGTGACTGAAAAGAGCACCTTCCAAAGGGCCGTTTCGGAGTCTCCCCAGGAAGCTAGTACAGGAGACATGTCAGGGAATGAAGTGACATCAGGTGTGAGCAGATCCTTTAGGCATATTCAGCTGGGTCCCGCAGAAGCCAAGACCTCTGAACACATTGTCTTCCATGGACCCATTTCCAAAACCTTTGCACTTGCTGGTTCGGTAGACTCCCCTGAAGTAGGCGAGGTTGCAGACAGTGGCAGAACACTAAGGCACGTTGCCCTGGGGCCCAAAGAAACTTCGTTTACCTTTCAGATGGACGTGAGTAACGTAGAGGCGACTCCCCGCTGGACACAAGAGGCCAGAGTCCTCTTCCCTGCAGGGACGGAAGCAGAAGCTCCTAGTGTGTCTGAGCCTGGTGCTTGGAGAGATGCCAGCAGTAGGAATGACCTGGCAGCCGGCGTGAGCTTTCAGGGCTCTGCTGGGGACAGACACCAGGCCCCTGGGGAAAGGGGCAAGGAGCAGGCTGAATTTGATAAGACGGTGCAGCTGCAGAGGATGGTAGACCAGAGGTCAGTGATTTCGGACGAGAAGAAGGTTGCCCTCCTCTATCTAGACAGTCAGGAGGAGGAAAATGAGGGACACTGGTTTTGATAAACAGATATTTGATTTTAAATGCCATCTTGTTTGGTAACATACCAACACACAAAGGCCTTTACTTTAAGGGAGGGAGGTGAACTCTTTATTAAACCCCCCCCCTTTTTTTACTTCGAGTACTCCAGGCAGTGTCTTTTTACTTTATAATCTGTAAAGATTTCAAACTAATTCGTGCCTTAAAAGGCATTGGAATTTTATTGAGTTGGGACTTTGACAAGAAATACTTTTATCTTTTTAGTCTTAAAAGTTCCTTTTTCTGGAGTTTTCTTTCTACTCCTAGAGATGATTTCTCCCATTTTTGCACCTGGTCACAGAAGTGCCTGGCATCTGTTTGAAAATATAATTGCCTAGGTAAGACACCTAAATGGCAATGGGATTAAAGTAATATATTTAAGAGTAAATTTTATTCACATGTGCTAACATGAAATAGTAAACTAACATTGTAAGGGAAAAATGAATTCATTTGTCTATTTGCAAAGTCTTTTCAAAAAAGAAACCATAGGAAATAGGCAGATTAAAAAAAATGAAATGATTTCATCTTAGGAAAAAGTTACTCACCTTAGAGTTTTAAGACGTGAATGAATTGCCTTCTATGTGCACAACTTTTAAAAATATAGTATATTATCTATGGAGAAGACAGCTCCAGCCTCCTGCAGTGTATCAGATTAGCACACTTGCTACATTTGCACAAGCTCCTGGAACCCTGCACTGGGTCCAGGTGGGGGCAGGGGGTTGGGGAAGGATTACTGGGAATGGCTTATAATACCAGCTTTTTGTGGTACTAGGTCATTAAGTAGTGCAGAGTCTAAATACTCTTTTTGGTTTTAACAAGTTCTGGAGTAGCCAGCTCCTACCAGAGTGTACTTGAGCTTTTATGCACCTTAGCCCTTAGGATCTAAACATTTAATTTTACTGGTGGGAGGTAGACCCTAAAGACAATAGGAAGCTGAAGCACATACTTGCAGGGTGGTCATGCACAGTACAGTTGGAAGCCCAGGTGGGTTGTGCCTCCCAAAGAAGCCCCTCCCAACCCACTGATGATGGGGGTGGAGGCCTTTCTGAGCACAAAGGGTTCGAGATGGAAGACAGCAACCAACCTCAGGGAGGTTTTTGCACTTTAGACAGAAGTCATGACCGTTGGGGTGTTTTTTTCCAGGGAAACAAATGATACATTAAACAGAATAAGATGTTTTAGGGAAGGAACTGGGTGCTTCTGTTGCCACCCAGCTCGGAGGCACCCAGGAGGGGCCCTGGAGCAAGCAAAGGCCCTACTCTCCTCCCAGGCCACAGAGTATAGCCCTGCAGATATACACCACTGAATTGAAGATACTAGAATGGGTGTGCTCTGTCTGGTGTGTTTTGCACAAAGGTATTGTTTTTAAAGCTTGCTTCGTTAAAGCTGTAGCGTCACATAAAAATAGTATCTCTAGCAGCACAGTATTAAAATTTTAATCCAAACTAGTTTCTTTCACTTAATGTTGTCTAAACTGTACCTCCCCCTAACACAGTAGCACAGACCTAACTGCCTGTAGCGCACTGAAGAATGATGATCCCAGCTTTGTCATCCTCAGGCGGGACGTGGTTACCGGGGCAGTTATGGAAGCTGAGGGTCTTCCCTCTGGGTTTCAGAGGATGGCCCTCAACCTCCACAGAACACATCTCAGCTGCCAGGAATGGCTACAGCAGGTAGTTTAGAGAGTGCGTTTTCCTAATCGGGAAGTGGAGGAGCATCACAGTACAGCTTTCAGGATGATCTATTTTTAAAACACCGTGAAGCAGGGCATAGAAGGAAAGTTGATTTGAATTGCAAGTGTAAACTTTTGTTGTCTGCCAGATGAACTGGTGATTGTCAGAAACTGTCAGGGGAGGTGACGGCTTTTCCAACAAAGACTCCTCATTTCTAATATAAAAAGTTGATTTTATGTTGATTGTAATTGGTAATGGTATTTGTGTAGGTTATTTATTGGTGAGAACTGGTCAAGGTGACAGCCTGTTGTCTGATGGCAAGACAGACTGATGATGGGGGTGTCTGTTATGTGTGTCTTAAGTGTGGGCTGAGCTCAGTGTCACTCTCCTAGCTTGTGACCCTGGGAATGAGTGCTGAGGTGAATAGATTATTAATGTCCTGACCCACCTCCATTGGAAAATAAGTGTCTTAGGTCTTAATTTGTATCTCCATGTTGGAGTGCACATCTTCAAGAAGTATCCTGCCAAGAGTGTTTGCCAGCATGGAGTCATGAGCTGTGGTTGGTTCCTAAGTCTCTGGAACAGCCCAGAGCAGGGCGTGCCCTTGACCCTGTGACAGGTCACCCCATGGTTCCATGTCCTTTAAAACCAGAGACAATAGTAGCTTTATGGTGAGAGAGGGTGAGGACACAGCCAGTCCTTTCGCGTTTATTATCGTGTAGACAGAGCGGTGATAATGGGATGTTTCTCACCTCCCCACTGGTTGTTTGGATATTGTTTGTTTAAAATGTATATTTAGAATGGAATCACCTAAAAAGCTGATCTTGCTAACCTGTTCCTGTTCCCTTTGAAGGGATATATCATAAGAATGTGTAAAAATAAAAATCTAAGAAAAAACCCCCATGTTGTTCCTAAAGAGAATGAATGTTTTCCAGTAGGTGTTTTGCGGTTTTTATTTAAGTTCTAATCAAAGGATATATGTGTTTATGTGCATGTTTTTTATGGTGGCACAGAATCACTGGGGAGAACATATATATGAAAAGTCTCAGTTATTTAATTACTCACATGAATCAGAACTCGATATTGTTAGCACAGAATGAGAAGGCATGGCAGATACAGCGTAAACCACTGGTTCATATGAAAATACAGACTAGACAGCTTGTGGTAGGAATGTCATCATGACAGCCTGCAGAACTATTGACAACAGCGTGAGCAGCCATCCCATTTGGCCCTGAACGGAGGGGTCTCTCCCGGGACATGGAACTTCCAGTGCTAAAATGAAAACAATCCTGAGCACACCAAGGTGGTTCATTATTAACCTCAAGTGCAAATTGGAGTGGCTAATCATGGCCATTTCTTAGCAGCTTGAAAAAAATTGCACCAGTTTGAGACAAAGGAGTAGATATGCTTACCTGTTTGTAGCCTTTTACAAAAACAAAGCCAAACATAAATAGCTAGAGTCTTCCTTTCGTTCTGAAGTTAACACATTTAATAGATGGGAGATGTTTGATAGAGAATATTCCCAAATTCATTCTTTCCCCAGAGTGGGGGCTAAATTAAAAAAGTGTTTTAGTTCTCATGATTCCAAGATATTATCCTATGAGAAATAGAGGAATAAATAACATCAGAATTTGCATTTTGTTTTTTCAAAAACCCAGCATGGGCTTTTAGTCTGCTCAGGCTGCTATAATAGAATGCCATAATAGAACAGAATACCATAGGCTGGGAGACTTAAGTAATGGACACTTACTTCTCATAGTTCCCTCACAGTTCTCACAGGGGAGTGGGAGCCCAGATCACGGCGCTGGTGGGGTCAGTTCCTGGTGGGTGTCATCTTCTGGTTCGCAGATGGCTGCCTTGTTGTGCCCTCACAGGGTAGAAAGATCATTTTTCTTGTCTCTTCTTATAAGGGCACTAATCCCATTCTGGGCTTCCCTGGTGGCTCAGAGGGTAAAGCGTCTGCCTACAATGCGGGAGACCAGGGTTCGATCCCTCAGTCAGGAAGATCCCCTGGAGAAGGCAATGGCAACCCACTCCAGTACTCTTGCCTTGAAAATCCTATGGACTGAGAAGCCTGGTAGGCTACAGTCCATGGGGTCGCAAAGAGTCAGACACGACTGAGCGACTTCACTTCAATCCCATTCTGGGGGCTTGACCTTCATGTATTAATTACTTCCCAGAGGCTCCACTTTAAATACTTTCACACTGGTGTTGAGGGCCTCAACAAAGGAATTTTTGAGTTGCACAAACATTTTTGAGGCAGACTCCAGTGTGGTATGTACTTAAAATGCTTTCCCACCATACGCATCAAAGTCCATGTCTTCACCAAATAGGACAGTCAGGTGACCACATCTCACACCTTTGGATGTGGCCTTCGTCCCACAAGCCTGCCTGGGATGAGTGAGTACCAGCAGGGGTGGCCTCCAGTCAGCTGCCACGCTGTCAAGGACAAGGGACCCCACCTCCCTCCACGCTGTCCCAGAACTTGGGTTCATCTCCCATATCCGTTCTCATATGCTGCTCAGCACAAATGGAGGCAGACTGGTTTTGTGTTTCCTCCTGGGTGTCGGAGTGAGAGGGGACCATGGTGCAACCTGCTGCCATCTCAGCGCCTGCCTGCAGCCCTGCTGGGCCACAGCCCAAGGGATGAGAGAGGGGCTGTGAAGGGAAGTGAGAAGTGGGGATAAAACCCCACTCCCACCGTCTGCATGCTCAACCTGGTCCCAGCTCTGGATCTCACCTGGGGAAAGGTGCTCAAAATGAGCCACTCCTGTTCTCAACTGACGCCGGCCTCCTGCCAGGGGACTGAAGGCCACTGTGGACCTGAGTGCTCATCCAACCCCACCCTCCATACCCCAGCATGCTGAACCCAGAACACAGTCAGGAGTAGGGGCCAAGGGCCGTCAACTCAAAACAGCGCTCCAGAGCTGCAGCCACGTTCCCGTGGCTGGAGTGGAGGCCGCAGGAAGCAGCAGCTGGGCGTCGGCAGTCCTCTGTGCCTGCCTCACTCCCGCCCGGCTCTCTCCTCTCTTACACCTGCCTTCCCCGACCTCTAGGCAAATTCAGGGCCATTTATCACCCACCCACTGTACCAGGCGCTTTCCTTCTGCTGTCATTCAACCAGCTCCACCGTGATGTGAGTCAGTGACTCGTGTCCCTGTCGGGTGGCACGTTCTGAGAGACGGGGACAGTGTCCCGTTTATCGTGCCCTCGGTTCTTAGCACCCCCTGGTGGTCCGCCTGATTCAGTGCGTGGTGGCCTGCACCAGGGAGGAGACGCTTCCTCAGGGCCCCTTCCTAGGCTCCCAGGAGCTCTGGGGCAGCTTCATTTCACAAACACATACTGATCGCAACACTCCCAGGTTTCTGTTTATTAGCATTTTATTCTCAATCCCTATTACCTTCCTATAAGAAAGAGCTCTTTGCCTACAATCTTCCTGCTCCAAATCTGACTCCAGACCCTGCACACAGGGCGGTGCACCAAATACACCACCAGATGGTGAAGGAGCGGAGCCTGCAGCTGCAGCAGTGCTGACGGTAACTTGCGGCCAGAAGAAACCACTGAGGTCGCAGAAAGAAAAATGCTTTCTAGAAGGGCAGGTCACAGGAGGGGCGCCCACTGTCCACATGGGGCCCACGGGAGGTGTGGGGTGGCTTTGCATTCGGAGCACACAGTCAGCCTGGAAACCCGAGCAGCGGCTGTCGAAGGCCCCGTTCCGGACGGAGAGATGTGTGGGGCACCCGGAGGCTGCACCCAGGTGGGGGCACCCCAGGGGGCGGTGGGGCAGGCTCAGTTGGCGGCGCTGGGCCTGGTGCGCCCGGGCACGCTGTGCGGCCGCCCGCCTGCGCAGAAGGCCGCCTTGGCTCCGGGGGACGGCCGCGGCCTCGCGGGTACCTCGGGGGCCCTGCGGACAAGCAGAGGGATCAGTGTGGTGGCCCCGGCCTCCGCGCGCCTGGCGCCGGCCTCGGCGGTGGTGAAGACCAGCCTGGCACTTGCTGAGCTGCACTTCACGAGGGAGCGCCAGGAGGGCAGGCAAAGGAGAGGGGGCTCTGCAGGAGTGGAAAACCCAGCGTTTGACCTCCCATTTCTGATTCCCGCGGCCGTGCTCGCCAAGCAGACACAGTGGACCTTCAGCGACTCAAGGGGCCCGGCACTGCGGGCGGGGCCTGAGCGGCGCCCCCTGCCGGCCCGGCCCGCCTGCGGCGAGTCACTGAGCTGGTGGCGCCTGAGACAGCGCCCCCTGCCGGCAGGGCCTGACACGGCGCCCCTGGCCAGCCGGTCCCGCCCGCGGCGCGTCCTGGAGCCGGCGGACCAGGCTCTGCGCGGTCCAGGCTGGAAGGCCGGCGCCCGGGTGAGGAGGTCAGAGCGCCCTCAGGCCGCGTAGGACCGTGTGCCCTCGGCCTCCAGCAGGTGACATGACTAGCAGGCAGCCGATCTGCAGGAGGATGAACCCCAGCCTGTGCTTTTGACATTCTCCGAGAGCTGATTTCTTCCTGATACCGGGCAAGAAGATATTTTACAATTGAGTGTTCAAAGGAACTGGGCTTGCATAGTTCATGAGTAATGGGATGACAGTCAGTAGACTGTCCTTTTCATGGAAAGTTCCACTGAACCTTACAGAACCAGCTTCCTCTGAGATTCTGACGGCAAAGTAAACAGTGTCGGGGGAGGTCAACTCACTTGGACAGGATGTCCATGGTCTGCTGGGTGGCCAGAGTCCTCTTGTCCTGGGGTCCATATAAGAGGGTCTGGATCTGAAGACACTGCAGAGCACCAAGTGTGTAATCGTGAGGTTATGAGAATGTCACTGAGAGCATTTTTCAGGAAAATCAAGTCTCCCTTGAATGAGAGAAAGAATACCTCATTTACAGACCCCTGCTATGAAGGAGTTAGTGCATTCTCAAGGTTTCTCCCAGGAACAGTCTAACCTTCAATGTAGATATTCTGTGTAATTGATTCACTTTGTTGTACAGCAGAATCTAACACAATATTGTAAAGCAGCTATACTCCAATAACAAAATGGGGGGGGGGGATTCTCTGAGGGATCCAGGCAACCCGTGCACAGTTTTAGTACTGTTTTATAGAACTCACTGTGACTGTTCTGTGCTGTGCTTAGTCCTTCAGTCATGTCCGACTCTCTGCGACCCCATGGACTGTAGCCCGCCAGGCTTCTCTGTCCCTGGGGATTTTCCAGGCATGAATACTGGAGTGGGTTGCCATGCCGTCCTCCAGGGGATCGTCCCAACCCCAGGGATCGAACCCAGGTCTCCTGCATTGCAGCAGATTCTTTACTGTCTGAGCCACCAGAGAAGCCCAAGAATCCTGGAGTGGGAAGCCTATCCCTTCTCCAGGGAATCTTCCTGACCCAAGAATCGAACTGGGATCTCCTGCATTGCAGGTGGATTCTTTACCAGCGAGGCCCTACTGTGACTATCTGTATGCAAAACTATGTTTAAAAGTTGTATTTTTAGAAAACATAGGCAAGAACATTGCTATTGACCAGAGGAAGGGTTTCTAATTTTAAATGACCCTTGCTGCAGCTCAAAAAAGCTTTTAAAATGTTTTTGCTTTTTTGTAAACAAATGCTTTATATGAGCTTTCTATATTCATTATACACAGCAATTTCTTAGAAGCTATTTGTTTAGGAGTTAAATATTCAGCTGTATATTATCCAGGAGTGGCTTTGTCTTGATTTCTCCCTACTGTCCTGCTCAACAGAGATGAGAGTTGTGCCCAAAATGGTCAAAATAATATTGAAGAATGACAGAGAGGGACTTGCTTTGCTGAATGTCAAGACCTTTTAAAAAACTATAGTAATTAAGATAGTGGTTTTCATCCAGATAAATCAACAAAACATGGTGGAATCTAACACCTGATAGATGACAGAAGTGGCCCTGAAGAGTCCGTAAGGAAGAGCTGAACTAGTCAGTAAATGGAACTATGAAACCAGTGGGTTTTCCAAATTGAAGGAAATAGACCCCTACCCCATATCAAACAGAAAAATTAACTCCAGATAGTTTCGGGAACTAACTGTAAAATGAAAACCTGAAACTTACAGATGAAAATACTGAAGGATATTTTTTTATGATCTTGAGGTGGGGAGACAAGATCCAGACACACCAAAAGTAAAAGACTGATGAAATTTAACTACATTAAAATTCAAAACATCTGTGCTCCCAAATGTACCCTAGGCAAGGTACAGACAAACCAGACTGAGGGAAAATATTTGCACAAAACTGAACAAGGATTAACATTCAGAATATATAATGAACTCTTATAAGGTAATGAGAAAAAAAAGCTACTAATAGCAAAATGATCAAAAGATATAAACAGATTATTCAAAGAAGTTGAAAACAGACTGGCTAATAAACACAGCTAAGCTCACTAGTAACCAGTAATGCAAATGAAAACTTCAGTGAGATTACCTCTTCACCTAACAGATCTCAAAAATTACAGTCTGATGATAATACCAAGCTTTGTAAAAATATGAGGCAACAAGAATTCTTTTATATATTGACAGTGGGTACTAAAATTGGTACAACCAATTTGGGAATATTTTGTAGAATGATTTGGGACTATTTAGTAGTGGATAAGTAAATTGTGACACATGTATATTGTTTATAGATGACATCATACAAATTTTTGATGTATGTATCTGCACAGATGAATCTCACAATTCTAGAGAGGAAAAAGCAAATTGCAGATGATTGCATGTAATATGTGTGTGCATATTTGAATGTAAAACAAAACTATAGTAAAATAATAAAGATGAAATGATATCTATTTCAGGATAGTAGTTATTTGGAAATGGAGTGGGGCATGGGCTTCAACTGTATGGGTCATGTTTTATTTCTTACACTGAACAGTAAACTCAGAAGTGCTTGTTATATTATTCATACTTTTTCTTATATCTGAAATATTTCATAATATATTTTTAAAAGACTGAATTTCTTTTTACATGGTAATAGTTTGAGCCAAAAAAAAGTGTGAGGATTTGGGGACTCCATACTAAAGACTGTATTCATTCTTATGGGTCAATCAGAATTTTTTAGGTCTTTGAAAATTAAAATGCAGGAAACCAAAAGGCTTTGTTTTTATGAGCTGTGGAAAACAGCAAGCCCATCTGAAAGTTTGGTTCAATCTGAGCAATTGAGAATGTGGTTCTGGAATCTGAGAATATGGTTGTCTTTTGGAGGAAAGGAATATTATTAGATGAAAATATGGCAGGGCTTTTTAAATAACAGAAAATATTCCCTATTTCTTGGCTGAATTATATAACACCAAAATAGAGTACACATTTCCCTGTTATTCTATTTAGTATATAATCCAAATTCCATAAAGGCAAGGATCCCAGCTCTCCCGAGCAGCAAACCTCACATTTTCTCAGTCTGCACGGAGGCCCTGACCTGGGCTAGGCAACGTGCGCCTCATTCCCTGGGATTGAGCTGCTAAGTCGCTTCAGTCGTGTCCGACTCTGTGTGACCCCATAGACGGCAGCCCACCAGGCTCCCCTGTCCCTGGGATTCTCCAGGCAAGAACACTGGAGTGGGTTGCCATTTCCTTCTCCAATGCGTGAAAGTGAAAAGGGAAAGTGAAGTCGCTCAGTTGTGTCCGACTCTTTGTGACCCCATGGACTGTAGCCCACCAGGCTCCTCCGTCCATAGGATTTTCCAGGCAAGAGTACTAGAGTGGAGCTAACCCTGCTTTAATTCACACAGAGATGGCTGTGACCTTGGAAACTTTGAACCTTGAGAAAGTTCTGTGTTGCCTTTGAGGGGAAGGAGATGGGGACACGCTGTAAGCTCTTCCAGCTCTCCTCCCCTTTGACTCATGGCTACTGGACACCTGGGTACTTGCCACCGGGGCCCGCAGAGGAGGCTCACACAGGGATGGCGGATGACAAGCAAGAGCGTTCACCCCCATCCGGGCGGGGCTCCAGGGCGAGCGCGTCTGGCCAGATGGACTTCATTTCCTCCTACCTGGCCAGGGATACCTTCACTCAGTGTAAAAGATCAGGGTGAATTTTAAGCCCCCTGCAAACGTCCGTGTTTACATATGTATGAGTGCCTCAGATGCAGCTCATTTTGAGACGGGCTGATGTTGACATGAATGTTAACTCATTCACTGAAACAGAATTTTACTGACACACCTTATAACGATTATATGAGAAAACCTGAAGTCTCAGGTCAGTCTGCCTTAAGAAGGGGCCTCCAAAATCTAAAACTCAGGAGGAATTTCCATTCTCCTTTGGTTATTGAGGTTTCTTCTCCCTGGCCTCCCATTCTGTAGGGAGGAATATACTATTAGCTGAATATTCACGATTCCTGGAAGAAGAACATGGCAACTGACAATACGGAGGTGGATTCTCACTGGTTCTACTAGCCACCTCTGTCCCAGAGCCTGTGGCTCATTTTCCCTGGGGTGTTGTGTAGAGAGGGTGGCGTTAGGAGAGAGGGCCATGGTTGGGTAAAGTGACCCTCTCCAGTAATCAAGACCAGAGGGAGGTGAGCCCATCCCGTCTACTCCCTAAGTCCCAGGAGTCAAGACTCTCTTCTTTCTGGTGTTAATAGGTTTTATTTTTAGGCTATCTATACTCACTAATGGGCTTCCCTTGTGGCTCAGCTGGTAAAGAATCCGCCTGCAATGCGGGAAACTTGGGTTCAATCCCTGGGTTGGAAAGGTCCCCTGAAGAAGGGAAAGGCTACCCACCCCAGTCCTCTGGCCTGGAGAATTCCATGGACTGTATAGGCCATGGGGTTACAAAGAGTCGGACACGATTGAGCGACTTTCACTTTCACATATTCACTAATGAAATTTGTCCAAAACTCTAGCTGAAGAGGGAAGAGGTGTAAAAAGATGTCAACTAGCAGGGATACAGACCCTTGGCCCCAGTCTCTTCTGTGATGACGGTGCCCAGGGAGGACATACCAGGACAGACAGGGAAGACTGGTTCACCCAGTAGTGGAGATGGTCTCTAACAGCTAACGTTTCTTAAGTAGTGAAATAATCCATTACTGACTTTAACTAGAAAACATCTTACATAGCCATATATATATGTACATATATATGTTTATGCTGCTAAGTCACTTCAGTCGTGTCCGACTCTGTGCGACCCCATAGACAGCAGCCCACCAGGCTCCGTCATCCCTGGGATTCTCCAGGCAAGAACACTGGAGTGGGTTGCCATTTCCTTCTCCAATGCAGGAAAGTGAAAAGTGAAAGTGAAGTCGCTCAGTCGTGTCTGACTCTTAGCGACCCCATGGACTGCAGCCCACTAGGCTCCTCCGTCCATGGGATCCTCCAGGCAAGAGTACTGGAGTGAGGTGCCATTGCCTTCTCCATATATATATATATATATATATATATATATATATATATATACACACACACACACACACACACATACATACATATATATAAAATTAGCTATATATTTTTATCTAGAAACATAAATTGAATTTTTCAGTGTTCTGTGGCTCCTAGCTAAATTTGCTGAAACATTTTTGTGTGAGGTAAGTCTTTCAATTCCTTTGTTAAAAATATTGACAGAGATCAAGTCTGGGCATTGTAAATATCTCACTGAACCAAGTAAAGAATTCCTCAGGCCTCAACAGAACATTCTCCACCAGTAAAGGTATTTTGTACTCTCCCAATTCTCCCAAGGAGTCCAGTACACTCTGATCTGAAATCAGCCTCCAAAGGGTGTTTGTCGTTTTTAAGTGGACAAAAAAACCCCCCAAATTTTGAGATTCCAGATGTTTTAGGAAGCCATACACTGTTTGTGTTCTCTTGATTTTATCTGCAGGGACTGGGAGAAGTCATTTGTGTTTTCATTGTTCCCTAAATACTAAAGACCTTTCCTGCTTCAGGAAGGCGAAGGGGACTTGAGCTTTACACTAGTCTATGAGCTGTCACCAAAGGGGCCCTGTCTGTCTTGCTCCCCTTTGTGTTCCAGGTGCCTAAGTAGATGCAGTATTTGCTAAATTAATGAATGACTAAATAGGTTGAATAAAAGATCCACTTATGAAGTTCTTTTATGGGTCTGTGAGACGTGTTTAGACCACAGGGCTCCAGTGACGCGTCAGCTGCTGAGCTGTCTGGTGAGGAAGCTCCATGAGGATGCGGTGCCACAAACCTCCTCCATCATAATCCCGGCGCTCAACAGCAGAAATTGTGGCCCCTAGGTGCCACTTTCCCTTACGGGCATCCATAACGCCACGGGAGTTAGACACAATCTTAAGCACTTGGTGAGAACCTTAAAAATGATACTTGACACGACTTTGAGTTTTGAAAGTTAGGTTTCTAAGGAGCCCAGAGGCCAAGGAATCTGGGATCGGAGGCATTGACTTGCCTGCTCTGGCCCACCTCCGAGCCCCCCAGCCAGCACCCTTCCCTGTGTGGACACACCAGTGGCTCGGCGGCAGCTGAGGCACAGAGGTTAGCTGACTCAGTCTACAAGACCTGAACTCAGAAAGGGGCGTATTTTCCGATTTGGGGGGATCTCTGACAATCTGCAACTAGTGCTCAGGGCCACTTATTTTCATGGCAGTTCCTCTGCAGAAGTGGCCTGATCTCGCCTTTTCTTCCTCAACCTCCAGTCTTAAGTCCTGAAACCATGTCATCATTTCTATTGGGAAATTTCTGACCACAGAAGTGCTGCTGGGACATATCTTTTTTAATAAGAGAGGCGGTGCAGCTAGGGCTGCAGTTTAGGAGCCATCTCAGTTGCAAGGTACGAGACTCAATGATGGAAAATGCAGAAAGACATACTTTTCTTGCCTGGGAGGGGTCTGTGCCAAACCTTCAAGCAAGCACATGTATTTTGTCTTTACAAGAAATGAAAAACAAAGCCTGAGAAAGGTAAAATATTTTCAAAGACTCTAATGCTCAGAATCTGAAATCACTGCTCTTGTTTACACGTATTATCTGATGCTAGAGTATGGGGAGGAGAGATTACCCAGGAACACATGAACTGTGCTTCTCTTTTTATGTCAGTTCTCAAGGTTAGAATTAAGAAGAAAAGACAACATCAGAAGTTAAAATATGTGGATGTATGAAATGCCTTAAATGTTTAGAAAAACAAAGTTATGCTTTCATTTACATCAGGAATGATTCCTTAAATGATGAACGTGGGGAAATGAAAGGACAGACCGAGACACAGCTCCTCAGACAGCATTTCCCTATAAAAAACAGGGTCACGTTGGGGCGGGGCTTGGTATGCCCAGCCCCTCAGACACCAGCCTCACCCCCTGGACCTGTGTCTTTCGCTGCAGCTACACATTCTCACGGGTGTTTGCTGAGCCCTCGCCAGACGCCAACCCTGCGTCCACCTCGGGGTTGGAGCGGTGGAGGGGGGTTTCCAGTGTTGTGCGGGAGCCAGGTATTTAAAAACGTGTGAACAAACACGGCCTGACTGCTCGTAAGAGATATGGTAGAGAATAAAGGATGCGGGCTCTGAAAGAATAAGGTGGGGGAGAGGTCAGTAGTGGCAGAGGAGGCTTGGGTCAGTGAAGGCCTTTCGGAGGTGACGTTCGAATTGAAACCTGCAGGATGGGGAGTCAGCCATATGAAGAGGGCCAGGTCGGGGGCAGGGAGGTGGGGGTGGGGTTCCGGGCAGAAGGAGCGGCAAGAATCTGAGGCAGCATACCCTGCTCCCCCCTCTCCCTCTCTCACACACACTCAGACACACACACACACTCTCAGACACACTCCCTTCCTTGGAAGGCCAATGAGCTAGAGACCCGTGGGTTACTGCACAGATGGGCAGGAAGCCTCCCATGAGAGAAACACAGATGGAGCGGGGCCAGGGGCCCTGGGACATGGGGCCGGGAGAGGAGGAAGAACAGAAGGGAGGCCAGGCCTTTGCTCCCGGCTGCCCTGGACAGCGGCGGAGGAGCAGCCCTCCCTGAGCGTCTCAAGTGCCCGCTCAGAGTCCTGTTGTCCCTGCCGCCTCCCTCACTCCTCACCTCCGAGTTGCCCAGGGCTGTGGGTTCTACACGTTTATTGACATCCCTCGACTCCCCCACAACTCTGCTCCAGCCCCTGGCCACTGTCTCGGAGCCAGCTACCACCATCCTTCTCCAGGACGACTGCAACACAAACATGCAGAGAACACGGGCGTCAGCGGACTTGCCGCGTACCCACAGGCAGGCTCCGGCTTTCTTTTCCAAGGGGACGGCCAGCTGATGGTAGAAAAGCTGGGTCCGCCTATCTGAGCCACAGAGAGCAAGAAATCCAGCTCCCTTTTAAAACTTAGTTTTCAAACTGCTTTCTCTTGGCCGGGCTCCCTCCTGATGTGGAGCTCAGCCGTCCCGCCCCGTCCTTCTGGAGTGTAGTAACACTCCTGGCACTCCCTCTTTCCACTTGTTTAAGGTCACACTGGATTTATGTGGTAGGAGATTTTTGCCTTTCTCTCCGTTCCTGGCCGTCCCCCCGTAAACCCACAGTTCTCCTGCATCCGGTGAGGTTTTGACAACCCCTGGAAGCTCTCAGGCAAGGATAGTCCGTCCAGACCCAGTCCTGCACCCTCCAGACCGTGATGCCAATTTAGGAAGGTCTGAGACATCACGCGTCCACCACAAGCCACGGTAAGCATTCCCATATTAGAGGAACTTTGCGCAGCAAATGTAGCCTTGTCCTGGGCAGTCTGTGTTCAGAGCTTATACATGTTTTCAAAGGGACAGGGAAGATGGGGGCTGTGTCTAGGCTGCTACAGTTAGGGGGCTGACCCCAAGCAGAGGAACTCTGCCTGGCAGCTGACGACGTAGGGCAGCCTGTGACCAGGAGACCTGGATTCTGATTCCCACTCAGCCTGTATCAGGCAAGGGAGGCCCCACAGTTTCCCCACAAAAGGTTAAGCCCTTGACCACTTTAACCACCAGCTCCCATTCTTATACTATATCAACCAATCTACAAACATCTCCAGTAACTAATGAGTGCTTCAAGTGATTTTAAGCACACTTCTCAAAACAAGAATGGGATTCTGTATATGAACTCAATGTCAGTATGACCCTCTTTTCTTTCAGAAGGGATCTGAGGTGGACTGCTGCAGCCCAACAGTGGGTTAGTCAAAGATGATTAGAAAAATCAGGATTGAGAGATCAAAGACGAATCAGACTCTACCCATGGGCTAACATGGGGCTCTACGGGGACTCCAAACTAGGCTCTGGATGGTCCAGTGTCCAGGGCAATGAGGAAAACACCACAAAAGCGGAAGGGAAGGGGAAACTAGGTGGGCTGCTGGTGGAACGACAGGACGTGAACCATGCAGAAGGCTCCGTGTGTTTGGCAGGATGGAGAAAGAGCAAGGGCCTGACGGTCTGTTCTAACAGACACTTGACCTGTGCCCACATAAGACCTGTCCAGGTTGGGCTTTCTCATATACAAGCTGTGAATAAGAAACATTTCCTTTCCCTTCTTCAGATGATTCATCATGGTGGGCTTTGAATTTCTTGGAGAGAGAGGTCACATAAAATCGTTATTTCTATAAAGTCATCAGGTGGTGGGCGGAACCCTGATGATGACCGTACCTAGCAGGGAGACCAGGTTGCGACGGGACCCAATCCGACTGCACACGGTACTGGGCCCGGGGTTAGTCTGGAGATGCTCCTGGCCTAGGAAACAGTCTCTGTGAATCCCATTTGTAGCCTTTCACCTGGATGAAAATCTAGGTCTCCACAAAAAAAAAGTGAATTTTGTGGTGGAAATTTCCATCTGGAGCCACCAGAGTTCTCCAGTGCTCCCCTGCAGATGTCTCTGAAAGAAAGGTCGACAACGCGGCTTTTTCTCAGAAACTTACTCCCGCCGTCGGCTCTGCTTCCTGTGCCCTTCAGCAGAGGAGGGTGTGTCTGGAAATGGAGTCAATGGATTCCTGCTCCAGAGCTGACAGCTCGGGGGAGGCAGCTGTTGCGGTGGTGAGAAGACAGGAACGCTGGGCCAGGAGCTTTAGAGAGCTGTGTTGGCTCTACAGAGCTCTGTGCTCAACACGGCATCTGAGAAAAGCCCAGCTCAGCAAAGCCTGTGTGTGCCCTGGTGTTCGCGGAGCGACCAGTCCTGTCCTCAGGCGGGTGAGAATGGACATGAGGGCTGTGTGTACCACAACCGGCACAACCTGCAGACACACGTTTCTGCCCTTTCCTCTCTGACTCTGGCAAGTGGCAGATAGCTTTAACATGTCAAAGTCATTGTATTCAGGACTGATGGTTAATGAGGTCAAGCTAAAGGAAAACATGTCACCAACTTCCACTGCAGACTCTGGGAGTGATGAAGCCTGGAGTTTCCTGAAGCTGAGCTGATTTCCAGCTGAGCCTGAGCACAGAGCAATGATTCTCAACTTAAGCTAAATTGCAGGTCCCTGGGCCCCTTGTGCTTTGCCCCAGATTCTGCTTCAGAAGATGACCCTGATGCAGGGGGTTTAAGACCAACGCTTCGCAAACCAGTGGCATTGAGGAAAATGTGGGCTTTACTTAATGGTAACTTGCCCATAGACAATTTACTTAACTTCTAAGAGCCTCAGGCCCCTTGCCTGTAAATCACAGCTACCAAGGTCTGACCTGGGGGGCTGCTGTGAGGTTTGGAAGTGATGCATGAGCTGCCCTAGCGGCACCAAGCCTGGGCCCCAGTGCATGGTCAGTAATGGAACCAAAGCGGCCCTCCTGGAGTCAGCAAGGCGGCATGAAGACTTGCTTGGCCTCAATTCAAATCCTGCTCCTCCGCTGACTTTTGCTGCCTTCCAGCACTCCTGGGTCCTCTCCCCTGCCTGGAGTTGACCAAGCTGAACCCTCGGCAGAGGTGTTTCCTATCTCATCTTCACTGCTCAGGGCAGAAATGAGGAAGCGGGAGCGGAGAGGAGACTCCTGCAGCAGGGGTGACGCCTTGGCCGGGACAGCTCCACCTGGACCCTTGGGCATCCTGCGCTCTGCACCCGGCCGGGCCAGGCCCTGACCCGAGCAGCCCCACTGGCCTCACCTCGTCCCCGCCTCAGGACAACCGTGGGAGGGAAGTTGGGCCCTGTGTTGCTGCTATTGCCATTTTACAGATGAGACGACATAGGCCTCTTGCCTCAATTCTTGGGCCACCCCATTCCATTTCCAACACTGTCCTCACAGTAATTAAAAAAAAAGTCCGAAAAACAAATATAGAGCGATTGTGCCCTGCTTAAAATTCCCTCAGTGGCTCCCAGATGTTAGAGCTGGGTTCAGAAATTTTTTTCTGCAAAGGACAGGTGGTAAATATTGTAGATTTTGTGGGCCAAGGGATATAAATTGAGCTACTATGTAGGTACTTACCTAGTAAGAGAGGGAACAAACTTTTGTAGGCAAAATTTAAGGTATAATAATAATAAGTACATTATTTTTGGAAATCTAGTTCTACTAATGAAAATAATGGGTTTCTTTTTTTTTTTTTGGCAGGGGGCTAAAATTTCACTTGGAGGAGGAAATGGCAACCCACTCCAATATCTTTGCCTGGAGAATCCCTGGGACAGTGGAGCCTAGTGGGCTACAGTCCATGGGGTCGCAAAGAGCTGGACGCTACTGAAGCAACAGCACAGAATTTCACCTAGCCGGGGTGTTAAGTCAGTGTTCTCTAGCATCAGATCAGCTTAGGATCACCTGTGAAATGATTACAGATTTTATAATCATCTGTAAAAAACATTTTCAACTTAGGGGCCACACAGAAACAGCTTCTTAAACGGGCGTCACTATCTTGTCCCTGAGTCTCCTCTTCCACCTCATTTCCGACATGGGAATTCCTTTCTCTGCTCAGCAATGCTCTTTTTCAGGACTACTTATCTGGGCTTCCCTGGTGGCTCAGATGGTAAAGTGTCTGCCTGCAATGCGGGAGACCCTGGTTCAATCCCCAGGTCGGGAAGATCCCCTGGAGAAGGAAATGGCAACCCACTGCAGTACTCTTGCCTGGAAAATTCCATTTTCCAGACAAAGCAGACAAAGGAGTCTGGTAGGTTACAGTCCATGGGTTCGCAAAGAGTCGGACACGACTGAGCGACTTCACTTTCACTTTATCTGGCTACCTTCTCTAATCCCCTTTCTCCCATTGATCATAGTATGAACATGTAGCACAGAACTGAGCGCATAATATCAGAGTTAGGGGATTACAGTCTGTAATTCCTTCACTAGCCTAGACTCTCTTAAGGGTAGGAGCTGTGGCAAGCCTACTATACTCAGTGCACATGCCCCCAAATAGGGAGGGGCTCTAGTGACCCTGTTCCAGGTTGTCTGATCAAAGGACGGTGATTTTTGCACCCCCTCCACTGTGGGCCACCCAGGGGCCTGAAAGGCACCATTGTCTTACACCGCACCACACCCCTGGCCTCGGGTGATTGGTCAAGGGTGGGCACCGGATCCAAGCCAGGCCTCTCAGTCTTTGCCTGAGAACTTCCAAGCTCTGATGGAGAAATGGCAGTGGGGGCTGGAAGTAAAGCTCTGGAGGGCTGGCCACCATCCTCCACTGGCAGGGGAGACGCCTCCATGAGACAGGAGGAGAAGGAGGTGCAGAGAGAGGCAGGCAGGGTTCCTGGGCAGAGAGAGCCCTGGTGGCACTTGAGTCTGGCCTTGATTCTCTTGAGGCTCTACTGGGTCTTTGCCCTGCTAATCATACACCTGTCAGAGCTTCCTGGAAACCATGAGACAACAGATGCTTCTTTATACCTGAGCTAATTTGAGTTATACTGTCAGTGGCAACCCAAAGGCTCCTACTTATCCTGATCTTGGCATTCTCTGTACTCTGCCACTGGTTTCCAAACTTTCTCTAAGCACAAGAAGCACCTATTCAAACAGAATCTTATTTGGAAGCCCACGAGGGGAAAGTGATGATAGTGTAGAGTAGAGGGCACAGTATGGGCTGCCTCGTGCTAACCCCCACTCTCATGGCTCCCAGCTTTGCAGTCCAGGCCTAGACACTTCCTTTCAGCCTCAGTTTCCCTCTCTGTGAAAACAGAGAGCAGAGGTATCCAAATCTTAGGGCGACTATAAGGCTGATGTAAGGTAACAGATATAAATCATTTCCCTTAGTGCTGGGGACATACCAGTCACTCAATAAGGGTTAGCTTAAACGTGGGGGCTGGAGAAACCCAGAGCAACGGCCACGCTCAACTTCCTTTCTCACCTTTCCCTCACCATGGCGTCTTTGGCGTCTGTGTCATGTTTAAATTCTCTAAAATGGTGGGCATAGTATATCTTCCTGGCTAGACTAGAAAGTCTCGCAAAGACAAGAAGCATATTTTTCTTGGCTATTGATTGTCTTTCCCCATTCTGTCTACCACAGTAATTGGCCCATAGAAGATACCCAATAACTATTGTAGACTGATAATGAACATATATTATCTCATTAAAAAACAGGCAACATGCATATTACCAAATCTGGTGACTTTTGCAGCAGAATCAGAAATCATACAAAGAGAAAAAGTCTTGACTTAGAGGATAGCTCACTCAGAACTAAAGTTAATTCTTTTGCTTTAGGCAATTATTTTACTTAAATAGGTTTTCACCATTTTAAAACCAATTTATGTAATGAAAACACAACATGACAGAACTTATAAATGCATTTAAAGCAATAACAAGAGGATAATTCGTAGCCTAAAATGCTTATATCAGTAAAAATGAAAACTCAAATGAATTAAAGTCCCAATTCAAAAAGGCGGGGGAAATCCCAACAGAGTAAAACAAATAAGTCACAAGGAAAGAAAGAATAAAGATAAAATCAGAAATTAATGAAATAGAGAATAGGAAGACCATTTATCTATGGAATTCAAATCCCATTTCTAAGAAAAATTGCTCATTTAAAGCAATATTAAGAGGACAATTCATAGCCTACAATACTTATATCAATAAAAATGAAAACCCAAGTGAATTAAATTCCCAGTTCAGAAAGGTAGGAAAAGCTCCAACAGAGTAAAACAAAATAAGTCACAAGGAGAGAAAGAATAAAGATCAAATCAGAAATTAATGAAATAGAGAATAGGAAGGCAATTCATCCATGGAATTCAAATCCCATTTCTAAGAATAATTAACATAATAGACAAACCACTAACTCAGTCAAGAAAAAAGTGTGAAAAAAACCAAGAATTAAAATGGGAAAATAAATATTAAAAAGGTAGAAAATTTAAAAGTTCATGAGACTATTTGTCAAATCTTTATGCAAATCAATCTGAAAATGTAAATGAAATAGATAATTAGCTGGGAAAACATAGTTTAACAAAGTGACCCCATTAGAAATAGAAAGCTTCAACAGACCAACTGGTTTGTAAAAGAAACTGAGAAAATTATCAAGAAAATCACCCCACTAAAAGCCCCATGCCTAAAGAGTTTCACAGGTGGTGCAAACTTTCAAAAACTAGATAGTTTTAATGTTGTATAAACTCCTTTAGTACATAGACAATAAAGGTAAACTTCCAAATTATTTTAAGTAAAATAACATTGATATTTAGACAAATATCACTTACAAGTATTGGTACAAAATAGTTGCAAAATATAAATATTAGCAAACAGAATCAATATCACATTGAGAATAATTCATTAGGACTAAGTGGATTTATTCCAGGAGTGCAAGGTTGGTTTGATATTATAATAAAGCGCATCCATATTAAGTGATCTAACAGGAGTGCAAGGTTGGTTTGATATTATAATAAAGCGCATCCATATTAAGTGATCTAACAGGAGTGCAAGGTTGGTTTGACATTATAATAAAGCGCATCCATATTAAGTGATCTAAGAAGAATCATCTCATTATCGCCACTGACACTGACAAACTGAATCATTTCATCAAAATAAAATCCAGCAATTATTTCTAATTAAAAAAATACTCATAAACATAGAAATTCTTGGCTACTCCCTAACCACAATAAAATATATAAATCTTAGTCCAAAGCCAGCATCTTTTAAATGAGGAATCACTAGAGACATTTCCACTAAGACCAGGAATGAGGCGAGAATGCCTATTATTCCAACATTATTTGTTATTGTACTAGAGGTATGAGGCAATTCAATTAGACAAAAATAAATCAATCAGAGGCATAAAATTTGGAAAACAGAAAGTAAACTGTTTGCAGATGATGTAATAGTATATCTGGAAAACTTGAGAGAATCAGTTCTCAAATTAACTCAAATTAGGAAAAGAAGCTAGCTAGCAGAACATAAAATTAACACAGAGAAACCTATGGTCTTTGTCTACACAAAAATAACCAGTCAAAATATGTAATGGTGGATAAAACTCCATTTATAATAGCATTAAAGAATATAAAATGCTTAGAAATCAATTTAGTAAGAAATGTACAAATCTATATGAGGCACACTTTAAAATGTTCCTGAATGAGACCAAAGTAGACATGAACACAGATAAAGACATCCTTTGTCCTCTGGTAGAATGACTCAACATCGTAATGATGTCAGTCCTCCCGAGACCCATTTATAAGTAACACAATTCTCCAAAAAATATCACCAGATTTTAATGGAGCTAGACAAGTTGATACCAAAATTCATGTGGAAAAATAAACATGCCAGAATATTTAGAAAATCTGATATTCTAGGGGTTTATACAAAACAATGAGGGGAGTCTAACCCTACCAGATTCTATACCATGCTGTGATATCTCTATAATTAAGGCAATGAGGTACTGGAATTCAAATAAACAAAGAAAAAAGTAGAATAGAAAGAAATTTGGAAATAGACTCAAGTACATGTGGAAATGTAGTATATAATGAAAGTGTTATCTTAACTCACTGGAGCACAGATGGACTCTTTAATAAAATGGTGCTGGACAACTGGGCAGCCATTTGGGAAGAAAATAACAGAGCCATACCTTGTGCCATCCACACAAACTCCAATTTAAAAAGAAATAAACATAAGTACTAGAGGAACATATGAAAGAGCTCCTCTATAAACTGAGTGTACAGAAAGAGTAAAATAAGATTGATGAATTACATTATTTACAAATTTAAAATTATTTGCATGGTAGAGAATAATTGATACTTTATTTTAAAAAATCTATGTGCACAAGAGGACTACTGTATCTTTTGTCCCAAAAAGTGTTAGCTGAGATCAACTGCAACATTGATGTCATCTAACCTAAATAAGCCACCTGTAAAATTTCATTTAAGGAGTGCGGTGCAGAGGCAGGAAGGGTGGGAGGATTTTTTTTCTGAGTTAGTCGGGCTACAGCTTTACCTTCTTCAGTTTCTTGTGGGCCCCGGTCTGGTTCCCCTGTGCCAGGTCGGCCACACCCAGGAGCCGGTATGTCTCTGCCACCTCAGGACTGAAATCACTGAACACTGCCACTTTGGCCTCCAGGGACTCTCTGAGGATTGAAGTGGCTCTCTGTGAAAGGAATAAAAAGCAGTCTGGTTAAATAAAAATGTTCACTGCCTCACTATTTACAATAGCTAGGACATGGAAGAAACCTAGATGTCCATTGATAGATGAATGGATAAGGAAGTTATGGTACATATACATAATGGAATATTACTCAGCCATAAAAAGGAACACATTTGAGTCAGTTCTAATGAGGTGGACGAGACAGCAGTCTATTATATCCAGTGAAGTAAGTCAGAAAGACAAATACCATATTTTAACACATATATATGGAACCTGGAAAGATGGTACCAATGATCCTATGTGCAGGTCAGCAAAGGAGACACAGATGTAAAGAACAGACTTTTGGACTCAGAGGGAGAAGGAGAAGGTGGGATGATATGAGAGAAAAGCATTGAAACATATATATTACCATGTGTAAAACAGATGACCAGTGCGAGCGTGACGCATGAAGCAGGGCACTCAAAGCCGTGCTCTGGGACAACCTGGAGGGATGGGGTAGGGAGGCAGGTAGGAGGGTGGTCAGGATGGGTGACACATGCCTGTGGCCGATTCATATTGATTTATGGCAAAAACCATCACAATATTGTAAAGCAATTATCCTCCAATTTAAATAAATTTTTTTAAAGTTCAAAGCTGGATAAAGAAAATGCCAGTACCAGTGCCTCCTAAGAAAATGATGTAACTGATATGAATGGTATGTATTTTCACTTTTAAGGGGAATGAGTTTGGGTAGCATGTCTCATGAGCTGAGCCTACTTTCCTTTTCAAATAGGAATCAAGAAATAATGTACATGGGGTGGAGGGGTTGGCAGTGGGGAGGGGGATGGTGTGAACTCTGAAGAGAAAATGCATAAAAGATCCCTGGAGAAAAAGCCACTTCAGATGTTACAGGAACCCATTTTAGTTGAGTTCAGTTCAGTCGCTCAGTAGTGTCCAGCTCTTTGTGACCCCATGGACTGCAGCATGCCAGGCCTCCCTGTCCATCACCAACTCCTGGAGTTTACTCAAACTCATGGCCATTGAGTCGGTGACGCCCTCCAACCATCTCACCCTCTGTCATCCCCTTCTCCTCCCGCCTTCAATCATTCCCAGCATCAGGGTGTTTTCCAATGAGTCTGTCCGTTCTTCGCATCAGGTGACCAAAGTATTGGAGTTTCAGCTTCAGCATCAGTCCTTCCAGTGAATATTCAGGACTGATTTCCTTTAGAATGGACTGGTTGGATTGCCTTGCAGTCCAAGGGACTCTCAAGAGTCTTCTCCAACACCACAGTTTAAAAGCATCAGTTCTTCAGCACTCAGCTTTCTTTATAGTCCAACTCTCACATCCATACATGACAACTGGAAAAACTATAGTTTTGACTAGATTGATCTTTGTTGGCAAAGTAATGTCTCTGCTTTTTAGTATGCTGCCTTAGGTTGGTCATAGCTTTTCTTCCAAGGAGCAAGCATCTTTTAATTTCATGGCTGCAGTCACCATCTGCAGTGATTTTGGAGCCCCCCAAATAAGTCTCTCACTGTTTCCCCATCTATTTGCCATGAAGTGATGGAACTGGATGCCATGATCTTAGTTTTCTGAATGTTGAGCTTTAAACCAACTTTTTCACTCTCTTCTTTCACTTTCATTAAGAGGCTTTTTAGTTCCTCTTCACTTTCTGCCATAAGGGTGGTGTCATCTGCATATCTGAGGTTATTGATATTTCTCCTGGCAATCTTGATTCCAGCTTGTGCTTTATCCAGCCTGGCATTTCTCATGATGTACTCTGCATGTAAGTCAAATTAGCAGGGTGACAACATACAGCCTTGCCGTACCCCTTTCCCGATTTGGAACCAGTCTGTTTAGTTGGGTAGGAAGAATAAAAACTAACATGAAATGCATTGTGTCCTTTACATCTCAAGAACTGTGCTAAATGGTTTATGTGTGTGAGCTCCTTTAGCTCGCACTCTTTCCTTTCCATAAGGACAATTTTAGTCCTTGTTTGACAGAGGAGGAAACCGAGGCACAGGGTAGTTGAGAAGCTCGCTCAGAGTCAGACAGCCCATCAGCGGCAAATCTGGGGTCTGGGTCCTGCCAGCTTTAATCCCTCTTAGTTTCAGGCTCTTCTTTCTCTGGGCACAGTGATGTTTTTATGTAAGTGAAAACTATAGTTTCCTGGCAATTTATCTACTTACAGAATATCCAGAATATATTCCAGGGTTTTCTGTTTCTCACAAGAAATACTTCAACGAACGAAAAGCAAACATTCCGACATGGTGAAAAGTTAAATAGATTTGACATTTTGTTTGGTTTATCTGACTTATTTATACCAACATGGAATAAAAAAAAATATGGGTTGGAATTAATCTCTTCAGTCAGACACTAAGACATACAGAGGGAAAGCCCTGCATGTCGATCTCCCATGTTTCTCCGAAATTCTTCCACCATCTCCTCCATGAAAGCATGATTACAGTTAGAGAACACAAACGCAGAATTTAAGAGCTGAACAAAGCAGAAACCGGAGAAGAAGCCTTGCCCACCGCTTAGCCCTGAAGGCACCCTGCTAGCACTCCCCAGACAGAGGAATTGGCAAGGCCTTTACTCATGTTATTGGCAAGAATATGAATTAGGTGCTGGGGTTGGGATCAGGGAACCTCAGGAAAGGCACTTATAAGAGAGAAACAATTTCTCAGATGGAAAGACAAGTCACTGCTGGGGAAAAGAAGCTGTATCTGTTGTGAAGTGTGTGATCTCCCCCTTGGTTCGGGTCTGCCTGATGCTGAAGCCTGTCATGTCCCGTCCCAGGGACCACGAGGCAAGTGTTGGGTTTGGCAGCTTTTCCATGAAAATTGGTTGTCAGGCTTGGAGGAGCCAATGGGGGAAAGAAGAGCCCAGCTAGCCCAGCTAGCCCAGCTCCTTTTCCTAAAGGATGCTCTCAATGCCATTTACAGCCTATAATTGGGGAAACTGGAGATGGATGTGCAAGTCGAGATGGCAGTGGAAAAGATGCCACATGGACATGGGTATAGAGGAAGCAGAGACTGTGACAGTCTCTGAGAGTTAGACAAGTTTAATGGAGAGAAGGGAAGAATAATCCGGATTCAGGTGGGCCAAGAGGCAGGCAGGCTTGGGCACCTGGGCACACAGCGGTAGAGGGGAGAAGCACATGGCACGTTCAGGGCCAGTGAGTGGACTAATGTGCCTACAGCAGAGAGAACAGAAGGCGGAGCAGAGGGAGGTGAGCAGGCATCACAGGCTGGGCTGGCAGTGGAGGCCTTCCTTCCAGGCCTCCAAACGAGGGGTTTGGATTTTCTTACAAGGAATAGGAAGTTAGAGAGGGTTTTTGCTGGCAGAGCAGCACAACTAGAAGAATATCTTAACACAGATTCAAAGGAACTTTTTCACTTCCATGTGTGTGTGTGTGCCACATCGCTCTAGTCGTGTCTGACTCTTCGTGATCCCATGGACTGTAGCCCGCTAGGCTCCTCTGTCCATGGGATTCTCCAGGCAAGAAGACTGGAGTGGGTTGCCATGCCCTCCTCCAGGGGATCTTCCCGACCCAGGGATGGAACTCGCATCTCTTCTGTCTCCTGGCAGGTGGGTTCTTTGCTACTAGCACCACCGGGGAAGTGCCACCATTATGCAAATATATTACTGTCCATACAATTATATTAAACTGGATTCTATGATGAAAAATAGTGGGGAGAATCTAGTGAAGACTGAGGGAGAGGAATCAGACAAGCTGGTGAGTCCTGAAGGATGGGTCTGCATTAGCCAGGAGATCAATGAGGAAGAACCTTCCAAGAGCAGGAAACAAGTGCGGATTAGAAAAGGCCACTGTGGAACTCACATCAGGGGAGGACGCACAAATGAGACTGGAAATGCCAGCAGAATTCAGATCTTGCCACGTATTGTGGGCAATGCGGGATTCCAGCTTCTCTTAAGGGCACTGAGAAGCCAGTGGAGTATTTTACAAATAGAGGTCCATTGATCAGATCTGCTTTTTTTAAAAGATCACCCTGGTTTACTTATTCAGAATAGATTAGAAAAGGGCAAGAGTGGAAGGAGCAGCTGGGGGCCCAGGGTTTGCTAGAGTGGTCCAGGCAGAGATGAGATGGCAACCGATGGATGGAGTCAAGGGGCCGTCTGGAGGCGAAGATGACTGACGGGCCAGAAGGGGTGAGGCATGATGGGGGCACGCTTCCTGTCAGACTTCTGCCCTGAGCACTCTCCACAGAGCTTCCAGCGATGTTCTAGAACCTGAGGCCCCAGGAAGGCCCCTTTCTACTTGGCTGAGTGATCCAGAAAAATATGGTAACTCCATTTATTATGGTTGCTGTAGCCCTATTTGGCCTGAGGAACATGGGTACATCTAGATTAAAAACATATTCTTAAGCTCACATCAATTGAGAGAAGGATGAAGCATTAAGAGTTAGGAGAGGGCTGTTGGGCAGGAGGTCTACAGAACAGCAGAGGAAATAAAAACGTTTTCCTCTCAAGGATTTACTTTGATGGGTTAGAGTTGAAAATACAGATATATTTATATAAATCAAGCATGCGGCCGTCTGGTAGCTGTTAGGCTTATTATGGAACAAGTTCCCAAGGGTTTAACTACCCATGGGATAGTTAAACGACTATAAACTCTGAGCCTGTTCCATTTGTGCAAGCCACGGAAAACTTGCCTGTATGGTTCAATGGACAGTGAGCCATAACTTCTGCACTGTGCAGCTCTTATTTGATATGCAAATTTCATTCATTAGCCAAGATAATAAGACACGCTAATTGCTACCTCCTATGCCAGCTCCAAGCACAGGCTATGATAAGCTGGGACTATCCATCTGGCTCTCAAGGTTTCTAGTCCGTTAGGGTACTTTGCAGGTGGACATGGCATCTGGGTTCTCATAATTTTTTTGTTTCCCAAGAGTGCCTATCCAGGAGCTGGCTGCCTGGCCTTAGGCATCCTTCTCCCTGTGGAGCCTGGCACATGCCTTGTACACAGTAGATGCTTAAGACTTGCAGAGTATAGGAGTAGCCCTTTGGATATCAACTGGGTTGCCCGAGTAAATAACTGTCAGCTGTGGTCCAAACTCACTCACCTCGTCTTGTCCAGTGACTTGTAGGAAATGGCAGTAATCATCTTGAATTGAAAGAAACTTGGCTTTCTCCTTCCCTTCAGCATCCTTGAGATTAGCCATGCTGTCCTGAAAATACTGCTCAGCCACATCTGAAGAAAAGCACCACAACAATTTTGAAAACTACTCAACAGATTTGAAATGAAAACAGAGTAACTATGCATTTAGTGATGGTGAACTCTCTGAAAATAATAAGTAACTGGACAAGATAACCCAGTTAAGGAAACTGTCTTTTCCCTTTAATCTGACTGTTTTATTAGACAAGGTCTGCTGCTGCTGCTGCTGCTAAGTTGCGTCAGTCGTGTCCGACTCTGTGCGACCCCATAGACGGCAGCCCACCAGGCTCCACTGTCCCTGGGATTCTCCAGGCAAGAACACTGGAGTGGGTTGCCATTTCCTTCTCCAATGCATCAAAGTGAAAGTGAAGTCGCTCAGTCGTGTCCAACTCTTAGCCACCCCATGGACTGCAGCCCACCAGGCTCCTCCGTCCATGGGATTCTCCAGGTGAGAGTACTGGAGTGGGGTGCCATCGCCTTCTCCGCCCAGTGATAGAGTAAGCAGAGTTAATGCAAACAGGGAAACTATCCCCTAGACCTGACACATCATTAAGTTTTCAGGTTGATTAACCATTAATTATTCATAAAGCTCTAGTTACTCCTCACCGAGGTTAGAACTCCAAGGATCCACTGACTTTAGTGGATGTTGTAATCTTGGAATGTAGTTTAATAACACTATAATTCTGGAAAATATGGCTGACAGGCTGCTGAAGGATAAACCCCAACCATTCCAAGCACTTAAACATATTGGTTATAATGTAACAAAAATATTTTAAAATATTTGCCAATCTTGAAAGCAAAAAACAAAAAAGGAAAATCCCAGATATGAAAAATGAAGAGGAAACTGAAAGCCAGAGCAGGGAGGTGGAGGGGTAGTTGAATGGTCCATGAGGGGGTTAGGAAAAAGGTCTAGTGTATTCTAAAATGCCGAGGGTCTCATAAGCCTGAGCAGGGCTGGCTATCGAGGCCTGAGGCCTCTGTGTGTTAAGTGGGTGAAACAAAGCTCCCTGCAAAAATTCAGCGTCACAGGCAGATTTCTAGGATGACCCCAGTGACACTCAGCCTTGATTATGACCTCCTCATTGATTGTGGGTGGAACTTATAGATAGGCTGAGATATTACTCCTGTCATAAGGAATGTTATATAGCACAGTAGACTGTAAGAAAGTGAGATTACTCCTTGGGCCTAACCTAATGTCACCAAAGCTTTAAAAGCAGAGTTTTCTTTAGTTGGTGGCAGAGAAGGAAGGC
This sequence comes from Bubalus kerabau, assembly GCF_029407905.1. NCBI lineage: Eukaryota > Metazoa > Chordata > Mammalia > Artiodactyla > Bovidae > Bubalus > Bubalus kerabau. The sequence goes on along the minus strand of NC_073642.1, from coordinate 8,290,684 downwards.
AGAGAGATTCAAAACATGAGAGGGATTTGAAAAGGAGGTTCTCCAATCCTGAGATGGAGGGGACTGTGGTACAAGGACCCAAAAGTGGCCCATAGGAACTTAGAGAGGTCAACAGTCAGCAAGAATATAGGGACTTCAGTCCTATAACACAAAGAACTGAATCCTGCTAATAACAAGGTTGAGCTTAGAAAAGGACCCTGTGCTCCAGATGAGAATGTAGCCAGCTGACAACTTGATTTTAGCCTCAGCAGAGAAGCCACTCTTACCATGCTAGACTTCTGATTGATAGGATTAAAAGCTTAAACTGGGTGTTTAAACAACCATAATTTGCTATGCAGCAAAAGAAAACCAGTATAGCCAGGAATTCCTAAAACCAGCTGTTGTACTGGTCCAAAGAGAAGCCTCACGGCTGTCCCTCCAGGGGCCATGGCTTCAAAAAGCATCTGAAAGAAGCTGGGAGACTGTACGTGGAGCATTCTGTGTGAGGGCAGAATTTGCACCATCCACTTTATTTGGAAATTCTTTTTGTTTTTTCTTTCCCCAATTGTTTCCTCTCCTTCCTTCCACACTACATGGCTTGTGGGATCTTAGTTCCTCAACAAGGAATTGAACCCAGGCCTATGGCAGTGAAAGCATGGAATCCTAACCACTGGACTGCCATGGAATTCTCTTGGTTTGGAAATTCTGAACCAATAAATTGAAGTAGAAAACTAAGGCCTTAATCTCCAAAATATACAAACAGATAATACAGCTCAACAACAACAAAACAACCCAATAGAAAAATGGGCAGAAGAACTTAATAAACATTTCTCCCAAGAAGACACGGAGATGGTTAGTAGGCAAATGAAAAGATACTCAACATCACTAATTATTAGAAAAATGCAAATCAAACTACAGTGAAGTACCACCTCATACCAGTCAGAATGGCGATCAATAAAAAGTCTAAATACAGCAAATGCTGGGAAAGGTGTGGAGAAAATGGAGCCCTCCCACACTCTTGGTGGTAATGTAAGTTGGTGCAGCCACTATGGAGAAACAGGTTCCTTAGAAAACTAAAAACAGAATTACCATATGATCCAGCAATCCCACTCCTGGGCATATACCTGGACAAAACTGTAATTCAAAAAGATACATGCCCCTCATGTTCATAGCAGCTTTCTTCACAATATCCAAAATATGGAGACAACCTAAATGTCCATCCACAGATGAATGGACAAAGAAGGCACAGTTCGTGTATACAATGGAATACTATTCGGCCACGAAAAAGAGTGGAATAATGCCATTTGCAGCCACCCTGATACAACTAGAGATTGTTATACTAAGTGAAGTCAGAAAGACAAATCCCATTGATATCACTTATATGTGGGATCTGAAATATGACACAAATGGACCTATCTACGAATCAGAAGCAGACTCACAGGTGTCGAGGACCTGCGGCTGCCTGGGTCGGGGGAGGGGAGGGGAGGACTGGTAGTCTGGGGCTAGCAGATGTGAGCTATTATATACAGACTGGGTCAGCAACAAGGTCCTGCTGTATAGCACAGAGTTTATCACAGGATGTATTCAACATTCTTTGATGACATTGTGATATGGTTTATCACAGGGTATTTTCAATACCCTGTGATAAACCACAACAGAAAAGAATATTCAAAAAAGAAACTCCATAAAGTAGAATCTAGTCTGAAAGTATAAAAATTATAGGACTCCAGCACAGGGGTCACAAACTCATTCTATAAAGGACCAGATGGTAACTATTTTAGGCTTTGGGGACCAAAGATTTGTAGCACAAAAGCAGCCTGAGATGGCATGTGAATAAAGGAGCCTGGCTGTGTGCCAAGAAAATTGTTTAGAAAAATGGGCAGGGAGCTCGATTTGGCCCCTGGGCTGAAGTTTGCTGACTCCTGCTCTAGCAGAGGAAAATGTGAGTGTCCCTGAGGAACATGGGCCGCCTCCCCACCCAGCACTGCAGCCAAAGCGCTGCTGGAGACGGTGACATACTACAAGCACACGCTGAGGCAAATTATGACCCATACGTACAAGGTCCACTTGACACTTCCATTTGGAAATCCAGTATGAACTGTGTAGCGCAAATACACATGAGCAAAAAGGTAAAATATTATCTCTAGCTTCTTCAGACTTCCTCTGTATTTGATTGTTTCCCCTTTATCACCTCTAATTTTGTTTTTGTGCTTTCTCCCCATTTTCTTGATTAGATAGGACAAGAAAGAAGAAAAAAAGAAAGTGAAGTCACTCAGTCGTGTCTGACCCTCTGAGGCCCCATGGACTGTAGCCCACCAGGCTCCTCTCTCCATGGGATTTTCCAGGCAAGGGTACTGGAGTGGGTAGCCTTTCCTTTCTCCAGGGGATCTACCAAACCCAGGAATCAAACCCAGGTCACCTGCATTGCAGGCAGACACTTTACCGTCTGAGCCACCAGGGAAGCCCTTAGACAGGACAGCGTATTGTCTATTTTAATATTTTTCCAGAGAGTGGGCCCATGGATTAATTTTTCTCATATTCTGATGTGAACAACAGTACTTCCAAAGAGGAATCCACAAACACACTGCTCCAGAATTCACAGAGGCGGACGGATGGGGCTAGCCTGTGCGGGATGTGCTGGTTCTGGGAGGCGGAGAAGCAGGTGGAAAGGAGGAGAGGCCCCAGAGATCAGATGCTGCCTGCCCTCAGGCCCAGCTCTGCTGCCGTCCAGCTTTGCGCCTCCCAGGCTTGGCCTCAGGTTTCTCACCTCAAAAAGGGACTTTCGTGCTAACACTCCTGTTATAGGATGGCTGTAAGGAATAAACGGGTTAATGCACATAATAACTGATGACATGCTTGACACCTAGCCAGTGCTCAAGAAATGTTGAAAATTTTAGTTTCAGGGACAGTTTGTGGCTTTGGGCCTCCCTCATCTATGCTTGGAGAAGGCGATGGCACCCCACTCCAGTACTCTTGCCTGGAAAATCCCATGGATGGAGGAGCCTGGTGGGCTGCAGTCCATGGGGTCGCTAAGAGTCGGAGACGACTGAGTGACTTCACTTTCACTTTTCACTTTCATTTCCTTTGGAGAAGGAAATGGCAACCCACTCCAGTGTTCTTGCCTGGAGAATCCCAGGGACGGGGGAGCCTGGTGGGCTGCCGTCTATGGGGTCGCACAGAGTTGGACACGACTGAAGTGACTTAGCAGCAGCAGCAGCAGCATCCATGCTAGGCTAACCAGTGGGCCACTGGGAGCAGAGATGAACATGGAGAGTACGGAACACTGCCATGAAAACAGACAGAGTCCAGTGGCCTGAAGCACGCACATAAATGGCTCCATACACCTCAAGAACTTGAGAACAGCTCTGAAATTCACAATGAGAAATGTAGGTTTCTAGAAATGATTCAAGTACATCCCAAGTGAGCTGTTGTGGAAAAGAGAGAAGCAAACACTTGGGAGATGTGTCTATCGAATCCAGGCAACCTAAAGTCTGAAAACAAGTAAGGTCTAAAAAACCTAGGTCTGAAAACAAGTAAGCTTCATTTATCTGCAAGATTTTCTCTGCTGAAGATCTATGCAGCTATCAGATAGAAGTGAGAATTGGGCTGGGGGTTGGTGCTGCCTTTCAGGGAAGTCAGCTGGCCCCAGGCTTTGAAACTAGACAGAAGTCTAATGAGCTGGGGTCCCTGCTCCACTATTTCACTGGGGGTCTGTTCACTGCCAAACCAGCAGATGGATTTCTAAAGTTCTTCTCAATTTTTTTCTTGGTAGAAGAAAATGTTACTACTGTATACGAAAAATGTTACATCACTTTAGTCTTTGTTGACTCATGGGAGAATATATTAGAGATTAAATGTTCGAACTAAGTATCTATTTTGGTTACTTTGATAATCTGATGACAGCAAATGTGGAGATGATGTGGCATTTATATTGTTGATTCTAAAAGCATTACAGAGATGTATGTTCCATGTCTAAAAATTAACAAGTCTACTCAAGAATGGAGTACTGTTGATATTTTAGTTTCTGTTTAACTGGAAATTAACCAGAGACTGTAACTGAGCCATTCTTGAAGAGGAGAGGTTTTTCTGAGTCTTAGCCTTTTTCCCAGAGGTGAACCCTCACTCTAAGGATGAACACATGTAAAGGGCATGGGAAGGAGGCAGGACCAGATGGGTAAGAACTGAGTTTCTGACCCAGGCTTTTGCAGAAGTGGTGCCAGGTTCAGAAAAAGGAGGAGGTCAAAAGGGATGGGAAGTGTTCCCCTCCCTTCCTGGGTAAGGAGCTGGTCTTCCAGACACAGGTGGACATAGCTGTGCTTTCTTGCTTTCCAGCCCCTCATGAAGTCCTCCCAGCTCTTAGTGCCCCTTTCCCTGGCAGTCACATGCTGACCCATCTCCCCCCACAAAACCAGCCCATCTGGGCTGGTCTCCAGACCTGAATGACGCTTGTCCCTTCCCTTGTTTAGCTGACCTCACAGGGCTCTGGGAGAAAGGAAGCCGACTGGCCTAAGTCATACTGGTGCACAAAAGGCTCACAAGCTCTAAGTCAGGGAGGCCCAGTCACATTTTCCAAAGAGAACGCTTGTTAGCACCTTTGGATCTCTGGAAGAGGGACTGGAAGCTAGGGAGGAAGGAAGGGGTTGGGGGGAAGGAAGGAATTTATTACTCAAACCAAGGCCACAATAGCTACTGAAAGAGGAAGAAAGCTGGGCTTTGCGGTGAGGCGTCAGAGAGCGGCCCTGCCTGAGGATCTGCCCTCGGGGGCCAGCTCCTAAAATTGCTGCTTCTCTTCCCCCATTTCAGAGTCCTTGGCTCCTTAGGTCCATGTTTCTCCTAATTCTGTTCCTGGGAGTGTCTAGTCAGCAGAGGCAGGACCAGGGAGAGGGTTCTCTGACACTTGTTGTCGTGTACAAGTTGACCACAAGTCAGGCATCCTGTCAGGATGCTGCATGTGAGAATAGTCTAGGACTCGGGAACAGTGGAAAGTCCAGGGCGCACACTGTGGGCACCTTCCCTGTCTGTAAATTTGACACTATTTTTATTTTTACCCGGGATATAGGAGAGTGCCTTTACTGCAAAACCCTGACTTATTTCCCCCCGTCCCCCAAATTAGCGTTCTAAACCATGTACCCCATGATTAGTCTCTGAGGAGAGAGAAAATTTGCCCTACTACCCTTAAGGACTGACTCCATGAGAGGCAGAGCTGGTCCTCCCAGGAGCAGGCATCCCCTCGGAGGTCCTCCTGGCCCAAGTGACAGTGGAGTTGCCAGAGAGACAGGAGGTCACAGCCCCTGGGGTGGGATGCCACTTCCTGGCACGGGCCTTGTGCCTGATGCAGGGTGCGGGTTCACAAGGAGTTAGCAGTTTCAGCGTTCATGCACGTGGCCGTTGCTGAGCTTAAAAAGCTCTTCTAGAATCCTCGGCAACCTGATGCTAGGTGGCCTCAGCAAGGGATGAGGTCACTTTCTAAAGCACAGGGCCATGACTTAGCTTTATAAATCTGTGCCCCAGTGGCACAGGTGTTCCAAGGCCATGAACGTCTCCCATTTTCACTCCCGCAGTACGCTGGGGCTGTCTGCAAGTTAGGGTGAGGGGCAAGTGTGGCCCAGTGGGCAGGCTGGCTTAGTGTCTCCCAGAGGCCCCTTCAGACTGTTCCATCTGCGTGTTCATACAGAGGTGTAAAAAACCAGGGCTCCATTCAAAGAGCAAGAGGAAAGTGGGGTTATGATTTGGCACTCTAGAGGTTGGGAGGTTTTTAATTAAAATAAATTTTGGTAGCCCTGGGCTCATTTTCTTGAGGCTGTCCAAAGACAAGATTTGGAATAGTGAGGACAGCTTTCATTATGAGAGAGGCCTGGGTGTACAATGTGACAATTATCCTTGGTTATAGTCTTGGGAAATTGTACTCTGCACCAACTGCAAAAACTTTAAGGACCCCAGGGAATTTGAAAATGGAAAGTCTCAAATCTTAGCCTGGCGTTAGCCCAGAGGAGCGCCAACACCCAGCAGGCAAACAGATTGAACTCATTTAGACCCTGCTGGGAGCTGCTGGGGGCCCTGTGCAGGCAGCTGCCCTGAGACCACTCAGCAGCCTTGGGGTGGAGGGCACAGGGTTTTCTGAGGACAGACGAAGCCCAAGACAGGCTTTTTCCACACTGAAAGATCACCTTCAAGACGAACATCATCCCCGGCATCTGGGAGACGCCTCAGACCTGCTGGCGCTAAGCCGCGTGGCCCCTGGAAGTCCACGGCCATCTCAGGCTTGCCTCAGCAGAGTGAGGCAACCAAGGTGGAGGCAGGGTGGTCTCACAATGCCTGGGGCTCACAGGTCCTGGCAGGGCTCAGTCACCACGGGGATGCCGGCCTCAAAGTCCTCACCATCAGAAGTGGGCCAGGACCGTCCTCCTCCAGCACTGCTTGGGGCCACCCAGGGGTCCAGCAGCCTCAGGCCTGTTGCCCGAGTGGCTTGTCTTGGTAAAGTATATGTGATTTCCATAAGCTGCCCTAATAATATGTTTCAAAGTCAAGTCAGAGTGTTAGTAACTTAAGCTTTCCCAAGAAGTTGTGGACATAACTTATTAGCTAGCACTAAGTGAAACGCTCAGAGAAGGCAATGGCACCCCACTCCAGTACTCTTGCCTGGAAAATCCCATGGATGGAGGAGCCTGGTAGGCTGTAGTCCATGGGGTCGCTAAGAGTCGGACACGACTGAGCGACTTCCCTTTCACTTTTCACTTTCATGCATTGGAGAAGGAAATGGCAACCCACTCCAGTGTTCTTTCCTGGAGAATCCCAGGGATGGGGGAGCCTTGTGGGCTTCTGTCTATGGGGTCGCACAGAGTTGGACACGACTGAAGCGACTTAGCAGCAGCAGCAGCAGCAAGTGAAACGCTAGCGCCTCATAGAAGTGGTTACCAGAGTGCTTCATCCTCCCAAGGAAGGGATAAAGCTGCGGGCTTTGTTCTCAGGCACACAGATGAAATGCAGTTTGCAAGCAAAGCTCGATGAGGTTTCAGTTCTGCCACAGGTTGTACCTCGGTGAAGAGAGACCGAGCACAGACTCAGGGTGCAAAAGGCCACCCCTTCTACTTCTCTGCCGGCCTCAAGAGCTGCCACCCCTGCAGCCTGCGCTTGCCCCACTTTTGGGCTCCCAGGCTCCCTGGAGCTCTGGGGACGGAGCACCCACGGAGCCACGCCCTGTCTGGCCTGGAGTGTGCTCAGGTGGGCAGCGCCTGGCCTCTGTCTAGGCCCTGGTCCTCTAGACGGGCTGTGCTCTAGGGTGCCTTCCAGAGGTTTCTGAGAGGGGGTCCTACTAGCCCCTTTTCTTCTCTGGCCTCACCCACTGCTCTCTCTGCCCCTTCCCTTCCCCACCCGGCCTGCGGGGCGCAGAGCAGGCTGGACGCTGACACCTGCTTGGGGCGCTCGGGTGCCGGGTTCAGACAGGCTGGGCGTTTTGCACTGAGAAGTGGGCCCTGGGTAGGAGCTGAGGCAGGGTCTCTGAGAGCACACAGGACTTGGGGGGTGGGCAGTGGGAAGACTGAGGAGGAAGGGAGAGTTGGGGGGTGGCCAGCAGCGGTCGGGGGCCTCGGGTTGGAGGTGGGAGACGGAGGCAGCAGGGCCCGCCAAGCATGGCCACGGGCAGGGGAAGGTAACCTAGGATTAGGGAGCGGGCCTCAGGTGGGGCAGGGCCCGGCACAGGGAACGCTGAGAACCAGGCCACAGGAGGAAGAGTTGAGCAAAGGGGTGACTGTGGAGGGGAGAAGCCAGGGGACTTCACGGAGATACAGAACCCCCCTTTAGATACCCACATATTTCCTGACTACTGTATAAGATGAGGGGAGACGTCAGGATGAGAGAGGGCTGGGGAGACATGCCGTGAGTCTGTCCACAGAGCTGAGAACTGGGGATCCCGCCCCCTCCTGAAGGTGGGCAGGGGCATAGCCCATCCTCTCCTGTTGTCTCTGAAACCGACAGAGATCCCGGGCCCAGGCCCCACATGGGGCCACTTCCAAACAAGGCCACCCGAGCTCAGCAGGCTCTGCCTCTCAAAGGTTTACACTAAAATGTACTTGGCTTCAGCCCATTTCATTTTAATATGCTTTAGGAGAAGAGTTATAAACACAAGGCCAATGCCCTGACACTCAGCAGGGCTGGGAGAACTGTTAATACCAAGTTTGTCTATGGCTGCTCTGGGAAGCTGGCCAGGCTCAGGTTAGTGACATTTCACTAGCCTGAATTGGGCGCCCTTATGCAATGACAATCCTCCGTGACTTCTCAGGCAGTTTTGTCTGCATAAGGAATGCAGGAAGGCACAGGGCAAAGGGTTAGTTTGAGTGTGGAGCCAGAAACACACTGGCTCCTTGGCCCGTGACGTTTTGTTTATCGGAGGGCGATGCCTTCAATGGGCATTCAGCAAGCAGGCTGTGGAGAATCCCGAAATGAGAAATTTCCCCCCATTAACGATTCTTTTAAAAACAAACAAACAAACTGTACTTGGCACAGACAAGTTTCCGCATAGGAGAGTAGAGCTGAGATCCTCGGTGCTCAGTGGAAAGTATGGATTTGCTCCCAGGGGATCCGACTGGGACTTTGAACCACAAGTGACCGAAGTCCAGGCCAGAGAAGCCTGCCTGGGTAAGAGCTGGGTGGGGAGGCCGGGCCCTCCCTTAGCTGTCAAAGATCACTTCAAAATTCTCTCCTTTCCTTTCCCCTTGGTGGAGGTAGCAGAGGCCTGGAGAGCCTCAGCCCCGGGTGGGTTCCTCATCACTGCATTGGCTGTGTGTTAGGGGACAGCAGAGAAATGAAAACCAGGCACCCCGAAAGGCGATGGGGAGGCACCTAGCCACTGCCGCTGTGCTCCTGGATGGAAGGGGGACCCACTCACTCCTGCTTTATTGGGGCATGCCGAGTCCATACGTGCTAACACGGCCGCCCCCTCTGGGCGCAGGCCAAGCTTAGGTACGTATGGGTAAGACTGGGACAAACGAGCTGAGCAGCAGCCCGCCAGCTTGTTGTCCCCAGTCTCCCCCGTGTTCTCCATCAAGGAAACACAGGGTCCCCTGACAGCATACTCAAGCCTCTTAACACAGTAGGAATGAGCTGCGTGTCTCTCTGCTTTGGTTCTTCTGACGTACCCATTTTGGGTTTGAGGGCTGAGGCCTTGGGGGCGAGGGCTGGGCTTCCCTCTGCCCCTGCTCCAGGGCGTCCTGCTGCTGCGGCTCAGCATCTGTTCTGATCCGACAGCTTCTCTGCCCGGCCTTCTCCTTGCTCTCAAGTAAACGCTTCCTGCCAGTGTCAAGTGATAGACATTTCACGTGTCCTCTGACCAGCGGAAGCCAAGTCTGAGACGGGAGCCTCCTCGGACGGACTGGGGCTCTGTCCTTCTTGGGTAAAGCGGTGAGTAGAGAGAGTATGGACGGGGCTGGTGGTGTGGAGAGCTGGCTAGGCTACCTCCTTTGTGAAATGGGAGGTTGTGTCCTGCCTCCAAGGCTTGTTAGGATGAGACGGGCATGTTGGTGAGAGCGCCAGCGCCTGCATCCGACGACACTTGCTACCGCCGCTGCCGTCATTGTTAATATGACGCTGCTGAGATTCCCGCTGGCTCCAGGCTCCTGGGGGCTCCGTGGGTCAGTGTTTCAAGCAGCCATTCTTCCAGGCCTCAGGCAGAAGCGACCCCCTTCCTAACCTGCAAAGCCAACTGCGACTGTCCAGTTCCCTGCTCCTGGGCAAGTTTGCTTCTCGTCCTTCCCTACTCACCCTCCTCTGATATCTCAGACACTGACAGGCAAGTCGGCTTCCTGGTGCAGGTCACCACGTGGTCTGAGCCACCTGAGAAGCAGGGCTGAGACCTGTGTGGGCTCCTAGGCGGGCCTCCTTGGGCTGCCTTCGCTCTTCTCACATCCTCTCCCTCCCGAGAGCCACACACTCTTTGGCAGGTGTAAGTGGTGGGTAGGGGGGAAGGAGGGAAAAGGCATGTGCGGTGCCAGTCCTTGTTATACCGCAGGGAGGTCAAGAGGCTGGGTTCAAGTCTACCATCCCCTGGCTGTGGCTCTTGGGAAATTACCTAAGCCTCCATGCCTCAGTTTCTCCGTCTGAGACCTGGGGACGTGTATCAACCTCACAGAGCCGTGGTAAGTTACCTTTGTTAACTCGGTTAGAACCGTGACACTAGAAACTACATACATACATATTATTTCTACCACAATTATGTACTACATACATACTATTGCTAAGTGAGGTCATTAAATTTTCACAGATCTAATTATGTGTATCTAGTAGGTATTAGTAGCATTCTCAATTTACAGGGGAGGCTATATCAATGCCATATTTAGACTGGAAAACTTAGAAAAAAATACATCTCATGCTCCCAAGTCAGAAGTCAGGGATCTAGCCCTCCACACTTGTTTGCCTCCTCCAGAGTCTGAAACATATTTGACTTAGTTACCATCAACTATGCATTGATTTCACATAAAACTTCAGATTTCTGCCTTCTCTTGAAAAGGCAGACCTGCCGATACGAGCCTGCCTTCCACATGAGAGTGATGGGCCAGAGCGGAACAGCAGTTACTCAATGTGGATGGGGGACGGGCTTCTTCAGCTTGCCACAGCCCTCCCCACCCCTGCTGCATCTCTCAGATTACAGCCGAGGGTCAGCTGCCAATCCTAAGTGTGCTGCTGCTGGTTTCTAAGGGTCATCCGCTTCACTCAGATTGCTTGCCTGGTCCCCATGGACATGTAGGTTTGGGACTCCTGCTAATCTAGGGGTTTCCATCCTGTTGGCATTTTAAGTATCCTATTAATACTTGTGGCATGGGAGGTTCTCTTACCTATTAAAGGAATGTTAGCCACCAACAGGTTGGAGAAAATGTTGGCTTTCTGCAGGTTTGGGGGTTGGTTGAGGTATGGAGTGCTCTAGGGAGCTAGAATGAGAAAGGGCGTCTGCCTTCCCTATCCTCCGGCTCTGAAAAGGTGTGCAAAGCTCCCGGAGACCAGAATGAGGGATCATTAAGGGGGATGGACAGACAGACCTCCTTCCCCAGCTCCTCCCAGGACAGGAGCCCCTGCCCGGCCCAGGGACCTCTGCAGACCAGTCTGCTCCCAAGGCGCCCCCTTCGTCTCGCCCCCAACCAGCCTTCTCATCTGAGCCCAGAGCCTGCTCCCAGAACGTCAGCCTCAAGCCTTCCAAATGTTGACTTCCAGCTTGATGCCACACTGGACCTTATTTTCCAATAATGGATAGGTATTTTTATCTGACATCTTGGAATACACCTCGGGTCTTCTTTATGAATCATACTCTATTTCTGAATATTCTGGCCAACAACAAGAAAAAGTCATTAGGATAGCATGTTCTCCATCAATAGAGGCATACTGTATGCTCCGAGCCCAGGATGGAAGATTAAAAAACTCCCAAGGCTCACTGCTCTACCTATTATGTGGGGCTAAGAAAAACTGTATGACTCATAAGTGGCAACTTCCTTTTGGAATCCTGAAGACGTGTAAGTTTATCCTGATTGAAAGCTCAGCCCTGGGAGAGTCTGAAGGCTGGCGTTTCAACAGGCCAGATCTGTTGCCACAGTAGCTCCACAACAATCTTTAAAAATAGATCACCTTTGAAAGCCCAGGAGGCTTCCCTGTAAGCCCAGCATGAACTCTCTGGGGCTCTGATAGCTACGTTTGGGTTTGCTGTGTTTGAGAGTACAAGTCTAGAAGAAGGCTGAAAAGGGACAGAAACCAAAGGGCTCTGCTGGACTTAACCAAGAAGGTTCTCTGAGGTGACTATCATAGCTCCCTCTGCCTGTTCACTCATGCCAAAGGCAGCGAGCCCATGACCCCGAGGCACAAGGGCCAGGCAGGGAGCAGGCCACTCTGCCCCCATGGAAGGCTCGTGCTTGCTCTCACCGTGGTGCTCAGGCCTCCCAGAAGCGACGGCGGCACAGGCGACGGAGTGTGCAGACGTGGCTGCCTCCTCTCGGGAGGGGTTTCCTCTCAGGACGATGAGATGCGCCTGTCATCACGAAAAGAAGAAACATGTTTGCTTACATGCTTGGCAGCAGCGGCAGGGAACAAACTGTTCTTGCAGCGATAAGCAGAAAGCCAAGGAAACTTCCAGCAACCTAAACAATATAATTTATGTGGAAGCACAATCAACTCTGGGGAGAGTTGAGTTTTAAAAGCATCATGCAGTGGAGAGAGAATGTACCAGGCCCTGGATGCTGAGTCCAGATGGCTTGATGCTGTGGCCAGGACTTATTTCTAAGTAAATCATTTAAAAGTCTATCTTCCCATGAGTGCATTATTGGTAGAAGGAGGAGGAGGGTTTCCAGAAGGAAGGAGATGAATTAAAAAGTGCCAGTGCTTCAGGAGAAGTGGGCAAGCACAGCCCCCTACCCACTGGCCAGTCCAGAGAGGGGGACTTACCCCCAGTGTCAGCAGCCTCACCCACTGAAACCCTGACCCCATCCCCGTGCTTGGTCTGCCAAGCCCATTTGACTATCCTCAGCAAACCGGCCCATGGGAATTGCCCACAGTAAACAGCTCAGTTCCTTGAAAATGAAGTCCATTTAAAAATTCTCTAATAGAAAGAACCACTTGATGATATTGTGGGGCTGTCAGGTGGCGTGAGTGGTAAAGAACCCACCTGCCAATGCAGGAGACATAAGAGACACGGGTTCAACCCCTGTGTCGGGAAGATTCCCTGGAGGAGGGCATGGCAGCCCACTCCAGTATTCCTGCCTGGAGAATCCCATGGACGGAGGAACCTGGAGGGCTACAGTCCATGGGGTTGCAAAGAATCGGACATGACTGAAGTGACTTAGCACACTCGCACACATGATATTATGAGCATAAAGTAATCAAATCCTTTCAAATAAAATACAAAATGCATCCCTTCAAATAAAAAAGACATTAAGCAAACAAACAGGTAAATAATCGCATGAATCAGTCCTAGCTCCTGGAAGCTGGAGGAATCAGGGTGCTCAGGGCAGTGCGCACCAGGAGGGAGGGATGTCTGCATTCATGACACGGTGGAGACAGAGAATGTGAAGGCCGAGTGTCCAGGCCTGAGTCTCATCTCCAGGTTTTATTAGCTGTGAAATATCTTGGGCAAATTACCCCCTCAGCAACCTCAATTTTTTCATCTACAAAATGAGGATAATACAAATTGTCAAAAATATTCAAATTGATATCACAAATGAAAGAGCATTAAAGTACAGCCTAAATCTTAGATTACATAAAGCCAGAGCGCTAGAATCTTCTAGTGCAGAGACAGCAGTGAGAAAGCAAAGCCAGAGAGACTTGCTCCTCTGACTACCAGCTAAATGCATTTCTGAGATGATAGTCAGGGTAGACTCTAGACTGTCATCTCATTTATCATATGTTAAAACCTACTGAGTTACTAGATCTAGACTTCTTATGATGAGGCTACTCCAAATCAAGATTCTCAGTAATAACTTTTATTGCTATGTTAGAAGAATCAGCATTTCATATTTGTAAATACTAACAATAGCTTTTGTTTTAAAATGACTTCTTAAATTACAGGATATAAATAAACTGAAAGTGTGATTTTGGCAAACCATAATTAGTCATTATCCTCATGTTGGCCTGAAGTTCTGACTGGAAATGCTTTTCAAACTGGAGCTACAGGGACAGAGTGAGGAATCAAATGTTCAGTGCTCAGGAAATAAAAAAAAAATAAACGAGAAAAAGCTTGCCCTGCCCTCAATGCAAATATTAATAGATCATGTTTACTTTGTCTTGTCCCCGCGTTTATGATCTCTATGATCCAGAGGGTGAGGAGAGCACCTTCTGATGCCAGAAGAGATTTAACTCTTATTGTCACAAAGACCTTTTACACACAATATTTTAGATTGACCAAAGCTCAAATTCGAATTAAAAAAGATTTCATCTTTTGTTTCTACTCGGTATTATAATTCAAGTCAATGCAAAAGATGTGAGTCTATCAAAATTACTTTCAAATGAATAATTAACATGTTCTGAGAGCTAAGTTGCTTTTTGTCTTGGAAATAGGATGCAAAGTTTTCCATGAGTAAAAATGTTCACAGTATTAAGAAAGAGGATCCTGAAATCTTAACAGGGGTCTGAATGTATCACAAAATCTTCATAACTTCAATGTTTTTCTGTATAAGACGCTAACATAAGTGAACATCTAGTATTCATTATTTACTTCGGAAACTCAGTGTCTGATCTAATTTGTTATTTGATGTTCATGAAGCTTCTAAAAGCCATATGCTGGAGTAGGGGGCGAGGGAAGTGGAGAAGGGAACCTATGATGTTTAAAATGTGCCACATTAGTATCTCATTTATTCAGAACAATTCAGCTTAATTTAATTCAGTGCTATTCAATTCATCTTAATTATAAAATGCTTTTTGCATGCCACATATTACTCAGACACTAGGAATTCACACAAAAATTAGGTAGAGCTTTTGGTTTTAAGTGCACTTACAGATGAACAACAAAAATGTGGGCCAGTTTGACTCGACCTAAACTCAGACACTGCCCCTCACCAGGGTTCTGGCTCACTACCTTCCTCTCCACCCTTCCTCCCGTCATCATTTTCAAGGATCTCCATAAGACTGGTCTGCAGCTATTGGGCAAGAAAGGAATAGTTCAGTTTAACAGATGAATAAAGGAAAGAAGTCAATAGAATGACCCTTTGCATGGAGGAAACCTAAGGAAGAGAGTAGAGGAGCCCAAACAGGCTGTTTTACCTTCAGAGGGAAAGCACGGGAGGGAGCGCTTGCTGGGACTGGAACGATGAGTTATAGGGGAGGCAGCCGTGGCCTTCGGTGGAGGGACGAAGCTCACTGCACTGTGCTCTCTTCTTCCAAGGTCAAGGCTGCGTGAGCCCCAGGCAGAGGGCAAGGCGGCCCACAGACACAGTGCGTAGTGGGCACAGAGAGGGGTTCAGGGTGGAGCTGACAGAGCAAACTAAAACGCCCAGTGAATGACCCAGCTAACACCTTGGCCTCTGGGGCTTTGACAGGCTCATTCTCCTCCCCATCCTCAGCCACCCAGTCCCCCATGATCTGCGCTAACTCTGGATCCCACAGTTCACAGAACCTGTTTGACTGTTGGGGCATCCTGACTTTATCACATCTATGCGGCTTCTTATCTTCTGTCCACTCTCCACATCTCACTATCCACCCACTGTCCCTTCCCTTCTGGTCTAGCTTAGAGGGCACCGTCCATCAGTGCCTATACGGAAAATGCCCTCAACTCCACTGAAGAAATATTTTGAGATGGTGAAGGATGGGGAACCATCTAAATACCAATCATCAGGGGAATGAATATTATGAGGTTTATTCATACAACGATTGAACTCTATGTGGTTATAACATGGTTATATTTCAAAAACACATCATTGAGTAGAAAAGCAACTTACACAAGGATTCAAACATCATGATGCCACTGCTTTTCAAGTTTCTGATTTAAAAGCAAAAGAATGCCTTTTAGCCTGGACAGAATCGTCCATGGTTTTGTAATATACAAGTCAGGTAAGAGTGGAGCTGTTCTCACTGAAGCAGGTGGAGAGGGTCTGCAAGCCCACCCAGTTGCTTCCATCCAGCCGCCCCCAAAAGACCCTCCTTGGAGCATGAATGTTGGGGTAACAGTTTGATAAGCACGGTACCACACCAGGCAGGAGGCCTCCTGAGACAGCGAGCACAGAGGAAGTTGACAGAGCTCATGATTAGATCACCCAATCTTTCCAAACTAAGCCACTGTTCACAATTCTGGAGCAACACTTTGTTTGCTAAGATAATATAAATACCCCTGTTACATACATCTGGAGCATGTGAGGACAAATGTTAGCGTGAACAGAGTTACAGGAGTCCTGCTTGCCACTCTGGCTTTATACAGACGCCCGGGTACTGGCCCTGCTGGGGATTTGTGGCTTGACTACGCTCTGTCGTCCTCGTATTTTATTAAGCACAGCAGGGCTTGCACATCTCCTCCTGTCCTTTGATGTTTTTGATCTCTTATGGTTACGTATTTATCAACTGTCATCTTGAGGCTGAGGAGGAATATTTAATATTCTTAAATCTTTTCAGCTTCTAGCATGTCGTCCTGGGCTTAAAAACAAAAACATCTTTAATGTCCCGTATGGAGCAAGGTCGTTAGTTGAAAAAACTCATTCACGAGACCAACCGCCTCCCCTGGCAAGGTACGGAGCAGCTGTTGCACCGCAGTCCTCCTGTGTGTTTCTGGGGAAACCGCCGGTTCCTCAGCGCCAATCAGCTGTCAATAGACACAGCCAGAGCCAGGGCTGGCAGACTCTTATCTAACTGGGCCTATCCCCGCGGATTTGGAAAATGTGATAGTTTTTGAAGAGAAAACTTGATGACTAGTAAAAAGGATGTTTCTGTTTATGCAGGCAGACCCCATCATATGAATATTCAATTTAAAACACCGGGTTCATTCTGAGTGTGGAACTCCAATTCCTGTGGAGGAGGGAGAGAGATTTCTTCTTTTCTCCTTTTGATAATAATTCGGGGAATCCATGACTCAGAGGGAAATCTCTCCCACAGCAAAGTGAAGAGCACTCGAGTAGCTCAAAGTACATTTGTGGACTTAAACTGGATCTCTTTACCCTGGAGATGAGAACTCCCACGGAGAGGAAAACAGTAATTGCCAGGATCTCTCAGTGCAGCTGAGGGCTGGACGGGGGGCCTGAGGGAGCTAACACCGAGACACTGGCTCCACTTAATCTCAAAATGACCAGTGAGAGCGGTGCTGGCTGCCTAATTTAAGGATGTGAAAAGGAAGTCTCGAGGACAATAAACGACTGTCTGAAGGTCACAGAGTTGGCTGATGACAGAACAGGGGTTCAAACTAGGGCCTGGGATTTCAAATTGCACCTTTTGCTCATCTAACACCTGGTCATCAAGAGGGCAGAAGTCACAGAAAGGTAATTTTCAAGTCAACATAATGAAGAACTACGAAGAGTCAGAGAAGAGTTGCTAAAGAGTAGACTCAGCCCAGAACTGAATAGACTGACTGGCGGACGAGTGAGCTGCCAGCATACGGAATTCTGAGCGGTAACTGAAGAGGGACACCTGCAGGGGTCAGGCAGTGGACAGTGGATGGAGCAGACGTTACAGTGCCTTCTATCAAGTGTCTCCGTTTATGCTTTGATTCAGATCTGCACCTTAATTCAACAGAAGCTCAAGTCCGCTTGTCACCATGAAGTGTGAGCTTGCTGCTGCTTTTATAACTGATCAGCTGTGAAAGTGCATAGCTTTCTCTCTCTGCTCTGCCAGAGCTGGCCATCCCCTGCTTCATCCATATCCTTGTGCAAGACTGGGTCATGGTGCAGTCCAAGGGTGCCACTTCCTTTCCTCTCCCATCTCTGCCCAGTAGGGAGGTCTTCCATGGCCACACACACCACAGGGTATGTATGGAGGCTGCTGGAGGGCTTTGGCTAAAAAAAAGACATGGAGCTGGGAATCCCTGCAGGAAAGTAGATAAAAGGAGTGACCGGGTGCAGAGGGCATTCAAAAACTGATTTCTGAGAGCCCCGGACTGAGCCAGTTTCTTTTAATAGTCAGAGAAAGGCTCTGTGGCAGCTTTCCAGTTGTCAATTTTAGCTCCTCCAAAAGGCTGGGAAGAACAGGCCCTACTCACTGTAAGAGTTAGCACCAAAATAGACATGTTGGGGCCTTAGTTTTTTTCCTTTTGGTTGTGTGTGTCTTCTTAAAACTTAACTAGATTTTTAAATTATAAGAGTAGTACCTACATATAATTTTTTAAAAATCCTAAGTGGTAGGAAAGAATAAACAATTACAAATTTAAATGTCCTTTCCTTCGTGTCTATAAGCCTCACCCTCCCTTCTCCCCATTTCCAGTCTGATTTTTATTTTTATTTGTTTTGTTTTTTTTTTAAATTTAATTTTATTTTTAAACTTTACAATATTGTATTAGTTTTGCCAAATATCGAAATGAATCCGCCACAGGTATACCTGTGTTCCCCATCCTGAACCCTCCTCCCTCCTCCCTCCCCACACCCTCCCTCTGGGTCGTCCCAGTGCACCAGCCCCAAGCATCCAGTATCGTGCATCGAACCTGGACTGGCGACTCGTTTCATACATGATATTATACATGTTTCAATGCCATTCTCCCAAATCTTCCCACCCTCTCCCTCTCCCACAGAGTCCATAAGACTGATCTATACATCAGTGTCTCTTTTGCTGTCTCGTACACAGGGTTATTGTTACCATCTTTCTAAATTCCATATATATGCGTTAGTATACTGTATTGGTGTTTTTCTTTCTGGCTTACTTCACTCTGTATAATAGGTTCCAGTTTCATCCACCTCATTAGAACTGATTCAAATGTATTCTTTTTAATGGCTGAGTAATACTCCATTGTGTATATGTACCACAGCTTGCTTATCCATTCATCTGCTGATGGGCATCTAGGTTGCTTCCATGTCCTAGCTATTATAAACAGTGCTGCGATGAACATTGGGGTACACGTGTCTCTTTCCCTTCTGGTTTCCTCAGTGTGTATGCCCAGCAGTGGGATTGCTGGATCATAAGGCAGTTCTATTTCCAGTTTTTTAAGGAATCTCCACACTGTTCTCCATAGTGGCTGTACTAGTTTGCATTCCCACCAACAGTGCAAGAGGGTTCTCTTTTCTCCACACCCTCTCCAGCATTTATTGCTTGTAGACTTTTGGATCACAGCCATTCTGACTGGCGTGAAATGGTACCTCATAGTGGTTTTGATTTGCATTTCTCTGATAATGAGTGATGTTGAGCATCTTTTCATGTGTGTGTTAGCTATCTGTATGTCTTCTTTGGAGAAATGTCTATTTAGTTCTTTGGCCCAATTTTTGATTGGGTCATTTATTTTTCTGGAGTTGAGCTGTAGGAGTTGCTTGTATATTTTTGAGATTAGTTGTTTGTCAGTTGCTTCATTTGCTATTATTTTCTCCCATTCTGAAGGCTGCCTTTTCACCTTGCTAATAGTTTCCTTTGTTGTGCGGAAGCTTTTAAGTTTAATTAGGTCCCATTTGTTTATTTTTTCTTTTATTTCCAATATTCTGGGAGGTGGGTCATAGAGGATCCTGCTGTGATGTATGTCGGAGAGTGTTTTGCCTATGTTCTCCTCTAGGAGTTTTATAGTTTCTGGTCTTACATTGAGATCTTTAATCCATTTTGAGCTTATTTTTGTGTATGGTGTTAGAAAGTGTTCTAGTTTCATTCTTTTACAAGTGGTTGACCAGTTTTCCCAGCACCACTTGTTAAAGAGATTGTCTTTAACCCATTGTATAGTCTTGCCTCCTTTGTCAAAGATAAGGTGTCCATATGTGCGTGGATTTATCTCTGGGCTTTCTATTTTGTTCCATTGATCAATATTTCTGTCTTTGTGCCAGTACCATTCCAGTCTGATTTTTAATAGCTTACTCACTACCAACAGTTTCCTGGGTATCTTTTCAGAAATTCTGATGTGCACACACACACAGACACACACACACGCACGATCAGAGCCTAGCCCCACCTCCCTCTCGGCTCAGCTTCCTCTTCGGCCCCCCACTCGGGGCTCTAACCACGGTGGCCCCTCTCCTCACCCTTTGGGGTGTCTCATTCTCAGATCCCACGTCGGGTCGGGCTGCCGCACGGAGCTCTCGCAGCATCTGGTACCTCTCCTTGTGGCGCCTTCACGTCGGTACGTTTACATTCACCTGTGTGATTCTTCACTAAGGCCTATCTCACTCACTAGGCTGCTTCTTGAGTGCAAGACCTCTGACAACTGAACCTTCCATCACAGTCCCAGACCTAACACTGTGTCCAGCATATTGTAGTGTTTAATATGGTCATTGACTGAAAGGACAATCTGGTTCACATCTGACCTTTTTAAATTAAGAATACACTTTGGACACCTTTCATGTCAGAACACAGACATCCATCTCATTCTGTTTACTGGCTCTATAGTATCCCATCCCATGGACAGATTGTAGCTTCATAATCAATTTCCTGCTAATGGATTTTAAGGGCATTTCTTATTTTTTACTATTGTCACTGACCCTGTTTCTTTGTAAACTTGTGTGATTCTGTCTGTTACGTAAGTTTATAGAAGGGAAATCACTGGGTCAAAGGGTCAGGGTATTATAAAACTGGAGACGGAATGTCAATTGCTTTCCCCGCAAATGGTGTTGATACCCAGTGCTCACGGCAGTGCCCAGGTATGCCTGCTTCCCCCACCCCCGCCATCATGCGGTGTCACCAAACTTCCTTGGCATCTCCTTGGTTAAGTTGCATTTCTTTAATAACAAGTGAGGCTGGGGATTATTTTTGGATGGTTATCAGCCATTGGTATTCCCTCTTCAGTAAAATGTCTCTGTCTTTTGTCCATATTTCTATCGAGTTGTTTTTTTCATTTGAATTTTATAAGAACTCTTTCTATATTTTCCCTTCATTGACATTTATTTCTCAACTTTATGGTATGTTGTCACAGAGAAGTTTTTCATTTTTATGCTGTCACCGTTTATCAATCTTTTTTTCTCCCTTTCTCTGTCTCTCAGTCTATACCCATCTGCACACAGGCAGAGGAAAAATGCTCAAGAAGCGTCACCACTGGCTACTTCTGGGATGCGGCAGGCTGAGATGGTTTGTAGCTCATTTCTCTGTATTTTTCTGTATGGCTTTTTTTTTTTTGGTAAAAAGCATTATCATTTTAATTAAAAATAGCTGCTTTTTCAAAAGCAGCAGTATGGCTCCTGGATTTACATCATTCTTAGAAAAGGTTTATAATGTCTGAAATCATAATTGCATTCTGCCACTTTTCTAATTTTGTGGCTTCCTGGGTGGCACAATAGTAAAGAATCCACTTGCCAATGCAGGAGACTCAAGAGACTGGGATTTGGTCACTGAATCAGGATGATCCCCTGGAGGAGGAAATGGCAACCCACGCCAGTGTCCTTACCTGGAGAATCCCATGGACAGAGGAGCCTGGAGGGCTATAGTCCATGGGGTCACAAAGGGTCAGACACTACTGAGCATGCGTGCACACTTCTCTAATTTTTAAAAAAATAGGCTGATGTTGTTAGAGATTTTGAAAATTAAAAATAGTACTCTGATTATTTCTAATAAATTAATTTCACTTTATAGCAAATATACCACAATTAACAAGAGCCAGTAAGAAGTGCTGCCATTTACTAAATAGTGTGCACCTACTAGGGGCCATGTGGAGAAGGCAATGGCAACCCATTCCAGTGCTCTTGCCTGGAAAATCGCACGGACGGAGGAGCCTGGTAGGCTGCAGTCCATGGGGTCGCTAGGAGTCGGACACGACTGAGGGACTTCACTTTCCCTTTTCACTTTCATGCATTGGAGAAGGAAATGGCAACCCACTCCAGTGTTCTTACCTGGAGAATCCCAGGGACGGGGGAGCCTGGTGGGCTGCCATCTCTGGGGTTGCACAGAGTCAGACACGACTGAAGTGACTTAGCAGCAGCAGCAGCAACAACCAGGGGCCACGAGTGAGCACCTATCAGCCACCAGCAAGGCCTGACTGAGGCCAATAACTCACCCAGAGCAGGAACCTGAACCCAGACTTTCTGTCGTTGGTAGAGAAACTGATAAATTATTTCATCATACTTTGCAAATGACCGTTCTCTAAATTTGGGGATTACTGAGTGTCAGAGCTGCCCTGAAAACTGACAAGAGAGATATACCATTTTAGTGTCAGACATGTGAAAAAGTTGTCCAAGCCAGTGTGGTGTTAATTTATACCCCTTGAAAGCACACACCCACAGCCATGTTCTTGCTCACATAAAAGAAATTCCGTAATTTTTCTCCTGGATAGGAAAACAAGGTTCTAGTGCCAAAATCTGCCTTGAAGAGCTTCAGAAGCAGTCCTGCTTGCTTGGTTTCCTCACAGAACCCTGCTGCAGAGGACCTGCCGGCTGGCGACAGCCCTTTCATCAGCTCTCTGTGATGGCTCTGTGGGGCTGGCTTTATTCTTCTCCATTTTAATGGGCTAGGTTCTAAAATACTTTGGAACTTTTCTACATTCTACAGAAAATAAAAGGTCTTTTCTCCCTGGCTGTTTCTCTCATTCCAAAGGAATGAAGAGTGAAAAAATAAGAGGGGAAATAACAAAACCCCCTTTCTTTGTGTGTAATTAATAAATGGCTTTTAGGCATGGGCTCCCTTGGAAAGCTGTGGCCACACTGTACCTTTCTGTATTTTAGGTAAAGTTGCTAAAGAAAAGGGGAGTCTTGATAAATGTTTAACAATTACTATTAATAAATAAAAGGAGCTCATACTGGCAACATGCCAAATGGTTCACAAAGTACTTTCCATTGTGAATCTTTGAGCTTTTCTGTGAAGTGGATAGGGTCTTTCATAGTTTTTTTTTTTTTTTTAAGACTAAATGACTTGTATTATTAAACAACTGGTAAACAGAAGTGTCGGACTCCAACCCAGTGACTGGCTTTCTGATTTCAAATTCAATGCCATCTTTTCATTATTATTTTTAATTGGAGGATAATTGCTTTACACTGTTGTGTTGGTTTCTGCCATACAACAGCACAAATCAGCCATAAGTGTGTATGTGTGTGTGTGTGTACATATATCACCTCCTTCTTGAGTGTCCCTCCCAGCCCAACCACCACCCCACCCCTCTAGGTCATCAGGAGCACTGGGCTCGGCTCCCTGTGTTATAAGGCTACTTCCCACTAGTCTCTGCTTTGCAGGTGGTAGTATGAATATGTCAGCGCTACTCTCTCAGTTTGTCCCACCTTCTCCTTCCCCTGCTGTGCCCACAAGTCTGTTCTCTACATTTGCATCTCTATTGTCCTGCAAATAGGTTCATCAATACCTTTTTCTAGATTCCACGCTGCTGCTGCTGCTAAGTCGCTTCAGTCGTGTCCAACTCTGTGCGACCCCATAGACGGCAGCCCACCAGGCTCCGCCGTCCCTGGGATTCTCCAGGCAAGAACACTGGAGTGGGTTGCCATTTCCTTTTCCAATGCATGAAAGTGAAAAGGGAAAGTGAAGTCGCTCAGTCGTGTCCGACTCCTTATGACCCCATGGACTATAGCCTACCAGGCTCCTCCATCCATGGGATTTGCCAGGCAAGAGCACTGGAGTGGGGTGCCATTGCCTTCTCCATACAAGTACATTAATATATGACATTTGTTTTTCTCTTTCTGACTTAATTCACTCTGTATAACAGGCTCTAGGTTCATCCACCTCAGTTCAACTGACACATTCATTCCTTTTTATGGACAAGTAATATTCCATTGTATTTATGTACCACAACTTATCTATTCACCTGTCAATTCAAATCCAAATGCTACCTTGACTTCATAAAGCTATCTTTTTAATGATCATAGGCAAGTATTTATTTCAACACTCACTAATCTTTATTAACCTCAAGAATAAACAACAATAAAAGTCACCTATCAAACTTTACAAGTATTATAAAAATAACTGGGGACTACCCTGGTTGTCCAGTGGTTAAGCATCTGCCATTCAATGCAGGGGCTGTGGGCTAAATCCGTGATCAGGGAATAAGAACCCGCATTCTGCAGGACACCTAAGCTCGTGAACGGCAACTACTGAGCCCGTGCAATCTAAAGCCTGTGCTCCATAACTAGAGAAACCTGTGTGCCGCAACGTCAGAAACCTGCACTGCAGTGAGAAGCCCATGCACCACAACTGGAAAAGCCCTCTCAGTGCAGTGAAGACCCAGCACAGCCAAAAGAGAAGTGAATTCTTCCATATCCTAGATAAAGGGAGATTCTTCTCAGAGTCAATCTAAATGTAATAAAGGGAAAGACTGAGAACTTGAAAGTGCTAAGAAAACTTGTGTGTGGCAAAAAAAAAAAAAACCCATAAATACACACACACACACAAATTAGAGCTAATAAGCAAGTTTAGAAAGGTTGCAGGATGCAAAGTGAACATACTAAAAAAATAATTTGTATTTCTATGCACAGGCATGGACAGAAAGAAAAGGAAATTAAGAAAATACTTCCATTTGTAATAACATAAAAAACCACAAAATACTTGAGAATAAATCTACCAAAATAAGTATAAAACTGTTACTATAAAACATGGTTGAAAGAAATTAAGACATAAATAAATAAGAGATATTTATGGATTTTACAAATTGAAAGGCTTAATACTGTTAAGCTGTCAATACTTCACAATTGCAATATAGATTCACTGTAATCCTATCAAAATCCCAGCTGTTTCCTTTTTTTTTTTTTCTTTCCATAAACTGGAAAGAAAAAGTTTATCTTAAAATTCATAGGAAAATGTAAGGGACCCGGAATAGCCAAAGCAATCTTGAAAAAGAATAATCAAGTTGGAGATGTCACACTTAATGGATTTCAAAACTTACTACAAAATTTGTACTTGAATCTTCATAGTAGTGTTCTTCATAACATCCATACTACTACTACTACTAAGTTGCTTCAGTCGTGTCCGCCTCTGTGCAACCCCATAGACGGCAGCCCACCAGGCTCCCCCGTCCCTGGGATTCTCCAGGCAAGAGTACTGGAGTGGGTTGCCATTTCCTTCTCCAATGCATGAAAGTGAAAAGTGAAAGTGAAGTCGCTCAGTCGTGTCCGACTCTTTGCGACCCCATGGACTGCAGCCCACCAGGCTCCTCCGTCCATGGGATTTTCCAGGCAAGAGCACTGGAGTGGGGTGCCATTACCTTCTCCAATAATATTCATAAACTTACTACAAAACAACAACAACTGAGATTGTGATATGGGCATAAGAATAGACATATGGCTCAATGGAATAGAATTGAAAGACTAGACATAAATCCTTACATTCTTGGTCAACTGACTTGGACACGGGTGCCAAGTAATTCAATGAAGAAAGAATAGTCCTTTTAATAAATGGTTCTGGGACAACTGAGAATCCACATACAAAAGAATGAAGTTAGACCCTTGCTTCATATCATATAAACACTTAATTCGAAATGAACACAAAAAACCCTTAAAGTCAACAATAAAAAGACAAATAACTATATTAAAAATGGATAAAGGATTTGAATAGGCATGCCTCCAAAGAAGATAAACAAAAGGTCAAGTAAACAGATAAAAAGATGCTGAACATCTTTAGTCATTAGAGAAATGCAAATCAGAACTACAGTGAGATACAATTCCACACTCTTTAGGATGTTTAAAATAAAATAGACAATTAAAAGGGTCGGTAAGGATGTGGAGAAAGTGAAACTCATTCATTACTCATGGAGATGTAAAATGCTGAGGTCACTTTGGGAAATACTTTGGCAATTCCTCAAAAAGCTAAATATTGAGTTACTACATGATCCAAAAATTCCACTCCTAGACTTATACACAAGAGATCTGAAAATATACATCCTTGAAAACCTTATATATGAATGTTAATAGCAACATTATTCATAATAACCATAAAGTAGAAACAACCCAAATGTCAGTAAACTGATGAATATAAACAAAAGGCGTACTATTCAGTCATAAATAGGAAATGAAGTACTGATACATGCATGCTAAACACAAATGAACCTTGTAAAAATTATGCTAAATAACAGAAGTCAAAGACAAAAGGCCACATATTATATGAACTGTCCTAAACAGAAAAATCCACAGAGATAGAGATTACATGGTAGTTGCCAGAGGGTGGGAAGAGGAGGGAATAGGAATGACTCCTAATGGGCATAAGGTTTCTTTAAGGTGGTGAAAAATTTCTGGAATTAGATAGTAGTAATGGTTGTACAAAAAATATTCCAAAGAAGAGCAAGAAGAGATAAGAAAGCCTTCCTCAGCGATCAGTGCAAAGAAGCAGAGGAAAACAACAGAATGGGAAAGACTAGAGATCTCTTAAGAAAATTAGAGATACCAAGGGAACATTTCAAGCAAAGATGGGCTCGATAAAGGACAGAAATGGTATGGACCTAACAGAAGCAGAAGATATTAAGAAGAGGTGGCAGGAATACACAGAAAAACTGTACAAAAAAAGATCTTCATGACCCAGATAATCACGAAGGTGTGATTGCTCACCTAGAGCCAGACATCCTGGAATGTGAAGTCAGGTGGGCCTTAGAAAGCATCACTACGAACAAAGCTAGTGGAGGTGATGGAATTCCAGTTGAGCTCTTTCAAATCCTGAAAGATGATGCTGTGAAAGTGCTGCATTCAGTATGCCAGCAAATTTGGAAAACTCAGCAGTGGCCATAGGACTGGAAAAGGTCAGTTTTCATTTCAATCCCAAAGAAAGGCAATGCCAAAGAATGCTCAAACTACCACACAATTGCACTCATCTCACATGCTAGTAAAGTAATGCTCAAAATTCTCCAAGCCAGGCTTCAGCAATACGTGAACCATGAACTTCCAGATGTTCAAGGTTTTAGAAGAGGCAGAGGAACCAGAGATCAAATTGCCAACATCTGCTGGATCATGGAAAAAGCAAGAGAGTTCCAGAAAAACATCTATTTCTGCTCCATTGACTATGCCAAAGCCTTTGACTGTGTGGATCACAATAAACTGTGGAAAATTCTTCAAGAGATGGGAATACCAGACCACCTGACCTGCCTCTTGAGAAATTTGTATGCAGGTCAGGAAGCAACAGTTAGAACTGGACATGGAACAAGAGACTGATTCCAAATAGGAAAAGGAGTATGTCAAGGCTGTATATTGTCACCCTGCTTATTTAACTTCTATGCAGAGTACATCAGGAGAAACGCTGGGCTCAAGAAGAACAAGCTGGAATCAAGATTGCCGGGAGAAATATCAATAACCTCAGATATGCAGATGACACCAGGCTTATGGCAGAAAGTGAAGAGGATCTAAAAAGCCTCTTGATGAAAGTAAAAGAGGAGAGTGAAAAAGTTGGTTTAAAGCTCAACATTCAGAAAATGAAGATCATGGCATCTGGTCCCATCACTTCATGGGAAATAGATGGGGAAACAGTGGAAACAGTGTCAGACTTTATTTTTTGGGCTCCAAAATCACTGCAGATGGTGACTGCAGCCATGAAATTAAAAGATTCTTACTCCTTGGAAGAAAAGTTATAACCAACCTAGATAGCATATTCAAAAGCAGAGACATTACTTTGCCAACAAAGGTCCATCTAGTTAAGGCTATGGTTTTTCCTGTGGTCATGTATGGATGTGAGAGTTGGACTGTGCAGAAAGCTGAGCACCAAAGAATTGATGCTTTTGAACTGTGGTGTTGGAGAAGACTCTTGAGAGTCCCTTGGACTGTAAGGAGATCCATCCAGTCCATTCTAAAGGAGATCAGTCCTGGGATTTCTTTGGAAGGAATGATGCTAAAGCTGAAACTCCAGTACTTTGGCCACCTCATGCGAAGAGTTGACTCATTGGAAAAGACTCTGATTCTGGGAGGGATTCGGGGAAGGAGGAGAAGGGGACGACAGAGGATGAGATGGCTGGATGGCATCACTGACTCGAAAGACATGAGTCTGAGTGAACTCCGGGAGTTGGTGATGGACAGGGAGGCCTGGTGTGCTGCGATTCATGAGGTTGCAAAGAGTTGGACATGACTGAGCGACTGAACTGAACCTAATGCCAGTAGTCATGTACGGATGTGAGAGTTGGACCATAAAAAAGGCTCAGCACTAAAGAATTGATGCTTTTGAACTGTGGTGTTGGAGAAGGCTCTTGAGAGTCCCTTGGACAGCAGGGAGATCAAACCAGTCCATCCTAAAGGAAATCAACCCTGAACATTCACTAGAAGGACTGATGCTGAAGCTGAAGCTCCAATATTTTGGCCACCTGATGCAAAGAGCTGACTCACTAGAAAAGATCCTGATGCTGGGAAAGACTGAAGGCAGGAGGAGAAGGGAGCAGCAGAGAATGAAATGGTTGGATGGGATCACTGACTCAATAAACATGAGTTAGAGCAAAGTGAAGGACAGGGAAGTCTCGTGTGCTGCAGTCCATGGGGTCGCAGAGAGTCAGACACGACTTAGCTACTAAACAACAACAACTTAAATGCCAAAACATAAACTATTTTAAAAACTATATTATGTACATAAAATAGAGTATTATCCATCTATATAACAAATAAAGAAGATTTAAATGAATTATAAAGTGATTTTTCAGGATGTATTGTTAGGTGAAAAAAGCAAATATGCACACAACAAGTAGATAGCTTGGTGAGAAGAGGGAGAGACATTTCAACTGATAAATGTACATAGAAGGACAGACCGAAAAATCACTGATTTGCAATCATCATGGTAAAGACTAGCTTGCAAAAGACTCATCAATGTATGCTAAACTTGGAGAGACATTTCAAAGAGGAGTAAAATATTTACATAGTCTTAAAAATGTCTCTTTACAGAATGGTTATTGGCTGCAAACAGAAAAATCGTTATTATACAGTGAAGTAGCACCCACACCACTGGCAGGTAAATTAAAGTCACCAGTGAAGGACAGATGGATTTCATGTGCCTCCAGATACAATACCCCAAGAAAATATAATGTCCTTTGGTAGCATTCTAGCTGGGCTTGCACTCAGAATCTAGCCAGGAGGAAGCATCAGATAAACCCAAACTAAGGCACAGTCTATGAAAGAACTGGCCTGTATTCTTCAAAAATTTCATTGTCATTAAGAGACAATGACAAGCTGAGAAACTGTTTAGATTACAGAAGACCAGAGTCCTTGACAACTAAGTGCAGTACTTGATCATGAACTGTATTTTTATTGGAGCAGGAAAAAATTGCCAAGAAGGACAGTATTGGGCTAACTGACAAAACAGAATATGGCCCATACTGATCTTAATATTCCTGAATTCACCTTTTCTGGATAGACCTGTGAACTCTCATGAGATTCTAGTATCCTATGAAACAAAGTTTGGGGAATGTGTAAACCAAGCTCAAATCTTTGCAATGCATACTACTGGGTCTTAGAAGCCATTTTTTATTCTAGTGAATTTTGTAAGGGGTGATGGCCCTTGCAGGAATACTCTGAGTATATCTTGATTTCTTGCTTTGAACTTTAGGAATTGGTGCAGCAAAGACAGTGCTGAGACTTTGAGGGCAGCTCTGTCCTCAGCAGATCTTTGAGGGAGGGTATGGTCAGGAAGCATTGAGGGTATGTGGACTTGGAAAAAATTTAAATTAATAAAATTTGTAAAATGGGAGTTCAGTCACTCAGTTGTGTCCGACTCTTTGTGACCCCATGGATTGCAACACACCAGGCTCCTCTGTCCATCACCAACTCCCAAAGCTTGCTCAAACTCATGTCCATCGAGTTGGTGATGCCATCCAACCATCTCATCCTCAGTCATCTCCTTCTCATCCTGCTTTCAGTCTTTTCCAGCATCAGGGTCTTTTCCAATGAGTCAGTGCTTCGCATCTGGTGGCCAAAGTATTGGAATTTTAGCTATAGCATCAGTCCTTCCAATGAATATTCAGGACTGATTGCCTTTAGGATTGACTGGTTGGATCCTTGCTGTCCAAGAGATTTTCAAGAGTCTTCTCCAACACCACAATTCAAAAGCATCATTTCTTCGGTGCTCAGCTTTCTGTATAGTCCAGCTCTCACATCCATACTTGACTACTGGAAAAACCATAGCTTTGACTAGACGGACCTTTGTTGGCAAAGTAATGTCTCTGCTTTTTAATATGCTGTCTAGATGGGGAAACAGTGGAAACAGTGTCAGACTTTATTTTTTGGGCTCCAAAATCACTGCAGATGGTGACTGCAGCCATGAAATTAAAAGACACTTACTCCTTGGAAGGAAAGTTATGACCAACCTAGACAGCATATTCAAAAGCAGAGACATTACTTTGCCAACAAAGGTCTGTCTAGTCAAGGCTATGGTTTTTCCTGTGGTCATGTATGGATGTGAGAGTTGGACTGTGAAGAAGGCTGAGTGCCGAAGAATTGATGCTTTTTTTTTTTTTTTTTTTTAATTAGTAAGTGGTTTAAATTTTATTTTATTTTTAAACTTTACATAACTGTATTAGTTTTGCCAAATATCAAAATGCTTTTGAACTGTGGTGTTGGAGAAGACTCTTGAGAGTCCCTTGGACTGCAAGGAGATCCAACCAGTCCATTCTGAAGGAGATCAGCCCTGGGATTTCTTTGGAAGGAATGATGCTAAAGCTGAAACTCCAGTACTTTGGCCACCTGATGCAAAGAGTTGACTCATTGGAAAAGACTCTGATGCTGGGAGTGATTGGGGGCAGGAGGAGAAGGGGACGACAGAGGATGAGATGGCTGGATGGCATCACTGACTTGATGGACGTGAGTCTGAGTGAACTCCAGGTAATGGACAGGGAGGCCTGGCGTGCTGCGATTCATGGGGTCACAAAAAGTCGGACACGACTGAGCGACTGAACTGAAACTGAACTGAGGTTGGTCATAGCTTTTCTTCCAAGGAGCAAGCATCTTTTAATTTCATGGCTGCAGTCACCAACTACAGTGATTTTAGAGCCCAAATAAAGAAAGTCTCTCACTATTTCCATTGATTCCCCATCTATTTGCCAAGAAGACCAGATGCCATGATCTTAGTTTTCTGAATGCTATGTAAAATAGTATTGAAAAAGTTGACAAAGATGGTGTAAAAGTAGCTCAATTAAGAGCAAAGAAAAGCAAATTTCTGGTGGCCAGGCAAATCAAAACAACCCTTTGGCAGAATGTCAATAAAAATCAAGAAGTATAAAATATTAATGCTTTACCTACCAGCAGTTTAACTTCTGGTAATTTATATCAGCACATAACTTAAAGAAATAAAAAAGTTTTTTATAAGAATATTCAGAATTATTGATACTAACAAAAAATTGCAAATCTACCAGTGTTCTTTTGCATAGTAAATGTCCTGACCAGCCACAGACAGAACGTTGGTCTAAAGCTGGACCCCCCCATCTCCTTCACCACCCCACATCTGTGCACCTCCCAGGCCTGTCATTTCTGCTCTCCGTACATCTGTATCAGCTCCGTCCAGGTCGCTCCATTCTCACGACGCCCCCTGCGTCCGGGCTGTCACCGTCCCTACCTGGCCTGCTGCAGCCATCTCCTGAGCCACCTCCCTGCTTATCTCTCTGCCGTCCAGTCCATTCTCCATGCTGCAGAGCAACCCTTCTAGACAGACAATCTGATGATGTCCCTCTCCCTGCTTGAAAACCCTTAACTGCCCTTAGGGTGAAGCTCGAATTCCTTACCATGACTTTCCACACCCATTGCCCAGGGATCAGGAACTCCTCGCAGTTCCCCCAAATGTGTCAAATCTTGTCTTACCCTCAGAACTTTCCATGTACTCTGCCCCATGCCTGGGTCGGTCTTCCCTGCCTCTTGGTACTTTTTGAGGCAGGCATCGGCATGTATTACCTTTGCTTCCTCACACCTCACTCACAGTACAATCTGGATTCTGTCCTCATTAGTGGCCCAGGGCTTCCCTCAACTAGGCCATCAATAAAAGAAAAAGAAAAACAAGAAAAGAAGAGGGAGAACGTTCCCAAAATTCACATATTGCACCAGCAGGCACGGTGCTCAACACTTGACAAACATTAACTCATTTTTCCTCCAACAGCTCCGTGTCCTCCAGAGCAGCAAACGGTTGCAAAAGGAAGAGGATATCTCTTTCTTTACTTTTCTTCCTGTTTTTTCTGACAAAT
Organism: Bubalus kerabau; assembly: GCF_029407905.1. Lineage (NCBI taxonomy): Eukaryota > Metazoa > Chordata > Mammalia > Artiodactyla > Bovidae > Bubalus > Bubalus kerabau. Next base: position 8,259,096 of record NC_073642.1, on the reverse strand, counting down.
TCTTCTTTTTCGCTTTACCGATTTATCCTTCTTTATGCAACCAACGAATACCAATATTCCTCAAGACTCTGTCGTCCTTTTCCCTTCTCACTCCATGAAGCCTCCCTGGGTGATCTCACTCTCTCCCAAGGCAATTACTGTGTACAAGGGGAGGACTTTTTAACCTATTTTCTCAACTCTAGTCCTGATTATATAACTATCTAGCTGTCGCTGCTGCTTGGATGCCTTAGGGCATCTCAGACTCATCATCAAAACCTGAGCTCATCTGGTCATCCCTGTCACCCCTGCTCCCCCACACACATCTTCTCAGGTGTCCAGACTAGAAACCCAGGAGTCATCTTCGACTCTTCCCCTTCCCTCTTTGTCCTGTATCCTTTCAATTTCTATATCTCATAAATTCTGCCTCCTAAATCTTTGTCATACCCAACTCCTTCATCCTTACTAACATCATCCTGGTTTAAGCCACCTCCATCTTCACCTTCAGTACTTCAGTCTGTTTCCACTCCAGGCATACCCTCCCCAGTCTACTCTCTACATACCAGCCAGAATTACCTTTCAGAAAACAGTGTGTTTAAATCTGGGCTATGCCATTTATTGACTGTGTACTCCTGGGCATATCACTCAACTGTCCTAATTCTTGACTGACTTATCTATAAAATGATAATAATAAATCATAGGATAGGTATTAGTATTTAAGGGAGATGATCCAGAGAAAGTGAGAGAATGGCACACTCTAATAAATTGTGCTGCCTGCCAAGCTGCTGCCGCCAAGTCGCTTCAGTCGTGTCCGACTCTGTGCGACCCCATGGACTGCAGCCTACCAGGCTTCTCTGTCCATAGGATTCTCCAGGCAAGAACACTGGAGTGGGTGGCCATTTCCTTCTCCAATGCATGAAGGTGGAAAGTGAAAGTGAAGTCACTCGATCATGTCTGACTCTTAGCGACCCCATGGACTGCAGCCCACCAGGCTTCTCCATCCATGGGATTTTCCGGCAACAGTACTGGAGTGGGGTGCCATTGCCTTCTCCCAATAAACTGTGCATGGGAGTCTAAATAGTCATACAAATTTGTAAAGAAATAGCAATAAAGAACTCTCAGTACTGTATCATTATATCTGATTTGAAATAAAAAATGAGTTAGTCTATATTTTACAACTTTAATAGGGAAAAATTCTCAGAAAACAATTTAAAAGGTGCTTTTAGCAGATGACACCATATAAAAACATCAAACTGATGTAATGGTTAGTTGTACGTGTCAGCTTGGCTAGGCGGTGGTGTCCAGTTGGTAGGTCAAATACTAGTGCCTCGTTGTTAGGTCAAATACTAGTTTAAATGTTGCTTTGAATGTACGTTGTAGTTGTGATTAACATTTATGATCAGTAGACTTTGAATAAAGGAGATTACCTTCAACAATATGAGTAGGCCTCATAAAGAACAAAAGGCTGAGGTTCCAGTGAAGAAGGGGGACTGTGACATAGAGACTCTGCTTGTGTTTTCAGCTGGCCCACCTACCCTGTGGATTTCAGACTTGTCAGCCCCCACAACTGTGTGAGCCAATTCCTTAAATAAATCCTTCTCTTTCTCTATGTATACATCCAACTGGTTCTGCTTTGGAGAACCCTAACTGACGCACTCACAGAGGAATCTTTTAAAATGATAAAGTGGAACAGCAGCTACCAGATGACAGTTCTAAGTAACTTCAGGTAAAGGTCGCAGAATGTGGTAGAAAATAACCCTAATACCTTTGGTCACATAATCTGTACATAGATAAGCTTTAAAGTATAAAAAGCTTTGTCTGTGAAACAAGACTTAAATTATGCACCCGCATGAGAAAGCCACCTTCAGGAAGTCCTGGCTTGTTTGTGGAGCAGGCACGGTAACAGAGGACTGGTAATCCCATGCTTGCCCACGTGGGCACCTATGTGAAGATGTTTGTTGAACTTTTACTCCAGGCGGTGTTGTATGTATCTAGAGCACATAACTAAGCCAGACATTCTCAGAGCTGCTATTCCACTTTTATCTGTGAGAAGCAGTGGGTCAGAACAGCTTTGGTGGCCAGGACATTGCAGCTTACCTGTAAAAGGTTGTTGATGGATGCATCGTGAAATCCCAGGGCTTGCTCTGCAGCTGCCAACTCCTGCAGTATTGGTACACACTCTAGACTTTTTTCACCTCTACTGATCTCAGTATATTCTAAAGCCTCTTGGTAGTGGGGCAGAGCTTCTTTTGATTTCTTCTGACTTTGATATACCCTTAAAAACAAAGGAATTATTTTTTAAATAATTAAAATGGGAGATACTGAAAATAAAAGATGGATTTGACTTTCTGACTCCTATTCCCCAGGTTCATTTCTTAGGCAGCTAAGCCTTATTTTCCTCCAAGGAGCAGCAGGGCATAGTGGTTAAGAGGAGAGACATTGGGATAATCAGGAAGATTGAAATCATGGCTCTATCACTTACTAGGTGTAGGACCTTCAAGTCACTCGATAGTTTCTCATCTGTAAGTTAACAAAAGGTATCTTGAAAAGAAAAAGCTATGTTAAAAGAAAACCTATGACAAACCTAGATAGTGTATTCAAAAGCAGAGACATCACTTTGCCAACAAAGGTCCATATAGTCAAAGCTATGGTTTTTCCAGTAGTCATGTACAGATGTGAGAGTTGAACCATAAAGAAGGCTCAGAGCTGGAAAAAATTGATACTTTTGAACTGTGGTGTTGGAGAAGACTCTTGAGAGTTCCTTGGATAGCAAGGAAATCAAACCAGTCAGTCCTAAAGGAAATCAACCCTGAATATTCACTGAAAGGACTGCTGCTGAAGCTGAAGCTCCAATACTTTGGCTATTTGATGCAAATAGCCAACTCATTGGAAAAGAACCTTACTGGGAAAGATTGAGGGCAGGAGGAGAAGGGGGTGACAGAGGATGAGATGGTTGGATGGCATCACCGACTCAATGGACACCAGCATGAGCAAACTCCAGAAAACAGTGAGGGACAGAGAAGCCTGGTGTGCCGCAGTCCATGGAGTTGCAACGAGTTGGACGTGACTTAGTGACTGAAAAACAACAAGTTAACGATAATAACAGTGCCCACTTCACTGCATTGCTATGAAGATTAAATTAAAGTGGTTGATATTAATAAAAAGAACATCTAGAATAGTCTCTGACATATAGTATGCACTGTGGAGGTGTTGGTTTAAAAAATATAAAATATTAAAACAACAGTAATCAGAAAGCATGCTAAGATGCTGATAACCAATCCACTGAGAAATTATAGAAATTTCCCAGTTTGATGAGGGTGTAAAGCATTCTCATTAACTGTTGGGAAGAATGTAATTTGGGTACAGGCTTTTCTATATCAGAATTATACATATATATGTATACATGTTTCTGCTAATTGCACTTTTAAGTAGTTTATCTTGAGAAATACTCCAGCACAAGAACTATATATAAGAATGTTTACTGAAGCATTCTTTGTAATAGTGAAAAAGTATAAAGCACTTAAAATAGCTCAGTAGATGATTATTAAGTGGGTTATAGTAAGTACATCTACATTGTGGAATGCTGTGTACCCATTAAAGTTAATTTTGATGTGTATTTATCATCATAGAAATATACCAACTATATATTATTCAGCAAAAAGGCAGATTACAAAACACTTTATATAATCTTGAAGAAAGTGAAAGTCACTCAGTCATGTCTGATTCTGCTCCATGATCTACGCAGTCCTTGGAATTCTCCAGGCCAGAACACTGGAGTGGGTAGCCTTTCTCTTCTCCAGGGGATCTTCCTATCCCAGGATTGAACCCAGGTCTCCTGCATTGCAGGTGGATTCTTTACCAGCTAAGCCATAATCTTACGCATGTGAAAATTTTGCATCTAATCTACATGTAAACATATGCATAAAGAGCTATCTAAATGTCACTAAAATGTTAGCAATAGTTATTTCTAAGGAGTTTTGAATTATTTTAGTCTTATTTATACTTTATAAATTTCCCAAATTTTCTTCTATAAAAATATATTACTTTTACATGAGAAAAATGTTAATTTAAAGGTGGTAGTGGGAAAATCGCAGAAGGCACTGGGGACCCACTCCAGTACTCTTGCCTGGAAAATCCCATGGGCAGAGGAGCCTGGTAGGCTGCAGTCCATGGGGTCGCTAAGAGTTGGACACCACTGAGTGACTTCACTTTCACTTTTCACTTTCATGCATTGGAGAAGGAAATGGCAACCCACTCCAGTGTTCTTGCCTGGAGAATCCCAGGGATGGAAGCCTGGTGGGCTGCCGTCTATGGGGTTGCACAGAGTCGGACACAACTGAAGTGACTTAGCAGCAGCAGCAGCAATTATAAAAAAAAAATTAATAAACAGAAACCTCAATTAAATAGAGTCAGGAGCCCAGAATTGGGAATTTTCCTGCCCTGGGAGGACAGCGGAGCCCAATGGGAAGAAGAAAGACTCCTCTTCATTCCTGGTAAGAACTTAGCCAGTGAAAAGTCATGGACTCCTTGTGTACTCTGGCTCTCTCAAATTCTGTCCTCTTTTATAAAAGCATTTTCCTTCCCTGGCCAGGTGGAGTCTTGCATATCATTCACCACGGTTTCAAACCCCCAGATTGAAATTTTCTGCCGACCCTTTATGAACCTAATTTTTTATTTCTGGAGAAATAACTGGCAGCCTTTTTTTTTTTTTCCCTAGGTCAACATAGTCTTTGAATACTTTTCACAACTAGTTTGCCCTCCAGTAAATTTCAAAGGAAATGACTAATAGGGTTACTTTTCAGATCTGTGGTTCAGATGATCATAGTGAAATAAAATGTTCATTGAATAGCTTATGAACTGGGATACCTTCTATAGTTGTAAAGAGGCTGACAACACCAGAGGAGGTCAGGGATATGTTCCTGGACCAAGAAGCATCTAGGTTGTAACTTGCAGGGACTCTAATGTTGGATGGATCTTTGAAGACCTACAAGACCTTTTAGAACTAACACCCACAAAAAATGTCCTTTTCATTATAGGGGACTGGAATGCAAAAGTAGGAAGTCAAGAAACACCTGGAGTAACAGGCAAATTTGGCCTTGGAATATGGAATGAAGCAGGGCAAAGACTAATAGAGTTCTGCCAAGAAAATGCACTGGTCATAACAAACACCCTCTTCCAACAACACAAGAGAAGACTCTATACATGGACATCACCAGATGGTCAACACCAAAATCAGATTGATTATATTCTTTGCAGCCAAAGATGGAGAAGCTCTATACAGTCAACAAAGACAAGACCAGGAGCTGACTGTGGCTCAGATCATGAACTCCTGATTACCAAATTCAGACTTAAATTGAGAAAGTAGGGAAAACCACTAGACCATTCAGGTATGACCTAAATCAAATCCCTTATGATTATACAGTGGAAGTGAGAAATAGATTTAAAGGCCTAGATCTGATAGATAGAGTGCCTGATGAACTATGGAATGAGGTTCGTGACATTGTACAGGAGACAGGGATCAAGAACATCCCCATGGAAAAGAAACGCGAAAAAGCAAAATGGCTGTCTGGGGAGGCCTTACAAATAGCTCTGAAAAGAAGAGAAGCCAAAAGGAAAGGAGAAAAGGAAAGATACAAGCATCTGAATGCAGAGTTCCAAAGAATAGCAAGAAGAGATAAGAAAGCCTTCCTCAGCTGATCGCTGAGTGCAAAGAAATAGAGGAAAACAACAGAATGGGAAAGACTAGAGATCTCTTCAAGAAAATTAGAGATACCAAGGGAACATTTCATGCAAAGATGGGCTCGATAAAGGACAGAAATGGTATGGACCTAACAGAAGCAGAAGATATTAAGAAGAGGTGGCAAGAATACACAGAAGAACTGTACAAAAAAGATCTTCACGACCCAGATAATCACGATGGTGTGATCACTGACCTAGAGCAAGACATCCTGGAATGTGAAGTCAAGTGGGCCTTAGAAAGCATCACTACGAACAAAGCTAGTGGAGGTGATGGAATTCCAGTTGAGCTATTTCAAATCCTGAAAGATGATGCTGTGAAAGTACTGCACTCAATATGCCAGCAAATTTGGAAAACTCAGCAGTGGCCACAGGACTGGAAAATGTCAGTTTTCATTCCAATCCCAAAGAAAGGCAATGCCAAAGAATGCTTAAACTACCACACAATTGCACTCATCTCACATGCTAGTAAAGTAATGCTCAAAATTCTCCAAGCCAGGCTTTAGCAATAACGTGAACCATGAAATTCCAGATGTTCAAGCTGCTTTTAGAAAAGGCAGAGGAACCAGAGATCAAATTGCCAACATCTGCTGTATCGTGGAAAAAGCAAGAGAGTTCCAGAAAAACATCTACTTCTGCTTTATTGACTATGCCAAAGCCTTTGACTGTGTGGATCACAATAAACTGTGGAAAATTCTGAAAGAGATGGGAATACCAGAACACCTGATCTGCCTCTTGAGAAATTTGTATGCAGGTCAGGAAGCAACAGTTAGAACTGGACATGGAACAACAGACTGGTTCCAAATAGGAAAAGGGGTACGTCAAGGCTGTATATTGTCACCCTGCTTATTTAACTTATATGCAGAGTACATCAGGAGAAACGCTGGGCTGGAAGAAACACAAGCTGGAATCAAGATTGCCAGGAGAAATATCGATAACCTCAGATATGCAGATGACACCATGCTTATGGCAGAAAGTGAAGAGGAACTAAAAAGCCTCTTGATGAAAGTGAAAATGGAGAGTGAAAAAGTTGGCTTAAAGCTCAACATTCAGAAAACTAAGATCATGGCATCCGGTCCCATCACTTCATGGGAGATAGATGCGGAAACAGCGGAAACAGTGTCAGACTTTATTTTTTGGGCTCCAAAATCACTGCAGATGGTGACTGCAGCCATGAGATCAAAAGACGCTTACTTCTTGGAAGGAAAGTTATGACCAACCCAGATAGCATATTCAAAAGCAGAGACATTACTTTGCCAACAAAAGTCTGTCTAGTCAAGGCTATGGTTTTTCCTGTGGTCATGTATGGATGTGAGAGTTGGACTGTGAAGAAGGCTGAGCACCGAAGAATTGATGCTTTTGAACTATGGTGTTGGAGAAGACTCTTGAGAGTCCCTTGGACTGCAAGGAGATCCAAGCAGTCCATTCTGAAGGAGATCAGCCCTGGGATTTCTTTGGAGGGAATGATGCTGAAGCTGAAACTCTAGTACTTTGGCCATCTCATACGAAGAGTTGACTCATTGGAAAAGACTCTGATGCTGGGAGGGATTGGGGGCAGGAGGAGTAGGGGACGACAGAGGATGAGATGGCTGGATGGCATCACTGACTCGATAGACGTGAGTCTGAGTGAACTGTGGGAGTTGGTGATGGACAGGGAGGCCTGGTGTGCTGTGATTCATGGGGTCACGAAGAGTCGGACACGACTGAGCGACTGAACTGAACTGAAAGTTGGAAAGGAAGAGATTAATAGATGATCTAGTAATGCTGGACTCATCTTCTAACTCTCTTAATGAGCTTAGAATGTAGTGGATACCAAGTAGCTTTATTGTTTTTAAGTTGTTCAGTCGGGTCTGACTCTTTGCGACCCCACGGACTGCAGTACGCCAGGCTTCCCTGTCCTCCACCATCTCCCGGAATTTGCTCAAACTCACATCCCTTGAGTTGGTGGTGCCACTTTGTACATATCATATTTTATTTTTTGAGAGAAAATCCACTAGCATCTATGGTGATAGAAAGAGGCTTTGAAACATATGGCTGGTAACAAATCACTTAGCCAAACAATTAGATTCCTGGTAGACAAAGATTAAGTAACTGAAAACAGGAGTCAGCAAACTGTGGTCTATGGACCAAATATACTTACTGACTACTTTTGTAAATAAAGTTTTATTGACATAGTCGGGCCCACTTGTTTACTTATTATCTACAGCTGCTTTTGCACTACAGTGGCAGAGTTGAATAGTTGCAACAGACACTATACGGCCTACAAAGGCAAAAACATTTACAGTCTGGGTCTTTACAGAAAAAGTTTGTACACCAACTTTTTATCCAGAATCTAGAAAAAGTCACAAACTTTTAAAATGACTTCTTTTTTTTTTTAACCTAATTTAGCCTAGAGAACTCAGACAATGCCATAGATATTTCATCAAAGGAAAACAAAATTCAATTTCCTTTCTTATCTTCATAAATGATGAAGAGTGTGCCAAGCAAGTAAAGAAGAGGTCCTTTGTTTCCAGAGTTGCCTGTAAAAGTCATAGAAGAGTAATAAAGCCAACACAAATGCCAAGATGATTTCATCTGGGCAACAACTTTAAAAGAAGGCAATATTCACAGCTTAGCAATCAAGCTTATAAATGAGGAAAAAATAGAAAAGCACATGAAACAAGGCATATGTTAATTCATATATCAAAAGTCCTTCCTTTCCTTAGATAGAGCACAAAATAAAAATATTTGGGGTTTTGTGAAGCCATCTAGCAACTATCTTAGCTGAAGCATGCACAGCACTCCAAGTTAACACAGCAGTATCTTTTCAGGTATCAGAATGTCATCCTTCAGACACACCTGACTCTCAGAATTTTCTAGAAAAGAATACAGTGTGAGAGGCAGGGCAATCAATTACAAATACTGCGACAGGAGAAGAAAACCCAAACAGTAGTTTCAGCATCCTTACTAACTAGGACACACAACTCTGGGCAAGTATAAGATGCTCTGAAACTTGGTTTCATCATCTGAACACTGGAGTCCAGTAGGGTTGCCCTGAGAATCAAAGGAGATGTCTGAAAGTGCTTTAAAACTGATGCCAGCCATACAGGCTGATATGAAATGCCTACACACAATCATGCCCTTCACGCCTTCCCTCCCAGCCTGTGGTCTCTTTGCAACCGAGAGGCACAGTTTCAGGTTGTTCTCATGTTGAAACGGGCTGAGGTGTGGGCTCAGCTTGCTCCCACCTGCATAAAATTCTACCCAAATAACGGGTAGAATCAGTCAAACTCATGCCTGCAAGTGAGGCAGGCATTTTCTTATACAACTGGGCTTTTAAAAAAATTGAGAATGATTTATTACAAGAGAAATATATAGTCATCATTAAATGAAGAGATATTAAAAATTAAAATATGTCAATGTAATCACAACATCTAAAGATGACTGCTATACACTTTGATATATATACTTCCAGGTCATTTTCTATGCATTTTTTTAAAAAAGATCATAATGTTTTAGAACATGTGGCAATGAACGGTATAATATTGCTTTTAGTGGCTGAATGGTGCTATACAAAGTTTGATTGACCATTCATCTTCAAAATTATTTGAAAGTGAAAGTGTTAGTTGCTCACTCATGTCCGACTCTTTGCAACCCATGACTGTAGCCTGCCAGGCTCCTCTGTCCATGGAATTCTTCAGGCAAGAACACTGGAGTGGGTTTCCATTCCTTTCTCCAGAGGATCTTCCTGATCCAGGGACTGAATCTGGGTCTCCTACATTGCGAGTGGATTCTTTACTGTCTAAGCTACCATGGAAGTTCCCATCTTCAAAAATATTATTTAGGACATATAAAAAAATGGATGGTGAAAAATATAGCTTGTGGAAAATTTTTACAAATCATATATTTCTGATGAGGGACTTGAATCCAGAATATATAAAGAACTCCTACAATAGTAATAAAAGATAAATAACACAATTTAAAAATGAGCAAAACATCTGAATAGTCATTTCTCTGAAGAAGATGCACACATAAAGAGATGTTCATCATCAGTCTTATGGACTCTGTGGGAGAGGGAGAGGGTGGGAAGATTTGGGAGAATGGCACTGAAACATGTAAAATATCATGTATGAAACGAGTTGCCAGTCCAGGTTAGATGCACGATACTGGATGCTTGGGGCTAGTGCACTGGGACGACCCAGAGGGAGGGTATGGGGAGGGAGGAGGGAGGAGGGTTCAGGATGGGGAACACATGTATACCTGTGGCGGATTCATTTTGATATTTGGCAAAACTAATACAATTTTGTAAAGTTTAAAAAAAAAAAAAAAAAAAAGACAACATAAAAAAAATTACAATGAGATACCACTTTATATCCATTAGGACGGTGGCATAACAACAATGATTTTTAAAAAGATAGTAACAGTGTTGATAAGGATGTGGAGAAATTGGATCCTCACACACTGCTTGTGGTTATGTAAAATTGTACAGTTGCTTCGGAAAACAGTGTCAGTTTCTAAAAAGTTTAAACAAGGAATTCCTGGATGACCTCACAATACACTACTAGGTATATACCCAAAAGAAATGAAAACATATGTTAACATAAAGACTTGTACACGAATGTTCATAACTGCACAGTTCATAAGAGGCAAAAAGTAGAAACAACCCAAATGTCCACCAACTAATTGAAGAATGAATGAACAAAATGTGGTATGTTCATGCAATAAAATATTATTTGGCTATAAAAGGGAAGTTTTGATACATGTTACAACACAGATGAACCTTGAAAAAATTATGCTAGGTGAAAGGGGCCAGTCACAGAAGACCACATACTATAAGGTTCCATTCATATGAAATGTGCTTAACAGGCAAATCCATACAGACTGAAAGCAGATTAGTAGTTGCCAGGGGTTAGGGAACTTGAGAATGGGGAGAGACTGCTAATGGAATGAAAATGTAAAATTGCTCGTGGTGATGGTTGCATACTAAAAACCATCAAATTGTATACTTTAGTTGGGTGAACTGTATGGTATGTGAATTATATCTAAATAAATCTATTATTTTTGAAAAGTTTGTGAACATTTGGAAGCAAAATGAATTACAGATGAGACTCAGTAATAGCCATTAACAGTCATTTTTGTTTAAAGAAATAACTGTACTAAAATCATTAAGCAAAAATGAAAATATTTTAAGCTTAACATCATCTGAAAGCTAGACAGTACTCCTAACTTACTCATTCAAAGCAGGTCAGAAAGATATGTGGGTTTTGGCTCTAAACTGGTCCTGATTCACTGTATGATCCTACCCATTTCTTTTGGGGGGCAGGTTAGAACAGGTCCGGCTGCACCTGACACTCAGCACAGGGGGCATTTCCACAGGGATGCCATAAATCAGGCTTGAACACTGAGCTACTGGTCTCTCTTTAACCTTCTAGAGCTGTTGGCATGTCTCCTGAGGAGCTCTACGTCCTGGAGATCTCCAGGGGAAAGCCTCGGTCTGTGCAAAGCAGTAAATTCACAGAAAGGAAAGACAACAAAAATATTTTTAATGGCATACTCTAGTAAATCAATTACACAATAAGTTTAAATATGTTAATATATTTCATATTATGACCCCAGATGCGGAAGCATGTAGAAATAGGTGATAAACCTGGAATCTTTTCCTGTCAGCTGATTGGTTCAAGCCAATAAGCTGTGGTTAAGGAAATTAGCCAAGTACTGGTAGGTCAGAGAAGAAAAATGAATTCAGTGTGGCTCCCAGCATCCAGATTAGCAGAATTCACAACGGGACAACATGAGGCTGGAACAGAAACACCAATCCTGCAGCCCAAAGCTGAGTGAAGCACACCAGGCCGTCTGGGGGATAATGGATGGATTTGGAGACATACCAGTGGCTCTGCCGGGACCCTGGTTTCCCTGAACTTGATGAGTTCAGACGACTCATGAGAGTCATCTAAGCCTTCCCGTTTGGCTTCCATGATGCCGGTTCTCTTCTCTGCGGACCTTTGCTGGTCCTTCTATCTGGAGTGTTCTTCCTTCCATTTCTGCCTGGCTAACTGCCATTCATCTTTCTACCATCTCTCCTCCAGTTTCAGTTTGGCTGTCTCCTCCTTAAGTTGGCCTTCCCTGCAAGGGCCAGAACTAGTGTGAGACCAGGGAGACATTAGGATACATCATTTAAGGAGGTGCTCATGCTCAGGGTTGGAAAAGAGCAGGGTTGGCATCCAGGTGTGAGTGCCTCCTTAAATGGTGTGGTCTGGGCACCTGGCTTCCTCATCCTAGCGCTGGCTCAGTTCCCTGACATCCCAGGCTGGGCTGGGTGCCTCTGTGAACACCTGACTGTGCTCCCACAGAACCGTGAACCTCCCTGCTCTGGATACATCTCTCATATTGAATTATAAGTGCTTGGAGATTCAGCACTATCCCTTTAGGGCAGGACTCTGAGAAAGCAGAGGCCAAGCCTAACACATTCATCCTGACATCCCCAGCAACTTGCGGTGTCTAACACACAGTGGGTGCTTGTTGTCTATGGAAGGAGAAAGGAGGCAAGACAGAGGGAAAAACGTGAAGATTCATTGACTTTGAGGCTATATTCTTACCTTAATTTTCATAGATGTTTGGAATAAATTTTAGGGAAAATATTTAAGAAAGGAACATATTTTCACATTGATATAGTAGCAGAAATATTAAACTGTTCCTCTAATTAAAGGTTGGAGAAATTATTGAAATTTTATGAAGGGGGGGTTAGGGTAGAAACCTTGTAAGAATATATTAGGCATTGAGTTGTATACCCCCAACTCAAATTCACCCTCAGTATACCTTAGTCTTCATCCTTAGTACCTCAAAATGTGACTTTATTTGGAGATAGCATCATCGCAGACATAATTAACTGTATTAAGAAAATGTCATACTGGATAATATTTGCAACCCCATGGACTAGAGCCCGCCAGGCTTCTCTGTCCATGGAATTCTCCAGGCAAGAATACTAGAGTGGGTAGCTATTCCCTTCTCCAGGGGTTCTTCCTGACCCAGGGATCGAATCTGGGTCTCTTGCATGGCGAGTGGATTCTTTACCATCCAATCCACCAGGGAAGCCCCACTATAACTGATATCCTTATAAAAGGAGAAACTCAGATACAGAGACACAGGGAGAATGCCATGTGAACATAAAGGCAGAGACTGGTGTGATGTATCTGTCAGACAAAGAACACCAAAGTTGCCAGTTAGGAGAGAGTCGTGGAACACCTCATAGTCCCCGGAAAGAACCAACATCACCCAGGTGTTCATCTCAGACATCCAACCTTCAGAACTGAGAGAGAATAACTTTCCGTTAAGTCTCCTCGCTGGCAGTACTTTGTTATGGCAGCCCTAACAAACTAGAGCAGAACTCCTGCTGGCTGACTCCAGGCTCGGAGATTTTCCTTTCATCAGCACCCTACCAGATGAATACTGGGTGTGCTCACCCAGGGCAGCTAGTTAGATAGGGAAGCACCAATTTTTCTTTTTTAAATCACATTGTGGTCAAGTCCAAATGGTAACTTTCCATTTCTTCGCTGCCTGGAAATTTAATTTGAGTATCTGCTGAGAAGGAGACCTGGAAGGAGGCAACTTCAGCAGGAACCAACACATGGCTTTCACTGACAATAGTTTCGCCCTTGTTACAAGAATGTCTGTATGATGGCACAGACTTCTTGAATCCAGTGACATCCAACAAGCTGTTAGCAGGAGGCCCAGCCCTGAAGGGACATAGTCACACATGAAGGTGACCTGTTGCCATTTCTGAACTCTCTAAGTTTAAAAGATTTTTGTCAAACTATCCTTGGCCTCACATTTCAAACCCTAGTGAATTCTTCAGACTTTGAATCCTTGTTTTTTACCTCCTCACTTGATTTAATAATAATTTTATTCAAAGTGAAAAAATCAGATCCCTCATACCATGTACACAAAAGTTCCAAGTGTCTTGGAGACCTCAATTTAAAAAGCAAAGCTTTGATCCGTTTGAGAGAAAATATAAGGAAAAGTAACTACATGATTTGGGAATATGGCAGGGCTTCCATGGTGGCTCAGACGGTAAAGAATCCACCTGCAATGCAGGAGATGCCAGTTTGATCACTGGGTCAGGAAGATCCCCTGGAGAAAGGAATACCTACTCCAGTATTCTTACCTGGAGAATTCCATGGACAGAGGAGCCTAGTGGGCTATAATTCATGGGGTTGCAAAGAGCTGAACACTGCAAAGAGTGACTAACACTTTCTTTTCACTTCAACTCCATAATTTTGAGATAGGTAATGACTTCTTAAATAAGTTACAGATCATAATGAAAGAGGTTTGGTAAATTAGGTCACATTAAAAATGAAAATTCCTGTGCATCAAACTTCATCATAAAGAAAGTGATAAGGGCAGACTACACATTAGGGTACACACAATATATGTAAGCAGCAAATGACATGTCATCAGAAATTGGAAGAATATCTACAAGTTAATAAGAAAAATGCAAATAGCTCAGTTAAAAAATTGAGTAAAAGAAATGAGTAGACATTTCACAGGAAGAAATTCTAAATGTCCAGCAGATGTATGAAAAGATATCAAATCTCACTATTAGGAAAATGCAATTAGAGAAATTACATGATCGGCAAAGACAAGAAGTCTGAAAAGAACAAGTGTTGACAAGGATGTGGAGTAACAGGAATTACTGGGGTGAGAGCACAAACTGGTGGAAAGCAAACTCAGTAAAGGTGATGATGTGGATACTTGTCAGTTAAGCTATTCCACTCCTGAGCAAACACCTCAAGAGAGAATCTTGTACATGTGCCCATGGAAACATGTATAAAAATGATCAAATCAGAAGCAATCTAGGTATTCACCCTCAGAGAATGTATAAGTAAATAAAAGTCAGAGTAAATATAATATGAAGGTTTAAAATGAATAGACTAATATCAATTGATGTGGATACATCTCAAAAATAGAAAAGTAATGGTGGAAAAAGCAAGCTACAGAAGGAAACAAATATATGAGGTATAAAAAGATGAAAAATAATACTGTATATTTCTATGGTTATACAAATATAGATTCAGAGGAATGAAAAACACAAAATTCAGTATCACAATTGCCTGTAACATGGGGAGAAAAAAACAGGATTAAGAAGAAAGCGTAACAGGCTTCCACTTATCTGCAGTGTTCTACTTGGAAACTTGGTGGCATGCACACGAGTGTTCATAGAACAACATCTTTAATTTTATATGCTTGAGATATTTGGTTAAAATACTTGTTTAGTGTGTGCAGAGAACGAGGCACATTCCACCCTCATCCTTTGAAGTTGCTGCCGCATGCTATTCCAGGGTCCTGGCACTACCAGCCAGAAATGGAGGCTATCAAGCTAATGCAATCTACAATGAGCCTTCTGGAGCTCATTGAGGGTACACTGTTCACATAAAAGGAAATACAAAACAGAAAATAAAATTACTTAGCTTCACAATATATTTAATGAAAAAAGGGATTGAAGGAGTACTACATCAGGAAATAACTAAATTATAGTCTTTCCTCCATTTCCAACTCATTTAAAGCATCAGTCAATTTCAGGCAATCTTGTTTGTCTCCATCTGCTCATAAGTAATGTGTGGGAGAGCAACCCTGTCTCCTTTTCTTTCCTATCTACCTGCCAGGGATGTTTTGAGGATTTATTATCTAGTGGGCCCATAACGTGTTTGGGCATCTTTAGGAAACACACTAGAGACAGATGAAAAGAGAAAGAATTTTGAACAACACAGTGTGGCAGTATGTTAATTTGGCAGGTCCACAGCTTAAACCACAGCATATTTTATTGAATGAAAATGTATCTGTAGTAACTACAGAGCGCATGACAAGATACTATCTCATTTCAGATGAGCTTCAGAAGATCCCACAGGGATGGAGACTTGTTTTAATCTGCAACGAACAAGTGAAATCTCTGATATTACGAAAGCAATAGGATGTTTCCTTTTATTTATTTAAAATGCATTTTTAGTAGCATGTTATTCAGAATTTGACACTATATTCTGCATTATGGAAAGTAACTTTAAAAGATCTAAATAAGTATGTGTATCTAGGAGTTAAATATTCTTTAAACCACAAGAATGGGTGACAATCTAGTTGTATACCTCCAGTCTTTCCTTTCATAACTGATTTTTCTTGGAGAATATTAGTATACTGGTATGAAAATACCAGTTTCTCTTCCAAATTGTGACTTCTTTATCTTTTGGATAGATCTCTGTGCAGCCCAAGGCTCGTGAGGGTTTAAATGTACTTTATTTATTTACTTGGCCTCATCGGGTCTTAGCTGAGGCACATGGCATCTTTGCCGCGGTGCACAGATGCTCTCATGCCACTGCTGTGGCAGGCAGGCACGCAGGCTCTGTGGTTGCTGCATGCGGGCCTCAGTAGCTGCGGTGTGTGTTGCTCTGTAGCATGTGGGATCTTAGTTCCCAGACCAGGGATCAAGCCCACGTCCCCTGCATTGCAAGGTGGATTCTTAAGCACTAGACCACCAGAAAAGTCCTGAGGGTTTCCTTTTAAAAGCTCGAGAATTTGGCAAGAATACTGAGCACCAGTGAAAAGCAGAGGCCTTATGGGAATGTTGCTGATAATGCAAATCTAATGAAAAAATCAGTCTTGAAAGAGGAAAAGTAGGGTTTTCCAGAGTCAAATGAGAAAACGTTTACATCTGGGTCTCCCGCTACCATCTAGCATACAAAGGTAAAGCCTGTGTTCTATAGAAGATATGGTCAGTTTTCCATTCTGCACAGTGAATGGGACCCGTGCTGTGGTGAGGAGTGTGGACACCAGAGTTGGACCGAGACCTGGCTCTACTCTGCTACTCCCCAGCCCTGGGAAATGACCTCAACTTCTCTCAGCTTCAGTTTCTTCATTTGAAAATGAGAATGTGAAGGGTACCACCTCATAGGGAGGACTGCAGATTAAATGATGAGATGAGGTGTGCAAAGCACTTAGCAGGAGCCTGACACAGAAGGTGGTCAAGAATTGCTAGTTAGTGTGGTCATTTAAAATCATTATTAAGTGTAGATGTTTAAGGGAAATGTATTTATACAGATAGAGTGTTAGGAAAAGACAAAGGTTCTTTGCAGTTCTCTGAAATAGTAAAGATGTTTGAAGAAAATGAAAACTCTAATTTGAAAAGATATAGGTACCCCAGTGTTCATAGAAGTATTATTTACAATAGCCAGGACACAGAAGGGGCTTCCAAGGTGGCATAGTGGCAAAGAATTTGCCCGCCAATGTAGGGCACACAAGAGACATGGGTTCGATCCCTGGGTCGGGAAGATCCCATAGAGTAGGAAATGGCAACCCATTCCAGTATTCTTGCCTGGAAAATTCCATAGACAGAAGAACCTGGTGGGTTACAGTCCGTGGGGTTGCAAAGAGTCAGACATGACTGAGGACACATTACATACATACATAAGCTATAGATAGATGCCACCTATGTGCCCATCAACAGATGAATGAATACAGAAGATGTGAGATACATACACACACAAAACGGAATACTACTCAGACGTGAAAAGAATAAAATTCTGTAAGAGAGATAATTATGCTTAGTGAAATAAGTCAGAACAAGACAAGTACAGTCTATATTATCACTTATATGTAGAACCAAAAAATAAAAGAATCAGATGAATAAAACAAAACAGGAACAGACTCACAGGTATAAAGAACAAACTAGTGGTTACCCGGTGGGGGAGGCATGGGGCAGGGACAAGATAGGAGTAGTGGAGTAAGAGGTACAAACTACTAAATATAAAACTGATAAGTAACAAAGATACATTGTACAGCACAGGGAAATTTAGCCAGTATTTTGTAGTAACGTAAAATGAAGTACAGCCTATAAAAATATTGAATCAGTATGTTGTACACCTGAAACTAATATTATAAATCAGTTATACTTCAACAAAAAATAAAAATAGTAAAGCTTTAGAGGATTCAATAATAAAAAAATGTAGATAAAAGTCTATGAAAGTAATGGCAGGAGGAGTCAGGATGGCAAGATAGGAGGATGTGGAATTCGTCTCTCTTCACAAATACATCAAGAATCACATCTACAAATGGAATAATTCTCACAGCACAAAACATGAGCAGAAGACTTTAGACACCTAAAAGGACAAGACAAAATCTTCTTGCAATAGGTAGGATGAAAGAAAGAAAAAAAGAAAAGAGGAATCAGAAGAGAGACCAGCATCCTTAGTGGGACACTAAAGGTGAGAAGACATTCCCGCACTCAGGAAAACCCCCTCATGGTGTGGAAATCAGCTGGGACAGAAAAGGAACTTTTGGGGATCAAAGGAGAACACAGCAATGGACTGTGGAAGGCAAGACAAAGTAAGAATTGCGTGCATGATCTGTATTGCAGTCCCATGCACCCCAACCTGAGCTGTGTCTCCTGTTGGGGGGTGTGTGGGGGTGTTAGGTGCTGGAAAGTAGGGTGTGGACCCAGGGAGGGAGACAGCTACTGGCTGTGAAAAGCCTGAAGGGACAGGAATAAAGAGCTCCACAACCAGGAAAGTTTGCAGAAGCCCATGATTCCGTAGAAGCAAGGCGTCCCTGAGTGGCATGCACAGGCAGGGAGGATATTGTAACTCCCCTAGGTCCTGTCTCCTAGGGCACTCGGAGGGGCACCCATCTGGTCAGGCACCCCTACTCCTCGAGCAAAGGCCTCCTCCATCCAGGAAGCGTTCGGGGTCATGAGGGCTGCCCATGGCAAAGCCTCCTCTGGAATCAGTCCTGGGTGCCCTTGCCTGAGATGGGAATCCACCAGTGCTGGTGGGGTCTGAGTGCTAAAGTGTGGGGTGAGAAGAGTGGTTTCAGGGAGAGGACTGCAGCTGGTTGTGCAGATTCAAAAGAGGGGATGTGAGTGAGGAGCTCTATAGCCAGGAATGCCACTAAAGGAAGCGTGGTCTGCCTAGGAACCTATGTGTGTGCCATTGTTGAGTGATGGGCAAGGGTGGAGCCACCCCCACCCCACACCCCAGCTCCTGCCTCCGTGGGCACTGGGAGGGACCCCACCAGAAAAACCATGCCCCAACATGGGAGACCTCCTGTAGCCCAGACTCAGGACGGAGAGATCGATAGCTTTTTCTTGATTCCAGTCTACTGCAACTGCCTGACACTTGCCTCAGTCTGTGGCACCTGCCTGCCGGTTTCCACCACCACGGGCACTTCACACACACCCCAGTTTGGCCGCGATATCCTTCCCTGGCCTAAGCAAGTAGACAGTCAGACAGTGTCACTCTGCTGGGTCTGACTCTTTGTGGCCCCAGGACTGCAGCTCACCAAGCTCCTCTGTTTGTGGCAAGAATACTAGAATGGTGTGTGATTCCCTACTTCAGGGTATCTTCCCAACCCAGGGATCAAACCTATGCCTCTTGCATCTCCTGCACTGGCAGGTGGATGCTTTACCACTAGCACCACCTGGGAAGCACCCCACCCCCCAAGTGAGTAAATGTGCCCCTATTAGTCACTGCCTTTGCTCCCTCTTGCCTATGGGCCTGAGGGTGCCACGCACACCAAGGTAAGGGTGAAATCAAAGATGAGCCCCAGGGGTGGTGCAGCTAAGAGGAGGAAAAGAAACCTCTCCACGCAGTTGCACAAGCTGTGGATTCAATCCCTGTGAGCTGCTTGGTAAATCCTGCATCTGTGGAATATCTGAGTGGACAATGAGTGTTCCCACAACTGAGACTGGTCTAGCTTTAGCAGCAGTGAATTTTGGGGCAAGTACATGAAGGAGTTAAGCCAGGTCAGAGTCTAAGCTGCTGAAACAGTGCCCACCAGTGGGTCCAGAGATCTACCCAGAGGTATTGAAGGGCCTCCTGGGGAGGCGGGGGTTGGCTGTGGCTCAGTGTGGGAGCAAGAACACCGACAGTAGCTCAGCCGCTCGGTTGTATCTGGCGCTTGTGACCCCATGGACTGCACATGCCAGGCGTCCCTGTCCACTGACAGCAGAGGCCCCAGGAAAATATTATTATTACTATTATTCTTTTCTGTTTGTGTCATTTTGTTCAGTTGTTTTTATTATTTATTATTTGTATTTTAAATGTATTTTTAAATACATTTTAAAAATTGTTTTTGTGCGCTTGTTTTATGTTTTCTTTGATTTTTTTTTTTTAGTTCACTTTCTGTTTTTGTTTTTGTTAGTTTAGTCTTTCTTGATGTTTGCATTTTTTAGTTTCTTGTTCTCTTGTTTTTCAGGGTTTTTTCTTTCTTTTCTTTTTTTCCTTGTTTGTTTCTATTTTTTTTTTTTTTTTTTTTTTTGGTTTTGTTTTTATCATTTGTCTTGGGTTTGGCTTGTCTTTGCTTCCTTTTCCTTTTTTCTTTTTTCTCTTTCATGCTGAACAGCTTGTGGGCTTCTTGATTCCCTGACCATGAGTCAAGCCTGGGTAGGTGTGTTAAGTCCAGGATGTTGGACCACCAGAGAATTCCTGGGCCCAGGGAATAGTAATCGGCATGTGTTCTCCCAGAGGTACCCACGTTGACACCAAGACCTGGCTCTACACAACTGCCTGCAGACTCCAGTGCTGGACACCTCGTGCCAAACAACCAGCAAGATGGGATCACAGACCTACCCAACATCAGACATACTGCCTAAAGTCATCTTAGCTTGCAGACACCCCCAAACACCACGTAATGTGGCCCTGTTCATCAGAGGGAAAAGTCTCAGCTTCACACACCAGAGCACAGGCACCAGTCCTCCCACCGGGAAGACTACACAAGTCCCTGGACCAACCTCATCCACCAGGGCATAGACAACAGAAGCAAGAGGAACTATGGCTGTGTAAGCTGTGAAAGGAGACCATAAATATAGTAAGTTAGACAAAATGAGATGACGGAGAAGTGTTCTGCAGATGAAGAAGCAAGGTTAAAAAAAACCACACAACGAAGTAAATAAAGATGAAATAGACAATCTACCTGAAAATGAATTCAAGGCAATGATGACGATATAGATGACTCAAATTCTTGTAAATGGAATGGAGGCACATATTGAGAAGACACAAGAAATGTTTAACAAGAACCTATAAAAACTAAAGAACAAGTAATCAGTAATTAATGGCATGATAACTGAAATGAAAAAAATACACTTGAAAGAATCAACAGCAGAATATCTGAGGCAGAAGAACAGTTAGTGAGCTGGAAGACAGAATGGCAGAAATAACTGCCATGGACCAGAATAAAGAATGAAAAGAAATGAGGACGTCTTAGAGACCTTCAGAACAACATTAAAAGCACCAACATTCAAATTATAGAGGTTCTAGAAGAAGAGAAAGAAAAAGGGACTGAGAAAATATTTGAAGAGATTATAGTGGAAAACTTCCCTAACAAAGAAAATTAAATAGTCATCTAAGTCCAGGAAGTGCAGAGAGTCCCATACAGGTAAACCCAAGGAGAAACACACCAAGACATATATTAATCAAACAAAAAATTAAAACAAAAGAATATTAAAAGCTGAAAGGAAAAAGCAATAAGTAACATACGAGAGAATCCCTATAAGGTTATCAGCTGATTTTTCAGCAGAAACTCTGCAAGCCAGAAGGGAATGGCAGGATATATTTAAAGTGATGAAAGGGAAACACTACAACCAAGATTACTCTACCAGAAACTATTCATTAAGATTTGACAGAGAAATCAAAAGCTTTAAGCAAAACCTAAGAGAATTCCGTACCACAAACCAGCTTTATAACAAATGATAAAGGAAATTCTCTAGGTGAGAAACACAAGAAAAGAAGAATACCTACAAAAACAAACCCAAAACAATTAACAAAATGGTAATAGGAACATACATATTGATAATTAGCTTAAATGAATGTGGATTAATGCTACAACCAAAAGATATAAATTGGCTGAATAAATAAAAAGACCTGTATACATGCTATCTACAAGAGACTCACTTCAGACCTAGGGACATATACAGACTGAAAGTGAGGGGATGGAAAAAAAAAATTCCAAGCAAATGGAAATCAAAGAAAGCTGGAGTAGCAGTACTCATATTAGACAAAATAGACTTCAAAATAAAGACTATTACAAGAGACAAGGAAAGATGCTACACAAAAATCAAGGGATCAATTCAAAAAGGAGATATAACAATTGTAAACATTTTTGCCCCCAAATAGGAGCACCTCAATACATAAGGCAAATGATAACAGCCATAAAAGCAGAAATCAACAGTAACACAATAATAGTGAGGGACTTTAACACCCCACTTATTCCAGTGGCTAATTCATCCAGACAGAAAATTAATAAGGAAACACAAGTCTTAAATGACACATTAGACGATATGGGCTTAACTGATATTTATAGGACATTCCATCTGAAAGCAGCAGAATACACTTTCATCTCAAGTACACATGGAACATTCTCCAGAATAGATCACATCTTAGGTCACAAATCAAGCCTCAGTAAGTTTAAGAAAATTGAAATTGTATTAAGCACCTTTTTTGATGACCCTGCAGTTAGAAATCAATTACAGAAAAAAAAGAAACTGAAAAAACACAAATACATGAAGGCTAAACAACAGGCTACTCAATAACCAAGTGATCACTGAAGAAATCAAAGAGGAAATTAAAAAAAAACTAGAAACAAATGACAACAAAAGCACAATGACCCAAAAACCTATGGGATGCAGCAAAAACAGTTCTAAGAAGCAAGTTAGCAATACAACCTCACCTCAAGAAACAAGAAAAATCTCTAATAAACAATCTAATCTTATACCTAAAGCAACTAGAGAAAGAAGGAAAAAACCCAAAGTTAGTTGGAGGAAAGAAATCATAAAGATCAGAGCAGAAATAAATGAAATAGAAACAAAGAAAACAAAAGTAAAGATTAATGAAACAAAAAGCTGGCTGTTTGAGAAGATAAATGAACTTGATAAAATTTTACCCAGACTCATTATAAAAAAGAGAGAGGACTTAAATCAATAAAATTAGAAATAAAAAAGAAGTGACAACTGACACCACAGAAATAGAAAGGATCACAAGAGACTACTACAAGTAAACATAAACATAAATGGAAAGCCTGAAAAACGGACAAATTGTTAGAAAAGTACAACCTTCCAACACTGAACCAGGAAGAAATAGAAAATATGAACAGACCAATCACAACTAATGAAATTGAAACTATGATTAAAAATCTTCCAACAAACAAAAGACCAGGAACAGATGCCTTCACAGGCAAATTCTATCAAACATTTAGAGAAAAGCTAACACTCGTCCTTCTTAAACTCTTCCAAATAATTGCAGAGGGAGGAACACTCTGAAGCTCATTCTATGAGGCCACCATCCCCCGGCACAAAAACCAGACTAAGATACCACACACAAAAAATTACAGGCCAATATCACTGATAAACATAGACACAAAAATCCTCAACCAAATACTAGCAAACAGAATCCAACAACATATTAAAAGGATCATGCACCACGATCAACTCATATTCATCACAGGGATGCAAGGATTCTTCAATATATGTAAATCAATCAATGTGATACATAATATTAACAAATTGAAGAATAAAAATTGTATGATACTCTCAATAGATGCAGAAAAAGCTTTTGACAAAATTCAACACCCATTTATGATAAAATCTCTCCAGAAAGTGGGCATAGAGGGAACCTACTTCAACATAATAAAGATCATATATTACAAACCCACAACAAACATCATTCTCAATAGTGAAAAACTGAAAGCGCTTCCGCTAAGATCAGGAACAAGACAAGGGTTCCCATTCTTACCACTATTATTCAACATAGTTTTGGAAAGCCTAGCCTTGGCAATCAGAGAAGAAAAAGAAATAAAAGTAATGTAAATTGGAAAAGAAAAATAAAACTGTCATTGTTTGTAGATGACATGATACAATACACAGAAAATCCTAAAATATGCCCCCAGAAAACTAGTAGAGCTAATCAAAGAATTTAGTAGAGTTCCAGGGTACAAATACACAGAAATCTCTTGCATTTCTATACACTAACAACAAAATGTCAGAAAGAAAAATTAAGAAACAATTTCACTTACCATTGCAACAAAGAAAAAATACATAGGTATAAACCTACTTAAGGAGATAAATGACCTGTATTCAGCAAACTATAAGATACTGATGAAATAAACCAAAGATGACACAAATAGAAGGAGAGACATACCATGTCCTTGGATTGAAAGAATCAATGTCATGAAGATGACTATACTACCCAAAGAATCTACAGATGCAGTGAAATCCCTATCAAATTACCAATGGCATTTTTCACAGAATTAGAACAAAAAATTTTACAATTTTTTATAGGAACACAAGAGACCCCAGATAGTAAAAACAATCTTAAGAAAGAAAAACAGAGCTGGAGGAATCAGGCTCCCTGACTTCAGACTATACTACAAATCTACAGGCATTTGCAGTATGGTATTGGCACAAAAACAGAAACATAGATCAATGAAACAGGAGAGAAAGCTCAGATATAAACCCATGCACAGATGGTAACCTAATCTATGATACAAGAGGCAAGAATATACAACAGAGAAAAGACAGTTTCTTCAATAAGCTGTGCTGGGATAACTGGACAGCTACATGTAAAAGAATGAAATGAGAACATTCCCTAATATCACACAGAAGTAAACTCAAAATGGATTAAAGACCTAAATGTAAGGCTGGACAATTAAACTCCTAGACAGAAACATAGGCAGAATACTTTTTGACATAGATCACAGCAAGATCTCTTTTGATACACCTTCTAGAGTAATGAAACCAAAAGCAAAAATAAACGAATGGGGCCTAATTAAACGTAAGTTTTTGTAAGTAAAGGAAACCATAAATAAAACAAAAAGACAACCCTCAGAATGGGAGAAAATACTTGCAAATGAAGCAACTGGCAATGAATTAATCTCCAAAATATATAAACAACTTATGCAGCTCAATAACAAAAAGACACAAAACAACACAATAAAAAAATGGGCAGAAGAACTAATAGACATTTTTCCATAGAAGACATATGGGTGGCCAACAAACACATGAAATGCTCAACATCACTAATTATTAGAGAAATGCAAATCAAAACTACAATAAATTATCACCTTATACCAGACAGAATAGCTATCATCAAAAAATCTACAAACAATAAATGCTGGAGAGGGTATGGAGAAAAGGGATGGGAATGTAGGTTAATAGAACTACTTTGGAGAACAGTATGAAAGTTCCTTAAAAAACTAAAAATAGAACTACCATATGACCTAGCAATCTCATTCCTGGGCACATACCCAGATAAAAACATAATTCAAACAGATCCATGCACCCCAATGTTTGTCGCACCATTATTTATAATAGCCAGGACATGGAAGCAACCTAAATGTCCATTAACAGAGGAATGGATCAAAAAGATGTGGTACATGTATACAGTGAAATCACTCAACCATAAATCAGAATGAAATTGTGTCATTTACAGAGACATGGATGGACCTAGAGGCTGTCATATGGAGTGAAGTGTTAGAAAAAGACATATTGTACATTAGTGCATATATGTGCTATCCAGAGAAATGGTACATATGAACCTATCTGTAAAGCAGAAATAGAGAGAGATGGAGAACAATCATATTGACACCAATTGAGGGGAAAAGGAGGGTGGGATGAATTGGGAGGTTGGGACTGATACATATACACTACTATGTATAAGATAGAGAACTAGTGAGAAATGACTGTACAGTGCAGAGAACTCACTCGGTGCTCTGAGGTGGTCTAATGGGAAGGAAATCCAAACATGAGGGGATGTGTGTATACATGTGGCTGCACAGCAGAAACTAACGCAGTGGTGTAAAGCAGTAGACTCCAGTTTAGAAAAGTGGTCTGTGCCATGTGGTTGTCTGCTTTCCCAAATTAAAAAAATAACCTAAAATCGTCTTCAATCATGGGGATATGGGATGACCAAGAATAACAGGAAAAACCAAGTTATTTCCTTCTTTGTTAAGCATAAAGCGTTCCGGATACACAGCACTGCATGGGAGGATTTGACTGGACAAACATCTCCTCTGGAGAGCTGTGGGGTGTTTCCTGGGAGCGGGAAAGGGAGGAGCAGTTCGGAGCACAGGAGCATTTGTCAGAGCCTTTATGCCCAAAGGATAAGTGCAGAGAAAGCGATTCTTTAAAGAACCACACCTACCGAGGTGCACCTAAGACACCAAGGACCTCCAGGCGATGGCACGAACTAAATAACAGAAGCTGAGTAGAAGAAGCAAAGCTCGATTTGGAGGCCATTGACTGGGCTAATTTAGTGAGGATGATAGTAAAAGCAAAGGCTATGACTGAGGCATCAAACATTCACAACAAAAGCCCCGGGAATGCTTTACAGGGAAGCGTGTAGAACTAAGTGGGACTCCATCATTCTAATGAGGTGAATGGGGAGGGACACAGGCCACACTTCCTACTCGCCACTGTTTTCTCCATTACCTCCTACCCCCTCTCAGGAAGTACTGGCTAAGGGAGAACCCACCCCCACCTTCTTGCCTCTTTGGAAAACTTGTGTTAGAATCACTTTCCAAATCTGGTGGCTATAATGAATCTAGACGAAGAAAGAGAAAATAAACCCGAGCTTAAAACATACACATGTATATGTATACACACATATCTACATACTGAGATATATATATATATATATAATTTTTAGCTTAGGCACTTCATAAGAGCAAAGACAAACAAAACAAAACAGCCTTCTCAAGTCATAGAAAAAAGTACAGGAAAGAATATTGCAAGCTAGGGGCAGTCTTGAAGTACGGTATCTTACTCTGTGATGTAGGTACTACATGCTTTACAATAAAACCATTTCCAAGATGAAATGGCAGAAAGGCAAAAGCTCAGTTAGATAACAACAATAAAACAGACACTTTTTTTAGGCTTATGATGTACTCAGATGCTTTAATGTAGGGTCCATTTTATCACCACAGAATCTCTCTGGGAGGCTGATTGGTCCCATCTCAACAGAAAAGGCAATGGCACCCCACTCCAGTACTCTTGCCTGGAAAATCCCATGGACAGAAGAGCCTGGTAGGCTGCAGTCCATGCTAAGGGTCAGACACGACTGAGCAACTTCACTTTCATTTTTCACTTTCATGCATTGGAGAAGGAAATGGCAACCCACTCCAGTGTTCTTGCCTGGAGAATCCCAGGGACAAGGAAGCCTGGTGGGCTGCCGTCTATGGGGCCGCATAGAGTTGGACACGACTGAAGCGACTTAGCAGCAGCAACAGAAAAGGCGAGGGTGGGACTTGTTCGGGGTCCTCCAGCTGGGAGGGCTGGAAGGACGCTGACGTGAACCCAGGGCCACCTGCCTCTCAGGCCATGCTGTCGAATAGACCATGTCACAATCCTTAGAGATACCAGGGAGGTGTCCTGCTGATGCTCTGAGGACTATCTACTTATCACAGGCACCCTAGAGAGCTAGTTCGGCACAGCAAGCAAGGCCCAGCCAAGTGCTCTCTGGGCAAGCTGTGGAGGACTCCGAACACGACCAATCACGCAGTCGCAGAGAAAGCTAGGGACAGGCCCCGTGTTCCAGAGCGGCAGTCTCAATAGGCCATCACTATCATGCCATGTAGAAAGATTTTAAAAGGGATGTGTGTGTGTGTACAGGTGCATGAACATCGTGTATCCCTGCTTGTTTAAAGACATTATCTGTGTCTGGGGAATCTATCAGTAATTAGGATAGAAAATAATACTTAACACTGGAAAAACTTTGCTTGCTTTTCCTAGTGACTATCTTGGCCCCATTTGAAAAAACAACTGTGCACACAGGAACACAAGATTTGGATTCCCTCTCCAAAGTTGAGAAATAATCACCGAATGAAGCAGTGCGGGGACAGAGAAGGGCAGGTGGAAGGAATGACGCTTCAGGCCACAGTCAGGGATGGGAGGCACGGAGCCTGCGTCACCCTCAGCCCTTATCTGTCGGCTCAAGGAGAAGGGAACTGGCCTTGCCTGAAGGGCACCATAAAAGGCGAGGCAGGAGGAGGACGAGGATGCATGGAAAGATGCCCTTTTAGGAGAAACACAAATCCCGCGAGAGCTGCCTAAGGCATTATCCTGATCTTCCACTTGCAAGACAGGGCAAAAAAAAAAAAGCCCTTGTGGTTGTGAGCATAACTGTAGAAACATCCAAAACCAAAGCCCTGTTACTTTCTAAAGCAGATCGGTTTGGACAAAAGAGTCACACTTCAGTGGAGAAATAAAGTTCACGAAAACCATGCAGTTTAAAGACGTATGTTCCAACGAATATGTTACAGTGAAGAGTAAGGACAAAAAGAAGCAGTGAAGTTTAAAACAACTCCCCTTAAATATAGTAACTTCGGAGGACATCTTGGAACATTAACCTAAATTCTCCGCAGGTATTCAGCACATATGCGTACAAGGCCTGCCATCTGCTGACAAGGTTTGGTACTGCTAGTTTGGAAAGGATTGAGGAGGCAGTGGATTTTGTCCGAGGATAATTTACTCAATTTTGTAGCAAGTGCTTAACATTAATTACAAATAACATTAGTCAAGTCTCAACAAATATCAGATCTTGGTCCTCATATCTGTATATATTTCCTGTTTTACAATATAAGACAGAACACCTACTTCTGGGCAGGAAGAAATTCTGGACTGGTAGCCCTCCCAGTTACTACTCTCTTCCTCCTGTTAGGTAAATGGAATCATACGGTATGAATTCTTTTCAGTCTTGCTTATTTCATAAATATCATGTTTGTGGGAGTCACCCATCATATTAAGCATAGGAGTATCCTGATCACTTTCTTTCTATGAACAGATCACAATCTTATCTACTCTACTGCTGATGAACATCTGAACTTCCTAATTCTCGGCTGTTACAAATAGCATAGCTCTGGACGTTCTTGGCTATGTCTTTTGGTGAACATATGTCTGCATTTCTGTTGGGTGTATGTTTGGAAGTGATACTGCTGGGTCATAGAGTATTAAGTATGGACAGAGTAACATGGAAACATATATTACCATATGTAAAATAGCCAGCCAATGGGAATTTGCTGTGTGACTCAGGGAACTCAAACTGCTTGGTAACAGCCTAGAAGGGTGGGAAGGGGTGGGATGGGGTGGGAGGTTCAGGAGGGAGGGGACATATGTATATCTATGGCTGATTCCTGTTGATGTATGGCAGAAACCAACACAATACTGTAAAGCAATTATCCTTCAATTAAAAATAAATAATTAAAAAAACCCTTAGTAATAAAGCTAAAATTTTCTAAAGTAGCTACACCAAATATATTCTAAACAACCACATATGAGCAAACACATGAGAGCACT
The DNA here is from genome assembly GCF_029407905.1 of Bubalus kerabau. NCBI lineage: Eukaryota > Metazoa > Chordata > Mammalia > Artiodactyla > Bovidae > Bubalus > Bubalus kerabau. Next base: position 8,230,088 of record NC_073642.1, on the reverse strand, counting down.
ACATACTTGCCAACTCGATGTTACGGGTCTTTTAAAAATTTTAGCAATGTTAGTGGAAATGCAGTAGTGTCCTGTAAATTTAATTTTTATTTCCCTGGTGACTAATGAGAGGAATGTCATCTAATACGTTTAATAGCTATGTGGGTATCCTTTTTTTTGAAAAGGCTATTGCCGGGAGTTCCCTGGAAGTCCAGTGGTTAGGACTAGGCACTTTTACTGCTGTAGTTCACTACCTGGACGGGGAACTAAGATCCCACAAGCTGCACGGTGCAGCAAGAAAAAAAAGTCTCTTGCCCACATTTCTATTCAGTTATTTGTCTTTGTTTTATTGACATATAGGAGTTCAGTAAAGATTCTAGTTATGAGCCCTTTTTCAGTTACATGTATTACCAATAACATCTTCCTCTTTGTTCTTGTCTGTGGATGAAATATACACCAATTTAAGTACAGACCAATAGAACATCAAGCAGAAGGGAAGAGGGACTTCCCTGGTGGCTCAGATGGTAAAGAATCCACCTGCAATGCAGGAGACCTGAGTTCGACCCTTAGGTTGGGAAGATCCCCTGGAGGAGGGCATGGCAACTGACTCCAGTATTCTGGCCTGGGGAATCCCCATGGACAGTGGTGCCTTGTGTGCAACAGTCCATGGGATTGCAAAGAGTTGGATATGACTGAGCGACTAAGCACACACAGAAGGGAAGGGAGAATTAACATACGTAAGTTCCTTACTTAAGAACTTACTTAAGAATGGTCAAACTACCGCACAATTGCACTCTTCTCAACGCTAGCAAACTAATGCTCAAAATTCTCCAAGCTAGGCTTCAACAGTATGTGAACAGAGAACTTCCAGATGTTCAAGCTGGATTTAGAAAAGGCAGAGGAACCAGAGATCAAATTGCCAACATCCACTGGATTATAGAAAAAGCAAGAGAATTCCAGAAAAACATTTACTTCTCCTTCACTGACTACGCTAAAGCCTTTGACTCTGTGGATCACAACAAACTGTGGAAAATTCTTAAACAAATGGGACTACCAGACCACCTGACCTGCCTCCTGAGAAATCTGTATGCAGATCAAGAAGCAACAGTTAGAAATGGACATGGAACAACAAACTGGATCCAAATTGGGAAAGAAGTACGTCAAGCCTGTATATTGTCACCTGCTTATTTAACTTATATGCAGAATACATCATGGGATTGGCTGGATGAAGCACAAGCTGGGATCAAGATTGCCAGAAGAAATATCAATAACCTCAGATACACAGATGACACCATCCTTATGGCAGAAAGCGAAGAGAAACTAAAGAGCCTCTTGATGAAAGTGAAAGAGAAGAATGAAAAAGCTGGCTTAAAACTCAACATTAAAAAAACGAAGATCATGGCATCTGGTCCCATCACCCACATGAATGGGTTCCATACCATTCATGGCAAATAGATGGGGAAACAATGGAAACAGTGACAGATTTTATTTTCTTGGGCTCCAAAATCACTGCAGATGGTGACTGCAGCCATGAAATTAAAAGAAGCTTGCTCCTTGGAAGAAAAACTATGACCAACCTAGAAAGCATATTAAAAAGCAGAAATATTACTTTACTGACAAGGGTTTGTATAGTCAAAGCTATGATTTTTCCAATAGTCAGGTATGGATGTGAGAGTTGGACTATAAAGAAAGCTGAGGGCCAAACAATTGATGCTTTTTAACTGCGATGTTGGAGAATACTCTTGAGATTGCTTTGGACTGCAAGGAGATCCAACCAGTCAATCCTAAAGGAACCCAGTCCTGAATATTCACTGGAAGGACTGATGCTAAAGCTGAAGCTCCAATACTTTGGCCAGCTGATGTGATCAGAGCCAACTCATTGGAAAAGACCCTGATGCTGGGAAAGATTGAAGGCAGGAGGAGAAGGGGACGACAGAGGATAAGATGGTTGGATGGCATCACCAATTCGATGGACACGAGTTTGAGCAAGCTCTGGGAGTTGGTGATGGACAGGGAAGCCTGGTGTGATGCAGTCCATGGGGTCGCAAAGAGTTGGACACGACTGAGCGACCGAACTCAACTGAAATTCCTTATATTATCTAGAAAGTATTTAATTGACTAATTATATTAGAGTGTAATACACCAGGGACACATGCAAAAAATTCTATGGTAATCACTAGAAGAAAAAAATAACATAATGTATAACTCATCAGTTAATAGGGAAGTGGAATGACAAAAATATTTGACTAAACTAAAGAAGGCAAGAAAGGAGAAGGAAAGAAACATAAAATTGATAGGCAAAAGGAAATAAAAAACTCAAATATATCAATAATTAAACAAAAAATATGAAGACTGAAAATTAAGAGATAGAAAAAGATAATATAGGAAAATTGATATCAAGAAAGCTGGAGTATCAATTTTAATATCAGCCAAAATAGATAGGGAACAAAGAAGAGCAATATATACTGACAAATAAAATAATAGATTAAGAAGATAGGCTGTTTAACTCTCCTCCCACCCAACAGAATATATTAGAGTATATAAAACAATGACTGGCAGAACCATGGGGAGCTATAGATGGATCAATAGTTATTGTTCAAAATTTAAGCACACTTACCTTAAGAACTAATGTATCAAATTGGCAAAAGATAAAAAAAATATAAATTTGAGTAACAGAATTAATAAAGTTACCATACTAAGGAATTATTAGAACCTTAAACACAATGAGTAAAGAATACAGCTTCCCTTTGTAGCACACTTGGAACATGCACAAAAATTGATTATGGACTAGGTCACAAAGAAGCTTCAGTAAATTTCAAAGAGTTGATCCTATACAAATATGTTTCTGCCCACAATGCAGTAAAATTACAAATTGATAACATCAGAATATTTTTGGAAAAAACCCCATATATCTGTAAACTAGAACACACATCATTTGAATAATCCTTGGATTAAAGACTAATTATAGAGTAAGTTATGAACTTACTAAGACTTGATGTGAGAGACAGTGCTCCATGTTAAAACATGTGGGATGGGTTAAAGTAAGACTCACAGAGACATTTTGGAGAATATCTTTGATATTTTGGTGGGAAAGACTTTGTAAATAAACCTCCAAAGCATAAATCAGAAGGTTAAAAATTAATGGATTTGACTCTAGAAAATTCAAGTTTCACATCATAAAGAACATCATAGACAAAACTAATAAATGAGCAATAGATAAAAGAAAATGTTTGTAGTATTACCAATCTATAATACACAAGAAAATCTCAGCTATTAATAAAAAAATACATGAAATCCCAAAAGAAAAACCAGAAAGAATGCTAACAGGCTGTTCATAGGAGGGGAACCCAAATGGCTACACTGTACGTGAAGAGGTACTCAAACTCACCAATAAGAGAAAAGTAAGTAGAATTAACAAGTGCTGGTAAAGAATCTACCTACAATGTGGGAGACCTGGGTTCAATTTCTGGGTTGTGAAGATCCCCTAGAGAAGGGAAAGGCTACCCACTACAGTATTCTGGCCTGGAGAGTTCCATGGACTGGATAGTCCATGGGGTTGCAAAGAGTTGGACATGACTGAGTGACTTTCACTTTTCACTTTTATATGCATCAAGGTGACAAAGGTTAGAAAGACCAACTATGCCAAGGACTGTCGGGGATGTGAGAAAACAGGAATCCGTGTGCCCCGCAAGTGGGAGTGCAGATGAGTGTAGCAATTGGCTAGCGTGGTGCCCTTGAAGTATGAGTGTACCCTGTGACCATGTAATCCTATCCCTGGAGCACAAGCCTCAGAAAAAGTCTTCCTGAGACTCCTAAGTGGAGCTGCACAAGGATATTCATGGCAGCACCACTGTGGGAGCTGGGCACGAGCTGAATACCACGGCTAGCAGGACGGACATGCACAGGAGGGCAGATACACTCTACGGAGCACAACAGAGCAGGCCACGGAGCACAACAGAGCAGGCCGCGGCGCTGCACAGGCAACAGCTGGATAAAAGCCAAGTGGACAAAAGCGAGAAACAGAGTGAGACACACGTGGCAAATTCATACAGACCTAAAATGTACAAATGCAGAAAACAATACTATTTATTATTCAGAGATGCAAATTTAAAGACATAGGTCATTGTTTAAAAAGGTGTTTATGAGGGACTTCCCTGGTGGTCCAGGAGTTAATATGCCACCTTCCAAAGCAGGGGGTGAGGGTTAGATCCCTGGTAGGGGACCTAAAATCCCACATGCCTTGAGATCAAAAAACTAAAACATAAAACAGAAAGCAATATTGTAACAAATTCAATAAAAACTTTAAAAATGGGCCACATCAAAAAAATGTTAAAAAAAAAGAAAGGTATCTAAGATATGTACGAGACAGAATGAGAATAAGGATCAGAGATAGAAGGGGAAAACTCAGTTTAAAAAAGGATACCAAAAGTTCGCATGGACTGATGAATTCTCTGTATTTCACATCCAAAACACTCCCAAATAAATTAACACGAGTAGACTTATGATCACAAAAATGTCTGTAAAAGCATGAATCAAAGTTAGCCCTTCCCAGCTTCCATTCATATGGAAGCAGTAGGTGTGCTCCTTCGGGGCCCTTTCCTTCTTAAAAATGAGTCCACTGGGTCCCTGAGGTCTCTTGGGAATCAAGCAGTCTGATTATTAAGTTAGTGAATTCTTCCAGCTTGGGTTAAGGGTCGCCACGTAGGTCTGCTGGGGATTCTGTGCTTCTTCTAGAACAGACATTTCTCTGCCCTCTTCTTTCCACAAACACACCCTTTCAGAGTGTGCAAATCCTGTCACCCCACTGCTCTGAGGATTGGCTTGGGGTTGGCCTTTGGAAAGGGATAGATGAGCTGTCCACCCAAGGCTCCTTCCCCAGGCTCCAAGCATTTTCTCTCTTCCACCGGGGTTTACTTGGTGAGTGTAGGGTGGGGTTAGGGAGAATGGGGAACAATCCTCTCATTCTCATGGATTCAGATATCTCTAAGATCTTTCTCCTTTGAGGCCCTAATCATAAAATCAACATATTGAAACAGTTTAGACTAGAACAGTAGGGGAGGAAAGGAAAACGGGGCTGGGGGAAGCAAAGGGAACAGGAGTGTGAGGAGAGGGGCAGGGAGAGCAGGCGAGAAAGAGAAAACCAAGAGGATGACACCAGGGCTCTAGGACCAGGGGCGGGTGTGGGAACACCACACACCTAGTGACGAGCACCCCTTTGATTTGTGTAAGCCTTGGTTGCGGCTGCTCTGCCACGACTGTGGTCCCCCCTCTTACTGCTGGAAGATGGCTGTGGAGAAGCCACGGCAATGTCATGGAGAAGCTCCTTCTGTTTGAAGACAGAATCTTCTGGCAAAGAACCTCCAGCAATCACGTATATGGAAGGTCCTAAACTGGAAACTTACTGTGCAAATGACAATTTGATCCGCGCTTGAATTTCCATCCATTCTTCTTTTATAATCTTTCCACATTGGAGCATCTCCTTTGAAAGTATCTCTGCCTTTGTCAAATTCTTTGAAGCTTCCTTGAACCTGAGTTGTGTTCAGAAAACTTTATATCTGGTGCTGCATTCTGGGGCCCCGGCTCCTGGACATCCTTGCCTCTCATACTGCCCATCACCCTTCCTGAGCCACCGGTCGACTTTTGATTTGGCCTTTAAAATTAAATGCAAGCACTATGAATGGTATTTCTACCTGTAAAGATTAGAGGCAAAAGGATACTTTTGAAGGGAGAGTAAGGCTTGCCCCAAGGTATGGAACAGCTCAACCGAACACTTGAAAACATCTGTATTGTCATTGTATGGAGGCGCAATGGAGCTGGTGAGGATTTCTTTGGCTTTTTCTGCATGCTGTTTTGCTTGTAGTGACATTCCTGTGACAAAAAAAAAAAAAAAAAAGAAAAAGAAAAGAAAGGAAGTCTCAGTTTCTCTTTCACTTCAGTTGGACAGGAATATAGTTGATTTTGGCCAGGGAATCTAATGCGATGACTTCACATATCTGCAACTGGCACGTGGAGCTGTATCAGGGCAGCGTCAAACACCATCATCACTGGAAGAAACAATCACTGGAAGTTCTCAAGATAAAAATGTTTCCTCCACATGCTCTTTTTGGAAATTAACAGAATAAGCAGAAACTGAACAGCTCTGAAACTTCACCAATATCAGATACAAAATGTTATAAATAATTATAAAAAACAAAAGGAATTTACAAAGACTATAGCATTCTGGGAAGGAAATAAAATTTTCATAAATTTTGCTTCTGGCTTTGTGATACCAGTCTTAATGGAATACTAAAAATTCTGAATCTTCTGCTCACCCATCCATAATCATAACTTTAAAGTTGCTTTAATATAATACAAATATGATGATATCTACCAAGACTGACAAACAATTCCAATGAGATAAGGGGCTAATGTGCTACAATCTCTTATTTCCATGTGGTAAACACATGGAGTTTAAAAACCAGTTACTACCAAGAACTAATTCCCAGCGGGTTCTAGTATTCTTCCACTGGCATATTCATTTGTGGAAAAGGTGATATTAGGAGTATCAGGACTTCTCACTTTCCCATACCCTCCCCTTCTTCCCTACAACAACACACCCCTCCACTCATATCCCAATACTCCTGGTCTTACATTCTTCATTACAAGGAATTGTACCTTCAATCTCTAAAAAAAAAAAAAAATAAAGCTGTCAAAATGTGAAGTTCATTCTGCTCCTATGTCTATAAAACAGAATAGATTTTCTGATGGAGAAAATCCAGGGCATGCATTTGCTGTATCAATAAGGGAACTCAAACAGGGCCTCTGTGATAGGCTGAAGGATGTGATGGGGAGGAAGATGGGAGAGAAGGGACATGGGTGTACCGATGGCTGATTCTTGCTGATGTGTTTTTCTTGCAGAAAAACACAAAATTCTGTAAAGCAATTATCCTTCAATTAAAAAATTAAAAAAAGAAGAAGAAATAAATAAATACAGGCAAAAAGAGAAAAATCCAGGGTATGCTATTTTTGTAGGAGCACTTACAGAATTTTGTCTTTTTTTTTTAAAGCACATAATCAACCTACCAGAAATTTATTAGTGCCAATAACATAGCAATATTATAAAAGACATGATCAGTTTAGTTTAGTTCAGTCACTCAGTCGTGTCTGACTCTTTGCAACCCATGGACTGCAGCATGCCAGGCTTCCCTGTCCATCACCAACTCCCAAAGCTTGCTCAAACTCATGTCCATCGAGTTGGTGATGCCATCCAACCATCTCATTCTCTGTTATCCCTTTTCCTCCTGCTTTCAATCTTTCCCAGCATCAGGGTCTTTTCCAATGAGTCAGTTCTTCGCATCAGGTGGCCAAAGTATTGGAGTTTCAGCTTCAGCATCAGTCCTTCCAATGAATATTCAGGACTGATTTCCTTTAGGATTGACAGGTTGGATCTCCTTGCAGTCCAAGGGACTCTCAAGAATCTTCTCCAACACCACAGTTGAAAAGCATCCATTCTTCAGTGCTCAGCTTTCCTTATGATCCAACTCTCATATCCATATGTGACTATTGGAAAAACCATAGCTTTGACTAGAGAAACCTTTGTCAGCAAAGTGATGTCTCTGGTTTCTAATATGCTGTCTAGGTTGGTCATAGCTTTTCTTCCAAAGAGCAAGTATCTTTTAATTTCATGGCTGCAGTCACCATCTGCAGTGATTTTGGAGCCCCAAAATATAAAGTCTGTCACTGTTTCCATTGTTTCCCCATCTATTTGCCATGAAGTGATGGGACCAGATGCCATGATCTTAGTTTTCTGAATGTTGAGTTTTAAAGCAACTTTTTCACTCTCCTCTTTCACTTTCATCAAGAGGCTCTTTAGTTCTGCTTCGCTTTCTGCCATGAGGGTGGTGTCATCTGTGTATCTGAGGTTATTGATATTTCTCCTGGCAATCTTGATTCCAGCTTGTGCTTCATCCAGCCCAGCATTTCTCATGATGTACTTTGCATATAAGTTAAATAAGCAGGTGACAATATACAGCCTTGACGTACTCCTTTCCTGATTTGGAACCAGTCTGTTGTTCCATGTCCAGTTCTAACTGTTGCTTCCTGACCTGCACACAGATTTCTCAAGAGGCAGGTAAGGCGGTCTGGTATTCCCATCTCTTTCAGAATTTTCCACAGTTTATGGTGATCCACACAGTCAAAGGCTTTGGCACAGTCAATAAAGCAGTAGATGTATTTCTGGAACTCTCTTGCTTTTTCAATGATCCAACAGATGCTGGCAATTTGATCTCTGGTTCCTCTGCCTTTTCTAAATCCAGCTTGAACATCTGGAAGTTCACGGTTCACATACTCTTGAAGCCTCACTTGGAGAATTTTGAGTATTACTTTGCTAGTGTGTGAGATGAGTGTAATTGTGCAGTAGTTTGAACATTCTTTGACATTGCCTTTCTTTGGGATTGGAATGAAAACTGACCTTTTCCAGTCCCATGCCCACTGCTGAGTTTTCCAAATTTGCTGGCATTTTGGGTGCAGCACTTAACAGCATCATCCTTTAGGATTTGAAATAGCTCAACTGGAATTCCATCACCTCCACTAGCTTTGTTCATACTGATGCTTCCTGAGGCTCACTTGACTTTACATTCCAGAATGTCTGGCTCCAGGTGAGTGATCACACCACTGTGGTTATCTGGGTCGTGAAGATCTTTTTGGATAGTTCTGTGTTTCTTGCCACCTCTTCTTCACATCTTCTGCTTCTGTTAGGTCCATAGCATTTCTGTCCTACATTGTGCTCATCTTTGCATGAAATATTCCCTTGGTATCTCTAATTTTCTTGAAGAGATCTCTAGTCTTTCCTATTCTATTGTTTTCCTCTATTTCTTTGCATTGATCACTGAGGAAGGCTTTCTTATCTCTCCTTGTTATTCTTTGGAACTCTGCACTCAAATGGGTTTTCAGTTCCTTTTCTCCTTTGCTTTTAGCTTCTCTTCTTTTCTCAGCTATTTGTAAGGCCTCAAACAACCATTTGTCTATTTCTTCAAGGAACTTGAACTCAACCTACTGGAGGCAGAATGGGTTGAGGTTCAAGAATGCTAGCCCTGAAATCACACTGCCCAGAAAGGATTTCCTGCTCCATCAGTTACCCAGAAATTTTGGCCTTATCTTTCTGGACTGTAGACAGAGAAAATACCATTACCTGCCTCATAGCACAGTAGTGAAGTGTGTGTGTGTGTGTGTGTGTGTGTGTATGTGTTAACTCACTTCAGTCGTTTCTGACTCTTAGCGACCCCATGGACTATAGCCCATCAGGCTCCTCTGTCCATGGGATTCTAAGCAAGAATACTGGAGTGGATTGCCATGCCCTCCTCCAGGGGATCTTCTGGATCCAGAGATTGAACCTACGCCTTTTAAGTCTCCTGCATTGGCATGAAGGTACTTTACCATTAGCGCCATCTAGTGATGATTAAATGAAATTATATGTGGAAAATAGCATGGTGCCTGGCACTCAATGAGACCTCAGTAATTAGTAGATACTGCTTTTATTTTAATTTGAGTAAAAAAAAAGTCCATAATGAAGAAAGGTAGCAGACTGTGGTGGGAAAGCATCACTTAAAATCCCAGATGCCAGGACATTGGCACTGGCAACCAAAATCCTAGATCTGAGTCTTGGGTCAGCTATTAACAGTCTGACCTGGGGCAGCCTGTTTCAAATCAAACTAGCTGTTTCCTCTGAATCTAGAAAACAGGGGGTAGAGGGGTGTGGTTTGAACTAGATGATCTCCAGGGTCCCCTCTGGCTCTAACAGTCTTTGATCTAACGGGTAGGACCAGTCTACAGTCAGGTTCAGCTAAGTTTGTTGGGTGGCAGTTGTAAGCATAGCATTGTGGTGTTTTCCACTTCACTCCATTTACTCACTCATTGGGTCGATCCATGAGGCTGGGAAGGCAGCAGCATCATTATCAACATCATCTCTTTTCAGCTGAAGGGACAGAGACGTGCTCTTGTGCGTCTTGTCCACAGTTGCCAGTCTGTTTTTGCCTTCTCTGCATCTATTCTCCCTTGCCCTCTTTTCTTTTGCGAATGCCCCTGCACACTCAGTCCACGTGATTTAGCCAAGGCCAGCCTCTCCCCCAGGATCCAATGGAAGCAAAGTCAGGTCTTGCCAATCAGACCATGTGCGTATGCTCAGTTGCTAGGTCATGTCCGACTTTTGGCAAGCACATGGACTGCAGCCTGTCAGGCTCCTCTGCCCACAGGATTCTCCAGGCAAGAATACTGGGGTGGGGGTTGCCATTTCCTCAGACTAGTTCTTGTCTTTGGCATACAACCCAAGTCATCCCAATAAGAATCCCCAAACTGTGAGATTTTGGTCAAGATACATTCTTTTTTATCCTGGGAATGCTGAGGAGGGAAACCTGAAGCTGCTGGCAACCTTGCTGCCACCAATGTGGGCAAAGTTGGGCTAAGAATGGAGCCAATACAGAGGAAAGCAGAGTCAAGTGCTGGAGAAAGAGAGGAACGGAAATCTGATCATGTTGTTTGAAAACGTGGATCTGGCTAAGTCTGCTGCTGCTGCTGCTAAGTCGCTTCAGTCGTGTCCGACTCTGTGCGACCCCATAGACGGCAGCCCACCAGGCTCCCCCATCCCTGGGATTCTCCAGGCAAGAACACTGGAGTGGGTTGCCATTTCCTTCTCCAATGCAGGAAAGTGAAAAGTGAAAGTGAAGCCGCTCAGTTGTGTCCGACTCTTAGCAACCCCATGGACTGCAGCCTACCAGGCTCCTCCGTCCATGGGATTTTCTAGGCAAAAATACTGGAGTGGGGTGCCATTGCCTTCTCCACTGGTTAAGTCTACAGTAAGACTTACCCTTGGATTTTAAGGTGTATGAATCAATAAGTTACCTTTTGCTTACTGCCAGCTTGATTTAGCCTTTTATTTGGGGGGGGAGGGGTTTGGTCTCACAGGCAAGAGATTTTCCATCAATACATATATGAATGGAGTCTATTTTAGGCTCCGACTCTCGACCCTAGGCCATTTCTACAATGCCTTCAAAGCTAACAAATCAATTTTCTCCTAGGAACTGTTTTTAAGATCATAAAGAATAAAGCTCTGCAGGGCTAAAATCTTCCTTCTCTTTTTTGCATATTATATTAGAAAATCATATTGGCTGTGAAAGGAAATGGCTTCTCAGTGTGGAGAGGAGAACATCCAAGGAAACCTGACCCTCCTAAAGTTAAGCCAAGTCTGGGAAAAAAGCAGAAACCAGCCAGCTGATCCTCCGCAGCCTGAGGCAGACTCACCTTTCAGCTGAAGATAACCCTTAGCCAGGTTAACGTGCGCCTCGGCCAGCTTCCAGTGGGAATCACCGTAGCAGATCCTTGTCAGAGCCACGCAGTGCACAAGCTCATGGAGAGCCTTTTTGTACTGAAGGAAGGAAAAATGGGCCCACTAGTTAGACAACAAGGTACAAAATCAATGTGTACTTTTATCCATTCAATATACATTTATAGAGTGATGATTATGGGCCAGGCATGGTTTTAAATATGTGTGATACATCAGAGAACAAAACTAAGATCTGATTTGGGTGGCAGGGTATTCTTCTGGTTGGGTGAAATAGACAATATACATTTAAAAAATGGTAAAATTTATAGTACATTTAAGATTATAGTACAAAGATATGTTTTTGGTGGCAGGGTATTTATCTGGTTGGGTGAAATAGATAATATACATAAAAAACAGTAAAATTTATAGTACATTTAAGTTTATAGTAAGTAGTGGAAAATGTTATGGAATAAAGAAGCTGCCCATAAATGACCAGCTCCTACATCTTCAGACACAAGTAGGCCAGTGGTGGTAGTTTTCAAGTAACACCCTCTAGCTCTCAATTCAAACATCTTCTTTAGTAGCTGGGATATTAGCACAGCCAATGAGGTCAGCAGGACTTTGCAAGCAGATTTTGTTAAAAGAGTAAGAAGCACATTTTCATCCAGTGCCAGGACAAAGAGAATAGTGAATGGTGTGGATTCCAGCTCCAGGTCAGCTTAGAGCAGCAATATTCTCAAAGCAAGGCTGGTGGTTTTAAAATACAGCTCTGAAATTCTTTGACACTCCTTTCATCCAGAGACGGTGGTCTATGCCCCTTTTCCTTGAATCTGGGTTTATGACTGCGTGGTTAAACTAATGTGGAGGCAGTGAGGCAGCACCACTTTTTAGGCCCAGGCCTTAAAGAACCGGCAGCTTCTACTCTCTGTCTCCCCTTAGGTACTCACTCCTGGAACTTGCTATGAGCCGAAAGGTGTCTCCCACCCTCAGATTCATTTGTTGGAGTCCTAAGTACTTCAGAATATAACTACATTTGGAGAGATGAACTTTGAAGAGGTGAAGAAGTTAAAATGAGGCCATCACAATGGGGGCCTCATCTAATATACTGGTGTCCTTATAAGAAGAGAAGGAGACATGAGAAATGGGCACACACAGAGAAATACTTTGTGAGGACACAGAAGGCAGGAGTCAGCAAGGCATGGAGAGAGGGTGCTGAATAAAACCAACCCTTTCAACACCTTGACCTTAGACTTCTAGGCTCCAGAACTGTGAGAAAATACACTTTCTTGGTTGAAGCCACCCAGTCTGTGGCATTTTGCCACGGCAGCCCCAGAAGACTAATAGCTTAACCATGATTTCATGAGGAAGCCTAAGCGGCCCCACAGAGAGGCCTCCACGGAGATGAGCTGATGACAGCGTCAGTCAGCTGCAGAACACTGCCACCCTGGCAGCGGATGCTCCACGCCTGCTGAGCCCAGCTGATGCTGTATGGAGCAGAGCTGGCCAGACCCCACTGAGCTCTGCACAAACTGTAGGCTCATGAGCGAAATTAATGACTGTTTTTGTTTTACACCACTAAGTCTTGGTCTAAGACTGCCTACTCAGGTGGTACTAGTGCTAAAGAACCAGCCTGCCAATGTAGGAGACATAACAGATGAGGGTTCAATCCCTGGGTCGGGAAGATCCCCTGGAGGAGGGCATGGCAACCCACTCCAGTATTCTTGCCTGGAGAATCCCATGGACAGAGGAGCCTGGTGGGCTACAGTCCATAGGGTTGCAAGGAATCCAACATGACTGAAGCTACTTAACACACACACATAAACACACTCGTCTTGGGACGTGATATAGCAATAGATAGCTGGAATAGCAAAAGAGGAGGTAGAAGGTACGCAGCCTAAGGGAGTAAAGCAGAGGAAGAATGGTAAGAATAAGGATAGTGTAGAAAACCCAGGAGAAGACCCAGGATACCCGACCCTCCCAGTCAATGCCTAAGCTCAAAGGACTTGCACTTCCACACAGTTTCCATGTGGGTTAGAAACACTTTCACTGTGAAACATTCCCTTGACAACAGTACATGGCCAGACACTTGACCCCAAGACAGCTGCTTTTTCTGACTTAGCAAGAGAAGCTGAGGGCACACTGTGCTCACTCACAGTGATAAAGGAAGATGGAGCTGTGTTTTTTTCCCATATGTAGTATAGTAAAAGTAACACTTTTCTTACTACAAAAATAATATATGCTCATTATCAAAATGTTGCTGTTGTTTAGTCACTAACCTGTGTCCGATTCTTTCAAGACTCCATGGACTGTAGCCAACCAGGCTCTTCTGTCCACAGGATTTCCCAGGCAAGAATACTAGAGTGGGTTGCCATTTCCTTCTCCAGGGAATCATCCTGACCCAGAGATCAAGCTTGCATCTCCTGCATTGGCAGGCAGATTCTTTACCACTGAGTCAACAGGGAAGGCCCATTATCAAAACACAAGTGAGCAAACAAAAGAAGGAAAAAAGAAAAATCACCTGCCATTGTACCTCTTCAAGATAAGTAGGTAGCTAAATCTTTTTCTATTCTTCATTCTTGTGAATCTATATATCTTTTTCTTTTTAAAAATAGGCTTATAAGCTACATAACTGTTTGCAACTTGTTTTCACAATTTGTGAACATTTCTCCATATCATGTTTTGTGATAATTTTTAATGGCTGTACAGTATTTTACTGTATGGATATATCATAAGTGAGTTATTCAACCCACAAATATTTAAGCACTTAGGTTGTTTTAAAAATTTTTTTCTCTCTGAACATCCTGTGTGGATAGCTTTGCTCATATCTGTAAGTATTTTCTTAGAATGAATTCCTGGGAACATGACAATTGGGTAAAGGATATGCAAAGCCCTGAGGCTTTGCTGGAGTTTGCTAGACAGCTTCCATGAGAAGCTGCCCCCATCCCGCACCTCCCTTCCAGCGTGGCATGTGAGCATGAAATGCCCCTTACGCAGTGCCCAGCACTAGTTGGGGGTTAACTTGCCAATTTGTCAGTTAGCTCTTTCTCCTTGTTTTAGTTTTCATTTTTTTCCTGCAAAGCTAGTAAGGCTGAACATCTTCATGTGTCTATTGGCTTCATGTGTGTGTATTTCTTCTTTTGGGAAACATCTTTTTATGGCCTCTAAGAGCCAGGAAATTTAGGGAATGGCTTCCTCGGACACAGAGCAAACGAACACAGTGTATGAGAAAGAAATAAATTATAAAAACATTGAGAAGTCTAGACAGACAGTTTGCCAAAAAGAGAGGGGGACCTGATCTGATGGTGAATCTGTCCCAACCACAAGACTCCAAGGAAGGGCTATATGCAGCTGAGAGTCTGCCTCTCAGATCACAGCCTGGGTCCTCACTGCCTGCATCAAGGACCAGGGCCAATGCCTAAGCTCAAAGGACTTGCACCTCCACACAGTTTCACTTTGAAACTGTGGCCTGTCCTCGCTCTGCTTTTTTACTTGCTAGAATGTGTAGTCCAGATATCCTTTTTTGATTTTCCAAACTTTACCCTGCCGGTTCCAGTGGCTTTAGCCAACAGGCCTGGGTAAGAGGTAGAAGAGAAGTATGTGTAGGCAGACAATCTCAGAACTGGGATGAGCCTCATATATAATCTAGTTGATCTCCTCAATTTAAGGAAGAAATGTGAGACCAGAAAGGCAAAACAATTTACCACCAAGTGGCAGAATCAGAACTCACAGTCAAGCTCCTTGATGCAAAGTCCAGAGCTCTTCCAACAACATCATTCTTAATATTAAAACACACGACTCTGAGGATCAGTTTGGCCATAAATGGCCAAATGGGCATTTCATACACAGCTCTTGGTATCTAAATACTATTCTGTACTAGGATGAAACAGCATTCCCTGAAACCACAGCTGGAACAGGGAAAGTACAAGATGAAACCAAAAAATCTTGTTGTGCCTGAAATCAAGGAAAGAATTATAGGGACATATCAAGAACTCAGAAGCCAGATTGAAGGGGCTCCCACAGCAAATATACAATAATTTAAGTTTTGATGATGATAATGGATTGTAACACATTGAAAAATAGGATTTCTTGAACCCATATTGATATAAATAAATGAACAATGATGTGTGAAGAAGGGAAGCTCTTCCTTGTAAAAAGAATGCTAATAAACAAATATTGAAAGCATGGCAAAGTCAGAGAATCACCATTTGACAAACATCATAGCAATAACTGATTCAGGTGAGAATCATCAATGCATGTTAGAAGTAAGGGGTGAAGTTTTGATGAGGAATAGGATATATTTATAGTGTTAATAATTCTCCCCACAGGATACTGATTAATTACAAATGGAAGAATAATAATTCTACAGTGAAGAAACCTTCCAGATAGCACCTTAACCAAGTTATCAAATTTAGAATCATAGTAACAAGACAAACAGACATCATATGCCTTCTAGATGGCAACCCACTCCAGTGTTCTTGCCTGGAGAATCCCAGGGATGGCGGAGCCTGGTGGGCTGCCATCTATGGGGTCGCATAGAATCGGACATGACTGAAGCAACTTAGCAGCAGTAGCAGCAAGATGCACCAGAAAGGGCCTTTTTTCAGGTGTGTGGGATTTCTGCCCCAAATATATAATCTGATTCTAATCATCAAGAAAACACATGACAAATTCAAATTGGGGGGTATTTTACAAAACAGTTGGAGTATACGTTTGTGGCACCTGACAAATTCTTTTGTTGAAGCCCTAACCCCCACAATGGGGCATGTGGGGATAAGGCCTCTAAAGATGTAACTAAGGTGAAATGAGGTCATAAAGGTGGGGCCCTGATCCAATAGGATTAGCGTCCTTTTGAGAAGACACACCTTTCTCTCCTCCTTCCCCTACCCTCCAGGCACAAAGGGGAGGCCATGTGAGGACACGGCTCGAAGGTGGTGGTCTACAGCCCAAGGGGTGAGTTCTCACCAGACAGAAGCTCTGCTGGCTCCTTGATCCTGGACTTCCAGTTTCCAGGATTGTGAGGAGTAAATTTCTGTTGTTTAGGCTACCCAATCTGTAGTATTCTATTATAGCAGCCCAAGCAGACTAATCAAGTGCTTTTTACAAATATCAAAATTGTGGAAGACACAGACAGGCTAAGGAACTGATCTGACAGATTTGTTGGTGTTTTGTGCTCGTGCTCAGCTATGTCTGATTCTTTGCAGCCTGCCAGGCTTCTCTATGGAATTCTCCAGGCAAGAATACTGGAGTGGGTTCCTATTTCCTGCTCCATGGGATCTTCCTGACCCAGGGATTGAACCCACCTTTCTTGCATCGGCATGTGGGTTATTTACCACTGAACCACCTAGGAAGGGCTTTTCTAATAGATTAGAGGATACTAAAGAGGCCTTGTGGCTCAGCTGGTAAAGAACCCACCTGTAATGTGGGAGATCTGGGTTTGATCCCTGGGTTGGGAAGATCCCTTAGAGAATTCAGGAATGGGTACCCACTCCAGTATTCTGGCCTGGAGAATTCCATGGACTGTATAGCCCATGGGGTCACAGAGTCAGACATGACTAAGTGACTTTCACTTACTCAAACTCACTCACTCAAAGAGACATAATAATTCTAGTCAGCCAGATTTCATGGACTAAAACATGACTCTGTCTAATATTTTTCCTGTAAAAGATACTACTGAGATAATTGGAGGAATATGATTAAGGTTTATAGATTAGATAATAATATGTACCAATATTAATTTCCTAAGGATTAAAGATTTACTAAGCATGGCCCCACCATCAGAACAAGACCCAGTTTCCCCCTCAGTCAGTCTCTCCCATCAGGAAGCATCCATAAGCCTCTTATCCTCATCCATCAGAGGGCAGACAAAATGAAAACCACAATCACAGAGAACTAACCAAGCTGATTATATGGACCACAGCCTCGTCTAACTCAGTGAAACATGGGAGCTGTGTAGGGCCACCCAAGATGGACAGGTCATGGTGGAGAGTTCTGACAAAACATGGTCCACTAGAGAAGGGAATGGCAAACCCCTTCAGTACTTTTGCCTTGAGAACCCCAAGAACAGTATGAAAAGGCAAAAAGATAGGACACTGAAGAACTCCTCAGGTCTGTAGGTGCCCAATATGCTACTGGAGATCAGTGGAGACGTAATTCCAGAAAGAATGAAGAGATGGAGCCAGAGCAAAAACAACACCAAGTTGTGGATGTGACTGGTGATTGAAGTAAAGTCTGATGCTATAAAGAACAGTACTGTATAGGAACCTGGAATGTTAGGTCCATGAATCAGGGTAAATTGAAAGTGGTCAAAAAGGAGATGGCAATAGTGAACATGGACATTTTAGGAATCAGTGAACTAAAATGGAGTGGAATGGGTGAATTTAACTCAGATGACCATTATATATACCACCGTGGGCAAGAATCCCTTAAAAGAAATGGAGTAGGCCTCACAGTCAACAAAAGAGTGAGAAATGCAGTACTTGGATGCAATCACAAAAATGACAGAATGATCTCTGTTCATTTCCAAGGCAAATCATTCAATATCACAGTAATCCAAGTCTATGCCCCAACCAGTAATGCTGAAGAAGCTGAAGTTGAATGGTTCAATGAAGAACTACAAGACCTTCTAGAGCTAACACCAAAAAAGATGTCCTTTTCATTATAGGGGATTGAAATGCAAAAGTAGGAAGTCAAGAGATACCTGGAGTAACAGGCAAATTTGGCCTTGGAGTACAAAATGAAGCAAAGCAAAGGCTAACAGAGTTTTGCCAAGAGAATGCACTTGTCATAGCAAACACACTCTTCCAACAACACAAGAGAAGACTCTACACATGGACATCACCAGATGGTCAACATTAAAATCAGACTGATTATATTCTTTGCAGCCGAAGATGGAGAAGCTCTATATCGTCAGGAAAAACAAAACCAGGAGCTGACTGTGACTTAGATCATGAACTCCTTATTGCAAAATTCACACTTAAATTGAAGAAAGTAGGGAAAACCACTAGACCATTCAGGTATGACCTAAATCAAATCCCTTATGATTATACAGTGGAAGTGAGAAACAGATTCAAGGGATTATATCTGATAGACAGGGTGCCTGAAGAACTATGGATAGAGGTTCATGACATTTACAGGAGGCAGCAATCAAAACCATCCCCAAGAAAAAGAAATACAAAAAGGCAAAATGGTTCTCTGAGGAGGCCTTACAAATAGCTGAGAAAAGAAGATAAGCTAAAGGCAAAGGAGAAAAGGGAAGATATACCCATTTGAATGCAGGGTTCCAAAGAATAGCACAGAGCGATAAGAAAGACTTCCTCAGTGATCAGTGCAAAGAAATAGAGGAAAATAATAGAATGCAAAAGACTACAGATCTCTTCAAGAAAATTAGAGATAGCAAGAGAACACTTCATGCAAAGATGAGCACAATAAAGGACAGAAATGGTATGAACCTAACAGAAGCAGAAGATGTGAAGAAGAGGTGGCAAGAATACACAGAATAATATACAAAAAGATCTTCACAACCCTAATAAACACAATAGTGTGATCACCCACCTAGAGCCAGACATCCTGGAGTGCAAAGTCAAGTGGGCCTCAGGAAGCATCACTATGAACAAAGCTAGTGGAGGTGATGGAATTCCAGTTGAGCTATTGTAAATCCTAAAAGATGATGCTGTTAAGTGCTATACCCAATATGCCAGGAAATTTGGAAAACTCAGCAGTGGGCACAGGACTGTTGTAAAAGGTCAGTTGTCATTCCAATCCCAAAGAAAGGCAAAGCCAAAGAATGCTCAAACTACTGTACATTTGCACTCATCTCAGTTGCTGGCAAAATAATGCTTAAAATTCTCCAAGCCAGGCTTCAATAGTATGTGAACTGTGAACTTCCAGATGATCAGGCTGGATTTAGAAAGGGCAGAAGAACTGGAGATCAAATTGCCAAGATCTGTTGGATCACAGAAAAAGCAAGAGAGTTCCAGAAAAATATATACTTCTGCTTTATTGACTATGCCAAAGCCTTTGACTGTGGATCGCAACAAATTGGTGGAAAACTCTTCAAGATATGGAAATATCAGACCACCTTACCTGCCTCCTGAGAAATCTGTATGCAGGTCAAGAAGCAACCGTTAGACCTGGACATGGACTACAGACTGGTTCCAAATCGGGAAAGGCGTACATCAAGGCTGTATATTGTCACCCTGCTTATTTAAATTATATGAAGAGTATATCATGCAAAATGCTGGGCTGGATGAAGCACATGCTGGAATCAAGTTTCCTGGGAGAAATATCAATAACCTCAGATATGCAGATGACACCACAATTATGGCAGAAAGTGAAGAGGAACTAAAGAGCCTCTTGATGAAAGTGAAAGAGGAGAGTGAAAAATTTGGTTTAAAACTCAAGATTCAGAAAACTAAGATTATGGCATCTGGTCTATCACTTCATGGCAAATAAATGGGGAAACAATGGAAACAATGACAGACTTTACCTTTTTGGGCTCCAAAATCATTGCCAATAGTGACTGCAACCATGAAATTAAAAGATGCTTGCTCCTTGGAAGAAAAGCTATGACAAACCGAGACAGCATATTAAAAAGCACAGACATCACTTTGCCAACAAATGTCTGTCTAGTCAAGGCTATGGTTTTTCCAGTAGTCATGTATGGATGTGAGAGTTGAACTATAAAGAAAGCTGAGGGCCAAACAATTGATGCTTTTGAACTGTGGTGTTGGAGAAGACTCGTGAGAGTCCCTTGGACTGCAAGGAGATCCAACCTGTCAATCCTAAAGGAAATCAGTCCAATATTCATTGGAATGACTGATGCTGAAACTGAAACTCCAATACTGTGGGCACCTGATGCAAAGAATTGACTCACTGGAAAAGACCCTGATGCTGGGAAAGATTGAAGGTGGGAGGAAAAGGGCAGAACAGAGGATGAGATGGTTGGATGGCATCACCAACTCGATGGATATGAGTCTGAGTGAGCTCCGGGAGTTCGTGATGGACAGAGAGGCCTGGCATGCTGCAGTCCATGGGATTGCAAATAGGTGGACATGACTGAGCGACTGAACTGAAATGAACTTCAATAATTGTAGTGTGGTTATGTTGGAGAAATTCCTTTATTCTTAGGAAATAGGCACTGACATATTGAGGAGTAAAAGACCATGTATTTTTAACTTACTCTCTGATATTCAGAAAAATAATGGCAGTGTGTGTGAAGAAATGTAAAGTAAATGTTACCAATTGGTACATCTTACAACTTTTCTGTAAGTAAGAATGGTATTTCAAGAGGCAAATTAGTCAAGTTAATACTTTCTTAAAAACACATTAAAGGTTTCTAGGGCACTTGAGACTTGGAAAGACTTGCCTCTCCAATGGCATTTTACATCCGCCCAAAGCTTCTTCTCATCACTTCAAACACAGTTACGCTGCTTGCGCCAAACCAAAATTTTATGTGTGCTGTTCCCTCTCCCTAGAGCTCCTCTCCCTCAGCTCCTTTGTGCTGGATCCTTCTCTCCTTCAGGTGTCAGCTCAGATGTCACCTCCTCACAGGGGCCCTACCTTACCTACGACAGGCCCACCGTATTTCCTCCAGAGCACTTGGCACATCTCTGGTTAGCTAGTTATTTACAAAGTGGACTGCTCCTTAGCTGCATGGGGGCATGCAGCTGTCTGTCCTGTTCACCACTGAATCCAGGCGTTCTTCATCTGAACTTCACATCACAGGAAATGATTCGGCACCATTCTAGATGGGCTTCCCTGGTGGCTGAGTGATAAAGAACTTCCCTGCTGATGCAGGAGATGTGGGTTTGATCCCAGCTAGGTAAGATCCTATGGAGAAGGAAATGGCAACCCAGTATTCTTGCCTCAGAAATTCTTGCCAACTCAAAAGAGTTGGACATTACTTAGCAACTGAACAACAACAACCATTTTAGATGCATAGAAGAGAAGTTGATCCTTCACATACACCAAATGCCTTTGGGCACTAGGGCTTGATTCTCTCATATAATTCTGGGGAGCAGGCTGCCAGCTGACACCTACATAGCACACAGACTGGCACATAGTAGGACTAGAGGACATCTGGTGCGTAATGAATATCAAGACCAAATTCACACATTCTCTCCCTGTTCCTGGCTCTTCTTCCTGTATTCACGACAGTAACAAAGGGGACTGACAAGTCCCTGGTCCCCCAAGCTGGCTGAAACCTCAGTCAGGACTGTATATACCCTCTTGGGCTCACTCTTGTCTCTCTACCTCCTATGCCCCCTTTGTTACCAGGTTTCATCGATTCATACTTCCAAATTCTTATCAAAAGATTTCAGTATTTCTACTGCCACTGCCAAAGAATGCTCAAACTACCGCACAATTGCACTCATCTCACATGCTAGTAAAGTAATGCTCAAAAATCTCCAAGCCAGGCTTCAGCAATACATGAACCGTGAACTTCCAGATGTTCAAGCTGCTTTTAGAAAAGGAAGAGGGACCAGAGATCAAATTGCCAACATCTGCTGGATCATCGAAAAAGCAAGACAGTTCCAGAAAAACATCTATTTCTGCCTTATTGACTATGCCAAAGCCTTTGACTGTGTGGATCACAATAAACTGTGGAAAATTCTAAAAGAGATGGGCATACCAGACCACCTGACCTGCCTCTTGAGAAACCTATATGCAGGTCAGGAAGCAACAGTTAGAACTGGACATGGAACAACAGACTGGTTCCAAATAGGAAAAGGATACGTCAAGGCCGTATACTGTCACCCTGCTTGTTTAACTTTGATGCAGAGTACATCATGAGAAACGCTGGACTGGAAGAAGCACAGGCTGGAATCAAGATTGCAGGGAGAAATACCAATCACCTCAGATATGCAGATGACACCACCCTTATGGCAGAAAGTGAAGAGGAATTAAAAAGCCTCTTGATGAAAGTGAAAGAGCAGAGTGAAAAAGTTGGCTTAAAGCTCAACATTCAGAAAACTAAGATCATGGCATCTGGTCCCATCACTTCACGGGAAATAGATGGGGAAACAGTGGAAACAGTGTCAGACTTTATTTTTTTGGGCTCCAAAATCACTGCAGATGGTAATTGCAGCCATGAAATTAAAAGACACTTGCTCCTTGGAAGAAAAGTTATGACCAACCTAGACAGCATATTAAAAAGCAGAGACATTATTTTGCCAACAAAGGTCCATCTAGTCAAGGCTATGATTTTCCAGTGGTCATGTATGGATGTGAGAGTTGGACTGTGAGGAAAGCTGAGCACCAAAGAATTGATGGTTTTGAACTGTGGTGTTGGAGAAGACTCTTGAGAGTCCCTTGGACTGCAAGGAGATCCAATCAGTCCATCCTAAAGGAGATCAGTCCTGGGTATTCTTTGGAAGGACTGATGCTGAAGGTTAAACTCCAATACTTCGGCCAGCTCATGCGAAGAGATGACTCATTGGAAAAGACCCTGATTCTGGGAGGGATTGGGGGCAGGAGGAGAAGGGGACGACAGAGGATGAGATGGCTGGATGGCATCTCCAACTGGATGGACATAAGTTTGGGTAAACTCTGGGAGTTGGTGATGGACAGGGAGGCCTGGTGTGCTGCGATTCATGGGGTCACAAAGAGTCGGACACAACTGAGCAACTGAACTGAACTGAACTGCCTCTGCCATATTTTGCTGCTGCTATTGCTAAGTCGCTTCAGTCACATCCGACCCTGTGCGACCCCACAGATGGCAGCCCACCAGGCTCCCCCGTCCCTGGGATTCTCCAGGCAAGAGCACTGGAGTGGGTTGCCATTTCCTTCTGCCATATTTTAGGCCCTCATAATTCCTTGCCAGGAGTATTGCAAATACCCTCTGAATGGGCCCTCCTCCTCCAATTTGCGTCCCTCCTCTTCCTCCTCTATTCAGGTATCTGAGGTCTGAGTGATCATTCCAAAAACTCAGACTTGCTCATGGCCCTTTCCGGCTTATAATCCTGTGATAGTTTCCAGCACCCTGAAGAGAAAGTGTAAACTTTTGCTGGGTGCTGAACACTCTCTGGGCCCCAGCTGTGGTCCGTAATTCAACCTCAGTTCCTTCCCTGTATAACTAAAGCCTGCTTCCCAGATAGTTCCATGTGTTTCACCAAACAAGCTGTGCGCCCTCAGACCATTGACTCTCACCCATCTGCCACCTCCACTCAAAGCACTACTGTCCCCTGTACTACCGGGCCCTCTCTCCTACCTAAGCACTGTTATCAGTGCAGTCCAAGTAGCTCCCGTCCCCAGAGCATGCCTCAGGTGCTGTTGTTCCTCCAACCCTAGGGTCACTGCTCACACCTCCTCCTCTCAACTCCAGGTTTTGCATCTGTATCACCTGAGCTTGTGTCTGTCACAGAACTTATGCTGACCATCATTATTTATCTATCTTCCCAACCAGGCCATGAGATCCTCTGAGGCAGAGGTTATAGCTTTCCCATTCATGCCCCGAGCCCCTGCACAGCACCTGGTACACATTAGAAGTGAAGTGAAGTGAAAGTCACTTAGTCATATCTGAGTCTTTGCCAACCCATGGACTATACAGTCAGTCCATGAAATTCTCCAGGCCAGAATACTGGAGTGGGTAGGCTTTCCCTTCTCCAGGGGATCTTCCCAACCCAGGGATCAAACCCAGGTATCCCACATTGCAGGCAGATTCTTTACCAGCCGAGCTACAAGAGAAGCCCAAGAATACTGGAGTGGGTAGCCTATCCCTTCTCTAGTGGATTTTCCTGACCCAGGAATCCAACCAAGGTCTCCTGCATTGCAGGCAGAGTCTTTACCAACTGAGCTATCAGAGAAGGCTGGTACACACTGGGTACATAGTAAATCTTTGTGAAATAAATAAATGGACAAATTAGGACCTGGCACATGTTGAAGCTGAAACTCCAATACTTTGGCCACCTGATGTGAAGAGCTGACTCATTTGAAAAGACCCTGATGCTGGGAAAGATTGAAGGTGGGAGGAGAAGGGGATGACAGAGAATGAGATGGTTGGATGACATTACCAACTCAATGGACTTGAGTCTGAGTAAACTCCGGGACTTGGTGATGGACAGGGAGGCCTGGTGTGCTGCAGTCCATGGGGTTGCAAAGAGTTGGGCATGACTGAGTGACTGAACTGAACTGAACATAAGAGGTAGTAGAGAAATACATATTGAATGAATGAGTAAATGAATAAAACCCTGAAGAGAGATGGTAAAGAAGTATGCAGAGAACAGATTAAGAATTTAAGAAATACAAGCTCCTTGAGAGTAGAAGCTTCATCTGCTTTGTGCTGTGTTCCAGTGCTGAGACCTGGCACACAGGAGGAGCTCAAGAAATACTTACTGACTCATGGGAAACCACTTTAGCAGGTCAAAGCCACAGCCAGTCAGTCTAGAATACACTTGTCAAAGGTCAGGGCAGACTCGTTTGTTCCTTTATGCACTCGTTCAGCAAACACCATGTCGACTGTGCCCTGAGGTACTGCATCACTCACACAATGAAGAGGCACTGTCGTGTATTTTCTCTTGTGCCAAACTCCTCAGAGCAGGAATGCAACCTGAAGTATCCTGCTCCTCGGTGACCAGGGCACGGGTATAAAAAGAAAGGTTCCTTACCTCATGACTGCTGGCATAGGACTTGGCTTTCTCTTCAGAGAGGCGGAGTTTCTCCCGAGGAGGCTGGAACAGTGCTTTCTGAAGCAGCTGGTTTTGCAGTTTCTTTCTAGGTGTTATGCTGACGGCAGCAACAATTTCATCCAGGTGGTTGGATATGTGAGTTTCCTGTGATTCTTGCATATTTTTATATACATTACCCTCTAATTTTTAAATAAGAAAACAAAAGTATTAATGATAATTTCCACCATTACTTTTAGAAATACATATTTTTTCCTAGAAATTGAGGTTAGAATTTAAGAAAATTTCAACACTATACCCATGGCTTCTTTGAAACAAGTAGCTTCTATCCAAAAAGCTCCTAGTGGCTAGTACTAACTTCTTTCAGACGGATTTCAAGTTTTAACTAAATCAAACATTCTTTGTCCTATGTATGTATCATATGTGTATATATATATGTATGTATGTTTATATACATACATACTGATGTATTTTATATATTATATATGACATATATATGTCGATATATATATATATATATATATATATATATATCAGTAGGAATCAACTCTCAAAGAGCTCAGATTAGAACTGTTGAACCCCAGTTAACTTTGAAATGGGAAAAAAGTGACATGTTAAACTTTCACTTCCAGCTAAGATGAAGGGATGAGATTTATCCTCTTGCCTTAAGTAACCAACCAATCAACAAAAAACCTACCAGACGACAACAACAAAACAACCATAGGCAAAAGGGGTATGAAACAATGGTTGTCAAAAGACAGGACATGTGACACGAGAAATGGAAAATTGAGACAAAGTGAGATGCTTGATTGCCCCAGCTTATTGCTTTGAAAAAGTTTCTGGATCATGCAGGGTAACTCAGGAGTTAGCCTGTGGACTGAGTTGAGGAAATAGAGCTGAGCATCTGGGGAGACCAAGGAGGCTGTAATGCACAGAACAGATTATTTAAGAGGATAGAGCAGCACAGAGAAGACCCCAGAGATTAGCATCCTTAAGAAAGAGGGGAGAATACTGATAGCATGTATGTAAGAAAACTACTTGAGTCTGGAGAAAGATTCCTCTAAGAAGATTGAAAGGAAGTATCTGGTGCTCAACAAGGCTGGCAGCGCCTGTTCCCACCGACCAGACTGGAAAAACTCATAATTCATGAGGCAGAGGGTAAAGTATTCAGAAAGTTTTTATCCGTGTGTTAGTCACTCAGTTATGTCTGACTCTTTTGGACTGTTGCCAAGCTCCTCTGTCCTTGGAATTCTCTAGGCAAGAATACTGGAGTGAGTAGCCATTTCCTTCTCCAGAGGATCTTCCTGATGTAGGGATCAAATCTGGGTCTCCCACATTGCAGGCAGATTCTTTACTGTCTGAACCACCAGAGAAGATCTAAGAATATTGGAGTAGGTTGCCATTCCCTTCTCCAGGGGATCTTCCCAACCCAGGGATCAAACCTGGGTCTCCTGCATTACATCTGAGCCAAAAGGAAGTAGTGGAGAATAATTAGTATAATAACCAGTAGTGGAGAATAATTAGCCCCTGGGTGAGCTCTGCTTAGATCCACATAACAAACCAGGAAAGTAAGACCTAAAAGGATAAAAGTGTCTCCAAGTAACTGTATCAGAGGGCAAAATTCAAGGGTGTTGATAGGAATACAAAAACAGCCAGCACTCAACAGGATGAAATTAATAAACTTTAACATCCAAACAAAGATCACCAGGTATGCAAATAGGCAAGAAAACAGCCCATAATGAGGAGACAAATCAGTCAAAACTGACCCAGATATTAAGTTAGCAAAGAAGAATATTAAGGGTTATATAATTGTATTCCATATATTTAAAATGTTAACTATTTTTAAAAAGTTAACTAGAGACATGGAATATAAAAAGCCAAACTGAACTTCTCAACATGAAACTTATATGTGAGATGAAAATATACTAGATGAGATTAATGGAAGATCAGATATTACAGATGAAAAGATGCATGAACTTGCAGATGTAGTGATAGAAACCATCTTAAAAAACCAGTGAGCTGTGAAAGAACTTCAACTTGCCTAATATATATGTAATTTCAATCCCTAAAGAAAAAGTGTTTGAAGAAATGGTGGCCAAAATTTTTCCAAATTTAAGGAAAAGTAAAAAATCAGAGATTTTGGGAGCTAAATGTACACTAAACACAGGAAACAGACAGAAAAGGACACCAAAACACATTGTAACCAAACCGCTCAAAACCATGATAAGGAGAGAATCTTAAAAGTAGTCAGGAAAAAGAAAATATTAGTATTTTTAAAAAGATGATGAGAGGGCGGTCCTAAGATGGTGGAGGAATAGGATGGGAGACCACTTTCTCCCCCACAAATTCATGGAAAGAACATTTGAACGCTGAGAAAATTCAACAATACAACTTCTGAATGTTGGCAGAGGACATCAGGCACCCAGAAAGGCAGCCCATTATCTTCGAAAGGAGGTAGGGAAAAATATACAAGATAAAAAGAGAGACAAAAGAGGTAGGGACGGAGATCCGTCCCAGAAAAGGAGTCTTAAAAAAGAAAGAAGTTTCCAAACACCAGGAAACACTCTCACCGGCGAATCTGTGGTGAGCCTTGGAAACTCAGAGGGCAACATAACTGGGAAGAAAAATAAATTAAAACCCACAGATTACTTGCCTAAAGGCAACTCCCAGCAGAGAAGCAGCGCAGACACTTGCATCTGCCTCTAGCAAGCGGGGGCAGGACAGGGAGGGCAGGCTGCATTGCTAAGGGTAAGGACCGGGCCTGAATACCCTGAGGACAATCTGAGGGAACTAACTACAGATAGCAACCCAGAGTGTGGGATAGCTATCCTGCCAAAAGCCCTAAGACACCGCCAGGCCCGCTCACAGAACAAAGGACTGAGCAGAGCTAGCTGGCTGCCGACCGGCCCATCCCCTGCCGGAGACAGGCAGGCGAGGGCAGCCAGAACTAGAAGGGGGCAATAGCAGCCCCAGAGAGGCATCATCTACCAAACTGCAAGCAGGCTTCCTTGCTAACCAAGACTCCTTGGGATTCTGGACAGTTGACATCCGCCAGGAGGGTTGCAGCCAGAGATCAGCTCCCCAGAAGAGACACAAGGCACACTTGAGAAGGCGTGCTAGTTGTACACCCAGAAAATAGAACGGCAGGGATGGGGGAGGTGATAAGTTGTAGTGACTGTGCTCGCCAAGCACCTGGTCACCTGAGCTGCTTGGACCGGGGAAGGGCACAAAACGCAGGCCCATTCAAGTCTGCGCCTTTGTGGAGTACCCAAGAACCTGAACCTGAACGGCTTAGATTTGGGAAGTGCAGGGCCCGCCTCAGACAGTTCCCAGCAGAGCAAGCTAGAGCCTGAGAAGTGTAGACTGGGGAAACACACACGCCATGAGCAGGGGCAAACCTAGTGTGGGTGAGACATTGGGGGCAGTCCCCACAAACGCCAGTGATATTTTTTTGCAGTGTTCCTCCCTCAACACTGCACGATTGAACAAGTGAGCCTAAAAAAGTGACCACCATCGCCCCCTTATGTCAGGGCGGAAATTAGACACTGAAGAGGCCAGCAAACAGAAGAGGCTAAAATAAACAGAGGGAACCACTTTGGAAGTGACAGGTGCAATAGATTAAAACCCTGCAGTTAGTACCAACTACCTAGGAAGGGGCCTATAGATCTTGAGAAGCGTAAGCCGGATCAAAGAACTATCTGAAATCGAACTGATCCCACACTGTCCACAACAACACCAGAGAAAGTCCTAGATATATTTTTACTATTATCATTTTTTTAATTAAAAAAAATTTTAAGTCCTCTATTACTCCTTTAATTTTCATTTTTATAACCTACTATTACTTTGCAAAAAAAAAGACCCAATTTTTAAAGCGAACTTCATATATATATATTTTATAATTTTGTGACTTTATTTTTTCCTTTAATATTGTATTTTTGAGAATCTAACCTCTACTCTAGATTTTTAATCCTTGCTTTTTGGTATTTGTTATCAATTTTGTACCTCTAAGAAACCAATCTTCTTGTACCTCTAAGAACCCAATCTTCAGTACCCATTTTTACTTGGGAGCAAGATTACTGGCTGGATTGCTCTCTCCCCCTTTGGACTCTCCACCAGGTTGCCTCTATCTCCTCCCTCCCCCTCCTCTTCTCTACCCAACTCTGTGAATCTCTTTGTGTGTTCCAGGCTGTGGAGAACACTTAGGGGACTGATTACTGGCTGGATCTGTCTCTCCTTTTGATTCCCCCCTTTATCCTCCTGGTCACCTCTGTCCTCTTCCTCCCTCTTCCCTTCTCTGTGTAACTCCATGAACATCTCTGAGTGGTCCAGACTGCGGAAAGCACATAGGGAAGTGATTACTGGCTAGCCTACTCTCTCCCCTTTTGATTCCCCCTCTTCTTCTCCTGGTCACCTCTATCTCCCTCCTCCCTCTTCTCTTCTCCATGTAACTCTGTGTACCTCTTGGGGTGTCCCTCACTGTGGAGAAACTTTTCATCATTAACCTAGATGTTTTATCACTGGTGCCGTATAGATGGAGAAATCTTGAGGCTACTGTAAGAATAAGACTGAAAACCAGAGGCAGGAGGCTTAAGTTCAAATCCTGAGAACACCAGAGAACTCCTGACTCCAGGGAACATTAATCGATAGGAGCTCATAAAACGCCTCCATACCTACACTGAAACCAAGCACCACCCAAAGGCCAACAAGTTCCAGAGCAAGACATACCACGCAAATTTTCCAACAACACAGGAACATAGCCCTAAGCTTCAATATACAGGCTGCCCAAAGTCACACCAAACCCACTGACATCTCAAAACTCATTACTGGACACTTCAGTGCACTTGAGAGAGAAGAAATCCAGCTCCACCCTCCAGAACACCGACACAAGCTTCCCTAACCAGGAAACTTTGACAAGCCACACGTCCAACCTCACCCACAGGGAGGAACCTCCACAATAAAGAGGAACCACAAACTGCCAGAATATGGAAAGGCCACCCCAAACACAGCAATATAAACAAGATGAAAAGGCAGAGAAATACCCAGCAGAAAAGCAACAGGATAAATGCCCACCAAACCAAACAAAAGAGGAAGAGATAGGGAATCTACCTGATAAAGAATTCCGACTAATGATAGTAAAAACGATCCAAAATCTTGAAAACAAAATGGAGTTACAGATAAATAGCCTGGAGACAAGGATCAAGAAGATGCAAGAAAGGTTTAATAAGGACCTAGAAGGAATAAAAAAGAGTCAATATATAATGAATAATGCAATAAATGAGATCAAAAACACTCTGGAGGGAATCAACAGTAGAATAATGGAGGCAGAAGATAGGATTAGTGAGGTAGAAGACAGAATGGTAGAAATAAATGAAATAGAGAGGAAAAAAGAAGAAAGAATTAAAAGAAATGAGGACAACCTCAGAGACCTCAGGGACAATGTTAAATGCCCCAACATTGGAATCACAGGAGTCCCGGAAGAAGACAAAAAGAAAGGCCATGAGAAAATACTTGAGGAGATAATAGTTGAAAACTTCCCTAAAATGGGGAAGGAAATAGTCACCCAAGTCCAAGAAACCCAGAGAGTCCCAAACAGGATAAACTCAAGATGGAACACCCCAAGACACATATTAATCAAATTAACAAAGACCAAACACAAAGAACAAATATTAAAAGCAGCAAGGGAAAAACAACAAATAACACACAAGGGGATTCCCATAAGGATAACAGCTGATCTTTCAACAGAAACTCTTCAGGCCATAAGGGAATGACAAGACATACTTAAAGTGATGAAAGAAAATAACCTACAGCCCAGATTACTGTACCCAGCAAGAATCTCATCCAAATATGAAGGAGAAATCAAAAGCTTTACAGACAAGCAAAAGCTGAGGGAATTCAGCACCACCAAACCAGCTCTCCAACAAATACTAAAGGATCTTCTCTAGACAGGAAACACAAAAGGTGTATAAACGTGAACCCAAAACAATAAAGTAAATGGCAACGGGATCATACTTATCAGTAATTACCTTAAACGTAAATGGGTTGAATGCCCCAACCAAAAGACAAAGACTGGCTGAATGGATACAAAAACAAGACCCCTATATATGTTGTCTACAAGAGACCCACCCTGAAACAAGGGACATATACAGACTGAAAGTGAAGGGCTGGAAAAAGATATTCCATGCAAATAGAGACCAAAAGAAGGCAGGAGTAGCAATACTCATATCAGATAAAATAGACTTTAAAACAAAGGCTGTGAAAAGAGACAAAGAAGGTCACTACATAATGATCAAAGGATCCATCCAAGAAGAAGATATAACAATTATAACTATATATGCACCCAACATAGGAGTACCGCAATATGTAAGACAAATGCTAACAAGTATGAAAGGGGAAATTAATAATAACACAATAATAGTGGGAGACTTTAATACTCCACTCATACCTATGGATAGATCAACTAAACAGAAAATTAACAAGGAAACACAAACTTTAAATGATACAATGGACCACTTAGACCTAATTGATATCTATAGGACATTTCACCCCAAAACAATGAATTTTATGTTTTTCTCAAGTGCACACAGAACCTTCTCCAGGATAGATCACATCCTGGGCCATAAATCTAGCCTTGGTAAATTCGAAAAAATTGAAATCATTCCAAGCATCTTTTCTGACCACAATGCAGTAAGATTAGATCTCAATTACAGGAGAAAAACTATTAAAGATTCCAACATATGGAGGCTGAACAACACGCTGCTGAATAACCAACAAATCACAGAAGAAATCAAAAAAGAAATCAAAATATACATAGAAATGAATTAAAATGAAAACACAACAACCCAAAACCTATGGGACACTGTAAAAGCAGTGCTAAGGGGAAAGTTCATAGCAATTCAGGCATACCTCAAGAAACAAGAAAAAAGTCAAATAAATAACCTAACTCTACACCTAAAGCAACTAGAAAAGGAAGAAATGAAGAACCCCAGGGTTAGTAGAAGGAAAGAAATCTTAAAAATAAGGGCAGAAATACATGCAAAAGAAACAAAAGAGACCATAGCAAAAATCAACAAAGCCAAAAGTTGGTTCTTTGAGAAGTTAAATAAAATTGACAAACCATTAGCCAGACTCATCAAGAAACAAAGGGAGAAATATCAAATTAACAAAATTAGAAATGAAAATGGAAAGATCACAACAGACAACACAGAAATACAAAGGATCATAAGAGACTACTATCAGCAACTATATGCCAATGAAATGGACAACTTGGAAGAAATGGACAAATTCTGTGAAAAGTACAACTTTCCAAAACTGAACCAGGAAGAAATGGAAAATCTTAACAAACCCATCACGAGCACAGAAATTGAAACTGTAATCAGAAATCTTCCAGCAAACAAAAGCCCAGGACCAGATGGCTTCCCAGCTGAATTCTACCAAAAATTTAGAGAAGAGCTAACACCTATCCTACTCAAACTCTTTCAGAAAATTGCTGCTGCTGCTAAGTTGCTTCAGTTGTGTCCAACTCTGTGCGACCCCAGAGACAGCAGCCCACCAGGCTCCCCCGTCCCTGGGATTCTCCAGGCAAGAACACTGGAGTGGGTTGCCATTTGCAGAGGAGGGTAAACTTCCAAATTCATTCTATAAGGCCACCATCACCCTAATACCAAAACCAGACAAAGATGCCACACACAAAAAGAAAACTATAGGCCAATATCACTGATGAACATAGATGCAAAAATCCTTAACAAAATTCTAGCAAACAGAATCCAACAACATATTAAAAGATCATACATCATGACCAAGTGGGCTTTATCCCAGGAATGCAAAGATTCATCAATATCTACAAATCAATCAACATAATACACTACATTAACAAATAGAAAAATGAAAACCATATGATTATCTCAATAGATGCAGAGAAAGCCTTTGACAAAATTCAACATCCTTATATGATAAAAACCCTCCAGAAAGCAGGAATAGAAGGAACACATCTCAACATAATTAAAGCTATATATGACAAACTGACAGCAAATATTATCCTCAATGGTGAAAAATTGAAAGCATTTCCCCTAAAGTCAAGAACAAGACAAGGGTACCCACTCTCACCACTACTATTCAACATAGTTTTGGAAGTTTTGGCCACAGCAGTCAGAGTAGAAAAAGAAATAAAAGGAATCCAAATTGGAAAAGAAGAAGTAAAACTCTCACTGTTTGCAGATGACATGATCCTATACATAGAAAACCCTAAAGACTCCATCAGAAAATTACTAGAGCTAATTAATGAATATAGCAAAGTTGCAGGATATAAAATCAACACACAGAAATCCCTTGCATTCCTATACACTAACAATGAGAAAAGAGAAAGAGAAGTTAAGGGAACAATTCCATTCACCGTTGCAATGAAAAGAATAAAATACTTAGGAATATATCTACCTAAAGAAACAAAAGACCTATATATAGAAAACTATAAAGCACTGGTGAAAGAAATCGAAGAGGACACAAATAGATGGAGAAAAATACCATGTTCATGGATCAGAAGAATCAATATAGTGATATATCAATATAGCAATCAATATAGCAATCTATAGATTCAATGCAATTCCTATCAAGCTACCAATGGTATTTTTCACAGAACTAGAACAAATAATTTCACAATTTGTATGGAAATACAAAAAACCTCTAATAGCCAAAGCAATCTTGAGAAAGAAGAATGGAACTGGAGGAATCAACCTGCCTGACTTCAGGCTGTACTACAAAGCCAAAGTCATCAGGACAGTATGGTACTGGCACAAAGACAGAAATGTAGGTCAATGGAACAAAACAGAAAGCCCAGAGATAAATCCATGCACCTATGGACAACTTATCTTTGACAAAGGAGGCAAGGATATACAGTGGAGAAAAGACAATCTTTTTAACAAGTGGTGCTGGGAAAACTGGTCAACCACTTGTAAAAAAAAAAATGAAATTAGAACACTTTCTAACAGTATACACAAAAATAAACTCAAAATGGATTAAAGATCTAACGTAAGGCCAGAAAGTATAAAACTCCTAGAGGAAAACATAGGCAAAACACTCTCCTACATAAATCACAGCAGGATCCTCTATGACCCACATCCCAGAATATTGGAAATAAAAGCAAAAATAAACAAATGGGACCTAATTAAAATTAAAAGCTTTTGCACAACAAAGGAAACTATAAACCAGGTGAAAAGACAGCCTTCAGAATGGGAGAAAATAATAGCAAACCAAGCAACTGATGAAAAATTAATCTCAAAAATATACAAGCAACTCCTACAGCTCAATTTCAGAAAAATAAACGACCCAATCAAAAAATGGGCCAAAGAACTAAACAGACATTTTTCCAAAGAAGACATACAGATGGCTAACAAACACATGAAAAGATGCTCAACATCACTCATTATCAGAGAAATGCAAATCAAAACCACAATGAGGTACCATTTCACGCCAGTCAGAATGGCTGCTATCCAAAAGTTTACAAGCAATAAATGCTGGAGAGGGTGTGGAGAAAAGGGAACCTTCTTACACTGTTGGTAGGAATGCAAACTAGTACAGCCACTATGGAGAACAGTGTGGAGATTCTTTAAAAAACTGGAAATAGGACTGCCATATGACCCAGCAATCCCACTGCTGGGTATACACACTGAGGAAACCAGAATTGAAAGAGACACATGTACGCCAATGTTCATTGCAGCACTGTTTATAATAGCCAGGACATGGAAGCAACCTAGATGTCCATCAGCAGACGAATGGATAAGAAAGCTGTGGTACATATACACAATGGAGTATTACTCAGCCATTAAAAAGAATACATTTGAATCAGTTCTAATGAGGTGGATGAAACTGGAGCCTATTATACAGAGTGAAGTAAGCCAGAAAGAAAAACGCGAATACAGTATAATAATGCATATATATGGAATTTAGAAAGATGGTAATGATAACCCTGTATGCGAGACAGCAAAAGAGACACAGATGTATAGAATAGTCTTTCAGACTCTGTGGGAGAGGGTTTGGGAGAATGGCATTGAAACACGTATATTATCATATGTGAAAAGGATTGCCAGTCCAGGTTTGATGCATGATACAGGGTGCTTGGGGCTGGTGCACCCAGAAGGATGGCATGGGGAGGGAGGTGGGAGAGGGGTTCAGGATGGGGAACACATGTATACCTGTGGCAGATTCATGTCAATGTATGGCAAAACCAATACAATATTGTAAAGTAATTAGCCTCCAAAAAAATAAATAAAGTGAAAAAAAACTTTTAAAAATTAATAAACCCATCAATAAAGTTATGCTTAGTTCACAATTTTAAAAAAAAGATGATGAGAGCAGATTTCTTGGAGGAAATTAAGCACATAAGAAGAGAGTGAAGCAACATATTTAAAGTATGGAAAGGAAAACAATGTCAAGCTGAAATTCGATACCAGTGAAAATATCTTTCAAATCAAAGTCTGAAAGAATTCACCACCAGTAGATTTGCAGTCCAACGTTCCCAAGAAATGTTAAAGGAAATCTTTCAAAAGGAAGAAAAATGATAACAAATGGAAATCTAGATATACACAAAGGAATTGAGAGTGATGAAAAATTATACTTACATAGACCAATATGTAAGACTGTTTTCACATTACTTAAATCTCCTTAAAAAATAATCAACTATTTAAATGAAAAATAATGTATTCCCTGGTTTATGAAATATATAAATGAAATCTATGAAAATAGTTGTGAAAGGGCTAAGAAAAAAATGAAAGTGAAGTTGCTCAGTCGTGTCCAGCCCTTTGCAACCCCATGGACTGTAGCTTACCAGGCTCCTCTGTTCATGGGATTTTCCAGGATGAAATTGTGACGTTCTTATGCTATATGTATAAAAGTGTAATACTACTTGAAGGTAGACTGAGATAAGATAAAAATGTATAATATAAACCCTACAGCAACTATTACATTTTTTAAAAAGATACAGAGTTACAGGTGACAGGTGACAACAAAGGAGATAAATATAGAGTCTTAAAAATAATCCAATAGAAAAAAAGAGGAAAAAGGGAACAAAGAAGAGTTGGGACAAATAGCAAATAAATAGCAAGATGATAGATTTAAATCTGACTGTAACAATAATGACATTAAATGTAAGTGATCTAATTAAGAGAAAGACATTGATAGAATAGACAAAAATACAAGACTGAACAATACGTTGCATATAAGAAATTCAAAGACGTTAAGATTAAAAGTAAAAGAAGGGAAAATAATCTGCTAAAATCAGTCAAAAACAAAGTTGGAGTCTCTATATTAATATCAAAGTATATTATACAGCAAAGAATATTACCATAATGAAGATCATTTCATTATGATGAAGGGTCAATTAGTCAAGAGGACATAACCATCCCAAGTGTCTATATACCTAAAAATAGTTTCAAAATATAAGACATCAAACTGGTGAAACTGCAAAAAGAAATAAGCAAATTCTCAATTATACTCAGATATTTAAATACCTTGTAAATAACTGATACACCAAGTAGGCAGAAAATCTGTAAAGAATGTAGAAGACCAACTACATCATCAACCAAGTTGATTTGGCATTTACTAGAACATTCTAGTTCTAGAAGTTGAGGGCAAGGGGAGAAGAGGGTGACAGAGGATGAGCTGGTTGGATGGTATCACTGACTCAAAGGACATGAGTTTGAGCAAAACTCATGGAGATAGCGATGGACAGAGAAGCCTGGCATGCTGCAGTTCATGGAGTCGCAAAGAGCTGGACACAACTGAGCAACAGAATGACAATTACAGAACATTCTGACTGCCAAAGCACAGATTATCATTCTTTTCAAGTGCACATGGGTCATAAAACGAGTTTTAATAAATTTATAAAAATTCAAGTCATACAAAGTCTATTCTACAACCACCACGGAAGCTATAACAACAGAAAGATATCTGGAAAATGTCCAAATACTTAGAAACTAAATAACATTTTCCTAAAACAAACAAACCGTGGGTCAAAGAAATAAAAAAGGATATTTGAAAATAGTTTAAACTGAAAGAATATAAAATGCAACATACAAGAATTTGAGAATGCCACTAAAGCAGTCATTATGGAGAAAATTATAGCATTAAATGTCTATATTAGAAAAGTAAAGACGTCTCAAGATCATGGTCTTAATTTTTATCTTCAGTGACTAGAAAAGGAAGAGCAAATTAAGCTCAAAATAAGCATAAGAAAATAATAAAACAACTAATAAAACTAAATTCTCAAATCAATTAAATAAAAATAGAAAAACAGAAAAAATGAAGGAAACCAAAATCTGGTTCTCTGAGACCATTAATGTTGATAAATCTCTAACCTGATTAATGAGGAAAAAAGTCAAAAAGACACAAATCACCAATATTAGAAATGAGAGCGATACAATCACTATGGATTCTACAAATAGTAAAAGATTAATGTGGGAATGTTATAAACACTTATGCCAATAAATTTGACCACTTAGATGAGTGGGAAAATTCCTGTTAATGAAGTGAGTGAGTGAAAGTCACTCAGTCGTGTCTGACTCTTTGCGACCCTATGGACTATACAGTTCTCCAGGCCAGAATACTGGAGTGGGTAGGCTTTCCCTTCTCCAGGGGAATCTCCCCAATCCAGTGATCGAACCCAGGTCTCCCACATTGCAGGTGGATTCTTTACCAGCTGAGCCACAAGGGAAGTCCAAGAATACTGGAGTGGGTAGCCTAGCCCTTCTCCAGGGGATCTCCCTGACCCAGGAATTGAACCAGGGTCTCCTTGCAGGTGGATTGTTTACCAACTGAGCTATCAGGGAAGCCCAAAAATTCCTGTAAAGACACACAATACCATAGTTCACTTGAGAAAAAATAGATACCTGAATAGCCCTATATTTATTAAACTGAATTTGTATTTTAAAAATCTTACAAAGAACAAAACAAACAAACAAATAAAAATCCCCAGGCCTAGATGGCTTCAACAGTAAATTCTGCCAGATATTTAAGGAAGATATAATACCAATTGCATACAACCTCTTTTGGAAAATTTAAAACGAGAATATTTCCTAACTCACTCTATGAAACCCTGATATCAAAAGAATACAAATACAAGAAATGAAAATTTCAGATCAATATGTCTCAGGAACATAGATGCAAAAACTTAAAGCAAAATTTTAGCAAGTTAAATTCAATAATAAATAAAAAGGAAAATACATCATGACCAAGTAGATTTTATCTCAGAAATGCAAGACTGATTTAACATTCATAAAAAAGTCAATGTCATGTTGATGTTTTGTAGAAACCAACACAATATTGTAAAGTAATTATCCTTCAATTAAAAATACATAAATTAAAAAAGAAAGTCAACATGAGAATTAAAAAAAGCAGTCAATCTAATTCATAATATAATGAATGAAAAAAGGAAAACTGCATGATCATCTTGATTAGCATGCAAAAAAAACTTGACAAGTCTAATATTCATTTCTTTTTTATAGTTGAATTATTTTCTTATTTAATCAAAAGATGATTGACTTACAATATTAGCTTCAGACTTACAGTGATTTAATATTTTTATACCTTATATTATATTTAAAGTTATTATAAAATATTGGCTATATTCCCTGAGTTGTACAATACATTTTTCTAGCTTATCTATTTTATTTAAAAATTTTTATATTTATTTTTAATTGCAGAATAATTGGTTTACAATGTTGTATTGGTTTCTGCCTTAATCAACATGAATCAGCCATAGGTATACATATGTCCTGTCCCTCTTGAACCTCCCTGCCCACCTTCTAGCCCATCCCACCCCTCTAGGTTGTCCCAGGACACCAGGTTGAGCTCCTTGCATCATACAGCAAATTCCCACTGGCTATCTGTTTTACATATGGTGGTGCATGTGTTTCAATACTACTCTCTCAGCTTGTCACACCCTCTCCATCCTCCACTGTGTCCACAAGTCTGTTGTCTATGTATGCAATGCTATTTTTGCCCTACAAACAGGTTCACCAGTACCATTTTTTTCTAGGCTCCATATATGTGCATTAATACACGATATTTGTTTTTCTCTTTCTGACTTACTTCACTCCGCATAAGAGGCTCTAGGTTAATTCACCTCACTAGAAATTTATTCTTCTAGTGAATGACTCCAATTTGTTCTTCTTTATGACTGAGTAATATTCCATTGTATATATGTACCATAACAGTTTATTCTAAAAGCCATTTCTGATTTAAAAATCTTAACAAAATAGGAATAGAACTGTATATTGTTCTATTCAAAGTATTCAAAAATACTTCCTCAACCTGATAAAGGGCATCTATGAAAAATCTACAACTAAATTAGTGAAAAATTGAAGTCTCTTCCCCTAAGAACTGAAACAAGATATGGAGGTTCACACTCGGCACTTCTATTTAACATTGTTCTGGAGTTTCTAGCTAGTGCAATCAATCAAGAAAAAGAAATAAAAGGCAACCAAATCATAAAAAGGAAAAAGTAAAACTGCCTTAAGTCAGAATAATATACCTCTATTATCATCTATACAGAAAATCTGATGAACTATGAAGAAAATCCCCTAGAATTAGTGAGTTGAACAAAGCTGTAGGATATAAGAGAACTATACAAAAATTATATTTCTATGCATTAACAAGTTGAAATTAAAATACAATACTATATGCAGTAGCATCTCAAAATATGATATAAAGAATAAAGCTGCAGTATTCATTTAAAGATGAATATAATGACTTTTACAATAAAGACTGCAAAACATAGCTGAGGGAAATTAAAGAAGACATAAATATTTACCATGTTCATGGGTTGAAACACTCAGTATTGTTAAGATGTCAATTCTTAACAAGTTGATAGATTAAAAGACTTCCCGATCCAAGTCCTTGCATGTTTTTTGAATAAGAAATAAAAAACTGTTTCTAAAACTCACATAAAAATGCAAAGGACATAGAATAACCAAAAAACTTTGTAAAAGAACAAAGTTACAGGACAAACACCACTTTTTATCAAGATTTATTATAAAGCTACAGTAACAAAGGGAGTTTGGTATTGCTGTCAAGACAGACAAATAGATGAATGGAACAGAAAGGAGAGTCCAGAAATGGATGCTCACAAATAAACAAATGATTGTTGACAAAGCTGTAAAGGCAATTTATTGGAGAAAGAATAGTCTATTCAACAAACGATGCTTGCCGGGGTCCAGCCCCGGCTGATCCAGGGTCTTCGAAGGAGAGACGGCTAGGCGACCTATTCAAATGTTAATTAGATATAATAAAGAGGAATAGAATGAGGATAGCTCAGTAGGAAAATTCAGTGGAGAAAAGAAGCTGAGTGGCTTGGTTTACGCGGAAAATCAATATAACCCGTGACACCAGGTTAGCTCTGACCACGGAGGCCGCAGGCGCCCTCTCGAATAGCGGAAGGTGTCCCACCTTAGACACCTTCTCGAGTGGGTCTTAGAAGCCCAGGCAAATAAATGGTCGCAGAGGACATCCACGCTCCAGATGGACACTCAGCTAGAAGTTAAAGGGAAGAATGACATGGGGAGACCAAGCGTTGGTGAGCAAGGCCCATAGCTTTATTTTCAACAGGGGCTTTTATACCCTAAGTTACACATAGAGGACAATAGGGGATGCAAAATCAGCAGTCTTTGATGCTTATCAAAAACCAGGGTTTCTTTCCTGCAGATTTATCGTATACAAATGGT
Source organism: Bubalus kerabau (assembly GCF_029407905.1). Lineage (NCBI taxonomy): Eukaryota > Metazoa > Chordata > Mammalia > Artiodactyla > Bovidae > Bubalus > Bubalus kerabau. Next base: position 8,189,484 of record NC_073642.1, on the reverse strand, counting down.
TTAGGTGATTTACATCATCTTCTGGCCAGAGGCCTATTAACATTTTATGACTCTTGACAAGGACTTATCAACAAAGACTTATTTTCTCTAAGAGTAATTATTTTAAGGTTTGGCGCCATCCTCCGAAGATAAGATTACGTTCCTATAGGGTGGATGTGTAATGGGTTTACAAAGGAAAGAATTTACTACCTTAAGGGTCTAAAGTTACTAACACCAGGCCACTACTTATTTTTTCTACATACCAACTATATTAATTAATGCACATTCAAGGATACAATTCAGGGGATGTGAAAACTTGGCAACAAACATTGGCTCATCAATGAAATCTTTTACTAGTTTTATTCTGACAGTTTCTAATTCTCTGAGAGGCTCTAAGCTATTTGAATATCTTAAGCTTCCCGTGCCTCTGGAGGCTGGGAGACTGTAAACAATCGTATGCATAGCTGTAGGTGTCTGGGTAAACTTGTCAGGCGAGTTAGAGAGCCATCTGAGGGGTTTGGATTTAAACACTTCTAATTGCCCAGGAACTTTATTAATTGGAGCTGTAAGTTAACTCTTTGACAGAGAGAGTGAGATGGTGGTGGGGGACAGCCCCCAGTAAAGTCAGAGGTGAGAGCACAAAGCAATAAAGTAGGCAGACTCTGGTTTTTTGGGGGGTAGATGCTCGAGAATATCCGGGGGCACTCCCGAGGCTCGATCCCGCCTTTGCGTATGCCGAGCCCCCTTCCTCATGACCTTTGTCACGAGTGGAATGTCTCTCGCCGGCTCCCGGCAGATGCTATAACAACTATTCAACAAATGATGCTATAACAGCAACATTCTACATGAATGTTCACATGTAGAAGCAAAACAAAAAACAAAACAAAACAAAAATCTTTGATCCATACCTCACAGCATGTACAAGAATTAACTCAACATGAAATATAGACCTCTACAAGAAAATGTCTGTGACCTTGGACTAGGCAAAGATTTTACCTAGATATGACACACAAAAATTCATAAAAAGAAAAATGACAAATTGGATTTAAAAATTAAAGATGTCTGCTTTTTGTAAGAAACCATGAAAGATGATGGAAAGACAAGTTATAGGCTGGGAGAAAATATTTACAAAATATGTATCTAATATAGGACTTGTATCATGAATATATAAAGAATTCTCAAAATTCAATAATAAGAAAACAAACAGCTTACTATAAAACAGGCAAAATATTGTAACATATTTCAAAAGGAACATACATCAATGACAAATATGCACATGAAAAGCTGCTCAACATCATTAGTCATTTTTGTTGTTGTTTAGTCACTCAGTTGTGTCCAACTCTTTGTAACCCCAGGCACCAAGCTCCTCTGTCCAGGTGATTTCCCAGCAAGTATACTGAAGTGGTTTGCCATTTCCTTCTCCAGGGGATCTTCCTGACCCAGGGTTTGAACTTGCATCTTCTGCATTTGCAGGAGAATTCTTTACCACTGAGCCACCAGGGAAGCCCAACTAGAGAGCTACTTAGATATAAAAACTAAAGAAGGGGGACAATCAAAACCAACTCTTGATATTTTCATCCTGAGACTCTATAATAGGGCTTGGCACATTTTGACAATGGGAAATCCTGCCTAGTCTGTTTTTGTAATTAAAGCTTTATTGGGACACAGCCCTGCTCATTTACTTACATGCTGTCTAAGGCTGCTTTCACAATACAACAGCAGAGGTGAACATCCTGTAACAGAAACCTTACGGCCCTCACGGCCTAAAATATTTACTATCGGTCCATTCACAGAACAAGTTTTGTTGTTCAGTTGCTCAGTAGTTTCCAACTCTTTGCAACCCCAAGGACTGTTGCACACCAGGCTGTCCTGTCCTTCACTATCTCCTGGAGCTTGCTCAAACTCATGTCCATCGAGTTGGTGATGCCATCCAACTATCTTGTCCCCTGTCATCCCCTTCTCATGCCTCCTATCTTTCCCAGCGTCAGGGTCTTTTTCAGTGTGCTGGCTCTTCACATCAGGTGGCCAGAGTACTGGAGCTTCAGCTTCAGTGTCAGTCCTTCCAGTGAATATTCAGGGTTTATTTCTTTTAGGACTGACCAGTTTGACCTTGCAGTCCAAGGGACTCTCAAGAGTCTTCTCCAACACCACAGAAAAAGCTTACCAACATTTAAAAATGGTAATGTCATGAATAGAAGTTGCGAGATAGAGGGCAATCACCCTTCCAATAAGACAATCAATTTGGTCTCAGCCAGACTGATTTTGAGGTTAAGGAAGGTTAAGGTTAAGGTTAAGGAAGAAAGTTTATGTATAATATCCAATTTAGTAGTTAGAAGCAAGTCACTTGTCATTCTAAAAAGAATGACACCTTTTTAAAGTTAAGTTTTTTCTTTCATTAAAAAATTTTAACTTATTCTATTGTTGTTAAGTTGCCCAGTCACATCTGACTCTTTGCGACCCCATGAACTGTGGCACTCCAGGCTTCCCTGTCCTTTACTATCTCCCAGAGTTTGCTCAAACTCATGTCCATTGAGTCAATGATGTCATCAAACCATCTCATCCTCTGTAGCCCCCTTTTCCTCAATGCTCACTTTCAAATAAGATTTGAGATGGGCTAGAGGCAAGGTTAAAACAGTTAGTCTGGATATAGACTATATTTATATCTTATAGTTTATACCAACGTAAAGTTTGACCACTCCTTAATCCATAATAGAGTTTTACATTTTCACCAAAAAGAAGTAGGAGCTTTTTTTTTTTTTATAAAGCAAAATAGAATGAAGATATCAAACACAGAGGGAAAGAACTAGCCTAAGGTCAGACTATGAGAAAGATACAGATGAACCATAATCTTGGACAACCTCTTATCCCTGGGTAGCCCTTCAAAATGTGAAAAGCCAATCTTTCAGGTTCAACATCTAAGCTTTGCCTATACCACACAGTACCGAGGCTCAGATTCTAAGATGCTGGCTGACTTTTTCTTATAATAAGCTCTTGCTCTATTGGCAAGACAAGATAAACAATTCCATAGGTGGTGTGGTCTAGAGAAAGAGCTGTAACTTGAGATGGGGAATCTGAGACTCCAGAACCTGTGCTGACCCAACTACTTATGGAATGTGAGAAATACTAATAACATATTTATGTAACACTTTATACTTTCACATATTTTATCTCACGTGGCCCTTACCACAGCCATGTGAGGTAAAGGGGCAGGTATGATTACCCCTGTTTTATAAATGAGGTAGATGAAGCTGAGTGATGCTCAATTACTTGCCCTATGTTGCAAGGCCAGAATCAGAACCCTGGTCTTCTAATAATTTTTGTTTCCCATCTTATCATCCATCCTTTCATTGATCACAATCTGTAGTAGCAGCAGTCAAATGCTTTTGTTTTGTAAACCTAAGAATGTAATTTAAAAGTAATCACATTTTTATAATCAGGAAATACAACATCTTGAGCAAATTTTACCACACTTTCTTGTATTTAGGGGAGAAAGTGAAAGTGAAAGTGAAGTCGCTCAGTCGTGTCCAACTCTGCGACCCCATGGACTGTAGCCTACCAGGCTCCTCAGTCCATGGAATTTTCCAGGCAAGAGTACTGGAATGGGTTGCCATTTCCTTCTCCAGGATATCTTCCCAACCCAGGGATTGAACCTGGGTGTCCTGCATTGCAGGCAGACGATTTACCATCTGAGCCACCAGGGAAGTTTAAGGGAGGCAGAGATTAAATTTTAAAAGCTATACACACAATATGCCCTGTGGTATTTGCTAGTCTGAGCCTCTGAACCCAGTGTTAAACTTTGAAATTGACTTTCCTCTTTTTATTTCTTTTGTTCTCAACTTTTATTTTTTCTCATGTTCTCTCTTACTATTAAATCCTTAAAATAGAAGATACAATCTGAATCTAACCCCGTTTACCTTTTCTTTTTTCTTCCTTTTTCCTTTCTGGCCAGTTAAAAAATTGAGCCATATTTTAAAATTAAAAGTTTCAAATAAAAATCTAGATTTCTGGATTTCTGGCTTCCTTTGAAAACTCCTAACACTCGTGAACACTGGGCCTGTGTCACCACAGGAAAGCATTAGGTGGGGTAGTGGGGGAAAGGGCAACTGCTCCTGGAGGTAGGATGCAGTCTCCAGTTTGCCAGTTGCCACTACTCTATACTCTACTACTACTCTATAGAGTGCCAGTTGCACTCTATAGTGGTAGCAGAAAAAAAATCTACTTCTGCTTTATTGACTATGCCAAAGCCTTTGACCGTGTGGATCACAACAAACTGTGGAAAATTCTTAAAGAGACGGGAATACCAGACCAGCTTACCTGCCTCCTGAGAAATCTGTATGCACATCAAGAAGCAATAGTTAGAACCAGTCTGTTGTTCTGGTTCCAAATCGGGAAAGGCTGCACATTGTCACCCTGCTTATTTAAATTATATGCAGAGTACATCATGTGAAATGCCAGGCTGGATGAAGCACAAGCTGGAATCAAGATTGCCAGGAGAAATATCGATAACCTCAGATATGCAGATCACACCACCCTTATGGCAGAAAGTGAAGAAGAACTAAAGAGCATCTTGATGAAGGTGAAAGAGGAGGGTGAAAAATTTGGCTTAAAACTCAACATTCAGAAAACTAAGATCATGGCATCCGGTCCAATCACTTCACAGCAAATAGATGGGGAAACAAAGACAGACTACTTTGGGGGGGGGGGGGCTTCAAAATCACTGCAGATGGTGACTGCAGCCACGAAATTAAAAGACACTTGCTCCTTGGAAGAAAAGCTATGATCAACCTAGACAGCATATTAAAAAGCAGAGACATTACTTTTCCAACAAAGGTCCATCTAATCAGAGCTATGGTTTTTCCACTAGTCATGTATGGATGTGAGAGTTGTACCATAAAGAAGGCTGAGTGCTGAAGAACTGATGCTTTTGACTTGTGGGGTTGGAGAAGACTCTTGAGAGTCCCTTGGACCGCAAGGAGATCCAACCAGTCTATCCTAAAGGAAATCATCCCTGAATATTCATTGGAAGGGCTGATGCTGAAGCTGAAACCCTAATACTTTGGCCACCTGATGCAAAGAACTGACTCACTGGAAAAGACCCTGATGCTGGGAAAGATTGAAGGTGGGAGGAGAAGGGGACAACAGAGGATGTGGTGGATGGATGGCATCACTGACTTGATGGACATGAGTTTGAGCAAACTCCAGGAGTTGGTGATGGACAGGGAAGCCTGGTGTGCTGCAGTCCATGGGGTCAAAAAGAGTCGGACATGCTGAACGACTGAACTGAACTGAAACTCTCTATTGGCTCCTAGACACAGAAACAACAAAGTAGCTGACATTTGTCATGCCCCCTGTTCTGTTGTTTCTCTCATGGTAGAAAAATAAGTATTTATATCTATACCTCTCTTTCAAAGTGCAAGGCTGACATAAAAGGATGTGATTTTCAAAACATCTGATTATGATGCTAGTATTTTATAACAACAAGACAGAAATGACACTGCCATTAAACTATGACTTACCATCAGCTGTAACATGCACTCCAGTTTCAAAGATGTTTAATTGCCAAAAGAAATGTGCATCTCTGAATCAATGAAATGAGGAATGTTACTTGCCTGCCTTCTGAAAGCATTTCAATCAGTGACCTTTTGGCAGTGGTCCCATATGGGACCTAAGGCATAAGGGGCCTTTCCCTCCCTGGCTCCTGCCTGCACACTCCACTGAGACAGATGCTATCTATAACAGTCCCACTCAGCAGTGGGTGGGGGACTCTGGTGGGACCCCTCTCCCAACCAAGTGAGCAACTGTCAGCCAGCAACCAGTTAATGCCCTATTCTACCATTGCTCAGGGCCACTGAAAGCCCCTTCCCCATCCCTATTGTTATATACAACCCTGTATAATTCAGGATTATATTCAGAAAATAATTCATGAACAACCCTGAATCCTGACTGAGATAAGATGGTTTTTGGACACTCAAGTCTACCATCTCCTTTGTCTGCTACCCTTCTGATTAAAGTCATCATTCCATGCTCCAACAACTCCTCTCTCAATTTATTAGCCTGTCATGCGTCAAACAGAACGAGCTTAGGCTTGGTAACAATCTTCCTTTCAATATGTGTGGTACCATACAGTAATACCTTTAGCACAAAGACAGATTTTTTCAGTTCACTTACTTTGAGCTACACGTTTATCATCAGCCACTTTTCTTTTCTTTCTAATAGTCATAGCTGGGATTTAAATTTTCATTAGAAATCAGCCTAAGCCCCCTCAGTGACTTCCCAAGTCTCTCAATCCACTGGCCCACAACTATCAGACAGACATACCCAATCAATTGATGCTATTCTTTCTGCCAGACCTGTCCAGTAGAATGCTGAAGCACGTGATCAACACCAGATCAAAGTGAGAGGAAGTAGAGGTCTGAAGTAGGGACTCAGTCTTCCATTTCCAAAAGGTGTTCAAAAATTTAATAACTGGTATAGCAGGAGGACCAATCAATCTGTATAGATGACAACGATGTTGGAGTTAGCTAGGTTCTGAATGTCCCCAGCTGTTACAGATGTTAGTTAACCTTTAGGTGCTGACAGGTGGGGAGATGTAGGGAGGCTAGAGAAGAGGCAGGAGCTCTCTCAGGGTACTGGCTCTTAGGAAATAATAACCATTATGACTGCATGAGAGAGTACTAGTTGAAAACCAATCTTGCCCATATGTAAGCTGCAGCATCAAAAAGCTGTGAAACAGAAAAACATCCCATAAAGATACAGAATACCAAAACTGAATAAAATGGAAACAGAAAATCTGAATAGAATTATAACAAACAAATAAGTTAGTAAGTGAAAATATTTACACAAAGTTAAACCTATGTCCAGATAGCTTGAGTTGTAAATTCTACAAAAACTTTCAAGAAAATAATAATGTGTATTTTTTGCAAGCCTCAGAAAAAAAGGGAAGGGAACACTTTCCAGCTTATTCTATGAGGCCACTAATATAGAATCAGGAAGCCACTTCCTGATACCAAGGCCAGACAAAGACAACACACAAAAACAGCAAACCAATAATGCTTAATAAATATGAACACAAAAAATCCTCAACAAAATATATGCAAGCCAAATCTAGGGACATAGAAAAAGATAATAAGCTATGACTGAGGGAGATTCATCCTGGGAATGTAAGGTTTGCTTAACATCTGAAATCGTTAATGTAATATACCATATTTAAAAAATAGAGGGGGGGGAACTGCATGATCATCTTGATAGATAAAGAAAAATTATTTGGCAAAATCCAACATCCATTTATGACAAAAACTTCTTCAACCTGATAAAAGATTTGATTTTAAAAACTTTAGGTCAAGCATCACACTTAGTGGTGAACATTTGCATGCTTTCATCCCAAGGCTGGAAACAAGGCAAGGATGTTTGCTCTCACCACTTGTATTCAAGATGGTAATGGATGTTCTAAACAGTGCGATGAGGCAAGAAAAAGATACAAAAGGTATGCATATTAGAAAGGAAGAAATTAAACCTTATTATTAGATGACATGATCCTATATGCAGAAAATCCTAAGGGATTCATACAGAAAAACAAACAAACAAACAAAAAAACTACTAGAAACTACTGAACAAATTCAGCAAGGTTGCAGGATATAAAAGAAACAAGAATTGTATTTCTATCTATTTAAAAATGAAATTAAGAAAACATTTTCATTCACAAGAAAAACATCAAAAAAATAAAATATTCAGGGATAAACAAAACAAAAAAGTTTGATTTAACTTTTTTGATTTAACAAAACTTTTTTTTTTTGATTTAACAAAAAAGTACGAGACTTTTACACTGAAAAACACTACTTAAAGTAGTCAAAGAATATTAAATAAATGAAGAGATGTTGCATGTTTATGACTAGAAGCCTTAATAACACTAAAATAGCAATACTTCCCAAATATTGAACTATACAGTTAACGTAACCTTTTATCAAAATTCCAACTGCCTCTTGCTGCCCCCTAGCATCTGACCTTAAATTCATATGGAAATATAAGAGACCAAGAAGCTAAAATGATCTTGAGAAGAACAAACTTGGAGGAATTATATTTCCAATTTAAAAAAAATTACTACAAAGCTAAAATAATCAAAAGAGTGTGGTGCTGACACAGAACTGACATAAAGTTCAATGGGATAGAGTGGAGATCCGCCCCCCTCCACCCCAACTCGGGCATGCCCAGCCCCTTGGCTGCATCTCCAGGCTGGGGAGCCTGATGTGGGGCCGAGAACCTTCACAACAGTGCAAGGACTTCTTTGATATCATTGTTCTCCAGGTTGTGGATCTCCCACCCAGAGGGTATAGGATTTTATTTTGTAGTGATTGTGCCCCTCCTACTGTTTTGTTGTGGCTTTTCCTTTGTCCTTGGATGTAGGGTATCTTTCAAACTCATAGCCCCCTCAGAGTAGGCCCCCATGGAGAAGAGGCCATGCTGCCAACTCACATGAGGGGCTGGTATTTGGGGTGATGAAGGTCCCACTGCCAGGCCCAGCATCCCTGATCTGTATGCCCTGTGTGTGTACCCAGTGTGTGTCTCAGGCCAGGTTGCCAGCCTCCTCCCACAGGAACAGGCCTGTGGCAGAAGCTGTACCTGGGAGGCACCTGGTTCCAGAGACCTAGTTTTGTTCTGTGACTCTCGATAAAAGGCCATACTATCAGAAAAAAAAAAAAAAAAAAAATCAGTGGGATAGAATTGAGAATCTGGTTAATAAACAGTTACATTTACTGTCAGTTGTTTTTTGAAAAGTATGCCAAGATAAATAATTCAGAAAAGACTAGTCCTCTAATCACTGGTGTTGAAACAACTTGGATAGGCACATGCCAAAGAACTGAGCTGGAGCCTTATATCATACCATATACAAAACTTAACTCCAACTGGATCAAAGACATAAAAGGAAGATCTAAAACTATAAAAAGTTCATAGAACATGAAACTAGGTATAAGCTTGGGTTAGGCAAAGATTCTTAGAAAAACAAAGACACAAGCAAAAAAAGGAAAAAAAAATAGATAAATAGGACTCCAACAAAATTAAAAACTTATTGCTCTAAAAGACAACCCATGAAATGGGACAAACTATTTGCAAATATGTCATTTCACTTTCATGCGTTGGAGAAGGAAATGGCACCCCACTCCAGTGTTCTTGCTTGGAGAATCCCAAGGACGGGGGAGCCTGGTGGGCTGCCGTCTATGGGGTATCACAGAGTCGGACACAACTGAAGCGACTTAGCAGCAGCAGCATATGTCTAACAAAGGATTTTATTCAAAATACATTTACAATTCAATAATAAGACAACAAATAACCAAATTTATAAACAGGCAAAAAATCTGAATAGATATTTTACCAAAAAAGATGCATGAATGACCAATTAGCACATGAGAATATACCATTATATCTTCTTTCAGAGGACCAAAATTGCAACTGGCTGTTGAACAACCATCAACAGGAAGACACTGGAACCCAGCAAAAAAAGATACCCCACATCCAAGGACAAAGGAGAAGCCACAATGAAACAGTAGGAGGGGCACAATCACTATAAAATAAAATCCTATACCCTCTGGGTGGGAGACCCACAACCTGGAGAACAGTGATATCGAAGATGTCCTTGCACTGTTGTGAAGGTTCTTGGCCCCATATCAGGCTTTCCAGCCTGGAGATGCAGCCAAGGGTCTGGGAATGCCCAGGGAATCTGACTTTGAAGGCCAGTGGGATTTGATTACAGGACTCCCCACAGGACTGGGGGAAACAGAGATGCCACTCTTGACAGACATAAACAAAACTTTGTACACACCATGACTGAGGGGAAAGGAACAGCGACCCCACAGAAGACTGAGCCAGACCTACCTGTGAATGTTTGAGGGTCTTCTGAAGAGGTGTGGGTTGGCAGAGACCCACCACAGGGACAGGGGAACTGGTAGCAGTGTTCCTGGGAGATATGTCTCAGCGTAAATTCTCTTGGAGCTTGCCAATAGCCCTACCATAGAGCCTGTGGACTCCAGGACTGGGTCATTTCAGGCCAGATAACAAACTGGCACAGCTCTACCCATCAGCAGACACTTGGATTAAAGTTTTACTGAGCAAGATGAGAGCACGACCAGAGCAAGACCCATTTTTCCCCACAGCCAGTCCTTCCCATTAGGAAGCTTGCACAAGCCTCTTATCCTCATGCACCAGAGAGAAGACAGAAGAAATAAGAACTACAATCCCAGCAGCCTCCAGAACTAATACAACAATCACAGAAAGCTAACTAAAATGAAAAGAAATAGGGTTATGTCACAGATGAAGGAATAAGATAAATCCCCAGAAAAACAACTAAATGAAGTGGAGATAGGCAACCTCCCAGAAAAAGAATTCTGAATAATGATAGTGAACATGATTCAGGATCTGGGAAAAAGAATGGAGAAGATGCAAATGTTTACTAAAGGCTTAGGAGAACTAAAGAAGAAACAAACAGAGATGAACAATGCAATAGAAGTAATCAATAGCAAAATAACTGAGGCAGAAAGACAGATAAGTGACCTGAAAGACAGAATGGTGAAAAACAACACTACAAAACAGAATATGGAAAAAAAGAATGAAAAGAAATGAAGACAGTATAAGAGATCTCTGTGACAACATTAAACACACTGATATTCGCATTATAACAGTCCCAGGAGAAGAGAAAGACAAAGGATCCAAGAAAATATTTGAAGAGATAATAGCTGAAAACTTCCCCAACATGCGAAACAATATAGTCAACCAAGTTCAGGAAGCACAGACCATCCCAGGCAGGATAACAGGAGGAACACACCAAAACACAGTAATCAAACTGACAAAAATTAAAGACAAAGATAAATTATTAAAAGTAACAAGGGAAAAAAGACAAATAACATACAAGGGAAATCCCAAAAGGTTATCAGCCAATTTCTCAACAGAAACTCTATAAGCTAGAAGGGAATGGCATGACCTATTCCAAGTGATGAAACAGAAGAACCTATAACCAAGAATATTTTACTCAGTTAGACTCTCATTCAGATTTGATGAAGAAATCAAGTTTTCCAGACAAGCAAAATTTAAGAGAATTCAGCACCACTAAGCCAGTTTAAAAACAAATGCTAAAAAAATAAAATAAAATAAAATAAAATAAAATAAAAACAAATGCTAAAGGAACTTCTCTACACAGGAAACACAAAACAAGGAAAAGATTTACAAAAATAAACCTAAAACAATTAGCACAAAGGATCATACGTATCAATAAGTACCTTAAATGTAAATGGATTAAATTCACCAACCAAAAGATATAGACTGGCTGAGTGGATACAAAAGCAAGATGGGCTGAGTGGTCTACAAAAGACCCACCTCAGACCTATGGGCACTTAGAGACTGAAAGTAAGGGGATGGGAGAAGGTATTTCATGCAAATCGAGATCATAAGAAAGCTGGACTAGTGATACTCATATCAGACAAGATAGACTTTAAAACAAAGACTTTTATAAGAGACAAAGAAGGACATTACATAATGATAAAGAGTTCAATCCAAAAAGAAGATATAACAATTATAAATATATATAGACCCAACATAGAAGCACCTCAATATGTAAGGCAAATAATAACAAATATAAAGGGAGAAATTGTCAGTAATACAATAATAGTGGGGAACTTTTAATACCCCACTTTCACAAATGTACATATAATCTAGACAGAAAATCAACAAAGAAACAAAGTCTTTAACATTTTAGATGGGTTGGACTTAATTGATATTTATAGAACATTCCACCCAAAAGCAGCAGACTACACATTCTTCTCAAGTGCACATGGAACATTCTCCAGGACTGACCACATGCTGGGCCACAAGGTGAGCCTTGGTAAATTTAATAAAATTGAAATCGTATCAAGCATCCCTAAGAAACACAAGTATGTGACAACTAAACAATATGCTACTGAACAACCAGTGGATCACTGAAGAAATCAAGGAAGAAAATCTAGAGACAAATGAGAACAAAAGCACATTCGTCCTAAACTTATGGGATGCAGCAAAAGTAGTTCTAAGTGGGAAGTTTATAGCAATACAATCTTATCTCAAGAAACAAGAAAGAACTCAAATAAACAACCTAACCTAACCAGACCCAGGGATCAAAACCAGGTCTCCCGCATTGCAAACAGATTCTTTCCCAACTGAGCCACCAGGGAAGCCCAAGAATACTGGAGTGTGTAGCCTATCCTTTCTCCAGGGGATATTTCCAATCCAGGAATCAAACCAGGGTCTCCTGCATTGTAGGTGGATTCTTTACCAGTTAAGCTACCAGAGAAGCCCTCAACATAATAAAGGCCATATATGACAAATCTACAGCTAGCATCATACTCAACGGTGAAAAGCTGAAAGTATTCCCTCTAAGATCAGGATCAAGACAAGGATGTCCATTCTCACCACTTTTATTCAACATAGTTTTAGAAGTCCTTGTTATAGCAATCAGAGAAGAAAAAGAAGGGGAATCCAAATCAGAAAAGAAATTAAACTGTCACTGTTTATAGATGACATGATCCTATACATAGAAGATCCTAAAGATGCTACCAGAAAGCTACTAGAACTCATCAGTGAATTTGGTAAAGTTGCATCTTACAAAATTAATACACAGAAATCTGTAGTATTTCTATACACTAAAAATGAAAGAACAGGAAGAGAAATTCTAGAAGCAATTCCATTTATCATCACATCAAAAAGAATAAAATACCTAGAAATAAAACTAACTAAGGAGACAAAAGACCCATACTCTGAAAACTGGAAGATGCTGATAAATTGAAGAAGACATAAACATGTGGTAAGATATGCCATGTTCATGAATTGGATGAATCGATATTGTCAAAATGACTATACTACCCAAGGCAATCTACCAATTCAATGCAATCCCTATCAAATTACCAATGGCATTTTTCACAGAACTAGAAAAAAAAATCTCAGAATTTGTATGGAGACACAAAAGACCCAAGATAAACAAAGCAATCTTGAAAAAGAAAACAGAGCTAGAGCAAACAGGCTTCCTGACTTCAGACTATACTACAAAGCTACAGTCATCAAAACAGTATGGTACTGGCACAAAAATATACATATAGATCAATGGAACAGAATAGAAAACCCAGACATAAGCCCACGCACCTATGGTCAATTGATCTATGACAAAGGAGGCAAGACTGTACAATGCTGGAGAGACGATTTCTTTAACAAATGGTGCTGGGAAAACTGCACAGCAACATGTAAAAAAAGTGAAATTAGATCATTCCTCAACTTCACACAAAAAATAAGCTAAATGTGAGACCAGATACTATAAAACTATAGAGGAAAACATACGCAAAACACTCTCTGATATAAATCACAGCAATATTTTTTTCAATCCATCTCCCAGAATAATGGAAATAAACGGAAAATAAGCAAATGGGACTTACTTAAACTCAAAAGCTTTTGCACAGCAAAGGAAACAATAAACAAAACAAAAAGACAACCAACAGATGGGAGAAAATATTTGAAAATAATGTGACTGATAAAGGATGTCTCCAAAGTTACAAATTGTTTACGATTCTTAATAGTATCAAAACAAACTACTCAAAAAATGGGCAGAAGATCTGAATAGACATTTCTCCAAAGAGGACAGAGAGATGGTCAACAGGCACATAAAAAGATATTTAACATTGCTAGTTATTAGAAAAATGCAAATAAAAACTACAGTGAGGTATTACCTTACATGGCTCAGAATGCTATCATTAAATAATCCACACACACACACAAAATGCTGGAGAGGGTGTGGAGAGAAGGGAACCCTCCTTTTGGTGGGAATGTAAATTGGTACAACCAATATGGGGAACAGCATGGAGGTTCCTTAAAAAACTAAAAATAGAGCTACCATATGACCTTGCAATCCCACTGCTGGGCATATATCCAGAGAAAAACATGGCCCAAAAAGACGTATGCACCCCAGTGTTCATTGGAGCACTGTTTACAATAACCAAGACATGGAAGCAACCAAAATGTCCATCAACAGAAGAATGGATAAAGAAAATGTGGTACATATATACAATGGAATATTATTCAGCCATTAAAAAGAAAGAAAAATGCATTTGCAGCAGCATGGATGGATGTAGAGAGTGTCATACTGAATGAAGTCAGTCAGACAGAGAAGGAGAAATATCATATGACATCTCTTATATGTGAAATCTAAAAAGAAATGACACACATGAACTTTCTTACAAAACAGAAAGAGATTCACAGACTTAGAAAACAAATTTATGTTTGTTGGGGGAAAAGGATAGTTAGGGACTTTGGAAAGGTCATGTACACACTGAAATATTTAAAATGGATAACCAACAAAGACCTATTGTATGGCACATGGGACCCTGCTCAATGTTATGTGCCAGCCTGGATGTGAGGGGGCTTGGGGGAGAATGGGCACATGTTTATAAGGCTGAATCCCTTCGCTATTCACTTTAAACTATTACTCCAATACAAAATGTTTTTGGTGTTAAAAAGAAAAAGAAATAAAAAACACACCATTATTAGTCAGTAAGAAAATGCAAATCAAAACTATAATGAGAATCACTTCACACCCATCAGAGTGATTATAAACAAAAGGACAGACATTTAGAAGTGCTGGTGAAGATGTGGAGAAGTTGGAATCTTCACACAACACTGTTGGAAAATGTAAAATTGTTAATTCACTTTAGAAAGCAGTTGAGTGATTCTTCAAAAAGTTAAACATATAGTTTCCACATGACTCAGCAATTCCACTTCTAGGTATATACCCAAGAGAACTAAAAGCACATTCACACAAAACCTTGTAAACATTTTCATAGCACTATTATTTATAATAGCTAAACACTGAAAGTAGTGTAAATGTTTATCAACTTTTGAGTGGATAAAACCAATGTGGTAGTGTCCATACAATGGAATATTATTTAGTAATAAAAATGAGTAATAATGGAACTGATTAAGATGGTGGAGTGAAACTGAAAATCACTCAGTTGTGTCTGACTCTTTGCTATCCAGTATTCTCCAGGCCAGAATCCTGGAGTGCATAGCCTTTCCCTTCTCCAGGGGATCTTCCCGGTGATTGAACCCAGGTCCCCACAATGCAGGCAGATTCTTTACCAGCTGAGCCACAAGGGAACACAAAACTCACCTCCACCCATAAATACATCAAAAATACATCTAAATGTGGATGATTCTGACTGAAAATTAACTGGAGACTGTCAAAAATACTCCTATATAAGCAAGGCTGTAAGAAAGATCCACACTGAATCAGGAAAGAAGAGAAGACATGAAATCAAGTCAGTACCTGTACCCTTGAAAGGGGATTCAGAGGAAAAGAGAGATCATGGGAGTGGCAATCCTCCCTGGGGTGTTCATGGTTTGAGCAACAATATTGGGTGTCCCAGCCTTGGGATCTGACACAGGGAAGGCAAGTCCCCACAGCTGGTTGGAGGGCCGGTGGGACTAGCAGGAGGACTCTGGGAAGCCTGAATCCCACTCATGAGGACTGTATGTCCACTTGCTCGCTCCCAAGGCAGAGCAGAGGGAGCAGACTGAGGCTTTGCAAGTGTCTGGCTGGTTTCCCACAACCAGTCTGAGCTGAGTGAACATTCCAGTCTTGCTCTGGAGCCTCGCTGTGATACACAGACTTGGCTTAGGCCTCAAGAACCATCGAGCAGGATAGGGGCAGCCACTGTTTGTGCTAACAAAGGAGGCTCATCAGAAAAGCCCCGTCTCTGTCTGTAGTGGGACCACCACAATTCACATCCTGACACGTGCTGAGAGCCCACACAGGCCCTGCCTGCTCTGTGGGGCATTCATCTTCACACTGTGATGGGGGTGGTAGAGGCAGTGGGGAGGGTCCAGCTATCACAGACAAAGGACACTTGGGCCTGAAGTGGCATGTGAGCACGGCAGAGGGCAGCCATTCCTGCTGCTTACACAGGCAGTTCATCAAAAAGCAGTCCAGATATCTGGCCCCAGCTGGATGGCCACAGCCCTTTCCCTGACACACCAAGTGACCGCACCAGCCCCTCTGGTTCCAGTGCAGCTCCCCTCTGGGGCAAGAGTGAGGAGAGCACACCCCTGAAGGGAGCTGAGGCAGCTGGGACCTGAGCCTCAAGGCTTCTGCTCTGGCAACTTAAGACCTTCTCCTGCCTTCAGTGCGCTGGTGAAAGTCACTGAGCAGAGGGGAAGCCTCAGCTCACATCTGGCTCTGACTCTAGCCACTCCATTTCTAGTCCAACCTCCTACCAAGATGAGAGCTGTCAGTTCACCCTGAGGTAAGACATGACTTCTGTTCATGTCAAATCCAGCTCTCCCAACAAAGCCACCAGGGACATGCAGACTATACAGGGATGCTCCCACATAAGGACACCCATTCAAGGCTGAAACAGGTAACTATTTCACCTAATTTCATAGAAACAGAGAAGTTAAACAAAATGAGAGGACAGGGGTATTTGTTATAATTGAAAGAGAAAGAGAAAATCCTTGAAAAAACTACAAGAGAAACAGATATAAACAGTTCGCCATATAAAGAATTTGAAGCATTGGTAATGTTAGGTAGGAAGTTAAACAAGAGCGACAAGGGGGTGGCCTGGCTGAAAGAGATGCAAGCTGATCTCTAAAACCATCCCAGACACACCCAGGAGAGCTCACAGATATGCTACAAAAATAAACATAGAGAGTTTTCCAACTCCTGCACATGCGCCCTAGGCACACAGTGAATACAAAATAAGCACAGGGACTTCTCCAAGTAATCTCAGGCAACTAGGAATCCATTAAGGGTTTATAAATATTCTATATTTGATTATAACCGATGTAAACTGAATTATAGGAAGACATAAACAACACAGACTGCTGTCATATAACTTACAACTGTTAATCTTGACCGTATGCCCAGTTGCAGTCCACTTCATTGATCGGTTATGGGTACAAGCCCTATTTTGCACAGGGCATAACCAAAAGGAAGAGTTCTGGAAGTATAAAAACAGGGAAAGCAAGAGAGAAAAAAAAGATTTCTTTGGGGCTGGCCTCTTCCGATGTCTTGGGAGTATCTGTCTAACAAAATATCTGTCTGCTTGAGCTGAACTCAGCTGTAACTTGTCTGTTGTTTTAACCCTTTAGTTTGTTGTTCCAAATTTTTGTTGCAACAAGGCAAAAACTAAGGAAGAGAAATAAACTGATCTGGTAGTAATAAGAATGTGAACTGAATAAAGAATAGATGGACAGAATGAGAATTTTAACAGGAACAAAAAAAGTATTAAAAAAATCCATCAGAACTAAAGAGTATAATAACTGAAATGAAAGACACGCTAGAAGGAATTAATAGACTACAAGCTACAGAAGAAATGCAAGTGATCTGGAAGACAGAATAAAGTCAACCACCCCATTAAAATAGCAAAAATAACAACAAATTCATAAAATGAGAACAATTTAAGGGATCTTTGGGATAATAATCATGCTACCAAGGTTCCCATTACAGGGTTCCCAGAGGGAGAAGAGAGAGGGGGGGGGGGGTTGAAGATGTATTACATGAAATTATAGCTGAAAACTTTCCAAACCTGAAAGAAACAGATATCCAAATATAGGAAGTACACAGAGTGCCAAACAAGATGAACCCAAATAGACTGATACCAAGAAATGAACCACATGGACCACAGCCTTGTCAAACTCAATGAAACTATGAGCCATGCTGTATAGAGCCACCCAAAACAGACAGGTCATGGTGGAGAGTTTTGACAAAACGTGGTCCACCAGGGAAGGGAATAGCAAACCACTTCAGTATGCCTGCCTTGCGAACAGTATGAAAAGGCAAAAAGATAGGACACTGAAAGATGAACTCCCCAGGTCAGTAGGTGCCCAATATACTACTGGAGATCAGAGGAGAAATAACTCCAGAAAGAATGAAGAGATGGGGCCAAAGAAAAACAACATCCAGTTGTGGATGTGACTGGTGATGGAAGTAAAGTCTGATGCTGTAAACAGCAATATTGCATAGGAACCTGGAATGTTAGGGTAATGAATTAAGGCAAATTGGAAGTGGTCAAACAGGACACGGCAAGACTGAACATTGACATTCTAGGAATCAGCGAACTAAAATGGACTGGAATGGGTGAATTTAACTCAGATGACCATTACAAATACGATTGTGGGCAGGAATTCCTTAAAAGAAATGGAGTAGCCATCTTAGTCAACAAAAGATTCCAAAAAATCCGAAATGCAGTACTTGGATGGAATCACAAAAATGACAGATGATCTCTGTTCGTCTCCAAGGCAAACCATTCAATATCACAGTAATCCAAGTCTATGCCCTGACTAGTAATGCTGAAGAAGCTGAACGGTTCAATGAAGACCTACAAGACCTTCTAGAACTAACACCCCAAAAAGATATCCTTTTCACTATAGGGGACTGGAATGCAAAAGTAGGAAGTCAAGAAATACCCAGAGTAACAAGCAAATTTGGCCTTGGAGTACAGAATGAAGCAGGGCAAAGGTTAATAGAGTTTTGCCAAGAGAACGCACTGGTCATAGCAAACACGCTCTTCCAACAACACAAGAGAAGACTCTACAAATGGACATCACCAGAGGGTCAATACCAAAATCAGATTGATAATATTGTTTGCAGCCAAAGATGGAGAAGCTCTATACAGTCAGCAAAAACAAGAATGTGAGCAGACTGTGGCTGAGATCATGAACTCCTTATTGCCAGATTCAGACTGAAATTGAAGAAAGTAGGGAAAACCAATGGACCATTCAGGTATGACCTAAATCAAATCCCTTATGATTATACATCGGGAGTTAAAAACAGATTCAAGGGATTAGATCTGAGAGAGTGCCTGAAGAACTAAGGATGGAGATTCGTGACATTGTACAGGAGGTAGTGATCAAGACCATCCCCAAGAAAGGGAAAATGGTTGTCTGAGGAGGCCTTACAAAATAGCTATGAATACAAGAGAAACAAAAGGCAAAGGAGAAAAGGAGATATACCTATTTGAATGCCAAGTTCCAAAGTAAGGAGAGATAAGAAAGCCTTCCTTAGTGATAAATGCAAAGAAATAGAGGAAAACAATAGAATGGGAAAGACTAGAGATCTCTTCAAGAAAATTAGAGATACAAAGAGAACTTTTCATGCGAAGATGAGCACAATAAAGGACAGAAACAGTATGGACCTAACAAAAGCAGAAGATATTAAGAAGATGTGGCATGAATACACAGAAAAACTACACAAAAAAGATCTTCATGACCCAGATAATCACGATGATGTGATCACTCACCTAGAGCCAGACATTCTGGAATGTGAAGTCAAGTGGGCCTTAGGAAGCATCACTACGAACAAAGCTAGTGGAGGTGATGGAATTCCAGTTGAGCTCTTTCAAATCCTGAAAGATGATGCTGTGAAAGTGCTGCATTCAATTTGCCAGCAAATTTGGAAAACTCAGCAGTGGCCACAGAATTGGAAAAAGTCAGTTTTCATTCCAATCCAAAGAAAGGCAATATCAAAGAATGTTCAAACTACTGCACAATTGCCCTCATCTCACATGCTATCAAAGTAATGCTCAAAATTCTTCAAGCCAGGCTTCAGCAATATGTGAACCATGAATTTCAGATGTTCAAGCTGGATTTAGAAAAGGCAGAGGAACGAGAGATCAAATTGCCAATATCTGTAGGATCATCAAAAAAGCAGGAGAGTTCCAGAAAAACATCTACTTCTGCTTTATTGACTATGCCAAAGCCTTTGACTGTGTGGATCATAATTAACTGTGGAAAATTCTTCAAGAGATGGGAATACCAGATTACCTTACCTGCCTTCTGAGAAATCTGTATGCAGGACAAGAAGCAACAGTTAGAATCAGACATGGAACAACAGACTGGTTCCAAATTAGGAAAAGGAGTACATCAAGGGTGTATATTGTCACCATGCTTATTTAACTTCTATGCAGAGTACATCATGAGAAACGCTTGACTGGATGAAGCACAAGCTGGAATCAAGATTGCTGGGAGAAATATCAATAACCTCAAATATGCAGATGACACCACACCTATGGCAGAAAGCAAAGAGGAAGTACAGAGCCTCTTGATGAAAGTGAAAGAGGAGAGTGGAAATAGTTGGCTTAAAACTCAACATTCAGAAAACTAAGATCATGGCATCTGGTCCCATCACTTCATGGCAAATAGATGGGGAAACAGTGACAGACTTTATTTTGAGGGGCTCCAAAATCACTGCAGATGGTGACTGCAGCCATGAAATTAAAAGATGCTTGCTCCTTGGAAGAAAAGTTATGACCAACCTAGACAGGATATTGAAAAGCAGTGACATTGCTTCGCCAACAAAGGTCCATCTAGTCAAAGCTACGGTTTTTCCAGTAGTCATGTATGGATGTTGAGAGTTGGACTATAAAGAAAGCTGAGCACCAAAGAATTGATGCTTTTGAACTGTGGTGTTGGAGAAGACTCTTGAGAGTGCCTTGGACTGCAAGGAGATCCAACCTGTCTAGCCTAAAGGAAATAAGCATCAATATTCATTGAAAGGACTGATGCTGAAGCTGAAACTCCAATAATTTGGCCACTGGATGTGAAGAAGAGGGTCATTGGAAAAGTCCCTGATGCTGGGAAAGATTGAAGGTGGGAGAAGGGGACGACATAGGATGAGATGGTTGAATGGCATCACCAACTCAATGAACACGAGCTTGAGTAAGCTCCAGGAGTTGGTGATGGACAGGGAGACCTGATAGGTTGCAGTCCATGTGGTTACAAAGACTCAGACACAACTGAGTGACTGAACTGAACTGAATTGAAGAAATATTATGACAAAAATGGCAAAATTTAAAGAGAGAATATTAAGGCAGCAGGAAAAAAACAGAGTCATATACAAGGGAACCCTCCGTAAGATTATCACTTAATTTTTCTAAAGAAACTTTGCAGGCAGAAGGAAGTGGTGTGATATGCTCAAAGTGCTGATAGGGAAAAAATCTGTATCCTAGGATACTCTATTCAGTAAGATTAGCATTTAGAATTGAAGGAGAGATGAAGAACTTCTAAAAGAAGCAAAAACTAAAAGAGTTTATCAATACTAAAGCTATCCTAAAAGAAATGTAAAATGGTCTTCTCTAGGTGGAAAAAAAAATGTTACAAAAAGAAGTAAGAATCTGGAGGTGGTCCTAAGAGGGCAGAGGAATAGGACGGGGAGACCACTTTCTCCCCCACAAATTCATCAAAAGAACATTTAAAAGCTGAGTAAATTCCACAAAACAACTTCTGAATGCCGGCAGAGGACATCAGGCACCCAGAAAAGGACATCAGGCACCCATTGTCTTTGAAAGGAGGTAAGATAAAATATAAAAGACAAAAAGAGAGATAAAAGAGGTAGGGATGGAGCTCCATCCCAGGAAGAGAGTCTTAAAAAGAGGGAAGTTCCTAAACACCAGGAAACACTCTCACTGCCAAGTCTGTGGTGAGACTTGGAACCACAGAGGGCAACATAAATGGGAGGAAAAATAAATAAATAATTAAAATCCACAGATTACGTGCCCAGCAGTAACTCCCCCAGTGGAGAAGAAGTGCAGACACCTGCACCCGCCGCTAGTAAGCGGGGGCTGGGCAGGGAGGCGACGGGTGCATTGCTTAGAGTAAGGACTGGGCCTGAATGCCCTGAGGGCAATCTGAGGAAACTAACTTGGGCTAGCAAACCAGACTGTGGGATAGCTACCACGCGAAAAGTCCTAACCTAAGACACCACCAGGCCCACTCACAGAACAAAGGACTGAACAGAGCTAGCCAGCTGCAGACAATACCCCTCCGGTGACAGGCAGCCAGAGCCGGAAGCGGGCAATCGCAGCCTCAGAGAGGCATTATCTACCAAACTGCAAGCAGGCTTCTTTGCTAACTAAGACTTCTTGGGGTTCTGGACGGTTAACATCCACCTGAGAAGGTGCGCCTGTTGTACACCCAGACAACGGAGCCGCAGGGACAGGGGAGGCGTTAAGTCGCAGCAACTGCGCTCGCCAAACACCTCATCACCTGAGCTGCTCGGACCTGGGAAGTGCACAAAACGCAGGCCCAACCGAGTCCGCGCCTCTGAGGACTACCTGAGTGCCTGGACCTGAGCGGCTTAGACCTGGGAGGTGCATGCAGCCCAGGGCCGGCCTCCGACGGTTCCCAGTGGAGCAACCAGAGCCTGAGCAGTGTGGGCAGGGAGGGCACACGTGCCTTGAGCGGGGGCAGGCCCAGTGTGGCTGAGACACTGCGAGCACACGCCTATGCTATTTGTTTGCAGCGTCCCTCCCTCCCCACAGTGTGACTGAACAAGTGAGCCTAAAAAAGTGTCCACCACCGCCCCCTTTGTGTCAGGGTGGAAATCAGACACTAAAGAGACCAGCAAACAGAAGAAGCTAAAACAGAGGGAACCGCCTTGGAAGTGACAGGTGCAATAGAGTAAAACCCTGTAGTTAGTACTGACTACATAGAAAGGGGCCTATAGATCTTGAGAAATATGAGCCGGACCAAGGACTATCCAAAAATGAACTGACCCCACACTGCCTACAACAACACCAGAGAAAAGTCCTAGATATATTTTTACTATTTTTACTATCATTCTTTTTTATTTAATTAAAAAAAAATTTTATGTCCTCTATTATTCCTTTAATTTTCATTTTTGTAACCTACTATTACTTTGCAAAAAAAAGAGACCCTATTTTTTAAAGCAAACTTCATAAATATATTTTTAATAATTTTTGTGACTTTTTTTTACTTTCTTTTCTTCAATATTGTATTTTTGAAAATCCAACCTCTAGTCTAGATTTTTAATCTTTGCTTTTTGGTATTTGTTATCAATTTTGTACCTTTAAGAACCCAATCTTCAGTACCCATTTTTACTTGGGAGCGAGATCACTTGCCTGAACCCCTTTTTCTCCACCAGGTCGCCTCTATCTCCTCCCTCTCCCTTCTCTTCTCTACCCAACTCTGTGAATCTCTTTGTGTGTTCTGGACTGTGGAGAACACGTAGGGAACTGATTACTGGCTGGATCTATCTCTCTCCTTTGGATTCCCCCCCATTATCCTCCTGGCCACCTCTGTCTCCTTCCTCCCTCTTCTCGTCTCTGTGTAACTCTGTGAACATCTCTGAGCAGTCCAGACTGTGGAGCGCACATAAGGAAGTGATTACTGGCTAGATTGCTCTCTCCTCTTTTGATTCCACCTCATCTCATTTGGGTCACCTCTAACTCCCTCCTCCGTCTTCTCTTCTCCATGTAACTCTGTGAACCACTCTGGGTGTCCCTTACTGTGGAGAAACTTTTCATCTTTAACCTAGATGTTTTATCAGTGGTGCTGTGTAGAAGGAGAAATCTTGAGGCTACTGTAAAATTAAGACTGAAAACCAGAAGCAGGAGGCTTAAGTCCAAATCCTGAGCACACCAGAGAACTCCTGCCTCCAGGGAACATTAATCAATAGGAGCTCATCAAACGCCTCCATACCTACACTGAAATAAAGCACCACCCAAGGGCCAACAAGTTCTAGAGCAAGACATACCACACAAATTCTCCAGCAACAAAGGAACACAGCCCTGAGCTTCAATATACAGGCTGCCCAAAGTCACTCCAAACCCACTGACATCTCATAACTCATTACTGGACACTTCATTGCACTCCAGAGAGAAGAAATCCAGCTCCACCCACCAGATCACTTGACACAAGCTTCCCTAACCAGGAAACCTTGACAAACCATCCATACAACCCCGCCCACAGTGAGGAAACTCCACAATAAAGAGAACTCCACAAACTTCCAGAATACAGAAAGCCCACCCCAAACACAGCAATATAAACAAGATGAAGAGACAGAGGAATACCCAGCAGGTAAAGGAACAGGATAAATGCTCACCAAACCAAACAAAAGAGGAAGAGATAGGGAATCTACCTGATAAAGAATTCCAAATAATGATAGTGAAAATGATCCAAAAATCTTGAAATCAAAATGGAATCACAGATAAATAGCCTGGAGACAAGGATCAAGAAGATGCAAGAAAGGTTTAACAAGGACCTAGAAGAAATAAAAAAGAGTCAATATATAATGAATAATGCAATAAATGAGATCAAAACCACTCTGGAGGCAACAAATAGTTGAATAACGGAGGCAGAAGATAGAATTAGTGAAGTAGAACATAGAATGGTATAAATAAATGAATTAGAAAGGAAAAAAGAAAAACGAATTAAAAGAAATGAGGACAATCTCAGAGACCTCCAGGACAATGTTAAACGCCCCAACATTCGAATCATAGGAGTCCCAGAAGAAGAAGACAAAAAGAAAGACCATGAGAAAATACTTGATTAGATAATAGTTGAAAACTTCCCTAAAATGGGGAAGGAAATAATCCCCCAAGTCCAAGACACCCAGAGAGTTCCAAACAGGATAAACCCAAGACAGAACACCCCAAGACACATATTAATCAAATTAACAAAGATCAAACACAAAGAACAAATATTAAAAGCAGCAAGGGAAAAACAACAAATGACACACAAGGGGATTCCCATAAGGATAACAGCTGATCTTTCAATAGAAACTCTTCAGGCCAGAAGAGAATGGCAGAACATACTTAAAGTGATGAAAGAAAATAACCTACAGTCCAGATTACTGTACTCAGCAAGGATCTCATTCAAATATGAAGGAGAAATCAAAAGCTTTACAGACAAGCAAAAGCTGAGAGAATTCAGCACCACCAAACCAGCTCTCCAACAAATGCTAAAGGATCTTCTCTAGATAGGAAACACAAAAAGGGTGTATAAACTCAAACCCAAAACAATAAAGTAAATGGCAATGGGATCAACTTATCAATAATTACCTTAAATGTAAATGGGTTGAATGCCCCAACCAAAAGACAAAGACTGGCTGAATGGATACAAAAACAAGACCCCTATATATGTTGTCTACAGGACACCCACTTCAAAACAGGGGACACACACAGACTGAAAGTTAAGGGTAGGAAAAAGAGATTCCACACAAATAGAGACCAAAAGAAGGCAGGAGTAGCAATACTCAAATCAGATAAAATAGACTTTAAAACAAAGGCTGTACCTGACTTCAGGCTCTATTACAAAGCCACAGTTATCAAGACAGTATGGTACTGGCACAAAGACAGAAATACAGATCAATGGAACAAAATAGAAAGCCCAGAGATAAATCCATGCACATATGGACACCTTATCTTTGACAAAGGAGGCAAGAATATACAATGGATTAAAGACAATCTCTTTAACAAGTGGTGCTGGGAAATCTGGTCAACCACTTGTAAAAGAATGAAACTAGAACACTTTCTAACACCATACACAAAAATAAACTCAAAATGGATTAAAGATCTAAACGTAAGACCAGAAACAATAAAACTCCTAGAGGAGAACATAGGCAAAACACTCTCTGACATACATCACAGCAGGATCCTCTATGACCCACCTCCCAGAATATTGGAAATAAAAGCAAAAATAAACAAATGGGACCTAATTAACCTTAAAAGCTTCTGCACATCAAAGGAAACTATTAGCAAGGTGAAAAGACAGCCTTCAGAATGGGAGAAGATAATAGCAAATGAAGCAACTGACAAACAACTAATCTCGAGAATATACAAGCAACTCCTACAGCTCAACTCCAGAAAAATAAATGACCCAATCAAAAAATGGGCCAAATAACTAAATAGACATTTCTCCAAAGAAGACATACAGATGGCTAACAAACACATGAAAAGATGCTCAACATCACTCATTATCAGAGAAATGCAAATCAAAACCACTATGAGGTACCATTCCACACCAGTCAGAATGGCTGTGATCCAAAAGTCTACAAGTAATAAATGCTGGAGAGGGTGTGGAGAAAAGGGAACCCTCTTACACTGCTGGTGGGAATGCAAACTAGTACAGCCACTATGGAGAACAGTGTGGAGAGTCCTTAAAAAACTGGAAATAGAACTGCCTTATGATCCAGCAATCCCACTGCTGGGCATACACACTGAGGAAACCAGAAGGGAAAGAGACACATGTACCCCAGTGTTCATCGCAGCACTGTTTATAATAGCCAGGACATGGAAGCAACCTAGATGTCCATCGGCAGATGAATGGATAAGAAAGCTGTGGTACATATACACAGTGGAGTATTACTCAGCCATTAAAAAGAATACATTTGAATCAGTTCTAATGAGGTGGATGAAACTGGAGCCTATTATAGAGAGTGAAGTAAGCCAGAAAGAAAAACACCAATACAGTATACTAACGCATATATATGGAATTTAGAAAGATGGTAACAATAACCCTGTGTACGAGACAGCAAAAGAGACACTGATGTATAGAACAGTCTTATGGACTCTGTGGGAGAGGGAGAGGGTGGGAAGATTTGGGAGAATGGCATTGAAACATGTATAATATCATGTATGAAACGAGTTGCCAGTCCAGGTTCGATGCATGATACTGGATGCTTGAGGCTGGTGCACGACCCAGAGGGATGGTATGGGGAGGGAGGAGGGAGGAGGGTTCAGGATGGGGAACACATGTATACCTGTGGCAGATTCATTTTGATATTTGGCAAAACTAATACAATTATGTAAAGTTTAAAAATAAAATAAAATTAAAAAAAAATAAAATAATAAAACAAAGGCTGTGAAAATAGACAAAGAAAGACACTACATAATGATCAAAGGATCAATCCAAGAAGAAGATATAGCAATTATAAATATATATGCACCCAACATAGGAGCATCACAATATGTAAGACAAATGCTAACAAGTATGAAAGGGGAAATTAACAATCAATCAATGTAATACACCACATTAACAATTTGAAAAATAAAAGCCATATGATCATCTCAATAGATGCAGAGAAAGCCTTTGACAAAATTCAACATCCATTTATGATAAAAACTCTCCAGAAAGCAGGAATAGAAGGAACATACCTCAACGTAATAAAAGCTATATGACAAACCCACAGCAAACATTATTCTCAATGGTGAAAAATTGAAAGCATTTCCCCTAAAGTCAGGAACAAGACAAGGGTGCCCACTTTCACCACTACTATTCAACATAGTTTTGGAAGTTTTGGCCACAGTGATCAGAGTAGAAAAAGAAATAAAAGGAATCCAAATTGGAAAAGAAGAAGTAAAACTCTCACTGTTTGCAGATGACATGATCCTATACATAGAAAACCCTAAAGACTCCACCAGAAAATTACTAGAGCTAATCAATGAATATAGTAAAGTTGCAGGATATAAAATCAACACACAGAAATCCCTTGCATTCCTATACACTAATAATGAGAAAACAGAAAGAGAAATTAAGGAGACAATTCCATTCACCATTGCAATGAAAAGAATAAAATACTTAGGAATATATCTACCTAAAGAAACTCAAGACCTATATATAGAAAACTATAAAACACTGGTGAAAGAAATCAAAGAGGACACTAATAGATGGAGAAATATACCATGTTCATGGATAAGAAGAATCAATATAGTGAAAATGAGTATACTACCCAAAGCAATCTATAGATTCAATGCAATTCCTATCAGGCTACCAATGGTATTTTTCACAGAGCTAGAACAAATAATTTCACAATTTGTATGGAAATACAAAAAACCTCTAATAGCCAAAGCAATCTTGAGAAAGAAGAATGGAACTGGAGGAATCAACCTGCCTGACTTCAGGCTCTACTACAAAGCCACAGTTATCAAGACAGTATGGTACTGGCACAAAGACAGAAATACAGATCAATGGAACAAAACAGAAAGCACAGAGATAAATCCACGCACCTATGGACACCTTATCTTTGACAAAGGAGGCAAGAATATACAGTGGAAAAAAGACAATCTCTTTAACAAGTGGTGCTCTTGGAAAACTGGTCAACCACTTGTAAAAGAATGAAACTAGAACACTTTATAACACCATACACAAAAATAAACTCAAAATGGATTAAAGATCTAAATGTAAGACCAGAAACAATAAAACTCCTAGAGGAGAACATAGGCAAAACACTCTTCGACATACATCACAGCAGGATCATCTATGACCCACATCCCAGAATATTGGAAATAAAAGCAAAAATAAACAAATGGGGCCTAATTAAAATTAAAAGCTTCTGCTCAACAAAGGAAACTATAAGCAAGGTGAAAAGACAGCCTTGAGAATGGGAGAAAATAATAGCAAATGAAGCAACTGACAAAGAACTAATCTCAAAAATATACAAGGAACTCCTGCAGCTCAATTCCAGAAAAATAAATGACCCAATCAAAAAACGGGCCAAAGAACTAAACAGACATTTCTCTAAAGAAGACATACAGATGGCTAACACACACATGAAAAGATGCTCAACATCACTCATTATCAGAGAAAGGCACAATGAGGTACCAAAACCACAATGAGGTACCATTTCACGTCAGTCAGAATGGCTCCTATCTAAAAGTCTACAAGCAATAAGTGCTGGAGAGGGTGTGGAGAAAAGGGAACCCTCTTACACTGTTGGTGGGAATGCAAACTAGTACAGCCACTATGGAGAACAGTGTGGAGAGTCCTTAAAAAACTGGAAATAGAACTGCCTTATGACCCAGCAATCCTACTACTGGGCATACACACTGAGGAAACCAGAATTGAAAGAGACACGTGTACCCCAATGTTCATCGCAGCACTGTTTATAATAGCTAGGACATGGAAGCAACCTAGATGCCCATCAGCAGATGAATGGATAAGAAAGCTGTGGTACATATACACAATGGAGTATTACTCAGCCATTAAAAAGAATACATTTGAATCAGTTCTAATGAGGTGGATGAAACTGGAGCCTATTATACAGAGTGAAGTAAGCCATAAAGAAAAACATCAATACAGTATACTAACACATATATATGGAATTTAGAAAGATGGTAACGATAACCCTGTATGCGAGACAGCAAAAGAGACACAGATGTATAGAACAGTCTTTTGGACTCTGTGGGAGAGGGAGAGGATGGGATGATTTGGGAGAATGGCATTGAAACATGTATAATATCATATATGAGACAAGTCGCCAGTCCAGGTTCGATGCATGATACTGGATGTTTGGGGCTGGTGCACTGGGATGACCCAGAGGAATGGTACGGGGAGGGAGGTGGGAGGGGGGTTCAGGATGGGGAACACACGTACACCCGTGGCAGATTCATGTTGATGTATGGCAAAACCAATACAATATTGTAAAGTAATTAGCCTCCAATTAAAATAAATAAATTTATATTTAAAAAAAAAGAAAAAATAATCTAAAGTAAGAATCGCTCAGTTTTGTCCCCATCGTCTGTAACTCGACAGGCTTCTTTGTATATGGAATTCTCCAGGCAAGAATACTGGAATGTATATCCACTCCCTTCTCCAGGGATCTTCCCAATCTAGGGATCCAAACTGTGTCTCCTGCATTGCAAGTAGATTCTTTACCAACTGAGCCACCAGGGAAGCCCAAGAATCTATAGGAAAGGAAAATTCCCACTAGTAAAGGCAAATATACAGTAAAGGCTGAATACCAACCACTTAAAATAAGATAGTATGAAAATCAAAAGAGAAAAATTTTAGAATCAACTACAATGATAATAATCAGTAAAAGGATAAAAATGAAGATGACATCAAAAGTAAAAATTTTCAAGTGGATGGAGAGTAAAAAATGTAGATCTTGTAGAATGCATTTGAACTTAAAGTACTAGCTTTAACAAAATATAGATATAGTTATAGGTCAATATCTATAGGTAACCACAAATAAAAACCTATAGTAGATACACAAAAACTAGAGAGGGATACAAGTGTACCACTATAGAAAATCATCAAACTACAAAGGAAGTAACAACAACAACAAAAACAAAAAAAAGAAAGAAAGAAAAATAAGAAATAAACAGAGAACCTCAAACAACTGGAAAACAACAAATAAAGAATAAGTACACAACTAATAAAGGAATAAGTACATACCTATCAACGATTATTTGAAATGTCAATGGACTAAATGTTCCAATCAAAAGACATAGGGTGGCTGATGATAATAAAACAAGATCCATCTATATGCTGCTTATAAGAGACTCAGTCGAGAGCAAAAGACACACATAGACTGAAAGTGAGCAAATGGAAAAAGTTATTTCATGCAAATAGAAATCACAAGAGAGTGCAGATAGTAAAACTCATATCAGACAAAGTAGATTTAAAAACAAAGCCTATAAAGAAGACAAAGAATGGCATCATATAACAATAAAGTGAAAAGTAAAAAAGGAGGATATTATGCTTCTTAACATATATTCATACAACTCAGAAGCACCTAAATATATAAAGCAAATATTAAATGACATCAAGGGAGAAATTGACAATAATACAATAATAGGAGGGGATTTTAACACTCCACATACATCAATGAACAGATTATCCAGACAGAAAATCAATAAGGCAACAGTGGTCTTAAATGACACGACAGACAAGTTGATTTTAGAGATATGTACAGGACGTGCATGTGTGCATATTCAGTCGCTCAATCGAATACAACTCTTTGTGATCCCATGGACTGTAGGCTTTGTGGCAAGTCTGTCCATGGAATTTTCCAAGCAAGAATACTGAAGTGGGTTGTCATTTCCTAACTTCAGGGGATCTTCCTGACTCAAGGATCAAGCATATCTCCTGCATCTCCTGCACTGGCAGGCAGATTCTTTACCACTGAGCCACCTGGAAAGCCCTATCTACAGGCCATTCCAACCTCAAACAGTAGAATACACATTCTTTTCAGTTCAGTTCAGTCGCTCAGTCATGTCCAACTCTTTGTGACCCCATGAATCACAGCACACCAGGCCTCCCTGTCCATCACCAACACCTGGAGCTCACCCAAAGTCATGTACATCGAGTCGGTGATGGCATTCAACCATCTCATCCTCTGTCGTTCCCTTCTCTTCCTGCCCCCAATCCCTCCCAGCATCAGGGTCTTTTCCAATGAGTCAACTCTTCGCATGAGGTGGCCAAAGTATTGGAGTTTCAGCCTCAGCACCAGTCCTTCCAATGAACACCCAGGACTGAGCCTTTAGGATGGACTGGTTGGATCTCCTTGCAATCCAAGGGACTCTCAAGAGTCTTCTCCAGCACCACAGTTCAAAAGCATCAATTCTTCAGCGCTCAGCTTTCATCACAGTCCAACTCTCACATCCATACATGACCACTGGAAAAACCATAGCCTTGACTAGACGGACCTTTGTTGGCAAGTAATAGCTTTGTTTTTGAATATGCTATCTAGGTTGGTCATAACTTTCTTTCCAAGGAGTAAGTGTCTTTTAATTTCATGGCTGCAATCACCATCTGGAGTGATTTTGGAGCCCAAAACAATAAAGTCTGACACTGTTTCAACTGTTTCCCCATCTATTTCCCATGAAGTGATGGGACCAGATGCCATGATCTTCGTTTTCTGAATGTTGAACTTTAAGCCAACTTTTTCACTCTCCTCTTTCACTTTCATCAAGAGGCTTTTTAATTCCTCTTCACTTTCTGCCATAAGGGTGGTATCATCTGCATATCTGAGGTTATTGGTATTTCTCCCTGCAATCTTGATTCCAGCCTGTGCTTCTTCCAGCCCAGCGTTTCTCATGATGTACTCTGCATCGAAGTTAAACAAGCAGGGTGACAGTATACGGCCTTGACGTATCCTTTTCCTATTTGGAACCAGTCTGTTGTTCCATGTCCAGTTCTAACTGTTGCTTCCTGACCTGCATATAGGTTTCTCAAGAGGCAGGTCAGGTGGTCTGGTATGCCCATCTCTTTCAGAATTTTCCACAACTTATTGTGATCCACACAGTCAAAGGCTTTGGCATAGTCAATAAAGCAGAAATAGATGTTTTTCTGGAACTCTCTTGCTTATTCCATGATCCAGAGGATGTTGGCAATTTGATCTCTGGTTCCTCTGCCTTTTCTAAAACCAGCTTGAACATCTGGAAGTTCACAGTTCACGTATTGCTGAAGCCTGGCTTGGAGAATTTTGAGCATTACTTTACTAGCGTATGAGATGAATGCAATTGTGCGGTAGTTTGAGCATTCTTTGGCATTGCCTTTCTTTGGGATTGGAATGAAAACTGACCTTTTCCAGTCCTGCGGCCACTGGTTAGTTTTCCAAATTTGCTGGCATATTGAATGCAGCACTTTCACAGCATCATCTTTCAGGATTTGGAATAGCTCAACTGGAATTCTATCACCTACACTAGCTTTGTTCGTAGTGATAAGACTGATCATAAACTAGGCCACAAAACAAGTTTCTACTAATTCAAAAGGACAGAAATTATATCAAGCATTTTCCTGATCACAATGGTATGAAACTATAAATCAATTACAGGAAGAAAAATGGGAAAAGCACAAGTATATAGAGGTTAAACAATATACTACTAAAACTCCCACATCTTTTATGTCTACAGCATTGGCAGGTGGGTTCTTTACCACTAGAGCCACCTGGGAAGCCCAATCACTAGTAGTGATATTGAATTTGTAATTAAAAAAATTCCCAAGAAACCAAAGTCCAAGGCTGAGTGGTTTCACAGGGGAATTCTGTCAAACATATAAAAAGGAGCTAATACTCATTCTTCTCAAACTATCCCAAAAAATTTAGGGCAGCAGAACACTCCCAAATTCATTCCTTGAGGCTGCCATTACCTTGATACCAAAACTAGACAAGGATAATACAAAAAAGGAAAATGATAAGCCAATATTGCTGATGAAAATAGATCTAAAAAGCCTTAACAAAATATTAGCAAGCCAAATTCAACAATATATAAAAATGATCATACACCATGATCAAGTGAGATTTATTCCAGGGATATAAGTATGGTTCAATATTTAGAAATCAATCAATATTAAATAGTACATTAATGAAAGGATAAAAATCACAGGACAATCTCAATAGAGAGAGAAAAAGCATTTGACAAAATTCAACATCCTTTCACAGTAAAAACTCTCATCAAGGTTGTTATAGAGTTATCATATCTCAACATAATGAGGCCATTTATGACAAACTCACAACTAACATCATACTCATTGGGAAAAAACTGAAAGTATTTCCTCTAAAGACAAAGATGTCCACTCTCACCACCTCTATGTAACATAATATCAGAAGCTCTAGGCACACCAATCAGAGAGGGAAAATAAATAAAAGGTATCTAAATTGGAAGGGAAGAAGTAAAATTGTCACTATTTTCAGATGACATGACACTATACATAGACAACACTAACAGTGTCCACGAAAAGAACTAATTAATGAATTTAGCAAAGTTGCATGATATAAGATTAATATACAGAATCTGTTGTTTTTCTATATGCTTATAATGAATTATCACAAGGAGAAAGAAAATAATTCTACTTAAAATTGCATCAAAAAGAATAAAATACATAGGAATTAACTTAACCAAAAAGGTAAAAGACTTAAACTCTAAAAAGTATAAACCAATGATAGGAAATGAAGATACCCTGTGTTCTTGGAGTCAAGGAATTGATACTGTTAAAATGTCCATACTACCCAAAGCAATCTCCACATTTAATGTAATTTCCATCAAAATACCCATGAAATTTTTCACAGAATTAGAACAAATAATCCTGAAATATATATGGAACAAGAAAAGACCCTAAATTGCCCAAGTAATCTTGAGAAAAGAACCACCAAGCTGGAGGTAACACACTTCCTGATTTCAGACTATACTACAAAGCTGTAGTAATCAAAACAGCATGGTACTGGCAAAACAGAATAGAGAGCCCCCCAAACCCACACACTTATGGTCAATTAATTTACAACAAAGGAGGCAAGACTATACAATGGAGAAAAGACAGTCTTTTCAATAAGTGGTGTTGGGAAAACTGGACAACTTTGTGTAGAAAATGAGATTAGAACATGTCCTCACATTACACACAAAAATAAACTTACACAAAAATAAAGATCTAAATGTAACACCTGAAACCATAAAACTCCTTAATTAAAGAAAACTTAGAACACTCTTTGATGTAAATTGTAGCAATTTTTTTTGGATCTGTCTCCTCAAGTAAAAGAAATAAAAGCAAAAATAAACAAATGGAACCTAATTAAACTTGAAAGCTTTTGCACAGCAAAGACAACCACTGACAAAATGAAAGACAAGCTACAGAAAGGGAGAAAATATTTGCAAATGATATGATGAACAACAGGTAACTACTTGAAATATATAATCAGCTCAGATAAGTGAATATCAAAAAACAAACAACCCAACTGGAAATGAGCATAAGAACTGAATAGACATTTTTCCAAAGAAGACATACAGGCACATGAAAGGATGCAGAACACTGTTAATCTTCAGAAAAATGAATATCAAATACACAATGAGATATCACCTTACACCTGTCAGAATGACTATCATCAAAAAGACCACAAATAACAAATGCCGGTGGGGATGCGGAGGAAAAGGAACCTTATAGATTATTGGTGAGAATGTAAATTTGTGCAGCTACTATGAAAAGCAGTATGGAGGGTCCTCAAAAGACTAAAAATAGAAGTACCATATGATCCAACAATAATTCCATTCATATATCTGAAAAAAACAGAACAAAATATACATGCACCCAATGTTCATAGCAGCGTTATTTACAATAACCAAGATTTGGAAGCAACCATTAACAGAGGAATACATAAAAAATTATGTTGTATTTATACACACAATGGATTATTACTCAGTCATAAAAAATAATGGAATTCTGCCATTTGCAACAACATGGATGGACCTAGAGGTTTTTATGTTTAGTGAAATAAGTCAAATACAAATGCCATGTTACCACTTACATGTGGAATCTAAAAGATAAAAGAATTGCATGAATATAACAAAACAGAAACACACTTAAAAATATAGAGAACAAACCAGTGGTTACCAGTGCAGAGGGGAAAGCGGGGAGGAGTGAGATATGGGTATGGGGTTAAGAGATATAAACTACTGTATATCAAACAAGCAACAAGGATACATTGTACAGCACAGAGAAATAAAGTCATTATTTTATAATAACTTTAAATGGAGTATAATCTATAAAAATCCTGAATCACTATGTTGTATACTTGAAAACTAATATTCTAAATCAACTATACTTCAATAAAAAACAAAAGGAATGAAGGACCAACACATATGACAACATGGTTAAGTCTCAAAAACCTTATGCTGAGTGAAAGAAGCGAGATGCAAAATATCATGTATTGCATGATTCCATCTGTATTAAATGTCCAGAAAAGGCAAGTCTTTAGAGACAAAAAATTTATTATTGATTGCCTGGGCTGGGGGTAAGAATGAGGAGTGCTTGCAAATGGGCATGAGGTATCTTTTTACAGTGATGGACATTTTTCTAAAATTGGAATGTGGTGCTAGCTATACAACTCTGTAAATTTTCTTTAAAAAAAATAGTTGAGTTATATCCTTAGAGTGAGTTTTATAGTATGTAAATTATACCTTACTGTTAAAAAATAGATATGAAACCACCATGCCGTTTTATATGCAATTCTGACTTTTATAAATAAACCTTCTAACTACAAGACTTTTATAAGACAGGGAAGGCAGCCCTGATCCACAAAAACAGTATGACAGAGGTTCCCAAAAGTTTGAAAACCAATCTTAATATTCTGGCTCCACACATAGATGAGTCACATGGCATTAGTGCCTGACACCTAATAGGCCTCAGTAAATGTTTACTGGACAGAAAATTAAACCATCTTTACAGGGTGACTTTCCCCCAAACATACCATCCACTTGATAGATGAAACGCAGCTGATTAGGGCATTTTTTTCCTTAAGAAAACTTACATGAAACATCAACATCTCCAGGGAAAAAGTTGTCTTAGGTAGTCAGAATCATTTACTAGGCTATGATGAGGTAAGATACTAACTCCTGTGTGCTACAGACCCTCTTGATTTAGTAGTGGGTGTAGACCTAGGTTGACCAAGGTTTAACTGTGCATCAACAAGAGTCATGGCAGAGTAACGGAGGTGGAAAAACTGTGCATGGGCTTTCCACCATCATCGCCTAAACATGACCCAACTCACTTGCACTGACATTTCATTTGCTCCCTAACTGCAAAGACGGCTACATACCCAGGGGAGTAAATGGAATACTTGGTGAACATTGCAGTCTGCCATAGCTGCCGTCAAGGGACCTTGTCTCAGGATTCTTTTCCACAGCTAGAGACAACCTCCTTCTCCATCTAACTGATTAAGAACCGCTAATCAAGAAGTTAGGATAGATGACCTTCAGATTCTTTGAAGCAAATTTTGAAGGACACAAATATTCTGCTTGGTATCCCTGAAGCACTTTGCTTTTTGGAGAGGAGGTGGTCCTTGATTCACCTTTTTTTCCCCCCCCCACCACTGGAAGGATATCATCTGGTACATGGTAGCAGCTCATGGAGAAGGAAATGGCAACCCACTCCAGTGTTCTTGCCTGGAGAATCCCAGGGAAGGGGGAGCTTGGTGGGCTGCCGTCTATGAGGTCGCACAGAGTTGGACACGACTGAAGCGACTTAGCAGCAGCAGCAGCAGCAGCTCATGGAGTATATGGAATTGAATTTTGTCTCAGAGAAACAGGTCAGGTGAAAGCCTACAGTCTGAGTATGAATATCTCCCATCTTCCCATGGTATTCTTCAGTCACAACTTTTTTTTTGGTTGACATTCCCTCAAATCAGTTAAATAGAACCAAGAAATACAGGTAAATTCTGAGGGAAAAGGAGCAAAAAATGATGCAATGTAAACAATCACTTTTACTGCTTTATAGCACCACAGCTATCGCCTCATCTATACATAATATTTTGTTATATATTATTATACATAATAATAAATAGTGCTAAACAAAAATAAGATCAATGCTTTAGAATAAAAGAAAGAGATGAATCAAGATTTATGTTATTCCCATGTGATGGTATTTGGAGAAAATGTCTCATGAGGCTGCTACCAGTCTACATTCCATTATTTATAGTATTAATATTTTAGCCCCTTAGCTTCTGGTCTCTGTTCTTGAAATGTCAGTCTTATCTTTTTCAA
Organism: Bubalus kerabau; assembly: GCF_029407905.1. Classification (NCBI taxonomy): domain Eukaryota; kingdom Metazoa; phylum Chordata; class Mammalia; order Artiodactyla; family Bovidae; genus Bubalus; species Bubalus kerabau. The sequence continues at coordinate 8,152,459 of NC_073642.1, read as the reverse complement.
ATATTACCTTTAAAATCCAGGACCAAACTCCTTAATTCTCGCAATTTTGACTTTCTGTGTAACATTCTCATGCTTTTTTCTTTTTTGAAGATTAAAACAAGATCCCCAAATGAAACTTCTGTTGCTCAGAGTTAATTATTCTTTATGCTGCACATATTCAGTAACAACTCACCCACTACCTAGGATGCTATTTCTTTTTTGACTGAAATTTTGCCCATTGCTCAAGTCCCAAATGGGTCTTAACCCCACTGTGAAACTCTCCCTGAATATTTCTGCTCTACTGGCCTAAGCACCTGAAGAACCTATGGTCTACAACAGTCATCTACGCACCAGGAACTATCCAGAAGTCTTCATTAAACTTTTTGAGTCTCCTTCTCCCAGGTAGACAGAGTATGAGCTTCTTTAGAGACTGTATTACATTATTTTATATCCCCATATATGGATTAATAGAGGACACTCAAGAAATATTTATTGCATACCTACTCTTGAGCTAGGCCTTGTAGAGGAATAAATGTGCCAGTAGGTGTATTTATTAGCTGAATTAATGTTTGAAGAATCATTAAGTTTTTATATTTTGGAATTTTACATTGGGCTGGATTTTTTTTAAATGCTGCTATTCCAAATTAAGCTTTAATATACATCATCCTCATTTATCAGTATTTCCTGAATTTATATTTTAGTTTTAGTGAAAATATCATTCTTGAAAATATAAATGCTGGACTTCATTTTTGAGAATTTATCCTTACATTCATCATCTTCTGATTCTATTTCATATACCAATATTATGTTTTCCCTTGTCATTAGCAGATATGTCCCTGGATCTCCAAATCTACATTTATACACAAAACTTGGGTCCAAAGATTATATCTTTTAACAGCTGGATTGCCTATTATGCTAGGTATGATAATATACAAAGAAAAATATCTATTTCCCCTAATAATTACAATAACATTATTAAGTGTTCCTCTAAATCCATATTAAAGCAATAACAAACTACAGATTCTTGGAGTATAAAATAATCTTTAGTTAATTTTATTACCTTGTTCCCTTTACCATTCAAAAATCCATTGCTAATCTGCGAATAATGTTCTTTCTAAAAGAAAAACACCCTCTGAAAAACTCTCCTCCTGCCATTCTTGCATTATGCCAGCAGTTTATTTGCTTTTCCTTTGACATCTACGCCTTTAAAACTAGCAAAAGAAAAAAAAATCAGAAAAGTTTAACTCGCACATCTCTCACTGTGTCGTAAAATCCTTTGTCAATTACCCTGTGTGCTTGAGAGTTGTCCGTTTCTTTTTCGATCGAATTACAGTTGTCTCGGCACCCTCATTTACCAGTTTGATCCACGCTGTACTGGTTTTATCAGTTTGGTGATTCTTTTTACAGATTGAGCACCATGATAAAAGTCTAAAAGTTGGGCAATTCCGGCTAAATTGGAGCAGTCTTTTCCCGTAAAGCGACCCGGTACCACACTAAACTCCAGGGAGAATGAATGATAGATTATGCACCAATAGGGAGTGGAGAAGAGTATTTTGTCTAAGTTTGCAACCCAATCCTTGGGAGCCAGAGGTGGGAATTTTAAAACGGGGTTGGTCTTTTCTTTGGAATTTTCTTAAAGGGGTATCACTGCCCGTTGACGTTGATGTTAAAGTTTACCAAAGACTGCCAAATTACTGGTTTGGATTAGAGGATTGCCTCCGCCCCCTTGTTTTGAGTGAGGCAAAATGTGAAACTGACACTTGACAAATTCAGACAACTTTTAAGAGCGTCTATAGGATAATATGGGCTGCCGAAGTGGCTCAGTGGTAAAGAATCTGCCTGCGATTCTGAAGACGCAGGTTCTTCGATCCTGAAGACGCAGGATCACTAGGTGGGGAAATGGCAACCCACTCCAGTATGCTTGCCTGGAAAATTCCATGGACAGAGGAACCTGGCAGGCTATAGTGGGTGGGGTGGCGGAGTCCGACACCACTGAGCAGGGCACACACAGGATAATACATTAATACAAAGAATCACATGGCTACTTTTGTGTCAGTTTCAGATGGTAGACGTTATTTTGCCATAGGTCTTCTTTTTACTTAATATGTCTGCTCTGTAGTTATCTCTAACAGTAATTAAGTAAACCAATATAAATCTATAAAGTCAAGATTGCTTGACAATGAACCAGTAGTTTAATCAACATCAAGCTTTTCAAAGAATAACAGTGGTTTCTTAAGAGGAAGTTTTTTTTTAAACTTCATTTCAGAAGAAACGTTGTCATACTAACAAGCAAGGAATTTAAAAAGTATTTTGTACTGTTCCCTAACAATGCTTGGATCTTTCTTTTTTTTTTTTTTCCTTTTTACCAACATGAAAGATTCTTCCTTTTATGACTCTTTCTGCTGACACGGGAATATTCTTAAATATTTATTGATAGACTACTCAGTCATGCTAGGAACTGCCAGAGTATTTTATTCACTAAATTGTTAGTGTCCTTTTAACGATCGTTTCTCGCAGCACACTTCAAGTATTTCAAGAGCAGAGACTAGGTTACTGCCTCAAGTTTGGAACGAACTTGCCAGCGCGCAGTGACTTCTTTTTATACTGTGCTTTAATAAGCTTACTGCTGCTGCTGCTGCTACTGCTAAGTCGCTTCAGTCGTGTCCGACTCTGTGCGACCCCATAGACGGCAGCCCGTAGACCGCCGACCCTGGGATTCTCCAGGCAAGAACACTGGAGTGGGTTGCCATTTCCTTCTCCAATTCATGAAAGTGAAAAGTGAAAGTGAAGTCGCTCAGCCGTGTCCGACTCTTCGCGACCCCATGGACTGCAGCCTAACAGGCTCCCCCGTCCATGGGATTTTCCAGGCAAGAGTACTGGAGTGGGGTGCCATCGCCTTCTCCGAATAAGCTTACTACTTGATCACTAACCTTGGCCGTATTACAGAAAACCACCGGGTCTCAGTTGTGACCGTCAAACGAGTATAATAATAGTATCTGTGTCATAGGATTGCCATGAGAGTTAAGTGAGATAACCTGTCCACAGATCTTAGAACCTTGCCTGGTACACACTGGGTGTTATTCTTGTAATTTCTTAACGTATGTATTGAGTACGAGGACAAGTGCGTCAGTGAACGTATGAACAAAAGAACTAATAAATTACTGACGGTCCCTGAGGCCGGAGCCAGCTAAACCACCCTCTCAAAACTCTGAGCACAAACCTCCACCTCAACCGTAACCCCCGAAGCCAGAGCCGGAAGCAAGGACCGAGCCGGAGGCGGGGCCAGTAGCAGAGAAGCCGCAGTTTTGACCAATAGGCACGTCGCTTGGAAAACGAGCATCTCGCCTGACCTATCGTAAGACGGCGACCACAGGGGCGTGTTATCGCGATCTTCCTCTCCCGGGCTCACTCCTCCCCCAAACCTCTGAAGAGAGGGTCCCGCCCCGCCCCGCCCCACTTTCGCCCGCGCCCCGCCCCGTCGCCGCCGGCGCTCCGCCCCGCCTGCCCAGCCCGGGCTAGCCGTCCGGCGCCCCTCAGCTCCGGAGCGCTGGCTCCACCGGCAGAGGTGAGTGGTGCTTCGCTGCTTCGGGTGCCTCACGTAGCAGTGCCCTGTGGCCCGGCCCCTGGCCAGGCAGGCCGAGCCTGCCAGAGGCGTCGGGCCGCAGCAGTGGACCTTGGCCCGAGCGGGCCCACCCGGGCCTCGGGTCGCCACTGCCGCCGGGCCCTCCTAGCCCTAGGTGGTCGCAGAATCCCTTCACCGGATCTGTGAAATCCTTTCTACTAATCTCGCTGCTTCCAAACTCTAATGGCGAGAGTGCTTGGTTAACTGGGAAAAATGGCATGTGTTCTGCCTGACTTCGGCCAGCCTTCTCAGTACTGAGAAAATAACAAACGCTTTTAATGTACGATTTTAATCCTCTAATATCCAATATTAGGAAGTTGGAGTGGGTATTCCACCGAGTTAAGTATGGAAGTCAATCGAAGGTACTCCTTTCCCTTTAAAATACACCTGCTTAAAAATGTGTGGAATTTTCTTAAGGTGGAAAGGTTTGTTTGCTTTAAACAGTAATAGAGTGGATTGGTGTTTACCTGTCAGAAAACTCCTATGCAGGTGCAGTTGTATACAGCTAATATTAAGTGCATCATTTGCTTTTAATTGTAGATAAGAGGTACCGAAGGGAGTATGTGTGAGAAAATTATCCTGTACTGCCAATGAATGCATTTGGAAACCCATTACCATTATTTATTATTGACAGCTTTCAGATTTCATTTGTGTAGATTTCATCTGCCAAACTGCATTTTAACAGAATGTAGTGACGTTTTTACGGAGAAGGCAATAGCACCCCACTCCAGTACTCTTGCCTGGAAAATCCCATGGACGGAGGAGCCAGGAAGGCTGCAGTCCGTGGGGTCGCTAGGAGTCGGACACGACTGAGCGACTTCACTTTCACTTTTCACTGTCATGCATTGGAGAAGGAAATGGCAACCCACTCCAGTGTTCTTGCCTGGAGAATCCCAGGGACGGGGGAGCCTGGTGGGCTGCCGTCTATGGGGTCGCACAGAGTCGGACACGACTGAAGCGACTTAGCAGCAGCAGCAGCAGCGACGTTTTTAAAGCGGTCAATCCTACCCATCTCTGTAGGATTTAGAAGGAAAGCCATCAGGTTATGCTGTATTCTCTCACTGGATCTAACCATCAAGGAGTGTGGGCTGTGCTTTGTGGTCTTAAATTTGTGTAAGCTTTGCCTGCCGTTTAAATAGTAATAGGAAGAAACACGGGCCCTACTGAAGTTCATGAAAGGCTGCACTGTAGAACAGTGCACAGGCTTTGAAGTCGTCCATTTGGGTTGGAATTCTGAGGAGTTGCTCTCTGAGAAAACTCAGTTTCCTCATCTATAAAACAGGCTAAATAACATATATCGCAATGCAGAGTTTTAAGGATTGAGAGATCAAAGCACATAGAAGGCTCAGCCTATAGTATCTACAAGCCGACCTTAGATCAGAGATGAAAAAAACTCTACCGTGCAGTGTTACTCACATGGCCTACTTTCAGCAGTTCATCAGCTGTTTGAGGGCCTGCTTTGTGCTAGAGGCAGGTATACAAATGTGAAGAAAACAGCGGGATCTCTGCCCTCAGGAGCTCATGGTACAGTCTCTTGGCTAGATGTATAATAGATAGATACATCAATAAATATATAGATTATAAATTGTGGAGAGTCCTACAAAGAAAGAGGAAGAGAGAATCATTTATTTGGGATGGAGAAGTGATTTTACATTGAAACCTGAAGGGTGTTGAGACAGTGTTTTCAAGGCTAAAAGGAGAGCAGCAAGTGATGTGAAGAGTGTGGCACTGAGAAACACTAGAAAAGCCCAGGACTTTGGTGAGAAACAGGAAGGGTGCTGCCAGGCTGAAGGAGTGGGTGGGACCAGGTTGTGAAGAGCCCTCAATACCTGGTAAGTTTGATTTTTCTAAATAAACTTTTGAAGGTTTTGTTTTTTTTTTTTTTTTTAAGAGCTCATGTGAGTAGGGAGTGAATTTACCTGAGAAAGAGAGGGAGACATAATTGAATTTACTTTTTTAAAAGCTCCCTGCTAAGTGATTAATGTATTATAGATTGACTAAACACAGGGAGACCAGTAAAATATATGGCCAGGCAGGAGATGACTGGTTTTCCATTTTGGCAGATGGAGAAATGTGGATTGATTTGAGGTGTATGTTGGAGATGGAAACCATAGGCCTTGTGATGGATTGGAGGTGGTGGGTGACTCATTCATGATAGGTGGGTGGAATCATTCTTGACTTCAGGCTTTCCTGGTGTTTGGAAAGACTGGGAGAGATTTGGATAGGTGATGAAAATAAAAAACTCCTATTTGAAAGTGTTACGTTTGAGGTGTTTCTGAGACACCTAAACTGCTTCCAGTTTACCGTTTAAGTGAATAATTACCCAGAAAGCTTCCCCTTCCAATAACAATCATCAGCATTATTTCTAGCCTAGTTATCCTTGCTTCACAGAGAGAATTAAGATGTGGAAAGATTATCTTGTTTAGAGTCCTGTAATATGTCTCATAAAAATAGGGAAGTGAGTAGCTAGTATAAAAATGGGAAGGTATTGGACTCTCATGCTCCATTGGGGAGATTATTGAGTACTCCATATTCTCTGCCCTTTCATATAAAATAGCAGATACTTTCCTATTAGGAGTTAGAGTTTGGAAATAATGAAATATAAATGAAAAGTTACAAAACACTGCTTATTGAAAGCTTATGTTACTACATTTGTACTAATTTGGTGTCAATTCTCAGTGAAAATTTTTCTTAAGAAAAAACATTTTCTTTGAAAGGTATTTTCCTTTGGAGAGTTTGAGGAAGGGTGCCCAAGTAAACGAGAACAGAATCTTTGGACAAAGCTCAACTTGATTTTAGTGTTTTAGCGTTTCCTTAGTATCTTGTAGAATCCTGTTGGTCTGTGTGTGCAAAGACTTCAGTCTGGACACACTTCCCCACCCAAAGAAAAAAAATCCTTTATTCCCTTATGAGCTGCTTGACCTTTGGCAGATTATTGTAGCTCTGAGCTTGTTTCTTTTTGTGGTGATTGTGAAGTTTGTTTCTGCCCTGTGTCTAATTGATAAGATGGCAAATCTTATTTCTCCTCCTACCCATGTCAGTTTAGAGCTAGAAGGGAATTTAATCTGTTCTGGGTTCTGGCCCTTATCAATAAATTGTTGTCTCCATTTTATATGTTAGGCAGCTGAAACCCAGAGAGGTTGTAATAGAAAAGTACAGGATTCTTATTTCCTAGGGCAGTATTTCTTCTTTCATTGAAAGAATAAAGTAAAACTATGTTCCCAGGCCTGTTTCTTTGCTACTTAAGATAATCTGCAAAGCTAAGAAGAGAGGAGAATGAGGAGAAAAGAAAGAAAATATTACTATGTAGAACAATATTTAGATAGTAAGAAGTGAAGAAAATGAAGCTGTAAATGATCTAGTCATATTAAATATTTTAAAAATATTTTAAGCTAAAGACAAAATGAGGTAGGAAGGAAGGAAATGGCTTTGCTGTGTCTGATTTTTAAGTTCTTTCTTTAGTTATGTGTTATGAAACTGGTCTCTGTTCTCTTAGATAGGGATTCCTATCTCAAGTTCAAGAACTATTTTTTCAAATAGGACTATTCTACTAAGTAGTAAATATTGTTTAAATAGTGAGAGTAGTTTTTTATTAGTTATTCATTTTAATCTTTTAAATATGTATGAAAATTTAGTTGCTGTGAAATAAAAATGTAGGAATTGATGTATAACTCTCCTTTTAATGTCTGCAAATAGCTATATATGCTAACTGGTTTATTTGGCAGCTTTTGTTACCAGTATCATAATTGTCAGGTTTTTTGTTCTCTTTAGAAATGGATCAATTTTGACAAGATGTAGTACTGCAGCGTGCCTGATGGAATATGTTCAGCCATGGCATCCGAACTTTGTAAGACGATCTCTGTGGCAAGGCTGGAAAAGCACAAGAATTTGTTCTTAAATTACAGGAATCTGCAGCATTTCCCATTGGAGTTACTGAAAGATGAGGGACTACAGTACTTGGAGAGACTCTACATGAAAAGGAACTCCCTTACAACCTTGGTACAGTATTACATTACATTTTTTAAAAGTTATTTATAATGTAGTCCTGATCAAGATATGTTTTATGTATCTTAAGATATCCAGAACCAAGATGTATATCCCCTCTTATTGTGTAAACATGTAATAAAAGTACATATACAGTGGTGGAAATTATTTAGGTAATTACTTAGGTGGAAATTCACTAATTCCTGCAGTTACAAAGTTGCAAAAGTTGTATAGGAAAACAAAATATTCACTAATATACCACTTAGTCCCACACACTACTGCATATAAGATAGATAACCAAGTAGGACTTACTGTATAGCACAGGGAGCTCTACTCAATATTCTGTGATAACCTATCTGAGAAAAGAGTCTGAAGAAGAATGGTTATATGTACATGTACACCAGATCACTTTGGTGTACACCTGAAACTACTGCAGCGTTGTGAATGAACTATACTACAATAAAATTAATAAAAAATTAGTCCCCATTCAGAAGCCCCTCTTCACTTAGTCTGTGCATCTCTCTGGGCCTGTGCTTTCTTTGCTGTTAAGATTCCTAAGTGATTTATGGATGTTACAGTATCCAACAGACCAGTTAAAAAGTAAGGAAGAGAAAGGCCAACAAGGATGACTTTGATTTAGAGGTATTTAAAAAGATAATAATTTGAAGATTATAATACTAAAATTAGCATTAGAAGGCTTGATGTGTTTTGAGCATTTTGAAAAACTCCAAAACCAAAAAATCTTCATGATTGCACTGTGAAAATCAAATGACTTTGAGCTATGACCCAATTTATTGGGGAAATTTTTGCCACAGAAGCCAACATTTTATGATATTAAAAAAACTAAAATATTTTCAAAAGAATGTCTCTGTCAAACTTTTTATTCCCACTATTTACCATGATATTTGGTCTCTGTTTTAAATGAATTTGCTTTATGTGGACTTTTCTGATTATCATTGAACCTCTTTTAAGTTTTTCATGTTGAATTCTAGTTCTTATTCATATTAGATGATTTATGAAGTCTTGTTTTTTTCTTTGTGATTGGGCCCATTCTTCATTCCCTTCTCTGAACGTATATGAGTATCTGAAAATATACCTTATTGACTTCATATATATGGAGTGTTTTTCTGGAAAAGTTTTATTTAATCTGTGTAAAATACCTACAGTGTGTAGAAAGCATTGCTGTGTCTGAAAGTAAATGTAAATATATCTTTCATTTTTAGTCTTTGGCATATTGGTGTATGGGGCTTCCCAAGTGGCACTAGTAGTAAAGAAACCGCTTGCTAATGCAGGAGACATACGCAATGTGGGTTCGATCCCTGGGTCAGGAAAATCCCCTGCAGGAGGGCATGGCAACCCACTCAAGTATTCTTGCCTCGAGAATCCCATGGACAGAGAAACCCCCAGTCCATGGGATTGCAAAGAGTCGGACATGACTGTAGCAACTTAGCACACACACATATTGATGTATGTTATTTTGCATGCCTAGATTTTTTCAAATTAAAATGTTCACTTTTCAAACCTTAATAATCTATATAAAATCATATTAATCCTTTTTGCAAGATCATCATTCCATAAAGTGAAACCGTATTTATGTAGTGTTTTTTACCCGCTTTGGAGAAGAAGTGGTACAAGAAATAATCTGTCAAGAATTATAGCCTAGATTTTCTTATGTTTGTTGTTAATATACAAAGAAAAGGTTGTGAGTGGATTACGTTTCAAACAGTCATAGTCTACTGCAGTAGAAGTAATTGACCTTTGCTTATAAAACTAACAATAAACTTCTGGTTTTGTGGCCATTTCTTGCCTGAATTTTTCTGTTTATGAAAAATTTAAATATCTACTATGTAATTTTAACTGATATAATGGCTTCCAAACATACATTTCAAGTTCATTATTTGTCACCTTGTTTGTTGAAGATTAAATTGTTGCATATGTTTATAATGATAGGTGTGTGTATTTTATTTTAATGGTTTCTCTTAGCTGGAACATTTGATTCATGTGTATCAAAGAGCTTTTTCAACTGTCAAGTGCGATACAGATATCAGTATGTGAGAATGGTAGCAACCATACCATTCCCTGACTATGCTGAGCATAAGACAGCTTATTTATCCAGTAGAGTCTGAGAATGGCTTCCTGCACAGGTTTTGAAAGCAGATGGAAGAGTATTTGCCCTTGTGTGCTCCAAACTAGTGAGTTCAGGCTTTTGGAATATTTGCTGGTGTTATTGATAAGGTATATTTCCTATAGAAATAGCATTTAGTATGTGAAATTTGACTTACAACTGCAGTAGTGTCCAAAAGAAAAAACATTATTGGAATCATACAGTATCTCAAACACAGTAAGAATTAATTGGCTTTTTTTTTTTCAAGGAAGCTTGAGAACCTGCCAGTCATTTCCATTTCCACATTGTTTTGTTATTTTTTATTAACGTTGTTTTATTGTGTTTAAATGTCCTGTCCTCAGCATTCCCCATTTCCCCTACTTATATGAAGCCTCTTGGTGAGAAGAGGAGTCACTGAGGCCTGACTTCTGTCCTTCCTTTTTCTATTTAAGTTGCTCTGTATCGCACTGTGGTTTGTATTTGTAGGATGATTGTATGTCAAATGCTCAGAACTTGGGGAATGCCCATTTTAAAATGGAAGGACAGTGAGAAAGAATAAACTTTTTTTATATATAAAAGAATAACTTCCTATATTACCTATGAAAATGATATGTGCCCTATAGCAACCAATATAGAGGAAGATATGGAAAGTAGTTGTTTCTCTTTCTGTTCATCCAGTTCTGTGCTTTGGAATAACCAGTATTTATAGTTGGATTGTGTCCTTCCACTACTTTGCTTATGTTTATATAATTATGTACTCTTTATTTTTTGTCTTTTTAAAAAACAAAAGGGAATCATACTATACATATTTCTCTGCAGATTTCTCTCTTTACTTCATTCTTATTCCGCTAACTTCTAGGCCAAAAAGTATACATACATCCTTGTATTTAGGATCAAATCTCAAAAGCAAGATTGCTGGATCAAAGGATAGGCATATTTTACATTTTAAAGTACTTTTGAGCAGTATTTTATTGTACAATATTACCATTTATTTGTATATCTGAAAAATCATAAAACTTTTTTAATATGAGTTAATTTATATAGGAATACTGTTATATAATTAATAGGCAAATAAGAAGTAGTTAGGAAGTATTTTGATTTTGGTTCCTAACATTTATCTTAGAAAATGTTTTGAAGAATTTTTCTATCATTATTTTAAATGCTATTCAAGAATTATCAAGTCTCTGATCTTTGCGGTAGTTTGACAATAAGAGAATAGGAGATACAGGTTCTGTGTTTGTCGTAGCATCCACATAGTTGTTAGATGAATAAATAAATGAATATAAAGTAGGATAGTGTTAAGGACTATAGTACAAGTCTATGAATTCCAGATTGAGAATCTTTTATCCAGGGACTCTGTCTTAAATTCTGTATCCCCAGGCCTGGCCTACTGCCTAACATATGCAGGACACATCATCTAATTCTATGGATCAGGATTGTAAAAGACTTTTTAAGGAAGGTGCTATTTGCATTGATCCTGAAGATTGACTTTGACAGGAACTTGGGAGGAAAACTATCACGTACTCATTCACCATGTATTTATTGAGTACTTACTGTGTATCCAGTACTCTTCAAGGCGCTGACAATCAATACCTCATGGAACAGATTCTTACTCTCATGGAATTTTTGTTTCTTGACTTCCCAAACTGAAGAAAAAAATATTAACTGAGATTAAATGGCAGAAGATTAGGATCAATATTTGTCCAAAACTTTAGTGACAAAAAGTGATGGTAACTGTGACAGGGCCTGTGTTAGAAGCTCTGGAGAGGAATGCACGTTTGAATTGGTGAGGAGGAGGTGAAAAACTAGATAACAAGGTTAGTGGGTCTAAAAATTTGGTTTTGATTTGAAAAAGCAGGCATAGCTGGAGGGTCTCGACAAAGAAGGACACTTTTTCTTTCTCCTTTTTTATTTTCTTTCCTCTTTACTTACCCCTCTTCTCTTTTCTAAGAGGAATGAGTTGAGCCTGTGTAAATGCTTATGGGAAATCTTCATTAGAGAGGAGTTGAAGATACAGAAATAGGAAATAATTAAAAGTTCAGGATTCCTAAGAAGGTAGGAAAGGACAGGCCCCAAAGTACAGTTGGAGGGAGGGAATGACTTTGAAATAGTATCCCTTCCTCCTCTAACAAGAGAAAGGAAGGATAGGTGCACAGGAAGATACAGACTGTGGGGGAGACAGTTTTTGTCGGATGACCACCACTTGGGGAGTGAAGATCTGTAGAGTGCAGGTTTGAAATGATTGCTGTGAAGAGTCATGGCAGTTTGTTTTGAGAAGGGTGGTAGAACTGTTGGGATTATTCAGCAAGCAGTTGATGGCTAGACTTACGGTGGAACCATCTGCTTGTTTAGGGAGTTTTTCCCTGCAGTTCTTAGCTGTCTGAGGTATAAAGAATTTGGGATGTCGCATATATGAAGGCTTAAGTTTTTCCAGGTACAGAGGGACTAAGGAGGTTTAGGATTTTGGCAAGAGTGATTAAAAGGGTGGGGCATGGAGTCTAAGCTGAATTGGAGGCAAAGAAAGAAAGGAGTGAGTGAATAGGGAAAATGAAGTGGGTCCAAAGGATCCCGACTTATGCTGGGCATGACTGAGTAAGCCATCCAGATGGATGGGATATTCTGGTCGTGGAGAGAGACTTAGTCATGGAGAAGTTTCAGATGATGACAGGTTATGAGTGTGCAGGCTGAAGGGGGCTGGGGTAGAGCCTACCTTGTCCCCTTGCATCCCAGTCCCTGCCCTTGCTCCCCACCAAGTAGCTGGGATCTGTGTAAGAGTGAGAGAAGGAATATAGCATGGAAGCAGGAATCAACAGTGGAAGCATTTGAGGTCTGCAGTCCCAGGAAGAGAGTATTTTCATTGTTTGGTAACAGAACTTAGTACTAGGAAGTAATAGACCCAGATCTTACATGCTTAATCTCTTTGGAGCTTAGTTCCTTCTTTTAAAATAAAAGGTGGCAAGTGACTTGCATGGAGGAAAAGAACTCAACCTGGAAACAAAATTATTCAATGATCTGCGAGTTTCTCTTAATGAGTGCAGTAGGTAGAAGGCCGTCCTGGGGATGTGGAAGAGTGACCTCCCCAAATAACTGATGGAGCTCTCCTGTGTTGCCAATTTTATTTATAAATATGAATGGGTAGAAAAAAATGGCATGTAAATTTTAGATGAAATAGGGTGGTTTGGCGTGCTGCGGTTCATGGGGTCACAAAGAGTCGGACACGACTGAGCGACTGAACTGAACTGAAGAGCAATAGAGTAGATGGATCCTGATTAAGGAGTTAATCTATGCAACAGAAAAAAACTTAAAAATGATACCCTTCTGAGCTTGAAGGGAAGAGGAGGTATATCCATCATAATCCTGAATTGGGGTGACAGAGTAAGGTGCAGATGTATTTCTTTGCTACTGGCCCAGAAGAAAACATTCCTGACCTTCCCCCATCAAATATGATCAGGCAAATCATAAAAAAATACAGAGAGTCAAAACACAAAACAATATTTAACTTTTAGCAGAAGAAGTGGTAAAACATTGATCATCCTTACCTAGTAGATTGAAAGAGGTTAATTGCTGATATTGAAGATTATCAACACCGTGTGTGTTGAAGACAATGGGGAGCAGATGCTCACACATACTACTGGAGGGAGTGGAAATTGACTCAGTGTTTTTGGTTTGTGGTTGGACCATATCTAGAAGAATTTTACATGCACATATGTTTGAACTAGCATTTTGACTTGTAAGAATTTCAGTTCAGTTCAGTTGCTCAGTTGTGTCAGACTCTTTGCGACCCCATGGACTGCAGCACACCAGGCCTCCCTGTCCATCACCAACTCCTGGAGTTTACCCAAACTCATGTCCATTGAGTTGGTGATGCCATCCAACCATCTCATCCTCTGTCATCCCCTTCTCCTCCTGCCTTCAGTCTTTCCCAGCATCAGGGTCTTTTCAAATGAGTCAGCTCTTCACATCAGGTGGCCAAAGTATTAGAGTTTCAGCTTCAACATCAGTCCTTCCAATGAATATTCAGGACTGATCTCCTTTAGGATGGACTGGTTGGATCTCCTTGCAGTCCAAGGGACCCTCAAGAGTCTTTTCCAACACCACAGTTCAAAGATCAATTCTTAGGTGCTCAGCTTTCTTTATAGTCCAACTCTCACATCCATGGGAGAAGGCAATGGCACCCCACTCCAGTACTCTTGCCTGGAAAATCCCATGGACGGAGGAGCCTGGTAGGCTGTAGTCCATGGGGTCGCTGAGGGTCGGACTCGACTGACCGACTTCACTTTCACTTTTCACTTCCATGCATTGGAGAGGGAAATGGCAACCCACTCTAGTGGGGGTTTTGCCTGGAGAATCCCAGGGATGGGGGAGCCTGGTGGGCTGCCATCTAGGGGGTCGCACAGAGTCGAACACAACTGAAGTGACTTAGCTAGCTTAGCTCACATCCATACATGATAACTGGAAAAACCATAGCCTTGACTCGATGGACCTTTTTTGGTAAAGTAATGTCTCTGCTTTTTAATATGCTGTCTTGGTTGGTTGTAACTTTTCTTCCAAGGAGCAAGCATCTTTTAATTTCACGGCTGCAGTCACCATCTGCAGTGATTTTGGAGCCCAGAAAAATAAAGTCAGCCACTGTTTCCACTGTTGCCCCATTTATTTGCCATGAAGTGATGGGACTGGATGCCATGATCTTAGCTTTCTGAATGTTGACCTTTAAAGGCAACATTTTTACTCTCTTTCACTTTCATCAAGAGGCTCTTTAGTTCTTCACTTTCTGCCATAAGGGTGCCATCATCTGCATATCTAAGGTTATTGATATTCTCCCGGCAATCTTGATTCAGATGGGCTTCATCCAGTCCAGCATTTCTCATGATGTACTCTGCATATAATAAGCAGGGTGACAATATACAGCCTTGACATAATCTTTTTCGTATTTGGAACCAGTCTGTTGTTCCATGTCCAGTTCTGACTTTTGCTTCCTGACCTGCATACAGATTTCTCAAGAGGCAAGTCAGGTGGTCTGGTATTCCCATCTCTTTCAGAATTTTCCACAGTTTGTTGTGATCCACATAGTCAAAGGCTTTGCCGTAGTCAGTAAAGCAGAAATAGATGTTTTTCTGGAACTCTCTTGCTTTTTTGATGATCCAGCAGATGCTGGCAATTTGATCTCTGGTTCCTCTGCCTTTTCTAAAACCAGCTTGAACAACCAGCTTGAACTTTCATCTGAACATGAAAGTTCACGGTTCATGTATTCCTGAAGCCTGGCTTGGAGAATTTTGAGCATTACTTTACTAGCATGTGAGATGAGTGCAACTGTGCAGTAGTTTGACCATTCTTTGACATTGCCTTTCTTCGGGATTGTAATGAAAACTGACCTTTTCCAGTCCTGTGGCCACTGCTGAGTTTTCCAAATTTGCTGGCATATTGAGTGCAGCACTTTCACAGCATCATCTTTTAGGATTTGAAATAGCTCAACTGGAATTCCATCACCTCCACTAGCTTTGTTCATAGTGATGTTTCTTAACGCCTACTTGACTTCACATTCCAGGATGTCTGGCTCTAGGTGAGTGATCACACCATTGTGATTATCTGGGTCATGAAGATCTTTTTTGTACAGTTCTGTGTATTCTTGTCACCTCTTCTTAATATCTTCTGTTCTGTTAGGTCCATACCATTTCTGTCCTTTATTGAGCCCATCTTTGCATGAAATGTTCCCTTGGTATCTCTAATTTTCTTTACCCAACAGAAAAAACAGCCAAGTGAACATGGATACTCCTCACAACATTGTATATGATGAAAAATTGTGAAAACCTAAGCGTTTATCCATATGGGCTGGGTTAAAATCAGATAGCAGCTACCATCATCGTTTGAGGTGTTACTAAGTGCCAAGCACGGTTTTAAATAATTTATATGTGTTAATCTAATTAATCTGCAAGATAATTATATGAGGTAGGCACTATTATTCCTGCTTTATAGACAAGTAAACTGAGGCATAACAAAGAATACATCAAACTTAGTAGAGATGATAGCTGTGGAAGAGGGAGGCCACAAGAGTTGGGATAGGAGCTCTAATAAACAGAGCCTTACACTTAAGTGTTTATATTAAAAGGGAAAGGTCCTACTACTGAGTTTGGTTTATATTCTTTTCAGTAGATATTTATGATTTTTATAATTAAACATGAAAATGAGTTTGTTGGAATTTACTGGTACTAAGATCTTTCCCAGCTCTCAGGTTTATTAATCAGTGAGTCTAAACATTTTGATTTACAGTGATGGTGATGCTTGCGTTTATGCTCCTTGAAGCTGGTGGCTGGGTTGAGGGTGGAAAGTGTTGATGACTGAGAAGTCATCCAGCTATATGCTCTACCTGCTTTGAATTTGGTAAGAGTAGTATCTAGATCAAATGATCATCAGAATACCTTGAAGGGAAAACCAACAAAGAGATGGTAAAAATGAGCACCATGCAATCAAATGTGCCAGAAGAAGTAGGGAGAGGGAATGGTTTTGTTTTTGTTTGATGGTGTCATTTTGAATTCCAGCAAAGGACTTCTGTTTCCCCCTAATTTGTCAGACCCTTGCATCTTCCACAGCCTCCATAATGACCATGAATGCTATGTTCTCAAGTTAACACTGTACAGAAACATCTTAGTTATTTCTAAACCTGAATGCATGGAAACAGCTCTGTCTGTGTTTTAATGCTTATTTATAATGTATGCTGCTGCTGCTGCTAAGTCGCTTCTGTCATGTCCAACTCTGTGCGACCCCATGGACTGCAGCCTACCAGGCTTCTCCGTCCATGGGATTCTCCAGGCAAGAACACTGGAGTGGGTTGCCATTTCCTTCTCCAATGCATGAAAGTGGAAAGTGAAAGTGAAGTCTCTCAGTCATGTCTGACTCTTAGCGACCCCATGGACTGCAGCCTACCAGGCTCCTCCATCCATGGGATTTTCCGTGCAACAGTAGTGGAGTGGGGTGCCATTGCCTTCTCCCTAATGTATGCTATAGACCTGCAAAACATTCATTACAAATGTACCAGTAACTATCTCAGTTAACACACCTGCGCCTGAAAAGTGTGAGTTTTGTTATCAGTTGAGTCATTCAGTCATGTCCAACTCTTTGCGACCCCATGGACTGCACCACGTCAGGCTTCCCTGTCCATCACCAACTCCCAGAGCCTACTCAAACTCATGTCCGTCAAGTTGGTGACACCATCCAACCATCTCATCCTCTGTCATCCCCTTCTCCTCCCGTCTTCAAACTTTACCAGCATCAGGGGCTTTTCCAATGAGTTGGTTCTTCTCATCAGGTGGCCAAAGTATTGGAGTTTCAGCTTCAGCATCAGTCTTTCCAATGAATATTCAGGACTGATTTCCTTTAGGATGGACAGGTTGGATCTCCTTGCAGTCCAAGGGACTCTCAAGAGTCTTCTCCAACACCACAGTTCAAAAGCATCAATTCTTCGGCACTCAGCTTTCTTTATAATCCAACTCTCACATCCATACATGACTACTGGAAAAACCATAGCTTTGACTAGATGGACATTTGTTGGTAAAGCAGTGTCTCTGCTTTTTAATATGCTGTCTATGTTGGTCATAGCTTTTCTTCCAAGGAGCAAGCGTCTTTTAATTTCATGGCTGCAGTCACCATCTGCAGTGATTTTGGAGCCCCCAAAAATAAAGTCTGTCACTATTCCATTTTTTCTCCATTTATTTGCCATGAAATGATGGGACCAGATGCCATGATCTTAGTTTTCTGAATGTTGAGTTTTAAACCAACTTTTTCACTCTCCTCTTTCACTTTCTTCAAGAGGCTCTTTAGTTCTTTTTTGCTTTCTGCCATAAGGGTGGTGTCATCTGCATATCTGAGGTTATTGATATTTCTCCCAGCAATCTTGATTCCAACTTGTGCTTCATCCAGCCCAGCGTTTCTCATGATATACTCTTGATATAAGTTAAATAAGCAGGGTGACAATATACAGCCTTGATGTACTCCTTTTCCTATTTGGAACCAGTCTGTTGTTCCATGTCCAGTTCTAACTGTTGCTTCTTGACCAGTATACAGATTTCCCAGAATGCAGGTCAGGTGGTCTGGTATTCCCATCTCTTTAAATCAAAGGTATTTTTCCTATTGAATCTTCAGATTTAAGTATTTTGTCCTCTCAGTGTTACTGGTTGGTTGTCAGTAGATCCTTGTCAGATAGTAAACAAACTATTTGAAATAGCTTGGAAAATTAATGTTGACCTATAATTTATTCTGCTGAATCACAGAATTTTAAAGCTAGATGGAGCTTTGTAGATAATTTAGGCAGTTTGTCTTTTTGAGGTAAGTAAGCTTAGAAGAGGTTAATAGATGGATCTCAAGTCATTTTTGTGGCCAGTTAGAGCAAGACAGGTCTTCTAATTTGTAGTTCTGTCAGAGCTGCTTTTGTAATTCTGCAGGTATTTGTTGGTGACCTGTTTCTAGCCTCGCACCATGTAAAAGTTTAACTACATTTATCCACTGTGGAACAATGAAGTGTTCCATGTTAAGTGAATTTTCCTAGTTACCTCTTTGAAGTTTACTTCTTGAGTTTTACTGTGAGTCTAATTGTTCTTGATAGAAATACTTTTACAACATGCATCATTCTGTACATTCTTAAAGAAATATAGGGAACATGACTTAACCCACTCTTCCTGACTTGTAGTTTTGGCCTGGGGAATTAGGAGAGAGTTTAGAAAGACGTGACAGGGATACAGACCTTTCACTCTAGACTCTATCCTTATGTACTTGAGGGATTCCATGTACAAGCAGAAGGCTTGTACACATTTGTGTATGTTTCCATATGTTTAAATTCATTTTCAAGCATTCACTATACTAAAAATGAGGCACCTATGCACCAAGAGGGAGATACCAGTTTCTATATATTAGTCCCATCAAATCAGTCTCTCTCTCTCTCTCTCTCGATTGATACATGAATATAGATAAAATGTATTTAAGGTGTTTGAAATATCATGCTGTGAGCTTGGAACATTGTTCCTTCCTGAAATAAGCAGTTGTGTCATAAGCATATAGGATTGTAAAGGCTAGGTGTATTTTTAAATGGTTAATCTGGCCTTATGGAAAAGTGTTTAGTATTCTTTTTTGTGTGTCTATTTTAACTCTGAAAATTCCATTTATAAAATCATTGAATGCACATTAAATAGGTTTTTTTTAAAAAATAGAAAGTAGGTAGGGGCAAATGATGATCCAGTCTTCAGTGCTTGTTTAGGATATCTCTACAGCTTTCATTTTTAAACAAATATTTTTAATATTAATACTTTACAGAATTTTAGTAATTTTTAATGTTTGTTTTCTTTTGAAAAATATTCAGATACAGACATCCCTTGATATCTGTGGGGAACTGGTTCTAGTACCCACTCCAGTACCAAAATCAGAAGCTGCTCAAGTCCCTTGTATAAAATGGTTTGGTATTTGCATATAACCAATGCACATCTTCCTGTATACTTTACATCATCTCTGCTGCTGCTGCTGCTGCTAACTTGCTTCAGTCGTGTCCGACTCTATGTGACCCCATAGACGGCAGCCCACCAGGCTCTGCTGTCCCTGGGATTCTCCAGGCAAGAACACTGGAGTGGGTTGCCATTTCCTTCTCCAATGCATGAAAGTGAAAAGTGAAAGTGAAGTCGCTCAGTCGTGTCTGACTCTTCATGACTTCATGGAATGCAGCCCACCAGGCTCCTCCGTCCATGGGATTTTCCAGGCAAGAGTACTGGAGTGGGTTGCCATACATCATCTCTAGATTATTTATAATACCTAATACAGTGTAAATGCTATATAAGTAGTTGTGAAGACAGTGTGAATGTTATATAATAGTTGTTGGTGTAGCAATTCAAGTTTTGCTTTTTGAAACTTTCTGGAATATTTTTTCCCTGATTATTTTTGATGCATGGTTAGTTGAATCCAAGGATACAGAACTCACACGACCGATTGTACATATTTCAGTTTTTAAATGTACTAGATGTACAGACTTTTTAACTTTGAGTATATTTTTCTGTAAAAGTTTGTTGCTAAGTGAAAAATATCAATCTGGGAATTTTTTTTACATTTTTGGCAATAAAACACTTGCAGTTTTTCAGATACTTAACATTTATTTATTTATATTTTTAAGAGAATAATTTTAACCTCTATAAATATCAAGCAAGTACTTCATCATTTTAAGAAAGTAATTAAAAATTTTATCATTCATACAGTTAAGTAGTTCTTTTATGTTCTGTGTCCAAAAGAGCTAAGTTTAAGTGAAAAACTGGCAGTGAGTGTAATACTAACTAGTATTAGAAAGTAATACTAGAAAGTTACTTTCTAGTATGATAACTACTAGTTATATGTAGTACTGTTTAAATTATAACAAAATACTGAAAATTCAATTCCTTCAGTTCTGTCTGACTTCACATCAGACTTCAGTCTGTCGTGTCTGACTCTTTGCGACCCCATGAATCGCAGCACGCCAGGCCTCCCTGTCCATCACCAACTCTCGGAGTTCACCCAGACTCACGTCCATCTAGTCAGTGATGCCATCCAGCCATCTCATCCTCTGTCATCCCCTTCTCCTCCTGCCCCCAGCCCCTCCCAGCATCAGAGTCTTTTCCAATGAGTCAACTCTTCGCATGAGGTGGCCAAAGTACTGGAGTTTCAACTTTAGTATCATTCCTTCCAAAGAAATCCCAGGGCTGATCTCCTTCAGAATGGACTGGTTGGATCTCCTTACAGTCCAAGGCACTCTCAAGAGTCTTCTCCAACACCAAAGTTCAAAAGCATCAATTCTTCGGTGCTCAGCCTTCTTCACAGTCCAACTCTCACATCCATACGTGACCACAGGAAAAACCATAGCCTTGACTAGACGAACCTTTGTCGGCAAAGTAATGTCTCTGGTTTTGAATATGCTATCTAGGTTGGTCATAACTTTCCTTCCAAGGAGTAAGCGTCTTTTAATTTCATGACTGCAGTCACCATCTGCGGTGATTTTGGAGCCCCCAAAAATAAAGTCTGACACTGTTTCCACTGTTTCCCCATCTATTTCCCATGAAGTGATGGGACCGGATGCCATGATCTTCGTTTTTTGAATGTTGAGCTTTAAGCCAACTTTTTCACTCTCCACTTTCACTTTCATCAATTCCACAGTCATAATAAATAATCTTTTAAATACTTAATGGTCATATGTGAGTAGTGGCCACCATATTGGGTGGGTAGATAGAAAATATTTCCATGTTGTAGAAAGTTCTGTTGGACCTGTGGTGTGTGTGACTGAAAAAAAAAAAATTAGAATCAATAGTAGTAACTCATTATTATCATGAAAATCAAACTACCACTATGTGTTAATGCTACAGAATTATAAAGAAAAATGATCCCAGAGTTCTTTTTTAGGCACTTCAAAGACAACTTTAGAAACAAAAGAATTTGTCCACATTTTGAAAATTTTACCTTCCCTCAGTTTGTACCCCTCCTTTCCATTTCCTTTCTTTTTGAGATAGCTTTATTTTAATATTTGTAATGCTTGTATTCAGTGAATTTCCAATGAAATTTTTATTTTAATGAACTTGGGACATAAAATATTTGTGATTGTTCTGATGGGTGCATTCCAAGAAATTTGAATATTTGCCATGGTTTTCTTTCTTTTTTTTTTTTTTTTAAGAACCATTAAAATAAACTCTAAAGATGTTATGTTTTCATATCTGGGTAATCAAAATTTGCATTTTCTCATAAAACACTGACTTTTGGGATTATCTTTTTATATTGCTTATGAATAGAGTGCCCATTATTTGCACATTATAGTCTCATTACATTTTTGCTGGGAAACAGGATGTCAGTGGTAACTTCTAGTGGTCCTTGACCTAACTGATTGCACAGCCCTTGTTAGGAGTGGTTGGGAGGGGTTAGTGAGCTATTAATGCTCTTAAAAGCGTTTCTTATTGCCCCTTCTCCCTCTCCTTAGCATCTCCTCTCTTCCCCCCCCCCGCCCAATATGTGTCTCAGGCTTTCTAGGGTTATTCACATGAAAACCATAGTTAATAACATTTCGTTATGTTACTTATTGCAGAAGAAATGAACTTAACTGTCAGAGATTTTGATGATAGTAGATGCAGGTATTGAGAATCTGTTGTGGTTTTCTGTCTCCAGAAAACATCAAGGAAATATGACAAGTGTTTAAGACAAGGCTCATGCTTTTTTGGTCTGCTTAACATTTATTTCAAGAGAAATTTTAAGAGAAGAAACTGAGTAGTTAATGGAAGTGAGCCAAGAGATAAGAGGGTAAATATTAAGGGACATTGTGGGGCAAATGGTGAGTAGGGCTGTGATGGGCATTTCTGCTATTGTGGACCAGTAAAGGTGGGGCTGCTCATCTGTCTCTGTTCCCATTAGCCTGCCAGGGCTTCTGACTTTACTGTTGAGAGATCTTGCTCTATAACATACATAAAAGGAGGAGAAATACTGGAGGAGGAATGAACTAATATTCCTGGTAGTAAAGAGGTTTTCTTTGGTTGTTCTCATATAACCCCATGGTATTTAACTTGTGCTGTATGCTTGCCCAGAAAAATCCAACTAGAAAGCTTGTTGAGTATGTTGTGGTGGTTTTTGATTGAAGTAACTTTATTAAAATTAAAAATAATTTATTGAGGTGAAATTCACTTCATGAAAAATTAACCATTTTAAAGTGAAAAATCAGTAGCATTCAGAATATACGCAGTGTTGCACACCGCCACCTTTGTTTAGTTCCAAACATACCCGTCACTTAAAAGCAAAGCCCCTTGTCCATTAAGCAGCCTCTTCCTACTCCCCTCTACACCCCAGGCCTGGAGCCGCCAGTCTGTGTTCTCTCTCTCTGGATTTATCTGTTTTGCATATTTCATATATTGGGATCATTCAGCATATCACCTTTGTGTCTGACTTGTTTTCACTTAGCAAAATGTTCTCAAGTTTCATGCAGGTGGTAGCATGTGTCATTCCTTCATTCCTTATGATTTAATAAAGATTCCACAGTGTGTATATACCACAGTTTGTTTATCTGTTCATCCATTGATGGACATTTGGGCTGTTCCCACCTTATAGCTATTATGAACACTGCTGCTATGAACATGGGTATACATGTAAATGTTTAAGTACCTGCTTTTAATTATTTGGGGTATATATAGGAGTAGAAATATGAAACCTTATGGCAATTCTATGTTTAACTTTTTGAGGAACAGCCAAACTTTTCTATAGTGGCTGAACCATTTTACATTACTGCCAGCAGTGTACAAGGGTTCCTGTTTCTCAGTTCCTCATCAGTAGTTGTTAAGTTTACATTTTTAACAAATTATGGCCATCCTGGTGGTTTTGAAATGGTGCCTCATTGTGGTTTTGATTTGCATATCCCTAATGAGATGCTGGTGGCTCAGATGGCAAAGCGTCTGCCTGCAATGTGGGAGACTTGGGTTCAATCCCTGGGTTGGGAAGATCCCCTAGAGAAGGAATGGCAATCCAGTCCAGTACTCTTGCCTGGAGAATCCCGTGGACGGAGGAGCCTGGTAGGCTGCAGTCCATGGGGTCCCAAAGAGTTGGACACGACTGAGTGACTTCACTTTAATGCTAATGAAATTGGGTGTCTTCATGTGCTTTTTGGTGGGTTGCATGTCTTCTTTAAAGAATGTCTTCTCAAATCCTTTGGCCATTTTTCAAGGGATTTTTTTTTTTTTTTTTTTTTTTTTTTGTGGTTGAGTTGTAAGTGTTCTAGACACTTACCAGGTATATGGTTTGCAGATATTTTCTCCCATTTTATATATTGCCTTTCAGTTTCTTGTAATGTTCTCTTACGCAGAAAATTTTTAATTTTGATAAAGTCTGGCTTATCTGTTTTTTCTATTGGTGCTCCTGCTTTTGGCCTATGATCATGAAGATGTACTCATGGTTTCCTCCATGAATTTTATTGTTTCAGTACTTAGATATAAGTCATTGATAGATCCATTTTTGGGAGAAGGCAATGGCACCCCACTCCAGTACTCTTGCCTGGAAAATCCCATGGACGGAGGAGCCTGGTAGGCTGCAGTCCATGGGGTTGCTAAGAGTCGGGCATGACTGAGCGTCTTCACTTTCACTTTTCTTTGGTCAATGGTCCAAGATACACAATTTTAAAACATTCCCATTTAAGGAAGTTTTCCATAACAGTACATAGTAAAGCATCATTGATACAAGATTTGAAGTGAATTTTATACTGTGTTCACTGAAGTTTACTTTTACATTATTTGTAAAGAAAAATTATTAAGTGATAATATGAGATTTAATGATGGGAATTTTGGTTTAATTTATAAAACAGTTTTCAATTAGTTTAGAAGGAAGTATTCATACTCAAGGAATTTGGGTACAGATTGTTTATCTATTAAAACTTTTGTATGTTAAATTTGTGAAAAAGAAGGAAATAATAGTAATAATAGTTTTGCAAGGCACTTTAAGATTATTGCTCTTAACCTATCAGGATTTTAAAATTTGAAAACATTTAAAACTTAGTAGTCTGAGTCCTGTTTGTGTGGCACCTGTAATCCAGCATTAGAGCTTAGTTGCTCTGTGTGTTAGTCGTTTAGTTGTGTCCGACTCTTCATGACCCATGGACTGGGACCCGCCAGGCTCCTCTGTCCATGGGATTTCCCAGGCAAGATTTCCCACTGGAGTGGGTTGCTGTTCCCTTCTCCAGGGGATTTTTCTGACACAGGGATCAAACCTGGGTCTCCAGCATTGCAGGCGGATTCTTTACCATCCGAGTCACCTGGGAAGTTCCTTAGTTACTCACAGAGTAACAACAATGTTGATGTTAATATACAGTGATCCAGTCTCTTACCTGCTTTTCATAAACTATGTAAATAGGAAAATTAAAATATATAGTGTTTCTCATATTATTTAGTTTCATTGCTAAAATGTACCACTAGGAAGCAGAGAATGATATTTTAGATCACCAGTAGATGTCAGCCACAGCCTATGCAGCAGGCTGATTCTTTACCAGGCTTTTTGCTTTTTTTTTTTGAACCCAGCATCCTAATGAGCTGCCAATTTTCTCAAGGTTGGTGTGCTTATTTTTAAATTAAAACACAATGTACTTACTGGTAAAAATATAGTGATGCAGTAATGGCAGCAGAAACATTATGCAGTGCTTAATTGTGTGTGTAGGTAAATATCTCACAGAGGTAACTAGTTGGTCATGGAAAAATTGCAGTACTGTCTGGTAAGAGCCAAGAAGGCATCTGTAAAGAATGACCATGGGTCCTGTAAGTAGCCAGATATGGTATTGATATTATAGCAGATCAAACAAGTTGAGGTTCTAATAGCATTTCTTTTCCGGACAAGCCTTTCCTTTTTAAGAGGAACAGCCAGAAAGCTTCTTACCTCTCCTCTCCCACCCCCTCAGTGCTTTAGTTTGCCTGGGATGTCTTATAAGTATCCCCACAGGTGGAAGTGTATATTCCTCTTACTGGGGGAGGTACCAGTACTAAAAGAAACATTTTGGAAACTTAGATCCAAGAGCAGCACTCAAGGAAAGACTTGTCATGAAGGACCTCTGCAGATATTGATGTCAAAACATAGGGGAAAAGGAATCACAGCTTTGGCATTTGAAAACTAAAAGTGGTTTTATCAAAAGTGGAAACTTAATAAATGTTTCACTGACTTAAAACAGTATTTAGATTCAGTGCTATTTGGTTATTATGAAAGTGTGAAGGCTATTATATATGTAACTAGCTTGGGATACTGTTGCTAAGTAAATACATCAGTATGCCAATATGAAATTAATAACTTGGTCTCCTTGATTAAAATAAACCATTGTGTTCAAGATTTTTTAAAAATAGTTTTTCCTCAGTATAAAATATAAGACCCTAGTGAACTATTCCTTGGTACTCTCTTCAAAATTATATACCTTTATTCTCCGTGGCCCAGATATACCAGAAATACCAAACTAATGGCATTTCTTTTATTGAGTGTTTAGAACCTAAGTTACATATAATGTGATTGATTCCTCAATTGTGTAACAATTTATATAGTAAATTTTAAATTTGATTTTAATTTTTTTAATTTTAAAAGACATATATGCTCATTATTAAAGATTCAGATGATATAAAAATAGATGGAGAATAACAGCACTATCCTTTTCCTAATGATAATCACTGTTTCTAAGCTCCTGTAAGAAAAATTACTTGTTACAAATCCCCCAAACTTTTATTTTTCTATTGACACAATTATTTTTATAAGTGCTTTTGAAATGTAAGATTTTGTCATGAGTGCTGCCAGGCAGTTACAGTAGAACAAACTGTGTTTGTGATTTCTTAAACACACCTGTCTCTCTTTTGTCTTTTCACATGTTGATTCATGTGCCTAGAAAGCTAACCAGAACGCTCCTCCTCCCTACTCCATGGCAACCTCTGATAGTTATGTCTTTCAAGCCTCAAGTTAGTCATAATTTCTTTTAAAAAACCATTCCTGATTCTTTGTTATTGATATCTAGCTTAATTCTACAGTATGTTTTAGTGGAGAATAAAAAGATGTTACTCCTGACTCAGTGTGCTCTTTCAGTCTTGACAATTCATGTCTGTGTGTGTATGTGAGAGAGAGAAGAGAGAGAGAGAGAGAGAGACACGCAGGCTGACAGGAGGCTTTTCCTTCTACCCAGGGCCTAGCCCCATCTCCCTTTCCCTCCTCCCTGTGGCCTGCTCCCTGTCCTTGTCACATCACACTCCTACTCAGAACTTAGAACCTGGTCCAGATGTGACCTCCCTTAGGACACCTGAGCTCCAGCTTACTCTGTTTATTCTGAGTTTAGTTATATCTTGATGTCTGGCCCTCTGCGATTTCAGTTCCTTTCTCCTCAGGAGTAGTTTGGGATTTTGGTTTGACAAGGGGTTGCTAGTATTATATTTAGGGCTACTGTAACGAATTACACAGGCTAGGTGGCTTAAAATGCAGAAATTTACTGTCTCACAGTTCTGGAGGACAGAAGTTCCAAACCATGGTGTTGGTTGGGTTGGTTCCTTCTCATGGCTTTGAGGAAGAGCCTCCTTTCTCTGAGCTCCCAAGGGCGGGGCGGGGTGCTTTGCTAGCGGTGTTTCTTGGCTTTGTAGCTGCATCCCTCCCACCTCTGGCCCCAGCGTCACATGGTGCTATTCCCTCTGTGTCTGTTAAAACATTTTTATTTCTTCTGTGACCATGGAATATGAGATCTGGTTTCTCCAAGGGATATGGATTTTCAGTGTTTAGATGTATACGTTTAAATTGTAGTTTGATCTATGTAAGCATAAACCCAGACCTGCTGATGTATTATTTTCACATTTTCTCAAAATTTACAGCCCTTCAAAAGGTAGTACTTGTATTTAAGCTGTTTAGAAATGTTTATACATTTTTCAAAAATAAAATTTAATTCTGAGTTTTTAATTTTCAGCCAGAAAACCTTGCTCAGAAGCTTCCAAACCTTGTGGAACTGTGAGTCTGTTTATTCAATTTTTTTTTTTTTAAACAAGAATGGACATAATTTTAAGTTATTTTAAATTACAGGGAATATTTTAATGTATTAATTTATTATTTTTTGGTATTATGATCATGGTGCTCATGTAGGTAGACCTGTGGTTCTGCTAAACCCAATAGCATTTTAAAGAATCTTACCATTTACATTTATGTTTTAAATATCTTACTTCAGGGTAGTAAAGATGATGAAAGATACGTTGTTTTTTTTTATTGCAGCATCTTGGTCACAGAATCCTTCTGGATAGTCCATGGAATTGGGAGTATTGGGCTTCCCAGTTGGCACTAATGGTAAAGAACCCACCTGCCAATGCAGGAGACATAAGAGGCGTGGGTTTGATACCTGGGTCAGAAGATCCTCTGGAGAAGGCAGTGGCAACCCACTTCAATATTCCTGCCTGCCTGGAAAATCCCATGGACAGAGGAGCCTGGAGGGCTACAGTCCATGGGGTTGCAGAGTGGGACACAGCTGAAGCGACTTAGCATGTGATTGTTAGTATTATTACTACTACTACATATGCTACTGATATAAACAGCCTGATGGTATAAAAGATTTAAAATATAGAGTAAAAGCCTCCTTCCCTACATCCTGCATTTGTTTTAGTTCTTATGATGATTACCTCCATAATACTAAATAATGTATCTTTTAAAAATGCATTTACACCTTTGTTTTTAGTATATCAACTTTATCTCTTGACTAAGGAAGATAAGAAATTTCCATATCTTGTATTTCCCTTTCTTTCTACCTGCCTCCTAATTTTGTCGAGGGAGGAATTTGCATCACCTTTTCTTGTTCTTTTTATTATTTGGCATGATTTTCAGGAGGTAAATTAGAGAGAGCTAATTTTACACCTTTATCATAAGCCAGAAGTCTCTGTCATTTTACCCAACCTTTTATTTTGAGAAATTTCTGACCAACAAAAAAGTTGGAAGCATAGTACAATGAGCATCCATACAGTTGATCTAACGTGGAGCTTAGAGGTGCCACCCTCTCATAGTTGAAAATCCAGGTATAACTTTATAGTCCTCCATTGTTTTGCCAAAAGTTTTCACTTTTGTCTCAGGTTCAAAGGATTTGTTAACAAAATGAGCCACTTGTTCTATCAGTTCAGTTCAGTCGTTCAGTTGTGTCCTACTGTTTGTGACCCTATGGACTGCAGCACGCCAGGCCTCCCTGTCCATCACCAGCTCCCGGAGCTTACTCAAACTCATGTCCATCGAGTTGGTGGTGCCATCCAACCATCTCTTCCTCTATCATCCCCTTCTCCTCCTGCCTTCAGTCTTTCTCAGCATCAGGGTTTTTACCAGTGAGTCAGTTCTTCTCATTAGGTGGCCTAAGGATTAGAGTTTCAGCTTCAGCATCAGTCTTTCCTATGAATATTCAGGACTGATTTCCTTTAGGATTGACTGGTTAAATCTCCTTGCAGTCCAAGGGACTCTCAAGATTTTTCTCCAGCACCACAGTTACAAAAGCATCAATTCTTTGGCCCTCAGATTTCTTTATAGTCCAACTCTCACATCCATACATATACTTGTTCCATACAAATAAATAATAACCAATATTTATTAGAGAATTATCTAGCTTAATTTCGATATACTAACATTAAAAGAAAAGAGAAATAGAAACAGCGGAGGATACATCACCAAACTGAATTCTCAACAACATCCAGACTCAAACAGCAGTGGAAAGTCCCGTGACACAGCACATAGGGAGTCTCAATTGGGAAAATGTCCCAGGCAGCGTGTCTGCTCAGTGGGTTAGACTTTAGAGATCGCAGTTCGGGTTCCCACTTATAATCCCAGAGGCAATCATCAATCTGTGAGCAAATAGCAGTTCTGATTTCATGTTAATGCGTAAAACTTGGAATGTTTTTAAACCTGGGGCTTGGTTGGCCAGCTCGCCCCCAGAGGCTCAACAATCTCAAGATTCATCCCCTGTCTTATCTATGATGCTGCCAGTCTTGCATTCACAGAGGGCAGTCACTCACAGTCAGGGCAGTGTCCAGGCAGGTTAGAAGCAAGGTCAGAGGCCTGCTCTGCTTTGTCTCTGAAGCCTAAACAAGACTTTTTAATTTCCCTAACATCCACATCCATAGTTCCACATCTGTGGACTCACACAAGCTTGGATGGTGTAGTACTTAGTAGAAATTTGTTGAAAAAAAATCAGAATGTAATTGGACCTGTGTACTTTAAACCCTCTTGTTCAAGGACAGGCTTCATCTAAATCTAACCAGTTAACATTTTGCTTCATTTCCTTCCTCTCTTCCCCCTTCTACTCTCTCTTTACTGCCCCTCTTTCCCCCTTTTCTTTCCTTTCTCCCTCTCTCTCTTACACACAAATTGCACACATTATAGTGTGTTGTGTTCGACTCTCTGTGGCCCCATGGACTGTAGCCCACCAGGCTCCTCTGATCATGGAATTTTGGAGTAGGTTGCTATTTCCTACTCCAAGGAGTCTTCCCTGATTAGGGATGGAACCCACGTCTCGGGCAGGTGGATTCTTTACCACTAGTGCCGCCTGGGAAGCCCCTATGTATCTAAGAATAAAGACATTCTTGCACATAATTTTATTATTTTTAGGTCTAAGAAAAGTAGTATTAATTCAATAATATCATTTAATATACAGTTCATATTTAAATTATCCCAATTTCCCCTCAAGATTTTTTTTTTTAAGTCGATGTCTGGATTTTTGAAGTAGATGTCTTGTTTGATTGTTTCTTCTGGACTAGGTTCACTTTAAATATCTTCAATGATGTTCTGCCCTATTTGGTTTATCAAGGTTTTGTTTTCATTCTCTTATATATATTATATGTGTATTTATTTTTTTCTGAAGCGTGGTTTTTCACCCCTAACTACTTTAGTATATATTTCTAAGAACAGGGATGTATTAACATTTTTTAGCCCTACTTTTCTATCCTTAATATATAACTTTATATTTTTCTCCATATAGGTTTTGAACATTTCTAATAGTTTTTTCCTAAATGTTTAATTTTTTTGCTGTGTAAATGATTTTTCTTATCTGTTATATCTTCTAACTGGGTAATTTTTGTTATAGGAGCACTATGGTTTTTTGCATATTAACTTTATATCTTGCTCCTTCCTGAAATCTTCTATTGTTTGAGTAAATCATTGATTCTCCAGAGTTTTCCAGGTATACTCTACTCTCATGTCTGAAAATACAGTGTTATGTCTTCTTTTCCAAATCTTTATTTTCTCTATTCTGATTGCATTGACTAGTCCTTCTCCAGAGCAGTGTAAAATAGTATTTGAGGTAGTAGGCATCCTTGTCTTCTTTCAGACCTTAGTGGGAATACCTCCAGGTTTTCTCCACTAAGAAAGATGCTGGCCTTACAGTTAACACAATTCTTATGTGTTAAGTAAATATCCATCTGTGTTAATAATCTATTGCTGCTCTACGGATTATCTCAAAATGTAGCTGCTTAAAGTGTAGGGGTAGTTAAAAGAATAAACACTTATTCTCTCGTATTTTTTGAAGGTCCAGAATCTGGGCTTGGCTTAGCTGGATCCCTTTGCTTCAGTGTCTCTCTCAAGGCTATAATCAAGATTGTTGCCCAGGGCTGCTGACTTACCTGAAAGCTCAACTGAGGAAAGATCCTCTATCTGTGTTCACTCATATGGTTGTTGGCAGGATTCAACCAATTCCTTGCAGATTGTTAGACTGAGAGCGTCAGTTCCTAGCTGGCTGTTGGCTAGAGAACTCCCTTAGTTCATCACCACTTAGCCTCTATTATGTAGCTCACAACATGGCAGCTGACTTCGATCAGAGTGAGCAAGCGGAAGAGTACGCGAGAGCGGAGCCCTTGCCCCTTTCCAGTCTAATCATGGAAGTGGCATCGCATCACTTGCTGTGCCACTCAGGGGGAGGCCATTACACAGGCCTGCATGCCGAGGAGTGGGCCCACCGGGGGCCATCCTAGGTGCTGCCTACCACACTATTAATTCCTGCTTTCTCAAGAATTTTTTTATTAGTAATGGGTGTGACATTTTTTCAGACTTTAAATCTAATGAAAAAATCCTTGAGGCCTTCAGGCAAAAAGGTGAACCAGTCATGAAGATGAAGAAGATTGCAACATAAGACTCCAAGCTGAATAATCTACACAATGGCAGTTGAATTCTGGATTGACAGTTTTTATTTTTTTGAGCTTCTTGAAAGTATTTGACTATCTTCAGATCTCCATAGATTCTCATAAGAAGTCAGTGGAATTTTCATCATTCTCCACATGTGTGTAATATATCATTTTTCTCTGACTTCTTTGAAGATTTTCTTTTGATCTTGGCTTTTAGCAGTTTAACTGTGATATGCCTTGGTATAATATTCTTTGTATTTATCTTGGAGTCTGCTGAGCTACTTGAATCAGTGAATTTATGTCTTACCAAATTTGGGACATTTTCAACCATTATTTCTTCAAATACGTTTTATGCACCTTTTCCTCTCTCTCTTTGTTGGGCTCAGTTTACATATATCTTGTTGATATTGTCCTACATACCTCTGAGGGACTTCATGTTTCCTCCTTTTTTTCTCTGCACTTAGATTGAATCATTTATATTGATCTGTCTCCAAGATCTTGAATTGGTAGGATTAATATAGTTAAAATAGCCATACCGCGCAAGCAATCTACAGATTTAATTGTGATACCTATCAAATTACCCATGACATTTTTCACAGAAGTAGAACAAATAATCCTAAAATTTATATGGAACTACAAAAGACTCAGGCTTACCAAAGCAATCCTAAGGAAAAAGGAACAAAGCTGGAGGTATAACCCTTTTAGACTTCAGATAGTATTTCAGAGCTACAGTAATCAAAACAGTGTGTTATATTCTTTTATTCACCTTTATCCAGTAAGCATTTCAGTTCTAGAATATTCTTTCTTTCATCCTTTCTTAGTTTCTGTTTCTCTGCTAAGATGTCCTTATCTTTTCATTAAGACATATTTTACTTTAGACCACTGTGCATAATTATAACAACTACTTTTAGAGAGTTGTCTGCTAATTCCCAACATCAGAGTTGCCTTGGGGTTGCTATACATTGTTTGTCGTCATTGACATTTTCCTGAGTGTTCATATGTTAAGTAATTTTAGGTTATAGTCTGACAATTGAGGATATGTGTTTTAGATACTAAAATATGTTAATGTCTTTGAAGAGTGTTGATGTTTTGTTTCAGTGGTTTCCCTGGTTGACTCAAAACAGTAAAGTGCCTTTTGGAAGTCAACTGAGATCTCAGTCCAGTTCTGTTATCTTTAGTTATAGTTTTTTCCAGTACAAATGGTTTTGGAATAAGGCACTGATTCAGGCAAAGTTTATACATAGGATTTGGGGTTTCCCCTCCCTGTTTGTTTGTTTGTTTTCTGGTATTCTCTGTTTGTCAGGGACCATCGTTGCCCTGAACTCTGTCCTCATTTTGGCTAGCAAGACTGCAGTTTTCTTTTGGAATTTTAGCCACTCTTTGTGGTAACTGTTTGTCCCTTTCCTTAGACCAAATGCTATTAAGAAAAAAGATGAAACTCAGACTTACCCGGTGTCATGCTTCAGTTTTTGTCTCTCTCCAGAACTGGCTTTTTTGTTTGCTGTTGCAGTGCCTTAGGTCCTTTTGTCTGTGTGTGCTCTTCAGTGATTTAGTTGTCAGAGCACCAGTCTAGTAGGAGTTCATTCTGCTGTCCTGGAATTGAAACTCACATTCTTTTACTTGAATCTGTTTTTGCCTTTATAACTCAAATGGGTTTATTGAAGTCAGCATTAGTTGCTTCTTTGATTTTGACCAGTCTAACAATATGGCTCATTCCACTGGAATATTTAGACTATTTATGTTTAATATGATTACTGATAGGATTAAGTTTAAGTTCACCATCTTAACAATTGTTTTTTCTATTTGTCCCAATTGTTCTCTATTATTTTTCCCCTTTAGTTTCCTTCTTTTAAATTATTTCAGTGTTATTTTAGGATTATGTTTTATTACCATTATTGATTTATTAACTCTACTTCATTTCAATATTGAAAGGTTTATGTGTCTTTAACCTATTATAATCTACCTTCACATAACATACTGCTTCACATTTAATATAAGAACCTTGGATCGGTACATTCAGTTCATCCCTCCTATCCTTTGTGCTGTTGTCCTGTGTTTTACATGTGTGTGAGTGTTGTGAGAGAGATCTATGTATGTGTAAACCATAGATATCAGTCAAGGTCCAGTTAGAAACTATACCACTAATTTAAGCAGGGAAAATTAAAGAATTGTTAATTAGTAAAATGTTATTAACTACTAAAAGAGGTTAAAAAGGACTTCATGGTACTCAGAATTAGTGAGTACAGAAAAGTAGATCTGTACCTAGAGAATTGGACAGTGAAGGGACTAAAGACTTAGGAGAGTTCCAAACCCTAGGCTGAGGTTAGACCTCTTCAAAGAAGATATGACTGCCACAAAGCATATAGCATTCACGTGGTGAAGAGCCTTGCCATCTGATTTAGGCCAGAGCAGATCTGTAACGTCATCTCACTGTTGCAGGAGTAGTACTCATTATCTGGAGCTGGCATATTAAAGGCAGCCTGACGAGGGGGAGGCAGCTGCCTGAGAACAAGGCACAACCAGTGCAGCAGTGGCCGCGGTGGGGGAAGACGGTTACGTGAGGCCAGCTGAAGTTGCTTATAGAAGAGTGTTGTTGGGTAAGGAGTGTGGCCTGAGGATAACAGCCAAAGATGCTGCAAAACTGACATCAGCTTGGGGCGTTCGTGGTGGAGATGTGGCTTAAAGTGGTCCAGGAGGGCTGCTGGGGCTTGACTCTGAATGGAATAAAAAATGGAAAGAGGACTGGACCTGGAGAGGTGCCTTCCTGCTATTCTCATCTTGCAGAGTCACTCTAACACCTTCTTTTGATAACATTAGGCCTAACATTAGATCAGTTAGCAAAGGAGAAATTTTGACAGGGTCCAGCTCCAATATGTCATAACAGGTAGATTTGTAGCTGAGAGATAAAATTGGTATCTGGTGAAATACACTGTTAAATAAATTTTGCATTTAAATTCTTAAAGAAACTTAAAAATGAGAAAATGTCTTTTTATATTAGTTTCTATATTCTATCAGATTTGGTTTGCTTGAAAAAAAGTCTTCTTTTGTCCTTTTTTTAAAAAAAAAATTGAACTTTTTGCTTTGAGATGATGGTGGTGTCACATCATAAGAAGTAATTCATAAACATCCTTGTGTACCCTTTTAGATTCTACCAGTGTTCATGTCTTACATAACTATAGTATAAGATCACCACCAGGAAATTGACGGTACTACAATCTACTGATATTATTTCGTTTTCCTAATTTTTTACCCTTTTATAATCACATTCCCCGTGTCCCCAAACCCTGGCAACTGCTACTCTGTTCTCCATCTCTATGACTTGGTCAGTTTAACTTTTTATGTTTTATAAATCATACAGTATGTAACCTTTCAGGGCTAGCTTTTTTTTTCATTCAGCATAATTCCCCTGAGACCTATGTAAGTAGTGGCATGTCGCAGTAGTTCCTTTATGTTGCTGAGTTATATTTCACAGTATGGATGTAATAGAGTTTGTCCATTCACCTACTGAAGGACATATTAGTTTCATTTTTAGCTATTATGCATAAAGCTCCTATGAACATTCATGTACATGTTTTTTGGCATATGAGTAAGTTTTCATTTCTCTGAGATAAATGCTTAAGAGTTTAATTGCTGAAGCATATGAAAATTCTTTGTTTCATTTTTTAAATTGAAATATGATTTACATAAAAATTTAATCATACACTTTTAAAGTGTATGGTTCATTGGTTTTGGTATATACACAAGATTGAGCAACCATTATCAGTGTCTAACCCAGAACATTTTCATCACCCTAAATGATCATTAATAATCATTCCCCTCTCCTAATTCCTTGTAACTCCCTCGTGGCCAATAATCTGCTTTCTATTTCTATGGATATTGCTATTCTGGACACCTTATATAGATGGCATCAGGCAACACGTGACTATTTATGCTGGCTGTTTCAGCACAGCATGTGTCAGCTATGTCGCAGCAGATTTCAGAATCCATTCTTTTTATGGCTGAATAATATTCCATTGCATGGATATACAGAATTTTGTTATCCATTTTTTACAGTAGACATTTGGCTTATCTCCACATTTTGGCTATGGTGAATAATGCAGTTGTAAACATTTATGTAGAAGTTTGATTATGAACATTTATTTTTAGTTCTCTGGAGTTTCTACCTAGGAGTGGATTGCAGTGGTAACTCTATGTTTAACGTTTGAGGAACTGCCAAACTGTTTTCCGAAAAGGCTGTACTATTTTGTAGTTCTACCAACAATATGTGAGGATTCTCCACATTGCCATCAACACTTGTTATTTTCTGTACTTTTGATTATAGTCACCCTAGGATGTGTAAATTGATTTCTTATAGTTTTCATTTGTATTTTTTCTAATGACTAATCATGTCTTTTCATGTGCTTATTGGTCATTTATGTAGTTTCTTTGGGGAAATATTTATTCAAACCTGTTGTCCATTTAAAAATTATAATAGTTGTCTTTTTGTTGTTCAGTTCTAAGAGTGTTTTATATATTTGAGACACTAGACCCTTATCATATATATGATTTGCAAATATTTTCTCCCATCTGTGTGATTTATCTTTTACATTTTTTGATAAATTGCTTGTGTTTTGTTATCATGTCTGAAAGACTTTCTAATCCAGTGTCATGAAGATTTACTTTCATTTTCTTATTTAAATTGTATACTTTTAGCTTTTACATTTAAGTCTTGATACATTTTGAGTTAGTTTTTGCATATGATGTGATGTAGAGATCTAAAGTTCTAAAGTTCTATTTTTGTGTGGGATATCTAGTTATCTTACCACCATTTATTGAGATGGCTGTTCTTTTCCCAGGGCACGTAGGCACATAGGCATATTTCTTGATTCTCAATTCTGTTCCGTTGATCTATATGTCTTATCTTTTTCTAGTACCACAGAGACTTGATTACTCTAGCTTTGTAATAGGTTTAGAAATTGAGAAATATGGATCCTCCAACATTATTCTTGTTTTTCAAAATGATTTTAGCTATTCTAAATCCCTTGCACTTCCATGTGAATATTAAGATCTGCTTCTCAATTTATAAAAAAAAAAAGCCAACTGTTATTGTTGATAATGATTGCATTGACTCTTTAGATCAGTTTGTGGATTATTGCCATCCTAACAGTATTATGTCTTCTAATCCATGAATGTGGGATATCTTTCTGTTTATTTAGGTCTTCAGTTTCTTTCAACAATTTTATAGTTTGAACATTGAACACTTTTTAGTGTAAAAATACTGAATTTCTTCTGCTAAATTTATTCTTTTTGATGTTTTTGTACATAGAATTATATTCTTAATTTCCCTTTATAATTGTTTAGTGCCTAGTATATAAAAATTCTTGTCTAGGAAATCCCATGAACAGAGGAGCTTGGCAGGCTTCAGTCCATGGGGATGCAAAGGTCAGACATGACTTAGTAACTAAAACAACAACAACAGTATAAAAATACAGTTGATTTTTATATGTTGATATTATATCCTTCAACTTTGCCAGACTCATTCATTAGCTCTTTCTTGTTTTTGTTGAATTCCTTCCAGTTTTCTGTAAACAAGAGCAAGTCATCTACCAATAAAGAGTTGTATTTCTTCCTTTCTGATCTATGTACCTTTTATTTCTTTTTCTTGCTTAGTTGCCCTGGCTAGAATATAGAATGTTAAATAGAAGTGATGAGACTAGACATCTTTGTGTTGATCTTAGGGGGAAAGTTTTTAGTCTTTTGCCATTAAGTGTGTTAGCTTTAGATTTTTCATAGGTCCCCATATGTAATTGAGGAAATTCTCTTCTATACTTTATTTTCTGTTTTTAGTATAAAAGGTATTTGATTTTATCAGATAATCTTTCCTTCTTTCACCTATTGAGATGATCATATGTTTTTATTGTTTGTGTGTTGAACCAGCTGTGCGTTACTGGGGATAATTTTCATTTGCTTACGGAGTATAATCCTTTTTATATGTTGCTGGATTTGGCTTGCTAGTATTTTGTTGAAAATTTTTACATCTGTATTCATAAGAGATAATGGTCTGTAGTCTTCTTTTCTGTTATGTCTCTGTCTGGATATGGTATCACAATTGTATTGGCCTTATAGAAGGAGTTCCTCTACTCTCTGTTCTTTTTTTTTTTTTCCCTTTCCTTTTTATTCTTTTTCTTTTTTTTTTAAGTATCTGGTCAGTTACTTTAGTGGTCAGCTAATGATTAAGCAGAGATTTCTTTAACTACCTGAATCTTCCAAGTCTCCCAGTCTTTGCTGAGGTCTCTGTGTATGTATTGTGGCATACCTTCCCCTCTCAGTTAGGTAGACAGTTGACAGCTTTGCTTTAGACTTCACTTCTTATGTGTGCTATGCATGCTAAATCACTTTAGTCATGTCTGACTCTTTGCCACCCTATGGACTGTAGCCTGCCAGGCTCCTCTGTCCATGCAATTCTCCAGGCAAGAATATTGGAGTGCGTAGCCAATCCCTACTCCAGGGGATCTTCCCAACCTAGGGATCAAACCCAGGTCTTCGGCATTGCAGGCAGATTCTTTTTTTTTTTTTTTTAATTTTATTTTATTTTTAAACTTTACAATATTGTATTAGTTTTGCCAAATATCGAAATGAATCCACCACAGGTATACATGTGTTCCCCATCCTGAACCCTCCTCCCTCCTCCCTCCCCATACCATCCCTCTGGGTCGTCCCAGTGCACCAGCCCCAAGCATCCAGTATCCTGCATCGAACCTGGACTGGCAACTCGTTTCATACATGATATTTTACATGTTTCAATGCCATTCTCCCAAATCTTCCCACCCTCTCCCTCTCCAACAGAGTCCATAAGACTGTTCTATACATCAGTGTCTCTTTTGCTGTCTCGTACACAGGGTTATTGTTACCATCTTTCTAAATTCCATATATATGCGTTAGTATACTGTATTGGTGCAGATTCTTGACCATCTGAGCCACCGGGGAAGCCCTTCTTCATTTCTTATGAAGAGCTTCAATGTCAGCAGAGTTGAGAGCTTAGGGTTTCTCAGGTCTTTTCCTGAGCATATGTGCAACTCTGGGCATGCATGTGATCTTGTATATTTCTAGAAATATGCCAGTTTTTCAAAGTTCCTCTGTAAATCTCCTTCCCCAATTTTTTTGTTTAAGGTTTTTGGTTGTCTGTTGTTTGCTCCAGCTGTTATCTACTGTCTTAGGCAGCAGTGAAGTTAAAACAGTTGCCTGTAATTTATCTCAGCTGGGGAAAGTGTTTTTGTACTGGGCAAGCTTGTAGTCAGATCAAGTTAAAAACAGACTTGCAAGTGGGGTCTTTCAGGGAACCATGAGATAGTCAAATGACAGTTCTCTGGGAGTGAACTCCAGCTTGGGTCTGTCTCTCCCGGTGCTGGCCAGGCCACTGCAGGTAAAGGGAAAAGCGACCGCAGCGTGTTTCCACGCTCCGCAGTGCTGGAGAGCTGGGCGTAGGGCCGGGGCAAGGGAAATGCCCCAGGGTCACAGCCTAGTCTTCTGACTGGGATGTTTGCCGCTTTCCTTAAACAAACCCTCCCTGTGTTACTGCAACTCTTTGAGTTTAATTTCTAAAGTTTTGTTCATGTAGCTTATGAATAATTTTTGGCAGTATTCTTGTTAATTTTATGAAAAGAGAATTTTTGGAGG
Organism: Bubalus kerabau; assembly: GCF_029407905.1. NCBI lineage: Eukaryota > Metazoa > Chordata > Mammalia > Artiodactyla > Bovidae > Bubalus > Bubalus kerabau. The sequence goes on along the minus strand of NC_073642.1, from coordinate 8,113,521 downwards.
TCCTTACTCTGCCACTTTTCATCTGAATTTGTAGTTTCATTAGAAACTTCCAAATAATTTTCCAGGTTGGCTGTACCATTTTACGTTCTCCCCTAGCAGTGTGTGATTGTTCCAGTTTCTCCGCATCGCACCAGTGTTATTTTGATGTCGTTATTTAACATTTTTTTCTTCATTTTGATAGATGTGTGGTTTTATCTAATTGTGATTTTAATTTGTATTTCTCTAATGCCTAATAACATTTGACATCTTTTAAAATACTTGTCATCTTTATCTTTTCTTCAGTGAAATGTCTGATCTTGGCTATTGTACATTTTCTATTTGGGTACTTTTTTCTAGTTATAGGAATTTTAAGAATTCTTTATATATTCTGGAAACCAGTCCTTGGTTGTATATGTTGTTTACAAATATTTTCTCCCATTGTATACTTTCTATTTTCATGTTCTTTTGCAGAGCGAAAGTTTTATCTTTTGATGAGGTCCACATTAACAATTTTTGCTTTTATGTATCATGTTTTTAGTATCAAGTATACTAATCCTAGGCCCTAAAGATTTTCTTCTGCTTTTTTCCTCTAAAAGTTGTATACTTTTTTACTTTACATTCGTCTTCATAATTCTGAAATATATACAATTTTTGCCTTCTGGAATTAGAGTTCTTCAGTTCAGTTGAGTTCAGTCACTCAGTTGTGTCCGACTCTTTGCAATCTCTTGGACTGTAGCATGCCAGGCTTCCTTGTCCATCACCAGCTCCTGGAGCTTGCTCAAACTCATGTCCATCAAGTCAGTGATGCCATCCAACCATCCCATCCTCTGTCATCCCCATATCCTCCTGTCTTCAGTCTTTCCCAGCATCGGGTCTTTCCCAAGGAGTCAGTCCTTCGCATTGGGTGGCCAAAGTATTGGAGTTTCAGCTTTAGCGTCAGTCCTTCCAATGAATATTCAGGACTGATCTCCTTTAGGATGGACGGGTTTTATCTCCTTGCAGTCCAAGGAACTCTCAAGAGTCTTCTCCAACACCACAGTTCAAAAGCATTAATTCTTTGGCACTCAGCTTTCTTTATAGTCCAACTCTTACATCCATACATGATTACTGGAAAAACCATAGCTTTGACTAGAGAGACCTTTGTCAGTAAAGTAATGTCTCTGCTTTTTAAGTTGTATAGTGTTTTACTCTGCTAAAAGTTGTTTAGTTTCTTACTTTACATTCTGCTTCTTAATTCTGAGATATATACACACACACACACACACACACATATATATATAGTTTTCTGGAATTAGAGTTCTTGGTTGCCGATTACTTCTTTCCTTTCAACATTTTCTTGGTGTCTTTGTCTTCTGGCTTGCATACTTTCTGAAGAGACATTCCTATATTTCTTCCACAGTATTTAAAGTGTCTTTTCTCCTTGGGCTACTTTGAAGAATTTCTATTTCTTGTATTGGTTTTCAGGAATTTGTTATGATTTGTTATGATTCACTTGACATATGATTATCCTTGACATTCATTGAGCATCTTGGGTTGTTGTCTTTGTTGTTGTTATTGTTTAGTCACCAAGCTGTGTCCGATGCTTCGTGACCCCATGGACTGAAGCACACCAGGCTTCTCTGTCTTCCGTTATCTCCTGGAGTTTGCTCCGATTCATGTCCATTGAGTCGGTGATGCCATCTAACTGTCTTATCCTCTCCTGCTCCTGTTTCCTTTTGCCTTCAATCTTTCTCAGAATCAGGGTCTTTCCCAATGAGTCAGCTCTTCACATAAGGTGACCAAAATATTGGAGTTTAAACTTCACCATCAGTTCTTCCAATGAATACCCAGGGTTGATTTCCATTAGGATTGACTGGCAGTCCAAGGGACTCTAAAGAGTCTTCTACAGCACCATGATTTGAAAGCATCAGTTCTTTGGCACTCAGCCTTCTTTATTGTCCAACTCTCATCCATACATGGCTACTGGGAAAACCATAGATTTGACCATATGGACCTTTGTCAGCAGACTGATGTCTCTGCTTTTTAATACACTGTCTAAATTTGTCAGAGGTTTCCTTCTGAGGAGCAAGCATCTTTTAATTTCCTGGCTGCAGTTAACCATCCACAGTGATTTTGGAGCCCAAGAAAAGAAAATCTGTCACTGCTTCTTCTTTTTCCCTTTCTGTTTGCCATGAAATGATAGGACTGCATGCCCATCTTAGTTTTCTTAATATTGAGTTTCAAGCCAGCTTTTTCACTCTCCCTTTGCATACCTATCAAGAGGCTCTTTAGTTCCTCTTGACTTTCTGCCACTAGAATAGTATCATCTGCATATCTGAGGTTGTTGCTATTTCTTCTGGCAATCGTGATTCCAACTTGTGATTCATACAGCCTGGCATTTTGCATGATGTACTCTGTGTCTGTGCCTGCTCAGTCACTCAGTCATGTCCGATTCTTTGTGACCCCATGGACTGTAGTCTGCCAGGCTCCTCTGTCCATGGAATTTTCCAGGCCAGGAAACTGGAGTGGATTGCCATTTCCTTCTCCAGGAGATCTTCCCAATCTAGGGATCAAACCCATGTCTCTGGTTTTTCCTGCATTAGCAGGAGGAGTCTTTACCACTGCGCTACCTGGGAAGCCCCAGGATATACTCTGCATATAAGTTAAATATGCAGGGTGACAATATACAGCTTGTCTTACTCTTTTCCCAAATTTGAACCAGTCAGTTGTTCCATTCAGAACATGACCCATCTGTCTTGCGTGGCCCTGCATGGCATGGCTTATAGCTTCATTGAATCACACAAGCCTCTTCACCACAACAAGGCTGTGATCCCTGAAAGGTTGTGTCTTTAGAGCTTGCATCAAATTTGAAATTTTTAAACATTATTTCTTTAGATATTTATTTCTATGCCCTTATCTCTGGTCCCTACTTTTGGGACGCTTACCTGTTGTTAGCTTGATATTGTCCCATAATTACTGACACACTGTTACAGTTCTTTTCAGTCTTTATTTTTTTTAATGTGCTTCAGTTAGGACAAATTATGTTTCTCTATTTTCAGAGTTAGTAATATTTTCTGGTTCAATATCTAATCTGCTGTTAGTGGGATTTTTATTTTTTATATTTGATCTCTAGAAGTGCTATTTGGGTCTTCTTTATATGTTAACATTTGTCTTACAATGTTAATGTTTTTCTTTGAATACCTGAGTATAATTATTATTTATGTTTTAAAGTTTTTATTTGCTAATTGCTTTATCTATGTCATACCAGATCTATTTATGTTAACTATTTTTTATCCTGGTTATTGGTCATATTTTCCTGATTCTTAGCACTTTTTCATTAGATGCTGGACCTTATAAATGTTAATTATTGAGTGTTACACTTTGTTGTCTTCCTTTTTGTGGTGCTTTGTTCTGGCTTTAAAATTGTTTGCAATTTAGTTTGATCCTTTCATGGTCTGTCTTTATGCTTTGTTAGGACAGGTCTAGAGTAACCTCTACTGTAGGGATAGTTTAGCCCTATTACCCACAGAATGCCTTTTGAGCATCTCATTTAAATGCACAAAGTGATCAACAAGGATTTGGTACCCTTGCTGCTCAGAACTTGAGTGCTTTCTAGCCCTGTATGAGTTCTGTGGACTGTTCAGGTGTTAGGTTTTCAGTTACTTTTTTGCCTGGAATGCATTTTACAATTCAACTAAGAGTCAAAGGTTGCCTTGAAGTTTTGTTTTCTTGTTTTCTTTTTTCAGTAGTGCTTCTCCTCCAGAACTGTACTCCACAAGGTCCAGCTGCCTCGGGTTCCCTGAACTGCTGTGTATCTTCATAACTCAGTGACACTTGCATTCTTTGTTTGGGATCCACGGTCCACAATTTGCCTCTAGGCAAATTGGCCACAATTTGTTGTGAGCAACAAGTGAGTTGCTCACCTCACTTGTTTTTTCTCTCTCTAGCTGCCTCTTGTCAGTATCTGAAAATAATTGTTTCATATAATACATTCAGTTTTCTTATTGCTTATAGAAACTGGGTAAATCTGGTCCCTATTATTTAATCATGACTGGAAATAAATGACTTGTTCCTTTAATTAAAAAAAATTTTTAATTTGGAACAGTTTTGTATTTACAGAAAAGTTGTAAAGATACTAAGTACAGAGTTCTGGTATCCAGTTTCTCCTGTTGTCAACATCGTAATACAATTTTTGTGGAACTTTTGTCAAAATTAAGACACTGACATTGGCATATTACTATTAAGTAAATATCTATAATTTTATTTAAAAAAAACAGCCAACCATTTCCCAAAGTGGCTATACTGTCATGCATTCTCACAAAATGAATGCATCATTTTGAGTAGAAGAAACAGCTTGATGAAAACCACTTAGGTTGAGACACCACCATTTTAACTAATTTGAAATTACAAAAATTAAATAAAGAGAAGGGACTTAAAATTGCCAAACCTTTGATTACAGATGACTCATGATAACAGTAATAACTATAACAATAACAGTGGGGTTCACTGAATTCTCTTCTAAGGGCTTTACATTTATTGATTCATTTAATCCTTACAATATCCCAGTGTTCTTGATGCTATTATCCTCCAGTTCCTTAGATTAAGAAAGTGAAAAGGTCACTGATTTTCCCCTGCTCACATGGCTAAAAAGGTACACATTGTCTGGCTCCAGGACCTACTCTCTGATCCATTCTGCCAAGGATGATTGTTATCGGTTGCACATCAGAAAAACCTGAGATGGCCTTGGGCATCTATATTTTGAAGACCACTGGTGATTCTTATGTGTAGTCAGGATTGAGAACGTTCTAAACTGCTGCTTCTTCATTATAATGTAGATAAATTTAATGTGTTAAAATATACTTTTTTATTTTAATGATAATAGTGAATAATTTAGTTCTTGTTTTGACTCAGACATTTTAAAGTCCTTTTATATAGGTAGAATGTTCAAACTCTTGCACAATCGCATTCATCTCATGCACTAGCAAAGTAATGCTCAAAATTCTCCAAGCCAGGCTTCAACACTATGTGAACCATGAACTTCCAGATGTTCAGGCTGGATTTAGAAAAGGTAGAGGAACCACTGATCAAATTGCCAACATCTGTTGGATCATTGAAAAAGCAAGAGTTCCAGAAAAACTTGTATTTCTGCTTTATTGACTATGCCAAAGCCTTTCACTGTGTGGATCACAACAAACTGTGGGAAATTCTTAGAGATGGAAATACCAGACCACCTGACCTGCCTCCTGAGAAATCTGTATGCAGGTCAAGAAACAACAGTTAAAACTGTACATGGAACAACAGACTGGTTCCAGATTGGGAAAGGAGTACGTCAAGCCTGTTATATTGTCACCTTGCTCATTTAACTTATATGCAGAGTCAGTTCAGTTGCTCAGTCATGTCTGACTCTTTGCAACCCCATGAACCGCAGCACTCCAGGGCTCCCTGTCCATCATCAACTCCTGGAGTCCACCCAAACCCATATCCATCGAGTCGGTGATGCCATCCAACCATCTCATCCTCTGTTGTACCCTTCTCCTCCTGCCCTCAATCTTTCCCAGCATCAGGGACTTTTCCAATGAGTCAGCTCTTTGCATCAGGTGGCCAAAGTATTGGAGTTTCAGCTTCAGCATCAGTCCTTGCAATGAGCACCCAGGACTGATCTCCTTTAGGATGGACTGGTTGGATCTCCTTGCAGTCCAAGGCACTCTCAAGAGTCTTCTCCAACACCACAGTTCAAAAGCATCAATCCTTCTGTGCTATGCAGAGTACATCATGAGAAATGCTGGGCTGAATGAAGCACAAGCTGGTGTCAAGATTGCCGGGAGAAATATCAATAACCTCAGATATGCAGATGACACCACCCTTATGGCAGAAAGCAAAGAAGGACTAAAGAGCCTCTTGATGAAAGTGAAAGAGAAGAGTGAAAACCTGGCTTAAAACTCAACATTCAGAAAACTAAGACCACAGCATCCGGTCCCATCGCTTCATGGCAAATAGATGGGGGAACAGTGGAAACAGTAAGAGACTGTATTTTGGGGGCCTCCAGAGTCATTGTGGATTATGACTGCAGCCATGAAATTAAAAGAGGCTTACTCCTTGGAAGAAAAGTTATGACCAACCTAGACTGCATATTAAAAAGCAGAGCCATTACTTTACTAACAAAGGTCCATTTAATCAAAGCTATTGTTTTTCCAGTAGTCATGTATGAATGTGAGAGTTAGACTATAAAGAAAGCTGAGTGCCGAAGAATTGATGCTTTTGAACTGTGGTGTTGGAGAAGACTCTTGAGAGTCCCTTGGACTACAAGGAGATCCAACCAGTCCATCCTAAAGGAGATCAGTCCCGGGTGTTCATCAGAAGGACTGATGTTGAAGCTGAAGCTCCAATACTTTGGCCACCTGATGCGAAGAGCTGACTCATTTGAAAAGACCCTGATGCTAGGAAAGATTGAGGGCAGGAGAAGGGGACTCCAGAGGATGAGATGGTTGGATGGCATCACTGACTCAATGGACATGAGTTTGGGTAAGCTCCAGGAGTTGGTGATGGACAGGGAGGCCTGGTGTGTTGCAGTCCATGGGGTTGCAGAAAGTCAGACACGACTGAGTGACTGAACTGCACTGAACAGATATAGGTAGAACTAGAACTGAAGCACATATTTTGAAGATTACAGAAAAATCAGTTATCTCTCTGTTTTGGTGTCTAGGCACTCTGCCTTTTTGTGTAACACATGCAAATATGTGTTTATAGTGTGTGTGTGTGTGTGTGTGTGTGTATAATTACATGTTGTTTTCTGGCATAAAGAATTTTTAGAGTAATCTGACTAAGTAATTACATATTGCTTCCCAAGAGTAATGTTTAAAGAATACTTACCTTAAAATATAGACACATTTTAAAAAATAAAATAGGGAATCATTTTGTGTGCACAAAGCAAGGAATAAAATGAATCATAGAATGGTTTAATTGGTTAAATTGTATTAGGCCCAGAAGGTTAATACCCACACAAAATTGATTTAATCCAGCATATAGAAATCTTCTTAAATTTATTAATTTTGTATCTTTCTTATTTTTTGTAATTAGACTTTTTAACATTTGATATTAGGCTATAAAATATAGAAGACTAAATTCTGTTTAAAATATGTGAAGATTGATTATGAAGTATAATAAGATAGTAGTTTTGATAATAGTTTATATCAAAATCTAGTTCTCTGGTCTCAAAATCAGTGATACAGATTTATTTTTAAAATTATTATTGTGTGATTTTCATTGGTCACTATTGTTTTGCTCTGAATAGTTGGCTGCTGACAATTGCATGATGTCTCCACCAGAGAGTGCTAGAGATACTTCAGTGGGGAATGTTATTTACTTAGGCTTGCCTGGACTTGTCAGTGGGTTAGGCCTTTTTTATTTTTAGGAAAGAATTTGATTTCTTGTTTACAAAATTCCGCTTGCTGTGAAATAAATTGTATATCTTGACAATTGAGTATTTCTACAGATATTGTAAATGATAAGTGTTTAATCACTTCATTCTTGGTTCTCCTAGCTATCTTGAAATATCTTTGATTTGATTATTTTGTGACGTTATCCTTTAAAAATTAAAAGTTGTGTTTCCTTATACACAGTAGTTGTTGAGTTTTCTTAACATTATTAGGTGTTCTGCTGAAAACCTTCATAACTTAAAATGAACTAGATAAACTAGTAATGTGTTTTATGAGCTTAAGAAATAATTGTTTATTGTGTATGCTTGTTAAAATAGAAACTGAATTAGCAAATAGTTTTAATATTTGCAATTCTAGCATACAGTATTATTCTCAAAGTATTATTAATTATTTTGTGCTATCCATTTAGAATAGTGTATGAAAGAAAGTCTGGTCCTTTTATTATATTCAATAAATTTCTAAGTGAGCATTTTACAGGGTGATTATCTAGCAGAAGTACTAAACGATAATAACTTTTTCCCCTTCTTTTTTCTAGGTATCTTCACTCAAATAACATAGTTGTGGTTCCGGAAGGTAAATACACTTTCAGTTTTTTCTAATAGTTAGGAGGTGCTAGAGTTAAATCTGTGCTTTATAATAGTAGAACAGATTGTCTCTTTAAACCTATTTTGGTTGGAGTATTAGGGAATTTTAATTATAAAACATCATTATTAGTTTCAAAGCTTTTTTCCCTCTAATTAGTAAGTCTAGTTAACAGTTACAATTAAAGTTATTAAGTCTAAAATATTTATAATGGTTAAGTAAATTATTATCAGATAAATTGACATTGGGTAAATAATAAAATAACTTCTAGTTTATTAAATCGAGTTAAGCATTTTGGTTAGATAAAAAAGACTTTATATATCATTTCATGAATTATTTATTCAAGTAGTTTTTTACATTGTTTTAACATTTTTATTTGTAATCTTTTTAAAGTTTATATTATATTAAGGTAGAAGTGTTACTTCATAGAATGTTGTTTGATACTATACTGCAATAAAAATGCTTTAAAAATTTAATTTGATATATGCTTTTACTATTATGTCAGCACCAGAGATAGGGATATTAAGTATTAAAATATTTAAACTTGGGTAATATTTAATTGCATTAAAAATTGGTCTTAACACTTGAGTCAAATTAATTTTGCTTTTACCCTTCTTTTCCCTTCAAAGCCATTGGGTCCCTTGTGAAACTGCAATGTTTGGATCTTAGTGACAATGCCTTAGAAATCGTTTGCCCAGAAATTGGTCGTCTGAGAGCTTTACGTCATCTTCGGTTGGCTAATAACCAGCTGCAGTTCCTACCTCCAGGTAATCACCGTCTGTAGCACAGAAGCTTCTTGTCTGTTCCAAGGCTATTTTTATTAATATTTCTCACTTTGTGTCTAGGCAGTGGGCTTTGGGTATATCTGTAAGTTTCCGATTGTCCGCTTGTTAGAGGAGGATGGTAAGGAATGTGGATGGACTATGACTAAGAGTCTTTTGCCTGATGCAGACGTAAAAAGACGGCATTTACGGTTTTGAGCTACAATTACTGCAGTTGTGCATTGCAGTCAGTGCTCCTTCAAATCACTGCCCTGGTGAATTATTTGTACCAAAAGCTACTTTAGTGTTGAATTTCACATAAGGGAATTTATACAAACTTTGCATTTTAGTGTCTGAAAGCAGATACATGCAGTGTTTTCTCTCATTCTCTAGAGAGGTAAATGATGTGCATTAACTTTGATTTAATGTGAATCATACTAGAATTTAGTAGCAGAATTTAAGTTTGAGTTCTTGAACTAATTGTCACTTCTGCCTACTGATCATCCTATTAGATTATGATGTACATACAGACAGTACCAAAATCCTGCCTTCTCCTGAGCTACCGTTAAGTCCTTTGACTTTCTTACAAGGGATATTCAGAGACCTTTCTTTGTGAACCCGCACACTTGGAGATTCCTCTGTCTTATATCATTTCCCATATTTTTAAATCAGTGAAGTATGATTTAAAAAAATAGCTTGTGCTTCAGGTATAACATGAAAGTACTCTGCATTCAAAAATAAGCAGAAAAAAAAATGCAGACACCACTCACATTGGGAGTATTTGTACCTAGTAACTCTTGGTATTCCTGAGTCTTTTAGTGTATCCAAGTGAAATATATGACTCAACCGAAATTACAAATTACTGCCTGCCTTAGAACGTCAGGGATATATGAAACTGTTAAAAATTACTCATGTTAAATCCATGAATGAATTTATAATTTAAAAAATACTTTCTCCAAAGTTTTTCAAGTACAGAAATTTCTAATTGAAACAGTAGTTGATTAATTTTTAGACTTTATGTGCCAACTTTAATGTATACATTCAATATTTTATACAAATATGGTATTAGTATAGCAGTTAACTCTGCTTAAAAAATATTTTTTAACTTCATTTAAAGTGTCTTACTTTTTATAACTCTGCTTAGTACAAAAATTTTTAATATGGTGTAGGAGTATGATCTTTGCTTTAAATTTTGTTGTATGTAATCAAACTCAATGGTGCTTCATCATGAAGCTTGATTTCATCAAGTTTATGTATTCACATACTCAGGAAATTAGATTCTCTTTCAGAGGTTGTATAGAAAATGTATCAGCAAAGATATACTTTAGATTTTCAGAATATTTTTATATATCAGCTTATATAAGATATAGAGTCAAAATGCATGGATATAATACTGAATGTTTTAGATTTGATTGTATTTTCAAATATGAAATTCATAAAATATATATTATAGAATCAAAATGCATGGCTATAATACTGTGTTCATAAGCGCCTTTTTCTATATGTTTAAAGAATGTACGAGTAACAACTCTATTAAAACATTGTTCTTTGTGTTCTGTTCTTCTGTTTTTTCCTGTAATGTAGAACATTTTGTGGTAAAATGTAGCCATTTCCTTTCATTATATACTCTCAGAGGTTAAGGGTATACTAATAATGTCATTGACTGCTTCCTAATAACAAGTGGAGGGTATAGATTTCCTGGCTACCTTCATGTAATTTAAAATTTATATCTCACCTGTTTCATAATAGATTTGAAGCATTTACTTCTGATTTTATCTCCCTAGCTTATTTCTGTTGCTTGTGTTGTTTTTTGGCTTGTTTTGAGTTAAATGACATACAGTAGTATCTATGTATTTTGAGTAGAAACTTTTGATTAAGCTATGTATATAGTTTCTTTTTTTTTTCTGGGCCATCATAAATACAATGCTCTAGATCTTACTAATTTTTTAGTTCACTTTATGTATGTCTTTATGAGGTAATTTCACTGTTATGATTTGAATGGGAGAGGGGCTTGGTACACAGCTACCAAGTGTACCCAATCATTAGGGACATACTATGGAAAAGTATTTCAACTGTAGTAAAAAATGTGAGAAATTGCCATATGGTGTCCATTTAATGATGGTAGACTCCAATTGATATGTTAGCCTCTTCTGTTCGGAGAAGGCAATGGCACCCCACTCCAGTACTCCTGCCTGGAAAATTCCATGGATGGAGGAGCCTGGAAGGCTGCAGTCCATGGGGTCGCTGAGGGTCAGATACGACTAAGACACTTCACTTTCACTTTTCACTTTCATGCATTGGAGAAGGAAATGGCAACCCACTCCAGTGTTCTTGCCTGGAGAATCCCAGGGACTGGGGAGCCTGGTGGGCTGGTGTCTAGGGGGTCACACAGAGTCGGACACGACTGAAGTGACTTAGCAGCAGCAGCAGCAGCAGCCTCTTCTGTTAATACCTATTCCATGCTATTGGTATAGTCTTATATGTTATATGTATGTGAAAGACTTAATATTTTATTATGTGTGTTTTTTTTATAGTTGAAAAACCTTTGGATGTGATTTCACACTCAGTATTTAAAATTTGAAAATTTGAGAGCAGTATTTGAAACATTTAAAATATCTAAATGGCTAATAGTTTTAAAATTAGGATCTAAGAATGGATTACAGGGGCTTCATGAATGCCCTCAAATTGTGTGGACAGTTTGGTGTTTGTGAGTATGTACATATTGCTGTAAAGAAGGTCCAGTGTGTTTATGAATTTCTCAAACAGGCCCATCACTCATATAGTTGGTTCTCTTGGATTGTTTGTCAGTACCCATTCTTTGGGAATGTCCCTTCCCTGCTTCTATTGGATTCCAGAGTACTGCCATTTTTCCACCTTGTATGTTGCTTTCTCTCCACAGTTCATTGATCCTGGTGTAGGTAATCCAAGCAAGACCAGTTCTCTTCCTGGGCATTTTGAAAGAGACTGTAGGGGAGAAGCAAAGAGAACAAGAGAGAACAGAGGAGGGTGAAAAAGGAAATCAGGCACGTTTTTCTCTCTGGGCTTCTACACAATGCTATGTAATCTTGTGAAATCTGGTAGTAGCCATGTGGGCAGGAAAACAAAGAGAAAAAGATGAAGTAGATACCTCGAAAGAAGATGGAGTCAGAGACTTTTTAAGTTTTCTCTAATTTCCCAATCACTGATTCTGTTCTTAAGGCCTATGAAGTGAAGTGTTAGTTGCTCATGAGTCCAACTCTTTGTGATCCCATGGTCTGTTCATGGAGTTCTCCAGGCAAGAATACTGAAGTGGGTTGCCATTCCCTTCTCCAGGAGATCTTCTGGACCCAGGGATCAAAGCTGGGTCTCTTGCATTGCAGGCAGATTCTTTACCATCTGAGCTACCAGGGAAGCCCCGTTTAGGCCCATAGACTGTGCTTAAGCTAGCTCTAATTGGCTTCTGTGAATTGCCACCCAAAGAGCTCCCTGTAAAATAGCTGCCCCAAAGGCTTGATTTTTGTTTATTTTGCATAAGTAAAAATTGTATATATTTAAAATGCACAATGTTATATTTTGACATATGTATATATTGTGAAATGATTACTAAGGTCAAACTAATTATCGTATTTGTCACCTCTCAGTTACCATTTGCGTGTGTGTGTGTGTGTGGTTCAAACACTTGAGATCTACTCTCTTAGCAAACTCAAATACATAATACATTATTATTCAGTTGCCTTTTAAAAAACCTTTTTTTTTTATGGTAAATTTTAAGCAGAATAGAATAATAAGCCCTTATATACCCAATACCTAACTTTAACAATTTATCATGGATTTATCCTCTCTTATGTTTTTCTTTTGTTCTTCATATTTTTATCCTCTCTTTTTGAAAGTTTTTTAAAAAATTAGTATAAAATTGACATACAGTGAATTCCTCAGGTGTATAGCCCTGAGTTTTGACAAATGTATGTACTCATGTAACCAGCATCTTATTTGAGATACAGAACATTTCCATTACTCCAGAAGATTCTCTTACACCATTTCCAGTCAATCTGTTTGCTATAGGCAAACTCTATTCTGATTTCTCTTACTATAGATTAATTTCATCTGTTGTTGAAAATAAAATAAATGGACATGGAGTTCTCTGTTTGACAGTCACTCAAAATAAAGGTTTCAGGATGCATCCATGCTGTAGTATGTGTCAGCAGTTCATTATCTTTTTTTTGCAGAGTAGAATACCATTGTATAAACTGCACTTTATAACTTATTTTCCTCTTAATGGACATGTCAGTTTTTTTCTCATTTTGGGCTGTTATCAATAAAACTAATATGCATGCATGCATGCTGAGTTGCTTCAATCATGTCCAAATCTGACTCTTTGCAACCCTGTGGACCATAAGTAGCCAGGTTCCTCTGTCCACGGGATTCTCCAGGCAAGAAGACTGGAGTGGGTTGCCATGCCCTCCTCCAGGGCATCTTCCCGACCCAGGGATCAAACCCACATCTCTTATATCTCCTGCATTGGCAGGCGGCTTCTTTACCACTAACACCACCTGAATCCCTATAGACAGTCTTGTATAAGACTTTTTATGGATTTACATTTTCATTTCTCTTGGGTAAATATCTTTTAGGGGGAATGTGATACATAATGGAGGTATACGTTTAACTTTAAGAAATTGACCAGCAGTTTTTTTTTTTTTCATTAAAAAAAATTTATTTATTTTAATTGGAGGCTAATTACTTTACAATATTGTGGTGGTTTTTGCCATACATTGACATGAATCAGCCACGAGTGTACATGTGTCCCTACATCCTGAACCTCCCTCCTCATCCTATCCTTCGGGGTTGTTTCAGTGCACCGGCTTTGCGTGCCCTGCTTCATGCGGCAAACTTGAACTGGTCATCTATTTCACATATAGTAATGTACATGATTCCGTGTTTTTTTCTCAAATCATCCCATGCTCGCAGCCTTCTCCCACAGAGTCCAAAAGTTTGTTCTTTACATTTGGGTCTCTTTTGCTGTCTTGCATACAGGGTCATCGTTACCATCTTCCTAAATTCCATATATATGCGTTAGTATACTGTATTGGTGTTTTTCTTTCTGGCTTACTTCACTCTGTATAATAGGCTCCAGTTTCATCCACCTCATTAGAACTGAATCAAATGTATTCTTTTTAATAGGTGAGTAGTATTCCATTATGTATATGTACCACAGCTTTCTTATCCACTCGTATGCTAATGAACATCTAGGTTGCTTCCATGTCCTGGCTATTATAAACAGTGCTGCAATGAACATTGGGGTACACGTGTCTCTTTCAGTTCTGGTTTCCTCGGTGTGTATGCCCAGCAGTGGGATTGCTGAGTCGTATGGCAGTTCTATTTCCAGTTTTTCACACTGTTCTCCATAGTGGCTGTACTAGTTTGCATTCCCACCAACAGTGTAAGAGGGTTCCTTGTCCTCCACACCCTCTCCAGCATTTATTGTTTGTAGACTTTTTGATGGCAGCCATTCTGACCAGTGTGAGATAGTACCTCATTGTGGTTTGGATTTGCATTTCTCTGATAATGAGTGATGTTGAGCATCTTTTCATGTGTTTGTTAAATGGTTATATTAATACCATTTTATGCTTCTCATGGAAATAGATGAGAGTTCTAATTACTCTGAATGTTTGCTAGTATTTGATATTGTCTTTTTTTTGCTAGTATTTGGCTTTGTTTAACTGTAGTAATGGAGAAGTTGTATTGAGTTGCTTTAATTTGTATTTAACTGAATTTGTCCTTCCCTCTTAACTAGGGGTATTGAGCACCTTCTGATGTATTTGTGGGGTATTCCAAATCTTTCTGAATTGTAGACGGTGTCTCCCTGCTTTACAGACCAGTGGCGTGATTAGGTTGTTGAAGAATTCTCTCTGCTTTCTAGTTCTGCCCCTTGCTTTCTGCGCCTTGAAAGATGTAGTAGCCTTGCTGCCCAGTTGCTGGCCTGTGTATGGCAGCCCGGTTCTCTAAAAGTGGATCTTGCCTCTGCAAAGTTTCTCTTGGCTTTCCTGTTATCTTCCATTTCAGGCTTTCCTCAGCTCAAAGCCTGGAGGGTTTTGTGGAGATGGTCTCAACTCTCTTCCCTTGCCTCCATTTTTGGTGAAGATTAGTACTCTTGCCTGGAAAATCCCATGGACGGAGGAGCCTGGTAGGCTGCAGTCCATCGGGTCGTGAAAAGTTGGACATGACTGAGTGACTTCACTTTCACTTTTCACTTTCATGCTTTGGAGAAGGAAATGGCAACCCGCTCCAGTGTTTTTGCCTGGAGGATCCCAGGGACAGAGGAGCCTGGTGGATGCCGTCTATGGGGTCTCACAGAGTCGGACACGACTGAAGTGACTTGGCAGCAGCAGCAGCAGCAGTGGGAAAGAGTTTGTGAGTGTGTGTGTGGTTGGCGGCAGGGCACAGGTAGTTCATGCGGCCTCTCCCTGTGTCTGGGGCTCCTCTGGATTGTATGCTAGTGTGCCAGTCCACGTATAGCCCTTCAAAGCAAAGTTAGACTGCTTTCTCTTTAACCCTTGTCTATGGCAGATTCTTTATCCTCCTGTTACAGTCAAGCGTGTTAGCCACTGGGAATCTCTTCTCTTTTAAAATATGCTTACCACTTTTTGGGGTTGATTCAGGTTTCTGGGTGTTCTCAGTCTCTGAAAAATTTTAAAAGCTGTAATTATGTAGCTTTTCCACTTTCTTTTCATGGTTAGGGTTTAAGTGACAATTCTCTTGACTTTCTGTTTTCTTCTTGGAATTGAGTTCTCGTCCCTCACAGGCTATCGCAATTTGGGTTTTGTTTCTCCCTGCCTTTCCTTCTCTACCTCCTTTTTGTCTCCTTTTGGATTACTTGAGTGTGTTTTAGTGTTCCATTTTATTTCCTCTACTTTAGAGGAAAAGTTTAGGTTTTTCTTTAGAATTTACAGTATGCACCCTTAACTTATTACAGCTTACTTGGGATATTGTACCACTTAACATAAATTTTAAGAAACTTCCAACAGTATACTTCCATTTACCCTCCTTCCTTTGTGTTATTGTATCATGTATTTTATCTCTATATACTTATGAACCCTACAATATATTTATTTTGCAACAATCAGTTGTTTCTAAAGGGAATCACAATTAAAAAAAAAAGATATTCTTTGTATTTACCCATTATTTACCATTTCCTGTACTCTGTTCCTTCTTGTAGATCTCTTTTTTGGTATTATTTCTCTTCAGCCTTAAGTACTTTCTTTAATATTTCTTGTAGTGCAATTCTCCTGGCAATGAACTATGATCATTTCTCTTTCTGTGAAAATGTTCTTTATTTCATCTTGGACTTTTAAGGATATTTTCTCGAGATACAGGATTCTGGGTTGACAAGATGGTTTTTTCCTAAGCACTCTTAAAGACAACCTTTCATTGTTTTCTGACCTCATTGTTTCTAATGAGAAGTCAGTTGTAATTTGTAGTTTTGTTATCCCATATGTGTGTTTTCCTATTGCTACATTAGATATTTTCTCATTATCTTTGGTGTCAGCAGTTTATGTATGATGTGCCATGATGTAGGACTTTTTATATTTATCCTGCATAGGCTTTTCTTGATTCCCAAATTGGAAAGTTTCTTACTTTTTTTTTATATAGTTTTCTGCCCCACATTTTTTTCTGTTTATCTGTCTTCTACTGCAGTAACTTCTTTTGTGCTCTCGAGTATTTTATTTATTAAGCCCTTCTTCACTCTCTCATAGCTTTTTTCCTCTTTAGTACCTTGTCTTGCATTTTCTAGCTGCTTCAACTCCCAAACTGTGACCTTCAGCACTGTGAGACTGCAGTGTTCCACTTGGGTTCCCCTTCCCTGTGTGTGGCCAAGAAAGCCTTGTCCGGCTTGGGACACAAGGGGTATTTCCCTTATTTCAGTGATCAGAGTCCTTTGTTTCCTTTCTGTTACTTGAAAACAGTTTTCTCATTTATTTTTGACTAGTTGTGTTGCTATATTTTCGTTGGAAGCAAGTCTGGTGTAGTGACCTTGTCATATCTGGAAATGAAAGTCCTGTTAGATGTTCTTTGATTTCTCATCTGATTGTTTACCTGTATTCTTTTATATAATTTGTATGCCATTGAAACATTTATATGTTGCATTCTCCCACTTCTAGTATCAAAACTATATCATTGTTTGTTACAGAAGAATAAATTTAAACTCATTTTCTTCCAAAAGCCTAGTCTGACTTAAGTAAAATTACGTGATCTGTTCTGAAAAGAAGTACGACACACTTACAAATAAAGGATTACTGGAGAAAGATTTCCATCAGTGCAGAGCAATTTGCCAAATACCTTATGACTCACCATTGGCCACAAAAGCAAATGGATATTAGAAGAGTCAGAAAAACCAGCTATCCCTTGATTGTCAAGAAAATCCTGATGCTTTTGTGATTCACTGTAAAGCCTCTGTGAATTCCCGTGAGAGAAGAGTATGGTAACAAACAAACCCCAAAATGTAACTAAGAGTCAGAAAAGTTGTTGCTTACATCTGGCATGATAAATCAGCCTGTTTCTCTGAAATGATTTTGCCCTTAAAAAGTTGTTTTGTACACCAAAAAAGGAAAGATTTTTAGCCCAAATTGAAAACACGGAAGCAATCAATGTTATACTTAAATGGATAAAAGCATGCAAAAACAGAAATACATACTATATATAAGTAGCAGGAATTGTTCTAAAACTCAGGCTTCAAGTAGGGTCAAGTTTATCATTTTTTTCTTAAAATTTATTTTTCTTCTGGTTAAGCCTCTGTTCCTTTATTGTAATGAAATTTAGTATCTCTTCTTAGATTTGTCCTGTTGCCACCTAAATTATTCTGAAATCTTTATGCTCATTGCTGGCAGTCAGGGGCTATAGATCAGCCTTCTTCCTACAGAGGACAGGAAGCCTGGTCATGCTACAGCTTCCCCCGTTGCTTGCTGCCCCACCGTTGAGACTTCATTGGTGCAGTCTGACTGATAGTAGTGCAGCCTGCTGTGACTCCTCAGAGTTGCTGACCCTTCTCCTGCGGATACAAGCCTGGTCAGAGGTGCTCCACGTTTGCATCCGTGGGTTACGGTTTCTAGGATTGATAGGGGGTCCCAGGAACACTGGGCCAGCCCTGGTTTCATTGTGCCTGTGTTCACTCTTCCTTCTTTAGTGGTCAACTCAAAGGGAGAAGAGAGCAGTTCTCGTCTTGAATCTTCAAAACACAAAGGATCTAATTGTGCCACCTGCCACCAAATAATCAAGGCTGTTCACCCCTGTATTACCCTCCTTGGGTGGATGCCATAGCAATTCACCTTCCTAGTGAAACAACTTTTCAGTGATTCCACATCAATACTGGCAAAATAGCTAGCTAGCACTTTTCTCACTAAAAAAGGTAATTGATCAATCTGGCAGAGTCCCCTCTGGTGTTACCAGGCTATGTAAGTATAGTCAGCAATATATGTAAATAGACTTTCTATTTGGTAGGATTAGCTGCATGACCTGGGACACTTACTGTTTCACCTACTCAACAAAAAAGTATTTATTGGTTCCAAATATATTCTGTGTCCTAGAGGAAGTGGGGACAGTGAAGGGATACCAAAATCTACAGCCAGGCTTCAAAGGAGCTTGTAATATTTTATTGTTGAATAGTTTAAACTGTTAACTTCCAGGGAAGAGACTAGGTAGAGAAGAGAGAAAGAAGTATTGATTGTGTTAATAGTTGGTCATTATCTTGATATAGTGCCAAGTGGTTCAGGAATCTAGTTTGACAGCTAATAGGGATAAAACCTACCCACCCTCAGTTTGCTAGATGACCACTGAATAAATGAATAAATTGTCCACCAGAGTACTAAACTCATATTCAGAACCTGTTCTTTCAGTGTCTCTTATAGACATACAAGCTACTTTATTAGTCTGGCTCGCAGGTAGGACTTCCCTGGTGGCTCAAACGGTAAAGAATCTGCCTGCAATGTGGGAAACCTGGGTTTGATCCCTGGGTCGGGAAGTTCCCCTGGAGAAGGAAATGGCAACCCACTCCAGTATTCTTGCCTGGAGAGTCCCATGGACAGAGGAGTATGGAAGGCTATAGTCCATGGGGTCACAAGGAGTCGAATACAACTGAGCACAGGGCACACACACAGCATATATTAGTAAAGTAACTTTATCCTGTATATTAATAGTTAAATGTATGTTAGTATCTTTATAGTAATATAGAGATTTTCAGTTCAGACTTTTACATAAAATTTAGTGTACTAGATTAGATAAAACAGATTTATCAGAATAAATTTCTGTTGATACTATTACATATTGTAAAATTTGGTTACAGAGTTAAAACTTCTAAATTTTATTTTAAAACTTTTACAAGTTTGAAAATTGTGTAAAAGTCTTAGAATAAAAATGACCATTAAAATTCTTCTAAAAGAAAAAGAATTTGTTTTCTGGGCCATGCATCCTTCTCAGTACAAAAAAATACAGAAAGTACTCCTTTTAAGGTAAGGTGTGAGGGGAAGTGGTAGAAAACTTGCCAAATGTCAGAAACACAAAAGTTTATTCTGGTGATACTTTTTAAAAAGGCAAAAGGAGAAAAAGTTGGTCCCTCAGAGAAAAGGGAAAAAAGAGAAAAGTTGGAAAGCCTCTCCCATCAATCATGCTATTGAATTCCTTTCCATGGGCCATTCCTTTGTGAAAAAATTTCAAAGCAGCTAATGTCATGATAGCAGTGATCTAATTTGAAGTCTTTTAAGGAGAATACTTCCAAATTCACTTCACATGCAGTACTTTCCCTTTCTATATGCAATTACACTGTGGTGTATTACCAGCTTGGTGCTGTACAGGAACCTTGAAACAATACTGAAGTCAGTGGAGAGACTCAAAAGAAGTCAGGCATGATGCGAGGGACTGAGCTGTTTACACGGTGTGCAAGAGCAAATGGCTTGGGCTTGGATATTTTACATTATTTTGTCTTTGAAGTGTACATAGTCAATCCTATACACTGTTTTCAGGATTATCTTTCTAAAATATAGATTTGGTAAACTACATCTCCAATTAAAATCCTTTATTGAAATATTTTGTGAGAAGTGTGTGGTTGCCAGACTAGAAGCCCATATTGGGTTCATAATCATTTATTTATTATGAAGACCAGGAATTAGGAATATTAAAAGAAAAAAAAGCCTAATGATTGTAAAAATGTTCATAATCTTTTGGAATAAACTTTCTTGAGAACTTACAAATGTATTTTCTTCAATGCAACCTATGAATGAGAATTCAGTCATTTTTATTTAATGTATTTTTAAATTCAAATCAACTTGCAGTATTTTGAAGGTGGTATGCAGCAATTTCTATCACACCTTTTTATATTTTGGCAAAACTTGGGTTTATAATTCAGTTTTACTAAGGGGCTTCAAGTATTAAGCATGTTTTTCTTAATAGAGTGACTTGATATATTGCATTTATTGAGCAATCTTTGGGAAAGGCAAGTGTTAGATATGTAAACAAAGATTATATTTTAATGGTTATTTTATGGTTTTAATTGATTTTTTACCTTGATTTCAGTATATTGTTGTTTTGTGACATAATGAGAAAATTATGGTTTCATTTTAATTGTGGAGAAAAATTAGCTGGCAGAGTATAGATGATGTGCTGAAATAGGTATTTCTTAAAAAGTAATGTCTTCAATATGTATTTTGTTTTATTTTTTATATGTTATTTGAACATGCTTGTTGCTTCTTCTGTAAATTATGTTTTATAATGTTAAAGGTTTTAATTTAAATCAGATTGTCTGCTCTGCAGGTAATTTTAAAATTAATGATTGATTTAGTGCACAAAAACCTTTATGATTTGCCAAGGATTGGTCTAATGAGAAGTAAACAAAATTTAGTTTGTTAAAAACTTCCCCTGCCTCCCCCCTTTTGTTTAATTTTTTTTATGATTTCTTTTTAAAAAATCACCACTTTAAGCAGATGCATTAATGTCTTTGAGCAATTTGTTTTAGTTTTTATTGTATATTTATAAAGTAGTGAAAGAGGAGAGTGAAAAGGTTGGCTTGAACCTCAACATTGAGAAAACTGAGATCATGGCATCTGGTCCCATCACTTCATGGCAGATAGATGGGGAAACAGTGGCTGACTTTATTTTTCTGGGCTCCAAAATCACTGCAGATGGCGATTGCAGCCATGAAATTAAAAGACCCTTACTCCTTGGAAGGAAAGTTATGACCAACCTAGACAGCATATTAAAAAGCAGAGACATTACTTTGTCAACAAACGTCCGTCTAGTCAAGACTATGGTTTTCCCAATGGTCATGTATGGATGTGAGAGTTGGACTGTGAAGAAAGCTGGGCACCGAAGAATTGATGCTTTTGAGCTGTGGTGTTGGAGAAGACTCTTGAGAGTCCCTTGGACTGCAGGGAAATCCAACCAGTCAAAGGAGATCAGTCCTGGGTGTTCACTGGAAAGACTGATGCTGAAGCTGAAACTCCAGTACTTTGGCCACCTGATGTGACGAGCTGACTCATTGGAAAAGACCCTGATGCTGGGAAAGATTGAAGGCAGGAGGCAAAGGGGACGACAGAGGATGAGATGGTTGGATGGCATCATCAACTCGATGGACATGGGTTTGGGTGGAGTCCGGGAGTTGGTGATGGACAGGGAGGCCTGGTGTGCTACAGTTCATGGGGTCGCAAAGAGTCGGACATGACTGATCGACTGAACTGAACTGAACTGAAGAAAATTTGAAATCAAAATAGTGGCTATGGAAGTGATGAAAGGTGGTTGTATATCCCTTCTACTTCTTAGCTAGATTTGCTGACTTTCCTCTCCTGACTTACTCTGAAAGAGAATCAAAGTCTGGCAGATCTGTTTTGATGACTTTTTTACTTTTAGTTTTAATAGTTTGGTATTCACTTTATTATGAATTTATAGTACCAATATTAACATCTTATTATCAGTTTCTTTTTAGGAGTAACAGTGGTTTTGTAGGAGTCATATTTACACATGCATTTAGATCCTAACACAAAAGTTTGTTGGAAAAAAATAGCTGAAAAATATGTAGATATTTAGAATAATAGATCTCAGAATTATTCTTTCCCTCATCCATTTTTACCTCTTTTAAAAATAGAAGTATTTTTACTACACATTTCATTTTTATGAAAGAAAGCACAAGTTTCTTATAAGTAAAATAAGACTAAAATTTTAATTATTAAATCTTCAATTAATCAAGGAAATATTCTTAAAATTTTTCCTTTGATGCTTTGAAAAAGATGTGTAATCTAAAACAGAGCAAATACACATTGGAAGGTTTTTTTTTAACATTTATTTATTAAAACATTTTTTTTTGGCTCTGCTGTCTTCACTGCTGCATGCAGAGGCGTTCTCTAGCTGTGATGCATGGGGGCTGCTCTCTAGCTGCATTGGCAGGCTTCTCAGTGTGGTGGCTTCTCTGGTGGAGCTTCGGTGGTTGTGGCACATGGACTGCAGCGTGAGCTCAGTAGTTGTAGCACTCTGGCTTAGTGGCCCAGGAGCACGAGGAATCCTCCTGTGGGAAGGGACGAGGATCAAACCCGTGTACTCCTCATTGGCAGGTGGATTCTTAACCACTGGACCTCCAAAGTCTAGGAAAGCATTTTTTAAAGTGTGCACAGTTATTCATGTTGTTGTATATATCCTAAACCCAAATTATGACTTCTGTGGTGTAGTTCTGTTCCCTGAGGTCACTGCTGCTGCTGCTAAGTTGCTTCAGTCGTGTCCGACTCGGTGTGACCCCATAGACTGCAGCCCACCAGGCTCCCCAAGTCCCTGGGATTCTCCAGGCAAGAACACTGGAGTGGGTTGCCATTTCCTTCTCCAATGCATGAAAGTGAGAAGTGAAAGTGAAGTCGCTCAGTCATGTCTGACTCTTAGCGACCCCATGGACTGCAGCCCACCAGGCTCCTCTGTCCATGGGATTTTCCAGGCAAGAGTACTGGAGTGGGGTGCCATTGCCTTCTCCTCCCTGAGGTCACTAGGAGGCTGATTACTACACATCTGAAAATGTGAGGCAGTTTTCCTGTATCATGCATAACCGATGCAGGAAGAATCACTAATACTGGCTTGTGTACCTGGAGGTGTTGTTTTACATTCTTTATACCCAGGAAAGGGGTTTTCAGAGGTAAATTTCCATGACTTTTTCACTTAAAGAGAAACGATCCATGGCATAATTGAATATATATTTTACACTTATCAAGTCCCTATATTATCCAGCAATTTAAGAACCAAATCCTTGTATCTAGTGAGTGATATATGAAATACAGGCTATAGAATACTGTTAATTTTAAATACAAGAAAAAGGAAAGTTTTACTCTTTTTGTCTTTTGAAGTTCTTAATAATAGTAAATCAAATCAGATCTGTAAACCAACAATTAGTAATAATTTTACCTATTCTGTACTTCCTAAATGCCAATCTCCATACATTGTTTTCAGTTGAATGTTCTTGGTTTGCCTATGATATCCTGTGAAATTGTTTTTGAACTTAATAGATAAAGCTATTTTAAGTTTGCCATACCTAGAATTCCATGGAGCTTTATGAACTATGGCTTTCAATAAAACAAAAGCCTATAAAACTGATGTTACTTGATCCCTACTTCTCCATTTTCTATACCCATGTCCTGTATCTAATATAGTAGATAGGTTTTAATTTGATGGGTTCTGATATTCCCTGTCTCCCTAATATCCAACATCATTAATTTATACTGATTCTCATAGGTTTAGTTTTATAAAAGGTATAGAATGACAGCTTTGAAAATTTGCTTCTGCTGCTAAAAGATACAACAGGCCATGAGGATTTACATATTATATCTGTTTATTTCCTATCCAGAGTTGACATTTCTACTTCTAAATCAGAAACACATGTAAAGTTATGATATATAAGTGGAAAAGCAAGGAATAGAACTTTGATTTCCTTATCTCCAGGGAAATATCTAGAACTGATTTGCAAAGTGTGATATATACATAACTTTTTCCCCTCCATATCACTTTGTAAATTCTTCTAAACAATGTCTTTTTAAACTTTATGACAGTATCAGTAATTTTTTTTCTAGGATGAGTAAATAATTTATTTAAACTATTTCCCGTTAATTTTTTTGAAATAACTTTATGAGGTAATTTCGATACATAAAATTTATTGTTTTACATGTACGGTTTCTTGAATTTTATTATATGTACACAGTGAGGAGCTATTGCTGCAATCTAACCTTAGAATATATCCGTTATTATGAAATTCCCTAGTGCCTGTTGCCAGCCCCTGTTGTCACCCCCATCCAACTATTAATCTTGTTTCTCTCTTCCTGTAAGTACTTTTGCTTTCTCTAGAAATTTCATTGAAATGGAATCATGTAACATATAGTCCTCCCTGTCTGGCTTATTTTATACTTAGCATAGTTTTTTTTTTTTTTTTTTTTTGCATGTATATTCTTTTATGTTTTAGTAGGTTGTTTCTTTTTATTATTGAGTAATATTTGTATGGATATGCCATATTTTGTTTACTCACCAGTTGATTAGCCATTTAGATTGTTTTCAGTTTGGTCTGTTACGAATAATGTTGCTAAGAACATTTGTGTACAAGCGTTTTGTGGGGTTATGCTTTCCTTTCTCTTAGGTAAATACGTATGAGTAAAACTGCTGAATTGCATGGTAACTATATTTTTAACTTTGAAAGAAACCGCTAAACTGTTTTCCACAGTTATTCCCACTTGTTAGTATGAGAGTTTCCAGTTCCTCTATATCCTTGCTAACATTTGATATTTTCAGTCTTTTAATTGTGGCTATTCTAGTGGCTATATAGTCAGCTCACTGTGGCTTTATTTTGTATTTCCCTCATAACTAAAGATTAAGTATCCATCTGTATCTTTGTAAAATTCCTATTTAAAATTTTAAGCCCCCAAGTGGTGCTACTGGAAAATGGGGCCTTTGGGAGGTAATTAGGTCATGAGGGTCATGACCTAGATTTGTGGCCTTACAAAAGAGGGGCTTCTCTGGTGGATCAGATGGTAAAGAATCTGCCTGCCATATAAGAAACCCAGGTTCAACCCACGGGTCGGGAAGATCCCTGGAGAAGGGAATGGCAGCCGACTCCAGTATTCTTGCCTGGAGGAGTCGCAGAGTCAGACATGACCGAGTGACTAACAGTTATAAAGGAGGCTCTTTATAAGCTTCCTCACTCCTTTCACCAAGTAAAGTTACAGTAAGAATTCCACAGTCAGTGAGAGGGCGGGCCCTCTCTAGACACTGAATCTGCCAGCATCTTGATCTTGGACTCCTTAGCTTCCGAAACTGGGAGAAATAAGTTTCTGTTGTTTTAAAGCCACCCAGTGGTTTTGTTACAGCTTTATATATTCTGATGTTAAAGGCTAATTTTCACACAAAAAAGATTATGACTCTCATGTAGATATAAAAAATTTTAATGTGTTAAAGTTTTTGTTTAACCTATTAATGAGGAACCTGGTAAGGTTTTATAACCAGTTCAAAGGAGGATCCAAAGAACAGACACATTTATAGATCAAGAATATTGAAATTAACATTCAGATGGAACCAAAGGAGGCTTTTCCTCACAACAACAGAGGATTGTCTCTCCATGGGACATGATTTATTTTTGTGTTTATAAGTAAGGATTATTTAAAATTTTATCAGATTGTAATCTAGAACATACAGAGTTGTAAAATAGCCCTCATAGGACGAGTATCAGATCATCTGGAAGGAAGTGCTAGACAGCAAGGCTCAGCACCTCTGACCTGTGGGTCTAATCTGATCCTCCACCTGATTTTTTAAATAAAGTTTTATTGGAAGACAGCCATGCTCGTTCATTTACAGATTGATTGTGGCTGCTAGTGTGCCACAGTGGCAAGGTTGAGTAGCTGTGACAGGGACTGTTTGGCTCACAAAGCCTAAAATTTTATCAGATGACCTTTTACAGAAAGTTTGCTGATCCCTGCTCTTGCCTGGATACACATTCTTTACCAGAAAATATTATTTATAAATATATTCTTCTGGTCTGTGGCTTGTCTTTTCATTTTCTTAAAAGTATCTTTTGAAGAGCAAAAACGCTTTTTTACATTTTGATGAAGCCCAGGGTATCAATTTTATGGATTATGCTGGAGATGTCATATTTAAGAACAGTTTGCCAAACCTAGGATCACAAAGATTTTTCTCTTCTGCTTCTTATATAAGTTTTAGATAAAGTTCTATCTATTACATTTATGTTTATGTTCCAGTTCAAGGTAATTATTGTGTATAATATGAGGTAAGAATTGAGATATTTTTGTTGTTGTTTAGTCACTCAGTCATGTCCAACTCTTTTGTGACCCCATGCCTGCCAGGCTCCTCTGTCCACGGGGTTCCCCAGGCAAGAATACTGGAGTGGGTTGCCGTTTCCTCCTCCAGGGGATCTTTCTGGCCCAGGGATCGAACCCGCATCTCCTGAATGCAGGCGGATTCTTTACCACCGAGCCACCAGGGAATCCTGGATATGTTTTTACATGTGGAATATTCACTTGTCTCAGTGTAGTTTGTTGAAAAGACTATCCTTTCTTCAATGAGGTACCTTGGTACCTTTGTCAAAGATCAGCTGACTATAAGTACTTAGATTTATTTTGGAGGCATTCAGTTCTTTTCTGTTGGTCTTTATGCTTACCCTTATGGCAATACTATATTAGCTTGATCACTGTAGTTTTATGGGAAGCTTTAAAATGAGATCATGTAAGTTCTCAGCTTTGTTCTTCTTTTCCCAGTTTCTTTAAATTTCACTGATTTTTTCCAAACCAAAGAAGATTCATTTTTACTCTTTTTTGGGCATTCCCTCTGTATACATATTTGTGTGTGTGTGTACATATGGGTAGCAATAAGAAGATAAAGATGAGGGAAGACCTTTTATCAAAGTGATCTATGGGGATAATTACATTGTCCAATATAATTTCTAGCCACCCAATCTGTTTCTTGCTTTCATTTTTACTTATGTAACTTATGATTTTAAACTTGTTTCTCTAATTTTATTGTGACTCCCACAACAGTTTGCCTCTTATCAATAATACAGGGACAGAGAAGGGCCAGACAGGTATGGGGATGATAAGGTCTGCATTGTGACTCCAGTAGGATGGACGGTTGAAGGACAGGGCAACCTGAGACCGAGGGAAACTGTGTCTGCTTGTTCCCTGCCTCACTGTGGACCTGCTTCTCCTCTTCACTGATGGCCAGATCTTGGTGGTGGGAGTTTGAGCAAAAGAAGATCAAGACCTTGGGTTTTGGCTCACAGCCAGTCACCACAGTGCTTTTTGATGTCCTATAGAGACGTTATGTCGGAGAAGGCAATGGCAGCCCACTCCAGTGCTCTTGTCTGGAAAATCCCATGGACCAGAGGAGCCTGGTGGGCTGCAGTCCATGGGGTCGCGAGGAGTCAGACATGACTGAGCGACTTCACTTTCACTTTTCACTTTCATGCATTGGAGAAGGAAATGGCAACCCACTCAAGTGTTCTTGCCTGGAGAATCCCAGGGATGGGGGAGCCTGGTGGGCTGCAGTCCATGGGGTCGCTAAGAGTCAGACACGACTGAGCGCTTCACTTTCACTTTTCACTTTCATGCATTGGAGAAGGAAATGGCAACCCACTCCAGTGTTCTTGCCTGGAGAATCCCAGGGTCAGGGGAGCCTGGTGGGCTGCCATCTATGGGGTTGCACAGAGTTGGACACGACTGAAGTGACTTAGCAGCAGCAGAGACGTTATGTAATATATATATATAATATATAAAATATATATACTATGTAAAATATATATAATAGATAAAAATATATAAAGGGATTAGATGAGAGAGTACCAGACAATTAGGATGGTTACTGGAAGAGTTCCTTTCTCTATGGCTTCTTTAAGAAATATGAATGAATTTCTGTATTGCTAAAGATTGGGTAAGTAAATATTATGAACATCCTTTTTTGGCATATCTGATAAGCCATTCAGGGTCTATCATAGCTCTCAAACTTTATTATTTAATTTTTCTATAATTTCTATATTCTGATATTTAAATAGTCTTCATATAAAAGTACAGATTTTGTAGCAAATAAATTAATTTAATTTTAAAATTCTTACATAGAACTAAAGTAAAATAAATACTATTTTGAAATTTATCAATATTTAACAAATGTTTATAAGAAAAGGTCAGCTATTTCTAGAACTAAAATTCTCCCAACACCTTTAGGATTCATACTTTAGCTTTTGACAAAGTATTGGGCTATGTTTAAAATACTTTATAGAATGTTAATTAACAACCACTGTCTTTTAAAACCCCTTATATTGCTAATTAGAGACAAATAAAATTGAAAGTTTATGTATTTTTTCTTTATAATCATTTTAAAATTACTTTGAAAATTAACACAGTGTCTTTCTTCAGATCCTTTTTGTTTCATGCATTCTCTGAATGCTCTACTTAGTTTCTTTAAACAGCACTCTACATGAAGGATATTAGTAACTCTTTGTAAAAATTGTGATGAATAACTTCCCATTTCTTCCTCTCTGCTTAGAAAAAGATTGTACTATTTTAGTATCAGTCACTGAGATAGTAAGCCTTAAGTGGTAGTAGTTAATTTATTTTTGACATAAGGCTTTTCAGAAGAATGCTTTTGTTAAATGTTTGTTCTTCTCCCTTTGTTGTCGCTTAATTATTTTTTAGTATTACTCCTTATTAGGCTAAATTATTTTGGTATCTCTAATTAAAAATTAAATATAATGATCTGGCTTTTAAGAAAACATACAGACTAATGATCCTGAACCTTTTCTCTTTGCTGTTGGCCCAGACATTGCCCGCTTTGGTTTCCTAATTTAGTAACAGAAATAAAACTATGCAGGACTGGGCAGGTTTGGTATGCTGGCATCTAGCCAGGAAGCATTGGTTTCTTAAGTAAATGGACCTGTGGGGATGTGAGGAAAACACAGATTAAGTTACATGAGCTTTGCACTTCACAAATTCCTAACTATTTAAAGGAACTCGGCTAACCCACTGCCACCTAAATAAAACTCAATTTTGTTGAAACACACACATACTAAATGATGTATTGTTTCCTTTTTCAAAATTACCCTTTATCTTTGTGCTTTTAATTTCATATTTTTGTAAAGTTTTAAAATGCACTTTCTCTTTTAATAGTGCATCAAAATTATAGTTAAACTCTATTCAGTTATTTTGTGCATTTGCAATACCTTTCAAGGGCTTCCCTGGTGGCTCAGGTAGTAAAGAATCTGCCTGCAATGCAGGAAACCTGGGTTCGATCCCTGGGTTGGGAAGATCCCCTGCAGAAGGGAACAGCTACTCACCCCAGTATTCTGGCCTGGAAAAGTCCTATATCTATAGTCCATGGGGTCACAAAGACTCGGACACGATTGAGCGACTTTCACTGTCACTTTTCAAGATAGCATAATATAAGAGAGTCAATAATATACGTGTGTAACGTGTTTCTGTGTGAAAAAATGAAAGAAAGTTCTGACCGAGGTACATTTTTTAAAAGCCTTGTTTTGCCCCCTGCCTCGGGCATCTGCGTGGCTGGGCGGCCTCCCTCCCTGCCCGCTCTTCCCCCACCACCGGCGCTGTCAGTGCTGTGCCTCACGCCCTCCTCCTGCTCCCTGGGGGGTTTGCAGAGGGTGCTTTCTTGGAATGTTAGAACACAAGCCGCTGTCCTGTCTGCTGACACTCTACCTTTTTGCTGCTGCTTCTTAATTGACATATTCCTGGTCTTCTTTTCTTTTTTTTCCCCTTGGTCTTCTTAAGGTCTATTGCCTTAGAATTTGGGGAAGAGCCTTGAGGCCCAAGGATTAGGCGTCTTTTCTTCTTTAAACCTTTATGTATTTATTCTGGCCATTGTCTTTCATTGTCAGATGAGGACCAGCTGTCTATGCTGGTGATCTTTTTTTAATTGCCTTTAGACTATTTATAAACACTGGGACATATTCTGAAGTGTAATTTCACTGAAAGAAAATTGAATGAGAATCTCTCATTTCCTATAAGGCTTTTGACAAATAGGAATGTAATTCCAAGTAATTCTCAAGTAATTCCAATACTTGAGAGACTATAGGTGGTGTGTGGAGGAGGATACAATGTGCATTGTAGTCATACTTAAAGCAGTTATTAGTTCACAATTAGAACAAAATGGATTTAATACAGCCTGTAGTCAAATTACATTGACTTTAAGATCAATATGATTTCCCATTGTGTAAATGCAATCCAAAATATAATAATACTAAACCTCACAAGGAACTTCCCTGATGGTTCAGATGGTAAAGAATCTGCCTGCAATGCAAGAGACACACATTTCTACCCAAAGTGGTCAGAATGTTGCCAGTCTAAACAAGAGTCTTTAAATGACTTGCGAGCATCTAAATCAGGCCTGGTCCCAGTGCTCAGGGTCCCTCCCTCTTGGCGCCCTGCCTTGCACCCCAGTGGAGACGGGCTCATTGTTCCCGTGCCCTTGGCCTTCCTTTGCTCTCCTGGGGGAGAGAAGCAGCTGTTCTTACAGGGTTTCCCTGACAGGGATGAGCAGTGGTGAGCTCTCTGTTGTCAGAGGCTTAAAGTGACATCTCTGGGTTACTCTAATTCTGAACATTAGTGAAGATCTAGTATGTAGATATTTTTGCTATGTCTTAGTAATTTAAATTTCTTAAATGTATTCATGCTGTTGTTATTGTGAGTAGTAATAATCATTAACAGTTACTCTAAAAAGTGGTAACTCTCCAGATAACCAAGAGACTGTTATTATTGTTAGTACATTTAGTAAGTGTTTAAAGTAGGCCAGGCATGCTAACTGCTTAACTCTTTTTCTCTGTTAATCGACACAATAGTCAGACAGAATAGGGTTTTTTAAGTTTTTTTTCACTTTTTTTTAAAAGATGGGAAACCTGAAGTATAGCTTTTAAAGGGGAATCAAAAATTCTAATTCATTCATTCATGTTTTAAAACTGTAGAAGTCATTACATATGGGAAAGTACACAGATTTAAAGTAATACTCAGTGAATTTTCACCAAATATATTTTTTGTAACCAGAACCCCAGAAACCTGCTTGTGCTTCTTTCTAGACACTCTCACCCCTCTTCTAAGGGTAATTGCTCTTCTGACTTCCATCACCCATTCAGTTTTAAAATTAAATTAAAGGTACTACAATTGAGATTTTTGCTAAAGTGCAACATGTAGGGTTCTTTTTTGATGGAGTCACATCCTAATAAGCCATTGTAAGTTGAAAAGTTTGTTAAGTAGAAAATGCATTTAATAAACCTAACCTACTGAACACTGTAGCCTAATCTAGCCTACCTTAAACGTACTCAGAACAGTTACATAGCCTCCAGTTGGGCAAAATCATCTAACACAAAGCCTGTTTTATAATATGGTATTGACTATCTCATGTAATTTATTGAAAACTGTACTAAAAGTGAAGAACAGCATGGTTGTTGAGTACAGAATGGTTGTAAATGTACCTGTTGTTTACCCTGCGTGTGTGACTGACTGGGACCTGTGGCTCACTGCCATGGCCCAGCGTCACACGAGGTTTATGAGATCAAAATTCAGAGTGCAGTTTCTACTGAATGTGTATTCCTTTTGCAGTATTGTTAAGTTGAAAAATGTAGATTGAACCATTTTAAATCAGGGATCATCTGTACTAAACAGTTGGGCCTGTGTATCTGTGGATTCTCTGTCTGTGGATTCAACCAACAGTGGGTGGAAAATATTTGGGGGAAAAATTCCAGGAAGTTCTAAGAAACAAAACTTGAATTTGCAGCACTGGCAACTATTTACCCAGCATTTACATTGTGTTAGATATGATAAGTGGAGAAGGCAATGGCACCCCACTCCAGTACTCTTGCCTGGAAAATCCCAGGGACAGAGGAGCCTGGTAGGCTGCAGTCCATGGGGTTGCTAAGAGTTGGGCACGACTGAGCAACTTCACTTTCACTTTTCACTTTCATGCACTGGAGAAGGAAATGGCAACCCACTCCAGTGTTCTTGCCTGGACATCCCAGGGAGGGGGAGCCTGGTGGGCTGCCGTCTATGGGGTCGCACAGAGTCGGACAAGACTGAAGCGACTTAGCATAGCATAAATATGATAAGTAATCTGGAGATCAATTAAAATATATGGGAGGATATACATGGGTTATATGTAAATACTGCTGCATTTTACATTAAGGGACTTCAGCATCCAAAGATTTTGATATCTGTGCGGGTCCTGGGACTAGGCCCCCCTCGTAAACCAAGGGATGAATGGCCATACTTACTAAAGACTTGGCCATTTTGGAAATCACATTTCCAAATTTCCAAATCACATATTTCCAAAATGTGATTTTGGAAATAAAATTAAAATAAAATAAATAAAATAAAATCAATCAAAAAAAAAAAAAGAAGTAAAATCACACTTATTCCAGATGTGATGGAAGGCCACTGGAAGATTTTGAGCACAAGAGTGATATCATCTGACTTAGATTTAAAAGGATCACGCAAGCAACTTGTGTAAAGAAGGAGCCAAGGACAAAAACTGAGAGATGAGTCAGGAATCTGCTAAAATAAGCCAGGGAGAGAGGATGGTGGTTTACACTAGAGTGGTAGCAGAACTGTTGATGAGAGGCAGTTGGATTTTGGTTTATTTCATGCTTTGTAAGGGCAGGTTTTATCCCTGATTACAAATAAGGAATCTTGAGGCCCTGAGAGGTTGTGAAACTTAACGCAAGTTTGCTTAGTAAGGTAGAACCGTGCCTTACACCCTGTCTTTTGTTTTTCAATCCAGTGCCTTTTCTAAGCTGTTACCAGAAATTTATCCATGTTTCCTTGAAAAGTATCTAATGCAAAGATTTACATGTTGAGGAAATTAAATTAAAATCATGTTCTAGCTTGTGATACTACATTAGTTATCTAATGCTGGATAACAAATGACCACAAATTTAGCAGTTTATAAAACCACACATTTATTATCTTAGTGTCTGTGAATTAGGAGTCTAGGCACAGCTTAGCTAAATTAACCTGCTTAGGGTCTCACAAGGCTGCAGCCAAGGTCGAGTTGGCCAAGGGCTGTGCTCTCATCCAAGGCCTCTCATCTGAGGCCTGCTTGTTACTGCCAAGGTCTTTTAACACTGTTTCTTGTGGAGGAGACTGGGGGCAAAAATGGTTGGAGTCGTATAATGAAGTTTAGTATGTTTTAGTATGTCAGCCATCTACCAAAAATAATTTTTGACTGTTTTTGCTGTGAAAAGAATTCTATTAAAGAATGCCCTTGTCTTTTTCCCTGTAGAATCTCTCCCTTTTAACCTCAACTTTAGATGTATATGCTTAGCATTTGGAGTGTTAAAAACTTGTTCATTCCATTGTATAAGAATTTTGGTATCCAGACTGTGTGTTGGTGGGTGTTATCTGGCTCCTCATTTTGCTGCCACTGCTAAACACACTAATTAGACCTGTTAATGGTTATTTTCCTTTTCTCTTTTGCTCTTAGTCCAGTGCCAGTGTGATATTTTGCAGCTTCTTTGATGGCTGAATTGAAACTAATTGAAAATTAGTTTTGGAACCAACTTCTGGGTTCAGGAACAAAACCTCTCTGAACCGTGATCTGAATCTCTTTTCCAAATTCTACCACAGTTTAGTTGATTATGCTGAGCTAGTCTTCCATTTTATGACATACAGTGGAAGACAGTGGTCTTTAAAAAGCTGATTTTGTCCTCTCTTCCACTAATAAATTATCCTATTAGTCTGTTTCCTTGTGCTGTCTGCTTTACTTACTTGGGGACTTCTGCATACAAAATTGGCAGAATGAAGAATTCAGTCTGACCCTCTGTTAAGGACAGTTAGAGAAACTGGAGGAAAAAAATTCCCGTTTTGAAGACCCTGGTGAGCTAACAACAGAGTAAGAGTTCCCAGGCTGAAGCCACTGCAGCTGCTACAAATCATTCTACACGGAAACAAACCTGAGTTGCTTGGTTGAGTGAGGCACAGCATGAAAGATACATGCCTGGGACTCCTTCTGCCAGAGACCAGAAAACCAATCAAGACTGTTAGGGTCCTGTGAAAATAATAGAGGTATCAACACTGAACAATTTGACCATCAAAAAGAATAATGACTGAAGTGAATTAAAAACACATCAGATACATAAACTTTTGTGAGTTCATAATGATGCTTCTTAAAAAAAAAAATACTAGTTGGAGGTTGATAAGGTCCCAACTTGTTCTTTGAAAAAATTTAAAGGGAAAGAAACATAATTATGCCTTTTTTAACCCAGTTTTATTTCAGAGTATCTAAATGGTTGAATGAAGGAGAGTTTTTCAATATGGAATAACATAGCATAGCATAGTTAATAAATTCGGAGAAGGCAATGGCACCCCACTCCAGTACTTTTGCCTGGAAAATCCCATGGACGGAGGAACCTGGTAGGCTGCAGTCTATGGGGTCGCTAGAGTCGGACACAACTGAGCGACTTGACTTTCACTTTTCACTTTCATGCATTGGAGGAGGAAATGGCAACCCACTCCAGTGTTCTTGCCTGGAGAATCCCAGGGATGGGGAAGCCTGGTGGTCTGCTGTCTGTGGGGTCGCACAGAGTCGGATACGACTGAAGCAACTTAGCAGATAGCAGATAGCTAATAAATATAGCAGGGATGATGCAGTTAGAAAAACCAATGTTTTGTAATATCTAATGAAGTAATAGATTCCAGCAAAGATCATAGCTTCCTGAACCATGAGGTCAAAGGTTGATAAGGAACTTTGCATTGGATGGATCAGGCCAATGACACTTGAATCCACTGATTAATCTAAACATCACCAGAACTGGGTCAAGCAGATACTATATCCTTCCCAGTGTGATGCAATCAGGAGTATATAGCCCTCCCCCTAAGATATAATCTTAGCAAAGAAAATTGAACCTCAGTCTGTTTAAGCTTCTCTAGCTACCAGTTTACAGGGAATACAAGGGGTAAATAAATATTTTAAATGACACCATGAAAACACAATAAGTCAAATTTAGAATGTTGGAAATTTTGTGACAAATACCCACTTTTTAAAGGAAGTGAAAATGTGAGAGAAAAAAAAAGAGAACTGTTAGGAATGTTAAAAGACTTAGAAATCTTATCAACCAAATGCAGCTGTTGGACTTTGTTCATATTTTGACTTAAATAAACTAGTTACAAAAACACAGTTTCTTTGACTATCAGGAAAAATTGAACGTGGATAGAGTTATTAGATGGTATTAAGAAATTCTTGATTTTATTAAGTGCAGTAATGGTATTGTGGGTTTGTTTTAAAAAGTCCTTATCTGTTAGGATATATGCTGAAGTATTTTTGCAGGTAAAATATTTCATAAGGAGAGTATGAAATTAAAGCAGGCCTTGCATGGATTGCAGCCCAGCTTCCAGTTGTCTGGGCAGCCACATGCCCAGAAAAACATGAAAATTTCTGACATTGCATTTTAGGTTGCTTATATCCCCAAATGCCTGATGGAAGCAAATAGAAGTATTCTCAGGAGAAAGATGACATTCTAGGCCTCAAATTATTTGCATAACCTGTCTTTCAAATGTGAAGTTAACTTAATGGGGTTTATAGAATAACATATTCTACAGCTGAAGAAAAAATATTCTTTTCAAGCACATGGAACATTTACAGAAATCAAGGAAGAAGTGAAATCATACTGTTGTATTACCACAGTGCAGTCAAACTAAACTCTGTCACTGTTTCCACTGTTTCCCTATCTATTTGCCATGAAGTGATGGGACCAGATGCCTTGATCTTTGTTTTTTGAATGTTGAGTTTTAAGCCAGCTTTTTCACTCTCCTCTTTCACCTTCATCAAGAAGTTCTTTTTAGTTCCTCTTCACTTCTGCCATAAGGGTGGTGTCATCTGCATATCTGAGGTTATTGATATTTCTCCCAACAATCTTGATTCCAGCTTCATCCAGCCCTGCATTTCACATGATGTACTCTGCATAGAAGTTAAATAAGTATACAGTATATAACCTTGACGTACTCCTTTCCCAATTTTGAACCAGTCTGTTGTTCCATGTCTGGTTTTAACTGTTGCTTCTTGACCTGCATACAGGTTTCTCAGGAGGCAGTTAAGGTGGTCTGGCATTCCCATTGCTCTAAGTATTTTCCATAGTTTGTTGTGGTCCACACAAAGGCTTTAGCGTAGTCAATGAAGCAGAAGTAGATGTTTTTCTGGAATTCTCTTGCTTTTTTAGTGATCCATTGGATGCTGGCAGTTTGTTCTCTGGTTCCTCTGCCTTTTCTAAATCCAGCTTGAACACTTGAAAGTTCTCGGTTCACATACTGTTAAAGCCTAGCTTGGAGAATTTTGAGTATTACTTTGCTAGCGCGTGAAATGAGTGCAATTGTGTGGTAATTTGAACGTTCTTTGGCATTGTCTTTCTTTGGGATTGGAATGAAAACTGACCTTTCCAGTCCTGTGGCCACTACTGAGTTTTCTAAATTTGCTGGCATAGGAGATCAAGCCAGTCAATCCTAAAGGAAATCAATCCTGAATATTCAATGGAAGGACTGATGCTGAAGCTGAATCTCCAATACTTTGGCCACCTGATGCGAAGAGCCAACTCATTAGAAAAGATCCTGATGCTGGGAAAGATTGAAGGTGGGAGGAGAAGGGCACAACAGAGGACGAGATGGTTGGATGGCATCACCTATTTGAGCGACATGAATTTGAGCAAGCTCTGGGAGATAGTGAAGGACAGGGAAGCCTGGCGTGCTGCAGTCCATAGGGTTGCAAAGAGTCGGACAAGACTGAATGACTGAATAACAACAACAACATAACTAGTAATTCCCCTGGACTGAATAATGCAGGTGAATTTCTTCATGTCCTCAGAGTAGGGACTTCTTAAAACAGGGTACAAAATGCTATGCTATGCTAAGTCACTTCAGTCGTGTCCGACTCTGTGTGACCCCAGAGATGGCAGCACACCAGGCTCCCCGTCCCTGGGATTCTCCAGGCAAGAACACTGGAGTGGGTTGCCATTTCCTCTTCCAATGCATGAAAGTGAAAAGAGAAAGTGAAGTCGCTCAGTCGTGTCCGACTCCTAGCGACCCCATGGACTGCAACCCACCAGGCTTCTCCATCCATGGGATTTTCCAGGTAAGTGTACTGGAGTGGGGTGCCATTGTCTTCTCCGAGAGTACAAAATACATAGATATAAAGGGAAAGATTGATGAAAAATTGACATGAGAAATTGAAAAAGCATTTTCATTACCTAGGTCAATGGTTAGCACACTTTTTTCTGTGAAGGGCCAGTTGCTCTGGCGGTACTGTCTTCTCCCAGCTACTTACCTCTGTCTTTGCAGCATGAAAGCAGACAAAGGGACAGTATTTTAATGATGTGTAATAAGTGAAACTTTATATACAAAAGTAGAGAGCGGGACAGAATTAGCATGTGGAGCATAGTTTGTGCCATCTTGATATAGATCATCAAATAATGAAAAGATATGCCTTACCACGAGAGAAGATATTTGCAATACATATAACTGACAAAGGAGTTTTATCCACGATGAACTGGCAAATCAGTATGAAAAAGGTCAACAACCCAGCTCAGAGAATTGGCAGGAGGCTTGAACAGGTACTTTTCTAAAGAGGAAGTACAAATGTCCAATAAACAGATGCTAATATGCTATGCTTTGTTAGTTATCAGGGATATGCAAATTAAACCACAATACATGAATGTGTTAGTCAGTCATTCATATCCAACTCTGCGACCCCATGGCCTATAGCCCACCAGGCTCCTCTGTCCATGGAGTTCTCCAGGAAAGAGTACTGGAGGGGGTTACCATTCCCTCCTCCAGGAGATCTTCCCGACGCAGCCCAGTTCACTTAAAGATGGAGAGAACTAAGCATTTATGAGCCTGTGGAGCAGCAGGGGCTTCATGCTGTATGTTGATGACACGCGTGCTCTGATGGAGCCATTCTCCCGGGTTTACTCTGTGTATGAACCAGAGGGCATGTGTAGTGACGTTCCTCAAACTTGTAATGTTCATAATTGTCTCCAGCTAGAGACAGCAGAAGGTCCTTTAACAATAGAATGGTTGAAACTGGTTAATTCACAAAGTGGAATAATTCATAAACTGAAATATTAGATGACAATGAAAAGAAGTATGCAATTACATTCCATAGTATGTTTGAACCTCACTAATATAACTTTGAGTTACAGAAACTTTGAGTAACAGAAACCAGTCACAAAAGACTGTACATTATATGATTCTGCTGCTAAGCTGCTGCTGCTAAGTCGCTTCAGTCGTGTCCGACTCTGTGCGACCCCAGAGACGGCAGCCCACCAGGCTCCCCCGTCCCTGGGATTTTCCAGTCAAGAACACTAGAGTGGGTTGCCATTTCCTTCTCCAATGCATGAAAGTGAAAAGGGAAAGTGAAGTCGCTCAGTCGTGTCTGACTCTTCGCGACCCCATGGACTGCAGCCTACCAGGCTCCTCCGTCCATGGGAGTTTCCAGGCAAGAGTACTGGAGTGGGTTGCCATTGCCTTCTCCGTTATATGATTCTACTTATATAAAATTCTGAAATAAGCAAAATGAAATAATACTTAATGTAATATATGTTAATGTATTATATATAATATAATAAAAATTTAATATAGTTATAAGGATTCTTAATTGAATGGTAAAAGTAAAAAGACAAGTAAAGAGATGATTTTCATGAAAATTAGGATGGAAAAGTCTCTTTTACCAACTTCAACTTTCAAGGAGGATGTAGTTAGTTGAGCCAGGCCAGTGATTCCACTGTAATAAGAAAGGTAAAACTGGAAAAGTTTCAGAGCTCCTGTTTTTAAAAGCATCTGAAAATGGAAGCAGTTTTGGAACAGAAGGTGGTTAATCTTATCTCTGTATTTCCTACAGCTCTTGGTGCCCTGCCTTTCACATGGCTAGTTCAGTTAATATTGAATGAATGAAAAGAGAGTGAGAGGGAAAAGGCACACACCTGGAGTGGAAGGTGGAGAGAAGTGTTCGCTGCTTCCCATAGTCAAACTTTAAGCAGAAAGGACTATATTATCTAGTTACCCAAGGGAGAAAGACTTGTCACATTGTATCCTTCATAGGACCCTAAGACATTATGCTATGAGAATTTGATATTCTTGCTTAAGTCATTTCTTAAATATGCATGTATATGATATGTGGTGTGCATTTTAAGACACACCCATTATTTGTAATGTTGTGGGGAATTAAATTTTTCTGTCTTCTAGTCTTACCTGTAGTTACCTTTTATACTTTGCTCATAATGAAATTTTCGGGAAACTATTGGTGCTGCTTCATTACCTTCAGAACCCTAGAAATTTAGCACAAGAAAAGACTGAATATAGAGTTTCCTGTTTCCTTGTGATTAGAGTTTTACGTTTTTAACAAGAATGTCACAGAAGTGATCTTATGTCCTCCTCAGTGCATCATATTGGGAGGTGCATAATACTGCTGTGTCTTGTTACTAGTGGTTTAACCTTGATCTCTTGGTTAACCTGTTGGCTAGAATTTCTCCACTTTGTATTTTCCCCTTGTAATTGATAAGTGTTTTTGGAGATACTTTGAAGCAACGTCACTATGCTCTTTCTTCTCACTTCACATCTTGGGCATCCATTGGTGGATCTTGCCTTCAACAGTAATTAATATGATGTATGACTTCACTTTCAGTTTTCACTTTCATGAATTGGAGAAGGAAATGGCAACCCACTCCAGTGTTCTTGCCTGGAGAATCCCAGGGACGGCGGAGCCTGGTAGGCTGCCATCTATGGGGTCGCACAGAGTCGGACACGACTGAAGCGACTTAGCAGCAGCAGCATGCTAATTATGCCATTTGTATTTCCTTCATCGTTTCTACATTTACGAATTGGAATTCTGTAAAGAATTCCTCCTCTTTTATATATTCATGCCAATAAGAACTCTCGGATATTTATTTTATTCTATGAGTCATAATCCAATGCTGTTATTACTTTGTTGTTCAGATTGTTCCATTGTTCGCCATTGAGAGCTCCTTCTGGTTGGCTCCTGTGTCTTTTTGAAACATGCGTATCTTTTTTTGAGCACTTCCTTATTTTCTGGCATCATAAGTAGTTCCAGGATCGTTCTGTTCTTCCTTTGGAGAGTGGTATTTAGAAACTCAGATCTGGGTGTTAAGTGTGCTCTCTGCTACTGAGGTGATGGATGTTGTTGATGTAGCTTCTATTTGCGATTGTTGCATTTAACGTTGTTTGTACATGTTGGTGCTTATGTGTGAGAGCTTTTTTAAGGCAGTGCTCCCCAATCCTTTTCACATCATGGCACACACTGCAAATGGTGTTTTTCTGGCATGTTGAAGTTAAACTGGAGGTGACTGGGAGCCCTGGGCAGAGCTGCTCAGATGAAAGGTTACCCTGAGGGCACAAGGGAAGAGTTGTTCCTATCTAGGCTGCGTTCATCAGAGTAGAATTGCTGGTTTGGGGGAATGTATATGATTCTCCATAGGGGTTGTAACAATTCACACTCCCACCTAGAGAGAGTTGCCAGTAACATTTTATCCTGAAACTTGCCTTTGTGAAACTTTAAATTATTTGCCAGTAAATAGGTATGAAATCACTTTCAGTCATGATTCTGTCAGCTGTCAAGTTAGCTATCCTTCCCACTTTTAAATCACTTGCATATTTGAAAAGCAAGTCCTCAGTATCTTTATAAAAGTAACCAATAAAAATGTCTAACAGGGTAGGATACAGATACAGAAGAAACCTGTAATACTTTACATCAGTGGTTTTTTGTTTTTGTTTTTGTTTTTTGCGGGGCAGGGGCAGAGTCG
Organism: Bubalus kerabau; assembly: GCF_029407905.1. Taxonomy (NCBI): domain Eukaryota; kingdom Metazoa; phylum Chordata; class Mammalia; order Artiodactyla; family Bovidae; genus Bubalus; species Bubalus kerabau. The sequence goes on along the minus strand of NC_073642.1, from coordinate 8,073,004 downwards.
AAAAAACATATACTTTATATTTTGATAGAGAATTGCGAATTTGTTTTCCAGCAAGACATTCCTAATTTAAACACCCGATTCACTTTGTACAGTAGAAACGAACACTACATTGTAAAGCAGCTATACTCCAGTAAAAGTCAGTCAGTCATGTCCGACTCTTTCTGACCCCATGGACTATAAAGTCCATGGAATTCTCCAGGCTAGAATACTGGAGTGGGTAACCTTTCCCTTCTCCAGGGGATCTTCCCAATCCAGGGATTGAACCCAGGTCTCCCGCATTGCAGGCAGATTCTTTACCAGCTGAGCCACCAGGGAAGCACAAGAATACTGGAGTGGGTAGCCTATCCCTTCTCCAGGGGAACTTCCCAAACCAGGGATCAAACTAGGGGTCTCCTGCATTGCAGGCAGATTCTTTGCCAACCGAGCTATGAGGGAAGCCCATACTCCAGTAGAAATTCATTAAACATTTTTCCCCCTAGACAAAGAACGATAGGTCATTTTTTTTTTGTTAAGTTTATTGAAATACAATTAATGTGCAGTAAAATATATCCTTTTTAGAATAGATTTTGATGAATTTGACATGAATCCATCACTGGAATCAAGAAATAGAACATTTCCATTGCCTCAAAATGTTCCCTTGTGTCCTTTTTTTTTTTCCCCCTTAATGTATGTATTTTATTGAAGTATAGTTGATTTACAAGGTTTCAGGTTCACAACAAGTTGATTCAGTTATACATGTATACACATACATTCTTGAGATTATTTTCCGTTATAGGTTATTACCAGATACTGACTATAGTTGTAGTAAACCTTTGTTGTTTGTTGCATATCTATTTTTTTTAATTAGAAATCTAGCATTCTATTCATACTAAGTCAAACAAGTGGAATCAAAATATCATAAGTTTTTTAGTTAGACACATCAGTGGTTTTAATGTTGGAATCCTGATGTATTATGCTTATGGTCTTCTAATGTAGTAACCTTGTCAAAAAGTCAATGAAGTTAGATTGTTTTAGTTTGTTATTAGTAGCTCAGTCTGAGCTGGATACTAATTAGTACCACATCCCTTTTGGTAAACATTTTATAACAGGTTTATTGAGATACAATTTACTACATACCATAAAATTTATGATATAAAGATTCAAGATATTTCAAATGGCAATTCCTAATTATTAGTGAATTTAACAGTTGTGCCACCATCATCACGATCCACTCTAAAATGCTTCCATCATCACCAAAACTTCCCTCACGCTTAATTGTAGTCAGTCCACTCTCACTCTCTGACACAGTTTCTGACCTCCTTTCTGCCTCTCTTGTTTTGCTTTTTATAGCGATTTCATATGAATGGAATCATACAATATAGAATTTTGCGTCTGGGTACTTCCACTTAGTTTAATGTTTTTGAGGTTAATTTGTGTAGTTGCATGCTTGGCAGTTCATTCTTTTTCATAGAGCTGATTTATATTTTATTGTATGGATATACTATATTTTCTTTAACCATTTGGCAACTGATAGACACTTGGTCTGTTTCCAGTTTTTGGCAGGTGTGAATAGTGCCATTAGAGACATTTGTATACAAATCTTTGGGTGGGCATATGTATTCATCTTTCTTGGCTAAATAAACTACAAGTGGAATTTCTGAGTCCATCATAAGCATTTGTTTACCTTTGTAAGAAACCATCAAACTCTTTTCAAAAGTGTCTTTATTATTTCATGATCTCATCAACAGTGTGTGTGAGAATTCTATTTTTGCCACATCCTCATCGCCACTTCGGAGAAGGCAATGGCACCCCACTCCAGTACTCTTACCTGGAAAATCCCATGGACGGAGGAGCCTGGTAGGCTGCAGTCCATGGGGTCGCTAAGAGTCGGACACGACTGAGCGACTTCACTTTCCCTTTTCACTTTCATGCATTGGAGAAGGAAATGGCAACCCACTCCAGTGTTCTTGCCTGGAGAATCCCGGGGACGGGGGAGTCTGGTGGGCTGCCGTCTATGGGGTCGCACAGAGTTGGAAACAACTGAGGCGACTTAGCAGCAGCATCACCACTTGGTATTGTCAGTCTTTTGATTGTAGTCTTTCTGGTGGTGTCTCATTGTGGTTTTAAGTTGAATTTCTTTAATCACTAATGATGTTGAGCATCTTTTCATATGAAAACTTTCTATTATTATGTATTCTTTGGTGAAGTGCTCATATCTTAACTGTTTTATTCATCCTCTACTTGAATTTTTATATTCTTCATGTATTTCAGATACAAATCCTTTATCAAATGTATGAATTATTTTCTCTCAGTCTGTGACTTGCCTTTTCATTTTCTTAATGGTATATTTTGAAGAGCAAAAGTATTTTTTATAAAATCCAGTTTGTAAATTTTTCCTAAATTCTTTTGTGAACATATATTCAATCTGCTCAAATTTCATTTGACTTTATGTGATGTAAGGCTATGGTCTTAAGTTTATTTTTGAATATGGATATATTGAAGTATTCTAGCACCATTTATTGAAAAGACTTTCTTTTCCTAATTGTCTTGGTACTTGTGTTTAAAATAAGTCTTGAAATCAGGTAGTATCAGTCCTCTAACTTGATTCGTCTTTACAAAATTGCTTTGCCTATTTTGGGTCTTTTCATTTCCATATAAATATTAGGATTAGCTTATAAATTTTCTTTAGGATTGGTTCTGTTTATTTAAAAATGCTTCACAAAATCTATGAATGATAAATGGTACCTGTTTTTCTCACTGTATAAAGATTTTAAGTGACTAATTAAATTTATTGTTTTAATTCTATTGAGATTTCCTATTTCTTTAGTCTCTTGCATAATTTTTTAGGAATTTGTCCATTTTTATCTATGTTGTCTGTTTTTTTGCATAAAATTATTCTTTCTGTTTCATTACAATTATTTTAATTTCTGTAGAATAATTCTTAATTTTGGTAATATGTGTTCTGTTTCTTACTCTCCCTCTATCTCTGTTACTCTCATTTTCTTCAGTGCAGTTCAGTCGCTCAGTCATGTCTGACTCTTTGCGACCCCATGAACTGCAGCACGCCAGGCCTCCCTGTCCATCACCAACTCCCGAAGTCCACCCAAACTCATGTCCATTGAGTCAGTGATGCCATCCAACCATCTCATCCTCTGTCGTCCCCTTCTCCTCCTGCCCTCAATCTTTCCCAGCATCAGGGTCTTTTCAAATGAGTCAGCTCTTCACATCAGGTGGCCAAAGTATTGGAGTTTCAGCTTCAGCATCAGTCCTTCCAATGAACACCCAGGTCTGATCTCCTTTAGAATGGACTGGTTGGATCTCCTTGCAGTCCAAGGGACTCTCAAGAGTCTTCTCCAACACCACAGTTCAAAACCATGAATTCTTCGGCACTCAGCTTTCTTTATAGTCCAACTCTCACATCCATACATGTCTGCTGGAAAAATGATAGTTTTGACCAGACGGACCTTTGTTGACAAAGTATTGTCTCTGCTTTTGAATATGCTGTCTAGGTTGGTCATAACCTTCCTTCCAAGGAGTAAGCGTCTTTTAATTTCATGGCTGCAGTCACCATCTGCAGTGATTTTGGAGCCCAGAAAAATAAAGTCAGCCACTGTTTCCACTGTTTCCCCATCTATTTGCCATGAAGTGATGGGAACGGATGCCATGATCTTAGTTTTCTGAATGTTGAGCTTTAAGCCAACTTTTTCACTCTCCTCTCTCACTTTCATCGAGAGGCTCTTTGGTTCCTCTTCACTTTCTACCATAAGGGTTAGTTAGCCTAGCTAAATGTTTTCCAGTTTTGTTGATCTTATAGAAGTGCCAACTTTTGGATTCATTGGCTTTCTCTGTTATTTTTCAGTTTTATATTTTATGGATCATTGCTCTTATCTTTATTATTTCCTTCCCTCTACTCTTTTTGGGTTTGATTTGCTTTTCTTACTCTAGGTTCTTGAAGTGCAAGCTTACATTATATGGTTTTAGATCTTTCTTGCTAGTGAAAGTGTTTAAACATATAGATTTTCTCTATTTAAGGACTATTTAGCTGCTTCTCATAAATTTTGATGTTGTTGTATCTTTGTTTCCATTTGATTCAAGATATTTTCGAATTTTCTTCATTATTTCTTCTTTGACCCATGAGTTATTTAGAAGTGCTGTTGTTCAATTTCCATATGTTTGGGAATTTCTGAAAGTTCTCTTTTTTGTTGATTTCCAGTATAATTCTGTCATGCTGTGCTGTGCTTAGTCACTCAGTCATGTTCAACTCTTTGTGACCCCAAATGTAGCCTACCAGGCTCCTCTGGCCCTGGGGATTCTCCAGGCAAGAAGACTGTATGGTCAGAGAATATTCTTGTATGTTTTCAGTGTTTTTAAAAGTTTAGTAAGGCTTGTTTTATAGTCTAACACAGAGACTGGCAAACTATAGCCCTGAAGCCAACTTTAGCCTATAGACTTTTTTTTTAAATGACCTACAAGGTAACAATGATTTGTACATTTTAAAGGGTACTTACATTTGAAGAGACAAAGAAGATTATTATATAATGATAAAGGTGCTAATCCTGAAAGATACAACAGTTGTAAATATTTATGTACCTAATACTGGAACACCTAAATTATATAAAACAAAACTAACAGATTAAAAGGAGAATGAATAGTAATACAGTAATAGCTGGGGAATTTACTGTCTCACTCTCACTCTTACTGTGATCATGCTCACAAGTACCCTTCCTATTAGTGTTGAAGTCAAGAGTATTTGGAATAGCTGCAACAGTGTTTTGCATTGTACTTCATTTGCAAAAATTAAGAATAGCCTTCCCTACTTTTTGCAAACAATTAATATTCCATATTAGATTCTCAAAGACTTTGATATGGTGGGTCTATTAAAACAAGAAATTGTCTTTCATCCTTTCATGACTCCAACCTGAATTCCCAACTGCTCCCTTTTTTTTACATGTAACTCTTAGCACAATTTCAGCTGTTTAAACATTTAGCATCTCTTGAGTATGTGTGTTGAGCTATTGACTCTCACAGCTGATTCAGTAATAAGTTTCATGCTGTCATTCACACTCACTACTTATACTGCCATAGTGACAATGTGGAGAAAACAAGTGACCATGTGTGTCTGGGAAACATTATACACTTGTACGTTGTTTTATACTGATTCTGTGGCATTTCTGAGTTCTGTGTTTGTTTTACAGAAAAAATAAATAACACTAATAAAACAATCAGAAGGCAAGAGGTTTACTCTCAGTACTTAAGAGTCACCTGACCTATGGCCAGTAGACCTGCATGACCAAATTCATTTGCTAGAGTAATAAGTTTTCAAAAGCCAATTTTTTCCCCCAGTATTTTTTCTCTGAGAAACTGCCAGTATCATGAACGTGAGAACAATAGAGGAGAAAGCAACATTTAGTTGTGTTTGTGTTATCTAGAGAAGCAGTGTAGAAGCAGGCACCATCTTCAGAAAAATGAAAATGAAATAATAACATACCAGAATTTATGGGATATAGACAAAGAAGTTACAAGAGGGAAGTTTATAGCAATAAATGCCTGCTCTAAAAACTAGCGAAGATCCTCCCAAAGCTTTAAGGAACTAGCAAATCGAAGGCAAACTGACCCTAAATTTAGCAGAAGAAAGGAAATAAAGATTAGAGTACATATAAATAAAATAGAGAACAACAAGCAACAGAAAAGATTAACCAAACAAAGAGTTTGGCTCTTTGAAAACAAAAATAAATTGACATACTTTTAGACTAACCAAGGAAAAAAGAAAAAAAGACCCAAATCAACAAAATTATAGATGAAAAAGGAGACATTACAACTGATAACACAGAAGTTTAAAGGATCAGAAGATGTTACTATGAACAGCTACATTCCAGCAAACTAGACAACCTAGAAGAACTGGTAAGAGCCTAAGAAGCATACAACTTTCCAAGGCTAAATAAGGAAGAAACAGGAAATCTAGAAATGGGCCAATTACTAGTAAGGAGATTGAATCAGTAATCAAATATCTCCCAACGAAGAAAAGCCTAGGATTAGATGGCCTCACTAGTGAATTTTACCAAATGTGTAAGGAAGAATTAACACTAATCCTTCTCAAGTTCTCTTAAAATATTGAAGAGGTGGGAACACTTCCAAACTTGATTTACAAGGACAGCATCATGCTTGATGCCTAATCAAGGACACTGTTAGAAAAGAAAACTAAAATGTCCTTGATGACTGTAGGTGCAAAAATTATCAATAAAATATTAGCAAACTGAATTAAGCAGCATTAAAATGATCACTCATTATGATCCAGTGGAATTTATCCCTGGGATGCACGGCTGGTTCAACATATCCAAATTAATCAATGTGATTTATAACTTTACTAAAATGAAAGAGAAGAATCACTCAGGCCAAACAACCAGCAGGGAGGGAACTCAGCTTATAAGCTGCTTAAAGTCTTTCTAAATAAACAGTTTACCAGTAAACAATCCTTGCCTGCCCACCACAGGGACAAGACCCAGTTCTACCCACCAGTGAGCAGGAACCAGTCTCTCCCACCAGGAAGCCTGCGCAAAACTCTTAGACAGCCTCATCCACCAGGGGGCAGACAGCAGAGGCAAGAATAGCTACACTCCTCCAGCTTAAGGAATGGAAACCACAATTACAGAAAGTCAGACAAAATGAGACAGCAGATTAAAGAGCAAGATAAAACCCTAGAAGAACAACTAAGTGAAGTGGAGATAGGCAATCTACCAAAAAAAAGAAAAATTTACAGTAATGATACTAATAGTAAAGGTGATTCTCAAGACCTTGGAAGAATGGAAGGATAGGTCAAGAAGATATAAGGAAAGTTTAACAGAGACCTAGAAGACTAAAGAACAAACAGAGATTAATAATATGATAACTGAAATGGAAAATAAATTAGAATGGCTCAATAGCAGAATAACTGAGGCAAAAGAATGGATAAATCGCCTGCAAGACACAATGGTAGAAATCACTTCCTTAGAACAAGGATAACAGAATGAAAAGAAATGAGGGCAGTCTAAGAGACCTCTGGGACAACAATAAATGCACAGACGTTCACATTATAGGGGTCCTAGAAAAAGAGTGAGAGAAGGGACCCAAGAAAGCATTTGAAGGGATAACTGAAAAATTCCCTAACATGGAAAAGAAAACAGTCACTCATGTACGGGAAGCAAAGAGAGTCCCAGGCAGGATAAACCCAAGAAGGAACACATCGGGACTTATAGTAATCAAATGGGCAAAAATTAAAGACAGAGGAAAAAAAAATCAAAAGCATCAAGGGGAAAGGAACAAATAATATACTAGGGAATTCCCATAAGGTTATCAACTGCTTTCTCAGCAGAAACTCTGCAGACCAGAAAGAGTGGCACAATATATTTAAAGGGCTGAAAGGGAAAAACCTACAACCTAGAATATTCCACTCAGCAGGGCTAATTCAGATTTGATGGAAAAATAAAAAATTTTTATAGTGAAGCAAAAGCTAAGAGAATTCAGCACCACCGGAGAGCTTTGCAACAAATGCTAAAGGAACTTGGGGTGGAAAAAAAAACATCACAACTAGAAACAAGAAAATTACAAAATTACTCACCAGTAATGGTAAACATACAATAAAGGTAGAAAATCATCCCTACACAGGTATGTCAAAGACTGCAATTGTGAGGAAAGTACAAATATAGGATATTGAAAATGCATCTGAAATTAAAAGACTAGCAACTTAAAACAATCTTTTTATATACCGACTGCTATATCAAGACCTTGTGGTAACCAAACCAAAAATCTATAATAGATAACACAAACGAAAAAAAAAAGAATCCAAACACAGTACTGAAGTTAGGTATGAAACCACAACAGAGAACAAAAGAGGAAGGAAAGAAAAAAAGACCTACAAAAACAAATCCAGAACAATTAACAAAATGGAAGTAAGAACATGGTGGTAGTTTAGTCGCTAAGTCATATCCAACTCTTATGACTCCATGGACTGTAGCCTGCCGGGCTCCTCTGTTGATGGGATTCTCCAGCCAAGAATACTGGAATGGGTTGCCGTGCCCTCCTCCAGGGGATTTTGCTGACCAAGGGATCAAACCCCAGTCTCCTGTCTTGCAGGCAGATTCTTTACCCACCGAGCTATGAGGGAAGCCCAAGAACATCCATATAGATAATGACCTTAAATGTAAACATTAAATGCTCCAATAAAAACACACAGACTAGCTGAATGTGTACAAAAAGAAGGCAGACAAAAACAGATGTATACATGCTGTCTACAAGAGATCCACTTCAGGTCTAGAAACACATGAACCCAAAGTGAAGGGATCGAAAAAAGGTATTCCATGCAAATGCAAACCAGAAGAAAGCTGGAGTAGCAATACTCATATCAGATAAAATAGACTTTACAATAAAGACTGTTACAAGAGACAAAGAAAAACACTACTTAATGATCAAGAGATCAACCCAAGAATAATCTATAATAATTGTAAATATATATGCACCCAACATAGGAGTCCCTCAATATCTAAGACAGACAATATATAAGATCTTATCTTATATATAAGATAAGATAACGGCCATAAAAAGAGAAATCAACAGTAACACAGTAATAGTGGGGGACAGTAGCACCCTAACCTCATCAATGAACGGATCATCCAGATGTAAAATCAATAAGTAGGCACAGGCCTTAAATGATACGTTAAACCAGATGGACTTAATTGATATTTATAAAGCATTCCATCCAAAAGCAGTGGAATACACATTCTTCTCAAGTGCACATGAAACATTCTCCAGGATTGATCACATGCTGGGCCACAAAGTGAGCCTTGGTAAATTTTAAAAAGTTTACATGATATCAAGCATATTTTCCAACCACAATGCTATGAGAATACAAATCAGCTATAAGAAAAAAACCTGTAAAAATTAAACATGTGGAGGCTAAACAGTAGGCTGCTAAACAACTAATGGATCACTGCTAAACAGCTAATGATCACTGAAGAAATCAAGGAGGAAATTAAAAAATACCTAGAGACAAATGAAAGTAAAAGCAAATGATCCAAAACCTATGGGATGCAGCAAAAGCAGTAATAAGAACGTAGTTTATAGCAATAAAATCTTAGGAAACAAGAAAGATCTCAAATAAACAATTTTATCTTACACCTAAAGCAACTAGATAAAGAAGAACGTACAAAATCCACAGTTACAAAGAAAGAAATTATAAAGATCAGAGCAGAAATAAATGAAATAGGGATGAAGAAAACAATAGAAAAGATCAATGAAACTAAAACCTGGTTATTTGAAAGAATAAATAAAATTGGTAAACCTTTAGCCAGACTCATCAAGAAAAATGGGAGAAGGCTCAAGTCAGAATTAGAAATGAAAATGGAGAAGTTACACAGCACGGAAATACAAAGGATCATGAGAGAAGTCTAGGACCAGATGGCTCCACAGGTGAATTCTATCAAACATTTAGAGAAGAATACCTGTCCTTCTGAAACTCTTCCAAAAAACTGCAGAGGCAGGAACACTCCCACCATCACACTGGTATCAAAAGTAGACAGTGATACCACAAAAAAGAAAATTATACACCAATATCAGTGATGAACATAGAGGCAAAAATCCTCATTAAAATACTAGGAAACCAATTCCAACAAAATATTAGAAAGGTCATACACCATGTTCAGATGGGATTTATCCCAGGGACACAAGAATTTTTCAATATGTACAAATCACAGTGTGATACACCACATCAACAAATTGAAGAATAAAAAACGCATCATCTCAATAGATTCAGAAAAAACTTTTGACAGAATTCAACACCTATTTATGGTTAAAACTCTCCATAAAGTGCATATAGAGGGAACATATGCTGTGCTGTGCTTAGTCACTTCAGTCGTGTCTGACCACTTGTGACCCTCTGGACAGTAGTCTGCCAGTCTCCTCTGTCCATGAGATTTTCCAGGCAAGATTACTGGAGTGGGTTGCCATGCTCTCCTCCAGGGGATCTTCCTAACACAGGGATTGAACCCATATCTCCTGTGTCTCCTGCATTGCAGGTTACTGCTGAGCCAGTGGGGAAGCCCCATAGAGGGAGCATACCTCAATATAATAAAGACCATATTATAACAGACCTACAGCTATCATCTTACCCAGTGAGGAAAAGCTGAAGGCACTTCCTCTAAGATGAGGAACACGAAAAGGATGTCCACTCTTGCCACTTTTATTCAATATAGTTTTGGAAGTCCTAGCCATGCAATAAGAGAAGAAAAAGAAATCAAAGGAATCCAAATTGGAAAAGAAGTGAAACTGTTGCTATTTGTAGATGATATGATGTTATACATTAAAAAAATTTTAAATATGGTACCTGAAGAGTACTCATCAATGAATCTGGTAAAGTTGCAGGATACAAAGTTAATACACAGAAATCTGTTGTGTTTCTATATACTAATAATGAAAAATCAGAAAGAAAAATTAAAGAAACCACCCCCATTTACCATCACATCAAAAAGAATAAAATACTTAGGAATAAGCCCACTTAAAGATGCAAAAGACTTGCACTCCAAAGACTATAGATACTGATGAGAGAAATCAAAGATGACACAAACAGATGGAAAGATATACCATGTTCTTGAATTGGAAGAATCAGTATTGTCAAAATGACTATAATACCCAAAGCAGTCTACAAATTCAATGCAATCCTTATCAAATTATCAATAATGTATTTCACAGAACTATAACAAAAAATGTTTGCATAAAAGACCCCCAAATAGCCAAAGCAATCTTGAGAAAGGAACACAGCTAGAGGTGTCAGGCTCTCTGACTTGAAACTATACTACCAAGCAGATCAGTGGAACTGGGTAGAAAGCCCAGAAATAAACTTCACACCTGTGGTCACTTCAGTTCAGTTCAGTTGCTCAGTCGTGTCTGACTCTTTGCGACCTCATGAATCACAGCACCCCAGGCCTCCCTGTCCATCATAAACTCCGGAGTTCACTCAAACTCATGTCCATCGAGTCAGTGATGCCATCCAGCCATCTTATCCTCTGTTGTCCCCTTCTCCCTATGCCCCCAATCCCTCCCAGCATCAGAGTCTTTTCCAATGAGTGAACTCTTCGCATGAGGTGGCCAAAGTACTGGAGTTTCAGCTTTAGTATCATTCCTTCCAAAGAAATCCCAGGGCTGATCTCCTTCAGAATGGACTGGTTGGATCTCCTTGAAGTCCAAGGGGCTCTCAAGAGTCTTCTCCACCACCACAGTTCAAAAGCATCAATTCTTCGGCACTCAGCTTTCTTCACAGTCCAACTCTCACATCCATACATGACCACTGGAAAAACCATAGCCTTGACTAGACAAACCTTTGTTGGCAAAGTAATGTCTCTGGTTTTGAATATACTATCTAGGTTGGTCATAACTTTCCTTCCAAGGAGTAAGCGTCTTTTAATTTCATGGCTGCAATCACCAATTGCAGTGATTTTGGAGCCCCGAAAAATAAAGTCTGACACTGTTTCCACTGTTTCCCCATCTGTTTCCCATGAAGTGATGGGGCCAGATGCCATGATCTTCATTTTCTGAATGTTGAGCTTTAAGCCAACTTTTTCACTCTCCTCTTTCACTTTCATCAAGAGGCTTTTTAGTTCCTCTTCACTTTCTGCCATAAGGGTGGTGTCATCTGCATATCTGAGGTTATTGATATTTCTCCCGGCAATCTTGATTCCAGCTTGTGCTTCTTCCAACCCAGTGTATCTCATGATGTACTCTGCATATAAGTTAAATAAGCAGGGTGACAATATGCAGCCTTGACGTACTCCTTTTCCTATTTGGAACCAGTCTGTTGTTCCATGTCCAGTTCTAACTGTTGCTTCCTGACCTGCATATCGGTTTCTCAAGAGGCAGGTCAGGTGGTCTGGTATTCCCATCTCTTTCAGAATTTTCCACAGGTTATTGTGATCCACACAGTCAAAAGCTTTGACATAGTCAATGGAGCAGAAATAGATGTTTTTCTGGAACTCTCTTGCTTTTTCCATGATCCAGCGGATGTTGGCAATTTGATCTCTGGTTCCTCTGACTTTTCTAAAACCAGCTTAAACATCTGGAAGTTCATAGTTCACGTACTACTGAAGCCTGGCTTGCAGAATTTTGAGCATTACTTTGCTAGCGTGTGAGATGAGTGCAATTGTGCAGTAGTTTGAGCATTCTTTGGCATTGCCTTTCTTTGGGATTGGAATGAAAACTGACCTTTTCCAGTCCTGTGGCCACTGCTGAGTTTTCCAAATGTGCTGGCATATTGAGTGCAGCACTTTCACAGCATCATCTTTCAGGATTTGAAATAGCTCAACTGGAATTCCATCACCTCCACTAGCTTTGTTCGTAGTGATGCTTTCTAAGGCCCACTTGACTTCACATTCCAAGATGTCTGGCTCTAGGTGAGTGATCACAGCATCATGATTATCTGGGTCGTGAAGCTCTTTTTTGTACAGTTCTTCTGTGTATTCTTGCCACCTCTTCTTAATATCTTCTGCTTCTGTTAGGTCCATACCATTTCTGTCCTTTATCGAGCCCATCTTTGCATGAAATGTTCCCTTGGTATCTCTAATTTTCTTGAAGAGATCACTAATCTTTCCTGTTCTTTTGTTTTCCTCTATTTTTTTGCATTGATTGCTGAGGAAGGCTTTCTTATCTCTTCTTGCTATTCTTTGGAACTCTGCATTCAGATGCTTATATCTTTCCTTTTCTCCTTAGCTTTTCGCTTCTCTTCTTTTCACAGCTATGTGAAGCCTCCCCAGACAGCCATTTTGCTTTTTTGCATTTCTTTTCCATGGGGATGGTCTTGATCCCTGTCTCCTGTACAATGTCATGAACATCCATCCATAGTTCATCAGGCACTCTATCTATCAGATGTAGTCTCTTAAATCTATTTCTCACTTCCACTGTATAATCCTAGGGGATTTGATCATAGGTCTAGTGGTTTTCCCCACTTTTTTCAATTTAAGTCTGAATTTGGCAATAAGGAATTCATGATCTGAGCCACAGTCAGCTCCCGGTCTTGTTTTTTCTGACTGTATAGAGCTTCTCCATCTTTGGCTGCAAAGAATATAATCAGTGTGATTTCTGTGTTGACCATCTGGTGATGTCCACGTGTAGGGTCTTCTCTTGTGTTGGAAGAGGGTGTTTGTTATGACCAGTGCATTCTCTTGGCAAAACTCTATTAGCCTTTGCCCTGCTTCATTCTGTATTCCAAGGCCAAATTTGCCTGTTACTCCAGGTGTTTCTTGATTTCCTACTTTTGCATTCCAGTCCCCTATAATGAAAAGGACATCTTTTTGGGGTGCTAGTTCTAAGTGTGGTCACTTAGTCTATGACGAATGAGGTCAGAGAATGGAGAAAAGACAGTCCCTTCAGTAACTGGTTCTGAGAAAACTGGACAGCTACACACACACAAAAAGAAATTAGAATATTCTTAAACCCCATATAAAAAATAAACTCAAAATGGATAAAGACCTAAATGTAAGACCAGATACTATAAAAGTCTTAGAGGAATACATAGGCAGAACACTCTTTGACATAAATCACAGCAATATCGTTTTCATTATGCCTCCTATAGTAATGGAAATAAAAACAAAAATGAATAAACAGAACCTAATTAAACTCAAAAGTTTTTTCACAACAAAGGAAACCACAAACAAAAGAAAAACACAAACACAACCCAAAGAATGGGAGAATATATTTGCAAACAATGTGATCAGCAAGGTATTAATCCCCAAACAGCTCATGTGACTCAATATCAAAAAAATGAGCAACCCAATCAAAAAATGGACAGAAGATATACAGACGGCCAAGAAGCACATAAAAAGATGCTCAGCATCACTAATTATTAGAGAATTGTAAATCAGAACTATAATGAAGTATCACTTTAGACCAGTCAGAGTGGCCATCATCAAGAAGTCTAAATAACAAATGCTAGTATGTGTGGAGAAAACGGAACCCTCCGATACTGCTGTGGGGATGTGAATGGGTGCAGCCACTGTGGAGAGCAGAATGTAAGCTCCTTAAAAATGAAAAGTAGAGCCACCATATGGCCCAGCAATCCCACTATTGAGCATATATCCTGAGAGAGTCATAATTTGAAAAGATCCCTTCACTCCAATTTCATTGCAGCACTATTTACAGTAGCCAAGACACAAAAATTACCTATATGTCCTTTTGATGGGAGGAATAGATAAAGAAGATGTGGTTCATATATACAATGGAATATTAGTAAATCACTGAAAAGAACAAAATAATACCATTTACAACAACAGGGATGTACCTGAAGACTATTATACCAAGTGAAGTAAGTCAGAGAAAGACAAGTATCATACAATGTTGCTTATGTGTCAAATCTTTAAAAACTGATATAAATGAACTTATTTATAAAACAGAAGCAGACTCACAGACTTAGAGAATGAACTTACAGATACTGGGAGGATGTGAGGCACGGAATGATAAATTGGGAGGGAGGTTGGGATTGATATATGCATGCTGCTATACTTAAAATAGGTAAGGAACTTCCATGGTGGTCCAGTGGCTAAGACTCCATGCTCCCAGTGCAGTGGGGCCAGGTTTGATCCCTGATCAGGGAACTAAGATCTCACGTACTACAACTAAGCCTGGGTGCCGCATCTGCTGAGCCCTTGGGTTCTAGAGCCCACACACTGCAACTAGAGAAGGTGTTTTGCAGCAACAAGGAGCCCACATACCACAAAGAAGACCCAGCACAGCCCTCCCAAAACAAAAACGATGAAATGAGACTGGTTAAAAAAAAAAATAGGTAAAACAGCAAGGACCTACTGTGTAGCACAGGGAACTCTGCTCAGTATTCTGTAATAGCCTAAATGGCAAAAGAACTTGAAAAAGAATGTTGTTGTTTAGTTGCTAAGCTGTGTGACTCTTTGTGGCCCCATAGACTGCAGCATGCCTCCTCTGTCCATGGGATTTCCCAGGCAAGAATACTGGAATGGTTGCCATTTCCTTCTTCAGGATATCTTCCTGACCCAGGGATGGACCCATGTCCCCTACATTGGCAGGCAGATTCTTCCCTGCTGAGCCACCAGGAAAAAAGATTGTGTATAACCGAATCACTTTGCTGTATGCCTGACACTAGCACAACACTTGCAATCAACTATACTCCAATATAAGATAAATTTTTTAAATAATAAAAGAAAAAATCACATGATCATCTCAGCAAACAATAAGCATTTGAGAAAACTCAGCATCCATTCATAAGTTAAAAATGAAAACCTCTTAACAAATTAGACATAAAAGAAACATATCGATATCATAAGGCTTAACATCAAGCCAGTGGTGAAATGTTGAACACTTTTCCTCTAAGATCAGGAACAAGATAAGTGCCCATTCTCACCACTTATATTCACATAGTATGGGAAGTCCTGTTTAGAGCAATCAGATAAGAAAAAGAAAAAGGATCAGAATTGGAAAGGAAAAAATAAAGTTGTCTCTATTTGTAGATTACACGATTTTATATATAGAAATTAAACACCAAATGAAAAAGCTGCTAGATATATGAATGAATTCAATAATGTTGCAGAATGCCAAATTAACATACAAAAATCAACGCCTTTCCATATGCAAACAGCAAAATTTGGGAAAATGAAGAAATTGATCTCATTTGTGTTAGCATCAGAAATAAAACTCCTAGGAATTAATTAATTATAGGAGATGAAAGATCTCTACAATGAAAACTGCCAGTCCTTTGATGAAAACAGCTGAAGAAAACACCTATAAATGGAAAGGTATCCTGAATTCATGGATTGGAAGATTTAATATTGTTAAAATGTCAGTTTTACCAAAAGCCATCTACAGACTCAGTGCAAGCCCTTTCAAGATTCCAGTGGCTGGTTTTTTTTTTTGGAAGTAGAAAAATCACTCCTAAAATGTATATGAAACCACAAAAGTCGCCAAACAGCCAGAGAAATCCTGAGGAGTAATAACAGCCTTCCCAATTTTAAGCTGTACTATGGCCATCAAACGGAGAAGGCAATGGCACCCCACTCCAGCACTCTTGCCTGGAAAATCCCATGGACGGAGGAGCCTGGTGGGCCGCAGTCCATGGGGTCGCTAAGAGTCGGACAAGACTCAGCGACTTCACTTTCACTTTCATGCATTGGAGAAGGAAATGGCAACCCACTCCAGTGTTCTTGCCTGGAGAATCCCAGGGACAGGGGAGCCTCGTGGGCTGCTGTCTATGGGGTCGCACAGAGTCGGACACGACTGAAGCGACTTAGCAGCAGCAGCAGCATAGCCATCAAAACAGTAATGTGCTGACATAAAGTCAAAGAAACAGACCAAGCCCAGGAATAAACCTAGCCACGTATGGTCAACAAACATTTGATGAAAGAGTCAAGAATAGTTAATAGAGGAATGACGGTCTCCTCAATAAATGGTGCTGGGATAACTGGATATTTATATGTAAAAGAGTGAAACTGGACTCATATTGTACACTAATCACAAACATTAGCTTGAAATAGGTTAAAGACCTAAATGTAAACCTGGAAACTATGAAACTCCTAGAATAAAACATAGGAGTGAGTAAAGGTCTTTGAAATAGGTCTTAGTAATGATTTTTTTGGAGATAACACCTAAAGCACAGCAACAAAATAAAAAATCAACAAGTGTGACTATAGCAAGGTAAAAAGCTTCTGCACAGCCAAAGAAACCATCAACAAAGTGAAAAGGCAGCCTATCGAATGGGAAAAAATACTTGTAAACTATATATCTGATGAGGGGTTAATATCCAAAATACATACAGAACTCATATAACTCAATAGCAGAAAAGCCTAAAATTCCAATTTAAAAATGGGCAAAGAATCTGAATAGACATATCTTCTTTGAAGATATGTGAAAGCCCAACAGGTACATGAAAAGATGTTCAACATCATTAGTCATCAGGAGAATGTAAATTAAAACGCAGTCAGATACCTCACACCTATTAAAATGGCCATATCATGAAAAACACAAGGGATAACAAATGATGCCCTGGATGTGGAGAAAAGGGAACCCCTCTGCACATTTTTTTTTTTTTTTTTTTTTGAGGCAAGAAAGAGACTTTCATCAGGGAGCCAGCAAACAGAAGATGGCAGGCTAGCGCCTCAAAACAACCATCTTATTTGGGTCTGGATGCCAGGTTTTTTTATAGATCAGAGAGATAGAAGCAATGAGGAGCTAAAGTCAAAAGGCAGAATTGAAGGAGGCAGTGGGGAAGTGCAATGAAAGGATCTTCAGTCTTGCAAAACATCTTCAAGGGAGTGACCGGTCTTTGGAAGGGGTATGTTAATCTCCTCTATTCTCAGGTGGGCAGGGACAAACTCTCTCCATGAACTGAACACGGGCACTTTAGTTTACAGTCCAGGAGAGGGAAAGCCCGGTGTGCTGCAGCCCATGGGGTTGCAGAGTCAGACAGGACTGAGTGACTGAACTGAACTGAACTGAAAGGGGTAGGGTCCTGCAGGCAAGCCATTAAGTATGATTATAATAACAAGAGCAATGACAAGCAAGTTATATTTATGTATATATTGTGTATACTGCTATACAATATATGAGTAAGTTGTTAAGAGAGTAAATCCTGAGTTCGTTCTCACATGAATATATTTTTTTGCCTTTTTTCTTATTTCTTTTTTTAAATTGTATCTGTGAGAAGATGGATGTTAGTTGAATCTATTGTGGTAATGACTTTTATCCTATATATAAATCAAACCATCATAGTGTATGCCTTAAACTTATATGTCAGTTATTTTTCCACGAAATTGAGACAAAATCAATAATAAGCAGCAGATACTGTATGTGACCTGCAGAGCCTAAAATATATACTATTTGACTCTTCACCAAAACAGTTTCCAACACATCCAAATATATGGTCTAATAGACATGATAATTGCATGGGAAATACAAAAGGCTTGATGTATATCTCTTAATTACTTTTAAGAAAACATAAAAGTTTCTTAAAGCAATAGTTATAACCATGAGAAAGATGGAAATGGAGCTACATTGGAGCAAAGTTGCTATCAGATCAGATCAGATCAGTCGCTCAGTCATGTCCAACTCTTTGCGACCCCATCACAGCACGCCAGGCCACCCTGTCCATCACCAACTCCCCGGAGTTCACTGAGACTCACGTCCATCGAGTCAGTGATGCCATCCAGCCATCTCATCCTCTGTCGTCCCCTTCTCCTCCTGCCCCCAATCCCTGCCAGCATCAGAGTCTTTTCCAATGAGTCAACTCTTCGCAGGAGATGGCCAAAGTACTGGAGTTTCAGCTTTAGTATCATTCCTTCCAAAGAAATCCCAGGGCTGATCTCCTTCGGAATGGACTGGTTGGATCTCCTTGCAGTCTAAGGGACTCTCAAGAGTCTTCTCCAACACCACAGTTCAAAAGCATCAATTCTTCAGCACTCAGCCTTCTTCACAGTCCAACTCTCACATCCATACATGACCACTGGAAAAACCATAGCCTTGACTAGATGAACCTTTTTTGGCAAAGTAATGTCTCTGCTTTTGAATATGCTGTCTAGGTTGGACATAACTTTCCTTCCAAGGAGTAAGCGTCTTTTAATTTCATGGCTGCAATCACCATCTACAGTGATTTTGGAGCCCCGAAAAATAAAGTCTGACACTGTTTCCACTGTTTCCCCATCTATTTGCCATGAAGTGATTGGACCAGATGCCATGATCTTCGTTTTCTGAATGCTGAGCTTTAAGCCAACTTTTTCACTCTCCACTTTCACTCTCATCAAGAGGCTTTTGAGTTCCTCTTCACTTTCTGCCATAAGGGTGGTGTCATCTGCCTATCTGAGGTTATTGATATTTCTCCCGGCAATCTTGATTCCAGCTTGTGCTTCTTCCAGCCCAGCGTTTCTCATGATGTACTCTGCATATAAGTTAAAGAAGCAGAGTGACCATATACCGCCTTGACGAACTCCTTTTCCTATTTGGAACCAGTCTGTTGTTCCATGTTTGGTTCTAACTGTTGCTTCCTGACCTGCATACAGATTTCTCAAGAGGCAAATCAGGTGGTCTAGTATTCCCATCTCTTTCAGAATTTTCCACAGTTTATTGTGATGCACACAGTCAAAGGCTTTGGCATAGTCAATAAAGCAGAAATAGATGTTTTTCTGGAACTCTCTTGCTTTTTCCATGATCCAGCGGATGTTGGCAATTTGATCTCTGGTTCCTCTGCCTTTTCTAAAACCAGCTTGAACATCAGGAAGTTCACGGTTCACATATTGCTGAAGCCTGGCTTGGAGAATTTTGAGCATTACTTTACTAGCGTGTGAGATAAGTGCAATTGTGTGGTAATTTGAGCATTCTTTGGCATTGCCTTTCTTTGGGATTGGAATGAAAACTGACCTTTTCCAGTCCTGTGGCCACTGCTGAGGTTTCCAAATTTGCTGGCATATTGAGTACAGCACTTTCACAGCATCATCTTTCAGGATTTGGAATAGCTCCACTGGAATTCCATCACCTCCACTAGCTTTGTTCGTAGTGATGCTTTCTAAGGCTCACTTGACTTCACATTCCAGGATGTCTGGCTCTAGGTCAGTGATCACACCATCGTGATTATCTGGGTTGTTAAGATCTTTTTTGTACAGTTCTTCTGTGTATTCTTGCCATCTCTTCTTAATATCTTCTACTTCTGTTAGATCCATACCATTTGTGTCCTTTATCGAGCCCATCTTTGCATGAAATGTTCCTTTGGTATCTGTGATTTTCTTGACAAGATCCCTAGTCTTTCCCATTCTTTTGTTTTCCTCTATTTCTTTGCGTTGATCGCTGAAGAAGGCTTTCTTATCTCTTCTTGCTCTTCTTTGGAACTCTGCATTCAGATGTTTATATCTTTCCTTTTCTCCTTAGCTTTTCGCTTCTCTTCTTTTCACAGCTATTTGTAGGGCCTCCCCAGGCAGCCATTTTGCTTTTTTGCATTTCTTTTCCATGGGGATGGTCTTGATCCCTGTCTCCTGTACAATGTCATGAACCTCATTCCATAGTTCATCAGGCACTCTATCTATCAGATCTAGGCCCTTGAATCTATTGCTCACTTCCACTGTATAAGCATGAGGGATTTGATTTAGGTCATACCTGAATGGTCTAGTGGTTTTCCCTACTTTCTTCAATTTAAGTCTGAATTTGGCAATAAGGAGTTCATGATCTGAGCCACAGTCAGCTCCTGGTCTTGTTTTTGCTGAGTGTATAGAGCTTCTCCATCTTTGGCTGCAAAGAATATAATCAATCTGATTTCGGTGTTGACCATCTGGTGATGTCCACGTGTAGGGTCTTCTCTTGTGTTGTTGGAAGAGGGTGTTTGTTATGACCAGTGCATTTTCTTGGCAAAACTCTATTAGCCTTGCTTCATTCTGCATTCCAAGGCCAAATTTGCCTGTTACTCCAGGTGTTTCTTGACTTCCTGCTTTTGCATTCCAGTCCCCTATAATGAAAAGGACATCTTTTTTGGGTGTTAGTTCTAAAAGGTCTTGTAGGTCTTCATAGAACCGTTCAACTTCAGCTTCTTCAGCGTTACTGGTTGGGGCATAGATTTTACCATAATTAAGCTAGGGCATGTTAAGTCACTTCAGTCATGGCCGACTATTTGAAACCCTATGGACCATACGTAGCCTGCCAGGCTTTTCTGTCCATAGGGATTCTCCAGGCAAGAATACTGGTTTAGGTTGCCATGCTCTCCTTCAGGGAATCACCCTGACCCAGGGATTGAACCCGTGTCTCTTAAGGTCTACCTGCATTGATAGGCGGATTCTTTACCACTAGCACCACCTGGGAAGCCCACAGTTAAACTAGTCAGTTCAGTTCAGTTCAGTCACTCAGTTGTATCTGACTCTTTGCAACCCCATGGACTGCAGCATGCCAGGCTTCCCTGTCCATCACCAAGTCCTGGAGCTTGCTCAAACTCATGTCCATGGAGTCAGTGATGCCATCCAACCATCTCGTCCTCTATCATCCCCTTCTCCTCCCACCTTCAATCTTTCCCAGCATCAGGGTCTTTTCCAGTGAGTCAGGTTCTTTGCATCAGGTGGCTAAAGTGTTGGAGCTTCAGCTTCAGCATCAGTCCTTCCAATGAATATTCAGGACTGATTTCCTTTAGGATGGACTGGTTGGATTTCCTTGCAGTCCAAGGGACTCTCGAGAGTCTTCTCCAACGCCACAGTTCAATAGCACCAATTCTTCAGCCCTCAGCTTTCTTTATAGTACAACTCATGTCCATACCTGAATACTGGAAAAACCATAGCTTTGACTAGATGGACCTTTTTTGGTAAAGCAGTGTCTCTGCTTTTTAATATGCTGTGTACGTTGGTCATAGCTTTTCTTCCAAGGAGCAAGCATCTTTTTAATTTCATGGCTGCAGTCACCATCTGCAGTGATTTTGGAGCCCAACAAAATAAAGTCTCTCACTCTTTCCATTTTTTCCCCATCTATTTGCCATGAGTGATGGGACCAGATGCCATGATCTTAGTTTTCTGAATGTTGAGCTTTAAGCCAACTTTTTCACTCTCCTCTTTTACTTTCATCAAGAGGCTCTTTAGTTCTTCTTCACTTTCTGCCATAATCGTTGTGTCATCTGCATATCTTGCTGCTGCTGCTGCTAAGTCGCTTCAGTCGTGTCCAACTCTGTGGGACCCCATAGATGGCAGCCCACCAGGCTCCCCCGTCCCTGGGATTCTCCAGGCAAGAACACTGGAGTGGGTTGCCATTTCCTTCTCCAATGCAGGAAAGTGAAAAGTGAAAGTGAAGTCGCTCAGTCGTGTCCGACTCTTCGAGACCCCATGGACTGCAGCCTACCAGGCTCCTCTGTCCATGGGATTTTCCAGGCAAGAGTACTGGAGTGAGTTGCCATTGCCTTCTCCCTTGCATATCTTAGGTTATGATATTTCTCCCAGAAGTCTTGATTCCAGCTTGTGCTTCATCCAGCCCAGCATTTCACATGATGTACTCTGCATATAAGTTAAATAAGCAGGGTGACAATATGCAGCCTTGATGTACTCCATTCCCTATTTGGAACCAGTCTGTTGTTCCATGTCCATTTCTAACTGTTGCTTCTTGACCTGCATACAGATTTTTCAGGAAGTAGATAGGAATTTTAATTCATCTCTTTCAGAATTTTCCACAGTTTATTGTGATCCACACAATCAAAGGCTTTGGTGTAGTCAATAAAGCAGAAATAGATGTTTTTCTGGAACTTCTTGCTTTTTCGATGATCCATTGGATGTTGGCAATTTGATCTCTGGTTCCTCTGCCTTTTTAAAATCCAGCTTTAACATCTGGAAGTTCACAGTTCACATACTGTTGAAGCTTTGCCTGGAGGATTTTGAGCATTTCTTTGCTAGCATATGAGATGAGTGCAATTGTGCAGTGGTTTGAAAATTGTTTGGCATTGCCTTTCTTTGGGATTGGAATGAAAACTGACCTTTACCAGTCCTGTGGCCACTGCTGAGTTTTCCAAATATGCTGCCATATTTAGTGCAGCACTTTCACAGCAGATAAAAGTTAAGCTAGTATTAACCTGAAATATGGGCTTCCCTTGTGGCTCAGCTGGTAAAGAATCCACCTGCAATGTGGGAGACCTGGGTTCAATCCCTGGGTTGGGAAAATCCCCTGGAGAAGGGAAAGTCTACCCACTCCAGTACTCTGGCCTGGAGAATTCCAGTATTCTGGCCTGGAGAATTCCATGGACTGTGTAGTCCATGGGGTCACCTGAAATATATTGTTATGAGTTGATGATGTGTATTGTATCCCCTAGAACAGCCACTAAGAAAATCGCTCAAGAAGTATAGCTAGAAAATTAACAGTCAGTTAAAATAGCATGTAAAAACTACTTCAGTTCAGTTCAGTTCAGTCACTCAGTCTTGTCCGACTCTTTGTGACCCCATGAATTGCAGCACATCAGGCCTCCTTGTCCATCACCAACTCCCGAAGTTCACTCAGACTCATGTCCATCGAGTCAGTGATGCCATCCAGCCATCTCATCCTCTGTCGTCCCCTTCTCCTCCTGCCGCCAATCCCTTCCAGCATCAGAGTCTTTTCCAATGAGTCAACTCTTCGCATGAGGTGGCCAAAGTACTGGAGTTTCAGCTTTAGCATCATTCCTTCCAAAGAAATCCCAGGGCTGATCTCCATTAGAATGGACTGGTTGGATCTCCTTGCAGTCCAAGGGACTCTCAACAGTCTTCTCCAACTACTTACATAAGCCAAAAGATATTAATAAAGGAAAGGAAAAATAAGACATGAGACATAATAAAAATATTAAAGTCACAGATATAAATATAGTCTTATCAATAATTGCATTAAGTGTGAGTGGTATAAACACTGCAATCAAAAGGCAGAAAATTTCCAACTTGATAAAAAAGCACGATCCAACTATATCTTATCAAAAGAGACATAGTTTAGAGCCAGATCAATTGAAATAGGTTGAGTAGGTTCAAATAAGTTGAAAATAAAAAGAGAAAAGACATATCTTGCAGACAGTATTAGGTACAGTAACTATTTTGAGAACAGACAAAATAGACATTAAGATAAAAAGCATTACTGGAGTTAAACAGGGAAAATTCATAATGATAAAAGGATCAATGTGTCAAGAATATGTACTGTTATAAATGTTTATCCACCTAACTATTGAGACTCAAAATACATTTTGCAGAAAATGATAGAATTAAAAGGGCAAATTTACAACTAAACAATTATAGTTGAAGATTTTAATACTCCTTTCTTTTCATCTAATAGAACAAAAACTCAGGATATAGAAAACTTGTACAACACTATTGACCAACTTAAATGTATTTCTCCACATAAGAAGAGGAGAATATGTACTCTTTTATAGCACATGTAGATCATTCTCCAGGATTGATCATACGCCGTCTCAAAAAAACTTCCCTTCCTGTTGGTTTATTTACCATCTGGTGTCATTTTTTTCAGCTCTAGAGGCTTCCTTTAATATTTCTAATAGGATTGTTCTATTAGCACCTGATTTTCTCATTCCTTGTTTATCTGGAAATGTCTTGTCTATGACTTTATTTCTGAAGAGTGGTATAGCCCTATATATAACTCTTGATTAACCTTTTTTTTCTTTCAGCGTTTTAAACATGTCATTTCACTGTCTTCTCACTTATATGTGATTTCTGATGAGGAATTAACTTTTAATTATATTGTTACTCTTCTGTGTGTATGAGTCACTTTTTCTCTTGTGACTTTCAAGATTTTGTTTGTATTTGTCTCGCATCAATTTGCCTACGGTCAGTCTAGGTGTTGATCTCTGTGTTTATCCTACTTGGAATTCATTGAACTTCTTTGATCTGTAGATGAATGTTTTTCATCAAATATGAGACATCTATAGCCATTGTTTTTTCACATGTTTTTTCTCCTCTTCTGAGACTCCTGTTATGCATGTGATTGTATCCTACGTGTAGTTTTTGCTGGATTTTTTTTTCTCTCTACTCTGCAGATTTGATGATTTCTATTGATATGTCTTTGAGTTTACTGATTTCTTTCCTCCACCTCAAATCTCCTCCTGAGACCCTCTAATAATTTTTTCATTTCAGTTACTGTATTGTATGTTTTAGAACCGGTCTTTGGTTCTTTTTATGGCTTGTATTTTTCTATTTAGATTTTCTATTTATTGAATCATTGTCATCATATTTTTGTTTAATTTTTGGACATAACTTCTTTAAACACATTTGTAACAGCTTCTTTGATATCTTTGCCAACTTTAACATCTGGACCTATTAGAGTGTTTCTGTTGACTGCTTCCCCCACACCCTTCTCCTGGCTATGAGTCACAGATTTCTGTTTCTTTGCATATCTTATATTTTTGTTGGTGGTGAAAACTGGAAATTTAGGTAGTATATCAGATGCAGGTAATATAGCAACTTTGGATTTTTATTTATTTTTCTGAGAGCTGTTTTTATTTATTTTTTGTTACTTTGGGTTTAAAAGTGGAGACTCTTTCCTTGCTGTAGTTTGTAGCCTCTGATGGCTCTGCTGTGATTTTATTCTTATTTTTATTTCTTTTAACCTGGTTATCTAGTGTTGTCACTATGTCTGTATAGTTTGGGGGAGCCACTGATTTTAAAATGTTTCTTCAAACATGTCAAGCATATAAGTCTTTGCTGTTTGAAATGTGTTTGGATTGAGAAGTGCATTCAGAGTCAATCAGTTACTTCATCTGCCTTGGCTTTTACTTTCCATGGACTCCCTTGCCTGCATCTCCCCTGCACATCCAGATAGTTTCCTAGTTGTCTCAGGACTGCTGGAGAGCATATCTAACACTTGCTTGGCTCTCTTACCTCCATAAGCTCCCAGTTCAATTCCTGAATGTTCAACCTCCCCACCCCCACTCTCACTGGGACTGCAATTCCAGGCTAACAAATCAGATGTTCTGTGTTTGCTTCATTCTTTTCCTACAGTGTTTGCCAATTTTAGCTGAAAAAGATGTGGGGTTTTGTTCTCTGCCCTAAATCAAGGATGCCCCCTCTGAACGTGAAGCTGCTTATTTTCATAGTCAGTCTTGCTCTGATAAACTAACATTCTTGAGATTGAACTTGGGGATAGAATGCGAGAGGGTCGCATCAAGCCAGAAAAGTTTATAAACTCCCACTGTTTTGGAATGAAACTTTTAACAGACTTTCAAGAATAAACGATTCTGAATTCATTGTCTGCCTTTGGTTGATTTCTGGAGCCCTGAAATAGTTGTTTTTTACACAGTTTTGTCCACTGTTTTTGGCTTCCCATGTGGTGCTAGTTGTAAAGAACTCGCCTGCCACTGCAGGAGACATAAGAGACTCAGATTCCATCCCTTGGGTTGGGAAGATCCCCTGGAGAAAGGCATGGCAGCCCACTCCAGTATTCTTGCCGGGAGAATCCTCATGAAGAGAGAAACCTGGCTGGGCTACAGTCTATGGGGTCATAAAGAGTTGGACATGACTGAAGTGACTTAGTATACACACGTGCATGCTCATTTTTGGTGGAGAGACTTCATCAAGCTCTTCACACTACCCTGTTCTAATGCTGTATTTGCTCAACCAGTAAACCTTTTATAAAGTTTGTAGTGACTGTGTTTAGTCACTTGTAAAATATAATTTTTGTCATATATACTGTTACTCGGAGAAGGCAATGGCACCCCACTCCAGTACTCTTGCCTGGAAAATCCCATGGTCGGAGGAGCCTGGTAGGCTGCAGTCCATAGGGTCGCTAGGAATCGGACACGACTGAGCAACTTCACTTTCACTTTTCACTTTCATGCATTGGAGAAGGAAATGGCAACCCACTCCAGTGTTCTTGCGTGGAGAATCCCGGGGATGGGAGAGCCTGGTGGGCTGCCATCTATGGGGTCGCACAGAGTCAGACATGAGTGAAGCGACTTAGCAGCAGCAGCAGCATAGTGTTGCTATTAATGAAAGTGAATACAAAAAGATACTAATGATTATTTGAACAGTAGTTGTACCCATATTTTTCTTGAGTAATTTCAAGCCAGGATTGCCTTTTTTCCTTTTTACTTTCATTTATTAGTTGTCTGTTTGCAACTTTGTTCTGAAGAATTTTCACGGTAGAAGCTGTTTGTCTGAGAATAATGAAAATCATCTACTTGTGGAAGGATTTGGAGAGATCATGGATATGGCTTATTCTATATTTTATTAAAAAAAATAAAAACTTTAAAATTGCTAGTGCTATAATGGCAGTATGACCCATAAAGGGCTGAAATGCCTGTTTGCCTAGAAGGAAGAAAGCGTAAAGTTGATGGTTGATGGGACAGAATTATTAAGATAGATTAGATAAGACTTTGGAGAAGGCAATGGCACCCCACTCCAGTACTCTTGCCTGGAAAATTCCATGGACGGAGGAGCCTGGTGGGCTGCAGTCCATGGGGTCGCTAGGAGTCGGACACGACTGAGCGACTTCACTTTCACTTCTCACTTTCATGCATTGGAGAGGGAAATGGCAACCCACTCCAGTGTTCTTGCCTGGAGAATCCCAGGGATGGGGGAGCCTGGTGGGCTGCCATCTCTGGAATGACTGAAGCGACTTAGCAGCAGACTTAGCAGACAAGACTTAATTGTACAATTCTCTGAACATTCTTCAGAAGGGCTTCAAGAATATAATAAAATATGTGAAAAATTGTATTGAAAAGACCGTGGCTGAGGCTTGGATGTCAGGGAAATGCTTTTTAAGCTGACAGCATAAGGTTATGATAATCAGAGTCTTTCCAATGCCGTATGTATACATGTGTCACAATGACCACAAGTATTAAAGCCAGAGTTTGGCAGCACATTTTAATTTTCTTTCTCTTGAGCAGAATGCAACATAATTCTTTTTTTCTTTTCCTATACAAAAGTAAAAAAAGAAAAAAGGTTGCTACTGCTACTATTTTGAGTATTAGACCTTGCTTATAGAGTACATGGGGGAAAACATGCCTTAAATGCTGATTGTCAGCGTTTTCTAAACTTTCTCTATACGCTCTGTGAAAAAAGTATACCATGGCCACATAAATGGGAAACTTTTGGTGATTCACAATTGAATTGGGTTTCCTGACTGGATAACTGTTCTTTAAAAAGCTAGTGTGTATTATAATAAGCAGTACTGGAGTGGGGTGCCATTGCCTTCTCCGAGTATAGCATGTACTTTTTCCTAAACCTATTTGAACATGACACCCCTCTAAACTGGTGGTCTTGTGAACATAGTTGGGAGTAAACATTGCTCTAGGTAAATAGTGTTCCAAAGTGCTGTCACACTATTATTGGAAATATTTGTATTTTTACAAAATTAATATAAAAATTAAATATGGGCTTTATTTTAGTTCTTTTTCTAAAGTTGCTTCTTGAGTATTGTTTTGACATAATTTCTTATTTGGTACTAAACTGCCAGTTCAAATAATAGGATGCTGCTGCTAAGTCGCTTCAGTCGTGTCCAACTCTGTGCGACCCCATAGACGGCAGCCCACCAGGCTCCCCTGTCCCTGGGATTCTCCAGGCAAGAACACTGGAGTGGGTTGCCATTTCCTTCTCCAATGCATGAAAGTGAAAAGTGAAAGTGAAGTTGCTCAGTCGTGTCAATAATAGGATGAGTAGATCCTAAATAAGTGAATTTAGAAAATGTTAATATTCTTAGAAACTTTATGTACAACTAATTTTTGAAAGAAATACAAATTAGAGAGCCATGACTCATCTGTTCACATTGAACTATTTAGTATTCTTTACCTGCTTTATTGTTCTTTTTGTTCCATTGTTCTGTTAGTTCCTGTTATTGAGGGGTGTTTGATCTCTTGTTAATGCAGTAGGCACAACAGAAGGTTTATAGAGTGCACGAAAAAGTTTTGAACTCCAGTGTATATTGACTGACTTGTAGCAGAGCAGTGGTACAACTTCAGCTTTTTTTCAATGGCTGGAGAAATATGAAATAAATATCAATAAATAGAAATCTGAAAAAAAATTTTATGTATTCTCTTTAGAAGCACCATATAATTTTTCTGTAATACTTACATTTAACAGAAATTGTATAAATTTTTTTTATTTTACAATGACAGAACTTGTAAACCTTCAGCAATCTAGATTTGTATAGCAGTGCTGCATATATATATATACATATATATATATGAGATTTTGCTTTCTGTTTTATTTCAGCGAACTGAAATGACATTAGGAAATTAAGATTCTTAGCATTTAATCACAGATATTTGTGTGATCCCTCTTACACCAAATAAATATAATAATAAGTTTTTTAAAAACCCTAATGTAACAGGGGTTTAGAATTGTAGCATCTCTTATTCTAAGGAATCCCAAAGTATGTAATGAAGTACCATATTAGTAGTATGTGATCAGATAAGTTCTGTATTTTTATAGAAGTAATATATGAGCATAGAAATAAATAGTAGAGGAAAGTTTAAAAATGAAAAGTTAACATCTTTTTATGACCTTGCTTCTTTCCTAGCCTTCATATTGAGTACTTTTTTTTTTCCCATTAAGTAGCAGGTAATAAATCAAGGAACTTGCTCTTATATTAACAGTCAACATGTACAAATTAAGATTTCTCTAATGTAAAATTTCTCGTGTTAATGGCAATTGAGATTCTTTTAAAGAGTGTATATTTAGAAATCAGTTATATTTTAAATTTAATTTGGAATTCGTTTAATTGATGGAGATTGTTTTTAAACTATGGTTCATATTTTGAGCAAAAATAAACCAATGGTATATTTTTCCATTGATTTATAAGTGTTCTGTCAACCATTTTGTTTTCTCATGGGAATTTCAAAGAAATAAACTTGAATGAATCAATTAGAAATGTATTTACACTAAAAATTATCACTCTAAAATTTTCCCCTATTTTTAGTTTAGAAAGTGAGATGAAAGCAATCATTATTATAACAGTATTATTCATTTCAGATAGTGAGATGTGGATTGCTTGTAGCTATTCTCTGCAATGTAGTAGAATTAAAAAAATAAATTTTTATTCTGGGCTATGATACAATGATATTTCTTGAGACAGTGATTATAATAGTCTCATACCAGGTGGTCTCATTCAGGTCAAAGCCTAAAAACTCCATTGTGCTACCTTAGTAAAGAGGAAAAAAGCCTACCTAGAAGAAATCTATGAAATAGGCAATCACTAAAATATAAAGTGAAAATCTGCGTAGATTGTCTCCATAAATCTTATAGAATGAGTAAGATAAAGGATTTTTCCAAGTGGTCATCCATGTACTGACACAAAGCAATAATAAAGATACAAAGTTTTAGAATAAAAGCCTTTACGTTTCTTAGACAGAATATATCTGAAGAAAAGACATGTCATTTTTCTCTAGTAGTAGTTATAATTGCCACTTAACAATATTTTCTTAGATACTTTTTCTTATCTTCTGCAATACTCTCAGTGACATTTTGCTAGGTATGGTACCTCAAACGTCATATTGACTATTTGGTTAGATAAATAATAAACACCTGGCAAATAACTTATTTTGAAGAACATTCAATGAAAGTTTAGTGCACAATGTAGTCGTAGGCAAAGTACCAGGTAAAATGTCAAAACAAAGTGATTTTCTGTTTTGAAGCAATGTCTTTAAGATTTTAAAATCTCTATTGGGCAAGAATTAATTGAAAAGCTTGATACCCAGACATAAATATTCAAGCTAAATCAGTTTCTATTGTGTTTCTTACATGTCATGTATTTCAGAGCATTTTATTTTGAAGCTTCCACATTACATTTAATTATCTTTCATAAATAAGAGAACTTATTAATTGCTAGTTTGCTGTTCTTAATTTAAAATGTTCTTTTTGTTTATTGCTTATAACAGGCAAAAGAACAGTTAATAGATTTTCTCAATGAACTTTTTGGTATTGTCAATATTATTTGTAATCTGTGTTTTAGTGTTACTTTGGCTTCTGTGTATAAAATGGATTGGAGGGGGCCAGAATAGAAGTAAGAAGACTAGTTAAGGAGGCAGTTGATGAGTTCAGGCAAGAGAGAATGGTGGTGCTTGGTTCAGGGTGGTAGGAGTGGAGTCAGAGAAGACAGATTTGGTACATATTTTGCAGTGTGGCCTGTCATGAGGCACTCAGCAGCCTCTGTTCTCTATTTTTCTCTACCTGTAGATGAATTGCCAAGTTATAGTAGTGTTCCCAGATTTGGTCATTACCCAGTTCAAAAAATATTATCCATAAAATAAGAGGGATTATTTTATATATATCCATTCTGAAGGAGATCAGCCCTGGGATTTCTTTGGAAGGAATGATGCTAAAGCTGAAACTCCAGTACTTTGGCCACCTCATGCGAAGAGTTGACTCATTGGAAAAGACTCTGATGCTGGGAGGGATTGGGGGCAAGAGGAGAAGGGGACGACAGAGGATGAGATGGCTGGATGGCATCACTGACTCAATGGATGTGAGTCTGAATGAACTCCGGGAGTTGGTGCTGGACAGGGAGGCCTGGCGTGCTGCGATTCATGGGGTCGCAAAGAGTCGGACACGACTGAGCGACTGATCTGATCTGATCTGATATATATTATTTAATAGAAGAGATCTGGTCATTTGTTAATTACTTATTCTTCATTACTACTTATTTATCTATGGAAAGAACCAACAGGTTAGGCAAAGTATTGTGATATTAAAGATGTGCTAGCCAGGGAGGTGTGGAGCATGGGGTGCCTGGGTTAAAGTTGTTGATGAGACAAAGGGCTGCCTCCTGCAGAGAGCTCTTCCCTGAAAAAGCTTTTTTCTGATAAAAGCTGCTTACAAAAAGATATTTATATTCAGATTTTACATTTAAAATATTATTTAGTATGGTGAGCTGAAAAAATAGAACTATTTATTGATTTTCTACCATATACTGTTGAATTATATGAGATATTTCCTGTAATCATTTGAGGGATGTGCTATTCTGTCTCCTTTTTACAGGTGATTTTTAAGTTAACATCAAACCAGTGATCTAAATATTTGAGTAAATAACCCAAAACTGCACAGATGATGGTTTGAACCTATTTCTCCATTCTGGAATATGTGCATTTCACTGTGCAATCAAGCAAAAGGGAATGAATCTGGAGAGGAACTTACTGTGTATAGAATGGAGTTTAGCTGGCATTGAAATATTGTCTTTTATTTCTCTGTATGCTCTTCCTAACCCAGTGTGCTTTGGATCTCAATTTAGAGCTGTTTTTAGTGGTTCCGGAAAAAGCCAGTGCTTGAAAGTATCAAGCCTTGTTATTGACTCTGTGGTCACTGGCTTGGCATGGAGTGGGCGGCTTCCTTCCCATTCCCATTTAAATTTTAGGTTAGGTCAGTATGCATCAGCAGAGAATGATGATTTAAAGGAGACTTATTGTTTTTTTATTTGAAATAGGCACTGTAATGTTATTTTTAGGCTCAGTCTAAGTACTTATATGTGGCAGTAATGAAATCATTTTCAGGATATTCTATAAGTAGCTGAAAAGTTAAGGTATTGTATATTTAGCATGAAAGTAAATAGTGCAAACAACTGAAGTTAGGATTATTGTAAGCACACTAAAGAAATAAAGTGTCCAAACTGATGTTTACTTACTGAGAAGTGATGTCATGACCCAGGCCAGCTGAAAAGAGGAGCATTCCACTTGGATTCCAAAAAGAATGCATTGTAACTTTACATCAGTAATACGTCATTAATTTCAAGATGGCATAGCAATAAATATTTTGAAGGTGTCATGAGACTAATTGGTAATAAAATTTATTGTAAACAATTTTATTAAAAAGAAACATAGTACCATATTGTAAAAGACTTCAAAAAATGCAAGTAAAACATTATTAGAAATCTAAACAGCTAAGAACTGATTAAAGTGTATGAATTTATACTAAGAATAATTATTCTGATTTACAGTGTTCAGATGATCAGCATATGGAATTTTTTAATGTACATGTTTAATTTATGTATTATATTTCATGGAAATGTTATTTTTAGCTTTTGGAAAGAATTTTTAAAAAATAATTTTTGTGTTAGTGTTTTTTTTTTTTTTAATGAAAAATCACCCTTTTGAATTACATAGTCATCTTTACAATAAAATACAGAAGAGTCTCAGCACCCTCCTTGATTCCTTTATGCCCCCTTGTACCATTCATCATATACCCTGCCAGGCCTCAGACCACTATTCTGTTTGCTACTTCTGCATGCTGTGCTTAGTTGCTAAGTCGTGTCTGACTCTTTGCGACCTATGGACTGTAGCCTGCCTGGCTCCCCTGTCCGTGGGGATTCTCCAGGCAAGAATACTGGAGTGGGCTGCCATGCCCTCCTCCAGGGATCTTCCCAACCCAGGGATCGAATCCAGTTCTCCCACATTGCAGGCGGATTCTTTACCATTTGAGCAGGATATCATATAAATGGAACTATACATAAGTACCCTTTGAGTTTGACTTCTTTCACTTAGCCTAATGCATCTGAGATTCAATCATGTTGTTTTATATATATATATATAACATATATATACATAGTTGTTATGAATTCCTTAGTATTTTATCCTAAGGAGCATGTCATCTGTGAATAAAGAAAGTTTTACTTCTTTTCTAGTCTTGATACTTCTTGTTTGTTTTACCTTACTACATTTGTTAGATGCCTGAGTAGAGAGAGTGGATATTCTTGGCATGTATGTGTATTGTTCCCCTAAACATAGTCAACCATTATTCTCTTGTTATTTTCAAGATTTTCTAGTCTTTCACAGTTTAGATTGCCAGGAGAAATATCAATAACCTCAGATACACAGATGACACCACCCTTATGGCAGAAAGTGAAGAGGAACTAAAAGAGCCAGTTGATGAAAGTGAAAGAGGAGAGTGAAAAAGTTGGCTTAAAGCTCAACATTCAGAAAACTAAGATCATGACATCTGGTCCCGTCACTTCATGGCAAATAGATGGGGAAACAGTGGAAACAGTGGCTGACTTTATTTTTCTGGGCTCCAAAATCACTGTGGATGGTGATTGCAGCCATGAAATTAAAAGACATTTGCTCCCTGAAAGAAAAGCTATGACCAACCTAGACAGCATATTAAAAAGAAGAGACATTACTTTGCCAACATTACTTTGTCCATCTAGTCAAAGCTATGGTTTTTCCAGTAGTCATGAATGGATGTGAGAAGCTGAGTGCCGAAGAATTGATGCTTCGCAACTGTGGTGTTGGAGAAGACTCTTGAGAGTCCCTTGGACTGCAAGGAGATCCAACCAGTCCATCCTAAAGGAGATCAGTCCTGGGTGTTCATTGGAGGAACTGATGTTGAAGCTGAAACTCCAATACTTTGGCCACCTGATGTGAAGAGCTGACTCGTTTGAAAAGACCCTGATGCTGGGAAAGATTGAAGGCAGGAGTAGAAGGGGACGACAGAGGATGAGATGGTTAGATGACATCACCAACTCAATGGACATGGGTTTGGGTGGACTTCAGGAGTTGGTGATGGACAGGGAGGCCTGGCGTGCTGCGGTTCATGGGGTCGCAAAGAGTCGGATGTGACTGAGCAACTGAACTGACTGACAGTTTGATTATGACGTGTATAAGTTTGGATCTCTTTGTGTTTATCCCACTTGGGTTTTATTGAGCTTCTTGGATCTTCGGTGTAATATTTTTCATTAAAATTTGAATTTATAGCCACTATTTTTAAAAATACTATTTTTCTTCCTTTTCATCCTCCTTTGCTTTTTATGGGAATTCTATCATACATACGTCTTTGCAGCTGGTTTTATCCTACAGATCTCTAAGACCCTGTTCACTTCACTTCAGTCTTTTTTGCTAGTTTCTCTTTGGATAAATTTTGTTACCAGTTTTTACTAATTTCTTATCTGCTTATTCAGATCTGCTTGTAAGGCTTTCTAATGAATTTTCTTTTCACTTGTACTTTTCAACTCAAGAATTTCCATTTTCTTGTTTTTCTTTATTGAGAATGTTTTCTGTTTTTTGAGTCATTGTCATAATTTTATCTCATTCTTTAAATTTTTTCTTTTAGTTCTTTCAATATATTTATTATAGCTGCTCTTTATTATAGGTACTGTCATTGTCTGGTAAATCCAATATCTGGGTCCAGTTTGCGTCAGTTTCTATTTTCTATTACCCATTTTTTCTTGAGTATGGGTTGTGTGTGTATTAGTCACTCAGTCGTGTTCGACTCTTTGCAACCCCATGGACTATAGCCAGTTAGGCTCCTCTGTCCATGAAATTCTCCAGGCCAGAATACTGGAGTGGGTAGCCATTCCCTTCTCCAAGGGATCTTTCACACCCAGGGATCAAACCCAGATTTCCTGCACTGCAGGCAGATTCTTTACCATCTGAGCCACCAGGGAAGCCTGAGAATGAGTTACACTTTCCTGTTTTATTGCATATCTTCTAATCTTAAAAAATTGTACATTTAAAAAAATATATTGTAGCAACTCTGGATCCTGATTATTTTTTCCTACCTGAAGATTGTTGCTATCTATTTATTTGTTTATCTTAGTAATTTGCCTGGACTAAAAAAACATGAAGTTCAGTTCCTCCACAGTGTATGACTGATGTCT
This sequence comes from Bubalus kerabau, assembly GCF_029407905.1. NCBI lineage: Eukaryota > Metazoa > Chordata > Mammalia > Artiodactyla > Bovidae > Bubalus > Bubalus kerabau. The sequence goes on along the minus strand of NC_073642.1, from coordinate 8,037,997 downwards.
CTGTTTGTGTTTTTTTGATTTTTTTTTTTATTATTGTTTTTGCTTTAATTTTTATGATTTGGCCCTGTGTCTGTGTAACGTAGTAGTTGAACACCTTAATCTAGTAAGGCTTAGGCCGTGTGTTTGGATTCAGAAACACATTTAACATTTAGGCAATTTTCAAGTTTCCCCAGCCTTTATTTTCTGTCAAGTCCTGTGTTGTCTTCTGTTCTCCTGTGCAAGTTCGTGTAGACCTGGGATACGTAAATAGCTTGAGCCCTCTGTGGTCTCCCTTGAGCTTGCTCACCACTCTAGTCAGCCTGGGATATGTGGAGAGCCTATCAAATGCTTTCTCACCATTTTATATCCTGTTCCTCCTTGTTATATTTTTGGCTTATCTGCCTATTCCCTTGTTTGTGCCAACCAGCAACCCCTCAGCTGATAAAATTATTGGTCTTTCATGTTTGCTTGTGACCAAGATTCCCAATTGTTATTGACAACAGTACTGGCTATGGGTTTTTCACTTTCATTCCAAATTAACCCTGTGACTTTTGTTCCAAGTTAGCCCACTCCATCAGTAAAGCTGTTGGTTGGTTGCAGCCTACCCTGCCATATTAGAACTATTATCCTAACCAAGCTGGATGGGAGAATGGGAACCATCCAAAGGAAGCATGCCACAGATTTCTGTTCTTCATATCCAAAGTGCAGTAGTTTTTCACGAATAAGTTATTCTCTGTTGAAAAGCACAGGTCAGTTTCCAGAGTGCTGAAATTGTTGCTTTTGATAATTTTGAGTGATTTTGTAGTTGTTTTTTCAGCAGAGAATTTGACATCCTCCTCATTCCATTATACTAGAAGTTCCAGCTTTGGGGGGTATTGTTTGCATGGTATATGTTTGTATTATTTATGTTTTGTCCATCTATGTATTTATACTTAAAATGGATTCCTTTTAGATAGAATATACTGAGGTCTTATTTTAAAGTGCAACCTGATAATCTGTTTTATTAGGTGTTCTTAGGCTGTTTGCTTTTAATGTTTTCTTGATCTTGTTAGATTCAGGCCTGTCATTTTGTTATTAGTTGTCTGTTTGTAACATCTGGTTTTATTTCTTTGTTTTCTTTTCCCTGCCTTTTTGGTGTTATTTGAGTATATTTTTGTTTTCTGTTTTAATTCATTTATTGGCTTTTTAGGTTTATCCTTTTTTTTTTTTTTTTTTTGGTATTTATCTTATTTTTAGTTATTGCTTTAGGGATTGCATTAGACCAATCTTTCCAAATTGTTTTGGAACTACTTTTACTCTACCCCACTAATCTTTGTTCTACTTATCCTAAGTAGTTTCTCATATATTGAAATGCTTTCAGCAGTTACGCGTAACAACTTAAAAGGAGAAAAGTGATAGTTTGCTATATTTACCCAGATATAACTCTTAAATTTGAAGATATAATTCTAAAGCTTCAAAACTTTGGTTAAAGACGTAAATCTTCAATTTTAAAAAGCTCAGCAGACCCCAGATAGGATAAATTCAAAGAAAGCCATTTACAGATACATCATAATCAGTCTGCTAATGACTAAAGATGAATAACCCATCTTGAAAACACCTAAAGAAATAATGATTCAGATAATTGTAGATTTCTCCTCAGACACCATGGGAGGCTGGAAGATAGTGGAACACCATCTTTAAAGTACTGAAAGTAAAGAATGGTTAGCCCTGGATTCTGTATCTAATGAAAAGAATTTCTGAGAATTACAGTGATAATAAAGACATTCCCAGAGAAAAGGAAAGCTAAGGAATTTGTTGCCAACATACCTGCTCTAAAAGAAATAAAATCTCTTCAGGCCGGTGGAAGTGATATGATCAGGAAGCTTGGATCTTCAGGAATGAAGGAAGAGCAGCAAAATATATGAGTATCCTGTTGTCCTGGCCTCAGTGTAGCGTCTGAATTTGACCAAATCTGCTAGATTTCTGATCCTGAGCCCATACTTTGGACTCTGTTTCTGTATTCCTGTATGATACGCTACCACCCCAGGTTTATTTCCTGTCTCTTGTGTTTAAGTTAGAATCTTAGACAAAGTTTGTTTGACTCTATTGTTTTCTAAAAATGTGCTTCCCATTAGCTGAGCTTAACAAGTATATATTTTTTTATTTTTTTGAGATAAAGATGCCACATATAGTCTTATATTTGTGGCCTATTGTAAAATGGTCATGAAAATTATGTTTAATTCACTTCTCCTGAAAGGCTATTTAATTTTATTTCACTCTCTTTCCCAAATACTTTCATAGGATGACAAAATTATTAATTTTCCAACCATATTATATATAGTATTCCACTCAGTATTGTAATTGGAGTAATAATTAGCTCAGTTTTCTTCTAACAGATGAAAAGACCTATATAGTAAGCTACTTAGACAAAAATGTTCTTTGTTACGTTTGTTCTTTTAATGCAGTCCTGCATGTTTAAGTCTTATTCATCACTTACAGGGAGTAAGAAACGTCAGGTCTCTTTTCTCTTCCCACTCCTTAGTATTTTGACCTTTCATTCATACTGACACTATGTATTCTCATTTTCTTTGTCACAAGTGTTATTAATTTTAATATCTGAAAATGTGTGCCTATCTGTCAAAGTATGAATATTAATCTGTTAAAAAGTAAATAATCAAATGATAGGAAACTTAAATTCATAATCACTTATTTCCCCATTTCACAATACAATAAGACAGTACTGGATCAAAACGGTGGGCAGTCGCAAGCCTTAGTAATTTTTTCCCCTGCCCCCCACACCCCCACCAGCCTTAGTAATTCTTGCAACCATGTCAAAACACTATTTTATGCATTTAATTATTTTTGAAATAATAATGAGAATAGTTTATTTTGCTTGCTCCCATGTGATTTTTGATGGATTTTTCAAATTCCTTTAAATAGGTGGCTTTATAGGTACTGCAGTTCAGAAGTATTGATATACTTAAAATTTTTTTCCTACAGAAAGAATGTTTTTAGCATTGACTTGGAGTATAATAGTCTAGAAACTTGAAAATGATCTTTGATTTTTTCCTGTTTCTCTATTTTCCATTTCCAACCAAACTTACTCTCTGCTTTTCTTAAAACCTCTCTGGAATCTACCTTTAAACTCTATCACACTGCCTCTGTTCTCATCAGCTGTCTCCTTGTTTCCCCAACCGACTCTCTCCTTTCATTTCATTGCTTTCTGCGTATTTACCATTTTCATATTTCCAAAAGAGTCCCTTCATCCTTTGAGAATTTTCAGGAAGTGTTATGTTCTTACTGTAATAAGTTCAAACTTCTCTCACCAATATTCATTATCATCCATGTCTCCACCAAGCCCTCTGTATTGAACTTATTTTCCCCTTTTTTCCATTGGTATCTTTGGTACTTGTCAGGTCTCAAGTAGTCATTGTGCATGTTCTAATTATCTTTTTACTTGCATGCCTTTCCTTATGCTTTCATCCCCATCTCCATACCTGGCTTGAAATGATATATCCATTTTCTTTTTGACCTATTCAAGTTCTCATTTCCTTGGATAAATTTTGCAAAAGCATCTCCAGCCCATCATCTAGCTCTTTTTTTTTTTCCCCTGAGCTCCTATCACACAGTGTCTTTTATGTGTAATGTGATTCTCAGTGGCGGAGACCTTGTCTTGTTCTTCTCTCAGCACCTGGCCCCGTGGTGTGTAAGCTGATTGGTTGCATTTCTGTCCCATTTCACTCCCAGAATAACTTCATAAAGTGAGGTCAGGAAGATTCCTTGTTTCCTTTTGTTTTTGTTCAATTCTAAAACATAATTCTTCTGTCAGTTCCTTCACCCTCCATGCCCCATCAGAAGCAATAAGAATAGACAGGCAGGAAGACTTAGCGGAAATACTGTGCTAATGGCGCCAAGGGTGAAATTGACCCCCTTGTGCATCAGTTTGGTAAAAATAGAACAAAACTCTTATTGGGAATCACAAACATTCACTGAATCCTGTCTCCTGTCTTCAAATATGCCTTTGTGCAGTATTGGGGAAATTAGAAAATAAAGTGTGAACTTCTCAGCTTATCACAAATCTCTTCTAGATATTAGTAAAATAACTAGAAATTAATGTATTTTTGCACTTGTATTACTTTTATAAAAACAGTTATTAAAAATGTTCCTGTTAAGAGTAAGTCCATAACAAAGACTAGCAAACTTTTTTGTAAATGATGAGATACTAAATATTTTTAGGCTTTGCAGGCCACCTATAGTCTCTGTCATATATATACACACACATACATATATGTGTATATGTAGTTGTTGTTCTTATCATTGTTGTTGACTTTCACCACCCTTAAAAATGACCAGTCTTAGCTTGCATGCATTACAAAAGTGGACCGTGGGTCCGATTTTGCCTGTGAGCCATAGTTTGCCAAGCTGTTTGCCAATAAGAAAAGCTAATCTGTGCAATTGGACATCTAAGAGGGCAGAAGATTTTCTCTCCTATGGAGAAGGCATTGCTCACAATAATCCAAGGCCTGAACAAACTGGAATGTGTCCGGAGGGATGTGTTCAAGTGGCCCGATCACGAGAAACCTTAACCTGAGAGGAACAACTTGTACAACAGGTCAGGTTAGATAAGTGAGAGAGGGCATTACCATGGTCTTCAGCGTGGGAGTCCCATGAATGAGAGAAGCAGACTTGTCCTGCACAGTGCTCCCTGTAGAGCCTCGAGTGAGGTGTGCAGTCCTGGATAGAGTCACGTCCTTCCCGTAGAGACTGGTTAGCAGAACTTCCTTTGCTCTGAATGCTTCCTGGTGGTTTTCCCTGAAAAGGATAGATATACCTTGTAAAGAGCTCCCCTCCCGCCCACCTTCAGCTGTGGTCAGTTAGTGTATGACGGGGACATAATTGTACTTGTCATGGAATAGATTACAAATATAGGCACCAGTAATAAAGGAATATTGGAGTTAAATGGGAGGATTTCCTTTGGGTGGAATTAAAGTGAATCTTCATAGGAAATGTACATTTTGGGCTTTAAAAGAGGAACCACACAGCTGGACAATATCTAAAAATGTTACAATAATTGCATATTATTACCATAATTTTTACTGTGGTGAAAATTTCAAAAGCTATCCTCGTGCTTACTCCAGAAATGTTCTACTTAGTTCACATGAACAAGGTGCACTTATGGGATACTGTAATATATATATTTTTAAGTCTCCTACTATCTACTTCAGTAGAAGGTAAAAAACCACTAAAGTAGCAAGAACCAGATACCATGAAGTGATTGTAATTGTTCTTTCACATTTGCAGTGACTGTTTGATTCATCAGGAAGCAGAAGCCATAGTAACAGACTTGGCTCAGATTCATCGCTTTGTGTTTCTCCTTTCTCCATGCCAGCACTTTTCCCCTGTTAAAAAAATTCTGGCAGACTAATTTAAAGATATCTACTTAGGTTGGATTATTTGCCTGCTGGACCTAAATCCTGCACTTCAGTCAGTATTCATGTCTGTGGAAGTAGTACCAGCTACTAAATTTATTTAGTTGAACTGTTACAGTATTGATTTATTTTATTTATTTAATTAATTCATTTAATCAGGATGCAATTTATCTTAATTTTGATTTTGGTTGTAGAGGTTGGCGATTTGAAGGAGCTGCAGACACTAGACATTTCTACCAATCGTTTGCTAACTTTACCCGAGAGGCTTCACCTGTGCCTTTCTCTGCAGTACCTCACTGTGGACCGAAATCGTCTATGGTGTGTGCCGCGCCACCTCTGCCAGCTGCCCAGCCTCAATGAGCTTTCCATGGCTGGAAACCGTCTTGCATTTTTGCCACTTGGTAAGTAATCCTATTTGTATGGCAATGTAAAACATCTAAAGAATAAGATGGAAAGCCTTTGTTTCCTTGACTGGGAAGGATTAGTTTCCTTTATTGTGTTTATGTTGAAGATGCTTCTCTAAATTCATTTTTGCAATGAACAAAGCATCATTCCCAGTTAACAAATAAAGTTTATTTCTGTTATGGATTTCATATGTTAAAATAACCTGTGTTAAAAATTTATTTAGAAAAAAATATGAAATATGAGATGATTTACTCAGAGAAAGGAATTAAAATGTATGTATATATATAATATGCAAATAGGTATTATATATGTATATTTTATATATATAAAACTATAAAATTGACAAGTGGTATTGAGCAAGATGAAAGAATAGCTACTGTGCAAATATATCTTCTTAGATGTTAGCTTCCATGTAGAAAAAATGTCATTGAGTATCCTAATGATTAGTATTGCCGGACAACCAGACTAGACAATTTTAAAGAGTTTTGAACTGCCTGCTGAGCTAGAAATGTCACCCTGGCTAATAAATAACGTAGTGTGTACTATAGATTTCTGTAGTAGCCCATTTCAATATAAGATGTGTTAAAGAACACAGGCCTTTAATAAAATAATGCATTAATATTCACTGAGAATTGGATTATTTTGTTAACTTGTAAGGAACAGAACTGCCATTTAAAAAAATTAAAATTTGAAGCCCCACAGAACCCTAAACTGTCAGAATAAGCATCATATGATATTATTCATAAAAGCATTTTTAAAATGAATAATTTATCTTGAGAGCAATGAAGTGAATAATTTACTAGTCCCTGAAAGGAAATATTTTCTATCATAATACAGTGCACAAATTATTTTCAATAAATAATATCTTTAAGAAAACTTAAATCCTGAGAGAATTGAAAATTAGGAGAGACATGAGCATCAGTTTGAGTAATAAATAATTATCCAATTTAAGAAGATTACTTTTCTATAAACGTAATTAAATTCTTTTTTAAACTGAAGAAACTAAAGTAAAACCATTTCAGAAGCAAGCTACATTCCTAAGAAATCAGAGCTTTCTTTCAAGTGAGCAAATTATTGAATATAAATTGATATTAGAAAATAAATGTACCCCTGCTGCATAAACCACAGTTTGTAGAACAGTTATAGTGGACAAATACCAAGTTACAAATCCAAAGACACAAGTTCTAGACTGTCTCCATCACTTCATAGAGCATTACTTGGAGGAAATCACCAAAACCTCTCTCAGCTTCATTTTCCTTATCTGGAACCAGAAATGATAACATTTATCCTGCTTAGTTTAGAGTTATGTTGAAGGTACATAAGATAACTGTTTTTTATCTCCTCCAGCCGTGACTCCTCATCCCCCTAGTCAGTTCTGCTCATTCCTACCTGTTGTTTCACCAGGGACACAGTACAGCATGTGCTGGGATGACAGGGGTGTTGGGAAAAGAGAGGGAAGCCGTCCCTGCAGATGGCTGACCACTGTTAACATCTGAGGTGCCAGGGGGTGTGGGGACACAGCAGCTGACCCGAGTGGCAGTGGCTGGTGCAAGGCGATAGAAATGGCTGTGGGTGGAGGGTAGAGTCCACTGCACTTTGCCAGGCTGCTTTCTGCTTTGACACCTCCCTTATGCCCTGAGGCATCTTCTCTATATACCGTGTTGAGTGCTGTTGTGGCTATGGACGTGGACATCTCTTCTTCAGCACTGTGTTCAGTGGTGAGGAGAGCCTTACCGGTTAGTTTCTATCTCGAGGCTTCTTGTCGCCCCCAAAGCCTTGCTGAACTTGTTAATATGTTATCGAAGACAGGCAAGAAGGTCTGCACTGGGTTCTGAGCAGGGTCCCTCCCAACATTCAAGCTCTCCATAACTCTCGATCCTGGGACCGTGGACAGCCAAAGATGCGGAAGCAGCTTCCACACTCCCCAGGGCACCATCCCATCTCATGAGGCTCTCAGCCGTGGCCGGACACAGGCCTGTGGGCAGGCTTTCCTCTCTACTAGAAAGTCATACAGGCAGGAGGATCTGGTGAAGACCGTCCAGTGAGAAGGAAGCAGGCTGCCTGGATCAGTGCTCTGCCCTGGTCTCAGACCGGGTTCTTTGAGAACAGCATGAGTAAAGGGCCAGATAACTGAGACAAGCTCTGGGGGCCTTTCTTCACTGGTGGGTTGCATGGTCTTTGTGAAGAAGTGGATGAGACAACCAGAGAGCTACAGGGTGAGGTTGCCCAGAGGGCTTCAGGAGAGCAGAGACCACGTACTCTGTGAAGATGAAGTTGAAGCTGACAAAAGTATCAGCAATCTTCTCAGTCTGATTATGGTTTTTGATTTTTTTGTCTTTAACACCATAGAAGGTAGATTTAGAAAGGGAATTTAATTAAGTCTTTAGGAAGAAAATAAGTTCATAGCTGTCCTTCCTTCCATGGACTCTGTGTGCTTGAAACCTTTCCTTCAACTCCTTTCTAATACAAAACTGTCTAATGCTAAGAACTGTACAGGACAGGGTAAAACGAGCAGGCACCTGCTCACACCAACTTTCCTCAGAGAACTGAATTGTTGAAAACAGCATATAGGGACGCCTTTGTAATGTAGTTAAGTCAGATACAATGTAAATACACATACACACAACTCAAGGTTTCAGATAGAAGACTCCTATGTTTAACCATGATTCTAATGTAGGAGCTGAGTGCTTATGAAATATCTTTAATATCTTTGATATCTCTGCCTGTAATCGGAGGAGAGCTACTTACTGAATTCAGTTTCTTGCCACAGAACTTTGGACAAAGCAGTTTTCAGGACAAGACAGTTTTTTTAATGGGACTTTTATGTCAGATTATAGCCTCTTCATAAAGCAGTTACAGAAGCTATAGTACAGATGATTTAAATCACTTATAATTCTATCTAAATCATTAACACCCATGGAGTGTGTTCTTTTTAAGATGAAAAGTTGTATCAAGAAAGGAGGATGTTCCTGTTATAGCTATACCATGACAGCTGAGTGACAGACTAGTGTACACACAGAAGCTCTGTTCCCACTGCTGACTGTCAGTGAGGAGGAAAGGAAATTAATCACGTGAGCCTTGTGCTATGAGATTTAATAGAGGTCTTGTTGATTCAGTATAGCTCTGTAGACTAAATAGCTCATAAAGATGTGACTCTCCTCTGGGCTTCTGAAAATATAGGAAAATACAAAGAAAAGGATTTTTCCCCCTAAGGTGTTTTTTTTTTTTAACTAGATTTACTGCTCTTGCAGTAAATCTAGTTAATTTTTGCTCTTGCATAATTAATAAACCATTATTCAGTAATGTCTACAACTTATTTCATGTTGAATAATAGATACAAGTTCTGTGAGGTTGCCCGTGTACAAATTGATTATGGAAGAGCATTCTTTAGTTAGCCCCCAGGAAGTGCTGTGTCAGCTAAACTCAACGTCAGGAACTTCTGTAGTTTAAGATAACAAAAGTTGCACCCACGATGGCAGGTGGAATTTCTGAGTATTAATTTAGAAAACAGTGAATGAATTCTTAACCAAAAACATTTGGCAAGTGACGCTGAGATTAACAGAGTATGCTGGTGTGTGGACTCCCATGTCGTAAGCCTAAAAATTAGTGAGAAAATAGCTTCCTACTATTGGGAAATTATTCATGTTCCTAAATCAGTCCAAGAGTTGTTGTTCCTTGGACATTCTGGTAGTAAAGTATTTATTTTCTCAGGAAAAGTTATTCTGTGTGCCAAGGACTTGGGCTGTGAGTAAAATGATAGCTTCTTATTACTGTGGGCTATATCCTGTAACTTTTATAGGGATACAAAAGTGTGCTTTTTATCACATAACAGGAGATTACTCTAGTTTCTGTGGTAGCTGTAGTCATTTTTCCTTTGTAGGAATAGGATACGTTGTGTAGGGTGAAAAAAAAGTTTATGCCAAGTATCAGTGCAATTTTAGAAAGTAGTTTGTAGGTACTTTCAAAGTCCATGCTGAAATCTTTTTGTTGTTGTTGCAAATGGTATATAAATGACACAATTTTTTAAGTACACTTATTTTCACTATTGCTTCTCATTCTTGCTTTCTCTGTATCTGCTTAGAAGGTCAGGAAAAGAATTGCTGTTTACTGTTTTTTAAGAAAATATTTAAATCCACAAAGTGAAGCTGTTCAAACTTAAACTCCGGTATGGACACCAGATGGAAACCAGTTAATAATTCCTTAATCTCAGATGAATGTAAACTGTGCTTTACTGAACCGTGGAATGCATTTGATCTGCAGCTTGAAGAAATACTGCATTGAGGTCATTGTTTAATGGGAATAATCTGCAAAGTTTGTAGCCTTAAATACGTTTCAGTGCTAAAATGTTTTTTTCTGGTTCAGACCAGAAGCCCAGAGGTTGGAATCAGTCTTACGTTTGAGTAGAAGGTATCTTCTGCTTTCCAAGGAGGGACCCAAAATCATGTTCTGTAGGGATTGTTGGGCAGGTCTCCAATCAAAGGCATAATGAAAAAGGAGAAAAGAAAGGCTTGAAAACAAGGTTCAAAAACTAGTAGTGGGAAGAAATGAGAGAGACATTTTCTATTAACTGAAGTTTATATAGACCCTATTTCAGGAGCAAAGTTGTAACTCTGGAATGTGTATTTTTTCAAGAAAGAGGGTGTTCAATTCTTCTTTTGAGCTCCTTTCTTTGCAAGTATTTATTTAAGAAAAATTTGCATCCTGGTGTGACTTACTCATCTGACTTTTTCCACTATCTTAATGAATCCCCTCTGCTTTATTTTTTCATCATTTCAGACCTTTACTCTTGCCTTAAGGTTTTCTTAGGGTGTAAACAGGATTATTTAATATGATAGAGTTGATAGGATTATTTAATATGGCTTCTCTAGTGTGGGCAGACACTGACTTTTCCTGTGCTAATGTATGAAGAGGAAAGTTCACCTAGAGTAGGTGGGCTTTAAAGGGACAAGTGTGTATTTTTCTCAAAGTTTTTGGAATAGGGTTTGGGGTAGGCAATGATTAATATGAAAAAACTGAAACTGTTTTCCTCAACTATCAATTAGGAAAAAGAATTACTACTCATTCTTAAAAAGATACAGATGTGGAACCAAAATAAGTAGTGTGAGGGCTAGATTCATGAGCAGAATCTCTGCCAGCAAAGTTTTTGTTAATTTGTTTTTTTAAATAGTGACAAGAATGTGCGGTACAAGCAAAGTCTGGAAGATGTTGTCAGTTGACAAGAGTCAGTCATAGTTTTCAATCAAGTTCTTAAATTGGGGAAAAAGAGAACAGGTTCTAGTCCAGCTGAGCAAGAGCTGACGGTCAGATGCAGAGTGAAGATGTTTTGCTCTCCGTGCTAGCTCCCCTGGCTGGAAGAAGTGCTCCTGTATAGTTCCCAAGCCTGTTCTGGACAGTCAGCCTCAAGACTCCTCTAGGATCTTCTCTGAAGGAATTCTTGGTATTTCTTGAAATTGCTGTCCTAAATCTGTAAGTCAGAACCACCCCACCACTTATCTGATCTTTTAACAAAAGTGGAGGGATATTTTGTTCATCATTTAGCTCCTTGTCAGTGTCTCCTGGTATCACACCTGGATGTTTGGGCAAGCCTGTCCTCAGGTGCCCACTGCACCCATGCCATCTGCTAGGTAGTGTTACTTCCTGTGTTATGTAGGGGGGCCCTGCTTGTACGGAAATGATCTGTTAAGGGAGGCGGCTTAAGTAATATCATGGTTAAGGAGACAGGCATGCTTTTTTTTTTTTTTTGCATTTCTTTTTTTTTTTATTTTTTTTTATTTTTTAAACTTTACATAATTGTATTAGTTTTGCCAAATATCAAAATGAATCCGGCACAGGTATACATGTGTTCCCCATCCTGAACCCTCCTCCCTCCTCCCTCCCATGCTTTTATTCATTTATTTCTGCTGCACTGCATGGCATGTGGGATCTTATGTTCCCCGACCAGGGATTGAATCCACAACCCCTGAAGTGGAAGTGCAGAGTTTTAACCTCTGGACCTCCAGAGAGGTCCCAGACATCCTTTTAAATTCCAGCTCTACCATTTAATAGCTGTCTGATCTTGAGCTTAGAAAGGCTATTTAGCTTGTCTAAGTCTCAGTAATGGGGTAATGTTAATACCTACTTCATAGAACTATTGTGAGAATTAAGTAAGATCTATTTAAAACACTTGTATCACTCATAAATACTACATAAGCACCCAATCAACATAAACTACCTTTATTGTTTGACTAGATGGTAAGAAAGGGTTGGTGGTAAGAAAGGGTTGGTGCAGTGTGTGTCTTCACTTTTGTACCCTAGGCATCTAGCACAGTGTCATGCCCATTGCGTGTAATAATGTCTCTATTACTTGACTGTGCAATGCAAATAGAGATGCTGCTGCTTGAATATTGAAACCAACTGCAGAGAAAGCCTTCAGTTATTCAGATTCATTGAAATCAATTTATTTTAACATTGACAATCTACTTGTGTAAAGTATTAAATCATAATTAAATCATAATTCACTGTGAAATATTATTTAGTAAAAGTTGAATAGACCAGAAAGAATATGATTATGTAAAAGATTAAATGGTTGTATGTGTATGTCTATTTAGAGAAACTAGCACTTTAAATAATTAATGATTCTGAAAAAGTAATCAAAAAGTTCTGTGTCAAATGCATCATGTAGGGACTTAGTTTTAAAGATGATTTGGGAATACACTGTAAATTATTCTGAATTCATTGTGAAGCAACCCAGATTTTATAGTAAATAAAAATGTGATTGTGACTAATAATCTGGTTTACTGAACCATGGTAATTGGAATAACATTGATGGACCATTCCAAACAGCCTACTTCAGTCTATTGCTTTCATGTTCTGGTTTCCATTGCCCCGTAATTTTGTTGAATAGAATACATCATTCACCTTTTGATAAAATAAATGAGTTTCATGCTGGTCATTGTGCAGTAAACAGATCCTGTTTGGTCTGGCGTGTGCTGTCCTCCTGTGCCTGCTTCTGCAGTATGGTTAAAAGAGCAGTAGCCTCGACACACAGGAGCTTTTTGTTCCTTCTTCAGCCATGTGGACTGCATATGCCAGGCCCTTGAAGTCAAAACAGAGAGAGAAAGAGAATTGGAGTTTATGCAGGACTGCTAGCTTTTGCTAATTTTTAAGTAACAATACTTTGATCTCTGAGTCTGAAAGAAAAAAAGGGAAGCATTTTAGACACAGAACAGCACTTTAAAAAGCCACATGAAAAAGTTCTTTGTTGCTTTAACATCTATGCACATGGACAACTTCCTTGATTTATAAAATTCATGTACAGAGCACTTTTTGCACAGGAACTTAAAAGTATTACTGCAATATCCAGTATTATTTATTGAAAACTCTTGGTCCATTGAAATTAATGGGAGAAACAGCTTATTAGCTGGTAAATTAATGATCTCTTCCAAAGTTAATTCCTGAGTGAAGATTTTCTGTTATAAGAATAGAGAAATAGCTCAAAGCTTTTTCTTGCAGAAAATACTTAACATTTCAAGAGCATCATGATTAAAAATGTCATTCCATTGTGCTTGGGGTTTTGCCAGCTGACGGGCTTGGCGAGAGTACACTCTCAAGAGGCTGCCACAGCCCTGCCTGTATAGCCTGTGACCTTGCTGAGTGTTTAGGTGTCTGCCTCGCCAGCAGGCTGTGCTGTGTCAGCTTAAAGCGAGGATTGCCTGGTTCTCTTTAGACTCCACTCTGTTTTGTGATCTTCACTTTATATTCAGGAAGGAGGTAAAAGACTAAGATGTTGAGTACCAGCTGTTATTCAAGGGACTAGATTGTTGACTCTTCATAACAAGCTCATGTCATAGGTATTATTACCTTCATTTCACAGAGGAGGTAACTGGCTTGGAGTGTTTGATTGGAAAAGCCAGGTTTCAGAGTCCGAAGCCCACGATATCTTGTAATTTCAGTACTGCTTTTTCTTACTCTATTTGACATTGTGTTGTTTGCACAGTTTGAATGTCTGTATTAAATACTTGTGTCTGTGTGACATTATACTGGTTAAAGTATAATGTATATAAAGTATAATGTATAATTATAAAATATAATGTATATAAAGTATAAAGTATAGCTTTGAACACAGTTGATTCATGTTTTCTTTTACCTTCAGTAGAAAACAATTCATCCTGTTACGGGCATATATAAAAAATTATATTCCATACACAAATTGGCCTGGAGGTATAAACAGAAATCTTTGGAATATTGAAAACCTGAGATGAGGTCTAAACCAAACTATTTTAAAATCATCAACTCTTCATTTTTTTTCCCCCATAAAACTAGGATAGGAAAGAAAACTAAACTATAGAAAAACTAGCCAGTGCCAGCTTTTCTTTAACTTTGTATTTTGATCGTTACATGTAGCCCCATTCAATTTGTTTCCTGTGTCATGTCCCACTTTGAGTCCTTGGCTCAGGGAGATGAATCACTGTCTCCAGAGGCAGTTGCCTCCAACTCTATTCTGCGCAAATAAAGTATAGAAAAGAGTGCCTTTTGCTGCATGCCAAAGAGAATTCTCTCTTAATTGGCCTTGTACTGTAGGACATATTTCCAAATGTGTCGCTAGTAATGAGAATAATAATAACTGCCATATACTGGAGAAGGATGTATGCCAAGAATTCTGCTTGTTAATTTATAAACTTTGTTAGACTAAAAGTAAGGGACAACATTATTTTGCTCTTTTTACAGATGAGGAAACTGAAGATATACATTTAGTAAATTGAAGAACTAGGATTCAAATCCAAGTTCTCTGACTCCAAAATTGTATTCCTGCTCTATTAATTATTATTAGTAGTATACGCTCCTTACTGATCCATCAACTCAAATAAAGAATCTTTACCTACCTATGGGCTCTGACAAGCATATTTCAGATCAGAGTTCATTTGTATTTTATCAGTGTAGTTTCAGTTTTTTAAAAATTTCAAACTTTTCTGTATGCCTTTAAAGTCTGCAGATTTCTTATGTAATGAAAGGGTTTGTATACATATCAGAGAAATAGTGAAAAAATATAAAAGAGGAATTTTTAGTTAAATTTTGAGGACTTTTTCAGGGCAAGTAGATTCTGGTATTCTATGTATATTTTTCCCATCTGTGTTTTATAAATTTGTAGCCTTTTATACTAGTAGATATGTTTATACATGTTTACTAAAGTAGCAGTACATATTATTGTGGCAATTATTTAAAAATTCTTATGCCTAAACAACATACTGTGTAGTCATTTAAATTTCACAGATTACTTTCACCTTCAATTTTAACAACTTGATAAAGTTGAGGGATTAGGCACTATTATGCCATTTTAACATATGTGCATGTCTGTAAAGCTTTTGATTTCTCCTTCAAATCTGAATGAAAGTCTTACTGAGTATTCTTGGTTGTATGTTCTTCCTTTTATCAATTTAAATATTTTGTTCCATTCCCTTCTGACTTGTAGAGTTTCTGGTGAGAAATCAGCTGATGACCTTATGGGAGTTCCCTTTTATGTTACTTGTAATTTTTACCTCATTGCTTTTAATATGTTATCTTCATCTTTAATTTTTGTCAGTTTGATTACTATGTGTCTTGGAGTGTTCCTCCTTGGGTTTATCCTGCCTGGGACTTTCTGTGCTTCCTAGACTTGGTTGACTTTTTCCTTTCCTGTGTTAAGGAAGTTTTCAGCTGTTATCTCTTCAAATATTTTCTCAGGTCTTTTCTCTCTCTCTCTTCTCCTTCTGGGACCCCTATGATGCAAATGTTAGTGTGTTTAATGTCATCCCAGAGATTTCTTAGGCTGTCTTCATTTTTTTTTTTTTTTCATTCTTTATTTTATATTCTGTTTAGTGGCAGTGATTTCCACCATTCTGTCTTCAGGTCACTTATCTGTTCTTCTGCCTCAGTTATTCTGCTTTTGATTCCTTGTAGTGTATTATCCCTCTCTGTTTGTTCTTTAATTCTTCTAGGTCTTTCTCGAACATTTCTTGCATCTTCTCCATTCTTTTTCCGAGATAAAGAATTCACTATCATTATTCTGAATTCTTTTTTCAGAAGGCAGCCTCTTTCCACTTCATTTAGTTGTTTTTCTGGGGTTTTATCTTGTCCCTTCATCTAGGACATAATCCTCTGCCTTTTCATTTTGGTTAGCTTTCTGTTGATGTGGTTTTCATTCTGGTGGACTGGGGGTTGTAACTGTTGCTTCTTATGTCTGCTGTCTGTTGGATGAGGTTCACAGGCTTGGGTAAGCCTCCTGAGGGGAGGGACTGGTAGTGGGAAAAACTGAGTCTTGCTCTGGTGGGCAGCACTGCCACAAAACCAGCTTTACAACAAATGCTAAAGAAACCTCTTTAGGCAGGAAACAAAAGAGAAGGAAAAGACCTACAAAAAAATCAGAAACAGTTAAGAAAAGTAATAGGATCATTGTTGTTGTTGTTTGGTCACTGGGTCATGTCCCACTCTTGTGACCCCATAGACTGTAGCCTGCCAGGCTCCTCTGTGGGATTTTCCAGACAGGAATACTAGAGGCTTGCCATATTTTAATAATTACCTTAATGTAAATGGATTAAATGCACCAACCAAAAGACATAGACTGGCTGGGTAGATGAAAACATGTGCATGTAGGCACTTCCATTTAGCACATCCCTCTATTTAACCCCCTAAATTGTATGTAATTATTTAATATTTTTTGGTTTATAATGTTTCCATTATGGCTTACAGTTGTGATTATCTTTTATTTTCTTCTTTGACTATTGATTGTGAAAACTGATAAATGTCTTTTACTGTTGTGATTATGTAATTTATTTATTTATGTATTTATTTACTTATTTATGTAATTTATTTATTATTTAATACCATTGTATTATGATTAGTCAACAGATAATAATAGAATTCTATATCACTAAAACTACCATTTAATAGAAAAACCTGATATCACTTTTTAAAATCCAGATGCACATTAGAATTATCTTGGAATTTTTTTGAAAACTGTTGAGTGCCCAGGTAGTGTTTTTTCCTTCAAAGCTCCAGATGTGATTCTAAGAGCAGTGACATTTAAAAACAACTGCACTGTATGATGATCTTTTGCTTTCATTTAGTTTGTTTTACTTTTTCTATTTCATATTCAGTGCTCTCATTTCATTTAGTTATTATTTTCCAGTTTCTCTCTTTTTTTGTTGTTCTTGTTCAAGCCTTTATCAAGTATAGGAGAAAAGATTTTGTGTGTGGTATGTGTGTGTGTGTATAGTATGTATAATATATTTTAGGAAATGAGTTTTTGCTTAGCTAAAAAATTTGACATTTTTAGCTCTACTTGTTTGACTAAGTTTGAATGTAATGCTTTAGTTCAGTTCAGTTCAGTTGCTCAGTCGTATCCGACTCGTTGCAACCCCATGAACTGCAGCACACCAGGCCTCCATGTCCATCATCAACACCCAGAGTTCACTCAAACTCATGTCCATTGAGTTGGTGATGCCATCCAACCATCTCATCCTCTGGCATCCCCTTCTCCTCCCACCTTCAATCTTTCCCAGCATGAGAGTCTTTTCAAATGAGTCAGCTCTTCACATCAGGTGGCCAAAGTATTGGAGTTTCAGCCTCAACATCAGTCCTTTCAATGAACGCTCAGGACTGATCTCCTTTAGGATGGACTGGTTGGATCTCCTTGCAGTCCAAGAGACTCTCAAGAGTCTTCTCCAACACCACAGTTCAAAAGCATCAATTCTTCGGCGCTCAGCTTTCTTCACAGTCCAACTCTCACATCCATACATGACCACCGGAAAAACCATAGCCTTGACTAGACGGACCTTTGTTGGCAAAGTAATGTCTCTGCTTTTTAATATGCTGTCTAGCTTGGTCATAACTTCCCTTCCAAGGAGTAAGCATCCTTTAATTTCATGGCTGCAGTCACCATCTGCAGTGATTTTGGAGCCCAGAAAAATAAAGTCAGCCACTGTTTCCACGTTTCCCCATCTATTTCCCATGAAGTGAGGGGACCAGATGCCCTGATCTTCGTTTTCTGAATGTTGAGCTTTAAGCCAACTTTTTCACTCTCCTCTTTTACTTTCATCAAGAGGCTCTTTAGTTCTTTTTCACTTTCTGCCATAAGGGTGGTGTCATCTGCATATCTGAGGTGATTGATATTTCTCCCGGCAATCTTGATTCCAGCTTGTGCTTCTTCCAGCCCAGCGTTTCTCATGATGTACTCTGCATATAAGTTAAATAAGCAGGGTGACAATATACAGCCTTGACGTCCTCCTTTTCCTATTTGGAACCAGTTTGTTGTTCCATGTCCAGTTCTAACTGTTGCTTCCTGACCTGCATACAGATTTCCCAAGAGGCAGATCAGGTGGTCTGGTATGCCCATCTCTTTCAGAATTTTCCACAGTTTATTGTGATCCACACAGCCAAAGGCTTTGGCATAGTCAATAAAGCAGAAATAGATGTTTTTCTGGATCTCTCTTGCTTTTTCCATGATCCAGCAGATGTTGGCAATTTGATCTCTGGTTCCTCTGCCTTTTCTAAAACCTTGAACATCTGGAAATTCATGGTTCATGTATTGTTGAAGCCTGGCTTGGAGAATTTTGAGCATTACTTTAGTAGCATATGAGATGAGTGCAATTGTATGTTAGTTCTAATTTATAGTCAATCAAAACTTTGATGTAATTCCATTTATTCTGGCATCTAGTCTACTAGAGTTTTTATTGCTAAAGTCTAGAAAGCTTATTATTTGAGTGATTTAAAAAGAAAATTGAATGAGGCTTGAAACTTCTGTTCCAGTTCTGAGACTATAAAGAAATACTATGTTGTTTAAAAAAAAAAAAAAACTCAAGAAAGTAACATGTAATACAATATTATTAACTAAAGTACAGAGTTTGTTCAAATTTAATGGAATTTTATGCTAGTTTCCATTATTTGTTCTCATACCTTATTCAAGATTCCACATTGTATTTAGTTGCACTGCACAGCTTCAGCTGCATGCAACAAATTCTGATTAATTCTTTTTGTTTTTACTCTGTTACAAATATTTTCTAATTTTCCTTGTTATGACCTCTCAGATACACCCATCATTTAAAAGTGGATGTTTAATTTCCAAATACATGGGGTTTGTAAGGTATCCTTGATATTAATTTCTTGTTTAAATGCTTTCTTGACTGCAATCACCCTCTGTGTTTTTTCAGTCTTTTAACTTTATTGAGGCTTTCAGTGGCTAAGTCAAAGGTCTCTGTTGCTAAATGTCACATTGTACTTGAAAGTACGTGGGTTATTTTCAAATATCTTTTGGTACTGATTTCTAACATAATTCCACAGTGATAAGAGAACAGATTCTGTATGATTTCAATACCTTTAGACCATGAAATTTTTACACCTTATGCTATCTCTGAATATGTTCCACTGTCTTCTGGTTTATAGTCTATGGAAAGTTGAATAGAATTTTTCTCGTGCTATTGTGTTGAAATTACATAAATCTTAATTATGTTGAATTGATTCACTGTGCTTTTCAGGTCTACTTTATCCTTCTACTTTTCTGTCTATTCATTCTATTGATTTTTGAGTGTTTGATACTGAAACTGTAACTAAATATCCTAATTTATCTACTTAAAAGTTATTGTAATATATAGTGAACTATATGTAACTTTGTTCTGTATTTTCCAAATGTCCTGTAAACTTATGACACTTTTGTAATCTAGAAAAGAAAAAGAAAAAAATACATGTTCAAACTAAGGCTTTGCTCATAAGTGAAAGAATAGACACATAAGATGTTGACAATCACACAAAAAAATGCAAAAATGACCCTCATATTGAAAAATGTTCACATCAATAATGAGAGAAATACAAATTGAAAATGACAAAATGTTTTAAATAAGACAACATGTTTTAGAAGTTGATGAGACTGTGGGAAACCCAATGCTTTCATATATGATGAAGAGAATGCAAACTGGTGTAATTCCTCTGGAGGGAAATACCAAGGACTCTATATACGTATTTACCTTTTGACCCAGCAAGTCCACTGCTTGGAATGTATACTGAAGGTACACTTCCAACAATAGAGTTGAATATTATGCATGGGTTGGTATATATATATATGTTTTGTAAATCTGCCTACTTATGGATCCTAGAAGCAGTGGCACTCTTATAGTAAGGAACACATCTAGCATTCAGATGTTGGTTTCTAGACACCATACCCCATAATTTAATTTAATTTAATTCCTTTAATTAAAAGAATTAAAGCTCCTTGGAGAAGTAATTGATTTCAGGACTAGAGCAGGGAAAGTACAGTTTGAACTTGGAATATCTTTTGCTCCTGGAAAGTATGGCAATACTCAAAGAAGGATGAAAACTTGTTTAAAGAATGAAAAGACCAATTTTAAGTGTTCCTAGTTGCCAAAACTGGAAAATTTTAGCTAACACAATAAACAACAATGGTAGTGGGCTTTTAGTCCTTAAAATAAATAAATGTCCTTGAATCCATACCAATATAAAAATAAAAAAAATAAACGGGGGAGAAGGGATCATTCTTCCTTACGTAAGAATTCCAATTAATAAATGTAGTCAGAAAGATGGTAATTGAAAATCACCACTAAGTAAATACTATGTTATAATTGTTACAAACAAGATCCATTGATGAATGGTAAAATTAATGGGCAAAATTTGGAGAAGGAACAGGATATTTAGTTTAGAGTTGTAGTAATCTGAAGACTTGACCTGGAGTTTGCGGAGGTGCTTCCAAGACTGTTTACTCACATGGATATTGGCTGGAGGTCTCATTCCTCTCCAGTAAAGCTGCTTTAGGGCCTTAGTGAAAAAGGAGTTGTCTTCCTGAAGAAGTGATCCAAGAGAAACACCAAAGAGAAAGCCACAATGCCTTTTGTGACTTACTCTGAAACCACAAAATCGCACAGCAGAAATCTATTCTGTTTGCTCACTTCAGTTCAGTTCAGCTGCTCAGTTGTGTCTGACTCTTTGTGACCCCATGGACTGCAGCACACCAGGCCTCCCTGTCCATCACCAACTCCCAGAGTTTATCAGAGTTTATCAAGCTCATCTCCATTGAGTTCGCAATGCCATCCATCTATCTCATCCTCTGTCATCCCCTTCTCCTCCCACCTTCAATCTTTCCCAGCATCGGGGTCTTTTCAAATGAGTCAATTCTTCGCATCAGGTGGCCAGAGTATTGGACTTTCAGCTTCAGCATCAGTCTTTCCAAAGAATATTCATGTCTGATTTCCTTTAGGATGCACTGGTTGGATCTCCTTGCAGTCCAAGGGACTCTCGAGTCTCCTCCAACACCACAGTTCAAAAGCATCAATTCTTCGTTGCTCAACTTTCTTTATAGTCCAACTATCGCATCCATACATGACTACTGGAAAAACGATAGCTTTGACTAGAAGACCTTTGTTGGCAAAGCAATGTCTCTGCTTTTTAATATGCTGTGTGGGTAAGCGTCTTTTAATTTCATGGCTGCAGTCACCATCTGCAGTGATTTTGAAGCCCCTCAAAAATAAAGTCTGCCACTATTTCTACTGTTTCCCCATCTATTTGTCATGAAGGGATGGGACCAGATACCATGATCTTAATTTTCTGAATGTTGAGTTTTAAGCCAACTTTTTCACTCTCCTCTTTCACTTTCATCAAGAGGCTCTTTAGTTCTTCACTTTCTGCCATAAGGGTTGTGTCATCTGCACATCTGAGGTTATTGATATTGCTGCCAGCAATCTTGATTCGAGCTTGTCCTTCATCCAGCCAGGCATTTCGCATGATGTACTCTGCATATAAGTTAAATAAACAGGGTGACAATATACAGCCCTGACATACTCCTTTCCCTATTTGGAACCAGTCTCTTGTTCCATGTCCAGCTCTAACTGTTGCTTCCTAACCTGCATACAGATTTCTTAGGAGGCAGGTCAGGTGGTCTGGTATTCCCATCTCTTGAAGAATTTCCCACAGTTTATTGTGATCCACACAGTCAAAGGCTTTGGCATAGTCAATAAAGCAGAAGTAGATGCTTTTCTAGAACTCTCTTGCTTTTTCGATGATTCAGCAGATGTTGACAATTTGATCTGTGGCTCCTCTGCCTTTTCTAAATTCAGCTTGAACATCTGAAAGTTCATGGTTCAGATACTGTTAAAGTCTGGCTTGGAGAATTTTGAGCATTACTTTGCTAGCATGTGAGATGAGTGCAATTGTGCAGCAGTAGTTTGAACATTATTTGGCATTGAGTTTCTTTGGGATTGGAATGAAAACGGACCTTTTCCAGTTTTGTGCCACTGCTGAGTTTTCCAAATTTGCTGGCATATTGAGTGCAGCACTTTCACAGCATCATCTTTTAGGATTTGAAATAGCTCAACTGAAATTCTATCACCTCCACTAGCTTTGTTCATAGTGATGCTTCCTAAGGCCCACTGGACTTTGCATTCCAGAATGTCTGACTCTAGGTGAGTGATCACACCATCGTGATTATCTGGGTCGTGAAGGTCTTTTTTGTATAGTTCTTCTGTGTATTCTTGCCATCTATTCTTCACATCTTCTGCTTCTGTTAGGTCCATACCATTTCTGTCCTTTATTGTGCTCATCTTTGCATGAAATGTTCCCTCGGTATCTCTAATTTTCTT
Organism: Bubalus kerabau; assembly: GCF_029407905.1. Taxonomy (NCBI): domain Eukaryota; kingdom Metazoa; phylum Chordata; class Mammalia; order Artiodactyla; family Bovidae; genus Bubalus; species Bubalus kerabau. The sequence goes on along the minus strand of NC_073642.1, from coordinate 8,015,610 downwards.
GAAGAGATCTCTAGTCTTTCCCATTCTGTTGTTTTCCTCTATTTCTTTGCATTGATCGCTGAGGAAGGCTTTCTTATCTCTCCTTGCTATTCTTTAGAACTCTGCATTAAAATGGGTATCTTTCCTTTTCGCTTCTCTTCTTTTCACAGCTATTTGTAAGGCCTTCTCAGACAACCATTTTGCCTTTTTGCACTTCTTTTTCTTAAGGGTGGTCTTGATCCCTGCCTCCTGTACAATGTCATGAACCTCTATCCGTAGTTCTTCAGGCACTCTGTCAAATCTAATCTATTGAATCTATTCCTCACTTCCACCGTATAATCATAAGGGATTTGATTTAGGTCATACCTGACCTAAATCTAGTGATTTTCCCTACTTTCTTCAATTTAAGTCTGAATTTGGCAATAAGGACTTCATGATCTGAGCCACAGTCAGCTCCTGGTCTTGTTTTTACTGACTGTATAGAGCTTCTACATCTTTGACTGCAAAAAGAATATAATCAATCTGATTTCGGTATTGACCATCTGGTGATGTCCGTGTGTAGAGGCTTCTCTTGTGTTGTTGGAAGAGGCTGTTTGCTATGACCAGTGCGTTCTCTTGGCAATATTCTGTTAGCCTTTGCCCTGCCTCATTCTGTACTCCAAGGCCAAATTTGCCTGGTACTCCAGGTATTTCTTGGAGAAGGCAATGGCAACCCACTCCAGTACTCTTGCCTGGAAAATCCCATGGATGGAGGAGCCTGGTAGGCTGTAGTCCATGGGGTCGCTAAGAGTCTGGACACAACTGAGCGACTTCACTTTCACTTTTCACTTTCATGCCTTGGAGAAGGAAATGGCAACCCGCTCCAGTGTTCTTGCCAGGAGAATCCCAGGGACGGGGGAGCCTGGTGAGCTGCCATCTATGGGGTCGCACAGAGTCGGACAGGACTGAAGTGACTTAGCAGCAGCCAGGTATTTCTTGACTTCCTATTTTTGCATTCCAGTATTGTGTTTGTTAGATATCTTAAAACCACCACTGAGAAAGGGCGTCTCTAGCCTAGTAATTCTTTTTTCTAAGAGTTCCCACTTCCCCTTTTGTTGTCAGTTTCTGGTGCTTCCAGTTTTGGTTCCTCTTTTTGTAACTTGCCCCAGGGCTAATCCTGGGCAAGATGACTGTGATAAGATTTGTAGTGGAAAAGAGAAGGTAATGTTCACCATTTCCTGCCCTCATCCATGACAAACCCTTCCTTACCTCAATCTTATATTATGCACTCCCCACTTTATGTAATAAATTGTCCAGAACCCACCTGTGAAACCATAAGACTTAGACAAGCCTCTCTAATAGCAATGATCATGTTGTATTACAGTTAACCATTTTTCATGCCTGTCCTCAATATCATGTTCATATCTGAATCCCCAAGGCCTACTGAAGTGCCTAAAAGATCCCTACTGGGTAAAAGGGTTTTCTTTTTAAATGTAAATATGCTTCAGAACCTTAAAGATGCTAATTTAGCTATCTGGGCCTTTGTCTATCCTAACTTTGGAAGGACAGGGGAAAAGAGAGCTCCTTCAGCCTATTTCCTATTTTCACGAGCAGATAACTCTAGGCTTTGCTACCCTTTTACCCGGCTTTATTGTTGTTCTGTCCCTAAGTTGTGTCCGATTCTTTGTGACCCTAGGGACTGCAACATGCCAGGCTTCCCTGTCTTTCACTGTCTCCCGGAGTTTGCTCAAACTCATGTCCCTTGAGTCAGTGATGCCCAGCTACCTGTGGGAGACTTCTGGAGTCGCCTTCTTTCTGCATACTTATTCCTCCTGCAGATTCTTCTCTTTGGGCTCCCTTTCTTATCTCTTCCTATTCCTGGTATAAACCCATTCCCACCCCGGCTCCCTGGCCTGCAGGTCTTGTCCATCCAGCTGCACCCCACACCTCACTGAAGACTGGGATTTCGGATTCCCTCTGCTCCTTCCTAGGAGAAGGCGATGGCACCCCACTCCAGTACGCTTGCCTGGAAAATCCCATGGACGGAGGAGCCTGGTAGGCAGCAGTCCATGGGGTCGCTAGGAGTCAGACATGACTGAGTGACTTCACTTTCACTTTTCACTTTCATGCCTTGTAGAAGGAAATGGCAGCCCACTCCAGTGTTCTTGCCTGGAGAATCCCAGGGACGGCAGAGCCTGGTGGGCTGCCATCTATGGAGTCGCACAGAGTTGGCCACGACTGAAGTGACTTAGCAGCAGCGGCAGCAGCAGCTGCTCCTTCCTCCCCCTACAGCCATGGGCAGTTCCACCCATTCCTACACCAGCTGGTCCTGAGGCCCAGCCCAGCCAGGGCCTGCTTGATCCCTAGCTCTGGAATCCCTTCTATCATCTTTCTGCCACGGGGAAGTGCGACACAGTAAATCTTGATATTGGGGCAGAACTAGACGTCATTTGGGCTGACCTGCCATCTTAGTTCGTATGGCACTTTTTCTTATGGAGAAAAATGAAACTAAATAAATGACCTATAAAAACTTAATAAATAAATATAAATTGTTTATTATCCCTGGGTCAAGAAGATCCCTTGGAAGAGGAAATGGTGGCAACCGACTTCAGTATTCTTGCCTGGGAAAGCCCACAGACAGAGGAGCCTGGCGGCCTGTAGTCCATTGGGGTTGCGAAGAGTCAGAGATGACTGAGGGACTAACACTTTCATAACAAGCTTAATAAATAGAAGTTATTCATTAAAAGTCATAGAATTTTTATATGGGAAGGAAATCTGATAATATTCCATTACCAGTCCTCATTTTACAGTTTAAATACTCAAAAGTTCAGGTGGGTTGAGTGATTTTTTTCGACAGTCATGTTTTCTGATGTAGAATCTCATATTGCAGCTGACTTAATTTCACGCCTAGGTAAATCTGCAACATTTTTTCTTCCAGAGTAGAAATTTTAAATTATTCTAACATTATTTATTAAATTTCATGTTTCACATTATATTGGTATATATTATAAGAATCATAGCACTTTTCTTTCTAACCCAGATTTAGGTCGATCTCGAGAACTTCAATACGTGTACGTGGATAACAACATTCATCTGAAAGGCTTGCCATCCTTTCTGTACAACAAAGTCATTGGGTGCAGTGGGTAAGGCTGATTTCACATTTTATACTAATACTCAGCTCTTTTGCTAGCTTTATTTCTACTTCAGTACTTAGCCCTGATAAAACTCAAAAATAGATGTATGACTTTTGATAATCCTGTTCGATTTTGTTTTGAGACTTAACATGCTAAACCAAGTACCCTTAGAAACCAAAAATATTGAATAAGCATTTAGGATATTTTATTTTGAGTTTAGTTAGTAAGTTATAAATTTGGTCAATTATTTGTTGTTTTCCAGGTAAAAGAAAAATTAATTCATGCATACCATTATAAACTCAGTAGTTTCAGTCACAAATACTGGAGGAATCAGCGTTAATGTAAAAGTTTTTCTTTTCCTTCCATTGCAGTGACAATTTTACTACGCTGGGACTTGACCAATTGAAAATATTTACAGCTTGACAATTTGAAATAGTCCCTCAATACAAATCATGATTCCAGCAACCAAAGCAGATGTTTCAGTTAATAGGAAATGAAGAACTTTTATTTTCAGGACAGCATTAATCTTTCCTTCTCAGTTAGGCTATTAGAAAGATAATGTCAGCTTCTCCTTCTGTAGCAGTGAGACAGAACCACCCTGAAGTGGTTCCCAGAGTGGCATAGGCTTAATACAGGACAGCTCAGCTGCCAGGACCAGCTTTTGACTGGCCTCACTTTCCTCACTTAAGCAGCCACAGGATACTTGGAACACCTCTGAGGCTACTTAGCCAGCATGTTGACTCTCTCTTTATAATTTCAAACATCGTGAATAACCTGACTCATACTCTATGTATTTCTGGCAAGAAAAGGGATGACAATAAGCCTGTACATAGAGACAGCCATTCCCCTGCTGGCCTGGCTCCAGGGGATGGACCCTGAGCAGTGATTGCTCCAGAGAGGGTAATCCTAGAAGTAGTGCCCTTCCCCTAGGAAAAATTATGCACTTGTTATCTTGGAAGAGCCCTAGATGAATTCAGTGCCTGTGCAGGCTGATGAAATATAAGCCCAGAGATATATTCCAGAACTTTCTATGAAGAACAGATAGTAGAATATGTGGTAGAGTTTTTAGCTCAGTGATTTTTCTGCAGCTGATCATATGACAGCTGTGCTACTACTCGCTGATTAATCCTAATGAGTTCTTAAAATATCTATAATATAGCCTAATTTTTCCAAGTGCTGAGCAAAATACCCTCAGTCACCAAGATGCATGTAATGGTGCAAGCAGGCTCCAAGGCTGAAGGGAGTTTTTTCTGCACCAAAGCCTTCAGAGACTGCACTGTAATATGATCTAAAATTTCTACACAATTAAGGAATAGCTCATACTTGAGATAAAGAGTAAGTGCTTTTTGGCATTTAGATATAGCTGTTACTGACTTCCACAAGGTTCTATTTGTGCCGAGTTGAGAGATATATATTTCCTTGTATTCATTTTTAATTTTTTGCCACACCATATGACTTGCAGAATCTTAGTTCTCTGACCAGGGATTGAACCTGGGCCCATGGCAGAGAAAACACTGAGTCCTAACCACAGGACCACCAGGGAATTCCACCCCCAACCCCTGCACTTTTTAAAAATATATTTTCATTGTTGACTTGGCATCTGGTAGCACAGTTAGTGAATTTTATGAGAGCTTCACATCTTTGAGAAAATAAAGAGTAAGGCAAAATATGCCAGTTACTAGCAGATAGTCTACACTTTTTATTATTATTAGCATATTCCTTGGAGAAGTAAATGGCAACCCACTCCAGTGTTCTTGCCTGGAGAATCCCAGGGATGGAGGAGCCTGGTGGGCTGCCGTCTATGGGGTCGCACAGAGTCGGACACAACTGAAGCGACTTAGCAGCAGCAGTAGCAGCAGCAGCATATTCCTTTGGTAGTAATAATAAGAAGATAAAATTATTAAAAGGAAAGTTATCAAGCAATCAGTTTTCTAATATTAGTGGTTTTTTGGAGTGTTGGCAATCCCATGTGCCAATGAAATGTGATCCAAAAGGTATTTTTAATCTATCGATTTAACTCAGAATGCATTTTGTACAGAAGCAGTATTGGTGGTTATACTCCTAGCCAGCTCATTAAGTGGTCATTTAATCCATTTTGCACCCCGAAAGTTATACTTACTTATAAAATATTTCTATGCAAAAACATATTCAAAATTCTAATGTTGTTCAGTCAGTTAGTTGTGTCTGACTCTTTGTGACCCCAGGGACTACACCACACCAGATTTCCCTGTCCTTCACCATCTCTGTAGCTTGCTCAAACTCATGCCCATTGAGTCAGTGAGGGCATCCAACCATCTTGTCCTCTGTCATCCCCTTCTCCTCCTGCCTTCAATCTTTCCCAGCATCAGGGTCTTTTCTAATGAGTCGGCTCTTCACATCAGGTGCCAAAGTATTGGAGCTTCAGTTTCAACGTCAGTTCTTCTAATGAATAATCAGGTTTGATTTCCTTTAGGATGGACTGGTTGGATCTCCTTGCAGTCCAAGGGACTCTCAAGAGTCTTCTCCAACACCACAATTCAAAAGCATCAATTCTTCAGTGCTCAGCTTTCTTCACAGTCTACCTCTCACATCCATACAGATCAGATCAGATCAGTCACTCAGTCGTGTCCGACTCTTTGCGACCCCATGAATCGCAGCACGCCAGGCCTCCCTGTCCATCACCAACTTCCGGAGTTCACTGAGACTCACGTCCATCGAGTCAGTGATGCCATCCAGCCATCTCATCCTCTGTCGTCCCCTTCTCCTCCTGCCCCCAATCCCTCCCAGCATCAGAGTCTTTTCCAATGAGTCAACTCTTCGCATGAGGTGGCCAAAGTACTGGAGTTTCAGCTTTAGTATCATTCCTTCCAAAGAAATCCCAGGGCTGATCTCCTTCAGAATGGACTGGTTGGATCTCCTTGCAGTCCAAGGGACTCTCAAGAGTCTTCTCCAACACCACAGTTCAAAAGCATCAATTCTTCGGCGCTCAGCCTTCTTCACAGTCCAACTCTCATATCCATACATGACCACTGGAAAAACCATAGCCTTGACTAGACGAACCTTTGTTGGCAAAGTAATGTCTCTGGTTTTGAATATGCTATCTAGGTTGGTCATAAATTCCCTTCCAAGGAGTAAGCGTCTTTTAATTTCATGGCTGCAGTCACCATCTGTAGTGATTTTGGAGCCCAGAAAAATAAAGTCTGACACTGTTTCCCTGTCTATTTCCCATGAAGTGGTGGGACCGGATGCCATGATCTTCGTTTTCTGAATGTTGAGCTTTAAGCCAACTTTTTCACTCTCCACTTTCACTTTCATCAAGGGGCTTTTGTATTCCTCTTCACTTTCTGCCATAAGGGTGGTGTCATCTGCATATCTGAGGTTATTGATATTTCTCCCAGCAATCTTGATTCCAGCTTGTGTTTCTTCCAGTCCAACGTTTCTCATGATGTACTCTGCATATAAGTTAAATAAACAGGGTGACAATATCCATACATGACTACTGGAAAAACCATATCCTTGACTAGACGGACCTTTGTTCACAAAGTAATGTCTCTGCTTTTTAGTATGCTGTCTGAGTTTGTCATAGCTTTTCTTCCAAGGAACAAGAATCTTAATTTCATGGCTGCAATTACCATCTGCAGTGATTTTGGAGCCCAAGAAAATAAAGTTTGTCACTGTTTCCACTGTTCCCCATCTATTTGCCATGAAGTGATAGAACGGGATGCCATGGTCTTTGGTTTTTGAATGTTGAGTTTTAAGCCAGCTTTTTCACTCTCCTCTTTCACCTTCATCAAAAGGCTCTTTAGTTCCTCTTCTCTTTCTGCCTTAAGAATGGTGTTATCTGCATATCTGAAGTTATTGATATTTCTCCTGGGAATATTGATTCCAGCATGTGCATCACCCAACCCAGCATTTCTTATGGTGTAGTCTGCAAAGTTAAATAAGCAGGGTGAGATAACATACAGCCTTGACGTACTCCTTTCCTGATTTGGAACCAGTCTTGTTGTTCCACGTCCAGTTCTAACTGTTGCTTCTTGACCTGTATACAGGTTTCACAAGAGGCAGCTTTGTAAAGTGGTCTAGTATTCCCATCACTTGAAGAATTTTCCATAGTTTGTTGTGATCCACACAGTGAAAGGCTTTACTATAGTCAGTGAAGCAGAAGTAGATGTTTTTCTGGAATTCTCATGCTTTTTCTATGATCCAACAGTTGTTGATAATTTTATCTCTGTCTGGTTCCTCTGCCTTTTCTAAAACCAGCTTGATCGTCTGGCAGTTCTCAGTTCACATACTGCTGAAGCCTGGCTTGGAGGATTTTGAGCATTACTTTGCTAGCATGTGAGATGAGTGCAGTTGTGCAGTTGTTTGAAAATTCTTTGGCATTACCCTTTTTTGGGATTGGAATGAAAACTGACCTTTTCCAGTCCTGTGGCCACTGCTGAGTTTTCCAAATGTGCTGGCATATTGAGTGCAGCACTTTCACAGCATCATATTTTAGGATTTGAAATAGCTCAGCTGGAATTTCATCACCTCCACTAATTTTGTTCGTAGTGATGCTTCCTAAGGCCCACTTGACTTTGCACTCCAAGATGTCTGGCTCTAGGTGAGTGATTACACCATCGTGGATATCTGGGTCATTAAAATCTTTTTTGTATAGTTTTTCTGTGTATTATTGCCACCTCCTCTTAATCCTTTCTGCTTCTATTAGGTCCGTACCATTTCTGTCCTTTATCGAGCCCATCGTTGCATGAAATATTCCCTTGGTATCTCTAATTTTCTTAAAGAGATCTCTAGTCTTTCCCATTCTGTTGTTTTTCTCTATTTCTTTGCATTGTTTACTGAGGAAGGCTTTCTTATCTCTCCTTGCTCTTCTTTGGTCAGATGGATACATCCTTCCTTTTCTCCTTTGCCTTTCACTTCTCTTCTTTTCACAGCTATATGTAAGGCCTCCTCAGATAACCATTTTGACTTTTTGCATTTCTTTTTCTTGGGGATGGTTTTGATCACTGCCTCATGTACAGTGTTATGAACTTCCATCCATAGTTCTTCAGGTACTCTATCAGATCTAATCCCTGTTTCTCACTTCCACTGTATAAGTGATTTGATTTAGGTCATACCTGAATGGCCTAGTAGTTTTCCATATTTTCTTCAATTTAAGTCTGAATTTTTCAATAAGGAGTTTATGATCTGAGCCACAGTCAGCTCCTGGTCTTGTTTTTGCTGACTGTATAGAGCTTCTCCATCTTCAGCTACAAAGAATATAATCAATCTGATTTCTGTATTGACCAAATACTGGTATTTTGGTATCTGGTGATGTCCATGTGTAGAATAATCTGTTGTGTTGTTGGAAGAGGGTGTTTGCTATGACCAGTGTATTCTCTCAGCAAAACTCAATTAGCTTTTGCCCTGCTTCGTTTTGTACTCCAAGGCCAAATTTGCCTGTTACTCCAGGTATCTCTTGACTTCCTACTTTTGCATTCCTGTCCCATATGATGAAAAGGACATCTTTTTTGGGTGTTAGCACTAGAAGGTCTTGTACGTCTTCATAGAACAGTTCAATTTCAACTGCTTTGGCATTCGTGGTTGGGGCATAGACTTGGATTGCTGTGACATTGAATGGTCTATCTTGGAAACAGAGATCATTCTGTCATTTTTAAGATTGCACCCAGGTGCATCCAAGCATTTTGGACTCTTTTGTTAACTGTGAGGGCTACTCCATTTATTCTAAGGGATTCTTGCCCACGGTAGTAGATATAATGGCCATTTAAATTAAATTCACACATCATGGTCCTTTTTAGCTGATTACTAAAATGTCTAAGTTCATTCTCACCATGTCCTGTTTGACCACTTCCAATTTTCCCTGATTCATGGGACCTAACCTTCCAGATTCCTATGCAATACTGTTCTTTACAGCATCAGACTGTACTTTCACCACCAGTCACATCCACAGCTGGGTGTTGTTTCTGCTTTGGCTCAGCCTCTTCATTCCTTCTGGAATTATTTCTCCACTCTTCTCCAGTAGCATATTGGGCACCTACCAACCTATTCAGTGTCATATCTTTTTGCCTTTTCGTACTCTTCATGAGGTTCTCAAGGCAAGAATGCTAAAGAATGCCATTCCCTTCTCCAGTGGACCACATTTTGTCAGAACTCTCCACCATGGTCCGTCCATCTTGGGTGGCCCTACATGGCATGGCCCTCAGTTTCTTTGAGTTGGACAAGGCTGTGGTCCATGTGATCGGTTTGGTTAGTTTTCTGTGATTGCAGTTTTCATTCTGTCTGCTCTCTGATGGATGAGGATAAGAGGTTTGTAGAAGCTTCTTGATGGGAGGGACTGGCTGTGGAGAAAACTGTGTCTTGCTCTGGTGGGCAGGGCCATGCTCAGTAAATCTTTAACCCAATTTTCGGCTGATGGGTGGGTCTGTGTTCCCTCCCTGTAGTAGTTTGGCCTGAGGCCAAACTATGGTAGGGATAATGGCGGTAATGTCGACCTCCTTCAAAAGGACTTACATCAGCATGCTGCAGCTCCCAGGACTGCTGTGTTCAGTGCCCCTGACCCTGCCAGAGGCCATTGTCAACTCACGCCTCTGCCAGAGACTCCTGGACACTCACGGGCAAGTCTGGCTCAGTCTCTTGTGGAGTCACTGCTCCTTTCTCCTGAGTCCTGGTGTACAGAAAGTTTTGTTGTGCCCTCCAAGAGTCTGTTTCCCCAGTCCTGTGGAAGTTCTATAATCAAATTCTGCTGGCCTTCAAAGTCAAATTCCTGGGGGTTCTCAGTCCCTTTGTGGGATCCCCGGGTTGGGCAATCTGTTACGGGCCCTAGAACTCTTGCAACAGTAGAAGAACTTCTTTGGTATAGTTGTTCTCCAATTTGTGAGTCACCTGCTCGGCAGCTCCATAGTGGGGCTATTGGTGACCTCCTCCAAGAGGACTTAGGCCACGTGCCGCACCTCCCAGGTCTGCTGCACCAGATCCCCTGTCCCCATGGCAGGTCACTGCCGACCCGTGCCACCTTAGGAGATCTGAAACACTCAAAGGCAGGTCTGGCTCAGTCTCTTGTGGAGGTCACTGCTCCATTCCTTGGGTCCTGGTGGGCACAAGGTTTTGTTGGTGCCCTCCAAGCATCTCTGGTGGGTCTTAGATTTGATTTTAATGCAGTTGTGCCCCTCCTACCATCTTGTTGGGGATTCTCCTTTGCCCTTGGGTGCAGGGTATCTTTTTTTGGTGGGATCCAACATTCTCCTGTTGATGGTTGTTCAGCAGCCATCGAATTCTAATACATGGTGACTGTTGAAGTCATAACAACAGAATTAAGGGGCTCCCTTCTTTTATCTCTTTTGTCTGTTGTATATATACAAAGGGAGTCTCCCATTCCAAGTCAAAGGAAGGATGGTTTGGGAAAAGGAGGGCAAGGTGAAGAACAAGCTTCTAAGGTAAACCTGTGTAAAGAACATTAGGATGTCGGAGGCCTAGCAAGTGTACCTCTTGATTCTGAACAAGGATCGTGGTTCAGTTGTTTATTCAGTGCATATTTTTGGCAACTCCTCTGTTTGGTTATTCTCTAGGCAATGGCCATACAGTGTAGGAGCCAAACAGTTCGGTTCCTCCTGCCTTTGTGGACCTCATAATCTAACTAGGGATCCAAATGAACAGTCGGTAACTAAACACACCTGGTGCTGATTCTTTCCAAGGAGATAATATTTAAGCTGAAAACAGAAGAATCTCACACTTTGTTCTCCACCACCATCCCATGCTGCTTCTAGCCCAGGGATAGGTCTAGGATAAAGAACACACCAGCTCCTGCTGTACTGTGCTTTCTCTGAAACAATCATATTACCCTTTTCTGATTAACAGTCAAAGAAAACTGGAGCAAAATGAGTACAGCTTTAGGGATCTGTGGCATGATATTAAAAAGTCGGATATATACATAGATAGATATATATGTATATATATGTATAAAATTCACATCACAGAAGGAAAATAGAGAACCAGGTGTAAAACATATAAAAAGGTATAAAAATAGCAATTAACAAATATTGCACAGTTTCAAGAATTCTCAGAAGTCTAATAAAATTATATTTGATATTCATAGAAATGTGAATAAAGGTAGCTCCTCCTTATTTCATGTTCGTTTATTTGTCAAATAATTATTGAACATTAAGTAGCAAGTCAGCACTGTGCTAATAATTGTAGAAAAGATCATTTAGATATTTATCCTAATATACAAAAATAACTAATACAAAAAATAAATACCCTAAGAGAAAAGTAGAATAGTGAAAATCTATAGCATAGTGCCTGTTTATGACTAGTTTTGAAGTCACACACTGGCTTTCTGTTATATCCTATTGATTACACTGGTTAATACTGTTCCTTGTGGAGGAGACTTCCAGGAGGGGAGGAGCATGGGAGCCACCCTGGATTGCTCTCATGCTCTTTGCTAGTCTCTTAGGAAAATGTGGTTTTTATTTTGTCTGGATTTGTCTTACTGTTACTACAGAAATAAATGTCTTTATTTCTTTTTTGTTTTACCTCAGAGGAGAAGTCCCTCCCATGTTAGAATTTTATAAAGTGGAATTGGCACATTTGCCTACTCAGAAGACCTATTCCAGACCTATATCAAAAGTGGCCCTGTATCAGGTTTATTTTCTCAGTTGTCTGATTATATGAGTCAGAGAAAACCTAGTCACTGCTCTGCTTTTTCTTATATAAATAAGCAATTATAGCTGAGTTTGGGTACAAGTTGGATAAATACTTAGGTTAAATGGTTTGTTAATATAACTGCTGAATTATATTGTCTGTATGAGAAATGCATTCCGAATTCTGAGTTAAATCAACATACTAGAAAATATCCTTTGGATTACAGTGCATTTTTGTGTAGGGGCTGCCTACATAACTAAAACAAGTAATATTAGATACTTGAATCATAACTCCATGGGACAGGCATAAAGCAGCCTAACTACAGATTAAAAAAAAATAACAAAACTGAGGTGTGATTTGAGCTATCACTCAAGAGTTTGTACTTTGATTCAAATGCAATTATTAATTGCATATTTAAAAATTACTAACATTCCTTCTAAGACTTAGAAGAATTTAACAGAATTCAGAGTATCCACAGTATAACTTTCAAGATGTCCAGGGTACAAACTAAAATTGGATAACATTTGAAGAATAAAGAAAATATGACCTGGTGTCAAAGAAAGTAAAAACTTGACTTGATGAGCTTAACACAGAATGGTATAAGAGGAAAAGTCAGTGAACTTGCAAGGTAGATCAGTAGAAAAGATTCAATCTGAAGAACACGAGAAAAGATTGAAAACAAAAATGAACTACAGCATCATTGGGAACCTGCCAGACAATATAAAAAAACCTGAGAGAAAATGGGGCAGAAATAACAACAAAGTTGTTTGAACAAATATTGTCCAAAAACTTGCCAAGTATGATGAAACTATTTACATTTTCAAGAAACTAAGTGAACTCTAAGCCATATAGATTACAAAGAAAACCATACCCAGGCAAAGCTACTGAAAACCAAATGTAAAAAGAAAATCTTGAAACCAACCAGAGAAAAATGACAAACTACATACAAAGAAATAATTCAAAAGACTGTTGCCTTCAAATTTTGAAGGCCAGGAAACAGTAGAATGATATTTTTAAAGTGCCAAAGAAAAAAACAGTCAACCTAGCAACCAGCAAAAATATCCTTCAAAAATGAAAGTAAAATAAATGTGTTTCCAGATGGAACAAAACTAAGCCTTGAAGAGACTCTGCCAAGAGGACAGATGCTTTATCCAAATCAAGCCTTATTCTATCAGGGTGGCATAGCTTCTTTCCTTCCCCATATTCACTTCTCCCCTTTCCCTTTAGCATTTTTTTGCTAAAAAGAGTTAATCTGGTAGCAGTTCCCTCAATAATGAGCATGTGGATGACAGTATATTTTCTGAAGTATACAATTTAGTCATTTGGGTTCTTTTGGTAAGGGAATTTAAACTAATTCTTTACTCTCAACACTTTGGTCAGTGGAGTGATAAGTTTGAAGAGGCATATGAATTAATTTGCTAAATCAAATACATGTTTTGGAGTACATATATGTTTTGGAGCATAATCTTAGTGGCAAAATTATGTTACTATTCATTTATCTTGTTTAGGTTTACATGCTGAGTGGCAGCTCTGAAAACATTGAATTGAAAAGGAATTGTGATCATTGTTATAAATTGTCTGTGTAACTAAGCCAGGGTCCTGACATTTGTAACAGATTTCAATTCAGTTTTTAAAGCATTTCTTTATTTATTTAACTGTCTTGGGTCTTAGTTGTAGCATGTGGGATCTAGTTCCCTGACCGTGGATTGAACCTGGGCTCCCTGCATTGAAACGTGGAATCTTAGCCACTGGAGCACCAACTCATTTTAATAACCCACTTAAGGATTTGAATGTAATCTTTTTTGTAACCACCTCAGCATTCATTCTAAAATAATAAAAACTGTTGAGTTAGAAATTAAAGTTACCAAAGCCTAATAATTGCCACTTAATAGTTACTTCATGTTATTGTGAACTGAACACATCATGGAGCTTCCATCTCTCTTTACTATTTCACGATGACTTCTTGCTGAGATGAGTAGCACTAGCTTTCAAGATAGGTACCTTTCCCGCCTCCTCTCCCATTTACTGTACTCTTCCATAGACATGACTCTCTAGCCACTGGAACTGTTTGAATAGCCCTGTCTGCCCTGTGCATTCACAGAGCTAAAAGAGCCAAATCCCTGTTCCCTTTCCCTAGAATATCATCATGTTAATCTTAGGTTTCAATAGAGATTCCTTCACAGCAACATCGAGGCTAGCATTTGACTAAAGGTCTGGGTACCGTGATCAAGCCAAGTTAATATGAAAACCATCACAGCATGTATATTACCCCCCAGAATCACTTATTATAATAAGAAGAAAGCACAGCTATAAGTATTTCTACCTTACTGTGTTCCAGGTAGTGTACTTATAGATTTATCTGTGTATTGCACATAATCCTCCCAGCAACCCTTGTAATATCATCCATGTCTTAGAAATTAAGAAACTGGAGCTCAGAAAGATTAAGCAAGGTGTCCCAGGTCACAAAGCTAGTTGGCAGTAGAGTTACCATCTGCTTTATTGTCCACACTTAACCACTGCACTGTATACACCATCTCCTTCTTCTCCTTGGTCTAAGATCACCTCTCTATGTTTGAGCTTCTTTACTAGCTTCCTGAAAGCAAGGGTGAAGAATCCCTTTCTTTTCCTGCGTCACTCCGTGTAGTGGAGTGGATACTCAATCTCTGATGAGGTCGCAGTTGGTTGGCGAGGACCAGCAGAAGGACACCTGCTCGTGTGAATTCCTCCCTCACAGCCTGCATTCTGCAGAGCTGCCCCTCTTCTCCACGGTTAACCAGAGAAGGCATGTAATACAAGTTTCGTAAAATGAGTTTAATTAGCTGTTTGTAGCCAGTGGTGAAGAATAGGAACTTGTGCTAAAAGAATTGTCAAAGGGAAATTAGACGGTATGTGAAATGAGGATCCACTTACTTGTTCATGTGAGTCTTTTCAGTGGTTTCTGTCAGAAACCTATCTTTCTAGCATTAGGAAAAGCATTAGGAAAAGTATGGCTTTCAGTTTTCTAAACCTTTGTTATTGTTACATTCTTTGGACAGTGTCCTTGTAGAGTTTAATCAACAGTTGTAAGGTTAGGAGCAGCAGCTGTTAGGGCAATAACAGTATGAAGTAATTATTCATGAATCACTTGCTTGCTTTTTATCCTGTTTTTATTGTTCTATGGTTTTGCTCAGTATTCTCATACTAAAGTATGGCTATAAAGTTTGAAAACAATATGCTTTACCATGAGTATCGGGCTTCTCCATAGCAACAGAACCAGTAGAAAGAGAGAGTGTGTGTGTATGTGTGTGTGTGGGTGTGTGTGTAGGTGGGGTAATGGGCACTGAGAGGGAAGGGAGGATATTGATTTATCTTACAGAACTGGCTCATATGATTGTGGGCACTGGAAAGTCTGAAATTTGCAGAGCATGCTAGAGACCCAAGGAAGAGCTGATATGGCAGCTTGAGTTTAAAGACAGGCTGGAAGCAGAATTTTTCCTTGAGGGCTCAGTCCTCTCCTCTTAAAGGTCTTCAACTGATTAGACAAGGATCAGCTTTATTCAAAATCTGCTGATTTAACTGTTAATCCCATCTTAAAAATACGTTTACAGAAACATCTGAACTGGTGTTTGACCAAATATCTGGATGCCCTGGCCTAGCCAAATTGATCAAAAACTTTAATCATCCTACAATGTATTGTATGTCATCAAAAGGATCATTTATTATGTGTTAGCCTGTGTTTCCAGACTTAGTGGCCATGCTGCATAATAGCATTGTAGATATGGTCCTCTCATCTTAATTTTCTCCATATTAAGAAACAGACAGTAATTATAAAGTAAAATTTAAGTTTATTTCCTCATCTTTACAAAATGGTTCATAAGAGTAATGCCTTTTTAACACACAGAAATACTCATACAAAATCACAATTGTGCTGCTACAGACTCTCATGCTTATATGATCATATAGAGTCAACAGAGGTTTTGAAAGTATGAGGGATAAAGGCAAAGTAGCAAATCAAAGAAAAACATTTGAGGAAAATTTCATATAAGTGTTGACACCACTGACAGGCCATTGTGCAGCTGCTTTGCACTGCTGTACCCATACTGGCTGTTAATTTATTGACAGTATTGAAGTGTCTCTGCACAAGTTAATGAATAGCCATTCAGTTAAAAGCTCTTGAGGTCCCCCGCTGCTGTGTCTGCCCTTCCCCTAAGATTTCCCCATAATCCAGTAACTAAAAGACTAATAGCTAACAGAACAGAGGGCTCTAGGACTGTGCTTTAGCACAATGGTACTGTTTGTTTGTTTTTTGTTCATTTTATTAAACTGTAATTTATAAACAGAAAAGTTCACCCTTTTAGTGTATAATGCCATGAATTTTCACAAATGCATGCAATTGTATGGCCACTATTATCAAGGTTTGGAACAGTTCACTTACCCCAAGAATGTCCCTAATGGCCCTTAACTTTTCTTCTTAAGGAGAATTAACTTCTCTTCTTAAGGAGACACACCAGCCCCTGGAAATAGGAGCATGTTTTGTATCCCTATATTTTACCTTTTCCAGAATGTTATACAAATGGAATGACATGGGCTGCTGCAAACATTCATATCTGGGGTTTTGTGTGAATATAAGTTCATTCCACTTGGGTAATATCTAAGAATGCATTTGCAAGGTTATGTGGTAAGTGTATGTTCAACTTTACAAAAAGCTGCCAAACTGTTTCCAAC
Source organism: Bubalus kerabau (assembly GCF_029407905.1). Taxonomy (NCBI): domain Eukaryota; kingdom Metazoa; phylum Chordata; class Mammalia; order Artiodactyla; family Bovidae; genus Bubalus; species Bubalus kerabau. The sequence continues at coordinate 7,999,198 of NC_073642.1, read as the reverse complement.
ATGACTGTGTTACTGTGTATTTCATGAGAATCCTTGTCAGTTTTTTTTTTCTTTCAGGCATTCTAGTAAGTGGGCAATGTCTCATGGTTTTAATTTGCATTTCGCTAATGAGTCTGAGTGAACTCTGGGAGTTGGTGATGGACAGGGAGGCCTGGCGTGCTGTGATTCATGGGGTCACAAAGAGTCGGACACGACTGAGCGACTGAACTGAATGATTGTTGATGTTGAACACCTTTTCATGTGCTTAGTTCCCTTTCATGTACAGTTGACCCTTGAATAATTCAGGGGTTGGGGCAGGTCCTCAGCACAGTCCACAGTCCACATATACCTTAGTCAGTGCTCTGTATCCGGGGTTCCTCTTTGATCTCTTCAAGAAAATTAGAGATACCAAGGGAACATTTCATGCAAAGATGGGCTCAATAAAGGACAGAAATAGTATGGACCTAACAGAAGCAGGAGATGTGAATAAGTGGCAAGAATACACAGAAGAACTGTACAAAAAAGATCTTCATGACCCAGATAATCATGATGGTGTGATCACTCACCTAGAGCCAGACATCCTGGAATGGAAAGTCAAGTGGGCCTTACGAAGCATCACTATGAACAAAGCTAGTGGAGGTGATGGAATTCCAGTGGAGCTATTTCAAATCCTGAAAGATGATGCTGTGAAAGTGCTGCACTCAATATGCCAGCACATTTGGAAAACTCAGCAGTGGCCACAGGACTGGAAAAGGTCAGTTTTTAGTCCAACCCAAAGAAAGACAATGCCAAAGAATGCTCAAACTACTGCACAATTGCCCTCATCTCACATGCTAGTAAAGTAATGCTCAAAATTCTCCAAGCCAGGCTTCAGCAATACATGAACCGTGAACTTCCAGATGTTCAAGCTGGTCTTAAAAAAGGCAGAGGAACCAGAGATCAAATTACCAACATCTGCTGGGTCATGGAAAAAGCAAGAGAGTTCCAGAAAAACATCTATTTCTGCTTCATTGACTGTGCCAAAGCCTTTGACTGTGTGGATCACAATAAACTGTGGGAAATTCTGAAAGAGTTGGGCATACCAGACCACCTGACCTGCCTCTTGAGAAACCTATATGCAGGTTAGGAAGCAACAGTTAGAACTGGACATGGAACAACAGACTGGTTCCAAATAGGAAAAGGAGTACGTCAAGGCTGTATATTGACACCCTTATTATTATATGCAGAATACATCATGAGAAATGCTGGGCTGGAAGAAGCACAAGCTGGAATCAAGATTGCCGGGAGAAATATCAATCACCTCAGATATGCAGATGACACCACCCTTATGGCAGAAAGTGAAGAGGAACTCAAAAGCCTCTTGATGAAAGTGAAAGAGGAAAGTGAAAAAGTTGGCTTAAAGCTCAACATTCAGAAAATGAAGATCATGGCATCCGGTCCCATCACTTCATGGGAAATAGATGGGGAAACAGTGTAAACAGTGTCAGACTTTATTTTTTAGGCTCCAAAATCACTGCAGATGGTGACTTCAGCCATGAAATTAAAAGACGCTTACTCCTTGGAAGGAAAGTTATGACCAACCTAGATAGCATATTGAAAAGCAGAGACATTACTTTGCCAACACAGGTCCGTCTAGTCAAGGCTATTGTTTTTCCAGTGGTCATGTATGGATGTGAGAGTTGGACTGTGAAGAAAGCTGAGCACCAAAGAATTGATGCTTTTGAACTGTGGTGTTGGAGAAGACTCTTGAGAGTCCTTTGGACTGCAAGGAGATCCAACCAGATGGTCTAGAGGAGATCAGCCCTGGGATTTCTTTGGAAGGAATGATGCTAAAGCTGAAAGTCCAGTACTTTGGCCACCTCATGCGAAGAGTTGACTCATTGGAAAAGACTCTGATGCTGGGAGGGATTGGGGGCAGGAGGAGAAGGGGACGACAGAGGATGAGATGGCTTGATGATATCACTGACTCGACGGACGTGAGTTTGAGTGAACTCCGGGTGTTGGTAATGGACAGGGAGGCCTGGAGTGCTGTGATTCATGGGATCTCAAAGAGTCGGACACGACTGAGCGACTGAACTGAACTGAACTGAATGGAATTAGATTTGGGGAAAAGTAACATTTGTATCTGGAATGACAGGATATAGAAAGCTCCAGGCCCAATTTGGCCTGTAGGCAAGAAGAGCCATAACTTATTGAATACAGTGTTCCCTAAGGTAAGGGTATGAGTTAGAATTTATAAGGCCACCAGCATCCATGGGGTACCTTTCTTCTTAAGTCCACTCTCTTTGGCATCAATTAAAGTAAGAGGGTCATTTCTTAAAATTTGACCAGAAAGCTTCCATATTTTGACCCTGCACATCAGTATAAATATCATTGCTGTTGTTGTTGTTTAGTTGCGAAGGCGTGTTTGACTCTTTTGAGACCCCATGGGCTGTAGCCCACCAGGCTCCTCTGTCCATGGGATTTCCCAGGCAAGAGTATTGGAGTGGGTTGCCATTTCCTTCTCCAGTGGATCTTCCCAACCAAGGGACTGAGCCCATGTCTTCTGCCTGGCAGGTGGATTCTTTACCCCTGAGCAACCTGGGTAGTGTGTATAAGTATCGTTAGCTTACAAAAATGACATTACTAACAATTTTGAAGCCCCTATAAGGTTCTCTCCTGTGCATGCTCCTTCTGCTTCTCTAAGGTTAGCCACTATTCTGAATTATGTATTTATCATTCATTTTCACTGAGTTATGATTTTAATACATGTAAATACATCCCCATATAGTGTATTTTCAAGTTTTGTCTTTAACTTTGTGTAAACTGAATGATGCTATATATATTCCTCCATGGTACACTTCTTCCATATAACATTTTGTTTTTATTCTCTGACTTCTCCACTGTTTTTCTGCTTCCCTATAAAGAAAGATCACTTTCTCCACTTTCTATTTTCTCGCAGCCCACGCCCAGTTAGGCTTTTATTCCCAATTCTACACTGACATATGATAAATTGCACAGATATAAAGTATGTATCAGAGAAGGCAATGGCACCCCACTCTAGTACTCTTGCCTGGAAAATCCGTAGACGGAGGAGCCTGGTGGGCTGCAGTCCATGGGGTCACTAAGAGTCGGACACGACTGAGCGACTTCACTTTCACTTTTCACTTTCATGTATTGAAGAAGGAAATGGCAACCCACTCTAGTGTTCTTGCCTGGAGAATCCCAGGGACGGGGGAGCCTGGTGGGCTGCCTTCTATGGGGTCTCACAGAGTTGGACACGACTGATGCGACTTAGCAAAGTATGTATGTAGAGAAGGAAATGGCAACCCACTCCAGTGTTCTTGCCTGGAAAATTCCATGGACAGAGGAAACTGGCAAGCTACAATCCATGGGGTCTCAAAGGAGTCACACATGACTTAGTGACTAAACAACAACAATAAAGTATATATATAATATATATATATATATATATATTATATATATATATATATGTACACTAACTACTAGCTTCCCTAGTAGCTCAGTTGGTTAAGAATCTGTCTGCAATGCAGGAGATTCCAGTTTGATTCCTGGGTCAGAAAGATCCACTAGAGAAGGGATAGGCTACCCACTCCAGTATTCTTGGTCTTCCCTTGTGGCTCAGCTGGTAAAGAATCCATCTGCAATTCGGCACACCAGAGTTCAATCCCTGGGTTGGGAAGATCCCCTGGAGAAGGGAAAGGCTACCCACTCCAGTATCCTGGCCTGGACAATTCCATGGACTGTATAGTCCATGGGGTTGTAAAGAGTCAGACACGACTGAGCAACTTTCAGTTTCACTTTTCACTTTCATATATATATATAAAATTTGGAAAGTTTTTACTTACGTATGTATAAACATACATACATACCTCTGAATCCATCACTGTAATTAAGATAATAAACATATCCTCCACCCCCAAAGTCCCCTCATGCCCCTTGGTAATCATTTTTCCTTCCTTCTCTGCATCCTGTCTTCAGGTAACCACGGACCTGTGTGCTGTCACTGTTAATTAATTTGTATCTTCTTGAGTTTTACATGAAACTCTGGCTTCTTTCACCCAGCATAACGATTTGGAGATTTATTCACGATATAGTGTGGATCAACAGTTCATTTTTTTATTGCTATGTAGAATTCCATTGTATGTATATTCCACACATTGTTCCCATTCACTTGTTCATGGACATTTGTGTTGGTTCTAGTTTTTGGCTTTATTCCAATAAAATGTTATGAACATATGTAGAATGTCTTTTAAATGTCCTAGACTGAAATTTCCTTGGATAAATACTTAGGAGTGGAGTATTTGGATCATATAGTACATATATGTTTAATTTTTGAAAGAACTGACAGACTTAATAAATAACCGTACCATTCTACATTCCCACCTATAATAAAGGAGATTTTCAGTTCTTACATATTTTTGCTAATACTTGGAATAGTAAGTCTTTTAGGTTTTATCCTAGGTGTGAAATGATATTTCCATTATATTTTAAAATTTCATTTCCCTAGTGAATAAAGGTGTTCATCTTTTTATGTTTTATTTGCCATCCAGATATCTGCTTTGATATAGTGTCTAAGTCTTTCTCCCATTTTTTCCCTTGGGTGTTTATGTTATTACTGAGTTTTGAAAATTCTCTATAGAGTCTGGACAAAAGTCCTTTATCGTATTTATTTGCTTCACAAGTCTCTTCTCCCAATCCAGAACTCCCAATCCAAGACATTTTTTTCACAGGGCCTTTTGGAGAGCAGACACTTTATTTTGATAAAGTCCAACTGATCAATTTGTTCCTTTATGGATCTTGCTTTTCAGTTCAGTTCAGTTGCTCAGTCGTGTCTGACTCTTTGCGACCCCATGAACTGCAGCACCCCAAGCCTCCCTGTCCATTATCAACTCCCAGAGTCCACCCAAACTCATGTCCATCAAGTTGGTGATGCCATCCAACCATCTCATCCTCTGGAGTCCCCTTCTCCTCCTGCCCTCAATCTTTCCCAGCATTGGGGTCTTTTCAAATTAGTCAGCTCTTCGCATCAGGTGGCCAAAGTATTGGAGTTTCAGCTTCAACATCAGTCCTTCCAGTGAACACCCAGGACTGATCTCCTTTAGGATGGACTGGTTGGATCTCCTTGTAGTTCAAGGCACTCTCAAGAGTCTTCTCCAACACCACAGTTCAAAACCATCAATTCTTCAGCACTCAGCTTTCTTTATAGTCCCAACTCTCACATCCATACATGACCACTGGAAAAACCATAGCCTTGACTAGATGGACCTTTGTTGGCAAAGTAATGTCTCTGCTTTTTAATATGCTGTCTAGGTTGGTCATAACTTTCCTTCTAAGGAGTAAGCGTCTTTTAATTTCATGGCTGCAGTCACCATCTGCAGTGATTTTGGAGCCCAGAAAAATAAAGTCAGCCACTGTTTCCCCATCTATTTGCCATGAAGTGATGGGGCCGGATGCCATGATCTTAGTTTTCTGAATGTTGAGCTTTAAGTCAACTTTTTCACTCTCTCCTCTTTCACTTTCATCAAGAGGCTCTTTAGTTCTTCTTCACTTTCTGCCATAAGGGTGGTGTCATCTGCATATCTGAGGTGATTGATATTTCTCCGGGCAATCTTGATTCCAGCTTGTGCTTCTTCCAGCCCAGCATTTCTCATGATGTACTCTGCATATAAGTTAAATAAGTAGGGTGACAATATACAGCCTTGACGTACTCCTTTTCCTATTTGGAACCAGTCTGTTGTTCCACGTCCATTTCTAACTGTTGCTTCCTAACCTGCATATAGGTTTCTCAAGAGGCAGGTCAGGTGGTCTGGTATGCCCATCTCTTTTAGAATTTTTCACAGTTTATTATAATCCAAATCACAAAAGTTTTCTCCTATGTTGTCTGTCTTCTAGAATTTTTAATGAATTAGATTTACATTTAGGTCTGTAATTCATTTTGAGTTAATTTTTGTATATGGTACAAGGTATGGTTGAAGGTCCTATTTTTTTAAATTTTTTATTCTCTCAAATCTGTACTTTTATTTAACTTCTTGTAAAACATTTCCATGATAGCTGTTGTGTACTCATCTCAAGTCTAGAAGTTCCTATTTTTTACATATGGATATACAGTTGTTCAAATACCATTTGTGTAAAATACTGGCCTTTTTCCACTGTATTTCCTTTGTACCTTAGTTGGAAATTAGTTGTCCATGTATGTGTGGGTCTGTCTCTGGATACACTATCTTCTCTGTTGATCTGTTTGCCTGTTTTGGCACCAATAATACATTGCTTTGATTACAAAGAAATTTTAAGTCTTTAAATTAAAAAAATTTTTTTTTTACTATTCTAGCTGTTTTGCATTTCTATATAAATTTTAGAATCAAAGTTTCAATTTATATGTATTTTTAAAGGCCTGTAATTTTAATTGCGTTGTGTCTATAGATCAATTTGAGCAGAATTAACATCTTAACAATATTGCGTCTCCTAGCCTATGATCACAATAAATGTCTTAATGACTCTGCATTTTTTGTAGGGTTCTGTGTATATGTCTCAGACCCCTTTTGTCAGATTTACCCCCAAGTATTTCATATTTCAAATAGTATTATATATGGTGTTCAAAGTTTTTTTTAAATTTCCAATTGATTATTGTAACCATTAGAAATATAATTTCCTATAACTGATCTTGTATCCTCCAAACTTACCAAGTTCACTTATTAGTTCCAGTAGGTTTTTTAAAGATTATATTGAACTTTCTACATACAGTCATGTCTTCTGGGAAGAAAGACAATTTTACTTCTTCCTTTCAAATCTGGTTGCCTTTTATTTCTTTTTTTTTTCTTTATTGTACTGGTTAGAAGCTACAGTTTATGGTAAATAGAAGTAGTGAGAGCAGACATGTTTGTCTGCTGAATTTACGGGGAAAACAGTTTTTCAACATTAAGTACGATATTGATGGTTGTTTATCAGATTAGTAAATTCTCTTCTATTCCTAGTTTGCTGAGAGTTTTTAAATTACAGATGCATGTTGAATTTTGTTAGACCCTTTTCCCACATCTTTTGAAATGATTATATTGTTTTTCCTTTTTAGGCTTTAATATAGTGAATTACATTATTTCCTTAAGATTAATATGATCTTGATTAATTAAGTAAACTTCATTTGATCATAATGACATTATACATTGTTAAATTAAATTTGCTAAAATTCTGTTTAACTTTTTCCATCTACATCTATGTGTGCTACTAATTGCTTCTCTTGTCTTGTTATGTGTTCATTTGGTTTTGGTGTCAGGATAATGATGGCTTCAAAGAATGAGTTGAGAAGTATTCCAGTCTTTTAACTACGAGTTCAACTTCATTCATAAATGTAGAGCTGTTCAGCTTCTGTGGATCTTGAGTGAGCTTTGCTAATTTTTGTCTTTCAAAGACTTTGTATTAGTATAAAGTTGCTTCTTACCCTTTTACTATCTGTAGAAACTGGGCAATGTCTTTCTCATATTAATATTGGTAATTTATGTCTTCCCTCTGATTAGTCTAGTTAGAGGTTTTTCGAGTTTATTAATGTTCTCAAAGTTCCAGCTTTTTTGTTTTCATTGATTTCTCTCTATTACTGTTTTCTATGTTATTGATTATCTTGATGCTCTTTCTCATTTCTTTTATTTACTTAGGGCTTACTTTACTGTCTTATTTCTGGTTGCTTTAGGTGAGAGCTATGGATGCAACACATCTTTCTTCTATTGATATAATGACCTTTTCTGCCAGTTTTGATATCTATCTTGGTTGTTTCAGTCATGTGATTTTTTTCCCCTCATTGTACGTCATATTTTCCTGCTTATTGAAAAGCCTGGTAATTTTTGGTTGGATGCCATGTAGTGTGAAATTTATGATGTTGATTGAGTACAGAATATTTTTTATTTCATGTAACTATTCTTAATATATGTCCTGGGATTCATTTAAATTAACTGGAAACAGTTTAATCTTTCAGATATGGCTATTAAGGATTTGTTGGGTGGAAATGGAATGGTGTTCAGTCTAGCACTAATTACTCACTGCTCCTAAGATAAGATTCTGCTTGGGGCCCCTTGAATTGTGATGTTTAAGTCTACCTGATGAGAGCAGGAGCCCTTTCCAGCCCTGTGGGATTGCTGGGAGCTGTTCGCCTTAATCTTTTCACCTCCTCCTTTTTCCAGCCTTAGGTAGTTTCCTTGCATATGCTGATCGGTACTCATCTGAATATTCAAAGGGAGCCTTCTGGGAATCTCCAGAGTTCTCTCTGTACATTGTATCTCTCTCCCCTAAGGTTCTCTGTCCTGTGAACTCTTGGCTGTTTTGGACACCCTGAACTCTTAGTTCCTTGTCCTCAAGTTAAGGTGCCTACCAGGCTGTGACTGAGTTAACTCTTCTCTTTAGTCAAGTCTCTGCTCAAATGTCACCTTTTCAGAAAGACTTTCTTTGATTATGTTATCTGAAATGGTACAGCTCTCACTCCCCTCTTCACTCTTGTTTTAGCATATGTGTATCTTTTAATTGTCCACCTCTCCTCAGTATAATAATCTCAATTCTGATCTTAAGTATGTACCTAACAGAATTTAATGCTCATATGTATCAGATAATACATACAACAATGTTCATATAGCCCAGCCCTGGAAACAGCCCATAAGTTTACCAGTACTACACAGCAATGAAAATGAATAAACCATAGTACACACAGTAGCATGGGTGTATCCCAGGAAGATAATGTTGACAAAAGGAGCCAGACACAGAATTTGTCATGCTGTTGAAGAAGGCAAAGCCAAACTATACTGTTAGAATTTGAAAAAATGCTTCCTTTTGAGATACAGGTTTTGCTTAGTAGGAAGGCCAGTGTGGCCTCCTGAGGTTCTTTTTGTCGAGCTGAGTGGAGAAACTGAGTAAAATTAATTGAGTTCTAGGTCAGATACTCTCTTCTCTGTAGAACCTTCTCTAATTCCCTGGACAAAGTCAGTTCCTCCATATTCTCTGACCCAATATTAGAATAATTATATTGTAATTATTACATTTTTCAAGGGAAGGAAGTCATTTTTTTTTCTTAATTTAAGTATCTTGACTTGTGTATAGTAAGTGTCCTGGGAATATTTTCTGGTGAAATAGTGTCTAGTCACTCTAGTATCTGACTCTTTGCTGCCCCATGGACTGTAGCCTGCCAGGCTCTTCTGTCCATGGGATTCTCCAGGCACAAATACTAAAGTGGGTTGCCATGCCCTCCTCCAGAGGATGTTCCTGACCGAGGGGTTAAACCCATGTCTCCTGCATTGGCAGGCGGATTCTTTACCACTAGCACTACCTGGGAAGCCCATTTTCTGATGAAAGGAATGAGTAAATGTAGGAACTTATAATGAACAAATAAGCCAAGGGCTTCTGTCTTCCAGTACTGTACCTTCTTCATTGCCTGTCTCTAGTCGAGCATAGAGAGATTACCTCGTATTGTGTCTGGAGAGTCAAGGTTTGTTGGCACCTGTTTGTCGTTAGAGAAGAAAGGTGTTGAGACTTTTAGGTAACCTGGTAATCTCAGAAAGGAAATGGAAAGAGATTGGACTCCTGAGTTTTAGTAACCCTGTAAAGCTAAAGAACAGCAATGTCTCTGCCTTCTGGTTATGTGTGGCCGTAGGGAATAGTATGTGACTTGGCTTATTCAGTAGACCCTGCCAAGAATATTTTCTCCACAAGTTTATGGAAGGACCCAGTAAAGTTATCTGCTGCCATTAAAAATCTGTTTGCTTTGTTGGGTGTTTTCCCCACACAAAAATTCTGTTAAACCAAAGTATTATAACTTAACAGAGTTCTCTTTGTTCCTTTTAATTTTGAAAATTTCAATAAACATAAACTTAGAAAGGGTAAGAAAATGAGGATAAATGGAGCTTACTAAGCAAATTGTCCCGACGAAGGAAATTCCTTCCAAGTTTGTCCTTACTGGCAATGCCTGGACCTCAGTGACGATTTTAGCTGAGTTCCAAATGATGAGTCGAAATTTCTGTGCCAGATTTTATTAAGGAACCCAGGATAGCATCTGTTCACTTTGAAAAGAATTTTGGCAATTCAGCAGTGTCTTAAAATTCTAAATGTATATTTTGATTAACACATTTTTATTGGCACATATAGTCATTTCCTTTTGGCTAACGCTACTGTGAATGTGTGTCTTTCTGTAGCTGTGGTGCTCCCATTCAAGTTTCTGAGGTGAAGCTGCTTTCCTTTTCATCAGGGCAACTAACCGTTTTCCTCCCTGCTGAGGTGAAGGCCATAGGGACAGAGAAGGATCACGTCCTGCCTCTGCAGGAGCTGGCCATGAGGACTCTGCATCACACCTACCACGCTTCTCTAAAAGGTACATGGGACCTCTCTTTTCTTTTTTCCCTTACTTCTTATTCAGTGAGTTTAGGGATTGTGTTTTATGCTATTTTGATGTTCACTTTCAAAATTGTGGTAAAATATACCCAACATAAAATTTACCACCTTTACGTGCTCAGTTCAGTGGCATTAAGTACATTTGCCCAGTTGTGCAATGGGACATTTTTTGTAAGAGAAAAGTTTTAGTATTTTGTCAACACTGATCCCTTCAGCAACCCCTACAGACACAGAGAAGCGTTCACTAGATATAGTGTTCAGTCAGAAGAACAGGTTACATGTTTAAACTATGTGGTTGAAGTTGAAAGAAATTGGTTTTGGGGAACACATATTTGGTAGAAGTGAGAAGACTGGCATTGGTACTTTCTTCCATAAGAAAACGTGTGCAAAGATCTTACCCCTAAAGCAAAGTTGGTACTTCTTCCAGCATAGCAGGCTTTTGCCTTGCACCCTCCTCACATCTGAGAAATTTATATATGTAAAGGAAAATTAATTCCAGGACCCTGTGGCAGTACTACCACAGGATGCCAACTCTTGGTTTGGAAAGTCTTTAGTAGTGTATGTATGTCTTAGGTGATGTGGAGTGGACTTGAGATGCTTTAAAAAAGCACTAGGCAGCGTTAATAAGAAAATACATTTTAAGTGTTTTTAAAACTACTAAATGCTTTGTCCTTGCTTTTAAAAAAAGAAAAGTTTGTACAAAAACATCTAACATTAACCTCCCAGGAATGTATTAAGTTGTTTTCAAAAACTGAGCAGAAAGCTGAAATTATTCACCTATGAACAAATTACATTTTTCAAAATGGTTATTGAAAAATCTGGACAGATACAGAAGATAGTAAGATAATTTTTATTTCCTTCCCAAAGATGATTCAGTGAATTTTAGGTGTCACCTCATCATGACTATTTCTCTCTCTCCTGGTGTTCACTGTCAGTAGCAATCCAGTGTACATTTGTGCTCAGGATTGCCCAGACCCCTAGGATATTTTGCTTTAAACATTTCTTTTGTGTGCTCAGACTACACTAAGGAAAAAACATCCTGTTTTTATTAATGACAGCTCATGGAAGGGAGACAGGGAATCATTATTTTTCATTTTCTTTGATTTCTTTGTTTCCCCTTTTCATTTTTTTCAGGAAATGTAATTTAGCTTGAAACATTCTAAATCCCCAGTAGATCTAGGAGGAACTTAATGAAAGTCTGTTTCAGTCTTCAGTCGCAGACCTTTTTATATTCTCTGTCTTTTACAGAAGTTTGCAGACCCTCTCTGGATAAACCCAGCAGCCTTTGTGGTCTTTGTTCTTAAAGAATATTTGGCCTTACTGTTTCCTTGCTTCCACCTCAGGACAGCTCAGGTTGCTGTTAAAAGAATAGACTTAAGGTTTCTCTTAGTTCTGAAGTATAAAAAATGTTATGTTTTCATTCAGTGCCTATCAGATAACAAAACTTTTCACATGCAGTACTTTTCACTAACCGAATTTACTTGTTAACAGTGAGACGTATTATAAGAAGCCTCGTTCAAGGATAGCTCATTTTTTATTTGTGCATGGTTTTTCTCTTGTGTTCCAGATCTGGACTTTCTGTCTCCAGTCTCGTTACCCAGAAGCCTGCTGGAGCTGCTGCACTGCCCCCTGGGGCACTGCCACCGGTGCAGCCAGCCCATGTTTACGATCGTCTACCCCAAGCTCTTTCCCTTGAGAGAGACGCCAATGGCAGGGCTGCACCAGGGGTAATCATGCCTAAGTGGGCGCCCGGGCTTACACCTGGGCGAGGGGTGGGAGCGTGGGGAGCGGGGAGGACACACGTAAAAAGTGCTGTCACGTCAGCAGCTTGAAAGGGGCCTAGAGTGCTTCCTGCCATACAACTGAATGAAACAAGTGACATTTTCAGTATGGTAAGAAAACTGGGTTTCCCTTTATTACATTTTTGGTCTTGTGAAGAATGGTTTTATTGTATATGTTATTTAGAGTAGCTCATTCTTTGGAGAAGTGTTTTCCTGCTGTTCCCCTATTCACAATAGTCTTTAGGCAATAAAGAGTGTAAGAACAAAATATTTGTTATATAATGGGTCCAGCCCAGCCCTTCTATTTAACTCACATTGCTAACTGAAAGTGTGTGGCTGAACATTGTGTGTGTGTTTCTGTTTTGAATTTCTAACACTTCCAAATGGCATTCTCTTTGCCACTCTGTTTCTTGGCACAGTGCCTTGAATTTGCAAAGAATGTTAACTAAATAAAAAACTCCATACTGGTAGTTTAAAAAAGAATGCCAGACAATTAAAAATAGGACATGAAATGAAAAATCCTCCATTAGCCCTGCCTCAGCTTATAGATTTTCTAAATTTAGGATCTTCTAAGTTCGCATTTTTCGAAGTTGAAAAAAAAAGATGCTATAATACCTCACTTATCCTCAAATGTGGTATTTTGGGTTAGTACATTTTTCAGGAAAACTTGTTACCCCTATTCAGTCCCAGAAGCGTTTCCTTTATAATCATTTTTGTAGAATGAGAGCGAGCGTGGGCAGGGTACTGCACCTCTGAGAGCCTCAGAATGGAGCTGGAGCAGCCTGCTGGGCAGGGCATCTGAGGATCAGCAGACGATGAAGGCAGACACCTGGCACGTAATGGGTGCCCGGCAAATGGTAGTTACCTTTCCATCTCTCTACCCACTCCTTCCCCAAACTGCACTTGTCTTTTTTCTTACCTGAATAATCCTGTTTTGCTATACTTTCAGTTCCCGTTTCAACTTTCTGCATTTTTAGTTTCCTGCTTCTTTGCCATGCCTGCCTCCAGAAGCCCTCCTCCAAACCTTGCTAATCTTCTCCTTCTGATCAGAGCTGAAAGGACGGAGTCAGGATTTGAGTGTTAACTACATGAGTAAAATTAATAAATGAAATAGGCATATCTGTAAGAAGCAGTAGGGAATATATTGATCAAGTCACCGGCCATGATTCTGACTCCTTCCCTGGGAGATCTTGGGCAAATTGACATAACATTTCTGAGCTTCATCTTTTCATCGATAAAATGAACTTAGTAATCCTATCTATTTAATAAGGTCACTGTGAGGATTAAATGAGATTATTTTATATAAAGAGCCCAGGATGGTACCTGGCATGTAATACATATTGAGTAACTGTTAACTATGGTATCTTTTTGTAGCTCAAAAACTTATAAAAATTTATTTTGTGTATATGTCTTTAGCAAATGATCTTTATATTAGTAAGATATCATTATAGGAAAATCTTAAATTCATTAAACTATAGTAAAATCCTTCTGCATTGTTGTTGCACAGCTTCCTGTAGAGAACATTTCCTTACTGACAATGTGAAAATGGAAACAGTGCAGTATGGCGAGGATGCTCTGTTAGCAGCTGATAAAATCCTAAATACCTATTTAAAAGCTAAATTTTCATTTCATCATGGGAATTAATTTGTGAAAATGAAGTAGATCCTTCAAATGAAGTCATTTTTGTGTTATCTTTACATGAAATTTGGGAAACTTATTCGATAAGTATTTGCATATTCTATTTACTGCTACTTGTTTCTCTGCTTCAACCAGTATGAATATCTTATTGCTTTAGAACATAAATATAATATTGTTAGTTTAGTAAAATGAGTGTATCAAATACATAGATCTTAGGCATTACCCTTTTGTTAATCTATGCCAGAAGTGCCTATGTTTATAGCAAAAACTGAAATACCAAGATACAAACATGGCTTTCTGTGGTGAGTTAATGCTAAGATTTGAATTTTAGAATTTGTATATTTCATTAGATCCACTGGACTTTGCTCCTTCCCATGTTGCTATGGAGATTGTATTAAAAGCTTTGACTTTAGTTCCTAACATAGTCTTTAAAGCACTTTCTTTTATAACTGAAAACCAAATACTTGAATCTCAATAGCTTATTGCTAAAAATCAATATTTTTAATATCATAAATTCTAAAAGGTCTTGACAATATTGTTTTTAAGTTTTCTAATATATTCAGTTCAGTTTACATTGCTTGTCATAAAATAATTCAGCGTATCAGCCAAAATCTAAATTAATGTGGATATTTGGCATCATTTTAAAGGAACATATTGAATATGCTTCTAAAATACCAAGTCTCATACAAGTATTAGTTCCAACCTAAGTTTAATACAGAGTCAAGTAAAAAGAAATTGCAGTATTTTGCATAAACAGTAAATACCGAAATCTTCAAATATCTATAGAGAGAATAATAGCTAGTATGTTCATAACTTGTGATCACAATAGGCATAGCAAGTTTTCATTTCCCCAAATTACAGTTCATTTGTTAAAATGGAGAATGTCAACTCAGAGGATTATTTATTACTAGAACATATGTCTGGCTTTTCCCATACGTGTATGAGCCTTATAAATTTTGTATTTCCCAATAGGAAATCCAGCTACTCAGAGGTTTTGCAAGGGTATTTTATTCATTTCCTACGGATGCCTCAACAGAATACCACAGAACTGGCTGACAAGATCTGCTGTAGATGTTGTCTCAGAGATCTGAAGGCTAGAGATGTGAAAGGATTGGTTCCTTCAGAAGGCTGTGACGGAAGGGTCTAAACCTTGTAGATGGCCATCACCTCCCTTCTCTTCACATTGTCTTCTGTGTGAGTCTGTCTTGGTGTCCGAATATCCCTTGTTTATAAGGACACCAGTGACATTGCATTGGGGCCCTCCCTGACGACCTCATCCTAACCCAGCTCATTACACCAGCAGTGACCCTGTTTCCAAATAAGGTTGCTGTTTTGCTCTGCCAGGGCCGCCATGCAAACAAACAAAATACCACAGGCTGGCTTAAACAGCAGAAATTCAGTCTCACACAGAAGCTGAAGCGTGAAATCAGGGTGTATATGGTTAGGTTGTGCTGAGGGCTCTCTTCCTGGTTTGAATTTAGCCATTTTCTTGCTGTCTCGAGTGGCAAAGAACATGATCACACACACGCACAAGGTCTCTGGTGTCTCATCTTATAGGAGCACTAATCCTATCATCAGGACCCCACCATTATGAACTCATCTAAGCCTAATATCTCCAAAAGCCCCATATCCAAATACCATCACACTGGAGATTAGGGCTTAAACATATGAATCAGTGGCAGGATCGGGGGACACAGTTCAGTCGATAGCAGTCACCTTCTGGGGTTTTAGGGATTAGGACTTTAACATGAATTTAGGGGGATACAATTCAACCCATAACAGTCTATCCTCCAAAAATTCATATCCTTCTCACAGACATAATAAATTCATTCCATCCCAACACTCCCCAAATCCTAACCCATTCCAGCATCAAGTCTTGAATTCAAAATCTAATCTTAAGTATCTAAACCAAGTATGAATAAAACTCAAGCATAACTCACCGTGGGACAGAAGTCCTCATCTGTGAATCTGTAAAACCAGACTGGTTATCTTCTTTCAGTATATGATGGTTGGGACAGGCATAAGATAGACATTTACATTACAGAAAGGAGAAAAAGAGATCATGAGTTTCAGAAAAGTCCGAAACCTAGAAGGACAAATTCCATTAGATTTTAATACTTGAGAATAATCCTCTGGTTAGATGCTCTGTCCTTTAGACCCTCTGGTGAAGTGGCCTCACCTCCTTAGCCCTGAGTGAGGGCCCTGCTCTCTAAAACCAAGGAAGTCACCTCAGCCTCTGGAACTGGGGAGGTGACCCCATCCCCAGGGTTATTCTTCCCTTTACTTGACAGCTTGTTTCCTGCCTGTGGAATCCCAGAAGTCTGACAGCATTTCTTTACCCTGTTGCATCTCTGTCCCCTCCAAGCTATCAGTGTTTCTGCTGAAATGGTTGACCAGATCACAAGTCTCATGCCTAATCTTTTCAAGGTTGTCTAGCTATAAATACCCTTGGTGTTTTCTCCAGAACATGCTTTCTCATTTTTTACAGATAGCCTGGCAATTTCCCAAATCTTCAAGTTTTGATTCCTTTTTGCTGAACAGCTCCCTCAATTTATCTCCCTCTTCTCACATTTTACTGTAAGCAGCAAAGAAAAACCAGGCCATGCCTTCAGGACTTTGCTTAGAAACCTCCTCAGCTAAATATAGGTGTACCTCATCTTTTTGTGCTTCATTTTATTGCACTTCACAGATAGTGCAGTTTTTACAAATTGAAGGTTTGTGTCAACCCTGCATCAAAAAATCCTATTGGTTCCATTTCTCTAACAGCGTTTGCTCACTTCGTGTCTTTGTATCACATTTGGTAATTCTCACTTGGAACTTTTTCATTATTTCTATACTTGTGATAGTGGGTCTGTGATCAGTGATCTTTGATGTTACTCCTACTACTCGCTGAAGGCTGGGATGATGGTTAACATTTTTCAGCAATACTTTTAAATAAAGGTATACACATTGGTTTTTTAAAATATAATGGTTTTGCATACTTTTGACTACATTATAGTGTAAAAGTAACTTTTATATACACTGGGAAACCAAACAATTTGTGTGACTAGCTTAATTACTGTATTTGCTTTATTGTGGTGGTTTGGAACTGAACCTGCAATATATCTGAGGTATGCCTGTACCCAAGATGATCACTTATAAGTTCTGTTTTCCATCCAGCATAAAACAATTCAGTTGAGTCCTCTGTAGTTTCTAACAATGATGATCTTTCTTTCATTTTAGAGTAACACATTCCTCATCTTTGTCTACCTCGTATTTCCAGAAACATCCTCTTCATGACAATATATATGTTGTCTTAAGACAGTAGAAGCTTTTGCTATAGCCTACATTTCATAGGATTTTTCCAGGCAAGAACACTGGAGTGGGTTGCCATTTCCTGCTCTAGGGGATCTTTCCAACTCAGGGATTGAACCTGTGTCTCCTACATCTCCTGCTTGGCAGGCAGACTTTTTATGACGGAGCCACCTGGGAAGTCCCTTTTCTGTAGTTTTCCTCTTTCATTTGTAAACCCTCACCTGATATTCTTTAATATCTCTATTTCTACCAATAGTCTCCACAAGGCAAAACTCTTCTAGCCTCTACTGCTTAATTTCGAAGTCACATCTAGATTTTTAAATGTTTGTTACAGCAGCTTCCCTTACCAGTAGCTGAATTTGTATTAGTTAACAGTCTCCAGAGAAACAGAACATGTATCTATATCTGTAAATAATAAATATAGGCAAAGATTGATTGCTTTTAAGGAATTGGCTCACGGGATTTGGGAGCTGACAAGTCCAAAACCACAGGGCAGGCTGGCAGGCTGGCAATTCAGTAAAGAGTTGATGCTGCAACCTTGAGTCTGAATTTCACAGGGCAGCAGGCTAGAAACTCAGGTAGGGTTTCTATGTAGCTGTCTTCAGGAAAAGTCCTTGTGCTTCTTTGCTCTAAAACTGATCGGATGAGGCCCACCTACACTATGGAGCATTATCTGCTTTACTCAAAGTCTACTAATTTAAATGTCAAAAAGGTCTTCCCTGGTGGCTCAGATGGTAAAGAATCCACCTGCAATGCCTGGGTTCAATCCCTGGGTCAGGAAGATCCCTTGGAGGAGAGCAGGGCAACCCACTCCAGTATTCTTGCCTGGAGAATCCCCATGGACAGAGGAACCTGGCGGGCTACAGTCCATGGGGTCACAGAGTTGGACACGACTGAGCAACTAAGCTGCAGCTGCGGCTACATCTGAAAAATACCTTCACAGCAACATCTAGATTGGTGTTTGACCAAATAACTGGGTCAAGTCAAGTCAAGTTGACAAGAAAATTCACCACCATACACATTCAAAAGGTCTCAGTTAGATCACCAGAATGTTTTGAGACATAAACTGCCCAGAATCCCAATGTTCCTTTCCATATCACTCTATTAAATCTGGTCCATAATAGATACTAACAGTGTATGCTTTGGTGTTGGTGTGGTGACATGTGATATCTCTGCTCTTGTACAGTAAATCCCTGGGGCTGGAATGAAAGAACTCATAAGCATTAGGGGGTCAGGAGACCCAGTTGGAAGTTGAGCTATGTTACTTAGTACTGGAAGATAGGTACTATTATTAAGAGAATCATGCCTTCCATATGGTTCAACCTAATATAATCCCCATGTTATGGGGGTAGGAGGGTGTGGAACTGGGTCCCAGGAAGGTCAGAACCTGGGCCAGGACCTCACAGCACAGCTGGGATTTGATCCATTTAGCAGTCTGGCTTCAAATCTGTGTTTTAGACACTATGCTGTAATTATTAATAGCTACTGGATAAATCACTACCTACAAAGAAATTTTGAAATACTAATAAAATGAAGATAAGCTCTAATATTCTGCACAAGATACTTCTGAAAAATATAAGTGTGTATATACATGCATGTGTGTGTGTGCACTAAGAAATCCCACAGGATGTAAATCTAATTGTAAACTATGATCACCTTGAAAGGGAAGATTGTAGGGTTATGGAGTAGTTAGGTGGGGACTTTAATTTTCAATTCTGTATACTATAGAATCATTTGAATATTTTCAGTAAGGATGTATTTTTATAAATATACAAAATAATAATAAAAAGTAGTGTATAGCTAAAGTGAAAAGAAAGTGAGAGTTTCTCAGTCATGTCCGACTCCTTGCAACCCCATGGACAATACAGTCCATGGAATTTTCCAGGCCAGAATACTGGAGTGGGTAGCTTTTCCCTTTTCCAGGGGATCTTCCCAGCCCAGGGATTGAACCCAGGTCTCCCACATTGCAGGCGGATTCTTTACCAGCTGAGCCACAAGGGAAACCCAGTATACAGCTAAAGGGACTTAAAAAAACCTCTTGCTTGAAACTTTATAAGGTTAAAAAAGAAATGGAAAGATTCTGGTAGCAATTTTTAAGTTTAGTTAAAAATGTTTTTAAACAGGTTACATAGTGATACCCAGTTTTTGTCAGCCATGGGTATATATATAAATACATATAAGTAGGTGTGTGTGTGTGTCTATGTATATATGTGGTTTAAATTGTTTGAATATGTAGGAAAAGTCTTGATGGCTCACCAAAGCACTGGTTTTCTTTGAGTAGTGTTGAATTTTTGCAACAAACTGGTGTTGCTTTAGAAGTTAAAAATGATGTTTAATTATTAAAACATTAGCTGACCAATGGTTTCTTTTTTACTTATTTATTTATTTGCAGGGGAAACAAAATAAATTTTTTCAGGTCATACATTATCATCGAAACAAAATTAGGAAAAAGAAGTCTGCAAAAGGAAGTGTATCAGATGGAAGTACTGCCGCTGGAAATGACAACTCTTATAATACTATTTTAGGTTAAAGTAGAATATCTCTTAGTTGACTTCTTAACTGAGGATCCAGATTCTTGATGCTTCCTATTCCTTTTTTTTTAAATCAGGGTAAGAGCATTTAACATGAAATCTACCTTCTTAGCAAATGTTTAAGTGTACCGTACAGTATTAACTGTAGGTACTGTATTATACAGCAGCTCGCTAGAACTTACTCATCCTGCATAACTGAAGCTGCACCCATCGAACACAACTCCTGCTTCTCCCTCCCGCACTCCCTGGTAACTCACCATTCTGCTTCTGAGTTTGACCATTTTGGATAGCTCATGTAAGTGGAGTCACGCAGTATTTGTCCTGTAACGGGCTTATTTCCCCTACCATATTATCTTCCAGGTTCATCCATGTTGTTGCCAAGAGCAGGACTTCTTTTTTAAAGCTGACTAATATGCTAGTGTGTGTGTGTGTGTGTGTGTGTGTGTGTGTGTGTGTCTTAGTTGCTCAGCCATGTCCAACTCTTTGAAACCCCATGGACTGTAGAGCCAGGCTCCTCTGTCCATGGGGAATTCTCCAGGCAGGAATACTGGAGTGGGTTGCCATGCCCTCCTCCAGGGGATCTTCCCAACCCAGGGATTGAACCCCGGTCTCCTGCATTGCAGGCGGATTCTTTACCATTTGAGCTACCTGGGAAGCCCTCTATTGTATGTGCATTCCATATTTTCTTTATCCATGCATCAATTGATAGACATTTAGGTTGTTTCCATGTTTTGGATATTGTGAACATGGGAGTACAGATATTTCTTTGAGACCCTGACTTTAAATCTTCTGGATATATACTCAGAAGTGGGGTTGCTGGATATGTTCATTCTATTTTTAATTTTTTGAGAAACTTTATTCCATAGTGACTGCAGCATTTTACATTCCCCCCAACATGTATAAAGATTCCATTTTCTCTCCATCCTTGCCAACACTTACTTTTTGTCTTTTTTTGCAGCCATCCTGACAGGCGTGAGGGGATGTCTCATTGTGGTTTTGATCTGCATTTCTCTGATAATTCGTGATGTTGAGAGCCTTTTCATGTACTTACTGGCCGTCTCTGTGTCTTCTTTGGAAAAATGTCTATTTTTAAATCAGATTGAGTTTTTTTGCTATTGAGTTATAGGAGTTCCTGATATATTTTAGATCAGTCCATGATTAAATACAGGGTTTCCAAATGTTCTCTCCATTCTGCAGGTTGCATTTTCCTTTTGCTGGTTGTTTACTTTGCTGCTTGGAAGCTTTTTAGTTTGATGTAGTCCCTCTTGCCTGTTTCTGTTGTTTGTGCCTTTGGTGTCATAGCAAAGACCAATGTCATGGGGCTTTTCTATTGTTTTATTTTAGAGGTTTTATAGTTACAGGTCTTATGTTTAGGTTTTTAATTCATTTTGAGTTGGTTTTTGTGTATGCTGTAGGATAAGGGTACACTTTCATTCTTCTGCATGTAGATGTCCAGTTTTCTCATGCTATTTCTCAAAGAGACTGTCCTTTTCCCATTGTATATTGTTGGCTTCCTTGTGGAAGATCAGTTGACTGCCTATGTGTGGGTTTATTTCCAGGCTCTCTACTCTGTTCCATTGGTCTATTCATCTGTCTTTATACCAGTACCATGCTATGCTATGCTATGCTAAGTCACTTCAGTTGTGTCCGACTCTGTGCGACCCCATAGACGGCAGCCCACCAGGCCCCACCGTCCCTGGGATTCTCCAGGCAAGAACACTGGAGTGGGTTGCCATTTCCTTCTCCAATGCATGAAAGTGAAAAGAGAAAGTGAAGTCGCTCAGTCGTGTCCGACTCTTAGCGACCCCATGGACTGCAGCCTACCAGGCTCCTCCGTCCATGGGATTTTCCAGGCAAGAGTACTGGAGTGGGGTGCCATTGCCTTACTGTAGAATATTTTGAAATCAAGAAGTATGATGCCTTCAGTTATGGGTTTTTTTCTCAAAATTTGTTTAGTATTCAGATATTTTGTGGGACAATATGAATTTTAGGATTCTTTTTTCTATTTCCACTATTAAAAAGCCATCAGAGTTATTTCCAAATAGCTCAGAATAATGGATCCACTTAATTATTATTCTGTCCAGTCAGTCAGCAGACATGCTGTGAGCATCTACTGTGAGCTGGACATGGTGGTGGTGAGGATACCATGGCTTCAGCTGGCTGCTTTCAAGCTCAGATTTACAGAGCTTGGTTCTTTCAGGAGTTCTCCCTGGTCTTTTAAGCCCGAGTGATTACATGAGAGAACCATATGTCTGGGTAACTGTTGTTCCTAGGGTAGGGACCCGTTTGTTAGAGAGTGTGCTGAACTTTGGCTGTTTGGACAAGTTAACACTCCTTTTTCCCACTCATTAGTAGTTTATTTTTAAATATCTTCTATCTAATTCTTATGTGATTAAATGACTTACCACTTATGAAATAGTTCACATTGCCTTACCCTTGCTTTTTGTGGGTATTACTTTACAACAATAATGCTGACATTATTTTCTTACTTATGTTTGGGTTGTTTTTTCCTTTCAGCAAAAGCCTATTTGTTGGCACCCTCTCTTTTTTTTTTTTTTTAATTGACAGACTTGCTTTACAGAATTTTGCTGTTTTCTGTCAAACCTCAACATGAATCAGCCATAGGTATACATATATCCCCTCCCTTTTGAACCTCCCTCCCATCTCCCTCCCTATCCCTGTAGGTTGATCCAGAGCCCCTGTTTGAGTTTACTGAGCCATACAGCAAATTCCTATTGGCTATCTATTTTACATATGGTAATGTAAGTTTCCATGTTACTCTTTCCATACATCTCACCCTCTCCTCCCCTCTCCCCATGTCCATAAGTCTATTCTCTATGTCTGTTTCTCCACTGCTGCCCTATAAATAAATTCTTCAGTACCATTTTTCTAGATTCCATATATATTTGTTAGAATATGATATTTATCTTTCTCTTTCTGACTTACGTCACTCTGTAGAATAGGTTCTAGGTTCATCCACATCATTAGAACTGACTAAAATGTGTTCCTTTTTATGGCTGAGTAATATTCCATTGTGTATATGTACAACAACTTCCTTATCCATTCATCTGTTAATGGACATCTAGGTTGATACAGCCACTATGGAAGATGGTATGGAGGTTCCTTAAAAAACAAGGAATAAAACCACCATATGACCCAGCAATCCCACTCCTAGGCATGTACCCTGAGGAAACCAAAACTGAAAAAAACATATGTGTCCCATTGTTCATTGCAGCACTATTTACCATAGCTAAAACATGGAAGCAACCTAGATGTTGGCACCCTCTTAAGGTGACTTATGAAATTTTGCATGGGTCAAATATTCTTCAAGAGATTTAAATAAATTGTTCTTAACTGTTTTTTTCCTCATTGTGTCACTCAGCACTTCTGTTCTGACCATCTGCTGTGTGTGAAACTCTGCGCTAAGTACTAGGGGTTCAGCTGTGATTAAACCACCTGATACTTGTTTTCCAATACATATCTCACTCCTTAAAGGTCTAGGGCATGGCAGCTCTAGTAGAGAAACTATATATTTAAGTCTTTGGTTCTGCACACAGAATCTTCCCATGTCATTTTTAACATAAATGTAACAAGAAATATAATATGTTATTAGATTCTCCTATAATCCTCTTACATGTTAATATGTTCACAGGCTTGGGATTTCATCTGATCAATTCTGTCTAATATTATTTTTCTTCTGGCTTGAATTTCTGTATGAGTCAAGGATATGTTTCTTGTTTCTAATCAGAAAGAGGTTTATAAAGAAAACACCACATTTCTTATGATTTTGTTGGGCTCCAATATGTGCAACAACATTGTTATTTTTTTCCTTAAGAATAGTGGTATTTCTGTATTTTAAAACTGAGCTGAAATGCTCTTCCTTCTGCCTTGCCTATAAATACACTCAGAGACACTAAAGCAGCAAATGTCATGTCTGATGTTCTTTGTAGAATTTATCAGCATCTTTCTCCTAATTGGAGAGTTTACCACATAGCTAAAAGTTCTTTCCCTGAAACTATCATGTCCCTGGTGCCACAGTACGGTAACTTTTTTAAAGGACCTAACCAACACAAATGCATTGTCTGGCAGTAGACCTGTTGATGTACTTATAACAACTTATATCGTTAATGAAACAAGCAGTTAAATTACACTTTAAGATGAGCCTCCCAAAAGTAAATAAGTATACATATTATTCAGCCAATAAAAAGAATGAAATAATGCCATTTTCAGCAACATGGATGGACCTAAAGATTGTCATACTGAAGGAAGTAAATAAGAGAAAGAGAAATACCATGCACTATCCCTTACATATGAAATCTAAAATGAAACGATACAAATGAACTTATTTACAAAGCAGAAACAAACTCACAGACCTGGAGATGAATTTCTGATTCATTCTAAGGGGAGGAATAGTTAGGCAGTTTGGGGGTGATATTTACACACTGCTATAGTTAAAATGGATAATCAAAATGACCTTACTGTATAGCACAGGGAACTCTGCTCAGTATTATATAGCAACCTAAATGAGAAAAGAATTTGAAAAAGAACAGATTACACACACATGTATAACTTTGCTGTATACTTGAAACTAACACAACAATGTTAATCACCTATACTCTGATACAAAATAAAAAGTATTTTAAAAAGTAAATAACTACACAGACTTGGAATTTCTTTATAGCACAAATACAACACCTCCAGGTTGCCTGCCTAACCCTGTTGTGTATCATAAGGAATTAATGATGATCCAGTGGGCGTTATGCTTAAGCGAGTAGCAATCCCACATATATTTATGAAATTGGATTCTTTTGCTTAGAAACTTTGAGTTCAGTTCAGTTCAGTCGCTCAGTCGTGTCCAACTCTTTGAGACCCCATGAAGCACAATACACCAGGCCTCCTTGTCCATCACCATCTCCTGGAGTTCACTCAGACTCAAGTCCATCGAGTCGATGATGCCATCCAACCATCTCAACCTCCGTCATCCCCTTTTCCTCCTGCCCTCAATCTTTCCCAGCATCAGGGTCTTTTCAAATGAGTCAGCTCTCTGCATCAGGTGGCCAAAGTATTGGAGTTTCAGCTTCAACATCAGTCCCTCCAATGAACACTCAGGACTGATCTCCTTTAGGATGGACTGGTTGGATCTCCTTGCAGTCCAAGGGACTCTCAAGAGTTTTCTCCAGCACCACAGTCCAGAAGCATGAATTCTTTGGTGCACAGCTTTCTTTTTAATATGCTGTCTAGGTTGGTCATAACTTTCCTTCCAAGGAGCAAGTGTCTTTTAATTTCATGGCTGCAGTTACCATTTGCAGTGATTTTGGAGCCCAGAAAAATAAAGTCAGCCACTGTTTCCACTATTTCCCCATCTATTTGCCATGAAGTGATGGGACCAGATGCCATGATCTTAGTTTTCTGAATGTTGAGCTTTAAGCCAACTTTTTCACTCTCCTCTTTCACTTTCATCAAGAGGCTTTTTAGTTCCCCTTCACTTTCTGCCATAAGGGTGGTGTCATCTGCATATCTGAGGTTATTGATATTTCTCTGAGCAATCTTGATTCCAGCTTGTGCTTCTTCCAGCCCAGCGTTTCTCATGATGTACTCTGCATAGAAGTTAAATAAGTAGGGTGACAATATACAGCCTTAACGTCCTCCTTTTCCTATTTGGAACCAGTCTGTTGTTCCATGTCCAGTTCTAACTGTTGCTTCCTGACATTAGAAACTTTATTTGTAATTAAATTGTGGTATGAAGTATATCATTTCTATGAATGATTTTTCACTTAACATAATTATCTTTTTCAAAAGTAGGAAGAAATATGTTTAGAGAGCTGATCCTCAAAGATGAACTTGCCTTTTAAGATCATTTTGTGCCAAAGTTTGTTATTTATCCAGCTATCCACATTCTGATGTATCAAATTATCTGAACTAGGGTTCTAAGGAACTTTACTTTTTTTTTAATTAAGGTAATACAAAGTATCTAATAACTTAAAATTCACATAGCATGCTGCTGCTGCTGCTGCATACAGAATTGTATTTATAAATCAGTTTGGAGAGAATTGACATCATTAATTCTGAATCTTTCAGTGAATGAACACAGTATGTCTCTCCATTTTTTTAGGTATTCTCTTATTTCTTTTATCAGCATTTAATAATTTTAAGCACCTTTAAATGTTTTAAGATTATACCCAAGTATTTCACTTTCTTCATGGGATTATAAATGATATTATATTTTAAATTTTCAATTTCCATTATTTATTGTTGGTATATGGAAAGGTGATTAATTTTTATATTTTGATCTTATGTACTTACAACCTTGTTGACCTTGCTTAAGAGTCAAGCAGTATTTTTGATAGATTCTTGGCATTTTCTGTGTAGACATGTCATTTGAAAGTAGAAATAGTTTTTATTTCTTCCCTTTCAATCTGTATGCCTGTAAAAACTTTTTCTTGCTTTATTGCAGTGGCTAGAACTTCCCATATGTACTATTTTGACTAAGGTGGTGAAAATGGACATACTTTACATCACTGTAAAGTATGATGTAAGCAGTTGTTCAGTCACTAAGTGGTTGGTATCTGACTCTTTGCCACCCCATGGACCGTAGCACACCAAAGTGACAATATTTAGCTTTGACATACTCCTCCAATTTGGAACCATCTGTTGTTCCACATCCAGTTATAACTGTTACTTCTTGACCTGCATACAGATGTCTCAGGAGGCAGGTCAGATGGTCTGGTATTCCCATCTCTTGAAGAATTTTCCACAGTTTATTGTGATCCACACAGTCAAAGGCTTTAGCATAGTCAATGAAGCAGAAATAGATGTTTTTCTGGAATTCTTTTGCTTTTTCTATGATCCAGTAGATGCTGACAATTTGATCTCTGGTTCCTCTGCCTTTTCTAAATCCAGCTCGAACATCTGGGAGTTCTCGGTTCATGTACTGTTGAAGCATGGCTTGGGAGAATTTTGAGCATTACTGTGCTAACATGTGAGATGAATGCAATTGTGTGGTAGTTTGAACATTCTTTGGCATTGCCTTTCTTTGGGATTGGAATGAAAACTGACCTTTTCCAGTCCTGTGGCCACTGCTGAGTTTTCCAAATTTGCTGGCATATTGAGTACAGCACTTTCACAGCATCATCTTTTAGGATGTGAACTAGCTCAGCTGGAATTCCATCACTTCTACTAGCTTTGTTCATAGTGATGCTTCCTAAGGCCCACTTGACTTTGCACTCCAGGATGTCTGGCTCTAGGTGAATGATCATACTCTCGTGGTTATCTGGGTCATGAAAATCTTTTTTGTATAGTTCTTCTGTGTATTCTTGCCACCTCTTTTTTTTTTTTTTTTTCCTGTTTTTATTTTTTTTTAATTTAAATTTATTTATTTTAATTGGAGGCTAATTACTCTAAAATATTATATTGGTTCTGCCACACATCAACATGAATCTGCCACGGGCGTACATGTGTTCCCCATCCTGAACCCCCCTCCCACCTCCCTCCCCATACCATCCCTCCGGGTCATCCCAGTGCACCAGCCCCAAGCATCCTGTATCAATCCTGGACTGGCGATTCATTTCTTATACGATATTATACGTGTTTCAATGCCATTCCCCCAAATCATCCCACTCTCTCCCTCTCCCACAGAGTCCAAAAGACTGTTCTATACATCTGTGTCTCTTTTGCTGTCTTGCATACAGGGTTATGGTTACCATCTTTCTAAATTCCATATATATGCATTAGTATACTGTATTGGTTTTTTTCTTTCTGGCTTACTTCATTCTGTATAATAGGCTCTAGTTTCATCCACCTCATTAGAACTGATTCAGATGTATTCTTTTTAATGGCCGAGTAATACTTTTTTGTTTATATGTACCACAGCTTTCTTCTTAATATCTTCTGCTTCTATTAGGTCCATACCTTTTCTGTCCTTTATTGTGCCCATCTTTGCATGAAATGTTCCCTTAGTATCTCTAATTTTCTTGAAGAGATATCTGTCTTTCCCATTCTATTGTTTTCCTCTATTTCTTTGCTTGATCACTTGAAAGGTGTTTTTATCTCTCCTTGCTCTTCTTTGGAACTCTGCATTCAGATGGATGTATCTTTCCTTTTCCATTTGTAAGGCCTCCTCAGATAGTCATTTTGCTTTTTTGCATTTCTTTTCTTGGGGATGGTTTTGATCACCACTTCCTGTGTAATGTTATGAACTTCCATCCACAGTTCTTCAGGCACTCTGTCCCTAGAATCTATTTGTCACTTCCACTGAATAATTGTAAAGGATTTGATTTAGATCATACCTGACCTAAATCTAGTGGTCTTCCCTTCTTTTTTCAATTTAAGTCTGAACTTTGCAATAAGGAGTTCATGGTCTGAGCCACGGTCAGCCTCTGGTCTTGTTTTTGCTGACTGTATAGAGCTTCTTCATCTTCAGTTGCAAAGAATATAATCAGTCTGATTTCATTATTGACCATCTGGTGATGTCCACGTGTAGAGTCATCTCTTGTGTTGTTGGAAGAGGGTGTTTGCTATGACCAGTGCATTCTCTTGGCAAAACTGTTAGCCTTTGCCCTGCTTCATTTGGTACTCCAAGGCCAAACTTGGCTCTTACTCCAGGTATCTCTTGACTTCCTGCTTTTGCATTCCAGTCCCCTATGATGAAAAGGATGTCTTTTTTTGGTGTTAGTTCATCAAAATGGTATCATCTGCATAGCTGAGGTTGTTGATATTTCTCCTGGCAATCTTGATTAAACAGCTTGTGAGTCATCTAGGCCCTCATTTCACATGATGTACTCTGCATAGCAGTTAAATAAGCAGGGTGACAATATATAGCCTTGTCATTTTCTTTTCCCAATTTTGAACCAATCCATTGTTCCATGTCCAGGTTTAACTGTTGCTGCTTGACGTGCATACAGGTTTATCAGGAGACAGGTAAGATGATCTGGTATTCCCATATCCTTAAGAATTTTCCATAGGTCGTTGTGGTCCACACAGTCCAAAGGCTTTCACATAGTCAGTGAAGCAGATGTTTTCCTGGAATTCCCTTGCATTTTCTGTGATCCAACAGATGTTGGCAATTTGATCTCTGGTTCCTATCTTTTCTAAATCCAGCTTGTACATCTGATGTAAGCAGATGTAGGTTTTATCAAATATGTATCAAAATGAGAAGGATTCCTTCTCTTCCTGGTTTGCTGAGTTTTTATCATGAATGGATGTTGTATTTGGTCAAATACTTTTTGAGTCTATTGATATCATACTGATTTTTCTTTGTTAACCAGTTGGTGAATTATTGGATGACACTGATTTTCAAGTATTGAACCAGCTTTACGTACCCAGAATACCTCCCACTTAATTGTGGTGTAGTTTTTCCTGTGCATTTCTATATTTAATTTGTTAATACTTTCTTGAGAATTTTTTTTATCTCTGTTTATGAGAGCTATTGGTCTCTAGTTTTCTGGTTTTGTACTTTGTCTGGTTTTAAAGTCTGAGTAATGCTGGCCACATAAAATGAGCTGGAAAGTGTTCCTTTTGTATTTTTCTGAAAGAGGTAGTATAAAAATTCCTCTCAGTTCTTTAAGTGATTGACAGAATTCTCCAATGAAACCATTTGGGCGGGGAAATTTCTCTTTTTAAATTACAGATTCAATTTATTTAATAGTTATACAGTTATTTACATTGGCTATTTTATCTTGGTTGAATTTTGATAGTTTGTAGTTTTCAAGGAATTCATCTATTCTCAGTTTGCGAATTTATGTGTGAAGTTGTTCCCTTATATCTTTTTAATGGCTGCAGGATATGTACTGATTTCACCTGTTTCATTTATTATGCTAATTTGTGTCTTCTTTAAGAATCTCTGCTGGTCTTACTAGAGATGTATCAACTCTATTGACTTTCTTAATCCCAGTAAAGGTTTAATTTAACTGGTTTCTCCTCTTTACTTCCTCCTACTAGACTTGGATTTATTTTGCTCTTTTTGGGGGGGATGGTGGTGGTTAGGGTAAAAACTTAGATTACTGACTTGATATGTTTCCTTTTTTCTAACATAAGCATTTAAAGCTATTAATTTCTCTCTCAGCACGGCTATACAGTGTCTCAAATTTTTTGGAATGTTTTATTTCCATTGTTGTGTAAATTTTTATATCCTTTGGGACTGCCTATTTAACCAGTGGAAAAGACTTATACATTTGCAGATTTTCCTGTTCTGTTATTGATACCTAGTTTGACTCCATAGTGGACCCAGAACATGCTCTGTGATTTTGACTTGCTCTAGACAAATTGTTCTTCATTCTCTAACTTCCAGGGAAGCTAATATTATTGCTATTAGAGCTTTTGTCTTTTCTAATATTTGTATTTGTGCTATAAATTTCCCTTTTGTACTTCTTTTGCCTCATACCAAAATTGTTTGATCCGTTATATTTCATTTTCATCAGTTCAAAATATTTTAATTTTTGTGCAGCTTGAGAAGAATGTGTGTTTTTCTGTTGTTGGGTAGAGTATCTGTAAATGTCAGTTAAGTCAAGTTGATTGATGTTATTGAGTTCAACTATATCCTTTCTGATTTTCTGCTTTCTTGATCTTTCAGTTACTTAAAGAGGGATGCTGAAGTCTCCAACTCTAATAGTGGATTTGTCTGTTTCTTCTTAAAGCTGTGTTAATTTTTGCCTTATAGGTTTTGATGCTCTGTTTTTAGCTTCATGCACCTTACACATTTTTATCTCTTCTTAGAGAATTGATCCCTTTATTACTATATGATGTTCCTCTTTATTTCTGATAGTCTTCCCTGTCCTGAAGTCTGCTTTATCTGTAACAAAATAGCTGTTACATCTATCTTTTGATTAGTGTTAACAGTGACTATCTTTACTGTCCCTTTTCTCTTAACTAATCCATACATTTATGTTTAAAGTGAGTTTCTTATACACAGCATAGTTGGGTCTTGTATTTCCATCCATTCAAATAGTTTGTCTTTTCGGTGGTACGTTTAAATCATTCACATATAAAGTGGTTATTGATTTAGTTGGATTAATTGTTATTGTGTTTATAACTATTTTCTATTGTCTATATTTGTTCCTTTTTTCCCCATTCTTTTTGCCTTTTCTGTTTTTAATTGAGCTTTTTATATGGTTCTATTTTATCTCCTCTCATAGCTTGTCAGTTATACTTCTTTTCTAAAAATTTGTAATAGTTTCCTTATCGTTTTCAATGAACATTTTAAACTAATCAAACTCCACCTTCAAATGATACACTGCACTGCTCCACTTGTAGTGCAAGTACTTTTTAACAGAATATTCCTAATTCCTCCCATGACAGCGCGCTCATTCATTTCACTATCCATCTGCTGTAATTATACGGTACACTGTTACCCTTATTTCTTGAAACAAATTAATTTTTAGATTAATTGAAAATTACAAGTATAAAAGATTTTATTTACCTTTATTCCTTCTCCAGAAACCTTCCTATTTATTTATTCTGCAGTAAGTTATTTTTATTTTATTCTTTTATATACATTTACATATATATACATATATGCACATACATATATTTATCTATTTGGCTGCTCTGAGACTTAGTTTCAGCACGCAGGATCTCTGGCTGCAGCATGTGGGATCTAGTTCCCTAACCAGGATCCAAGCGTGGCCCCCTGCGTTGGGAGTACAGAGACTTAGCCACTGGACCATCAGAGAAGTCTGTCTTTATTTTTAAAAATTTTATTGATGTATAGTCGATTTACAATATTATGTTAATTTGAAATACACAACACAGTGTTTCAGTATTTTTATAGATTATACTCCATTTAAAGTTATTACAAATATTGACTGTATTCCCTATGCTATATCATATGTTCTTGTAGTTTACTTTATACATAGTAGTTTATGCCTCTTAATCCACTATTTTACCCCTCCCTTTTTCCCTCTCACTGGTAACCACCAGTTTTATCTCTATATTTATGAATCTGTTTCTGTTTTGTTATATATATTCTTTGTTTTATTCTTTAGATTCCACATATAAGTGATAACACACAGTATTTTTCATTCTCTGGGTGGCTTATTTCACTTAACATAAGACTCTCAAGGTCCATTCTTGTTGCTGCAAATGGCAGGATTTCATTATTTTCTTTATGGCTGATTTATATTTCATTGTGTATGTGTCTATATATATATGCATATATATATATATATCCATTCATCTGTTGATAGACACTTAGCTTCCATATCTTCACTATTATAAATAATTCTGTTATGAACATTGGCGTGTGTGTATCTTCTTGAATTGTTTTCTTCCGTTGTATACCCAGGAGTGGAATTGCTGAATCTTATGGTAGGTCAGTTTTAGTTTTCTGAGGAACCTTCATACTGTTTTCCATAGTGGCTCTACCAATTTACATTCCAGCTGGAAGTGTGCTAGGGCTCCCTTTACTCCACATCCTTGCCAAAATTTGTTATTTGTAAACCTTTTGATAATAGCCATTCTGAAAACTGTGAAGTGATATCTCACTGTGGTTTTGATTTGTAGTGCTCTGATGATTAGCAATGTTGAATATCTTTTCATGTGCCCATTAACCACCTGTATGTTTTCTTTGGAAAACTGTCTATTCATGTTTTCTGCCCATTTTTTAATCAGGTTACTTAGTTTTTGTTTTGCTTTTGGTTTTATTTTTTTGATATTGAATTGTATGAGCTGTTTATATATTGGGGGTTATTGATGTTTAGTCCCTAAGTTATGTCTGACTCTTTTGCAACTCCATGGACTATAGCCCTGTAGTCTCCTCTGTCCAGGGAATTTCCCAGGCAAGAATATTGGAGTGGCCAGGGGATCTTCCAGATCCAGAAATTGAACCTGTGTCTCGTGCATTGGCAGGTGGGTTCTTTACCACTGAGCCACCAGGGAAGCCCATATTTAGGGTGTTAACCCCTATTGGTAATACCATTTGTGAATATTTTCTCCTGTTCAGTGGATTGTCTTTTCATTATGTTGATAGTTTCATTTGCTATACAAAAACTTTTAAGGTTAAGTAGGTCCCATTTGTTTGTTTTTGCTTTTGGTTCCTTTACCACCAGACCTGCCTCCTGAGAAATCTGTAGGCAGGTCAAGAAGCAACAGTTAGAACTGGAAATAGAACAACAGACTGGTTCCAAATCAGGAAAGGAGTATGTCAAGGATGTATATTGTCACCCTGCTTATTTAACTTACATGCAGAGTACATCATGAGAAATGCTGGACTGGATGAAGCACAAGCTGGAATCAAGATTGCCAGGAGAAATATCACTTTAACCTCAGATACGCAGATGACACAACCCTTAGGACAGAAAGTGAAGAAGAACTAAAGAGACTCTTGATGAAAGAGGAGAGTGAAAAAGTTAACTTAAAACTCAACATTCAGCAAATCAAGATCATGGCATCTGGTCCCATCACTTCATGACAAATAGATGGGAAGCAGTGGAAACAGTGACAGACTTTATTTTTCTGGGCTCCAAAATCACTGCAAATGGTGACTGCAGCCATGAAATTAAAAGACACTTGCTCCTTGGAAGAAAAGTTATGACCAACCTAGACAGCCAATTAAAAAGCAGAGACATAACTTTGCCAACAAAGGTCCATCTAGTCAAAGCTCTGGTGTTTCTAGTAGTCAGGTATGGCTGTGAGAATTGGACTATAAAGAAAGCTGAGTGCCGAAGAATTAATGCTTTTGAATTATGGTGCTGGAGAAGACTCTTGAGAGTCTCTTGGACTGCAAGGAGATCCAATCAGTTCATCCTGAGGGAAATCAGTCCTTAATATTCATTGGAAGGACTGATGCTGAAGCTGAAACTCCAATATGTTGTCCACCTGATGTGAAGAACTGACTTACTGGAAAAGACCCTGATGCTGCCAAAATTAAAGGCAGGAGGAGAAGAGGATGACGGAGGATGAAATGGTTGGATGGCATCACCGACTCAATGGACATGAGTTTGAGTAAGCTCCAGAAGTTGGCGATGAACAGGGAAGCCTGGCATGCTGCAGTCCATGAGGTTGCAAAGTGTCAGATACGACTGTGACTGAACTGAACTTGAAGATATAAAGGTAGGAAAATTATAGCAACAAGACAAACAAAGCAGGAATGGAAATATTGTTATTGAACAAACTAAGATTCAAGTCAGAAAGTATTACATGAACGAGAAAGAACATAAACTCAAAAGCTTTTGCATGGCAAAGGAAGCAATAAACAAAATGAAGGACAACCCACAGATTGGGAGAAAATATTTGCAAATGATGTGACCAACAAGGGATTAGTCTCCAAAATTTACAAACAACTCATGATGCTTAACAGCATTAAAGCAAACAATCCAATCAAAAAATGGGCAGAAGACCTAAATAAACCTTTCTCCAAGGAATACATACAGGTAGCTAAGAGGCACATGGGAAGATATTCAACATCACTGATTATTAGAGGAATGCAAATAAAAACTTCAATGACTTATCACCTCGTACCAATCAGAATGACTATCATTGAAAATCCACAAACAATAAATGCTGAAGACAGTGTGGAGAGAAGGGAACCCTCTTCACTGTTGGTGGAAATGTAAATTGTTACAGCCACTATGGAGAACAGTATGCTGCTGCTGCTGCTAAGTCACTTCAGTCGTGTCCGACTCTGTGTGACCCTATAGACGAGAACAGTATGGAGGTTCCCTAAAAAACTAAGAATAGAGCTACATATTACTGTGCAATCCCACTCCTGAGCATATATCTGGACAAAAACATGATCCAAAAGGATACATGCACCCCAGTGTTCATTGCAACACTGTTTACAACAGCCAAGACATGGAAGCAAGCTAAATTCCCCTGTTGACAGAGGAATGAATAAAGAAGATGTGCTACATATACAGTGGAATATCACTCAGCCATTAAAATGAATAAAATAATGCCATGTGTAGCAACATGGATGGACCTAGAGATTGTCATACTGAGTGAAGTAAGTCAGACAGAGAAGGAAAAACATCATATGGCATCCTTGATGTCTGGACTCTCAAATGAATAAATGGACTTACAAAAAAAATTTTTAAAGGTTTTGGATTATTCTAGTTCTGAGAAAAATGTTCTGGGCATTTTGACAAGGATTGCATTAAATTTATAGATTGCTTTGGGTGGTATGGACATTTTAATATTCTTACAACCCATGAAAAGAGAAAATATTTCCACTTATTTGTATTGTCCTCAGTTTCCTTCGTCAGTATCTTAATTGTTTTCAGGGCATATGTCTTTCACCTCCTTGGTTAAACTTATTTATAGATATTTTATTCTTTTTGATACAGTTGTAGAAGAGATTGTTTTCTTGAATTCTCTTTCTGATGGTTCATTATTAGTATAAAGAAGTAACATATTTCTGTGTATTAATCGTGTATCCTGCAACTTCACTGAATTCATTTATTAGTTCTAATAGTTTTTTTTGTCTGCTTATGTAGATTTTAGAGTGGAAACTTTATATATATGCTATCATGTCATCTCTAGTTTTATTTTGATCTGCGTTTTTTACCTATATCCTTTTCCTCTCACTGACGATCTCCTTTCAGCCTTTCTTAAAGTACAAGTTTGCTAACAGTGAATTCCCTGAGCTCTCAGTTTGTCTGAAAAAGTCTTTATGTTCCTTAACTTTTGCAGGATAATATCACTGGATATAAAATTTTCAGTTTGTGATTTTTTTCCTTTGAGCCCACAAATACTTCACTCCAGTCTTACTGGCATGGTTCTAATAAGATGTCCATGGTAATCTTATGCTTTTTTCTCAATAGGTAACATTTTTTCCAAGATTTTCTTTTTCTTTGGTTTTCTCCAGGTTGAATGTGATATTTCTTTTCTTTCTCTCTTTATTGAAGTACAGTTGATTTGTAACATTGCTCTACAGAAGGTGATTTTCAGTTTTTTATATATATATATATATATATATATATATATATATATATTGTCTTAAGTATTCATTTTCATTATGGTTTTCACAGAGTTATGCATATAGTTCCCAGTGCTGTACGGTAGGCAGCCTGATTATCTATTCCATATATACTAGTTTGCATCTGCTAATCCCACACTCCTAATGATCCCTTCCCTACTCTCCTCCCCATTGGCAAGCACATGTCTGTTCTCTGTGTCTGTGAGCCTGTTCTGTTTTGTAGGCAAGTTGAACTTATAGGCAAGTTCATTTGTGTCATATTTTAGATTCCATATGTAAGTGATAGGGTATAGTTCTTATTTGTAGTGTTTTTGTTTTGTTTTTGTTTTATCCTGCTTGGTGGTGTTAAGTTTCTGGATCTGTGATTAATTTTGTAAAGTCTTTGACCATCATTACTTCAAATAATTCTTCTGCTTTTTTCTCTCCTTTTCCATCTAGTATTCTAATTGTGCACACGTTACACCTTTAGAAATTGTTCCACAGATTTTGGATTTTCTATTTTTTTAAAATTTCCTGTGACAATTCTAACATCTCTGTTATATCTGAGTCTAGTTCTACGATTTCTTTGTCTCTTCAGCATGAACTTTTTCTTGCCTTTTGGCATCTCTTAAAACTTTTTGTTGAAACACAGACATATTGTACTGAGTAATAAGAACTGAGATTTAGTGTGAGATTTTATTTTAGTTTGGCTAGGAGCTGAGCTCTGTTTTATGTCGGCTATAGTAGGTACTAGAGGCTTCAGATTCCTATTCATATTTCTTTAGTGTCCTTTTTTAATTCTCCTTGCTTGATTTGGGTTTCTCTATATGCTTCTCTTCAGAGAGTCTGAATCTTGCAGCTGTTTTTGTTTTTAAATGCAGATTTTTAACAGGAATGCATTTCTGTCATAATATTTTCATTCTCTCCTATTTTGTCAAGAGTTACCTTTTATACTCCTATCTAATTTAAAAGCTAGATCTTTGCCTCAATATTCTGTCAAGCCCAGGATGCACTGTTTGTAAATGAGCTTTAGGAGCATGGTGGACCCTCTTCCCCAGCACCCTCAGGACTGCCCACTGCACCCCCTGCAGGCCATGTAAGATGAGCCCAAGGTTTAATAGTGCTGAGATTTTATTTATTCTGTTTTATTTTTAAATTTTTATTTATGTTAAAATTTTATTTTATATGCAATATAGTTGATTTACAATATTGTGTTAGCTTCAAGTGTAGAGTGATTCATTTATACATATATCCATTCTTTTTCAAAGTCTTTTCCCATATAGGTTACTATATTGAGTACTGCTCTCTGTGCTATATAATAGGTCCTTGTTGATTATCTGTTTTATATATAGTAGTGCTTATTTGTTACTCTCAAACTCCTAATTTCTCCCTCCCACGTTTCCCCTTTGATAGCCATGTTTCTTTTTGACATCTATGAGTCTGTTTCTGTTTTGTAAACAAGTTAATTTGAATCACTTTTTTAGAGTCCACATATGCGTGGTATTATATGATATTTGTCTTTGATATACTTCACTAAATATGATGATCTCTGTGTCCATCCATGTGGCTGTAAATGGCATTATTCCATTTTTCTTTATAGCTGAGTAATACTTCATTGTGTGTGTACTAGATCTCCATCCATTCCTCTGTTAGGCTTGCTTCCATCTCTTGGCTATTGTAAATAGTGCTGCAATTAACATTGGGATACTTGTGTCTTTTCCCACTATGGTTTTCTCCAGATACATGCCCAGGAGCGAGATTGCTGGATTATATGTTAGTTCTATTTTTAATTTTTTAAGGAACCTCCATGCTGTTCTCCATTATGATTGCACCAATTTATATTTCCACTAAGAGTGAAGAGGGTTCTGCTTTCTCCACATTCTCTCCAGCATTTATTGTTTATAGATTTTTTGATGATGGCTATTCTGACAAATGTGAGATGATACTTCACTGTAGTTTTGATTTGCATTTCTCTAATAATTAGCCGGGCTTCCCTGGTGGCTCAGTGGTAAAGAATCCACCTGCCAATGCAGGAGATGTGGGTTCAATCCCTGAGTCAGGAATATGCCCTGGAGAAAGAAATGGCAACCCACTTCGGTATGCTTGCCTGGAAAATCCCACGGACAGAGGCGCCTACAGTCCATGGGGTCCAAAAGAGTTGGCCATGACTTAGCAGCTAAATAACAACAACAATAAATAGCCATGTTGAGCATCTTTTCATGTGCTTTTTGACCATCTGGATATATCTTCTTTGAAGAAATGTTTATTTAGATCTTCTGCCCATTTTTTGATTGGGTTGTTTGTTTTTTTGATTTAGAGCTGCATGAGCTGGTTCCATATTGGGAAATTAATCCCTTGTCAGTTATTTTGTTTTCAAATCTTTTCTCCCATTCTGTGAGTTGTCTTTTCATTTCGTTTATGATTTTCTTTGCTGTGAAAAAGCCTTTAACTTTAATTAGGTCTCATTTTTTTTTTTTACTTTTGGTTTTATTTTCATTACTCTTAGGTGTGCCTGTGTGCTCAGTCACTCAATCATGATTGACTCTGTGTGACCCCGTGCATTGTAACCTGCCAGGCTCCTCTGTCCATGGAATTTTCCAGGCAAGAATGCCAGGATATCTTCCCAAAATGCATGGCTCCTCTTAGGAGGTGGATACAAAAAGATACTGCTGTGATTTATATCAAAGAGTGTTCTGCCTATATTTTCTTCTAAGAGTTTTATAATATCCGGCCTTACATTTAGGTCTTTAATCCATTTTGAGTTTATTTTAGTATATGGTGATAGAGAATGTTCTAAGTTCATTCTTTTACATGTAGCTGTTCACTTTTCCCAGTACCACTTATGGTATATTCTTGGCTCCTTTGTCATAGATTAATTGACTATAGGTGCATAGTTTATTTCTGGGTCTTCTATCCTATTCCTTTGATCTATATTTATCTTTTTGTGCCAGTACCATAATGTTTTGATAACTGTAGTTTTGTAGTATAATCCTAAGTCAAGGAGCCTGATGCCTCCAACTCTAATTTCTTTCTCAGGATTACTTTGGCTATTCAGAGCCCTTTATGTTTCCATACAAATTTTTTGTTTTCACTTCAGTCACTCAGTCGTGTCCGACTCTTTGCAACCCCGTGAACCACAGCATGCCAGGCCTCCCTGTCCATCACCAACTCCTGGAGTCCACCCAAACCATGTCTATTGAGTCAGTGATGCCATCCAACCATCTCATCCTCTGGAGTCCCCTTCTCCTCCTGCCCTCAATCTTTCCCAGCATCAGGGTCTTTTCAAATTAG
Source organism: Bubalus kerabau (assembly GCF_029407905.1). NCBI lineage: Eukaryota > Metazoa > Chordata > Mammalia > Artiodactyla > Bovidae > Bubalus > Bubalus kerabau. Next base: position 7,960,439 of record NC_073642.1, on the reverse strand, counting down.
TCAGCTCTTCACATCAGGTGGCCAAAGTATTGGAGTTTCAGCTTCAACATCAGTCCTTCCAGTGAACACCCAGGACTGATCTCCTTTAAGATGGACTGGTTGGATCTCCTTGCAGTCCAAGGGACTCTCAAGAGTCTTCTCCAACACCACAGTTCAAAACCATCAATTCTTTGGCACTCAGCTTTCATTATAGTTCAACTCTCACATCCATACATGACCACTGGAAAAACTATAGCCTTGACTAGACAGACCTTTGTTGACAAAGTAATATCTCTGCTTTTTAATATGCTGTCTAGCTTGGTCATAACTTCCCTTCCAAGGAGTAAGTGTCTTTTAATTTCATGGCTGCAATCACCATCTGCAGTGATTTTGGAGCCCAAAAAAATAAAGTCACCCACTATTTCCACTATTTCCCCATCTATTTGCCATGAAGTGATGGGGCTGGATGCCATGATCTTAGTTTGCTGAATGTTGAGCTTTAAGTCAACTTTTTCATTCTCTCCTCTTTCACTTTCATCAAGAGGCTCTTTAGTTCTTCTTCACTTTCTGCCATAAGGGTGGTGGTGTCATCTGCATATCTGAGGTTATTGATATTTCTCCCGGCAATCTTGATTCCAGCTTGTGTTCATCCAGCCCAGCGTTTCTCATGATGTACTCTGCATAGAAGTTAAATAAGCAGGGTGACAATATACAGCCTTGACGTACTCCCTTTTCCTATTTGGAACCAGCCTGTTGTTCCATGTCCAGTTCTAACTGTTGCTTCCTGACCTGCACACAGGTTTCTCAAGAGGCAGGTCAGGTGGTCTGGTATTCCCATCTCTTTCAGAATTTCCCACAGTTTATTGTGATCCATACACAGTCAAAGTTTTGTGAAAAATGCCATTGGTAATTTGATAGTGCTTGCATGGAATCTATTGATTACCTTGGGTAGAATACTCATTTTGACAATATTGATTCTTCCAGTAAACAATATATCTTTCCATCTGTTTGTGTCATCCTCAGTTCTTTCATCAGTGTCTTATAGTTTTCAGAGTACAGGTCTTTTGCCTCTTAGGTAGGTTTATTCCTAGGTATTTTATTCTTTTTGATTCACTGGCAAATGTGATTGTTCCTTTAATTTCTCTTTCTAATCTTTCATTGTTAGTAGTTTTTGGTATTAATTTAATCTATACTCCACTGTCCTTTTGCTGCAGGCCATTTACTCTGGCAATTAATGAGGGAGGGAAGTGTTCTCAATTTTGTGATTATATCTCATTATTTTAGTGGGCCTTTATCTCTAGGCAGTGACCTTCACAAATTGTTCTTGTCTTGCATATCTTGCTTTCCCCACTTAGGTGGAATGGGCAGACCAAAGCAGGCTTGGGTGGGAAGAATGTCCTTCCCTAGCTGGGGTAAGGTATTAGTAAGCTCTTTCCTCTGAAGAACAGTCCTTTGTATGGAAGATGCTCTGGACATGTTACATAGTGACTACTCTTTTCCCTCTTCCTGAATGAGTAGCAAGGGGATCTTTTTTGGATTTTCACCATGACACCTTATAAGATTTCTGTGTCCTGCTGCTGCTGCTAAGTCACCTCAATCGTGTCCGACTCTGTGTGACCCCATAGACAAAAGCCCACCAGGCTTCCCCATCCCTGGGATTCTCCAGGCAAGAACACTGGAGTGGGTTGCCATTGCCTTCTCCAATGCATGAAAGTGAAAAGTAAAAGTGAAGTCACTCAGTCGTGTCCGACTCTTAGTGACCCCATGGACTGCAGCCCATCAGGCTCCTCGGTCCATGGGATTTTCCAGGCAAGAGTACTGGAGTGGGGTGCTATTGCCTATGTCCTGGTCACCCTAATATTGCAGCCCCAAGGAGTATCTCACTTTCAGGCTTTTCCACACTTAGCCTCCCTGCAATTCTAGTATCTTCTGTCCAGGTAAGCAAATCTCAGCTGTGACCCTCTGGAGGTACCTGTCTTGCCAGATTTTGAAATTGCAGTTTGCCCTATGACCTCAGTTCTCTGGTCAATATCGAAAAGTTACTGATTTTCAATTTGTTCAGCTTGTTCTTGTTATACGAACATGAATGAGAACTTCTAGGCTCTTTATGTCAGAGATGAAACCGGATGTATTCTCTGTATATAATTTCAGTTCGTTCAAATTTGTGAGGTTTGTTCTTCAGCACAGACTCAGAATATAGTCTATCCTGGCTAATGTCCCATAGGCTTCTGGGAGAAAAAGGAAGTATGTTTGTTATTATTGGGTGGAGTGTTTTGTATATGTTAGTTAGATTCTTTGGTTCATTGAGTTGTTCAGTTCTACTGTACCTATGCTGAGAGGCTAGTAGTTTGGTTGCTGAGAGTAAAAATGTTGAAGTTCCCACTCTTATTGTGAGTTTATCTATTTCTCCTTTCAGTGCTATTACTTCTTAACAGCTTTATTGAAATAGTTTACATATCATACAATTCACCCACTTAAAGTATACAATTCAGCAGTTTTTACTATAGTCACAGATATGTTCAGTCAATACCACAGACAATCTTGGAACATTTTTCTTACTCTAAAAGACACTTTGTACTCTTTAGCTGTCACTTCTCTATTTCCCCATACCCAGCCCTAAGCAACTAATTACTTTTCTTTCTATATAAATTGATGGATTTCTGTGTCCCAATCTTTTGGATAGGGAGAACAGGCTTCTCTTGGAGGTTTGGGGGATTTGGTTTTTTTGTTTGTTTTGTTTTTTGCTCCTGCTTGTTGGTGGTTCTGGGTTGGAAGCGTCTACAGAGTCCTATCTGAGGTATTTGGGAGGCAGTAAGGAAGCCGAGGGGATTCACCACTGCTGTGCTGCTTCTCAAGCCCTAGGGTCCTAGGCTGTCTATCTTCATTCTGTCTTTCAGAGTCTTCCAATGCTTGCTTGTTGTGTTATTTTAATTATAAGAGAAAGGACCTGGGAGCAATGGGGCTATTCCATCTTGGCACAACCAATAGCTCCCACCAAAATGTATTTTGCCTCCAAAATCCAAAGGAACCCACAAGTATGTATCTGTTTCTTCATAGTGAGCAGTTCTGGATGTAACTCTTCTTTCCATTTGAAACTTTACCAATGTGGCAGATACCTGAACTTTTGCAGGCCTTCTCTCTCACCTCTAGTAAGCATGAGTTGTATTAAATATCAGGTGTGTTTGCTATTTCCAATTTGATTTCCCCTCACCAATACATATTTTAATGTTTCAGTGAAGGGACTGCTGTCCTGACCCTCCCAGAGATTTCCAGGTAGTGACTGAGCAGGTTACACTTCATTGGATCCACTACAACATCCCCATTTCTCTAAGCCTTTGTTCTTCTTCCTCTGGACTATACAGTAGAAGTTCCAGCATCTCTTTCTCATTGACTATAGGCCTCTACTGGGTCAAGACTTCTATTAACCATTATAGGTACTCAAATGAACACATTAAATCCTAAGGCCTATGTGAAACACCCTCCTTGGCCTGATCCAGTCTTAGATTTATTCTCACTAGCTAATGTACTTAGACTCCATAGCTCTTCAAATTCCTGCAAATAAAATTTGGCAAGATTCCTTCATGTATGTAATCTCTCCCAGGAGCAGCTCTTGCAATTAACTCTGAATCATGCTGGGATTTTACTTTCTCTATGGCCCTAGAGGCAGGGAGTATTGTTCATGTGGGTCCTAAGAAGAGAAATTTCCTTTTTAGGTAACCACACCAGATGAAGTCAGTGAAATCTTTTTATTCAAGTGACTGCTTGTTTTCTTAGAAGGCAAGAAAGGCTGTTTCTAATGTGAAGAAATGTTTAGAGATATTAGAGGTTTAAGGTTCTTATCCTCCTGTCTACACAAAGGTTTCCATCTCAAGTCTCAAGTCCTCACCCTTTCCCAGCCAGAACCTTTATCTTAGCATAAGAGACTTAGCATAAATATACCTGTAACTGGCATGTGGTTCTGCAGCTTGTACACTCAGACCTCAGGCATGTCGCTCACACAGCTTCATAAAATAAGAATTCCTCTAGGGCCACCATATAGAAGCTTTCTGATTCTCTACCTATGCCTTGAATTGAGAGTTTAAGTCACTAAGTTTATCTATTTTTTTTTGAGGGGGCTTGGGATTTGGGGGGATCTCTTCAGCAGTCAGAAGACTCCATCTCCCTCCACAGTCTTTGAATTCATCATGATGCCACAGCAATCAAGTACCACCACACTTGATCTCCCAGCACCTTATCCTCCACTGGCAGTCTGAGTGACCATTCAAGTCATTGTGATACCACAGCTTCAAGTGATCAGTGATATCCCGTTGTTTCCCTAGCAAGGAGGTCATTCATGTCCTCACCAACCCAACACCAGAATCCCACTCTGATGGACCGTTCCTTAGGCTACTCCTTCTAACACACACTAAATCAGCCATGGTACTGGCTGGAAAGCACACATAAGCTGGAATGTTGAAGAGGAATTAATGGTGAGGAACTATTTATAGGAGTTCAGGCAGGATTCAGAGCACCCACAGGGATGAGAAAGTACCTGGGAACTTACAGCAGTAGGAAGGTTTACTATTCTTAATCTTTTGGCTTAAAGAACAAAGGAAGATCTGGAGGCTGTTGAGAACTAGAGCCATCAGGAGGGGCCTGCCCAATAAAAGCTCTGGTCAGAGAGGCAGAGATAGAGTGAGGGGAAATAGTCAACCGTTCCATAAAAGCAGGGGAAAAAACTGGCAAAAGTTGTCAGAATTGAATTTTTCAGAACTCTGGAAATTAACAAAAAGCTTACAGCAATCTGGAGTGCACTTATTCAAGAAAAGTGGCTGGATCTCAGAAAGAACAGAGATCTTTGTGATGTTGTAACTTACAGTCCCATCTTCTAGTGTTAACCTTGAAAACTAAGGATCTGAAATCACAGTTAAAACCAGCAAGCTGGCAGCAATTGGAAAAGTGTGGGAGGAAGTAGGAGCATCTTCAAAGGGTGGTTCACTACGAAACCCTGCTTGCAAATTCCGTCAGAGTTCACCAGTGCAAAAAACCTCTTCCCTGAGGGTATTTGTCAAAAATTGTCAAAACAATTACAAGCAATTGCTTAACTTCACAGATGTCTGAGGCAGTGAATAACTGTTGGGCCAAATAATAGACTAAGCAGCCGAAGATGGAGAAGCTCTATACAGGCAGCAAAAACAAGACCGGCAGCTGACTGGCTCAGACCATGAACTCCTTATTGCAAAATTCAGACTTAAATTGAAGAAAGTGGGGAAAACCACTAGACCATCCAAGTATGACCTAAATCAAATCCCTTATAATTATACAGGGGAAGTGACAAATAGATTCAAGGGATTAGATCTGATACACAGAGTGCCTGAAGAACTATAGAGAGAGGTTCACATTGTACAGGAGGCAGTGATCAAAACCGTCCCCAAGAAAAGGAAATGCAAAAAGGCAAAATGGTTGTCTGAGGAGGCCTTACAAATAGCTGACAAATGAAGTGAAACAAAAGGCAAAGGAGAAAAGGAAGAATACATCCAACTGAATGCAGAGTTCCAAAGAATAGCAAGAAGAGATAAGAAAGCCTTCCTTTGTGATCAATGCAAAGAAATGGAGGAAAGCAATAGAATGGGAAAGACTAGAGATCTCTTCAAGAAAATTAGAGATACCAAGGAAATCTTTCATGCAAAGATGGGCACAATAAAGGACAGAAACGGTATGGACCTAACAGAAGCAGAAGATATTAAGAAGAGGTGGCAAGAATATACAGAAGAACTATTCAAAAAAGATCTTAATGACCTAGATAACCGTGATGATGTGATCACTCACCTAGAGCCAGTCATCCTGGAATGCGAAGTCAAGTGGGCCTTAGGAAGCGTCACTATGAACAAAGCTAGTGGAGGTGATGGAATTTCCAGCTGAGCTATTTCAAGTCCTAAAAGATGATGCTGTTAAAGTGCTGCCCTCAAATCTGTATGCAGGTCAAGGAGCAACAGTTAGAACCAAACATGGAACAACAGACTGGTTCCAAATGGGGAAAGAAGTACACCAAGGCTGCATATTGCCACCCTGCTTATTTAACTAGTATGCAGAGTCCATCGTGAAAAATGCTGGGCTGGATGAAGCACTGGCTGGAGTCAAGATTGCCGGGAGAAATATCAATAACCTCGTATATGCGGATGACACAACCCTTATGGAAGAAAGTGAAGAGGAATTAAAGAGCCTCTTGATGAAAGTGAAAGAGGAGAGTGAAAAAGCTGGCTTAAAACTCAACATTCAATAAACGAACATCATGACATCTGGTCCCATCACTTCATGGCAAATAGATGGGGAAACAATGGAAACAGTGACAGACTTTATTTTCTTGGGCTCCAAAATCACTGCAGATGGTGACTGCAGCTGTGAAATTAGACAACGCTTGCTCATTGGAAGAAAAGCTATGACCAACCTAGACAGCATATTAAAAAACAGAGAGATTACTTTCCCAACAAAGGTCCTTATAGTCAAAGCTATAGTTTTTCAGTAATCATGTATGGATGAGTTGGACCATGAAGAAAGCTGAGCACTAAAGAATTGATGCTTTTGAACTACAGTGTTGGAGAAGTCCCTTGAGAGTCCCTTGGACTGCAAGGAGTTCAAACCAATCCTAAAGGAAATCAGTCCTGAATATTCATTGGAAGGACTGATGCTGAAGCTGAAGCTCAGTGCTTTGGCCACCTGATGTGAAGAACTGACTCATTGGAAAAAGACCCTGATGCTGGGAAAGACTGAAGGCAGGAGAAGAAGAGGATGACAGAGGATGAGATGGTTGGATGGCATCATCGACTCAATGGACATGCGTTTGAGCAAGCTCTGGGAGTTGGTGATGGACAGGGAAGCCTGGTGTGCTGCAGGGGTCACAAAGAGTTGGAGCAGTTGGACACAACTGAGCAACTGAACTGAACTGAACTGAAGGCTGGAAGGGAAGATAGGAGAATAAGGTTTCTGCAGGGGCTTCAAAAAGCACTGACATATTTCTAGGAGTATGTAAGGTTGTGTGCATGGATAAGAATGTGGGCATGGTCAAAAGAAGAGCCAAGAAGGCCCTGAGCTTTCACTTCTGCTGGCAGGAAGTGAGACTCTGTGCAAGCAGAACATGAAGGCTAGGGCAGAGTTGTCAGCTGCCTGGTAGGGTGCTGAAAAGTGTGACTGGAGCCCAGTGAGAACTAAAGCCATATAGGAAGGTCCATCCAGGGGAGGTATATCCTCATATTAGGCAAACCTAGCTGGTTAGGGAATCCAGGATTAGTACAAAAACCTAAGACAGGAGAACCCATGGAAGTAGGTCTAGCTCTTGCCTTGAGATCTTTGATCATCCAAGATGATATAATGGCAAAGCTTCTTTTGGAGGATTGGGGTGATCCAGAGAAAATTAAAGCCCATAGAGAAACAAAACGATTTATCAGTGGTTGCCAGAGACTTGGCAGGGAGTTTGGGGGATGGTGCTTTGCTGCAAGTGGACACAAGGAACATTTAGAAAGATGAGAAATATTTTATATGTTGATTGTGGTGTTAAATACTTGTACATATTTCAAAACTCATTCAACTGTACACTTAAAATGGATGAATTTTATTCTGTGTTTGTATGTACCTATACCTGTATTAACTCAACTTTTTCTTAAAAAGAAGAAAGAAAAGTTCAGCTTTTCTCTCTTCCTGTGGCTGTGCCATCAGCAGCTTGGGAGGTAGGGTCTATAGAGGTCACCTTCTCGGACTGCATGTGTGTGTGCTAAGTCACTTCAGTCCAACTCTGCAATTCTTATGGACTGTAACCCACCAGGCTCCTCTGTCCATGGGATTCTCCAGGCAAAAATACTGGAGTGGGTTGCCATGCCCTCTTCCAGGGGATCTTCCTGACCCAGAGATGGAACCCACATCTCTTACGTCTCCTGCACTGGCAGGTGGGCTGTTCACCTCTAGTGCCACCACAGAAAAGGGCAGAGACCGGCTTGAGGAGTGGGGAAAAGAGAAGACAGCCAGCACAGGGATCCTGTGTGATCAGCAGTAGATTATTCTCTCCTCACCAGAGAATAGCACTTCTGGTGGGAAAACGAGGCATCCAGCCACTGGAGCCGCCCAGACTGGCTCACGACTCACTGCAGGCAGATGCCAAGTGGAGTTTGAGACGGGATTCCTCTGCTTGTGGAAGAAGACCCTCAAACTCCGGGATTCAGATTCTGAAATTACCTCTATAAGCAATCTATGGGAACACATTTGTAGGATAAATCCCTTAAAATTGTGTTTTTTAAACTCTTTGGGTGTGTGTGTGTGGGTGTGTGTGTGTGTTCTATTTAAATTGGTGACATTTTCAATTACATGATTTTTATAGTATATTTCAAATTCTGTCATTGCACTGGGTCCAGTAAGTAGAATTCAGACCATAACATGGAAAAAGCTTACTTTTCCTTAACTGCTAACATAGGGGGCTTCCCAGGGGGCACTAGTGGTGAAGAACCTGCCCGCCACTGCAGGACACATAAGAGACTCGGATTTGACCCCTGGCTTGGGAAGGTCCCCTGGAGGAGGGCAGGTCAACCCACTCCAGCTAACATGGAGGTGTTGTCTGAAAGCTGCTAATAAAATGAGCACACGCATACCTCACCTGATTCCAGTGCTCAATTTTAAAAGGAATTTACATTTCTGTTGTGTGTTCTGTTGACCATACCTAATTCTTTATTTTAACCAAGAAAAAGACTGTCTCTAATGGAAGGAATCCTGAGGCTTTCCTCTTGAACTGTGTTCATCTCCCCCTCTTTCCCCAGGAGGACAACTGTGAGTTTTGTGGCTTACTGCTGCTCCACCCAATGTCTGCAGACTTTTGACCTACTGAGTTGATAAACACTCAAGAGCCTCAGGAGTGGTGCCAGCTTGACACTGCAGTTGCCTGCATATCGCACACTGTGCGGCAAAGGGGTGGAGAGTCCAGCCAGGCCCAGCAGCCCTTGCGTCCTGCCACACTCGGAGACTGCAGGACTCTGGAAACGTCACGATCGAGCTTCAGAACTGAAATGCCTTCACCCTTCCCCCAAGTTGGAATATATCCTCCCCCAAATTAAGAACCCCTGGTCTTCTGTGTTTTTCTTTTTATGTGAGTGTGTCTCATATGCAGACTATTTAGTTTGATATGCCTCCCCAAATCTAATTTAGAGCAAGTTTCAGCTCCCTGAAGAACTATAATTTGATAATACAACCAAATTAACTTTTGAACATATATACCTTCAATGGTACTTGTAATCTTCTCCTCTGTCTTTCTTTCCCCAGTGAATTATTCCCCAGTGGTTCCTCTCCATGTTTTTAACAAATTTCAGCCAACCCTATGACCTCAATAGTATTGAATCGTTGGCAGAGGGGTGGGGGTGGGGATTGGGGGTGAGGGGGAGGAGAGAGAGGATGCCTGAGTTGGCTCCAAGTTGGACTCTAGCAGGGGCTTCACAAGGGTCCTAGCACACACCCTTTGGAAAGTTACAACCTTGTTTATAACATTTTGCAACCTATTTTGTGAGGGTTTTAAAAATAAAACTAGACTATAAATGAAATAGACACTTTTGAAAGACTACAAAAATAATTTTTGAATTTTTTTATTCCCTCATAAGATTATTTTTTATTTGAGAAGAGTTTGAAGAATATTTGAGGCTTTAAAAGAATCTGATTCTTTCTGGATTTAAACATTTTCTGGCTCCTGAGAAAGGGAGAAGAGAACACATCAAAATATGACCTCTGGTGTTTCTTGTTAGATGGATTATGGTTAAACTTATACTGACTTTGAAATATCTTTGTTACATATGATAAACAAGTCTCAGCTACTTCTCCTACTAGTTTTTAGCAAGGTGATTCTAAGTACAGTCTGTGCACATTTATTTAAATACCTGCAGCATTAGATAATCTTCATTTTGACCCTAGATTTCTTAAGTACTTGACACACTGTTGTCCAGATAACACTGAGAAAACACAGGAAACGCAGGTCCAAATTCAGCCTTGGACTTTTGCAAAAAGGCCATAAATGGAAAGTGTGAGATTGTACTCTGACATAAGATAATGCTCTTAGTGGAGGACTCACATATTTGCTCTTCCTTTGAAAGGATGGCATTTTAATGTTGCTTTGCTGCCAGATGTTCATCTGGTTGCTGTGAACTGATTCTTTTTTTATGTTTTTAAAAAGTTTAATTGTACATAGTTTTCTCTAAAGGCAGGACTAAAAGGGAGTAAACCAAGAAGGTTTACTTGGTAGGAAAATTATTTTCCAGAAATTTCATATTTGTCAAAAATTTGGTTTATGGAATTTTATTAGCTGCCCTAAATCTGTAATTCTAGGTTCTAACAGTGCTAAAAAATCCTACATAGTTACTGACGAATGTGTGATCTTTTCACAGTCACACCACCTGCTGCCCGGAAGGCAGACTATACACATAGAATGGTGAAGGCAGAACATTATCAACTGTATTTCCACTGTTCTTACTTCCTCTTGTCCCTTTCATAACTTGGCCTCTTCAGCCTTAATCTTTCAAAGGCTTATAGTATAATAGGAACTGAAGATCTATATCAAATGTAACACTTCTTTCATCTTTTGGAATAATTGAAGTTTTAGTGTAACCCCTCCATGTATATAAATTGGGAGGTGAAAATGTGGCATGAAATTTCACAAATGTGGTTCAGGCCTAAGAGGCTGCTACCTATCATTTAAGTGACAGTAATATGTTTCAACATCTTTCTACTTCTCCCTCTACAATCATATGTCTTAAAATGGAGTTGTGAAATTTGATAACCTAATATTCAGGATTCTATTGAAACAAGGATATGTAATACTTTTAACTTGTTTGAGATTTTACAAAGACAGCTACAATCCAAGCAGCCTCTGTACAAATAATGTAAGTTGAACTCCAGCAGTTTGAATAGTCTCAGCCTTAATCCTGAGACCAGAACCCAATTTGATGCAGAACCCAATTTAATTGATGAGAAATGGAACTTATAATTTGACTTCTTTGGTGATGTTCATTCATTGGTGTCATTCTTAACCTTTTAATACTATAAAGGAGTGTTGTAGAACTGGAGAAGATTTGCCTACATTCTAAATATTTAATTGTGTCCAGAGCTTTGCAGAAAATTCTGAAGTTATTATATATGTGTTTTCCTGAGCAATGGTTATCTTAGGTAGAGAAATACTTCATGCAATTATAATAATGCCCCAAAAGTTAATTATTTGGAAAATATAGCCTGTTCAGGTAAGTTTACATCAGCAATCTGATATGTGGATATTGGTAAATTTTAAAATCCAGGATACCCTTTTGGGCATAGACCTTCTTAAGATAGAGTTCAAAGAGGGTCCATTTAAACTTGATTACTGTATCAATGTTCTTTGAAATGCCAAGTTGTTATTATACCAAAATCCTCAATTACATAACATCACATAGATCAATGAAATGTTGCATCTTTGATGAATAAAATACATATTTTGAGCACACTTTAATAGTTTTAAAACTGACCGATACACAGAAGAGCCCTGGCTAGTGGAGGATATGTTCTGATTAATAGAAGGATGAACTCCTTTGTTATCTGACCCTCCTTTTCTGGAAAAGCATGGTCTACATTAAATATCTTTTGGTTGACGTACTCAACACTCACTAAAACCTTTCACACTCTGGCTTGTCTTCCTAGTTTAATGTACATCTCTCTTTTCCTCCACATTTAATTCCACAAATTAAAATGTTCACAATTTAAGAAAAAATACTTCAATACCAGTTGGCTTACGAGGCTTTACACATAGTTTTCTCTAAAATACATACGTATTTTGTAATCTCTTTCAAAGCCACTTTTAGAAATTATTAATAGTAAAATTAGGTTTCTGTTTCCTGTGTTAAAAAATCAGACATGTTCATCTTTACTGTAAAAGGCTTAAACATGATACACTGCTTCAGGAGAAATCAAAACATTTTTATTCAGATGATTTATGATCATGGATTCTTAACTGGGCCAACACTAATGCAACCTGATGTAATTCAATGTTGAATGTAAATTCATTTCATAGACTCATAATCTTATTTAAAAATCAGGAGTCTTGTTTTAAAATGTATCCTTACATAACCCTGGACAATTTATTATGCTCTTATTATTTTTGCAGTTTTCATCAACTCTTGCTTATACTCCTGATGAGGCTCTTCTACATTTATCCAGAAAAATTAAGTGAATATCTTGCCTTCTGTTAAACTGAGGGAATTTTTATGAAGTCTGTATTCTTGAAAATAACTACATGGCTATCTAAAACTCATTCAATTCTCACTATCCCTACCCAGGAAGTACCTCCCTGTGCTAGTAGCTGATAGATCTGAAAGTGATGCAAGTGTCTCCAGGAAAGGGATTGATCATAGCTGAGTGCCTGTTATCTTTGGTCAGGAAAAGAGACTGCTTCACAGTCTAGGATATTCTCTTTGATGCGTGACTATATGGTGCACAGAGACCGAAAAGTACTGACATCCCAGTGTGGTAGCTGGACAGAAGGTGGAGCATTGGAAGTCATTTCTATATGTAATTAAGGGACTTGCAAGGTTTGGCCAGGTTTCCCCCAGACCCCCTGCCTCCAATTCACCTTACGGCAGAGTGTGGATTATCCTTGCTACCTGTCAGGTTTTGCTTCTCATAGAAATTTTGAGACTAGAGTACACCAAGATTCCTTCCTTCCTTCGTTTTTATATTGTGAAAAAGTTTTCTAATATTGTGAGTCTGCCGAATGAAACATTTTGACACTGCTCATTTATAGTGTGGATATTTTCTACAATTCATATTATATCCACTTTGGTCATTCTCACAGATACTGCTGTTTATAGAATAGTTGAGCTTTAACCATGTCAGTGCCCAGAAATGTCAATGGTGATGACTTTATTGTTTTAACCAGATTCACTTTGTTAAGAAAAATAAAGACATTAAATACTTAAAGCCAGCCAAAATGGTGGAATAAGTACCTCTGGAAATTCTCTCCTCCATAAAGACAAGCAAAAAATTTGCAAAAAAATCAGAGTCAACTTTTTTCAGAACTCTGGAAATTAATCTTGCAGCATCCCAAGAAATATTTATGCAAGAGTAATAGCTGAATCTCAGTAAGAACTGTAAGTTTTATGGTATTTTAACTAGTCTTATTTCCATCCCCCCTGCCCATTTCTAGTTCTGCTTATCCTTGAAGACCAGCAGTTCACAATCATGGTAGAAGCAGCAGCATAGAAGCCACTGGAAGAATGGGGTTGGAGCTCTTTCAATGCCTCATTCCCAGAGAATTGTCTGGTGGTTTCCTGGAAGACCTCACTTGTGAGACTGTCTTTATTTTCTCTGATCAGAGTTTGCCACCAATGCTTTTCCAAGTATTTAATGAGAAAAAATCAGAGGCCTTTGTGGCTGCCTGAAGTGATAACCATTGGAGCAAACCACAGGCTAACCATAAACTAAAAAGGAAAAGTTGAGAGGCTTCAAAAAGCTCTGCCATTCCTGGGAATTTAGATGACCTTGTATACACATAGACCAAGGACTTTGCACAAGCCAAGGATTGTTACTTCTGCTCAGGGAAGACCTGGAGACATCCTAACTCTCACCTTAGGTTGATCTTGGTGGACTGCTCAAGCAGAAAGTGAAGATGAAGGCAGAGTTGTCAACCTCCTGGCTGGGTGTTGGGTGTTGAAGGATGTCCCAACACGCATACAAAGCTGTCAGCAAAGACTGGGAGAGTTATTGGTTTCAGGTGCTTATGGAAGTACTGTCTAATCATTGGGTGACTAAGAAACTACCTGAGAAAGACTTCAGAGTCTGTCTTTTATGAAGAATATGGACTTTAAAGAATTAGTTCAGATGAGTTGCTGGACAACCAAAACCAGCAACTTCATCAAACTCTTAGCAAAAGGGTAAGTAAACCTAATTTCTAAAGTTATCGTATTAGTTGTCCTCAAATAAAAATTACGAGACATGCAAAAAATAAGCGTGCCCCATAAAAAGTGGAAAAAGTCAATAACTGTCTTAAGAAAGTCCAAACGTTGGAATATGTAAAGACTTTAAATTGACTATTTGAGTATATTCATATAACTTAAGTATGAAAATGATGTATCACTGAGTAGAAAACATAAATAAAAAGAAATTATTTTTTTAAACATAAATTGTAGAGTTTAAATAAAAATAGCTGAAATGAAAAATTCCCAAGAGGGGCTCAACATCAGATTTGAGTAGGCAGAAGAAAGAATCAGCAAACTTGAATATAGGTCAATTGAGGTTATCCAGGTTGAGGAACAGAAAGAAAAGAGAATGGAGAAAAATTAATAGAGCCTTGAAAACCCATCAGATACTATCAAGTGTACCAATATATGCATAACAGGAGTCACATAAGGGGAGAAGAGAAAAAGAATATTTGAAAAAATAATGACCAAAGACTTCAAAATTTGAAAAATATTAACATACCAAGAAGCTCAATGAACCTGAAGTAGGATACATTCAAACTCATTCCTGGACATATAATCATACTGTCAAAAGATAAAGACAAGGAGAAAATTGACTCATACACAAGAAATTCTTACCAGAAAATGTGGAGACCAGAAGGGAGAAGGATGACTTCTTGGAAGTGCAAAACGAAATGACTATCAAGCAAGAATTTTGTATCCAGCAAAACAATCCTTCAAAAGTGAAGATGAAATTAAAACATTCTCAGATAAAACAAAATCCAGCATTAGCAAGCCTGTCCTACAAGAAATAATAAACAGAGTCCTTCAGGCTACAATAGAAGGACAATGGACAGTAACTCAAATGCACAGGAAGAAATAGAGTACAGGTAAGGGAGCTACATGGGTAAATATAAAAGAGCATAAATGCATTTTTTGTTCACAACTTTTTTTACTCTTAATTTAAGAGGCAACTCCATTAAAAAGTTATAAATCTTTGTTGATGGTCACAAAGTAAGAAAACAAAATATGTGTGACAATAACAGTACAAAGAAAGGGAGAGGGAACAAACCCGTATGGGAACAAACTTTTTGTATAATACTGAGATTAAGCTGGTATTAATCAAAACTAGACTATATATTAAGATATTAATTATAATCCTCAGGGAAAACACTAAGAAATATATGGTAAAATAATAACTAAAGAATATATAGTAAAATATAAAAAAAGGATACAAAAATGGATACAAAAAGGATACAAAAGATACAAAAATGGCACACTAAAAATATACAACAGAAGGCATGGAAGTATGGAGGAATAGAAAAAAAGACATAAGACACAGAAAACAAATAGCAAGATGGCAGACTAAATCCTACCTTATCAGTAATCATATTAAATGTAAATGAATTAACACTCCTATTAAAAGGTAGAAATGGCAGAATGGGTAAAAATCATGATCCAACTATATGCTGCCTACAAATCACTAATAAATAGATTGAAAGTAAAACCAAAAGAAAAAAAAAAGGAAAAAGATACACTACACAAACTTAACAAAGAGAGCCAGTGTGGCTATATTAAGTCTCAAACAAAACTATAAAAGTCTCAAACAAAAGAGACTTTTTAAGGCATACATTGTTAATAGAGACAAAGACATTAATAATGATAAAAGGATCAGTCCATCAAGAATACATAGTTATGCACATATATGTACCTAACAACAGAGCGCCAAATGCATGAAGGAAAAACTAATAGAGTTGAAGTGAGAAATAGCCAGTTCAATAATAGCAGTTGGAGACTTCAGTGCTTCACTTGCAATTTTGGATAGAACAACTAAAGAGAAGTCAACAAAGAGAGGACTTGAACAACACCTTAAGCCAAGTAGCCCTAACAGACATACATAGAACAACAGCAAATGTGCATTCTTCTAAAGTGCACATGGAGCATTCCTTGGGGTAAAAAAGTCTTAATATTTTAATAGGATTGAATCATATAAAATGTGTTCTCTGACCACAAGAGAATGAAATTAGAAACAACTAACAGAAGGAAACTTGGCAATTTTATAAATATATGGAAATTTAACATTACATTCTTAATCAATGGGTAAAAGAAGAAACCATAGATTAATGGTTGCCTGGATAGGGGGAGCGGGGAAATGGGTCATGACTGCTAATGAGTGTGGCGTTTCCTTATGGGGTGATGAAAACGGTGTGGAGTTAGATAGTCATGATGGTTGCACAACCTGGTGAATATACTAACAATGCACACACTGAAGGGATGGTTTGTGGTGTGTGAATTATATCTCAACTTAAAACCAGTGATACAGCTTACTTTACATACCTGTTAACAAGCTGTTTTTCAATAGACTAATAATCCTTCCAGAATCCAAGAATGGAACTGCAGTCACTGTGGCTGTGAAGTGAATGGAAACTCAGTATTAACACTCATCTGGTTTTAGAGTCTGTGCTTACTGGTTAACATCAGCATCAGGCCAAATCCACAGTAATTTAAAAATCCCAGGTGGTGAGCGTTCCAACTCTTAATCCACTGAACAAACAGTCACCATTCCAGTGAGGCCCCTCAAGGAACAGACACCACTGAAAGTAAAACACCATGAAATTAATGTGTTTGAAAATATAATCAAGTGGAAAATTCTGTAAAGTACTAGGAAGTACTCTTCTGTAAAGTACTTGTAAATCATATTGCTTTTTTCCTAGATTGCAACACTGGTACCATTTTTTATCTAGAACAAAATTTATAGGGAGGTATTATTTACTAAAGGTCATTTTGTATCTTTTCATCATAATTACAGCTATGTGTTTATCATGATTTTTAAAAAATACTTCTATCCAAGGCTGTTAATAATTCTCTGAAACTGATAAAGATCACTGTTTAATTTATTCACCAAACAATTACACCCACTTTGAGGATATGCAGTCTAATGCAGTAGACCAAAACAATGTTTAGATTTTAAATTAAAAGAGATTTTGTAATTATGCATAAGAAACAGTAGTTATATCTTGCCCTCTTCAGGTTTATGTTCTTTAATTTTAGGTGATTGGTCTGGTAAAAAAATTTAAAAGAAAAATATAAATCCAGTTGGAGTATTATTAGTATGATCTTACTATTTGAAACAATCCAGTAAATTGTGTTGTGAGTTATGAGTAAGGAGTCCTATACATTGATTATATAATGCAATCATGCATAAAAGCACTTGGTAGATGACCCTAAAAGGAAAATCTGCTCTTTTTTATTTAATCCCTATCTTTCTATAAGAATTCTTTATCTGTGTAATTTTTTACATCTTGTAATTCATATTAAAGTAGGCTTTTTTCTAACTACAAAAGCAATACTGCAGCCTAGAGAAGGAGATGAAGAAAAAGCTTACTCTCCCAATGACCCCTTCATAAGTATTTGCCTTTTCAGTCTTTTCTATGAATGCTACACATACACTTGTGGATTTTCTTAAATGGCATCTTAGCATACAAACTATTTTATAGCTTGCTTTCAAGTTATAAACTAATGTTTTGTGAAAATATTCAACTAATATTTTGTGAAAATCATATCAATAAAAATACATACATACATACTGGTTATGTAGTATTACATTTTTTACCAATATTATGTAATATAGTATATATATTTAATACATTTTTAAACAAAAAATTTTGCTTTTATTGTACTTGAAAGCATCGATTTCTCTTAGTTTCTTTATGTAGTACAATTTATTTGGGAAGGCAGATGGGAGATTAAATTTTATAAGCAAGTATCAGATTGCTACTACTTTTATAGATATACATCATCAGTTTAGCTCTTTTCAACTAGAGCAATGTTGGAAAACTTTAACTTTTTATTTAATGTCAAAGTCACTGTGACTAGAGCCCTGAACTAGGATTTCATTCAAAATGTACTTTTATTAGTGCAATTATCTAGTATTCCACAACCACTACAGTTTTCAGTAAAGAGGTTTTCTCCCACCCCAGACATTTCCATTTGGCATATTTTTTCTAGAACAACAACAAAAAATGAACTGGGATCTGATCAATTAAGCTTCTGTTTAATATTAATTTCAAAACATTGACTTACATCAGATTCTCAGTGAAAATACTTATAGTTAGCACAATAATCTGGGATCCCTGCAAAAACAAAATATGGGATACAGCTTTTTAGTTAAAACAAGGAGCTCACAGAAAGAAATGTGTTAATGCCAACAAGAAAATGACATTGAAAAAAACAAGATTAGTCGCAGAGGGGTGGGGAGGAGCAAACTACACCTTTGGGGAGAGTTTTCGTGGCTCAGAGACAAGTGGCTGAGGAACTTTGTAGACTGAGGAAGCATGAAGAGTGAAGAGATAAAGGTCAAAGAGAAAAGAAAGGTGGGGGTGATGAGAAATACCACTGCAGGAAGAAGGCATGACTCAAAAAGTGAGCGTCACGTCACCAGTACCTGCGTTTTCTTGCTGTCCTCCTTTGCCTTAACAATATGCACCTTGCTTAGGGAAGCAAAATCCAAATTTAAGGAAAGAAACTGCATTTGATACTGCTGGTGTTCTCTGCCTCTAGCAAACCAGCCCCACCAGGCCCCTGTTTTTTTGCTGCCAGTCCTTCATGTCGCAGCAGCTGAGATGCTTATCGGCCAGGGGGCGGGAGGCTGCGCTGTCTTGAAGGCTAAGGTGGTCATGGTGCCTCTGAAGATCTTGGGAAACCTAGACAGAGCAAGCATCTCTCTTTCCTGAACGAGACTGAGCCAAGTGAGGGGATGAAGGTGAAGGCAAGGCCTGGAGTTCTGCAGCTCATTAAAGAAGAAATGATGCCTGATCCATCATGAAAGGTCCCAGGATTTGCAGTGTCTGACAGGAAAAGAGATATGGGGAAATACTGAAATTCATTCTAAAGGTAAACATGGCAATGTGAGATTAAAGAGCAGAATCATCTGATATCACAAATAGCGAGAAGAAAGCAAGAAATGACTTGATTTTTGCCTGTGCCTGTGGCCACCTCAAGGAGTTGTCTTCACACGCCATCTTCCTTTGGGACAGTCCTCCCCAGCCCCATATCTTTGCATGGATCTCACAAATCATGATGTATCTGAATTGGCAGTTCACCTCAGAAGATGTGGCAAATTCCTTTAATAGAATTCATCTCGTCCTGCCCCACCTCACCTTCAGCTTTCTCACAGGTTCCTTCTCAGCCTCTGTGCCAAACTCACAGATAACTTGTGCAAACGTGGATCATTTCTACTTTAGATCAGGTTACTCTCTATTAGATGATTCCCATTATTTGTAGGTAAATATTTTAATGATCTTAACCAGAAATTGTAGTGGCCATAAATTGCAAACTGCGTTTTCCATTTTACCAATGTTAAAATCGTCCTTATTCTACTTGAATATGTAGAACCTTCTAGAAAAATCTGCAAGTTCCCCGTGTACCACTTTCATGTCATGTTTTTCTCTAAATTCTTAAAGAGCCAATGCAGCTAGCTAGCTACAGTGTCTGAAAATACGCCATCTGGTACTTCATCACCATAAGCTGCTGAGACGCTGCACAGTTCACAGTTTTAGTTAAACGAATGCTTTCTTTCTTAACCTGAAGCTTTCTCATAACAAAACATTTTAATGTTACTTTTACTATTTGAAGTAACATACAGAACATTCACCTCTAAGTGATATCCTGGTGCCTCTCAATAAAAGAAAAAATCCAAATGAGACCCAAATCTAGGAAGGGAGCCCACCCAGACCAGCAAAATCTGAGAGAACTGAAAAAAGACATTCAATGTCCACCAAGTTTGTAAAGCATTAAAAAAAAATTCTCCCTGCAATCCCGCCCACCTTGAACTTAGGAAGAAAGAATGCAGGGTATAAATAATGAATGAACAGAATAAGTAAGTATGATGGTGATGACGTGTGCAAAAACAACCAGTCATTCTTTTAGACTTGTAAAGTCAATTCTTTAACTATGTTTTGCCCTACATAAAGGTTTAAGAATATTCAGACGTGTATCTGTTAACACAAAATAATCACTTCAGTTCTAAAAATACTCTCCTGCTACTAACTCAGTTTTTTTTTTAAGTGCAGCAGAAAAGCTTAATTAAACTTTCTGGTTGTTAAAGCTCTGCTTCCTGAAAAAGTATACTATTCTTAGAGTCCCACAGTCCAATTGCAAGAAACAACTAATATATTATCAGTCAAGAAGTAGTTCCTTTCTTGTGTTTAGCACCAAGGCCACTGGATGGGGTTTTAATTGAGTAAACTCAAGGCTGGACTGGGCAGCTGAAGAGAACTCTGTTCTGCTAGTAATGTCTGCCTCGGGAGAGGGAAACTGACAAGAGGCCAAATTCCTCCAGGGAATTTGGGACTAGTTGAAACCATCCTACCCCACCTTGCTTTGATGATGGTGACTGATGATAAGTTTTAATTTTTCAGCACCTGGTGTTAACAGCACAGGCTTCACAGCTCCAAAACAGTAACAAAGAAAGAACTAAAACATCATTTACAGTTTGGCAACATGTCACAGAGCCCACAGGAGAGCAGAAGGTAGCAGGGTGAGGAGAGAAACTTGATTCCCTTTTCCAGACCTTATACATGAGAACAGCCACACAAGACGAAAGAAGCAGGTTGCTTGGGGCTCTGGGGAAAGAGAACCACGGGCAAGGCCAGGTTGGCTTTGAGTAGGCTCGAAGGCTGCACCTCAAAGAGAGGCAGCCGGGGGCAGCACCTTGTCCCAGGCACAGGGCTTGCCTGGACACTGATAAACCCCCCTGGGTTTCAGGCCACCTCCTCCGTCAGGTTCCGTGCCTGCTGGGCACAAGCTGACATGGGAATCTGCATAGTTGCAATGCCCAAAGGAAACCAAGGCTTTCCAGAGGTCTAAACAACTAGCCCGAGCCAAGTGACAATATAGCAAGGAACCACCTGCAGTCCTGAGAAGTGGAGAGGGCCACGTCTGTTATAAGAGAAAGGCAGTGCTGTGCTGCACTCAGTCACTCAGTCATGTCCACTCTTTGCGACCCCTTGGACTGCAGCCTGCCAGACTCCTTGGTCCATGGGATTCTCCAGGCAAGCATACTGGAGTGGGCTGCCATGCCCTCCTCCAGGGTAGCTTTCCAACCCAGGGATCGAACCCAGGTCTCCCGCATTGCAGGCGGATTCTTTACCATCTGAGCCACAAGGGAAGCCCAAGAATACTAGAGTGGGTAGTCCATCCCTTCTCCAGGGGAACCTCCCGACCCAGGAATGGAACCAGGGTGTCCTGCATTGCAAGTGGATTCTTTACCAGCTGAGATAGCAGTGGTACCAAAGGAAAATTAGTAGATAGAACCGTCTTCATGGTCTAATTGTGAAAGGGGTAAGTTGAAACTCCAACCATTCATTCACTCCCAGGAAGCACCTTTGAAGTGGCAAGGCCTGCTCTGGGCTCTGAGGTTCAAGAGTGAACAGTACAGAGCTGGGGCCTGCCCTCAGGAAGCTATATTCTAGTGAAGAAAACAGACAGCAGACATAAAGATCCCCAAATGGATGGTGACAAAGCACGGCCAGGGCCAGCACTGCGGCTGCTGCAGATATGGCCCGCGTGTCAGAAAGGCTTGAAGCAGCCAGTCTAGGGAGGGCTGGGACCCGTCCAGGCAGAGGTCTGCCCTCCAGCAGGGCGGGCATGTTCTGGGACTGAGGGAAGACCAGCAATGCGCACACTGGGGGACGAGACCACGGGCTGGTCGGGAAGTAGGACCCGGGGCTGTGGAGGCTGTGCTTTGCTGCTAAAGCCGGCGGGTTTTCTCCCCAGGATAACGAGAAGCTTGATGCGTCTGGTGCAGGTTGATATTCCTCCCACCTGTTGATGGGTGGGAGGCGGCTGGGGGTGAAGGGCAGGCAGAGGGGCACCGGAATTGGGTGTAGCTTGGGGGATGCTTGGATGCAATCTCAAAAGCGACAGGATGATCTCTGTCATTTCCAAGGTGAACCATTCAATATCACAGTAATCCAAGTCTATGCCCCAACCAGTAACGCTGAAGAAACTGAACGGTTCTATGAAGACCTACAAGACCTTTTAGAACTAACAACCAAAAAAGATGTCCTTTTCATTATAGGGGACTGGAATGCAAAAGTAGGAAATCAAGAAACACCTGGAGTAACAGGCAAGTTTGGCCTTAGAATACGGAATGAAGCAGGGCAAACTAATAGAGTTTTGCCAAGAAAATGCACTGGTCATAGCAAACACCCTCTTCCAACAACACAAGAGAAGGCTCTACACATGGACATCACCAGATGGTCAACACCGAAATCAGACTGATTATATTCTTTGCAGCCAAAGATGGAGAAGCTCTATACAGTCAACAAAAACAAGACCAGGAGCTGACTGTGGCTCAGATCATGAACTCCTTATTGCCAAATTCAGACTTAAATTGAAGAAAGTAGGGAAAACCACTAGACCATTCAGGCATGACCTAAATCAACTCCCTTATGATTATACAGTGGAAGTGAGAAATAGACTTAAGGGCCTAGATCTGATAGATAGAGTGCCTGATGAACTATGGAATGAGGTTTGTGACATTGTACAGGAGACAGGGATCAAGACCATCCCCATGGAAAAGAAATGCAAAAAGGCAAAGTGGCTGTCTGAGGAGGCCTTACAAATAGCTGTGAAAAGAAGAGAAGCAAAAAGCAAAGGAGAAAAGGAAAGATATAAGCATCTGAATGCAGATTTCCAAAGAATAGCAAGAAGAGATAAGAAAGCCTTCCTCAGTGATCAATGCAAAGACATAGAGGAAAACAATAGAATGGGAAAGACTAGAGATCTCTTCAAGAAAATTAGACATACCAAGGGAACATTTCATGCGAAGATGGGCTCGATAAAGGACAGAAACTGTACGGACCTAACAGAAGCAGAAGATATTAAGAAGAGGTGCCAAGAATACACAGAAGAACTGTACAAAAAAGATCTTCATGACCAAGATAATAATGATGGTGTGATCACTCACCTAGAGCTAGACATCCTGGAATGTGAAGTCAAGTGGGCCTTAGAAAGCATCACTACAAACAAAGCTAGTGGAGGTGATGGAATTCCAGTTGAGCTATTTCAAATCCTGAAAGATGATGCTGTGAAAGTGCTGCACTCAATATTCCAGCAAATATGGAAAACTCAGCAATGGCCACAGGACTGGAAAAGGTCAATTTTCATTCCAATCCCAAAGAAAGGCAATGCCAAAGAATGCTCAAACTACTGCACAATTGCACTCATCTCACATGCTAGTAAAGTAATGCTCAAAATTCTCCAAGCCAGGCTTCAGCAATACGTGAACTTCCAGATGTTCAAGCTTGTTTTAGAAAAGGCAGAGGAACCAGAGATCAAATTGCCAACATCCGCTGGATCATGGAAAAGGCAAGAAAGTTCCAGAAAAACATCTATTTCTGCTTTATTGACTATGCCAAAGCCTTTGACTGTGTGGATCACAATAAACTGTGGAAAACTGTGAAAGAGATGGGAATACCAGACAACCTGACCTGCTTCTTGAGAAATTTGTATGCAGGTCAGGAAGCAACAGTTAGAACTAGACATGGAACAACAGACTGGTTCCAAATAGGAAAAGGAGTACATCAAGGCTGTATATTGTCACCCTGCTTATTTAACTTATATGCAGAGTACATCATGAGAAACGCTGGGCTGGAAGAAGCACAAGCTGGAATCAAGATTGCTGGGAGAAATATCAATAACCTCAGATATGCAGATGACACCACCCTTATGGCAGAAAGTGAAGGGGAACTAAAAAGCCTCTTGATGAAAGTGAAAGTGGAGAGTGAAAAAGTTGGCTTAAAGCTCAACATTCAGAAAATGAAGATCATGGCATCTGGTCCCATCACTTCATGGGAAATAGATGGGGAAACAGTGGAAACAGTGTCAGACTTTATTTTTGGGGGCTCCAAAATCACTGCAGATGGTGATTGCAGCCATGAGATTAAAAGATGCTTACTCCTTGGAGGGAAAGTTATGACCAACCTAGACAGCATATTGAAAAGCAGAGACATTACTTTGCCAACAAAGGTTCATCTAGTCAAGGCTATGGTTTTTCCTGTGGTCATGTATGGATGTGAGAGTTGGACTGTGAAGAAAGCTGAGTGCCGAAGAATTGGTGCTTTTGAACTGTGGTGTTGGAGAAGACTCTTGAGAGTGCCTTGGACTGCAAGGAGATCCAACCAGTCCATTCTGAAGGAGATCAGCCCTGGGATTTCTTTGGAAGGAATGATGCTAAAGCTGAAAGTCCAGTACTTTGGCCACCTCGTGTGAAGAGTTGACTCATTGGAAAAGACTCTGATGCTGAGAGGGATTGGGGGCAGGAGGAGAAGGGGACGACAGAGGATGAGATGGCTGGATGGCATCACTGACTCAATGGACATGAGTTTGAGTGAACTCCGGGTGTTGGTGATGGACAGGGAGGCCTGGGGTGCTGCGATTCATGGGGTCGCAAAGAGTCGGACACGACTGAGGGACTGAACTGAACTGAACTGAACTGGGGGATGGGGGTGGGGGAAATGGGGGCGACCGTGGATTAGATTCACCTGACCAGAGAAGCAAGAAGCTAAACCAGGCATGACTGTAAATGAGGAGTAGGGAGAGAGAGACAAGGGCCCAGGTTTCTACAAAATCTTCCTGTTCTGTCTCCATCTCATCTCCACCACCCTCTAACACCACTCTCTAAGGCGGCTGATGGCCCTCACCTTCGGGAGCTGCCCACCCACCCATCTTCTTCGGCATCACCAGTGGTCTTCACCATCTTGACCTTCCTCTCCTTGAACATGGGCTGGGCAGGCTCCTCCCAGCTCTCTGTGACTTTGGCTCCCCCCTCTCTTTCTAGCCCTTACGTCAACATGGTCCCCAGGTGGCCCATGGCTCCATCATCACCTTGAAGAAGAGGCCTTCTGGATGCCCCTAGGGGGATTGGATCACACCCCTGGGCCAGGACTGACCATGCCCGGGTGGCCTGACCACACCCCCAGGCTAAGGTTCACCACTACAGGGAACATGACCACAACCCCCAACCATGGTGCAGCCTCTTCAGCTTCATAAAAGTTCTTGCTCTTGTTGTTGTTCAGTCACTAAGTTGTACCCAATTCTGCGACCTCATGGACTGCAGCATGCCATGCTCTTCTGTTCTCCACTATCCCTGGAGTCTGCTCAAATTCATGTCCATTTAGTCAGTGGTGCTATCAAACCGTCTCATCCTCTGTCACTCCCTTCTTTTGCCTATGATCTATCCCATCTTTTCCAGTATCAGGGTCTTTTCCAATGAGTCGGCTGTTTGCATCCGATGGCCAAAACACTGGAGCTTCAGTTTCAGCAGCAGTCCTTCCAGTGAATATTCAGGGTTGATTTACTTTAGGATTGACTGGTTTGGTCTCTTTGCTGTCAAAAGGACTCTCAAGAGTCTTCTCCAGCACAATTTGAAAGCATCAGTTCTTCAGGTCTCAGTCTTCTTTATGGGCCAACTCTCACTTCTGTACATGACTACTGTGAAAATCATAACTTTGATTATACGGACTTTTGTTGGCAAAGTGATGTCTCTGCTTTGTAATGCAATGCAGTCTAGAATCATAGCTTTCCTTCCAAGGAGCAAACATCTTTTAATTTCCTGGCTGTAGTCCCAGGTGATTTTGGAGCCCAAGAAAAGAAAACCTGTCACAGCTTCCACTTTTCCCCCCTTCTATTTGCCATGAATCATAAACTGGAATCAAGATTGCTGGGAGAAATATCAAAAACTTCAGGTATGCAGATGATACTACTCTAATGCCAGAAAATGAAAAGGAACTATAGAGCCTCTTGGTGAGGTGAAAGAGGAGAGTGAAAAAGCTGTCTT
Source organism: Bubalus kerabau (assembly GCF_029407905.1). Lineage (NCBI taxonomy): Eukaryota > Metazoa > Chordata > Mammalia > Artiodactyla > Bovidae > Bubalus > Bubalus kerabau. The sequence continues at coordinate 7,934,696 of NC_073642.1, read as the reverse complement.
AAAACTCAACATTCAAAAAACTAAGATCATGGCATCCAGTCCCTAAGTTCATGGCAAATAGATGAAAAAAGTGGGAACAGTGACAGGTTTTATTTGGGGGAGGGGCTCCAAAATCACTATGAGTGGTGACTGCAGCCGCAAAATTAAAAGATGCTTACTAACTGGAAGAAAAGCTATGACAAATCTAGACAGTGTATTAAAAAGCAGAGACATTACCTTGTTGACAAAGGTCTATAGAATCAAAGCTATGGTTTTTCCAGTAGTCACCTATGATGTGAGAGTTGGACCATAAAGAAGGTTGAGCACAGAAGAATTGATGCTTTTGAACTGTCGTGTTGGATAAGACTCTGGTGAGTCCCTTGGACTGCAAGGAGATCAAACCAGTCAATCCTAAAGGAAATTAACCCTGAATATTCATTGGAAGGACTGCGCCAATGAAGCTGAAGCTCCAATACTTTGTCCACCTGATGCAAAGAGCCAATTCATTGGAAAAGACCCTGATGCTGGGAAAGATTGAAGGCAGAAGAGGGCAGCAGATGATGAGATGGTTGGATGGCATCACCAACTCGATGGACATGAGTTTGAACAAACTCCAGGAGACAGTGATAGATGATAGGGAAGCTGACGTGCTGCAGTCCTTGAGGACACAAAGAATCAGACATGACTTCATAATTGAACAGCATTTGCCATTAAGTGATGAGACTGGATGCCATGATCTTTGTTTTTTGAATGTTGAGTTTTAAGCCAGCTTTTAACTCTCCTCTTTCACCCTCATTGAGAGCATCTTTAGTTCCCCTTCACTTTCTGCCCTTACAGTGCTATCATCTGCATATCTGAGGTTGCTGATACTTCTCATGCAATCTTGATTCCAGGTTGTGATTAATCCAGCCCAGTATTTCACATGTTGTACTCTGCATATAAATTAAATAAGCAGGGTGACAATATACAGCCTTGACGAACTCCTTTCCTAATTTTGAACTAGTCCATTTTTCCATGTCTGATTCTAACTGTTGCTTCTAGTCCTGAATAGAGGTTTCTCGGGAGACAGGTATGGTCTGGTAATCCCATGTCTTTAAGAATTTTCCACAGTTTGTTGTGATTCACACCATCAAAGGCTTTAGCCTAGTCAATGAAGTAGAAGTAGATTTTTTTTTTTAATTCTCTTGCTTTTTCTGTGACCTAACAGATGTTGGCAATTTGATCTCTGGTTCCTCCACCTTTTCTAAGTCCCACTTGAACATCTGGAAGTTCTTGGTTCATGTACTATTGAGACATAGCTTGAAAGATTTTGAGCATTACCTTGCTAGCATCTGAAATGAAGGCAATTGCTTAGTAGTTTGAATATTCTTTGGAATTGCCTTTCTTTGGGATTGGAATGAAAACTGACCCTTTCCAGTCCTGTGGCCACTGCTGAGTTTTCCAAATTTGCTGGCATATTGACTGCAGCACTTTCACAGCATCATATTTAGGATTCGAAATAGCTCAGCTGGAATTCCATCACCTCTACTAGCTTTGTTCATAGTAATGCTTCCTAGGGGCCACTTGACTTCACACTCCAGGATGTCTGGCTCTAGGTGAGTGACCATACCATCATGGTTCTCTGGGTCATTAAGACCTTTTTTGTATAGTTCTTCTGTGTATTCTTGCCACCTCTTCTTAATATCTTCTGCTTCTGTTAGGTCTTTCCTATTTCTGTCCTTATGTCCATCCTTGAAAGAAACGTTCCTTTGATATCTCTAATTTTCTTGAAGAGATCTTTAGTCTTTCCCATTCTATTGTTTTCCTCTATTTCTTTAGCATTGTTCCTTTAAGAAAGGCCTCTTATCTCTCCTTGCTATTCTCTGGTTCTCTGCATTCATTTGGGTATATCTTTCCCTTTCTCCCTTGCCTTTCACTTCTCTTCTTTCCTCAGCTATTTGTAAAGCCTCCTCAACCATTTTGCCTTCTTGCATTTCTTCTTTGGAACGGTTTTAATCACTGTCTTCTATACAATGTTATGAACCTCTGTTCATCATTTTTCAGAAACTCTGTCTACCAAATCTAATCCCTTGAATCTATTTGTCACCTCCATGGTATAATCATAAGGATTTGATTTGGTCATACCTGAATGGTCTAGTGGTTTCCCTACTTTATCAAGTTCAGCCTGAAGTTTGCAGTAGGGAGTTCATGATTGGAGCCACTGTCGGCTCCAGGTATTGTTTTTGCTGACTGTATAGAGCTTCTCCATCTTTAGTTGCAAAGAATATAATCAATCTGATTTCAGTGTTGACCATCTGGTGATGTCCATGTGTAGTGTTGTCTCTTGTGTTGGTGGAAAAGGGTCTTTTCTATGACCAGTGCGTTCTCTTGGCCAAACTCTGTTAGTCCTTGCCCTGCTTCCTTTTGTACTCCAAGGTCAAACTTGCCTATTACTCCAGGTATCTCTTGACTTCCTACTTTTACATTCCAATCCCCTGTGATGAAAAGCACATCTTTTTTGGTGTAAGTTCTAGAAGGTGTTTTAGGTCTTCATAGAACTGATCAGCTTTTCGGCATCAGTGGTTGGGGCATACGCTTGGATTACTGTGATGTTGGATGCTTTGCCTTGGAAATGAACCAAGATCATTCTGTTATTGTTGAGATTGCACCCAAGTACTGCATTTCAGACTCTTGTTGACTGTGAGGGCTACTCTATTTCTTCTAAGGGATTCTTGCCCACAGTAGTAGATATAATGGTCATCCGAATTAAATTAGCCATTCCCATCCATTTTAGTTCACTGATTCCTAAGATGTCAATGTTGCCGTCAGCTGATTGACCATGTCCTGTTTACCTTGATTCATGGATCTAACATTCCAGGTTCCTATGCAACATTGTTCTTTACAGCATCAGACTTGACTTTCACCACCAGACACATCCACAGCTGAGCGTGGTTTCCGTTTTGTCACGGCCGCTTCATTCTCTCTGGAGCTAGTAGTAATTGCCCTCCACTTTTTTGCAATAGCATACTGGATACCACCTGACCTGTGGGGCTCATCTGGTGTCATATATTTTTGCCTTTTCATAGGGTTCTCCAGGCAAGAATACTGGAGTGGGTTGCCATTTCCCTCTCCAGTGGACCATGTTTTGTCAGAACTCTTCACTATGACCGTCATGGGTGGCCCTGCATGGCATAGCTCATAGCTTCACTGAGTTATGCAAGCCCCTTCACCACAACAAGGCTGTGATCCATGAAGGGAATGAAAACTCTGCAGCTCATCAAAACAGGGTTGTGGTGATGGCCACAGAACACTGTAAGTACACTGGTAACCACCGAATTCTACACTGAAGAGGGTGAGTTTTATGGTACGGAAATTATACTTCAGTGAAGCTTTAAGAAACAGACAAAAGAAAAAGCCGAAGAGCACCCCTCTGTGGCCCTCACCCCTAACCCCCCATCCATGCTTTGTCAGCAGGGAGCCATGCTGACCACCCACATGAGTCCTGCTTGACTTCTCCCTCAGACTTAGGGGGCATTTGGCGTTTGGGTGGGTGCTTTGGGCTGTCATATGGGTTCTAAGGCTCCTGGTACTAGTAGGTGGGGGAAAGGATGTGTGAGAGCATGCCATGACAAATTGTCCCCTGTCCCACAGGACTTCAGACAAACGTCCTATCCATGTTCTCTCATACAGGTAAGTCCTGCCTTTTGTTACTCATCCTAAGTCAACCTGTTCTACTCTTTGTTTTCTTTCGTTTCAAATCCAGAGTGGCTGCTGATCCTCTTACTTTCTTAAGTTTTTGTGACTTTTTCTGTCTCGATGTCAGCAACCCATGACTCCTTGTGCCTTTGTGATTTGGGAGCAGGGCAATCTACAGACACGGAGTCACTCCACACAGCTAGGACCTGGAGCCAGCTGCAACTGGGGACCTTTTCTTCCAATGAGAAGCACTACCCCCAGGCTTGGCCCTCCTTGGGGGCAGGTGGTTCCTCCGCACTTTTCCTGGCCCCAGGTCTCTGGTTTCCAGGCAGCTGGCATTTCCAGCCTACTCCTGCAGACAGCTCACACCACACACCAGACTTGTTGGCAAGTGGTCCGGGTATTCCCCCTGCAACAGGGGCCCTGTGAAAAAGAAAGAGGCAGGGAGCCTTCACTGGGACATCTCCCCACCAGCCTGCCCTGCCGTACTCCGTGTGATGCAGGAGGTAGGTCGTGCCTCTCCCTGTCTTGCTGAGTCTGACTTTATAAACACCTCCCTCCCCTGGTAAGGCCTACGCCTTACCCAAGCCAGTGACAGTGAGGGTGAGGAGTCCAGTCTGAGCCCTGGGACACGCGGCCTAACTCTTCTCTTACTTCTTGCTCTCTGCATCAGATGCATTTGGGCCTCTTCACTTTCCTTCCTCAGGCCAAGCATCCCTGCTCACTACCACTGGCCAGCAGCAAGCTCTCATCTCTGGCTCCTGCAATGCTTTATTCCTAGTTCTGTGATGCTGTAGATGACTTCTTTCTGCATATATGGGAGTCCCTCCCAGGCAGTCCTTCCCATGCAGTCTGTGAGCAACTACATGAGTGATGCTCAGGTCCTATCTTTCCAGAAATGTCTACTGAGCATCTATGTATTTAATTTACTTTGCCAACAAAGGTCCATCTAGTCAAAGCTATGGGTTTTCCAGTAGTCATGTATGGATGTGAGAGTTGGACCATAAAGAAAGCTGAGCGCCAAAGAATTGATGCTTTTGAACTGTGGTGTTGGAGAAGACTCTTGAGAGTCCCTTGGACTACAAGGAGATCCAACCAGTCCATCCTAAAGGAGATCAGTCCTGAATATTCACTGGAAAGACTGATGCTGAAGCTGAAACTCCAGTACTTTGGCCACCTGATGCGAAGAGCTGACTCACTGGAAAAGACCTTGATGCTGGGAAAGATTGAAGGAGGAGGAGAAGGGGATGACGGATGATGAGATGGTTGGATGGGATCACTGACTCAAGGGACATGAGTTTGAGTAAACTCTGGGAGTTGGTGATGGACAGGGAGGCCTGGCGTGCTGCAGTCCATGGGGTCACAAAGAGTCGGACACGACTGAGCGGCTGAACTGAACTGAACTGAACAGATGGTATTTAATATACTATCCTGTGCTCCGCAGATACATGCATAGGGAACTTGGCCAGTGCCTTTGAGAAGTTTGTAATATATTCATTTACAGCCTTGGGGTGAAAAGACATTAGTAGAAAAAGGGAATGGAGAGAGGTAAGGGACCACATTTATAATCAAAGAAGGATAAACATCACCCTCTTCCCATCTGCTGTTTGTTCCAGGCAGGGACATTGTGAGGGGGTCACTGGGGCCTGGGCCTGGGTGCTGGCTTCAGAGTCCTCTCCAGGAACTCCCCTCCATGCTCAGCAAAGACTAGGGCCCACCCTGCAGGCCTGACGAGGTCCCAGAACAACCTGGCAATACTTCCCTCTGCTGTTGGACTAGAGAAAGTCGTTCACTTGGGGAGGAAAAAGTGGGTCCCTGAGCATCTCTGGGGTCCCCACTCCCTCCTTTCTAAGATGGGGAGCTGCCTCTGGCCCCAGCAGAAGGAAGCCCGGCTGCCACTGTTCCAGGGACGTCATGGGGTCCCACAGTGAGGGGGAGGAGAACAAGGCTCCCAGGACACAGAGCCTTGGGGAGGGGAACCCAGGAGACCACACCCCTGGGGGCCTCCAAAGGTTAGACAGGTCTCATCCAAAGGGAGTGAATGAATGAAGGGGTTGGATTGGCAGTGAGATGAAATGACGCTCCCGTGCTGGGCGCAGGCTCTGGCTTCCGGCTCTCCACCCTCTCTGCATCCCTCAGGGTGGCTTCCAACAGAGCAGGAGGAAGTGTCTGGCACCAGCTAGGGGGGATTCCCTAGGAGCCTCGTGCTCCATTGTTCTTTTTCAAACATTGCCATTTCCAGCCAAGGCAGCTGGGCTGCCTGTGGTGAGAGTAATTGATTGTGACGTGGTCGGGGGCAAAGGGCGCCGGTGCTCATTTCTGAGAAGTGAGCAAGTATAGACACTCTCCTTGGGCCAAGTGACTGTTGCAGATATGAAATGGTGGCATCAACATTTCTTCTTAAAATAAACATTTCTTGTTCGTAAAAATCATTCTTGTGCCTATAAATGCTTCAATCAAAGAAATGTTTTCTTTGTTCAGAGGTAGTTAATTGGCCAGACAGGGCTGGGGCTGTGACAAGACGCCCACCCTTGCTCTGAAAGCAACAGCCGGCTTTCCAGGCGGGGGGCAGGCCTTCCCGTCTCTCCCCAGGCTCCCTGCTGCTCTGTGGCTCAAATACACCAGGGTGAACATCTTCAAAATAAAGTCTCCTTCTAATCAAAAGATAGGATAGACTTGGTGATATTTCCATAGACAAGAAAGAGTCTTAAAAAAAGAGTCCTGATTCTTACCAAGCCCAAGCTAAACAACTGGATGATTCCATGAGCTCAGCTTGCCCTCCTACATCTCTTCGCCTACACCTGTAGCCTCATATCGGCGAATCCCCACCTTGCCCCATTATGCTGCTCTGAGGGAGTCTTTAGTGCCTCCAAGTGGACGCTGAGACCAGGTGGACAAAGAGACACACACGAAGGTCTCAGGAGTGGGGAGACGGGACACAGACCTGGGTGCGTCCTGCCCCGTGTCACGCCCCCTCTGGACACTGCAGCCAGCCTGTCCGCAGGCCTGTACAGATGGAGGCGCATTCCATGCCGACACCTGCCAGAAGCGGCCCCCGCTTGGCTGGGACCTCCAGTGGCACAGGCAGGCCCATGGTGAGCAGTTAGGGAGTGGGCGCTGCCCACCTCAGGCTAGAGCGTGTTCAAAGAGGCCCTTTGATGTCTACCCGCCAAAACCCACCCTGAGACCCCCTCGTCTGGTGTGGAAACCTGCATTTATTAAGTAAGAGTTCTTTTATCATCCCATTTTTCTTGATAATCTAACAGAGACTCGAGTCAGACTGAGCCTGGGTCAGCTTGAGTGAGTGAACGTTGATCAGTCGGGTCTGGCTCTTTGCAATCCCATGGACTGTAGCCCCCCAGTCTCCCCTATCCATGGGATTCTCCAGGCAAGAATGAATACTGGAGTGGTTGCCATTTCCTTCTCTAGGGGATCTTCCTGACCCAGGGATTGAACGCAGGTCTCCTGCCTCGCAGGCAGATTCTTTACTGTCTGAGCCACCAGGGAAGCCCCTCATAGAGCAAACATGCTCAGCCTCTGTGTGATGCTTCCGGAGCCTTTGCCTCCCCTTTGCTGACTCCTTCGGTCCCGGATGCAGTTCAGAAGGGCTCCTCTGGGTTTCATCCTGGAGCCCGAGAACCGAGGTGGCTGTTAAAGCAAGGGCTACAGGTCAGGCAGGGCCCCGCCCAGAGGTGGACTCCCCACGTCCTGTCCCCCAGTGTAGGGAAGGCTCCCTGTGCCTTGGCCGGTGGGGCCGTGGCTCTGCCGTCAGACAGCACGTGTTCAACCAGCTCAGCTGCACCCCTCGGCCTTCCCAGGCCTCCTTTCCTTGTCTGGGGAAGAGGCGATGAAGGCCCGCTCCAGGGATTTCCCCAGGAGTAATGAAATGTGCCTGGTTTCTCATGGAGGCTGCAAACGAAAGCTTCCTCCCCCAGCGCCCCAACCTGGCCTCCTCGTGCCACTCACCCCCTCCCCATTTATCTCTGTGTCCCGGAGCTGGCTCAGGCTGGGAGGGGTGGCAGAGGAACGCCCTTCCTGTCCCTGGGGGTCGCACTCTGGAGGCCTGGTTGCAGCCCTGCTCAGCTCGCACTGGCGGCCAGCCTGCCACCGCCTTGCCTCGCCCCATGGCTCTGGGCCCGGGGGAGATGCTTGGCTCTGACGCACTTCTAACTGCTGACACACGTTACTTGGATGCCTTTAAAGCCGAAACAAGGTCAGGCATCAAACCGCATCTCCCTCTGCAGCCAGGCCTCCGTTCCCGCCAACCTTGGGAAGGACTTGGAGAGAATGAAAGTTGGACTGGCAGGGCTGCCATCACGCCCACCCGAGCTCCAGCTCTGGTGCCAGAGGCAGCCTGTCTTCTGAACACGTCCTTCAGGGTCTCTGCTGGTCTGTCGTGTGTTTACATGCAGAAAGCGCCACACCCAGCACAGGATGGTGTGGCTTCACTGGGCATTTCACTACCCCTGCATCCCTGATGGAGCCCGTCAGTCCATTTTGCACATGGTTTTTCTGAGCTCCTGGCTGCTGCCTGCAGCTCCAGAAAGGACCAGCATTCGCTGACTCCAAAGCTGGGTCTGGACAACGAGGCTTTTTCCTTCTGCACCACGACGTGATCACTTTGGTGATAATATCCCTTAACTGATGTATAGAACAGTCTTATGGACTCTGTGGGAGAGAGAGAGGGTGGGAAGATTTGGGAGAATGGCATTGAAACATGTAAAATATCATGTATGAAACGAGTTGCCAGTCCAGGTTCGATGCACGATACTGGATGCTTGGGGCTGGTGCACTGGGACGACCCAGAGGGATGGTATGGGGAGGGAGGAGGGAGGAGGGTTCAGGATGCGGAACACATGTATACCTGTGGCGGATTAATTTTGATATTTGGCAAAACTAATACAATTATGTAAAGTTTAAAAATAAAATTAAAAAAAAAAGAAATAAAAAGCAAGGCACGTTGCCCAATTTTAAGTTGAGTGGGCTCTCCGTGTGGCATTAGACAACAGAAAGGTTTTCGGTGCCAGCCGACCCTTAAATGACACTGTTTCCAAATCTGGGTCATGGCATTAGCCCTGGCACCCTGACTAGCACCCGCGCCTAATCCCGGCGGGGAGCAGAGGAAGCCTGGGAGCCAGTGGTGGGCTGAAGGCTGACATGGTTTCAACTTCTCCCACCTCCCCAGATGCTACATGGTTGTTACTGCTGCTGCTAAGTCACTTCAGTCGTGTCCGACTCTGTGTGACCCCATAGACGGCAGCCCACCAGGCTCCCCCGTCCCTGGGATTCTCCAGGCAAGAACACTGGAGTGGGTTGCCATTTCCTTCTCCAATGCATGAAAGTGAAAAGTGAAAGTGAAGTCGCTCAGTCGTGTCCAACTCCTAGCGACCCTATGGACTGCAGCCTACCAGGCTCCTCCATCCATGGGATTATCCAGGCAAGAGTGCTGGAGTGGGGTGCCATTGCCTTCTCCGGTTGTTAAACACCCCTTTAATCTGGGCTCGTCAAAAGCATCACTGAGAACACACACCTGTCAGGCAGCAGGGGTTCCGGGTCAGCGACTTCCTGATAAGCTAGGCTGCCCTTAACAGCAAATCCGTCTAGCAGGGCTCTTCCAAGCCAGGAGCTGTTGGCAGAGGTGCCCCAGGTATTGCCCCAGGGCTTTGTGAGAGGGACACCAAAGTCATTCTCTGTCTCTCTGACCCTGACTTTCTCTGTATGTCTCTGTGTGTGTGTGTGTGTCTCCAGGCCATCAGGACACACCATACTGGAAGGATCCATGGCAGGACATAAGCTAGGACATGAGCCATCAGATTTGCCTAGCCTCTGAGGGAAAGGACCAAACTGAACTAGTGAGTTTGATTTGGGAGGACTTGCCTCCTTTTTTAAAAATTAACTTCCTACCCTTTTAGACCTGAGGTCCTGCCCCTTGCTCACTAGCCTCTGCCCCCCAGGCCTGTCCCAGGCATCCCTGCCTCAGTGCTCAGCCCAGTTGGTCCGAGTGTCAGCCCATTGTCTGGAGCACTGTGATTGGTGGAGGAATCCAGACCTAAGCCAATCAGCACACGGCATTACCCTAGGCCCCAGAGCTGGTTCTCACATGGCTGGGTGGTGGGTTGGTGGCCCAGCTGGAGAGAGGGAGATGTGAAAGCATCCCACTCTCTTAAGAGCTAGTAGGGAAATAAACACCTTCCCTTTCTTCAGGCATCTGGGCACGTGGGTGTGATACCTGGGACTGCTGCCCGCATTTTGCTGCCTTGAAGGAAGTTGAATTGAGGATGAAACCTCAGGGAGCGGAGAGTAGACAGAACTTCTGAAAGATGAGGCCAGAGCCCCTTTAAGCCAGCCCTGAAGCCCACCGCAACACTTATGTGAGGACGAACTTCTCGTGGTTTGGTGTGTTAATGGAGAAAGTGTCCTTTGAGCTTAGGTGAGCAAGAGCTGCGGGCGGCTCTCCTCAGGGCAACCCCCCCGCCCCCAACTTAGTTTTTGTTAAACACACGAAGACTGATCCATGGCACTAAAGGGTTACTGCTGCACACTGGAGCCACAGAAGAACTTGCCTGAAATGACAGAAGCCGATACCTTCAATTTCCTGATAACTTCTTGGCTCTGCCCATCCTGGGTCCTTTCCCAAGTGCTCCTCTCTAGCTGCTGTGAAGACTCTCAGCAGAAGGACTGAGGACCATGGGCTTGGAGACCAAAGGACCAGAGAGCAAAGCTGCTTGGACACCTCCAGATCACCTCTCCACTCCCTGGTGAGAGCAACCCTGCGTTCGCCACTTGGCAATCTTCTGCTTTGCCAAGAGCAGAGGATTGAAAAAGCTGTGCTTTTCTCTAGAGACACCAGAGAGTAGAGATGTCAAGAATGCCAGGCCACTTGGGTTCAACCCTAGTCCTGCCACTTGTCAGCTATTTGACCTTATGCAGAGTACATCATGCTAAATGTCAGGCTGGATGAATCACAGGTTGGAATTGAGATTCCCAGGAGAAATATCAACAACCTCAGATATGCAGATGATACCACTCTAATGGCAGAGAGTGAAGAGGAACTAGAGGGCCTCTTGATGAGGGAGAAAGAGGAGAGTGAAAAAGCTGGCTTAAAACTCAGCATTCAAAAAACTAAGATCATGGCATCTGGCCCCATTACTTCATGGCAAATAGAAGGGGGAAAAGTGGAAGCAGTGAGAGATTTTCTCTTCTTGGTCTCCTAACACACTGTAGACAGAGACTGAAGTCATGAAATTAAAAGATGCTTACTCTTTGGAAGAAAAGCTATGATAAACCTAGACAGCGTATTGAAAAGCAGAGATATCACGTTGCTGACAAAGGTCCATCTAGTCAAAGCTATGGTTTTTCTAGTAGTCATGTATGGATGTAAGCGTTGGACCATAAAAAAGCTGAACGCTGAAGAAATGATGCTTTTGAACTGTGGTGTTGGAGAAGACTCTTGAGAGTCCCTTGGACTGCAAGGAGATCAAACCAGTCCATCCTAAAGAAAATCAACCCTCTATATTCATTGGAAGGACTGATGCTACTGGAAAATAGCTTTGACTAATGGCACCCCACTCCAGTACTCTTGCCTGGAAAATCCCATGGATGGAGGAGCCTGCTAGGCTGCAGTCCATGGGGTTGCTAAGAGTCAGACATGACTGAGCGACTTCACTTTCACTTTTCACTTTCATGCATTGGAGAAGGAAATGTCAACCCACTCCAGTGTTCTTGCCTGGAGAATCCCAGGGTGGGGGAGCCTGGTGGGCTGCCGTCTATGGGGTCACACAGAGTCGGACACGACTGAAGCGACTTAGCAGCAGCAGCAGCATTCTGACCTTTGTTGGCAAAGTGATGTCTCTGCTTTTTAACATACTGTCTAGGTTTGTCATAGCTTTTCTTCCAAGTTCATGGCTGCAGTCACTGTCCACAGTGATTTTGGAGCCCAAGAAAAGAAATTCTGCCACTGTTCGATATTTTCTCCTTTCAATTTGCCATGAAGTGATGGGACCACATGCCATGACCTTAGTTTTTTTTAATGTTGAGTTTTAAGCCAATTTTTTCACTCTCCTCTTTCACCTTCATCAAGTTACTCCCAAATTTAGCATTTTTAAGCAACAACCCTTCACGATCTCAGTCAGTTCTTGTGGGTCAAGAATACAGGTGCAGCTTAGCTTAGCAGCTCTCAAGGCCATGCGATGTGAGGCAGGCTCCCAGCCTTGACTTGGGGTGGAGAGTCTGTTTCCTCGCTGTCTCAAGGAGCTGCTGACGGGCCTCGGGTCCTTGTTGACTGGGGGTTGGAGACATCCACATGGGCCTCTCCACAGGGCTGTTCCCAATACAGCAGGTGGCTTTTCCCAGAGCACAGGCTCTGAAAGAGAGTGAGAGAGGGCAAGGAGGGGGCAGGTCCTTTTGTCTTCCAGTAATCTTGGAAGTCACTTCCCATCGCCTTTGCTCTATTGTATTTGGTGCAAGCAACTCACTAGGTCCGGGCCACAGGTAAGAGGAGAGGATTGCCCAGAGGTGGAAAAACCAGGAGGCAAGAGGTTTTGGGGGACCAGCTAAGAAGGGGGACAGGGCATTGCCAAGGCCAAGGGACTGAAAAGGCAGAGCACACGTGAAGCTAAACTCCCACCCATCCATTTCTCTCACTGGGGCGGGGGGCGGCGGGGGGGCACCCACAGCAGTCGGCTGTGCCCGCCTCCTCCCAGACCTGGGTCCCCGCTTCATGGGATCCCTCCGCCCTGGGTTATAATCACTCTACCCATCTTCCTCATCCCCGGCCGTCTTCCTGCACTTGCTCCCCTGTGCGCCTCAGTTTCCCCTTTCCATGCACCGAGTTAGTGATTCTTTATGGTGAACTCTCTGTTCAAAGAGCTGGTGGGGTGACTGCCTCCAGCTGAACCCCGCGTGACCCAGTGAGGCCGTGATCTGTGTGGCTGGAGAGCCGCCTTGCACCTGGGCCTCGCCCACATCAGGACTTCATGCCCAGGAGCCCGCACCTCACCCGGGCTCTCAGGCTGCCCACGGGTTGAGCCCCTCTCTGGAGGCGACACAGGTGCCCGCAGTGCCTAGTGCCCAGGAAGGAGGAGACGCCCAGCCCCGCTCCTGGGGGAAGGCAGGGGCTGGAGACTCCAGAGGCGAGGTGAGCTGCTGCCACCTGTGGGAGTACTTCCTTCAGTCTCTGAGGACATGGAGCTGGGAATTAATTAAACGGGCTGAGGAGGCCTGGACATTCTTGGCTGGCTTTGGGGCGGGGAGAGCAGTCTGTCCTGTGCTGCTGGGCCCTGCCTGCCCCGCACAGGTGGGCTGCGGCCCTTCACACCCCGCGCCCTCCCGGCGCCCGCCCGGCTTAGGTCAAGGCAGAGCCTGCGCTGCAGGGCGTGGGCTGGACGCTGCACACAAGCTCCCGTGGAGGCCATGGAGCGCTCTCACATTTCTGTACACCCCGCAAATTAGGAACATGTTTACTTGCATAACAGCACTTTATTATGTTTACACACAGTTAAGCCGCCGCCCATGGGTTCACCAAAGACACAGAAATGTGAAAGGACTGGCCGATCCTGGGCTTTTCCGTGAGGATTAATTTACCGCTTGTTCTCTCCCTTTGTCGTCCGCTAGCATTTTGCCGGCAGGCAGGCCCCTGCTCGCAGTCATTGAAGGTTTAAGAAAAGCTCAGCGGGGGAAACTTAAATTTGAGGGGAAAAAAGTTCTAGCGGACCCGTGGTTAGTCAGCCGGCTTTCCCGGCGTCCATCCTGAGACCCCGACTGTGACAGTCGCCCCGTCCTCTCTCTTGCTAGAGGGCCCTCGAGCAGCCCTCCGAGGCTCTGTCTTGGTTTGGGGGTCGCCCAAAGCAGACTCACAGCGGGGACTTGTCCGTGGGTGATCCCGGCCAGCACGGGGTGGGGGTGGAGGAGAGGAGGGGCCCAGAACAGCCTGGGAATGAGGGCTGTGCCCTGCCCGCCACGGCTCAACCCACCCAGCCCTCGCCCCTCGGAAAGACAAGGGCAGCAGGCTTCCCCTGGGTGTTCAGCCACAAGCTGCCTCTTCCTGGGGTGTGAGGCCCCTGGGGGTGTGAACACTGCCTGCAGGGGAGGGGGAGCACTTCCCAAGGTGGCAGAGGAGCAAAGGTAAGCCAGCGTAGGTGTCTCCTGCTGGGCGGGGCATCTTAGCCTCTGCTCTACGCTCAGTCACCAAAGCCTCGACGTCCTTGTCTGTGAAATGAGGCCAGTGTGAGCAGCAATAACACATGCAGCCCTGGCACACAGCCGGGGCCTGTCAGTGCTGGGCCTGTGACTGGCTGCTCCTTCAGGGAGGAGCCCTCCGCCCCGCTGGACGCTCGGTGACTCTGGGTTCCATTTCCTCTCCTGCCGCCGAGAGGCCGGGCCCTGTCCTGAGCTGTCCCAGCCAGGCCGGGCTGGGTGCCATCTGCTCAGACTCGGCAGTCAGGGCCCAGGCTGGTCTGCGGGGTCACCGCCGCCCATCTGTGTTCCCAGGCCACGGAACCAGCCCCCTGGCCCGAGCAGTCACCTGCTCCCGGCCGCGGGAGGCCCAGTGCTTGACCTTTCCCTCGCAACGTCATTTTCCGTTCTGCCACGTTTTTGGCCAGGCCTGAAACACTTATCTAGGGGAGCTGGAAGGATTGTTCCGAGGCTTGTCATTGTTTCAGGATCAGGTTGCCTGAGCCTCAAGAATCCAACAGAAACCAGAACCTCCTCTGAGTCACCGACACCCACAATGTGGCCCTGAATGGGCAGTGGGGGCCAGGGTGGAGGGCGGCGGCTCCCTTGCCTCCTTTTGGGCCCAGAATGCTTCAGCAGTGCCCTCCCCACCCACAGCTGAGCCGGGTTTGTGTAGCTCAGGCCCAGTGCCAAACTGGCACAATGGTCTGGCCCCCAGCCTAGGCCTCTCCGCTGTGGCCAGGTGGGAGGGGAAGGTGGCGGCCCCTCTCATGCAAGGAGAATGCCACCTGCTCCCCAGGAGCAAGGAGGCCTTTGGGCCCGGGTTAATGCGGCAAGGCCTACAGAAGCGCTTTTAGATCTGTGAGGCCTGGGGTGAAGGCAGAGGCCCCAGGACCCACAACTGCTCCTTCCTCAGGCTCCTCCCCAGGTCTCCATCCATCATCCAGGACTGGCCCCCGGGGAGTTCCTCACTGGGCTCTCCCTAAACCACCTTCTTGACACTTGTGTCCCACACGAGCTTGGAGGAGGGGGGCACCAGCCACTGGACGTGCTCAGCCCCTCATCCTGCCCCTGCTGGGAAGAAGTAGCTCTGGAAGGCAGCTCGTGGTCAGCAGTCAACAAATGAAAGCCACTCAGCGTCCCCACACTCCTCTGGGCCAGCAGCCACAGCCCACAGTGGGGGGTGTCAGGGGTCCCAGCCAGCACCGCTGGTCTGATCACTCAACGCCCAGGCACACTGCGCCCCACCCCCACCCCATCACAGCCAGCAGAGGCCGAGCACCACTTTCGGGATCGGCCAGAGCTCCGCTGGCCCCTGGCCCCGGGAAAGCTCCTCAGGTGCTTTCAGCCCCCCACCAGGCAGCGGGCAAAGCAGGGGCTCTGGCTTCGAGCCACAGTCCCCGGGAGTGGGGCCACCTGTCCTGGCTCCACCACTCCTTTGGCGTTTCCCCCAGTGTAGCCTGTTCTCGGAGGAACCTGACTTGTCACAGCCCTGCTTCATGGTCATCTGCATTGATTAAGCACCTAATGTATACCCAGGGCTGGTCCCATGAAATAGAGCTTGTAGGGGAGCATCTGAAATGCATTTACAGTTTGAGACACATGCTTCTGACCCTCTTGGATGCGTCTGGGTGCACAGAGTCTGTGAAGTGTCCCGTTTTCCAGGTGAGGAAAGGGAAGCCTGTGTGAGCTCACAGCACTGTGGAGTCAGAATTTAGCTGCTTGGAAGCCATCGTTGCTTTCATGATGCTGAGTGGCCTCCCTCTTTCTGAGAGGAGTTTATTGGTGAGCATTGGAGGCAAGATGGCCCAGGTAAGAGCCCTCTTGAGCCATGGAAGCCAGTCAGTAATCATGCAAGTGTGATTCACAGCCTTCTGAGAACCGCTTTGGGGGGGGTCCCTGTTGCAGAGCCTGGGGAGCAGTGCATGCAGCTACAAGGAGAGTGGCCAGCCGAGCTGCTCGGAGGGGACAGCAGAAGCAGGCTGGCACCGTGCACAGTGCGGACGTGCCAGAGGGCTGCGTCCTGCAGCAGATCGCGTGGGCTGTGGTGGAGGCTCAGCAGTGAGGTCTGAGTGACGGGTAATGAAGCCACAGAGCATTTTGACCCAGGAAATGGCTCCTGCACGTCTTCAGTCCAGAGTAGTCTGGGGAGATGGGCGAGGGAAAATGTCTCAAGTTACAGCACCTGGCTTGGCTATACAGAAGGGGACGAGAGCCTGGAAACTGCATTTTAAATGTGGAGTCAACCAGGTAATTTAGTAACAAGCCTTGCTGATTGGTAGTCACCATGACTTATTCTGCATAGCAAACATCCACAGACCTCAAACTGTTTTTCCTCCTCCCGTACCTTCAGAGAACGAACTTCACCCTCCTCCTCCCTCACTCCCAGGGTCCTTAGTCAGCAGGTCTGGCAGGACCCCACCCGCCCTCACCCTGCACTGACCAGTGAGGGTGGTCCTCACCTTCCCTCTTAGGCTGCCCTGGGTTTCCCCTCCCAGCCTCCTCTCTAGCTGGGGCGTCGGCTGGTGGTCAGTTTTGCTTTCTGAATTGTAAACAAAGCCACTTCTGTAGCTTCAGCTTTGCTCTTCTATGCCTCACCCCCATTCCCTCTTCCTACCACTTGGGTCTCTTCCTCTGATGAAACTCTGCTCCCTGGAAGGATCAGAGAGGAATCATTTATTATCCTTTAGGGCCAATGTCTCAGCTTGGTCATCACTGTACCCTCAGCTGGAGAACACAGCACCCCACATATGGTAGGTGCTCAGTAAGTTAGAAGAAAAGTTTTTTGACTGAAAGGATGGATGAATGGGTGGGTGGATGGGTGGCTGGACAGACAGATGGAAGGGTATGTGGGCTGGTGGGTGGATGGATGGATACATGAATGAATGGATGTGAATGTGTTAGGGCTCTCCTGGGAAGAAAATCAACTGAAAAAGTCCCCTGGGATGGGAGACAGGTGGGGAGAGGGTCCCGTTGGCTGTTTCACCTGTACCTCCCTGGGTTGAACTCTCTGGGCTCTCTGGGCTGTGAGTGGTAGGGAAGTAAGTTAAGCAAAGTGACCAGAGCACTCACATCCCCAGAGGTAACACGTGGTCCTGGCAGGGGGGCTCCCGGTGAGGCTGAGCTGGTGCCGCAATCTCAGTGGGACCTGAGTGCGGACGGCTGCTGGAGACCAGAGCCTCAGACGTCACTTTGCAGGGGCCCAAATCCCCCAAGATGGAACGGCAGTCAGCACCTCCCTGTTCTAGCTGTTGACCACAGACATCTTCTATCTCTTAGGATCCCAATTTTATCCTCCAATCAACTGCCTGGTAAAGTCGAGGCTGGAGCAAGATGGTTTCCAGGGCAACTTTGCTGTCCACACATGTACCTATAATTTGAGGTCTTTAGAGAGCTTTCCTGAACGTGTGTATATATACATGTATATTAAACATGTACATATTGTATATATACATATATAATTTTCATATATGCCTCCTGGCTTCCCTGATGGCTCAGTGGTAAAGAAAATGCCTGCCAATGCAAGAGACGTGGGTTCAAAACGTGGGGCAGGAAGATCCCCTGGAGAAGAAAATGGCAACCCACTCTGGTATTCTTGCCTGGGAAATCCCATGGACAGAGGAGCCTGGCCGGCTACACTGCACGGGGTCGCAAAAGAGTTGGATGTGACTGAGCAACAAAACAGCAACAACACTGTTGTTCAGTTGCTCAGTTGTGTCTGACTCTTTGTGACCCCATGGACTGCAGCATGCCAGGCTTCCCTGTCCTTCACCATCTCCTGAAGCTTGCTCAAACTGATGTCCATGAACTCGGTGATACCATCCCACAATGAACAACAGCATATATGCAACTCATTTAAGAATAAGAAACGGCATTAATCCCTGGAGATCCAAGTCCATGCTCAGAAGCTCAAAAGTGAATGTCTGAAATTCACAGCAGTGGAGCAGCCAGGGGGCTTTATAGCAAGCCTGGTTCTGAGCTCCATTAACATATGATGTGGCCACTGCGTGGCTTTGGTGGCAGGAGGGGGTGAGCTGGGGAAGAAGGGGTTTCCTGGGGCCTGAGCATCAGTCAGGAGTGTTGCTGACCACCCAGTAACTGGACACCCTGTAGGACTGACTGCCTTCCCAGCCCTCCAGTGTCAGGGCAGGGCCGTGGGATGGATTCTGACCAGTGAGCAAAAGTGAGCTGTGACATTCTCAGGCCAGAGCTGGCTGCTGGCATGAGTCCTTCAAAAGGTCTCCATGAAACAAAAGCTGGCAAGTTTAAGAAAAAGGCTGCCTCATCCATCTGGTCCTGGAGAGACAAGAAGGTGCAGACCCCTGCCACGATGGGCATGTGCCATGAGTCAAGGAGGAACCGCTGCTGCTGTTGGCCACGGAGATTTGGTGGGTATGTGCTAGGCATAACCTAGCCCATTGTGGCAAGTTCAAGGCCTAAGTTACTCTCAATAATCCTAGAAAAACTACCTGCTTTTCCTTCCAGCTGTGGCCAAGATACACCAGTCTCAGGTTCTTGGTGAGTCTGACCTAAGTCTCCGGGCCAGTTCTTCCAGCAACACTGTGGATGGCCTGGGCCCCGACTTGGAAAGCCCTGCGGCCACTCATGGTGGGGTCTAGCCCCAGCTGTAACAGTTCTCGCTCATGGGGCTGTGATTTCAAGCCAGGCTGAGGAATTACAGTGAACAAGTGGCCTCCAGGGAAGGCTTCCCCTGGAAGTGTGGGCCCCACTTGGCATAAAAAGCTGTTTTCACACTTGCCTTTATTTTTTGCTGTGAGATGATAGCCTCTCTGGATGTGGAGCCGTCAGGGAGCGATCTCTTTCCCCAGGAAGATATGTGTCAAGCAGGACACTGAGAGGTCCGTGCAGCCTGGGCCCGGTCTCCTTTGTCTGAACCCCACGTGCGTGCTCCCCACACACAGTGTGGAGGGGCCCTAAGTGCCCGCAGGCTGGGCAGGGCACGAAACGAGCATCCGACAGCTCCCAGCCAGCGGCAGGCTGATGGGGAGGTGGTTTTTAACAGCCTCCTGCTTATTGATTTCCGTGTGGTGAGGTCAACTTCAGCCGCCCTCCCATGGAGAGAGGCTGCAAACCAAAGCGGTTTGGTCCCCATCTATTTCCTGCAGGCTCTCGGTAGAGTGACCAGCTCCCAGCTGGCTGTGACCTTGGGCAGGTCGCCTTGCCCAGGTCTCGGTTGCTCTCACATCCATGTCCCCTGGCAATGACATGCGCTGGAAGCCTGCTAAGGGCCAGGCACTGCCTCAGTGACTGACACGTGGTCAGGCCTTCCATCCTCGCCCAGCTCCCTTAGCTGATCCCGGTTTTCCAGGTGAGGACACTGAGGCACAGGGAGGTCAGGTAACGTCAGTGAGGTCATGGAGCTGGTGGCTCTGGAGCTCAGCACAGTGCCCGGCTCTGCCGCCAGCTGAGGACCTGAACACTCAGCTGAGCATTGCCCAGGCCCTTTCCTGGGCCACCGCCGTTTCCTGCTTCTTGTGTCCTGTGCCAGTTTGTTCCTAGCCTTTACATCACAGCTCCCCCATCTTATTCCCTGATGGGGAACCTCACAGCGGGCTGGGCACTAGCTGGGCGCACAGCCAACCAGAGACGTGATGGGCTGGCCTCCCTGCGGGGTTGGAGACCTCTCCTGGGGGTGGGCAGGAGCTGCCAAAGGAAGGCTGTGGCGCTGGGTGGCAGGGCACGGTGGAGCGGCCTGTGGGCCCACCTGAGGAGGCAGGGGCCAGACTGACACAGCAGCTGAGGGCAGGGCTGGACTTCCTCCTCAGTCACCCCTGTGCCCCACAAAAAACCCCAGAACTGACCTGACCCCAAACAGCAGCTCCTGGGAGTACTGCCCACCAGTGGGTGCCACTGCACTCCCAACCAGTGCTGGGAGACACGGTTTCTGGCCCTCCAGTGGCCCTGTCAAGCTAAAGACAAACTGGGGGTGGGGGCAGGCCCTCCTGGGAGACATTAGAGAGGGCTCTGTGGCCTGGTGGGCATAAGGAAGGGCAGCAGCCATGGGAGGCCCTGGACTCACCCTGGGACCCAGCCAGGTGAGCTGCCCAGGACAGCACCTGTGGGAAGGGGTCCCTGCCTGCTTTTTCCCCTGGAGCCACCATATAGGCTAATGAAGGGACGTGACCAAAGACTCTGGAAACACTGGTTTGGCTCAAGGTGGGCCCCTCACTTAAGTTGGGTCCCCCCGGGGTCTTTTGGAGGTGGACTGGGAGCTGTCCCTGGGAGGGTGCCGGGTAAGTGGCAGCTGCCTGGCAGAGGGTGAAGAAGTGGGGGGCACAGGTGTCTGCCATGCCCAGCTGTCCCTCCACGTGCAGGAAGGAGCTGCAGACTTGGGGTGCTGAGCATGGACTACCTCCCACACCCCCGCGGCCTGAGGCTGCCCGCCCCTCAGTCGGAGTCCTGGGCTTTCACCCTGACTACTCTGCACCCGCTCTGGGTCCAGACGGGAGCCCTGGGCTCCTCCAGGTCCTGCCTGTGTGCCCCAGCCCCGCTGACTGTGGCCCTTGCTGCTGGATGCCTCACCCCACAGCTGCCCCTGGTGGGCACCCAGAACCTGGTGTAACCTCAGCTCATGTGTGGACAGGGATGGCCCCTTGTGGGTGAGCTCAAGACATGAAAAGGCCATCGAGACACAAAGGGGCACCAAAGACAGAGGTCACCTCGGCCACACTCATGCATGCAGCTGGTTTGTACCCCGCGGTGGGGTGCGGCCAGAGCCCGGAGGCTGGCTGGGGAGCCCCGGGGAACGTGTGCCAGGCGCAGGGACGCTCTGGTCAGCCCCTCTCCTCAGGATGCCGCCTCCCAGCTGCGTCGTTGAGGACAGTGCGAGGAGACAGGCTGGGATGGATGAGAGGGCCACCGAGCACGAGTCTGACTGACGGAGCGCGGCCCTGTGTGTCAGAAAGCCCTTGGCCTGAGAGCGGTGCACAGCCGCCTGGCGCCGGCGCCCACCGACAGGAGACCACTCCCCAACTCCGGAAACTATTTCTGCAGCTTCCGGCTTTGGTTCCCCTCAGTCCGCTCCCACCTCCGACGTGAGTCTGACGTACTTGCGGGCAGAGCCTGTGAGAGACCGCACAAGGGCAGGGTCTGGTGAGAAGGGGAGCCTCCATTCGGCGACAGCATTGCTGGGGAACAGGCTGCCGTGTGGTGGCCAGATTTAACCCCTAGAATTTCAGTTAAAATGGAAAGTTTGGAAAATCAGAGCTGCCATGGCTCAGCCCGCCTCTCCCCTACGAGCAGGACGTGCTGGGGCTCTGGGGGGTTCTTGGTAACTTCTTCAGGGCGGGGACTCCACAGAGCTGGGGGAGCGCGGGATGGGACGATGGCCATGCTCGGCCACTCCCTGTGCCTGGCCGGGGCAGGAGCCCATGAGAGCCTCCGTCTTCCTTCCCCTGGAGCAGTGGGAGAAGCAGGAATTCACCCCCTGGCCAGGTCCCCCTGCTGTTGGGGACACTAAATGACACTCAGACTCAAAGCTCCCAGCCCAGAGCTCGTGTCCTGTCCCTGCTCCTGCCCGCCCGGATTGCCAGTCCGCCCTGGGACAGCCTGACTTCCCCGCTCCTCCACACCCCGCGGAGGCCACCCTGCAGACCCCGGTGGCCAGGCATGGGAAGAACAAGACTGACACATGGGGTTCCTGTGCTTGTCACACACAGTAATTTTTCTCAATTTTTAAAAGAGCTTATACCTTTGGCTCTTACAAACAATTCATCTTCTAAAAATCCACTTGGGAGCCCTGGATAGCACCCCCGCCCCTAGGCCTGCCTGGATTCACTCTGTGTCTCTGGTTTATTTTGCTCTATGCCTTCATTACCAGAAATATACTTTGTATTTTATTTATCTCACTTAGCATCTCTCCCGGCCCCTCTAACGAGAACAGAAGTGGCCGGAAGGAGTCGGGAGTCACTTAGTTTCTTCTGTTTACTCTGTATCTTCAGAACCTACGCTGTGCCTGGAATGCCATCGGCACTCAGTAAGTACTTTTGGAAAGAGTTTGTCAAAGGGATCCGTTTCTCACCAAGGAGGGAAGGGGGCACTGCAGGGTCCCCATCTCTCGTAGGAGCCCTCCTGGTTGCATCATCTGCCCTGGGCTAGAATTGAGTGCACCTCCTTTCTGGTCCTCACCAAGACTCCAGAGGCTCTGGGCCCAAACCCCCAGTTCACCTTGGAGGCAGGTAGAGGTGGGGGGACCTGCTCCTAGCACCCGGCCAGTCCTGGCTCCCTGCCTCCCATGGTGCGCTTTCTGGCACCTTTGAGCTAACACCGAGGCCTGCAGATGATTGCTGGGCAGTTGGTCGGACTCGAAAAGTATCCAGCCCCACCCTGGACCCACAGAACCAGAGTCTACCTTTTAGCAAAATCCCAGGGTCATTCAAGTGCTGCTTCCAGTTTGAGAGGTGCTGGTGACCTGCTCAAATGCCCCCTTCTCCCAGGCTAAGGGAAATGCTTTGCTGAGACCATCTTGATTTCTTTTGGTCTCTGCAGTTATTGAAACAGACAGCGCGCGTGGCTGAGGGGGGACGGGACTTAGCATTACTGCGCGGAAACGGTGAAGGGCAAACCCAGCAATTAGCGGCAGAGAGTAGGGAGGCGAGGCAGGCAGGATGGAGAGCCAGGGAAACAGCAACCATAATTGCAGGGTGTGCCAGCCTTGGGGACGTGCAGTGGGAGGCGTCATTAAGACAGCAGCCACCTATGCGTGGGGGGATGACGGGTGGAGCCCGGTGACAGGGAGGCAGAGAACGTGTGGACCCAGGGGCCTCCTCAGGGCTGGATGCAGCCCAGGTGGGCCTTTGTCTCCACCACGTCGAGCCCTCACTGCACCCCTTGTGGATGCTGCTGTAGTACCTGCACAGGCCTGCACAAGGCTTTTGGCAGCTGGAGGGTCAGATTTCCTGCTAGAAGCTCTATTTGCCACATTTGAACTGACTACAGAGAAGGCTAGGCCTTCAGAGGGATGTTCCAACTGGGGTCCCCGGCACCCTGAGGCTTCACGAAGGGTTGTGGAGACAGCCACCAGCGTGAGGTGGGGGCTTCTCACCCCTTGCCCAGTCCCCCATCCCTCACACCCCACCTTCAGCCAGGCAACTCTGCTCTTGTCTCTTTTATACGCTGGAATTCTGATTTTTGCTGCTTTAGGGAAAGAGAGAGAAGGAAAGTGTCCAGGTCCTGCACACCGTCTCACCTCACAGGTAAGGGGTCCACTCAAAGTGACTCGGTAGGAGGGATGTTCTGTTTTTCTTCCCTGAGAGCTGGGCCTCAGAGAAGGGAAGCCACATTTAGTCTCCTTGTGCAGATGACCAGAGCCTGCTGTTTGCACTGCCTGAGAGAAGATGAGGAAGCTGCTAGGGCTATTAAATCCCCAAGGACTTATAGAGTTAGAGGATGACCCAGGCTTGGCGCCCAGATCCATCCAGAACCCAGAAGCGCCTCGGGGCCACTTAAAGCCCCAGTGACGTCACTCACTCCTCAGGCTCCTCTGGCTCTCTTGATTCAACTCCGCCCCATCCATCATTCGTCAGCTGTCGTGGTGGGCTGCCGTCTATAGTGAGCCTGGGCATCGGGCAGCAAGGTGAGGCTACCACCCATGGGATGGGGCACTTCAGGAAGCAGAGCTCGAAGAAGGGATCAGCTGCATTGCTGCCTGGGGAGCCTCTGGGTGACCCAGGTCAGCCCAGGATGACCAGGGAGGGAGATGAGATTGGCCGCTGCACAGGCAGGCAAGTGTCCTCAGGGCCAGAGACTCTGCTGAGGCCATTGGGGTGGCCCCTCCCCCTCCCCCTCTGGCCGAGGCTCCCGGGCCCCTCCCTATGTGCCCCGCCCCCCCACCAACCCCTGGCTCTGTCTCCTGTTCTCTGTGCCTCTCTGCTCAGGGGACACTGGGTCTGCCCCGTGCTGGATGGTGCAGGACAGCAACTGGCTGCAGCCTGGTTCTCATATAGTCCGCATGTTTCTGTCCCCTCCGGTTGGGAGGACTTTCTACAGGGAAGGTTCCCCAGGGTCTGGAGTCAGGCAGGGAGGAGGCCTGGAGAAGGAGTAGGTGGCCAAGGCCACAGTGGCCTGTCAGTCCATCCCTGGTTAGAAAGGCTTGTTCCCAAGAAAATAGCAGCCCTGTATTTGATACCCAAGCTTGGCTTCCTGTCGCCTCTCAGAGCACGTTTAGCTGAGTGGGTGCGATCTCCACTGGAGCGATTAGCAGCGTCTAAGCCTGAACCCCTGAGACTGAGTCATCCTGTGCCTCGGGCAGCCTTCCCCTGCTCACACACTGTGTGGGACCCAGAGGGACTGCAAGACAGTGTTTGGGGCTGCATGACTTTATTTTAGCATCTAGATTTCCTCCCAGCCGCACCAGTGGTGTGGTAGCACTTCCTGTGAATGTATTATATGTTGAAAGGCAGACGGCAAGGCAGCTCCTGCTTTGGGGTTGGACAGGGTCCTGGCGCTATGATTTCCCTGACTTCTTCCCCACTGACTGCCCAGAGACAAAGGCTGACCCTTCATTATACCCCCAGCCCGAGTTGTCCCAAGACCAAGTATCCCCAGACCCAGGCCATGGGTCCCCACCTGGGGCAGGTTGGAGGCTCCTGTCCACCTCCCCACCCCCCACCCCCAGCCTCTAAGAAGTTCTGAAATAAGGAAAGGAGTGGAGGTGGGAGAGGTACCCCAAATAAAGGCCTCTGAGGATGAAAGCCCAAATCCGGTCTTTCCACTGAAAAGAAGACTCCCATTTGTTCTTGGGTAGAGTTTAAAGAAGAACAGAGTATTGTTCCTGTGAAATGGTTTCATTTTAAGCCTTTACTTTGGGGGGTTTGTTCTGGTTTTGTGCGTTCTTTCCTCCCTGTGGCCGCTGCACATGAAAGGCTGGGGTCAGGCCAGGCATGAGGGGGGCAGGAGCCGCCTGTTCCTCTTTGATTTACCAGAGAACAGCAGGATGCTCCCTCTACCTGGAGATGTCTGGCTGTCTCCTTCAGGCCAGTCCCAGACTTTGCTGAGAATAATCCCTCCTTGAAAAAAAAAAAAACAACAATTCCCATTAAATGATTCACATCGTCCACGCCAAACTCAAAGCTCAGAGAGAGGGCTTTGAAGCCTTTTCACCGAACAAAAATAAAACCCTTCGCAGATGCTGGAGAAATGCTGCTGAAATAACTCTCAGGTATGTGAAAGAGCTGAGATGTGTGAGCAGCGGAACAACAGCCCAAGATGAAGATGGTTCGATGAACAAATGGAAGGAATGAGGAACGTGGCTGGGAGAGGGGCTGCTTCCTGGGAGATTTCTGGAATGTGTGTGATTTGATCCAACACTGGGCTATGTTGGCACTGATGATTACCTCCACAAAAGAGGGAAGCAGATAATTCCAAACGACATGTGGTCCACACACCAGAAGCACCTTCCAACAAGACAGCCAGAAAGGAGGAGTCCCAGTCCTGCAAAAGCCCCATGGTAATGTGGGAGAAAGTCTTTGAGGAATTCTGAGCCTGGACCTAAGTCAGACATACCCAAATTTATTCATTCATTTATCCATTCACTCAGTAAACATTTACTGAGCATCACTATATGCCAGCCTTGTTCTAGGTGCTGGATATACAGCACTAAGCAAAAAAGATTTGTGCCAACCATGCTCCTAACACCTGCTGCATGGTCCAATAAACCCAGATGGAACATATGACCAATCTCCGGAGCTTGCTTCTCAAACTGCACCATGCAGACGAACTACCTGGGACCTTATTAGAAGCAGAAGGTGATCAAGGAGTTGAGGAGGGACGGGAAGCTCTGAATGTCTAGCAGATCCCAGGTGATGGCATTGCTGCTGGCCCATGAGTAGAGCACCAAGCCTGCTGGTTTCCACCCCAGCTCTTTCATCTGCTGCATGAGCTTGGTCAAGCACTTCAAGCATATTCTGCCTCCTCAATCTTTCCATCTATAAAAGAGAGGTTGAAGCAGTCCCCAACATACACATGCACAGAGTCTCAGCAACGCATCTTTGGAGCTTGCTCTTGTTATGAATTTCCCTGACTTTCCTGCCATACAGCTACAACTGCTTGATTCAGAAGACTCCTTCCAGACCTGAGAAAGTGGAAGGATGAGCAGCATTTGTCTTCAAATACTGCCACTTGGGGTAGCTGGGTGTGAGGAGGGAAGGTTTCTCCACAACACTGCTGTGGGGAATCACACCCTGGGCATCCACCTAGCAGCTGGGAGACCAGAACAGACAGCTGTGGACTGCAGCATCACACAGGGACCACTGGGATCATCCAGAAAAACAGAAAAACATGGAGTTATTCAATACCCAGGATCTGGGGTCAAATGTTGTTCAGTTGCTAAGTCCAACTCTTTGCGACCCCATGAACTGCAGCATGCCCAGCTTCCCTGTCCTTCACTGTCTCTTTGAATTTGTTTAAACTCATGTCCATTGAGTTGGTGGTGCTGTCCAACCATGCCTGGGTGCAACTTGTGTCTTCCACTGAAGCTCTGGGTGACTGTAGGCAGGGTGCTTAGTTTCTCGGTGCCTCATTTTACTCATGGGTAAAACAGATTCCCATGGTCTAGTGGATTTCCCTACTTTCTTCACTTTAAGTCTGAGTTTGGCAATAATGAGTTCATGATCTGAGCCACAGTCATCTTTTAGGATTTGAAATAGCTCAACTGGAGTTCCATCACCTCCACTAGCTTTGTTTGTAGTGATGCTTCCTAAGGCCCACTTAACTTTGCATTCCAGAATGTCTGGCTCTAGGTGAGTGATCACACCATTGTGATGATGGGTCATGAAGATCTTTTTTGCATAGTTCTTTTGTTGACTATGAGGTCTACTCTATTTATTCTAAGGGATTCTTACCCACAGTAGTAGATATAATGGTCATTTGAGTTAAATTCACCCATTCCAGTCTATTTTAGTTCACTGATTCCTAGAATGTCGATGTTTACTCTTGCCATCTCCTGTTTGACCACTTCCAATTTACTTTGATTCATGGACCTAACATTCCAAGTTCCTATGCAATATTGCTCTTTATAGCATCAGGCTTTACTTCCATCATCAGTCACATCCACAGCTGGGTGTTGTTTTTGCTTTGGCTCCATCTCTTCATTTTTTCTGAAATTATTTCTCCACTGATCTCCAGTAGCATATTGGGCACCTACCGATCTGGGGAGTTCACCTTTCAGTGTTGTATCTTTTTGCCTTTTCATACTGTTCATGGGGTTCTCAAGGCAAGAGTACTAAAGGGGTTTGCCATTCTCTTCTCCAGTGGACCACGTTTTGTCAGAACTCTCCACCATGACCCAGTGGAACCAGAGATCAAATTGCCAACATCTGTTGGGTCATTGAAAAAGCAAGAGAGTTGCAGGAAAACATCTATTTCTGCTTTATTGACTACACCAAAGCCTTTAACTGTGTGGATCACAACAAACCGTGGAAGGTTCTTAAAGAGATGGGAATACCAAACCACCTTACCTGTCTCCTGAGAAATCTGTGTGCAGGTCAAGAAGCAACAGAGTTGGATATGGAACAACAGACTGGTTCCAAATCAAGAAAGGCATACGTCAAGGCTGTATATTGTCACCTTGCTTATTTAACTTCTATGCAGAGTGCATCATGTGAAATGCTGGGCTGGATGAAGCACAAGCTGGAATCAAGATTGCTGGGAGAAATATCAGTAACCTCAGATTGATACACTACCCTTATGGCAGAAACACTACCATGCAGATGACATTACCCTTATGGCAGAAAGCGAAGAACAACTAAAGAGCCTCTTGATGAAGGTGAAAGATGAATGAAAAATTTGGCTTAAAACTCAACATTCAGAAAACTAACCATGGCATCCGGTCCCATCACTTCATGGCAAATAGATGACAAAACATTGAAACAGTAACAGACTTTATTTTGGGGGGCTCCAAAATCACTGCAGGTTGTGACTGCAGCCGTTAAAGTTATGACCAACCTCGACAGCATATTAAAAAGCAGAGACATTACTTTGTCAACAAAGATCCATCTAGTCAAAGCTATGGTTTTTCCAATAGTCATGCATGGATGTGAGAGTTGGACTATAAAGAAAGCTGAGTGCCAAAGAATTGATGCTTTTGAACTGTGATGTTGGAGAAGACTCTTGAGAGTCCCTTGGACTGCAAGGAGATCCACCCAGTCCATCCTAAAGGAAATCAGTCCTGAATGTTCATTGGAAGGACTGATGCTGAAGCTGAAGCTCCAATATTTCGGCCACCTGATGCAAAGAACTAACTCATTGAAAAAGACCTTGATGCTGGGAAAGATTGAAGGCAGGAGAAAGGGACGACAGAGGATGAGATGGTTGGTTGGCATCATCCACTCGATGGACATGAGTTTGAGTAAGCTCTGGGAGTTGGTGATGCACAGGGAAGCCTGATGTACTGCATGCAGTCCATGGGGTAGCAAAGAGTTGGACACAACTGAGTGACTGAACTGAACTGAAAACAGATTCACCTTAGTGCCCACTTCCAGGCTTGGTTCTTCCTTCATTTATCTGCTTTCTTGAGATCCAATTTGGAAGCAGGCCCACAAGGAATATGGCAGGAGGCATCTGTCCCAGGCAGGTGGCATTTTGACTGTGGTGTCAATGTCTTGAGTGGGTGGGTTCATGATGTGGGTGTCTTGGTCATGGTCACATGGCTGCATCATAGTTTGGCAACAACCTCAGTTCCAGCAGAGACTTGAATGTCTCCAGGAGTGGTGCTTCTCAAGGTGAAATAGTGCAGAGACCTATGACTGTGACCCACTGGGCTGGGCAGGTACATGTCCATTGTCATCATCTGAGAGGCCCTGAATTGGAGTCAGGTGCAGGCAGCACCCCAGGATCTGAGATCACAGTGGGCATCCAGACCTGCCACTGACCAGGTGAGCAACTAAAGAGATTGGGCAATTCATTCAAGCCCTCTGGTCTCAGGGTTTTCTTGCATAAAGTGAGAACATAGGATGAGGGTTTCTTATGCCAGGGAGAAGCCAGTCTCCTGTGGACAAGGGTCTGGAAATATCACAGCTGGGAGGTGAGACATCACCCTGGTCCAGCCCCACCCAAAACCTATGCGTGGGCTTCCTTGTCTATAGCAACACCACACAGTATTTGAGACTTGTGTGCATGTGAGCTAAGTCGCTTCAGTCGTGTCTGACTCTGTGATCCCATGGACTGTAGCCCACCAGGCTCCTCTGTCTGTGGGATTCTCCAGGTAAGAATACTGGAGTGGGTTGCCATACCCTCCTCCAGGGGATCTTCCTGACCCAGGGACTGAACCCACACCTCCTGTATCTCTTGCACTGCAGGGGGATTCTTTATTTGCTGAGCCACTGGGGAAGCCCATTTGAGACATACTTATACCTAAAAACTGTTCATTGTTTGTCTGAAACTCAGTTTTAAACCAGCTTCCTATATTTTATCTGGCAACCCTACCTCAGACCCCTTCTCTTTTTCTAGGCCCCAGCCCCAGCTCCCAGCTTCCCTGAAGCCTCACCCATCCTGACCCACCCTTCTCCAAGCCCACATACCCTTCCTGGGTTAGGGAAAGGAAATGTTCTGTCTTCCCTGTATACTATTCAGTTCGGTCACTCAGTCGTGTCAGACTCTTTGTGGCCCCATGGACTGCAGCACACCAGGCTTCCCTGTCCATCACTGACTCCCGGAGCTTGCTCAAGCTCATGTCCATTGAGTCAGTGATGCCATCCAACCATCTCATCCTCTGTCAGCCCCTTCTCCTCTTGCCTTCAGTCTTTCCCAGCATCAGAGTCTTTTCCAGTGAGTCCGTTCTTCTTATCAGGTGGCCAAAGTATTGGAGCTTCAGCTTCAGCATCAGTCCTTCCAATGACTATTCAGGACTGATTTCCTTTAGGATTGACTGGTTTAATCTCCTTGCGGTCCAAGGGACTCTCAAGAGTCTTCTCGAACAGTTCAAATGCATGAAGTCTTCGGCACTCAGCTTTCTTTACGGTCCAACTCTCACATCCATACATAGTTGAGTATAAGGACCTTTGTAGGCAAAGTAATGTCTCTGCTTTTTAATATGCTGTCTACATTGGTCATAGCTTTTCTTCCAAGGAGCAAGCCTCTTTTAATTTCATGGCTGCAGTCACCACCTGCAGTGATTTTGGAGCCCCCCAAAATAAAATCCGTCACCATTTCCATTGTTTCCCCACCTATTTGCCATGAAGTGATGGGACTGGATGTCATGATCTTTGTTTTTTGAATGTTGGGTTTTAAGTCAGCTTTTTCACTCTCCTCTTTCACCTTCATCAAGAGACTCTTTAGTTCCTCTTTGCTTTCTGCCATAAGGGTGGTGTCATCTGCATATCTGAGGTTGTTGATATTATTAAGATACAAACTCTGCTTATCTTGGGCTGCCTTCTTGATTGCAAAAAGCTATCTTGGGTTATTTAACAGGACACTGCCTGTTTCTTTCTTTTCTCATTCCCACTATTAATTCCCTTCTTTTCAAAGCAACGAGGGTGTGACAGCCACTGTCCCACCACTAGGGAGAATGCTGGGTGTGAGGACTTAAGTAAAGGAAACGGTAACTCTTTTGAGACACTGTCTCCCTATGCAATGACCTGCAGCCAGATGGAGCTGCCTTTACCAGACGTGGGGGTTGGCAGATGGTGAGGGAAGGAAACCAAGGGATGAAAAGGGTTTAAATGTTCTAAGGGTATCTTGTTTGGAATCTGCTTGTGTGCATCAATGAGGCCCATTTAAATATTTAAAATAATATTTAAAATAGAATAGGAAATGCTTGCTTTTTTTCCCCCCTCAACCAATAGGAGGTGGGGTCAGGTGCAGCCTCACTCCCACCCTCCCCCAGGCCCTTCATTTGCTCCCTGGAGGCCAACACAAGGGCTGGCGCCTTTGTGCAGCAGACACCACTGTGTCCCTTGGGCACATCTGCCCCATGGGCTTGGATATGTTTCATGCAGAGGCTGGAGTTTACAGGTTGCCCCGTCATGTATCCTTCTTTCACTCTTATCTTGGAGAGCATTCCAAACCCCTCCTCTGAGGTCACCTTCAGATGGGTCACCCACGACTGATGCAGGTGGCCTCTGTGTCTGAATTGGGAGAGAGCCTGGAACCAGACGTCCTCAAAACAGTTGGGGAGCCCTTCAGCCTGCCACCCTCCTCCGGATCGGTCCAGATCCCAAAGTAACATCTACAAGATCAATTTAAAACTTAACTCTGCTTTCAGAAGAAAGTCCAGCCAGTGGCATAGCTTTGAGATTCCATCTGATCTTTGCTGATATATTTAGAACTGCTTTTACACACTTTTAATTAGTGTATACATGCCAACTTTTGTTTTGCCCCCCCTTAATATCACTTCTCATAAACATTTCCCTGTACTAGCATAAGATCATATCTTTTTGATTTGCAATGGAAAAACTGTGTCACTATTTTTTCCATCACTCAAGCATCTATGGAGTTGATCTTTTTGCCAGGAGTTCTCTCACTGGTGTTTGAATACAAAAAGGAATGTGAAATATCTCATCTGAAAACTTCTGTTTAACTACTAAAATGGCTCAGATCTCATTTGCTATACACATAAAGATTAAAATCAATAGTAGTCATGTATCCCCCTCTTCTGCTTCAGAAAAAGGCAAGTGGAGGAACACCCCACCCTCACCCCATCTTTGTCACACATGCCCTTCCTCACAGGCTCTTGGCATGGAAAGGATTAGTAAACTATGTCAAAGGCCAGGAGCCAAAAATCACACCCTGTGCTAGCCAGGAAAACACTCCGCTCCCCAGGCCATGCCCTCATCCCACCAGCTCTGACACTCCGAGTGCCTAAAATCATGAGCAGGACAGTGAGTGCTTGGGTGGCCAACTCTCCCCTTCACGATGTTTGCTTAAATACTTACTGGGCCAAGCTGGAAAAGGGTGCCTGTGATTCCTCCTTGCAGCATGTTGAGGCTGAATCTTCTCCCAGACAGATGTCAGCAGTAATTTTATGTAAAGATGAATCTTGAGCTTGGTGCAAACATAGGCAATAAGAAATTTGACATCACCACATTCAACCCAGGAGCTGGAGGGGCATCACTTAGAAGAAGTGGGAGGCGGTGGGCTGTGCTGGATCCTGGAGCCCACCTCCTGGAGAACAGCTGGTGTTAATCCTTTAGATGCTGGGTCCCTGGGAGGGTCCCTGGGAAAGGGCTGGGGCATCAGCAGTGGTTGCGGGCCATGGTCTGGAAGGACGACTGGGTTTTAACATCCAGCACAGCCATCACTGGGCACATCGATTGAACACCTGGCTCAGGTGTAACTGAAGGTGTGGGCTCCCACAGGTGGCCCTCATCTTTCCATGTCCCCACCCTGGAGCCATCCTCATGCTAAGTCACTTCAGTCATGTTCAACTCTTTGGAACCCTATAGACTGCAGGCCACCAGGCTTCTCTGTTCATGGGATTCTCCAGGCAGGAATACTGGAGTAGGTTGCCATGCCCTCCTCCAGGGGAACTTCCTGACCCAGGGATTGAACCTGAGACTCTTAATGTCTCCTGCATTGGCAGGTGGTTTCTTTACTACTAACACCTCCTGGGAGCTCCTGGGGGCCATCCTCAGTAATCCTCATATCCAGCAATGAGACCCAACTCCATAGCATTCTAATAAAAGGGGTAGCCTACCGAAGACTTTGGGGGATCCAGGAGAGATGCCACCCTGCGGTCAGCAGAAATACAAGACAGTTCTCAGGAAGCATGGCCCCTCGCTCCCCATCACAGCCTCTTCTAGCCTGTCCTCTTTTTCTAGCACAGTCTCTAACGACTTTCCTAGGTGTCCTGAGCAACTCAGCCCCAACAGAGTGACAGTATAATTTATGGTTCAAACTGGGGTGCTCTGAAAGTGAAAGGGGAGCTATGAGCATGCTAGGTCCAAACCTAGCAAACCACTAGCTCTGACTTAGGAGCCCCATTTGGTGCAGAACAAGCCAGTGGTTTGCTAAATAGGTTTCGTAATTACCCCATTCTCCTTAGAGACAGGAACAGATTTCTCCCTGTGGGTCAATTTGGCTGCTAAGAAATTGTTCTGTTCAGGGTGGCCTAGCGCACTAACCAGTATCTCTAAACAAGAAGTGAGGTCTATTCAGAAGGTCATTTACCCCTGAAATGAGTGTTGTTCATAAGAGACTCAAGTTCTCGCTGGTGACACTTATCCTTTTCCTTCACTAGTGTTTCTTTCACACTGAGCCCCTTTGAGATCCTTTCATCAGTGGGCTCTTTCTGGCTGGTTTTGATAACCACATTTTTATTTACATGCAAATTCACAGCAAGCAGCTCACATGTAAATACTATACTAATTATTAAACTTCTATGGCTCATCAGAATGCTGTATCCTAATTGGCTCCGAGATTGGCAATAACCCACAGTAGCCTGATTTGGAGCCAGACCAGTTTTTGCATCTGCATAATAAAAGGAAGCAGGAGGCTGGGAGAGTGTACACCTAATTTATATGTGTCTCTTCAAGGTCAAATAATCTTGTATTCCTTCTCAATCTACATATTCATAAAGACCTTTGTACAATTAATGAGACAGAAGATTAAATGGCTGCAGATTAAGAACAAACCCTACTGTTCTAATTAGAGTAAAAGTTACTTAGTCAATCAGATAAGAATTCCAAATTCAAACTGGCTAATATAAAGGCCTAACTATGCCGACTCACTCACAATCCTCCCACTTGCACCAGCCACTGGAGCCTGCTTAGGAAAGGCAGGCGCCCTGGGCATGATTCCTACCTATGCAAAGACCCCTCTTCTGGAGATGGGCCCCAGGGACTCAGTGCCCACAGCAGTGGAAGAAGGGAGGAGAGCGGATGGAATCCTGTTGTATCACAAGACATGGTTTCTTGACCCTGTTGATGGTAGAAGATGTATCAGGGTCTCCCCATGTTGGCTGGGTTGCAGATTTTCCCTAGACTCCTCCTTGGGGAACCTGAAGGAGTTTTGACAATCAGTGAGACCTTACCAGATGAGATTGTGGGTCACTGGGGTTGGATTTAAGATGCCGTCCCTTCTGCCAGGGACCTTGTGCTTCCTCTGGGATGCCAAGACCTGTGCCTCTGCAATGGCAGCAAATGGAGACGGGTTTGGAGCCAGGTCCTGACCTGGGCTCCACGGACTCCTCCAGTCATGCAGTTCTGGAACCTGCATCGGAACGATCCAGAACCTGGGTCACAGCGTAGATTGCTCAGTCCTGCCCCAGATGAGCTGGTAGGGCCTGGACATCTGTGTTTTGGACAAGCCCTGCATGATTCTGATGCTGCACCCTATGGAAACCACCGGCTTGGGAGATCCACGGATGGACTTGAGAGAGTCCATGCACCCTAAGATACTGACAACATCTCATTTTTACTTAAGTTTATTTAGGAAGAGTCCATAGCTTCTAACAGGTTCTCAAGAGTGGCCATGCTTCAGAAAAGGATAGTAAGCCCCAGGATGGAGGAAAGAGATTAGGAGAGCAGAATTCTGTCAAGCAGCAGACACAGGCTGCCGTATAACCTACTTTTGAGGCTTCCCCCGTACCCTGAAGTGTTGGCAGTTCTCTCCTTTCCATTCCTGTGGTGCAGGCAACAGCCCCACCAGAGCTCAGGGGATGCAGAGCAAGTGACGAGACTGCCCAGTAGGGGCGGGCTGCTCTGGCCCCGGGGGAGGGGCCTTCCAGGCGGGATGCAGCCTCAGCACTGGCATGCGGTGGAGTCGGCACTGCTGGGGAGGAGCCAGGGGTGCCAGGGAGCACCGGCCAGTCTCCTCCTGTCTTGTGAAGCCTGCCCAGTCTCTCCACCAGTCCCACTTCATTCCCCTCAACCTGGAGTGTGGTTCCATTGTGTCGGGAGCAGATGGTGTGGGGCACCTCCCTTGTCTGAGCACCTCCCTCAGCCCTGGGGAGCACAGAGTCCCCCTGCCCCCAACCTGCCTTATGATTGCTAATGAGATCACGTCTGCCTCCCGGGAAGGGGCGATTAGCCTGCTGCACTGGGTTATTACCCTTTACAAGAGGCCTGCCCAGCTGTCTGCCCGCCCCGGGCCACACACACCTGGCCAGGCCAGGATGGCTCGGAGCCACCTGCTGGCAGCAGGCTCAGTAGACACAGCCTCCAGGGCGGGCAGCCGGAGCTGGGAGGGGGAACCGCACCTGGGCCTGCCTGGGCCTTGGGACCAATCACAGGAGGAGTGGTGCATCCCTGCAGTGACCCCCCAACCCAGCTCAGCCTGAGGAGGTGGAGGGTCACTCCGTAGGCCCTCACAGACAAGGGAGGACCCCCACGGTGCTGAGGTCCAGGGGTCTCAGAGGGGAAGGGCCTCACCCAGTGGAAGCCCTTGAAGCCCCTGCCGTGCACGGGGAACCTCTGTCTCCCCTGGGGCCACGGGGGCTGTGAAGGGAGGTGCCCACAGTCCATGCAGGGCTCCTGCTGAAGTGGGCCGACAGGGCTTCCTCCACTCAGATCTGTCTCTCCCCCAGCGCGGGGATGCTAGAACATCACCACCCCTGCCTTACCAGGTTCCCCTGCCAGCCCCTGCCTTTCCCTTGGTTTGGCTGGCTTCCAGTCTGGAGTCAGGGTGGCAGGCAGAGGAAGGGGTGGCCGAGAACATTCTCAGGGTGCCCTGGGACATGCCCACTGTCCACAGGAGCCCCGCAGGCCAGGAGGACAGGCAACCCTGCACCAGACCAGGCTGTCTCTTCCCCATCACCCTACCCCATGCTAACTTCCATCCACCCTTTCTGTGCTGCACATCCAGCTCAGGCCAGGGGGCTGCCAGCTTCCTGCGCCCACACTCCTGCTCTTGTGCAGCTGCCTGTAGGCCTCCGTGGGTCTGCAGGGCCTTTGGGGAGGCCCACGTGGGTGTCCCTGCCCTTGCCTGGGGAAGGACGGGCCCTCACATTGTGCCTGAGCACCTGTCCTTTGGCTTTGATCTTAGTCCAAACCCAAAGAGCTCACATATTGTCTTTCAGATTATTCTGTGGGGGAGGGGAGAGCAGCAAGAACAGGTGTCTGTGTTGGGTAATGGTCTTCAGCAGCGGGTAAGGGGCAAGCAAGACACCCAGATGACCCCACCCTGCATGGGGCCTAGAGAGTTGGAGGCCTGAACTGAACTCCTCAGAGCAGGCCCTTCGAAGCCTTTGTTTGCTAGGGCTGAGGTCATAAAACACCATGGGTGTTCTCCTGCTCAGTTGCTTCAGTCATGTCTGACTCCTCTCAACCCTATCAACTGTAGCCCACCAGGCTCCTCCGTCCATGGGGTTCTCCAGGCAAGAATACTGGGGTGGGCTGCCATGCCCTCCTCCAGGGGATCTTCCCGACCCAGGGATTGAACCCACATCTCTACATCTCCTGCATTGGCAGGTGGGTTCTTTACCTGGGAAGCCCCATAAAACACTACTGGGGGCTCAAATGACAGAAGTCTGTCTTCTCTGAGTTCTAGAGGCTGGAGGGCCACAATCGAGGTATCTGCAGGGTTGGTTCCCTCTCGGAGCTGATGAGGGCGGGATTTGCTCCAGGCTTCTCTCCTGACTCACAGGTGGCTGTCTCCTCCCTGTATCTTCACCTGCTCTTCCTCTGTGACTGTCCAAACTTCCTCTTCTGATAAGGACACCAATCAGATTGGATTCAGTTCAGTTCAGTCATTCAGTTGTGTCTGACTCTTTGCGACCCGGTGAATCACAGCACACCAGGCCACCCTGTCCATCACCAACTCCTGGAGTTCACCCAAACTCATGTCCATCAAGTCGGTGATGCCATCCAGCCATCTCATCCTCTGTCATCCCCTTCTCTTCCTGCCCCCAATCCCTCCCAGCATCAGAGTCTTTTCTAATGAATCAACTCTTCGCATGAGGTGGCCAAAATATTGGAGTTTCAGCTTCAGCATCAGTCCTTCCAATGAACACCCAGGACTGATCTCCTTTAGGATGGACTGGTTGGATCTCCTTGCAGTCCAAGGGACTCTCAAGAGTCTTCTCCAACACCACAGTTCAAAAGCATCAATTCTTTGGCGCTCAGCTTTCTTCACAGTCCAACTCACATCCATACATGACCACTGGAAAAACCATAGCCTTGACTAGATGGACCTTTGTTGGCAAAGTAATGTCTCTGCTTTTCAATATGCTATCTAGATTGGATTAGGACCCACTTAATGGCCTGATTTTAATTTAGTTACCTCTTTAAACAGTCTATCTCCAAATATGATTACATTCAGAAGTCCTGAATCTTGAAGAGGAGCACAATTTAGCCCTAAACAGGGTTCCAGGAACTCATGATTCCTCTGGGGCTTGCCAATCTCGGGGTTGGAACCTGCAGCCCTTTCCTGGGAAGCCCCCACGTCTAGGCTGAGAATCAGTAGTGAAGGAAGCAAGTGTGTATCCAGGAGCAAGGAAAGCCTCTG
The DNA here is from genome assembly GCF_029407905.1 of Bubalus kerabau. Classification (NCBI taxonomy): domain Eukaryota; kingdom Metazoa; phylum Chordata; class Mammalia; order Artiodactyla; family Bovidae; genus Bubalus; species Bubalus kerabau. Next base: position 7,897,472 of record NC_073642.1, on the reverse strand, counting down.
GTCCTTGGGGCTGGGAGCCTGTGGATCCATGAAGTCCAGCCCCCTCTCCAGCAGTCTGCCAGTTAATCTTTCTAGTTTATCTGGAGCCTTTCACGTCTTTGAGTTGATAACATGAGAAGGTGCCCCAGAGAGAAGAACACACCCAACCTGACTCTATGAAATAGCATCCTTATCCCCACTCTACACAGTATAAAAGGGAGGGCCACCCAGGAAGCAAGAGAGCTGCGATTGGAACCCAGGCTGTGCAGTCCTGGAGTTCAGGCTCTCATCCAAGAACTTGAAGAAAACTTAGGGGATATTTTAAAATCTCAAAATGGGAAAGATTTTTTTAATGCATGGTGCCAAATCCAGAAATATTAAAAGGCTGATGTATTTAATATCCCACAAAGAAACTATTTCATGGCTAATAATAATAACAACAACAACCACAAAAACTCAGAGAAGAGACAAAGGAAATACCAGGGAAAACCATGTGTAGTATATGCCAATTACCACTTTCCTTATTATATAATGAGCTCTTCCAAATCCATAAGAAAAAGTCTAATAACCCAAAGGAAAATTAGGGGAGTGGGGAGAAAAAAAAGGTATGAATAGACAGCTTACAGAAGAAAATAGAAGTGGCTACTAACACGTGAAGAATCACCCAAGGGTCCTCACAGTTGAAGAAATGCACAGCAAACTCCGAATCTCCATTTTTTCACCTATCAGAGTGGCAAAATGGAAAAGACCAGTTCAGTACTGATGAAAGAGTGGGAAAGGGAATTTTTTATGTATTTCAGGAGGGAATATATACTGCTGGAATAGGTTTTCTAGGTATCTAAGATCTGAAGGGATATAAAAAATACTGAAGGTGTGAGTCGTATTCCTCTAAGCAGTGCCACAGCTAGATACTTGCCCACAAAGACTTCTCAAGAGGTCTGATTGCACCAGCCCTTGAAATAGTAAAAACTTAGAGACAGCCTAAATGCCTCTGAGAGGGCAATGGTTGGAGAAACTACACCCCTCTCCCCCTGCAACAGAATCGCATGCAGACTTGAAAGGAATGAGGATGATTCATAAATTCTGGCAGTGGGGTGGGAGTAAGGGTCACCTGTGTTGTGCTGTGCCAAGCCGCTCAGTTGTGTCCGACTCTTTGCGACCCCCTGGTCTGTAGCTCACCAGGCGCCTCTGTTCACAGGGATTCTCCAGGCAAGAATACAGGAGTGGGTTGACATGCCTTCCTTCAGGGGATCATCCCAACCCAGGGATCAAACCCAGGTCTCCCACACTGCAGGCAGATTCTTTACTGACTGAGCTACCAGGGAAGCCCAGGGGTCATCTCAGTTCAGTTGCTCAGTCCTGTCCGACTGTGTGCAACCCCATGGACTGCAGCACACCAGGCTTCCCTGTCCGTCACCAACTCATCATCTAGGGGTCATCTAGGATGTATTTATTCTGGGAAAAGGTGAAGTGCTGGGTGTTGTGTTGAAGGATGTGCTCCCATTTGTGTAAGAACTAGGATTATGGAAGGAGACAGAAAGCAGGAAGAAGTTTACCTTTCATTGTTCCAGGGTCTCTGTGTTCCAAGATTCCTAGAATCCCCTGGAGGGTGTTGTTTAAACACTGCTTGTCCAGCCCACCCGCAGCAAGTCTGTTCCAGAGTGTCTGGGGTGGGTCCCTGAGTGTTCTCCATAAGTCTCCAGGTAACACTGCAGGTTCAGGGACTGCATGGAGAACGCGGCTGTAGTCTTTGAGTTAAGGTACCACGTAGGGTGCTGTTTGTATAATTTTTAGAAATAATTCATAAAGATAATCCTTGGTCCAGGACCACGACTGGCTTGCTCATCTTCTATGCAGCCTCTGCCAGTTACGAGTCCTCTTCACCTTGCAGTCAGAAAGTACCCCCTGCATCTGCTGCTTTAGTCCGCGCCCCCTCCCCAAGTCGGGTCAGCAGCTCACAGGAAGGACAAGCCACATTCAGAGCAAATCCGCCACCACCTGCTGGGAGGCGAGAAGCAGTCGCTGCCCCTAGAGCCCTCTCCTCGCTGAGATCTAAGCCCCGGAGCCCCTCACCGTTGGAGCGGCCCTTCTCAGGCTGTGTGATCACAGATCACAGGCTCGGCCTGCCCTCTTTTCCCACCAAGACAGAGGAAGGCAGAAAAGCCGGGTTGACACCTGTCCTGGTGGAAAGGCACCGACTTCCCTGTGACAATTGGGAAAACGCTGGAGACGCGCGGCCATGAAGCCAACAGCAAGTCCCAGGCTGAGCAGAGAGGCACTTGCTCGGGAGATGGGCCATCCATCAGGTCTGTGCTGTCTGGGGAAGGTCCTCTGGACCATCTCTGCCACCGTGAGGAGGTCAGGGTCCCCAGGACGGCCCCCAGGGCGCCCCAGGAACGGGCGCCGGCAGCGGTGACCCGGACTCCTGACCCCGGGGTTTGGGTGCCCTCTGTCCTCGTACCCCCATAAACGGGGTCTCGTCAGCCCACCGCCCCCTCCCTTCCTGTACCCCCGTGAGGCTGGTGTGCACCGAGAGGGAGCCTGCCGGCCACTCAGGACACGCACCTGACCACACGCCTGCTGGTCGCAGCGGCCCATCCTGGGCCCCCTTTCCCCTCAGATGCCCCCAGGCCCTGCCCCCCGCCCCGTGCCTTCAGGGAACCCCTCCCCCGCCACCCGTCTCCCTGCCTGCCGAAGCTGGGACCTTCCCTCTTCCCACCTGTCCATAATCGCTCCGTTTTTGTTTTCAAAAGGCGGGGAGAAAGCATGTTGATTAGGTAGCATTTCAAGGGCTGTTAAGGTTTGCCCAGTGCCCCGGCCACAGCCTCCACATGGAGACCCGCGGTGCAGGGCAGAGGCTGTGAGGACGAGACAGCAGCCCAGCGGGACCCCAGCGCCTGGACCCAGAGAGGGAGACCTCAGAGCCCGGACCCGGAGAGGGAGACCCCAGAGCCCGGACCCGGAGAGGGAAACCCCAGCACCCGGAGAGGGAGACCCCAGACCCCAGACCCTGAGAGGGACCCTAGCGCCTGGACCGGAGGAGGAGACCCCAGAGCCCGGACCCAGAGAGGGACCCCAGCACCTGGACCCGGAGAGGAGACCCCAGACCCAGAGAGGGAGACCCCAGCGCCCCGACCCGGAGAGGGAGACCCCAGGGCCGGCAGAGGCAGTGGAGGTAAGGAGGGTGAGAATGCACGTCCCACCTGAGCAGCGAACTGAGAGACGGTAGCAGACCGGGTGGAGGGAAGAGAGCGCGTCAGGGTTCCCTGAGACCAGACCTTTCACCCTCACGCTGTTCCCGCCTCACGTCCTCACTGGATCACAGAAGCACCAGGGGGTTGTCCCTCGGGAGGTGCCCTAGGCTCTAGGGAGCCGTGTCACCAGATGGGGAGGAACAGGGAGCCCCGTTGTGCCCTTGAGGGTCTGAGCGACCCCACTGTGCAGTGAGCGGCCGCGGAGAGGCGCAGCCGGCAGGGTCAGTGAGCAGCCGGGCCTCCTCCCCGTCCGCCTTGGCCCCGCGTCCCCGCCGCCCCGCACTGGGGCCCCGCGCGTGATCGGGTTCACCAGTGAGGTGCGCGAGGCAGGGGTCTGGCCTGCCGGGGAAGGGCTGCTTCCAGACGCAGTCGCCGCCCTGTCTCCTGGCCGCTTCCTGCTCTTCCTGCCTGAATGCAGAAGCGACGTCTGGCCGCTGGTGGCCGTCCGGTGACGCTGAGGATGACAGAGCCTGCAGTTCAAAGGATCCCGGTTTCCCGGCGCCCTCTCACTCAGCCCCACCGCCCAGGCTGCTCTGGCCTCGTGCTGGGAGAAAGCAAAGCTCCGATCAGGCCGAGTGCCTGAGGCTAGTTACAGGCCAGGGCAGCCGAACACAAGAGCCCGAAGTCCTAGTGCTCTCGAGGAGCTGATCGGAAAAGAGGGCCCGTTGGTTAGCCAGGGCCTTCGGTCTCGGATCTGGCTCCTGGGACCCCCCAGGACCTGCCCCTCCCCTCAATGCACAGCCCAGCGCCCACTCCTGAGGCTGCAAGGAGCTGGGAGAGACATGTGCCCACCCACCGCCCTGGTTCTGCTCTTTTAGCTGAGGCTCTGGCCCCCTTGCCGGGCACTTCAAGGGCTCCCACCGAAGCTCACTGGCAGGCAGAGGAGGGGCCACCCCAGCTCTTCCTTACCTCTGTTCCAGTGCTTACAACGGCCAGTCTGCACATGGTCTCAGGATAGCCCTGAGATGATGGGGCAGTCAGAGATGCAGTGACAATTGCTGAAGTGACCTGCTGGGGGTACGTGGCTGGTGAACGATGAGATGGAAACAGAGCCCAGTGTTCACGACCTGAGCTTCTCAGGGCGGGTTCCTCAATTCCACATCCAAATCTCCAGGGACAGAGCTCACCAGGTCCTTCTCTGTGTGTGTGCGTGCTCAGCTGCTCAGACTCTTTGCAACCCAATGCACAGACCCCACCCCCACCCCCAGGCTCTTCTGTCCATGGGATTATCTGTCCAGGCAAGAATACTGGAGTGAGTTGCCATTTCCCCCTCCAGCGCATCTTCCCACCTCAGGGATCAAACCCACATCTCCTGCATTGGCAGGCAGATTCTTTACCATCTGAGCCACCTGGGAAGCCCTACTCTCCTGCTGAATTAGGGTCTCTGGGGAAGATGCCCCTGAATCTGCATCATCAGCATTCCTCCAGAGCCCTGGCAGGATCCTGGCACACCCCAGAGCCTGGGACCCCTCCCCCAGCTGAGTTGCCTTCCCAGGTGCGAGGGGCAGGCCTGTGAGATGTCAGGCGCAACCTCCGCCCAGCACTGACCCTCCAGTGCCAGACAGTGACGTCGATCAAGCGCTTCAGGAGGCAGGTCCTCAGCTGGCAGGTGGTTGAAAAGCCTGATACCCAGGCTGGACTTCAGACCAGTGAGATTCAGATCTCTGGGGGTGGGACACAGTCGCTGGCATTTGATTCCACAGTCACTGGCAGGTGATTCCAAGGTGGAAAACCTCCTGTCCTGACCCTGTGGGTCGCTCTCCAACCAGCCCCTGGCCAACTATTAAACACAGCTGGCTAGGCCCCAACCCCAGAATTTCTGATTCATTAGGTCCTGGGAGGGCCCAAGAATTTGTGTCTCCAAGTTCTCAAGTGGTGCTGCTGTGGAGACCTCACTGTGAGACCCAGTGGAGCAGAAAGCGAAGGGGCAGAGGAGAAACTGACTGCTTCCATTGGCCATTGTCAAGGCGCAGCTCGCTTCCAGTGAGCAGGCCCTGCCACATGTGGCTCCCTGGGGACGGGTTCTCCCAGGTGTACATGCTGAGGATGGGAACCTACCTCCTGGAACATAATTACCGCCATATAGATAGAGATTGGGACCTTGCCCCCAGGGCCCTCGGGGATGGTTGGGCAGGTTGTGCACCACACAAAGCCAGGGGTGACCATTCACAAGGGGGGGGCTATGGTGCTTCCCCACGCTGTCAAGCGTGACAGACCTCCCCCTCAAAGCTCAGAGAGTCACCATGGAGACTTCTCAGAAATTCTGCACCTACATTTGCTTTACTGGTCTCTCCTCTGCCCCTTGCCCTGCCTCCCCTCTCTTTACCCTGTCTCCCCTCTGCCCTGCCTCCCCTCTGCCTCTTTGCCCTGTCTCCCCTCTGCCCCTTTGCCCTGCCTCCCCACTCTTTGCCCTGCCCCCTCTGCCCCTTTGCCCTGCCTCCCCGCTCTTTGCCCTGTCTCCCCACTCTTTGCCCTGCCCCCCCCTGCCCTCAGTGATGCTTCAGGACTCCGCCTCCCTCGTGCCCACCTGCCCCAGGCCCCCCCGCCCCCCAAGCTGGGCTTGATCCGAGTTGCCGAGCAGGAGGCTCTGCCCTCCCTGGGGCCCCTAGGGGTGCTGCTGGCGTGCTGTCTGCCCTGCCCGGTGGACCCTGGCACTGGCTCTGGGCTGGGGCAGGAGCTCATGGCCTTCCTCCTCTGCCACTTCATGCTGCTGACTATCCCTCCTCCACAGGAGATAAGCCTGCGCGGAATCTGTTTTCTCCGGCGACATGTGCTGCAGCCAGCAGGACAGCGGCTGAGTCACTGGCAGTGGTCTCCCCTGAGCCCCGCCCCCAGCCCTCGTGGCCTCTGGGGCTTCTCCCTTTCCCGAGCACTTCCCGGCCTGACACACGTGTCCTGGGTGCTTCTGTCTGTGACTCAGGCTCAGCTGCCCCCACATTCCTCCCACAACACTGGGCTTGTACGAGGGGGCACCCATGAGTGGGCTGGGGCATCTCATCACAGGGTGTTCTGTTTGGGGCCCAAACATGGGAGAGCTCGTGGGCCCAGGAGCCCAGCTGGTAGGAGCCAAGGTCCACACCTGGCCCATCAGCTTGTGACTCTGCAGGGAGAGAGGGCGGGTGGCCGGGGACCCAGGGGAGAGGACATCCAACGCTCCAGGGGGAGCGGGCCTCTGCCAGGCCTGAAGTAGTCGGGGAAGGAAGGTCCCAACCTGCGGACACCAGCCATGTTCGTCTCTCCAGCCTGGGTCTCTGCCCTGGACCCCAGGCTCGTAAATCCAAATGCCTCCTCCCCAAACTATCACTCCCAATTTCCAGCCCCCCAGACCACCTCCTAATACCACAGCGACTCCAGCCTCTCTTAGCTCAGGCCAAAAACTACAACGACATCCCTGACTCCTCTATTTCTCTCACCGCTTGTATCCAAAGCTTCAGCAAATCCAACTAGTCTTTTTCTTTGTACACCTGAGTGTGTCCATGCCACGATGAAGTGTCACCAGTGACTCTGGCCGAGCAGGTGGGCGCTGAAAGAGGCCCACCTCCCTTTTCCCTACCTGCCACAAGCCTGCAGTCGGGGGCGTCTCTCCTGGGAGGACAGTGCCGCCCACCGCCTGGGGCGGAGGCTCTGGGGCTCTCACGGCTTGCTGGGGTAGACAGCTGGCAGGGTTATTCTCCCAGCCCCGCTCTGAGGGCCAGGCCCAGGCCACCCCTGGTGGAGGAGCCCTCCGGAGGCGTCCTGAGCAAGGGGCTCATGGAGCTCTCTCCAGCTGGGAGGGCCTCCATCCGGCAGGCCTGGGCCTGGAGGGGCTGGACCCCGTCGTGGCCTGGGCTGGGCAAGGCTGCTGCAGGGTGGCCCTCTCAGCCTCCGCTAACCCACCTAGCCTCTTGCTGACAGTACCGTCGGTCTCATTTTTGTGAAAAAGCCAAGTCTCGTAGTTTGCTCAATCTCAGGATGGGAAGTGGGAGGGACAGAGGGCAGGCGGCACAGACCAGGTCCCCTGGCAGCCGCTGAACTCTGGGAGCTGCCGCCAGCTGCAATTACTTGCTGCTGACTTTTAATTTCACGTTGAGAAGCCACAGGTGATGGAAAAAGAAATTGGTCCCCCTGGGCCGAATGCTTTCCAGATCTGCATTTATTAGCAAAGTTTCTGAAGGTGTCAGGAGCTGAACATGAGGCAGCTGCCTCTGGAAGTGAGACCCACATGCAGGGCGGGGATGGTGGGGGAGGGCGGTCAGGAGGAGAGAGGATTAGGAAAATACTTCTGCTAGCAAGGGACCGTTCTTTGAGAGTTCTGAACATGCTTGCAACTCTCCTCCTCTGCCAGCTCATCCTCATCTGTCCCTCTTTCCAAATCTCTCAGACGGCCCTTCCAAACAGGTGTCCTCCAAACCTGTGAGCCTGGGAATTTTGGTACAGGTTCACCTCATCTCACATAATTGGTGTGTATCTAAAGAATTCTTTGTTCATTAGCTTTGTTATAAATCAAATGCAGTTTTAGATGCACCAAAATGTTTGTGTTTTGAGAAAAATCTCTAGTCAATTCTTTGTTTTAAAAGACTCACAGCCAGTCGCACTCAAATTCATGTCTTCTCTCCCGAACAGCCGTGAAAACATGACCAAGACCTTTCATAGTTGACACTATCACAGAAATTCATAAATGGAAGGAAACGTAGACGATTCACTTTCATTTCAGATGTGCTCTCTCTCTTTTTAGCCAGGGAGCGGCATCTTCAAATGAAATCCTACCCAGAGGCTGAGTGGACAAGTCAAGGGAGAGGGGGCAGCTCCAGTTGAATCAGGTGGAGAACCCAGGTGGAGAAGGTCCACCCGCCTGACGCCTCATGCAGCCAGCTTCCTGCGTTCCCCCTTGAAGACCCTAACACGTTCATGGAATCCTCAGGTTGAAGACCATCGCTGTCAAAGTGCCAAGAGCATGCCCTCTTACCTGTAGTTCCACCTCCAAGACTCCAAATACTCCCAGCTGAGCACACACATTCAACATGGCTTTGTTTATGACAGCAACTTATAAAAATGAAAACAGTTTAGTCCCCTGCCCTCTGTATTGTCAGTGGAGAACATAGGAAGAACCTAGACCTCACCCACTGCTTGGCAAGAAGAGTGCGTCCCTCCGCCTCCCAGCGGGGCAGAACCATAGAAGGCTAGTGGTGCTGGGATTCCCACGCTAGACCAGCAGTGAATGGAGCTCCTCTCCCCTCGGGTGTCAACAAAGGCCAAGTGCAGGTCCTGAACTTCCACCTCTGCCTGGCAGGGGAGGTGCTGTGTCCCCCGCCCGCCCACCACCGCCCCGCACCCCCCCCCCCCCCGCCACCGCCTTTTGTTGCAGGATCAATCTCAGAAAAGGCCAGCTAAAATATAAGTTTTCAATAGGATCCAGATTCTCACAGCATAATACCCAAAGTGTCCAGGTTTCAGTTGGAAACCACTCACCATTGGAGCTAGGAAAAACCTCAACTTGAATGAAAAAAGAAAATCATTACATGCCAATACTGAGATGACAGAGATGTTGGAATTATCTGATAAGGATAAAATGCCTCAAAGAGCAATTATAAGCACACTTGAAAAATAGAAACTCTGTATCACACGATCCTGAAGTCTCACTCCTGGGCATATTTCCAAAGAAAATTCTAATTCAAAAAGATACACGCACTCCAATGTTCATAGCAGGACTATTTTCAAGAACCAAAACACAGAAGCAGCCTAAATGTCCATCAATAGATGAATGGATAAAGAACATGTGTATACATATACAATGGAATATTATTCAGCCATAATGAAAAATGAAATAATGCCATTTTCAACAATATGGGAGGACCTGGAGCTTATCATATTATGTGAAGTCAGACAGAAAAACAAGTATCATATAATATCACTTATATGTGGAAACTAAAAAAAAAATGATACAAATGAACTTATTTACAAAATAAAAACAGTTTCACAGACAGAGGAAACAAATTTATGGTTACCAAAGGGGATAGGAGGGGCTGGAGGAGAGATAGGAGTTTGGATTAACATGTACAAACTATTATATATAAAGTGGATAAGCAACAGAGACCTACTAAATAGAACAGAGAACTATATCCAGTCTCTGGTAATAACCTATACTGGGAAAGAATCTTAAAAAGAAGATGCATATATATACACTTTTCTGTACACCTAAAGCCAGCACAATACTATAAATTAACTATGCTTCAAAAAACACTCTAAACCATGAAATAGAAGATATAAAGAGGAACCAAATGGAAATCTTAAAACTGAAAAATACATTAACTGAAATAACAGTGGGGAATGCAAAATGGAGAAAATGGAGGAAAGAATCAGTGAACTGGAAGTCAGAACAATAGAGATTACCCAATCTGAACAACAGAGGGAAAGTAGGCTGAAAAAAAATGAATAAATAGAGCTTCAGAGATCTGTGAAACTGTAAGGAAAACAACAAAATTAACATCGATGTCATTGAAGCTGGAGAAAGAGAAGAGAAAGAAGGCTGGGTTGAAAAAGTACTTGAAAAAATAGCTGAAAACTTTCCAAATTTTAGCAAAAGACATAAATATATAGATTCAATAAACTGATCAAATCTCAAATAAGGTAAACTCAAAGAAATATATATCAAGACATAGCAAAACTTCTGATAGCTAAAAGCAAAGGGAGAATCTTGGAAACAGCAAGATGTGACACTAACATGGAAAAAGCAGTTCAAATGACAGCGAGTTCCTTATTAAAAATGAAAAAAAATCCAACAAGGCCCCAAAATGCGTCACTTCATTTTCCAAGTGCTGAAAGAAATGAAGTCTCAACCCAGTGTGCTATAAGCAGTGAAAATATACTTCATGAATTAAGGGGAAATCAAGACGTTCTTAGATGAAGGGAAACAGAATTTGTCAGAGATGCACAAGAACAGGCAAAGGAAACTCTCTAAACACAAAGGAAATGATTAGAGAAGGAATCTTGGAACATCAAGAACAATAGAAAGACAAAATACAGGTAGATATATTTTCCTTCCCCAGTTGAGTTTTCTGAACTATGTTTGACAGATGAAGCACAAATTATAGCACAAATTAACTGATGCAGTTCTGGCACTTCAGGTGGCGCAGTGGAGATGAATCTACCTGCCAATGCAGGAGACACACGAGACACGGGTTTGATCCCTGGGTCAGGAATATCCTCTGGAGAAGGAAATGGTAATCCTCTCCAGTATTCTTGCCTGGGAAATCCCATGGACAGAAGAGCCTGGTGGGCTGTAGTCAATGGGGTCACAAAGAGTCGGACGCAACCGAGCAACTAACACATACACACAGATACACACACTGATGTGGCTCTACGTGTATTAGAGGAAATATTTAAGACACTTATACTATAAATAGGGAAAGATAAAGGATGTGAAGGGAGGTAAGATTTCTATGCTTCACCTGATTGAGTCAAATGTCAATAACAGTACACCCTGTTAAGTTATCTAGATATAATAACTAAAACAACCATTTTAAAAAGCTACACAAGAGATACACACAAAAACATTATACATAAACCAAAGTGGGATTCTAAAAAATGTTCCGTGCCCATAGGAAGGCAGGAAAAAAGAACAGAGAATGAAAAACAGAGAGCAGAAAACAAAAACCAAACTGGCAGACAAGCCCTCACAGGCCACTGCTAAGTTGCTGCTAAGTCGCTTCAGTCGTGTCCGACTCGGTGCGACCCCACAGACAGCAGCCCACCAGGCTCCCCGGTCCCTGGGATTCTCCAGGCAAGAACACTGGAGTGGGTTGCCATTTCCTTTTCCAATGCATGAAAGTGAAAAGTGAAAGTGAAGTTGCGCAGTTGTGTTCAACTCTTAGTGAGCCCATGGACTGCAGCCCACCAGGCTCCTCCGTCCATGGGACTTTCATAGGCCACTAGTTACATGTAAATTCCAAAAGCACCAATTAAAGGAGATTGGCAGAGTGGATTTGACAACATAACCAAAGTATATGCTATGCATAAACTCATATAGAAACTAATTTCAAATACAGTGGTATAAATGGGTTAAAAGTGAAAAGATAGAAAAATATAAATTGTACAACCATTAAGTACAAACTAGTAGCAATTGTGAGCATTCTAAGTAACAGTAACTCTCATTTATTGCTGGTTGGAATGCAACATGGTACAGCCAGTTTGGAAGACAGTTTCTTACCAAGTTAAACATAGTTTTACTATACAATCCAACAGTCAGGCTTCTAAATTATTTACCCAACATATTTGAAAACTTACATCTGCAAAAAAACACACATGTGGATATTAGCAGTTTTCTCTACAAAACTAAAAACTGAAGGCAACCATGATGTTATTTAATAAGTGAATAGATGGGCAAACTGTGGTATACCCAGACAATGGAATATTATTCTGTGATGAAAAAGGATTTAGCTGCCAAGCCCCCCACTCCATACACACAAAATATGAATCCTAAATGCACAATGCTAATAGGAACAAACCAATCTGCAAAGACTGAAAATATATAATTCCATTTATTTAACATCTATAAATGGTGAAACTAGAAATACAGTAAACTGATCACTGATTTCTAGGGATTTGAAGAGGAAGGAAGGTTGAACAGGTGAATCATAGGGGATTACTTTTAAGGCTGAGAAACTCTTCTGTATGAGAATACAATGGTACATCATCTATGATGCTATTCATCTGTCAAAATCCTTTGAACTTTGCAGCACAGAGTGAACTGTAATGTATGCAAATGAAAAAAATCATTTATAAAGTCATGGGGTTCTAGGATGGAATACAGACTGTGACAAAACAATATAACTGTATTTCAAATGTGTAAAGTCTCCCTAAAGGGAGGGAGAAGAAGGTAAATAAGTTTGGAAATAAATGGACATTCTTTGAGTAAAGGCAAAAAGAATTCTACAAAAGCACCATAATCTCATTGACAGTTGTTTCCAATAGGGGAATGGTATGGGTTAACAATTCTGTAACAAGTATCTATGTATACAGGATTTAAAAATTAAGTAAATGGATGGTGAATTTTGAAAGTCAAGTTTCTCACTGTTGGAATGGGAAGTTAAACAAGCAAGGGAGAAAGCCAGAATGATCCATGGTTGATGGATTTGAGTTGGAGACAAATCAGTGTAAACTCATATTTAGCCATACATAAATCCAGTATTGATAGATATATGTATGCACACAGGTTAGTATACACATACAGATATTTCTTTTCTCTCAACCATGAGGGCCTAGAAGCAGTGATATCACAGAAGTATACCTACTGCCCAGATCTTGGTTTCTAGTACCATTCCCAATAAAATTAATGTCTTTGAGTCAATGGTGCTATTTAAAAAATGGTTGAATACATAAATAAGTGGGGAATACAGACAAATCTCCCATACAAAATAATTTCAAATAATTGATGTAGAGACTGCCCTTGAGGAACTGGAATATTACTCCTCACTCCTTAGGTTTGGGCTGTGCATAATGACTTGCTTTTCAAAAAGGACAGTATGAAAGGAGAGAGGTGGGGGAGAATAACTTTATAGTAGAGAAACCTGATAAACACTTTCTCATCCAGGTGAACAATGTCAATATCAACAATGACACATCGTGTTGATAGTATGTACTATTGACATGATTTGATGAGAATGGCACTCTGTGATCTTCCTCTCTAAAACCCATAACCCCAGTTTAATTGTGAGAAAAACATCAGACAAATCCCACTTGCAGAACATTGTGCAAAATATCTTACCTATACTCCTCAAAATTGTCAAGAGCATCAAAAGCAAGGCCTGAGAAATTGTCACATCCAAGAGAATTCTTACATGGACAATTTTAAGAGATGGAAGAAAACCTAAAACCAACCAAGACAGCATATTAAAAAGTAGAGACATTACTTTGTTGACAAAGGTCTGTCTACTCAAAGCTATGGTTTTTCCAGTAGTCATGTATGGATGTGAGAATTAGACCATAAAGAAAGCTGAGAGCTGAAGAATTGATGCCTTTGAACTGTGGTGTTGGAGAAGACTCTTGAGAGTCCCTTGGACAGCAAGGAGATCAAACCAGTCAATCCTAAAGGAAATTAGTCCTGAATATTCATTGGAAGGACTGATGCTGAAGCTGAAGCTCCAATACTTTGTCCACCTGATGCAAAGAACTGACTCATTGTGAAAGACCCTGATGCTGGGAAAGATTGAAGGCAGGAGGAGAAGGGGATGGCAGAGGATGAGATGATTGGATGGCATCACAGACTCGATGGACATGAATTTGAGCAAGCTTCAGGAGTTGGTGATGGACAGGGAACCCTGGCATGCTGCAGTCCATGGGGTCGCAAAGAGTCTGACACGACTGAGTGATTGAACTGACTGAAGAGAATTCTAAGGAGACATCATGACTAAATGTAATGTGATAACCTGAATGGAATCTCAGACAGAAAAGGGGCATTAGATAAAAACTAAGGAAATCAGAATAAAATGTAGGCTTTAGTTAATAATGATATATCAATATTGGCTCTTTGTGACAAATGTATCATACTAATGTAAGATATTGGATAATAAGGGAAATGGGGAATGGGGTGTATGGAAACTCTCTTCACAGCTTTTTAGTAACTGTAAATCTACCCTAAAATAAAAGGTTTATTTAAAAAGAAAAAAAGCAGGAGTGTTATATTATCTGATGAAATATACCTTAAAGAAAAGGTAATTACCAGAGAGGCACATTACATAATGTTCAAAAGATCAATCTACCCAAAAGACATAAGAATCCTAAAAGTGTATGCAGCAAACAACCTACAAAAATGTGAAGGAAAACTGATAGGACTGAGTGAGCAAATAGACACACCTGTGATTATAGGTAGGAACTTGAGCATTTCTCTCTCAAAAATGGATAGAGTAACAAGACATAGATCCAGCAAGAACATGAGAAAACTCAACATCATCAACTAACAGAATCTCACTGACATTCAGAAAGCATTCAATCATGTGACAGCAGAAAGTATATTCTATATATGTCCATGGGACATATACTAGGATAGACTGTATTCTGGGGCATAAAATAAATCTCAACAAAATTAAAATAATTGAACTTATATAGGGAGTGCATTCTGGCCACAGTGGGATCAAACTCTAAATAATAACAGAAAGATAACAGAAAAATTGCCAAACACTTGGGAATTAAATACACTTGTAAGTAATCCATGTGTCAAAGAGGAAGTCTCAAAGAAAATTTAAAAATAAATAAAATGAAACTAAATAAAATGAACTAAATAAAAATGAAAATCTGTGTTAAGGTATTGCTGAGAGGGAAATTTATAGCATTAAAGTTTATATTAGATAAAATGAAAAGTTTCAAATCAATAATCTGAGTTTTTTTCTCAAGAAGATATGAAAAGAATAGTGAAGTAAAACCAAAGCAAGCAGAAGACAGGAAATAAGAGCATAAGTCAATGACATTGAAAACAGAAAAGCAAATCAATGAAATGAAAAACCTGATACTTTTAAAAGGTAAGTAAAATTGGCCAATTTCTAGCAAGACTGAAAAGGAAAAAAGAGATGAGACTCAGATTAACAATATCAAGAATAAAACAGGGACTATCATTACAAACAATGCAGACATCAAAAAGATAATAAGGGACACCACAAAAAAACAACATAAATTTAACAACTTGGATTAAATTAATCAATTTCTTGAAAAGTACAAATTACCACAATTCATCCAATGTGAAATAGATCATATGAATAGTCCTGTAACTTTTTAAAAATGAATTCATAATTTTAAAATTTCCCCTCCCCCAAAAAAGAAATCTCCATGCTCAGACAGCTTCACTGGGAATTCTATCAGAACTTTAAAGAATTAATCCTAATTCTATATAATCTTTTCCAGAAAACAAAAGAGAGAATATTTCCCAATTCATTTCATGAAGCTCAGATTACCCTGATAACAAAATCAGAAAAATGCAGCATAAAAGTAAAACTACAAACTAACATCACTCATAAATATAGATGCAAAAATCCTTACAGTTTTAGCATGTAGAATTCAGATATGTAGGGAAAGAATTATGTATCATGATCAAAGGGAATTTTTTTCCAGGTATTTAAGATTTGCTCAATATTCAAATCAATCAATATTTTTCATCGTATCATAAGACTAAAGGATAAAAATTTTATGGTTTTATCAGTAGGCTCTTAAAAAGCATTTGACAAAATGCAATATTCACTCATGACTTTGAGGACTCTCAAAAACTTGGAATAGAGGAAACTCCCTAAGCTTGATAAAAAGCGTCTAAAGAAAACCTAGAGATAACATTAATACTTAATTGTGAAAAACCAAATGCTTTCCCTCTAAGATCAAGACCAAAGATCCATGCTCATCAAGGATGTCTCACTTCTTTTTCTTTTTATTTATTTTTTTATTGAAGGATAATTGCTTTACAGAATTTTGTTGTTTTCTGTCAAACCTCAACATGAATCATGAATTAGGTATACATATATCCCTCCCAAGGATGTCTCACTTCTTATTCAGAATAGTACTGGAAGTTCTAACCAGTGCAATAAGGCAAGAAAAAGAAAGGCATACAGTTTATAAAGGAAAAAATGAAAGTGTGTGTGATCTAAGACTATTAAATAAAAGTGACACAACTTAATCACAAAAAAGAGATACAAAAACCCATATTAGCAAGTAATTTCCTATATAGAAAATCCCAAGGAATCTACAAAAAAAAAACCACAAAACTTCCTAAAACTAATAAATGAGTTTGACAAGTTTGCAGGATCCAAGATAGCTGTATAAAAATCAATTGCATTTCTATATACTAGCAATGATCACTAGCAATTAAAAGGATAATGCAATTTACAGTTGCTCAAAAGTGAAATGCTTACAGGTAAATTTAGAAAAATTTAAGGACTTACTGAAAACTATGAAACTCTAATAAAAAAATGAAAGATCTAAAAAAATGGAGAGAAAGACTACATTTTGGGATTGGAAAACTCAAAATATTAAAGATGTCAATTCTCTTCAATTTGATACATAGGTTTAACAAAATTTCTATCAAAACCTTGCCAAGATTTTTTTAAAGATACTGACAAAATTATTCTAAAAATTTTGTAGGAAAGCAAATGAAGTAGAATAACTAAAACAATTATGAAAAAGAAGACTAAAGAGGGAAGAACAGCCTGCCTGATTTCCAGACTTATTATATAACCATAGTAATCAAGACTCTGAAGTACTGGCACAGAGACAGACACAGATCAACAGAACAGAACAGAGAACCCAGAAATAGACTCTCACAAAAATGCCCAACTGATTTTTGACAAAGCTGCAAAGGCAATTCAATGGAGGAGGGATAGACTTTGCAGCAAAGGATGTTGGCGCAATTGGACATCTAATGGCAAAAAGTGAACCTGAGCCCAAGCGTTACACCTAATTCAAAGTGAAATGTAAAACTATAAATCATTTAGAAAAAAAGTAAGATGAGATCTTCAGGATTTAGGATTAAGCCAAGCTTCTAAACTTGACGCCAAAAGCACAGTCTTTAAAAGGCTAAACTGTTAAGTTGGACCTCATCAAAATTCAAAACTTTGTTCTGTAAAATATCCTGTTAAGAAGATGAAAAGACAGGCTAGAGACTGGGAAAAATTATTTGCAAACCACATACCTGACAAAGAATTGGTATCTAAATGATATATAAAAACTCTCAAAACTTAACAGTAAAACAAAGCAAAGCAAAAGTCAGTTAGAAAATGGCATGGAAAGACGTTTTCACCAAAGATGTTTAACATCATTAGAAATTAAGAAAATACAAATTAAACCACAGATATCACTACATACCTGTTACAGTGACAAAAGATAGGGACTAAATGTTAGTAGAGAAACGATATCATTCATACACCGCTGGTGGGAATGCGAAGTGGTGTGGTCACTCGAAAACATTTTGGCAGTTTCTTATAAAACTAAACATACAACTGTCATATAACATTTGCACTCCTGGGCATTTATCCTAGAGAAATTAAATTTATATTCCCACAAAAAGCCTGTACAGAAATGTTTATAGCAGCTTCATTGGTAAAATCCCTGAACCTGCATGAATCTTCAGGGAATTATGCTAAATGGAAAAAAATCAACAATCCCAAAGGTTACATTTAGAAAATAGATTCGCGATTGCCGTGGGTAAATGAGGAGTCAGGGAAGGCAGTGTGGTGAGGGTGGGAAAGGAGTAGGTGTGGCTAAAAAAGGGCAACTAGAGGGACCCTTGTGGGGATGGAAATGTCCTGCATCTTGACTGCAGCCGTGTCGGTGTCCTGGTGGTGATATCGTACTCAATGCAGTTTTGAAAGATGTCAACATCACCATTACGAGAAACTGGGTAAGGAACACATGAAAGTGAAAGTCACCCAGTCGTGTCCGACTCTTTGCGACTCCGTGGATCGTCCATGGAATTCTCCAGGCCCGAATACTGGAGTGGGTAGCCTTTCCCTTCTCCAGGGGATCTTCCCTATCCAGGGACTGAACCCAGACCTCCTGCATTGCAGGAAGATTCTTTACCAGCTGAGCCACAACAGAAGCCAAACAATACTGGAGTGGGTAGCCTATCCCTTCTCCAGAGGATCTTCCCAACCTAGGAATCGAACCACGGTCTCCTGCATTGCAGGCAGATTCTTTATCAACTGAGCTATCAGGGAAGCCCCAAGGGGTACATAATGTTTCTCTATTATTTCTACAATTGCATACGAATCTACAATTATCACAAAATAAAAATGTTAATAAATGTTTTTAAGGAAAATAGTTGAAATGTCTAATGTTAGGAGCATTGCTAAATGAACTACAGGTCGTTCATATATTGTAAAATAAACAGCAGTTATGAAGAATAAGGGAGCTCCAATGCAGGGGCATGTGAACAGTTATGTAAAAACAGCAAGGCACAAAAATGTGTGTAGATGTAACTCTTTTGCTACAAAATGATAAATTTGAAGTATAAATGCATAGAAAAAGTTTGGGTAGGTAAGCTATAAAGTGCTAATAGTCATTCCTCATGGGGAAAGAGATTGGTTGGGAGACAGACACACTTTAACTTGTAACAACAAATTTGTGCCAAAAAAAAAAAAAATTCTTCATTTTATAAATTAAGAAATTGAGGCTTAGCAGAGGTGAACACGATGGTCAAGGTCACCAAGCTGGGAAGGGGTTCAGAGCTTGGCTCTAAACTCAGACGTTCTGACTCAAATCTAGAGTGGCTGAGGCAGGAAATCGGCAGGACGGCTCCTCCAGACCTGCTGCTGTGCCCGGGACTGTCCTCAGATAAGGAGCTCTCCAGAGAGGAAGAACCTGGGACAAGGAAGATCTGCAAGGGTGTGGAGAACAGGAAATCGCTCCTGCTGGGATTTTCCCTGCCCCCGGCGCAGGGAGCACCAGGAACCCAGCAGAGAGGCAGGAGGGGCCAGGGAGCCTGGCTTTTAGGAGACACCCAGCCACTGTGCCAGGCTCTGAATGGGCTCTCAGCAGTCACAGTCCCTATTTTCCCGGATCTTCACCATCCAAGCAGGAGACTGATGGTAGTCGGGTCTCCAGAGTGCATCAAGATCCTGCAATCACGGGTGCTGGGGGCCTGGGAGAGCCTCAGAGAAGAGCCCATATTTGAGCAGGGCCCTGGGAAAAGATGAGTAAGAGTGAGCTGGGTAAAGCAGGACAAGTGGTTTTCTCAGCAAAAGGATTAACATGGCCCAAGGCGTGGAGGGAGGTGATAAGCTGTGGCTGAAACCGAAAGTGAGGGCTTGAAGTCAGGCAGCAAGCTTGGGATCCATGGGGACGTTCTCAGGCAGCAAGCTTGGGATCCATGGGGACGTTCTCTAGTTGGGAGCCACTAAAGTTTTGTGCCTGGGAGGGTCCCCAGGTATATGTTTCTGGGGGTGAGTTCTGGCAGCTGATGGAGGGGAAGGGGAAGAGGCGGGTGACAGTTGGAGGGCCGCTGCTGCAGCAGCTAAGGTACATGTGATAAGGTAGAGGCCAGGAAATCAGAAGGGCAGGGATGGTTTGGAGGAATATACTTGAAGAGTATGTTGTGAGCAAGATGAACAGGACTTGCTATGGGGCAGCTCTGTTGGTTTTTGGACATCTAGCAGCCACAGCCTCCTCTCTGGTCACAGGGCCATGATTTCCCTTCTTGGAGAGATTCTCAGCCCTGCCCACAACCTTTCTGCAAGGTCAAAACTGTCTTTACCTTGTGTCCTGAGACATTGACCCTTGAGTGCGTGCTCAGTCACTAAGTCACGTCCGAGTCATTGGGACCCCATGGACTGTAGCCTGGCAGTTTCCTCCATCCATGGGATTTTCCAGGCAAGAATCCTGGAGTGGGTT
This sequence comes from Bubalus kerabau, assembly GCF_029407905.1. Classification (NCBI taxonomy): domain Eukaryota; kingdom Metazoa; phylum Chordata; class Mammalia; order Artiodactyla; family Bovidae; genus Bubalus; species Bubalus kerabau. The sequence goes on along the minus strand of NC_073642.1, from coordinate 7,877,901 downwards.
GCCATTCCCTTCTCCAGGGGGTCTTCCTGACCCAGGGATCGAACCCACATCTCCAGCATCAGCAGGCAGATTCCTTACTACTGAGCTACCCCTTGTATCCTGAGACTTTGACTCTTGAGAGGGGTAGACACACATGAGTAGAACTGGTGGACTCTGTCATCTACCCCTTGCCCCTCTTGCAGGGCCCTGAGGCTGTTTCTCCAGTCTTTCTTCAAGCTAATGACCCTCCCTCTCTCTGCAGCCCCTTCCAAAGGGCCTTGGTGATGGGTGGGCTGTGGCCATGTAAGAGACAGAATGGAATCCGCTGGGCTCTTCAGTTGCACACACTCTGAGAAGATTCTTTAGAAATTCCCCTGGGTCCTGTGGGCGTCTTTCTTCATTCTGTCTATGTGGTCTGGGTTCTGCTAGGTTTGAATCATCTATCAACCCTGACTCACTCACTCAACGCACATAACTCAAAAATTAAAGCGTTTCCACGGCCCAACCTCCCAGAATCTGTCTCAGAATGTGGCTTCGAGGGAATGTTGGTGTGGAATTCCTTAAAGTGGAATCCATTTCACCCTCTGAGGCGCTGACTCAGGATGTCCTGTGTGACTGTAAACGGTTGGGCGTGTGTAAATGTTCATGTCACCCAGCTCTCCCAAGTATCGCACCTGCGTGGTAATGCCTTGGTCTCCTCGTGAGCGGCACTAACTGTCATTAGGACTTCGGCTAAACATCGCCCTGGTGGGGAAGGGCAGGGAAAACAACACTGCTGCTGGGAGGTCCTTAGGTCGGGGGGAGGCGGACCTACAGGGACTGAGTTTTACGGAGCACCTTCTAGAAGTCAGAAACTGAGCTCAGTGAACTGAGGTTCTGACACACATGATCTCAAGTTCTTACAACAGCCTTGAGGGGAACATGTCACTTACTATCCCCACTTTACAGACAAGAAGACCAAGATGTATAGGATCAGGCATTTAGCAGGTGGCGGAGTATGAGTAAGAATCCAGAAAAGTGCATCAAATGACGCATGGACCCGCATGGAAGGGAGGATCCAAGTGCAGAGAAAGCAATCTCAGGGCTTTCGGTCCTGCTGCCCCACCGAGGTGTGGATGTCTGGGGCACGGGTGGGAGAACCAAGCTTTGCATTGCACGAGAAACTGGCAAGGCTGAGAAAGGCCGCCCAGATGCCTTACTACAGTAAGTTGTAATACAGAGAGCGAGCTGTAATAAATCAAGAGAACCTGAGCCTGTGGGGGTGGGCACGCCAGGCCTCCTGCCTCCTAGCAGCCCATCGAGTTGTTCCTGGCATCCGGAAAGCCTGGGAGAGCCTTTTTGGGGTCTGCAGCAGGACACGTTTCCTTTCAGAATGACTTCCCGGCTCACAATGATGCTGTTCTCTGAGCCCTTCCACCTACCCGCCTACGGAAAAAGGGCCCCGGCAGCTGTATCTACACACATACCCCTGTCTTCCTGACCCCAGGTGGCTGGACTAGTTAGCTCCTGGGTGAATCGAGCTGTAGAGAGAGCGAATATCAGTTAGGAGCTGTGTCACAACCATCTTCCAGCCCACACACGCACAAAGCATCGCAGAAGATGAGCTGGTGGAAAAAAGCAGAGGGAAGCAAGACGGATAGGGAGTAGATTCCTGTATCCTTGGCACCTTCCAGGCCTGGTTTTCACCTCTCTTGGAGGTTTTTTAAATTTCATCCTAGATTCCAAGTCAGTACCCAAGTTCCTCCCAATAAACATCATAGGTTTGTTTGACCTGGACTTGTGTCACTTTGGACCAAAAGTCCTGACGATCCCAGGAGAGGAGGATGTATCCTTTTGAAATACTAGACATATACTGCTCAAGGACCCTCCCCAAGGATCCCAGAGGGGCTGGGGAAAGAAGCGACCAGTCATATCCAGTTGAGGTTGAGATCCTGATTCCAACTTTAGGTGAAACAAAAGAGTTAAACTCCAAGGACATTTATCACAATAATTGAGCCCTATCAGAATGAAGCAGGCATCACTCTCACTATGATAACTGAACCTTTCAATGTCAACTCCAAGGACTCACACACAGCTTCTGGGTGTAATTTATCTGCCGAGACTGTTCTGTATTAACCCACTAATCTACGACTGACTAATGACTCAGGATGCTGTTCCCCTCGACCTCACATAAAGGTTTTTCCTCATGCTGCCCTCCCAAATAGGGCAGGGATGGCCGGTGGCTGTCTTGTTATCACACTTGTTTCCCTCAACTGGACTCAGATATTCAAAGCCTTCTGTTTTACCTTTGGCCAGTTCCCACAACCCTTCCTGGGATCTTTCCTCAGACTCAGGGAACCCATGGTCCCCGGTATCACCTCTGCCAAGCCCTCCACTGCAGCAGCATGACACCCGGTGCCCAGCAAGGCAAACCAGCCTTAACCTGGCTTCCTGGGGCAGGACGGTCCTAAGGGCTGTGACTTCCCAGTACTGTCAGAGCTCTGCTAAGTAAGAAGGAAGACCTGGGAAGCCAGTGGTGGCAGAAATTCGAGGGAAGGGGTAGAGATGTTCTGCGTCACCCGCTTCTGCCCTCTTTTCTAGAGGAGTGATCAGGGGCCTCATATGTTGCTGGCTGCAGCAAGGAGCCTCCCTCCTTTCCTGCTGGGTCCCAGAGATGGCTGTGGTCCACATGACCCCCCGCAGCTGGGAGCACCAGGGTTGCAGATCAAGCCCCACCAGCAGGGCTCGTGCTGTGACCAGAGGCCCAAGGACCCCCCTGTGTTCAGTGTGTGTAACCTCAAAGCAGAGAATTTGCCTTTTATTAGCAGCCCCACGCACATCACAAGCCTCCAAAGGCGTTTATGAAGAGCCTCTTTCTTCTTTGTCTATTTTGACGCTAGAGCAAAGAGCTGCATTTTAAAATTTCGCTGACGGATTTATACCCTGCCTGTTTCCAAAGCAGATGACAATAAAACCACAGGTATGAGTATGGCCAGGAACATTTGCCCAAGACAAAAGAGGGGAACAAAGGCAGGGAATTGTGCCCAGCCCTCAGCCTTTCGGGAAGGTAGAATCTAAGATGTCATTCTCTGGGTTGTCTTTAAACTTCCCCAAGATGTAAGGGCTCCTGTCACCTCTTTCTGCACACTCCCCCAGCCCCACCAGAAGGGCAGTCCCCGCTTTGTGGCTGTGTTCCAGGCCCATTTGGAGGAACTGCTCTGTTGCAGGGTGGCAGTCCCCGCTTTGTGGCTGTGTTCCAGGCCCACTTGGAGGAACTGCTCTGTTGCAGGGTGGCCGGCTGCCGCTGCGGAGCCACATGGGTCTGCTGCTGTCTCCTGCCCTCTCCTGCCCGACCGCTTCTGCCCTCTTGGCCTGGCTGCGAAAGGCCCAGGAGGCTTGAGTTTCTCAGCCAAGCCTGCACGCTGCTGACAGCTCCTTCAGTCTGTGCCCTGGCCTGGTTTGCAGTGCGTTCTCGTTTCAGGTGAAGAAGCGAATAGGGGTCCCCGCCTGGGCAGTTCACTGTGCCTGGTGCCGCAGGACATCAAGATGAATGCCACAGGCTGTGCCTTCGGGGTGGGGGGGGGGGGTGCCGACGCAGACCCGCCAGCGTCCGGAAGTGAAAGGGGAAGAAGGAGGCAGTGGAAAGCGCTGAGTGTGGGCTTCCGGCAGAGCCCACCCACCGCCGGCAGAGTTTCTGCTGGAGCCTGCGTGGGCAGCGCCTCTGCGCCGGCCTCGCGGTGCGGGCAGTGAGGCCAGAAGGGGCCCCCTTTAAACTCTGCTCCTGCTATCGCCTCTCCTTCAACCTTAAAAACGGGAGACACAAAAACTTCCTTTTGTGTCTCTCAGGGAGCGTGATGTGATGGGAAGAGGGACCGAACTCGGGCCCCTGCTGGGCCCTCCTGTTTCGGGGGCCCACAGAACATGGGGTCTGAACTTCTTTGTCCTGCCATCTGCTTCCAGGACCTCCCTGAGTCTCGTTTTCCTTATAAAACGGGGCCCAACAATAGAAACTGCCCGGAATCTTGGAAATTTAAATGAAATAAACATTTGAAGCCAGGTCAGTACGATAAAGCACGTGTATGTATGTGCACCCACTGGGCACCTCCTCTCTGCAGAGCTTGGCGTGCCTCCGACCGGGACACCCCGGCTCTAGTGTGGCCCCGGGTCTGCCGGTGAGGACAGCTGCCCTGGGGCCTGCTTCTCATCTGCCTCGCCCACCCCACCCCTGCCTGGCAGCAGCTGCCTCAGCACCTTTGAGGCCAACTGGGATGGGCCGGAGCTCGGGCAGCTGGTCCTGGATGGGAACTTGGAGGCTTAACTGCGGGCAGACTGCTGCCTGTGCAGGCCCCAGGCCCGGAATGCCGGCTCGTGAAACTCTAGCCAGCTGACCTTTGGGGCACGGTGTGGACCGAAGCCTGCCTGTGCTTTGGACGCCGGGATGGAGGGAGCGTGGAGTGGCGGGAAATGACGCTCACCCATCGCAGGCGCCAGCGTCACCCTGGCTTTGATGTTGCCTTCCTCCCAGCTTGCTGCATTCTCTTTTCAACGTTTTCACTGCAAGTGTATTGCCCTATCACTACCCGCTGTCAAATAGTAATAATGAGAGCAGCAACGTTTACGGAGCTCCCACTGTGCCTGGCGCAGGCGCGATCCCGATTCATGGCTGCTCTCTGGGTCCCTCCTGACCGTTGCCTGCCTCAGTCGTCTGGACTAGGCCCCTAGCGGAGCACAGGAGCTCCCTGACCTGCATCTCACTCATCTTCTGCTTATTGTTTCCCTCTGCCTGGCAAGGTACAAATACAGAAGGCTGCTTTTGAACTGTGGTGTCGGAGAAGACTCTTGAGAGTCCCTTGGACTGCAAGGAGATCCAACCAGTCCATTCTAGAAGAGATCAGCCCTGGGTGTTCTTTGGAAGGACTGATGCTGAAGCTGAAACTCCAGTACATTGGCCACCTCATGCGAAGAGTTTGATGCTGGGAGGGATTGGGGGCAGGAGGAGAAGGGGACGACAGAGGATGAGATGGCTGGATGGCATCACCGACTCGATGGACGTGAGTTTGTGTGATCTCCGGGAGATGGTGATGGACAGGGAGGCCTGGCATGCTGCGATTCATGGGGTTGCAAAGAGTCGGACACGACTGAGCGACTGAACTGAACTGAACTGTGTAGTGTCAGAATGTAAAGTAAGTGGTAGGGAGTGGGCTAGGCCTGACAGAGTGCTTTGAAAATAAGCATGGAGCAAATGAATGGAAGAAGAAACAGAAGCTCAGAGAGGGCAAGTAACCTGCCCAAAGCCACAAAGCTAGAAAGTGGTGGAAAGAAAGTTTAAATCCCATTGTCCCTGACTGCTGGAGACAACAGTGTCTGAGCTGCCACCTCCCTCCATGGGGACGCCTCACCTCTGCTGTCAGCTGCACCCTTCCCCTCTTCCCCTACCAGGGAGTCCCAGGGGCCGCGCCAGCCCAGCTTGTGGACAGACCTGGTGAAGGAGAAAATGACCCTGTCACCCATAAGAGGAGAGGGTCCAAGCTGGAACAGGAGAGAGGTGCATCCTGCTGGCTCCTTTGAAACCCTGGGACCCTGTGCAGGGCAGCCTTTGGAAGACGGGACAGCTGGCTCTACCTGTTCTGCAGATTTGGAATCTAGGTCATTCTGCTGCCTCCCCTCTCCCTCCGGAAGGCGAGCTGATTTCTCCTAGGGTCTCAGAGCAGGAGGGGGGCCAACAAGAGAAAATGTTTTAGTGGGACCCACACCGCGCCTGCTGCCATCAGGAACATTTCATTTTGAAGCCAACGTAATTTATGAGCTGCAAATGGATTTAGCATTTAAAAGAAAAAGACTTGGAAAAGGTACAAAGTGCACCTCACACCCTTGCACTGAGGCGTGTTTGTGGCTCTATTAATCATCCCAGACAAAAGAGATTTTAATCTAGGGCTAGGCAGTCCAGGGAGGCCCAGCCGTGCTCCCGAACCCCAGGGCTGGCTGGGAGGAGCAGGCGCTGGCTGTGGGCCTGGCCTTCGAGCGGCTCCAGCCTCGGGTGCTCCGCACTTGTGCTGAGCCCTGGTCTGAGTCATGCAGTAGATGAAATTACAGAGGTTCTTGCACATGATGAATCAGAAAGCAGGATCAAGGCAAATATTTGGACAAGCCTTGCCCCGCGTGGAGCAGGAGGGAGCAGAGCAGCCCGCCAGCTGCTTGCCCAGAGATGGTTTCTGACAGAGTGCTGCCAGGGGGCAGGCTGCTGCTTATGGGGAATTAGTTCTGATCCGTGCAGGCACCCTGCAGTTGGAGCGCTTGGCCAGGCCAGCGCTGAGAGAGAGGCCTGGGAGCATCCTAGAACCCTGAGCCGTGATTCAGTCTCACCCTCCAGGGAGGGGGCCGTGTGGGGACAGCGTGCAAGGGTGCGGGGCGGTGCGGGGAGATGGTTCACTTTGAGTCAGCCCATCCGCCTTCTTTTCTGGGAGTCATCACGGCAGCAGGCCGCGTTTCCTGCAGCAGTGAGCTGAGGAGACCACGCGGCCCTTCCACTGCCCCTGCCTGGGCTGCAGCAGGGAGGCAGGCAGACATAGTGACCACAAAATGGGGAAGGAAGCGAAACCCTGCGCCCTGTGCCAAGGCTTTACTGCTGTGAGGACTTTCAGGAGAGGCTAATTGCCACCCTTTGCAGCTTCAAAGCCAGGCGTTTTCAAGGCTATTCAGAACAACAGCAGCAACAGCTCACCAGTAATAACAAAGCTACCGTAGGTTTGTCTGGAATCTTTATTAATTTTTCAAAATTAACTTTTGAAAGAGCTCAGCCTTCTTGGGGTTATTGTAAGCTACCTTCTCTCCTTTGCAGGGAAGCTCGCAGGAAATAAACAAGTCTGCCCTGGAGACAGCAGATAAACCCCTAGGAGCTAAGGCTTGCTGTTGATGAATGGCAGGGATAGCACATGTATTCTGTGAGCTGACTCCATGCTGGGCAAGCCTGCAACGTCCTGGGCGAGCCTCATGAGAACCCTTACAAGGTGGGTGCCATTTCGCAGATGAAGAAATAGGCTTGGGGAGGTTATATTACTGACCCAGACCATACAGCTAGAGACTGTACAGGCAGAATTCAAACCCAAGCAGTCAGACACCCAGATTATACTCTGCTTCCCAGCAGTTCTCCTGATTACAGACCCATCTGCAAAATGACCACTGGCACAGAGTCAAGCAAAGCCTACCATTCTAATCTTCTTCCAGGTGGTCAGACCTTGAAGAGACCAGACACGATGGCTGCCTTTGGGATCCTGGCTGCTCTTGGAGCTTGAAGAAGGCTGAGAGGAGCTGGCTTCCTCAGAGGCCAGATGGTCCTCAATGGGTCAACCAATGTCTAGCCCACATGGGCCAGTGTTGTTGGAGACAAAACTCAGCAAAAATCCTCCTACCCAGACACCCTCTGAGACAGCAAGGCTGATGAGCTTGCTTTTGGGGGAGGTCTGCATTCTGAGGTCAGGGAGCCCCAGCTGTGGCTTCACTAGCTGTCACGCTGTTCCCCTTCCTGTTGCTCCATAGAGCCTCGAAACCTGTGACCTAACAAAAGCTATTTTATTATGCACATAGATTCTGAGAGCTGAGAATTCAGATAGAATGTAGTTACAAGTATGAAGGGTCTACTTGCTTCGTGATGTGTGGGGTCTTTCTTGTCTGGGAACACTCAAAAACGTGGGTAAATTCAGGGGTGGGGAAGCTATAGCTGGTGGCTGGAATCATCTGGAGGTATCTTCTCTCTGTGTCTGATGGGTGATGCTGGCTGTCAGCTGGAACCTCAGCAGGGCCGTCACCGGAATACACACACGTGGCCTCCTTATGTGGCCTGGGCTTCCTTACAGCGTGGAGGCCTGGGGCATGGGGCCTGCCTTCTTACATGACAACTGTATTTGTTTGCTGTAACAAAGTACTACGACCTCAGTGGCTTGCTTAGAACAACAGAAATGGGTTATCTCACAGTCTGGAGGCTGGAAGTCCAAATTCATGGCGTTGGCAGGGTAGGTTCTCTCTGAGGACCCTGAGGGAATGATCTGTCCCATGCCCTTCTCTTTGGCTTGTAGAGGGCCGTCTGCTGTATCTTTACACGTCTTCTGTGTGTGTGTGTGTTTAAATTTCCCCCTTTTATAAGGATACTGGTCTTATTGGATTAGGAGCCACTCTACTGACTTCATTTTAACTTGACTACCTCTACAAAGACCCTATTTCTAAAGAAGGTCACGTTCTGAGGTACTCAGGGTGGGTGCTCCAACAAATGAATTTGGGGTGGGAGAGCACAAATCAGCCTATAACAACAACTCAGAGCTCCAAAGGCAAGTGTTCCAGAGGAACCAGGCAGAAACCACACAGCCTCTTCTGAGTAGTCTTGGAAGTTGAGCTTCATTCTATTGGTCACAAGCTCATCATTAAGGTCAACCCAGATTCAAGGGGAGGGGGCAGAGACCCCACCTCTTAGCTGGAGGAAGGTAAAGGAACTTGTGGAGCTTTTTTTTTTTTTTCCCCCTGAAGTGAAATGAAGTCAAAGTCACTCAGTCGTGTCCAACTCTTTGCAACCCCATGGACTATACAGTCCTTGGACTTCTCCAGGCCAGAATACTGGAAAGGATAGAAGGGAAGCCTTTCCTTTCTCCAGGAGATCTTCCCAACCCAGGGATCAAACCCAGGTCTCCCGTATTGCAGGCGGATTCTTTACCAGCTGAGCCAGGTACATGTTACCTCTCTTACTCTTTTACATGCAGAGAAAGTAAATCCTGGTGTGCTGAGGTCGCCTGCTCAGGGTTGGAGAGTCAGTGCGCTGGGAAGCCAGGGTCGGATCTCCATGTGGCATGTTTTAGAACCTCCCAGTGTCCCTGCACACGTCAACTCAATCTAAGTGCCAAGTGCTGTGTCTATAAAATGGTCACAATCATACCCAATTCACAGAGTCGTTGTAAGGACTCAGTGATGTGAGTTATGTAAAATGCCTGGCCCATCACAAGAGCTCAATTAATGGCAGTTTTTTTCCTCCTTCTCGTCCTTTTTCTAATGAGACATAATTGACATATAACATTATATTAGTTTCAGGTGTATACCATGATCACTTGGTGGGCATATTGCAAAATGATCCCCACAATAAGTCTAGTTAACATCCATTACCTCACAGAGTTAAATTTTTTTCTCTTGGAGATGAGAACTTTGAAGATATTCTAATCATTATCATTAATCTTAGCAGTGAAAACAAGATGTCAAGAGATTTTTTGGGGTTACGAGTCAAGAGATTTTTTGGGGTTACGAGTAATGGGAAAATATCAGATTGAAAATTAAAATCTCTGGATCTTAATTTCAGATGTGGATGTTTACAACTACTAACCTTTATTGCAACCATATGATGTATCCAGCCAGGAGCTGAGCATTACCCCATTTAAATTTCACTCTGCTAGTGAGGTGCAGAGTTCAGATTTGAACCCAGGAGCCAGTACACTGAATCTCTGTGCTACCCAACCTCTGACCAACAATCTATAAGATATTTTTCCAGCTATAAACATGTATCCTGTAGCAATGTCCTGACCCACATAATAATGTAATGACTCATGTTCTCATGTAGGCAAAGATGACTTCATTTATTTTTCTATACCTAAAACTGTTTCATATCTTTAGGTTTCCTATTTCTCCCTGATGACAGAAATTATAACCTAGTCATTTTCATGAAAACCCAGTAGAATTCAGTGATTTCTCAATTTAGATTAAAGCTCATTGCAACTTAGGGTTTTCTATGTGGGATAATGTCTTATTTCTGCAGGGAATTTATGGATGATCATGCCCAGAATATGCTTGGTTCATGATAGAGGAAGAGACGAAACTAAGTCTTCCTAAATTCTGTTTCATTTCCTCTGCCTGAGCACACAGGAGGACTGCATTTCCCAATCTCCCTTGTAGTTAGGTTGGGTACATGTGATTAGTTTTGGTCAAGGGGCTGTATGAGGAGATAATGCATGTTGTTTATTTGCTAAGGTGATGTAAAGCCCTCTGTGTGACTTTCCAGTCCTTTTCTCCTGCTGGAGCCACTCTAGCGGCCATAACTAAGCATGCTGGATTTCTGAGTCATCACTTGGAAGGGAGCTACCTAGGAGGAGGAGCCATGAATCAGAGCTAAATGAAGGAGAAACAAACTTTCATGGACCAAGATCCTCTGTTTTGGGGAATGTTTGTGACTGCAGCATAGCTACCCTATTCTAACCATAACAAGAGTCATCCTGGGCCCCTCTGAGATATACACTGTTCAGTGTGGACTTTCAACATTGATTTCCACTGGTATCTGTTGAAGTGGATTTTGAATCTCCAAAGCCAAGAATTTGGTTCCTTGGTATTTGAATTCTGTTGCATTTTCTCTTTCTCAGGGAAAGGAGACTTCTGGAAGAAGCAGGGCAGTAAGAATATGCTGGGAGTGGAAGCAGGATCCTTAATTTTTGTCTCTGAGCACAATAGTGCTATAATAATGAGGAGCGCTGCGCCATGCTACTCACCACTCACACTAACCCATCACGCAGACATTACCCATCTTTGACAGGTGAGAAAAGGGGCTGAGGAAGTTCAAGTGCCTAGCCTAAGATCAAGTGACAGTACCTTGGACCTGGGGAAGGTGGTCTTTCTTCAGGGCATGTGTCAGCAGAGCTAGAAAAAAAGTCTCTACAAGGAGAAAACAAAGGCAAACATACAGAGCCGTGCAAGTCAGGAAGAGCGCCAAGTCTGCGGCTGTGCCCAGTGAAACCTCACGGATCCTCAAGACCAGTGTGTTCACGGGCGTCCACTGCTACGGGGTTCAAAGAGAGAGGGCAAGCTTCATGAGCGTGGACCCTCTGTTCTGGGCAATGCTGTGTCCTTGGGTCCTAGAGCAGCATCTGGCCCACTGCAGACACTGAAATAGTATTTGTCCAATGAGTTAATAGAAGAAGAGAAAGAAATAGGACCTGCTCTCAGGTCCCTCATCATTTGGCTGAGAAAACCAATTTCACAAGGAAAATAGGAGCGCAGATGAAGCACTAAACCAGGCCAAAGAAACTCTTAGTAAGTATGAATGCAATGAAGAAAAATAGCCAATATATGGGTAAGGCCACCTGGATATTGCAAATGTCATGTCTCTGCGTCACACAACTGAAGTGTCTCCAGGGCTGTCTCTGTATGACTTCCAGCAATCATGATGATCGGCATTAGAACCTAGAGGCTGAGTTTATTGGGGAAAGTTTGTTTTTAAGCAAATTGGGATAGAGTGAGTCTAAAGGGTATCCACAGAGGATTGGTGCCTCAGAAAGGAATAAAGGATTGGGCATTTCTGAAACCTCACCAGGGCAGAGCAAGCAGGGTCAGACCCTGAATGGGGAGGGGTGGAGCGTGTCATAGAAGAAGATGCTTCCAAGAAGAGCACTGTCTTCTGAGGCTTTTGTCAGACAAAATATTGTGCACTGTGTGATGTCCCTTCACTAAAGACCACTGATGCCCAGGGAGACCCCAGAGGGCCGGGACAGGCTGACCTTCAGGAGGTGACAGTGGACTGTGCAGGACTTCTAGTGCATGGTTGGAGGGGAGCTGAAATAGAGTCAAACACGTGATCACCCCTCTCCACGACATTGGTGTGAGGGTTAATAATGTACGTAGTACCTAGGACAGCCGTCCCCAACATTTTTGGCACCAGGTACCAGTTTTGTGGAAGATAATTTTTCCCAGGATGGGGGTGGGGGTGTTTTCAGGATGATTCTCATAAGGAGGATGCAGCCCTAATCCCTCAATGCCCAGTTCACAGTAGGGCCTGTGCTCCTCTGAGGATCTAATGCTGCTGCTGATCCCCAGATAGTAGGTGGAGTTCAGGCAGGAATACGAGTGATGGGGGGCAGCTGTAAATACAGAGGAAGCTTTGCAGGCTCACCTGCCACTCACCTCCTGCCCTGAGGCCTGGTTCCTAACAGGCCACAGAACAGTACCAGTCTGTGGCCTGGGGGCTGGGGACCCCTGACCCAGGACATTTACCACCTGGGCCAGGGTGAGGGAAAGTGGCGGGATTTAAAGAGTGGGGGTCCTGTAGGAACAGGATCTAAATATTTGTTCATTCTATATAGTGTCTAACCAGAGAAAACGTAGCATCAGTTCAGTTCAGTTCACTCGCTCAGTCGTGATGGACTCTTTGTGATCCCATGGACTGCAGGACACCAGGCCTCCCTGTCCATCACCAATTCCTGGAGCTTGCTCAAGCTCATGTTCACTGAGTCAGTAATGCCATCCAACCATCTCATCCTCTGTCGTTCCCTTCTCCTCCTGCCTTCAATCTTTCCCAGCATCAGGGTCTTTTCCAATGTGTCAGCTCTTCACATCAGGTGGCCAAAATATTGGAGCTTCAGTTTCAGCATCAGTCCTTCTAATGAATAATCAGGTTTGATTTCTTTTAGAATTGACTGGTTTGATATCCTTGCAGTCCAAGGGACTCTCAAGAGTCTTCTCCAAAACCACAGTTCAAAAGCATTAACTCTTCAGCGCTCAGCTTTCTTTATGGCCCAACTCTTACATCCATACATGCTGCTGCGGCTGCTAAGTCACTTCAGTCGTGTCCGACTCTACGTGACCCCATAGACAGCAGCCCACCAGGCTCCTCTGTCCCTGGAATTTTCCAGGCAAGAATAACTGGAATGGGTTGCCATTTCCTTCTCCAAGGCATGCATGCATGCTAAGTCGCTTCAGTCATGTCTGACTCTGTGAGACCCTATGGACACAGCCCACCAGGCTCCTCTGTCCACAGGGTTCTCTAGGGAAGAATACTGGAGTGGGTTGCCATTTCCTTCTCCAATCCATACATGACTACTGGAAAATATGCCAATGACACCACCCGAATGGCAGAAAGCAAAGAGGAACTTAAGAGCATCTTGATGAAAGTGAAAGAGGTGAGTGAAAAAGCTGACTTAAAACTCAACATTCAAAAAACTAAGATCATGGTATCCGGTCCCATCACTTCATGGCAAATAGATGGGGAAACAATGGAAACAGTGACAGACTTTATTTTCCTGGGCTCCAAAATCACTGCAGATGGTAACTGCAGCCATGAAATTAAAAGATACTTGTTCCTTGGAAGAAAGGCTATGACCAATCTAGACAGCATATTAAAAAACAGAGACATTATTTTGCCTAAAAAGGTCCATATGTTTGACTAGATGAAACTTTTTTGGCAGCACTTGCTCCTTGGAAGAAAAACCATGACCAACCTAGACAGCATATTAAAAAACAGAGACATTACTTTGCTGAAATGTCTCTGTTTTTAATAAGCTGTCTAGGTTGGTCATAACTTTTCTTCCAAGGAGCAAGGGTCTTTTAATTTCATGGCTGCAGTCACCATCTGCAGTGATTTTGGAGCCCCCAAAAATAAAGTCTGTCACTGTTTCCACTGTCAGCCCATCTATTAGCCATGAAGTGATGGGACTGGATACCGTGATCTTAGTTTTTTGAATGTTGAGTTTTAAGCCAACTTTTTCACTCTCCACTTTCACTTTCATCAAGAGGCTTTTTAGTTCCTCTTCACTTTCTGCCATAAGGGTGATGTCATCTTCATATCTGAGGCTATTGATATTTCTCCTGGCAATCTTGATTCCAGCTTGTGTTTCATACAGCCTGGCATTTCACACGATGTACTCTGTATATAAGTTAAATAAGCAAGGTGACAATAAACAGCCTTGATGTACTCCTTTCCCAATTTGGAACCAGTCCATTGTTCCATATCCGGTTCTAACTGTTGCTTCTTGACCTGCATATAGATTTCTCAGAAGGCAGGTAAGGTGGTCTTGTAGTCCCATCTCTTGAAGAATTTTCAACAGTTTATTGTGATCCACACAGTCAAAGGCTTTGGCATAGTCAATAAAGCAGAAGTAGATGGTTTTCTGGAACTCTCTTGCTTTTACTATGATCCAACAGATGTTGGCAATTTGGTCTCTGGTTTCTCTGCCTTTTCTAAATCCAGCTTGAACATCTGGAAGTTCTCAGTTCATGTAATGCTGAAGCCTCGCCTCGAGAATTTTGAGCATTACTTTGTTAGCATGTGAGGTAGGAGTAACAGGCAAGTTTGGCCTTGGAGTACAAAATAAAGCAGGGCAAAGACTAACAGAGTTTTGCCAAGAAAATGCACTGGTCATAGCAAACACCCTCTTCCAACAACACAAGAGATGGTTCTACACATGGACATCACCAGATGGTCAATACTGAAATCAGATTGATTATATTCTTTGCAGCTGAAGGTGGAGAAGTTCTATACAGTCAGCAAAAACAAGACTGGTAGCTGACTGTGCCTCAGATCATGAACTCCTTATTGCAAAATTCAGACAAATTGAAGGAAGTAGGGAAAACCACCAGACTATTCAGGTATAACCTAAATCAAATCCCTTACGATTATACAGTGGCAGTAACAAATAGATTCAACGAATTAGATCTGATAGACAGAGTGCCTGAGGAACTATGGACAGAGGTTTGTGACACTGTACAAGAGGTAGTGATCAAGACCATTCCCAAGAAAAAGAAATGCAAAAAGCCAAAATGGTTGTCTGAGGAGGCCCTACAAATAGCTGTGAAAAGAAGAGAAGCGAAAGGCAAAGAAGAAAAGGAAAGATATACCCATTTGAATGCAGAGTTCCAAAGAATAGCAAGGAGAAATAAGAAAGCCTTCCTCAGTGATCAGTGCAAAGAAATGGAGGAAAACAATAGAGTGGGAAAGACTAGAGATCTCTTCAAGAAAATTAGAGACACCAAGGGAACATTTCATGCAGAGATGGTTACAATAAAGGACAGAAATGGTATGGACCTAACAGAAACAGAAAATATAAAGAGGTGGCAAGAATACACAGAACTATTCAGAAAAGATCTTCATGACCCAGATAATCACAATGGTGTGATCACTCACCTAGAGCCAGACATCCTGGAATGCAAAGTCAAGTGGGCCTTAGGAAGCATCACTATGCACAAAGCTAGTGGAGGTGATGGAATTCCAGCTGAGCTATTTCAAGTCCTAAAAGATGATACTGTGAAAGTGCTGCACTCAATATGCCAGCAAATTTGAAAAGCTCAGCAGTGGCCACAGGACTGGAAAAGGTCCGTTTTCATTCCAATCCCAAAGAAAGGCAATGCCAAAGAATGCTCAAACTACTGCACAATTGCACTCATCTCACACGCTAGTAAACTCAGCATAGGTACCGTTGTTCTTTCAGACAATACCCATGTCAGACATTGCTAATGGATTGCCAGACTTTCTTACCCAGGCCAGACTCACATTCAGAACCTTCTCAACATTGCACCCCAGGTAGCCACTACCAATGGAATGTTGATTTAGGAGACTAAATCAGTTTGCCTTCCTTGTCCTGACCCAGAGGCCACAGAGAGGCAGGCAGGCAGCTGATGAGTTGAATGGAGACTGGAAATATTGTAAGATGTTATGGGAAAACCTGAACTGACTCTTTGGCCAAACTAATACAGTAGGTTGTTTTTTAATTCCCTCACAGAAGATTTGAATTAGCTGATGACATTTTTAATTGGGGAATTTCACATCAATATCCAGATTTCTGGCTTCTCTTAAAAAACTAGAGTGTCTGGCAACACTGCTCTCCTGCATGGTAACAACTGCCCATAGCTAAGGAGTGGCTCTCCCCCGACGCTCTATGAAAGGCTGGGTGCTGTGTGGTTTGCAGGTCCTTCCTGGCCCCTGTTGGCCTTTAGGATTGCCCCCATCTCTGCCTCTCAGCCTAACCGGCTGAACACGGGCAAGAGAGTGGCTCTGAAGATGGCCCACATTCGAGTCCCACTTCTGCCAGTTAGGCATCGCATGACTGTGGACAAGTGCCTTATCTTTATTGGGCCTTTGCTTTCTCGTCTGTAGAATGGGGGTCTACAACAGTACACTTACCTCATGAGGTGGTTGTGAAGATCAAATGAATTAGAACAGTGCCTAACACAGGAATCCCTGAAATAAGCTTAACTATCATTGTTAAGCCTTTGAAGTTTCTGTAAACACTGGAGAGCCTGTCTCTAAGTCCCGAGGAAATGAGCTACAGAAGGGCCAGGTGGTGTCCCCCGACATGGGAGCATGCAGGGTCATTACTTGGGGCAGATCTCTGACCCCACCCCAGAGCTTGGAAGCAGCTTTCTGGATCTACAGTGCTCAGGACACTCACGGTCTGGGGCACGTATTTGAGCTCAGGAAAAGGAAAGAAACCGCTTGTTATTTGACCTCACTGTTTCAAGGGTGGGCCTGGAGGGTGCTCCTGTCTGGGAAGAATTACAAGATGAAGCTAATTAGAGTAGAAATGTTGGCTGGAATGCACACTCAGAGCCAGCGAGAGGGGGCCCTGGTTGTTCTAATGACATACTTTAATGGGGTGGAGATTCAAAAATACAGACAAATAAACAAAAGCAAAAATAAACACGCAAACAAAAGCGGCACTAAGGCAAGCCTGAGAGGCAGATGTCAGCCACCCCTTACTTTTTAATCTGGGAGGTGCTTTTAACCCCAACACCCAGTCTGCCCACCCTCCCTTCTGTCCCACACCCCCCGGCCTGGGAACATCCCGCTGCAGCTCCTGGGGAAGCAGAGCATCCACATGGCCTCTGTGGACACAGGAGCACATGGTGAGGACATGCCGAGGGGCAGGGGGACCTGCATCGTGGGGCGGGGAGGCCTGCATGGTGCACGGTGGGGTGAGTACCAGCTGGGGGCACATACAGGATGTGCAGGAAAAGGGGTGTTTTGGTTGAGGAAGTTCATCGCCCCTCCCTGGGGACACTGAGCCCAGATGCTTTTGAACTGCATCCCTTGTTTTCTTCTCTCTTTGAGAGATAAAAAGGCCATTGGTTCTGCTTGAAATTCATCCAAATGGCTGCCTAAATGCCCGTCGGGCCTCTTGTTTCTCCAGCTTTGCCAGCCTTTGCTTTGGGTGTGTTGCCGGTGAGAGAGGGTAGATTTAGATACACCTGTGCTGGAGGAGGCGGGAGACTCTTCACAGGGAAGGACACAGGGGATGGGGAGGCCTCAGAATAACCCAGGAACTCACAGCTGGTGGAGGTGAGAGAAATAGAGAGAGAACAGGCATGAAGCCTATGGCTCCTCCAAAGCTCAGCCCCTGGAGGCGCCCAACCACCCTCTGCCACGTGCCCTGTGGGCCAGTGCCCCAGCCTGGCCACGCACGCAGCCCACGTCCCCTAACCCCGACCACAGGAATGAACTGCTCTGAGGGTCCTATCGACCCCACCTTCCTCCTCTTTGCTCCTTCTGTGTGTAATTCATGGCAGGGGAGACATGCCCTGTCCAAATATTTTTCCTGGAGCAGATTAAAGTGGGGTGGGGGGATGGGGGAGGGGTGGGCGTTTGCAAGTGGGCTGACCAGTCTGGGAAGCAAGCGGCTTGCCAGTGCAGCGGGCAGTGCTGCGGTAGTGCTCGCAGCCTGAGTGTGTGGCACTCTGCCCAAGGGGGAAACCTGAACCAGCTTTCTCTGTGGAGCCCCTGCTCCTGCGGGCGGCCCCACCCAGCTTCAAGCCAGACAGCAGGGAAGCCAAGAGACATACGCTAACCTTGACCCACCTCAGCAAGAGGATGCAATCCCTTGGACCAGAGTTTTTGTAGAGGGTGTAAAATTTATGACTCATGTGCAGGAAATAACTTTCCTTACTTTCTACAGTAGAACTCAGTTTACTGAAGAGCTCCATTTCTGCTCAGTGATGGGAAAAAGATGAACCTCATGCCTTCAGGAGAGCATGGTCATAGTTTGTTAATACAATTCAGTCCAGTGAACTCAGGCTCTTTGGAGAGATGCTCAGCATTTCCCAGTGGCACATGGAGTGTGGGGATGCTCATGTACAATCTTGTCAAAGGGGGCTGGGCCCTCTGGTTGACTTGGTACCCTCCTTCGGGTGGTGGGAAGCATGGAAGCTCCCTCACTCCCGTGATGCCTGCTGAGGATTCCTGTGGTTCACTCCAGGAACAGGGAGGGGTGCAGAGAGCACACACCCAAGCCTCAGCGCTCTTCCTCTACCTCTCCTTCCAGGCTCTTCCTCCAGCCCAAGAAAATGGGGCACACTGCATTCCGGCACAGCAGAAAAATTGCCCATATGTTACATCCTGCTCCTTTCGCATTTCACAGCTTAAAAGCAGAACTCTTCATTAATTTGAGGCTCCTAGAGGAGTCAAATTCACAGCAGTGGAAAGTAGGATGGTGGATGCCAGAAGGGAGAGAGAATGATGCAGAGCTGCTTCGTGGCTTCAGAGTTTCAGCTTGGGAAGATCAAGTTCTGGAGCTGGAAGGTGGTGACGGCCGCACAGCAGTGTGGGTGTTCTCACTGTTACTGACCTGAACACAGCTAGGATGGTAAAAATGGGTAAGATGGTATATATTTTACCACAAGAAAAACTCCATGTTTAGTATGGAGATTCCTTAAAAAGTAGGAATAAATCTACCATATGACCCAGCCACCCCACTATTAGGCATATACCACGAGGGAACTATAATTGAAATAGACAAATGTACCGCAGTGTTCCCCCAGTGTTCATTGCAGCACTATTTATAATAGCTAGGACGTGGAAGCAACCGAGATGTCCATCCACAGATGAATGGATGAAGCAGCTGTGGTACATACATACAATGGAATATTACTCAGTCATAAAAAGGAACACATTTGAGTCAGGTCTAATGAGGTGGATAAACCTAGAGCCTATTATACAGAGTAAAGTAAGTCAGAAAGAAACAAATATCACATATATATGGAATCTAGAAAGATGGTACAGATGAATCCATTTGCTGGGCAGCAATGGAAACACAGAGACGACAGACTTGTGGACACGGAGTGGAACAAATGGAGGGGGTGGGACAAGTGGAGAGAGTAGCATGGACACATATATATTAACATGTAAAATAGATGCCAGCGGGAATTTGCTGTATGACTCAGGAGGTCAAACCAGTGCTGTGAGAACCTAGAGGGATGGGGTGGGAGGTGGGAGGCAGGGTCAAGAGGCAGGGGACATATGGATACCTATGGATGATTCCTGTTGATGTGTGGCAGAAACCAACACAATAGTGTAAAGCAATTATCCTTCAATTAAAAATAAGTAAAAAATTTAAACCTCCATGTTTAGTCTTTCTGGATTTAATTCTTCATATACAACAAGATACTTTGGGAATTTAGAACAGTTTTTTTGTTTTTTTCTCTCAAGTACCTATCTCTGATCACTGAAAGACTAAGTAAGAAAAGGGCTTCAATAATCCATCCAAGATGTCAAAAAGGCATAGTTTCTTTCTCTTTTTAATCCAACTATGAATAATCTTAATCCTCCCCTTGCTGTACCAGGAGACATTGTTAAGGAAGTATAAAAAGTTTTAAAATTCATTAATTAATTGTACACATTATCTCCATTTTCATTAACTATGTGTTAGATATACTGGTCCCCTTCATGGATCACAGGCTTGTCCTGGCAAAGGGGCTTGCATAATTCAATGAAGCTATGAGCCATGCTGTGCAGGCCCATCCAAGACAGACGGGGTCAAACCGAGAAGACCTTCAGTTGTGGATGTGTCTGGTGGTAAAAGTAAAGTCTGATGCTATAAAGAACAATATTGCATTTGCATAGGAACCTAGAATGTTAGGTCCACGAATCAAGGTAAATTGGATGTGGTCAAGCAGGAGATGTCAACGTTGGCATCTTAGTCCAACATCAGTGGACTAAAATGGATGGGAATGGGCTAATTTAATTCAGGTGACCATTATATATACTGCTGTGGGCAAGAATCCCTTAGAAGAAATGGAGTAGCCTTCATAGTCAATGAAAGTGAAAGTGAAGTCACTCAGTCATGTCCAACTCTTAGCGACCCCATGGACTACAGCCCACCAGGCCCTCCATCCATGGAGTTTTCCAGGCAAGAGTACAAATGCAGTACTTGGGTGCATTCTGTGCAAAAAAGACAGAATGACTTTGGTTCGTTTCTGAAGCAAACCACTCAACATCATAGTAATCCAAGTCTATGTCCAACCACTAATGCAGAAGAAGTTGACTGATATTATGAAGACCTCAAGACTTTCTACAACTAACACCAAAAAAAAAAAAAATGTCCTTTTTATCATAGGAGATTGGAATGCAAAAGTAGGAAGTCAAAGGATACCTGGAATGACAGGCAAGTTTGACCTTGGAATACAAAACGAAGCAGGGCAAAGGCTAATGGAGTTTCGTCAAGAAACACATGGTCATAGCAAACACCTTCCAACAACATGACAGATGACTCTACACATGGACATCACCATTTGGTCAATACCAAAATCAGATTGATTATATTCTTTGCAGCCAAAGATGGAGAAGCTCTATACAGTCAACAAAAACAAGACCTGGAGCTGACTGTGGCTCAGAGCATGAGCTCCTTATTGAAAGATTCAGACTTAATTGAAGAAAGCAGGGAAAACCACGGGGCTTCCTGGATGGCTCAGTAGTGAAGAATTTGCCTGCCAATGTAAGAGATTCAGGTCCAATCCCTGGGTCGGGAAGATCCCCTGGAGTAGGAAATGGCAACCCATTCCAATATTCTTGCCTAGAAAACCCCATGGACAGAGGAGCCTGGAAAGTACCAGTCCATGGGGTCATACAGAGCCAAACATGACTGAGTACACACACACTCACACAGAGGAAAAACTATCAGGCCACTCAGGTATGACCTAAATCAAATCCCTTACGATTATACAGTGGAAGTGAGAAACAGATGTAAAGGATTAGATCCGGTAGACAAAGTTCCTGAAGAACTATGGATGGAGGTTCGTAACATTGTATAGGAAGTGGTGACCAAAATCATCCCAAAGAAAAAGAAATGCAAGAAGGCGAAGTGATTGTCTGAGGAGGACTTACAAATAGCTGAGAAAAGAACAGAGGTGAAAAGCAAGGGAGAAAGGAAAAGATATATCCAACTGAAAGCAGAATTCCAGAGAATAGCAAGAAGAGATAAGAAAGCCTTAAGTGAACAGTGCAAAGAAATAGAGGAAACAATAGAATGAGAAAAACCAGATATCTCTTCAAGAAAACTGGAGATGTCCAGGAAACATTTTATAAAAGGATGGGCATGATAAAAGACAGAAACCGTAGGGACCTAACAGAAGCAAAAGGATTAAGAGGAGGTAGCAAGAATACACAGAAAACTATACAAAAAAGGTTTTAATGACCTGGATAACCATGACGATGTGGTCACTCACCTAGAGCTGGACATCCTGGAGTGTGGGCCTTACGAAGTGGGCCTTACAAAGCATTACTACAAACAAAGCTAGTGGAAATAATGGGATTCTAGCTGAAGTTATTTAAAATTCTAAAAGATGATGCTGTTAAAGTGCTGCACTCAATATGTCAAGAAATTTGGAAAACACAACAGTGGTCACAGGACTGGAAAAGGTCAGTTTTCATTTTAATCTCAAAGGCAATGCCAAAGAATGTTCCAACTACCCTACAACTGTGCTCATTTCACATGCTAGGAATGTTTTGCTCAAAATCCTTCAAGCTAGGCTTTAGCAATATGTGAACCAAGAACTTCTAGATGTACAAGCTGAGTTTAGAAAAGGCAGAGGAAGCAGAGATCAAATTGCCAATATTTGTTGGGTACTAGAGAAAGCAAGAGAATCCCAGAAAAACATCTACTTCTGCTTCCTTGACTATACTAAAGCCTTTGACTTTGTGGATCAAAAAAAACTATGGCAAATGTTTAAAGATATGGGAATACCAGACCACCTTACCTATTTCCTGAGAAATCTGCATGCCTGTCAAGAATCAACAGTTAGACATGAAACAGCAGACTGGTTCAAAATTGGGAAAGGAGTACAACTGGGAAAGGCAACAAGGCTGTAAATTGTCACCCTGCTTATTTAACTGCTATGCAGTGCACATCATGGGAAATGGCTGGCTGGATGAATCACAAGCTGGAATCAAGGTTTCTGAAAGAAATATCAACCACCTCAGATAAGCAGATGATACCGATCTAAACGCAGAAAGTGAAGAGGAACTAAGGAGCCTCTTGATGAGGCTGAAAGAGAAGAGCAAAAAAGCTGACTTGAAACTCAACATTAAAAAAGCTAAGATCATGGCATCTGGTCCCCTCATTTTATGGCAAATAGAAGGTAAAAAAATAGAAGCAGTGTCAGATTTCATTTTCTTGGGCTCCAAAATCACTGCGGATGGTGACTGCCACCATGAAAAGTCACTTGCTCCTTGGAAGAAAAGCTATATAAATACATATAATTATAGATAGACAAATATAGATAGCATGTTAAAAAGCAAGGACATCACTTTGCTGACAAAAGTCCATATAGTCAAAACTATGGTTTTTCCAGTAGTCATGTACGGAGGTGAGAGTTGGACCATAATGAAGACTGAACACTGAAGAATGGATGCTTTCGAATTGTGGTGCTGGAGAAGACCCTTGAGAGTCCCTTGAACTGCAAAAAGATCAAACCAGTCAATCCCAAAGGAAATCAACCCTGATTAGTCTTTGGAAGGACTATGGCTGAAGCTGAAGCTCTAATACTTTGGCGACCTGATGAGAAAAGCCAAATCACTGGAAAAAGACCCTAAGGCTGGGAAAGATTGAAGGCAGGAAGAGAAGCGGGTAGCAGAGGATGAA
This sequence comes from Bubalus kerabau, assembly GCF_029407905.1. Lineage (NCBI taxonomy): Eukaryota > Metazoa > Chordata > Mammalia > Artiodactyla > Bovidae > Bubalus > Bubalus kerabau. Next base: position 7,855,306 of record NC_073642.1, on the reverse strand, counting down.
ATGGTTGGGAAGTATCACTGACTCAATGGACATGAATTTGAGCAAGCTCCAGGAGATGGTGAAGGCCAGGGAAGTCTGGCATGCTGCAGTCCATGGGGTTACAAAGAATTGGACACAACTTAGTGACCAAACAACAAAAAGATGTACTGCATTGGTCAAGAGATTTGAATACAGTGTGTCTCTAAGATGGGTTGAGGCATCAGAGAATCTCACCATGATGAGCTGAGGGGATCCCTGAGCTTTAAGAATGCAGAGCAAGGCAGAGGGTCTGGTAGCCAAAGTGGCAGCTGATTTCTTTATTTAGGTATCTTAGAGTACCTCACCCTTCTTTCATTCAGCACTCAGAAGATGCCATTCCACTGATTTCTGCAGTGTATCAGCTTCCTTTTCCTCCTGTGACAAATTACTGCAAATTTGGTGGCTTAAAAGACTACAGATGGTGACTGCAGCCATGAAATTAAAAGACGCTTACTCCTTGGAAGGCGAGTTCTGACCAACCTAGATAGCATATTCAAAAGCAGAGACATTACTTTGCCAACAAAGGTTCGTCTAGTCAAGGCTATGGTTTTTCCTGTGGTCATGTATAGATGTGAGAGTTGGACTGTGAAGAAGGCTGAGCACCGAAGAATTGATGCTTTTGAACTGTGGTGTTGGAGAAGACTCTTGAGAGTCCCTTGGACTGCAAGGAGATCCAACCAGTCCATTCTGAAGGAGATCAGCCCTGGGATTTCTTTGGAGGGAATGATGCTGAAGCTGAAACTCCAGTACTTTGGCCACCTCATGTGAAGAGTTGACTCATTAGAAAAGACTCTGATGCTGGGAGGGATTGGGGGCAGGAGGAGAAGGGGATGACAGAGGATGAGATGGCTGGATGGCATCACTGACTCAATGGACGTGAGTCTCAGTGAACTCCGGGAGTTAGTGATGGACAGGGAGGCCTGGCGTGCTGCAATTCATGGGGTTGCAAAGAGTCGGACACAACTGAGCGAGTGATCTGATCTGAAAAGAGTACAAATGTATTATCTTACAGTTCTGGAGGTCAGAAGTCTGAAATGGGTCTCAGGGAGCTAAAATTAAGGTGTTGGTAGGGCTGTGTTCCTTCTGGAGACTCCACATCTGTTTTCATGCCTTTTCCACCTTCTAAAGGCTGCTCACATTCCTCAGCCTCAGCTCACATCACATCGCTGTGACCTCTGCTTCATCATCACATCTCCTTCTCTGACTTCCTGCCTCTATCTTTTAAGGACACTAGTGATTACATGGCACCCCACTCCAGTCCTCTTGCCTGGAAAATCCCATGGATGGAGGAGCCTGGTTGGCTGCAGTCCATGGGGTCGTGAAGAGTCGGACACGACTGAGTGACTTCACTTTCAATTTTCACTTTCATGCATTGGAGAAGGAAATGGCAACCCACTCCAGTGTTCTTGCCTGGAGAATCCCAGGGACGGGGGAGCCTGGTGGGCTGCTGTCTGTGGGGTCGCAAAGAGTCAGACACGACTGAAGCGACTTAGCAGTAGTAGCAGTGATTACATGGGGCTCACCTAGGTAATCCAGGCTGCTCATCTCAAAATGCTCAACTTAGTCACATCTGGGCTGTCCCTTTAGCCAAGTAAGGTAATGTACTCACAGATTCCAGGGATTAAAGCTTGGATGTGTTTGGGAGGCCATTATTCTGTCTGCCTCGATAGTTTCTATTGAAAAGCCAGCTGTAATACAACTTATATTTACTCCCGTGCAGGTAATGACCCTTCTGCTAATAACTGCTTCCAAGATTTTATCTTTGTTTTTGGCTTTCAAGTTTGACTGACATGACTGAGTGAGTTCCTCTGTATTTATCCTGCTTGAGTTTTGTTGAGACTTTTTTTTTTAAAGAGAGGGTTGTTTTTTTTTTTAACTGGTTTTGGAAAATTCTCAGACATTAGACCCTCAAATACTGCTTCTGCCCATTGTCTCTCCCCTCCCTCCAGGCTTCTAACAATGGCATGTGAGGTGCCCTCAGGGCCCGTGTATCTCACACTGTCCTGCTCTTCTGCTTCTCTCCTCTCTGTACTTTATTTCCTATTGGCTTCTCTTCGAGTTCATGCATTGAGTTTCCTATGTCTGTCTGCTGTTAAATTCATCCAAGAGGTATTGATTTCAGATACCCTCTTTTCCAATTCTAGAATGTCCATTTAATTATTTTATGGATTCCAGTTTTCTGTTAGTCTCTTTTTATCCATTTTGTCCATCTCTCCCTCTACCTTATTTAATGTAATTACATGGTTATTTTAAAGTCTTTAACTTCTACTCCAAAGTCCTTGGCCACTTCTATAGCCTGTTTCTTACTTTTGATCAACATTTCCTGGCACTTGAGTTTTTAACATGTGCTGGACATTGTGTATAAAAGAAGTCTACAGGATGCAGAGTACTCACCCTTTCCTCCACTCAGTTGCTGGAGCTGACTACTTAACTCCATGAGGGACTGAGCTGGGTTGGGGCTGGCCTGCAGGTTTCATTAGGCTCCTTGTACTGCTGATTTAGTCCTGTTCCTCATGTGAGACTCTCTCAGACATTTTACTGAAAGCCTAGCAGGTCTGTGCCCATAGACTGGAAGAGGCCTTCCTTCTCTCATACTCTAGGTTATTTGGTCTTCGTTGCATACAGCTCTTGAAGGTCTTTTCAAATATGATGGTCACAATTTGTTTTTTCTTTACTTGTTGCAACAGCAGTTTTGCCTGCTACTATCTACTCCATCTTTCCAGGAAGTGAAACTCCCTCTACGCTTCAAAACAGCAACAGGTGAAAATGCCTGGGGAATAATAAGGTAATGAAGAAGACAAGTGAGGAAATGGGTAGTGGTCTCTCCAGAGAATTAGAGAGGCCTCTATTTTGGGGTCATTGAGAGGATCCAATAAATACCACCTTTTTTCCCCAACCCATGTTCTGAAATATTAAGCTGGGAAGATGGTTCCACTCTGATGAGTCTGGAAGAATTGGAGAGATGATGTAGGTATGACAGAAGGACAGACATAAAGGAAAGAGGACAGGAGGACGGGATGGGAAAGAGACGTGCAGCCTGGAGGAGCCCTTGGAGCAGAAGGCGGGGGTCACAAGACTGTCAGCCTCTGGAGGCAGCAGGAGGGGAGCTGGGAAGGCAGCCTCGGTGCTGGGAAAGTAGGTCCCGAGTTTTCATTGCCACAGTCCTGATCCCCCACGGCTACAACCTCAGGGGATTCTTTGAAATTTAGATGTGACCAAGTCCAGTCAACAACCTTGGGCATTTCTTCATTATCTTCAAGGGGAAAGATAATCTCTTTGGCATGCCTTTCCAGGCTCCTCTCGGTAATCCAACTGGCTTTTCCAGCCTCATCCTCGTCATGCTCACCTTGTCCCCATTCCACATTTGGCCTCACTACAGGGCTCTCCTCCGAAACCCGATCCCAGGGCAGAGCAGGGTGGGGCAGACCAAGGCCGGCAGCTCTGGAAAGGTCAGGCCTGCCAAGGGAGCCAGCAGGGGACGGTCCTGAGGCCCCGCCAGGCCTTAGTCCGAGAACTATTCAGAAAGGAGGGTCAAACTTTGAGCCCAGAGACCAAGATAGGGGAGGGGCCAGACAGCACGGAAAGAGCAGAGTAAGGAGGGGCGGGGCAGGAACCCTGCTCCGGAAGGACTGCTGCAGAAGCCGGATGCCAGCCATAGCATCCCTTCCAGCCGAGGCTGACCCAGCCACCCCTGGACCGCAGCTGGGACACCCATGGGCCCCCCGTCCCTCTGAGGTCACTGCCCTTGCACTCTGCCTGTGCCTTTGCTTCTCAGTGAGCTGGCTCGTCCTTGCAGGCCCTGCTGGTCCCTGCTACCCCCGCAGCGCCCGTCACGTGCCTCCCAGGTGCCCCGCAGGTGAGTGTGCTCTCCGCTCTTTCAGGGAGTGTGCAAAGCAGACCCGCCGTCCCCTAGTCTGCGCCTGGGACGCTGAGAAATGGAATGTTTTTATTCGACAGTGGAAAACACAGATGCACAGGGCAGACTGTAATAAGTTGTTTGCTACGTTAGATTATTAGCATTTGCCGAACTCTCAAGATAACCTGGGCTTGTGGCCGGACCTGGGAGGACAGCGCCGCCGGCCCAGGTTGCCTCACCCTGCAGGCGGCCCACGGTATCGCGCGCGTGGAGAAGTACCCGGCTCCCAGGGGAGTCCATTGTCTTCAGCCCAGAGCTGCTGTGGGCCCTGCAGGGCCTCCCCTGTGCGCTGCGGGGTTGCTCGTCTTCAGACCCTAGGTCGACGCCCTCAGGACCGCAGGCCGGGCCTTCACGGGGAACGAGAGTCAGCAAAGGCTGACTCCTTGGGAGCCTCTCCGCAGGTCAGCAGCCTGAACCGGCCCCATGCAGGCGCTGGGCCCCCGGCCTGCTTCAGCCACGGCCGGGAAGGCCAGCTTCTTCTCAGGAGTGGGGCTCGCTGCTGCCGTCAGCAGAGAGGATTAGGCCAGGGGGCAAGCCCCTAACCAAGCACCGGGGATGCTCAGTGAGCAAGACATTCTAAGGAGATGGGTTGGACCCCACACGACCTCCACCCCCAGCAGGGGAGAGCCTGGCATGAGACCCAGCAAGAAGGGTGGCAAGGCCTGGCCTCCAGCCTCATGGAGGCCCCAGGGGAGCTGGGCAGTGGGGATGGGGTTGGCCTGGGGATGAGGCCTGGCTCTGTGGACTTCCGTCTGCCAGCCAGGGTGGGGAGCAACGCTTGGGTCTGACTGGTGCTGGGTCAGAATGTGAGCATCAGAAATGTCTATAGTAAAGTCAGGTCTCTGAACCACGGAGACTTGGACACTGATGTTGGAGACCTTTGTCCACTGGGGCTGGGGACAGACGTGCACCGATTCTGTGGACAGGGCCACTGCCCTGGAGGCGGGCACACAAAGAAACCCCCTCACGGACCCACAGGCCAAAGGCAGCAGAGTCGCCACTGTGCCTGGGGGAAAGGGGGCAGAGGGGACTCAGCCTGCTTTTGACAAAGTGACGGAGCCCATGGCCGCCTCCTGTGCAGAGAGGGTCAGAGCCGCACCTCGTCACAGGGTTGCTGCGGAACTGCAGAGACAAGGAGACCAGTCTGATCCTTCAAAACAAGGAGACGTCCATGTTTGTAACTGAGATGAGAGGGGAGCTGCATTATTTATGAAACAGCTCAGCTCAGAGTTAACAAGGAAGAAGGAGGCCTTTAGAGAGGAAAGTGGTTTCCAAAGCATCCGTATTTTGCTGAAAAAAACACACACACAAACTATGATTTAGGGTGTGCTGAGGTTTAGAGCCGGAGATGACTCCAGAGCAGTTAGACCACGGGAGAAGGGGTGAGTGTGTGGGCAGAGAGCTGGGGTGGAGGTGGGGGCGTGATCCTGCGGGCTCAGGGTGGGGGAGAGGGCATGTGCAGGGGACAGTCCTGGGCATAAAGGAGAGTGTGTACACATGGAAGTCTGTTTGTGAAGGAGTGTGTGTGTGTGTGCCTGGATATGTGTGAATACACTTGGAATGAATCAAGGGACAGAGGGAATGTTCACTCCCAAAGATGCAGAGCCTTCTGGACTTGCCTGTTAATTCTGTATGCCTGGCTAATCTACTGTAAGAACTTGGGCCAAGACTCTGAGAAAATGATATTTTTCATCTTTTTAAAAAATTTAAGGTATAAAGTATTCAGTTTGACAAGGTTTGATCATTGTATATGCCCATGGTTGTTACAAACAGAATATAGAATATACCCATTACATGGAAAGTGCCTTCATGCCCCTGGACACTTTTTGACTTCTATCCACATTGACAGAAATTCACATACATGAATTCCAGAAATTCATGTAATGGAGTAGTGCAGTATATACTCTTGTGTCTGGCTTCTTTCACTCAGCATGTTTTTGAAATTCATCCATGTTAAGGGTTTAACAGTAAGCACTCCTTTTTATTGCTCAGTAATATTCCATTAAGGGCTCCCCAGGTGGCTTAGTGGTAAAGAATCTGCCTGCCAATATTGGAGATGCAGGAGACTCAGGTTTGATCCTTAGGTGGCGAAGATCCTCTGGAGGAGGCAACCCCCTCCAGTATCCTTGCCTGGAAATTTCCAGGGGTAGAGGAGCCTGAGAGCTGCAGTCTATGGGGCCACAAAGAGTGAAACATGACGAGCACACACACAATATTCCATTAGATGGATATAACCTATTTTATCTGATTGATTCTTATGAATATGACCACTTCATGTACAAGACTGTGCAGACATAGGTTTCATTCCTTTTGGGTTGGCATCTAGGAGTGGAATTGCTGGGACATGTGGACGCACGTTTTCCACTGTGAGAAGCTGCAGAACAGGTCTCCATGTACTGGATTCATTTCCAGTTGCCCCATGTACTTCCCAGTACCCGCAGGATTTTATTTTATTCTATCTCGTGGATATGAAATGGTATCTCATTGTAGTTTTCATTTGTGTTTCCAAATAAAGACTGATGGTGTTGAGCACTTTTTCATGTGCTTATTGGCCATTCATATCTTCTTCATTAGATGTCTGTTGAACTTCTTTGCTCATTTAGAAAATTAGGTTGTTCATCTTTTCGTTGTTGATTTATAGGCATTCTTGATATATTCTTGACCCTCCTAGGTTTTAAAAAGTAAAACAACAACTGCTAGTCATGTGACTTCTCTTCCTTAGGCTAAGTAAAGCCACCCCTCCCTCCCACTTCATATCTTTTGGGTGGTGTACCGGGTTTAAAATGTACCCGCTGTGATCCCATGGCAGAAATGCTAAAGTCTATTTAATCAAACTCAACTGCCTCTGGAGGCCCTCTTCTACTGAAAGCAGAAAACAAATGAACAAATAAAAGCAACTAATCTTACCTCTTCATTTAAAGACTTAATCTTTTGTATAAATAACACAGTTCAGGATCTAAGTTTAAAGTCCCTCTCGGATTTCTCTGGGGACAGGAAGACTTTGGAGAGGAGAGACGTCTCCTCAGGGCAGCAGAGAAAGCCCTCCTGGTCCACTCCCTGGGCTCCAGGCTCATCAGCCCATGTGCAGGCCCGTGGGGTCAGCCCTAGTCTCTGGAGGTCAGCTCCACCCCTGGGCCCACACCGCTTGACCAGGCCTTGACCTCCGGCTGCAAGGTCTTGTCTCCTCCCAGGTGACTGCCTTCCTCTCCCTCCGCCCTTTCAGCACTACTGTTCCCACTCTCAACCTACCCAGAATGTTCTGGATCTCACTCAAGCCACACACCAGCCCCAGGGAACCTGGCCTATGGCATACTCAGTCTTTCCTAGTTGCCACTTCAATGTGTGTGAAGGATTAATACCTGGAATAATGCTAATGGACTTTCCTTTCCCACTCCTTCGTTGTGATTTTCCCTTCTTTCGCCATGGTTTCCATCATGTTTATGAGTGGTAGCTGGGATGCAGGAGAGAGGAGAAACTCGCATTTCAGACTCTCTTTCCACCTAAACATGCCACACTAGCATGCCCTTCTACTGAAGCCACCCATGTGGATGTAGGTAACTATGTAGGGTGGAATTCTAAACCAAAAGTGGAGCACAAGCTTACGGATCCTTCCTCAGACCATATGCTGTCTCGCCTTGACAACAGTATCATCATCTAATTCTGCTGACCAAAAATGTCTCCGATCTCTGCCTCCCACATCTCAGCCCAAGAAAGGCTGCTCCTTTTCCTGTGAGGTTGGGAACCCCTCTGTCCATTCTCCCCTATTCTGTGACTTGTAGTAAAAACTCCATGTTCATCCTCTAAAAGAAATCTATCTGAATTTAGGAAAATGTTTCCTCTCTCAACGGCCTGATCTTGCCGTTGAAAGCCTGACTTTCAAGCCAGTTGTTTCAGAGCTTGTTTGGAGACCTGAAGCTGAATGTCCTCTTTTCACGCCAGTTTCTCCTCTCTGCTGCTAGCACTCATGAACATGATGGAAACCACGGTGAAAGAAGGGAAAATCACAAAGAAGGAGTGGAAAGAGAAAGCACATTAGTATTAGTATTTGGCCTGAGCTACGCCTTGACTCGTAGCCCCTTTTTAGAGAAAAGGATTGGTTTCATTCTTCGCTCTACAGTGTTTCTCAGACTTTGCAGCTAATGCTCCCTGTGCCTTAACTTCTCCATGCCACAGAGCCTGGTCATCGGGAGAGCCCAAGACATCCTGTGGTGGGAGGCAGAGACTGGTGGGAGGGCGCTGGGCACTCTAGGTCGAGGACACGATGTGGCAAAAGGCAAAGTGATGAGAAAATGGGCAGTATTTTTGAACAGGAGCAAGGTGCCCACTGCAATGGAATGCTGGTGCCACATGAGAGGGTTCCTTGATGATAGTACAAAGGACAAAATAGGGTTCCTTCCTGGAGCACGCTGGGGTTGCCCAGGGCCTGCATCAAGACCCAAGCCTCGAGTTCACAGTAGGAAGGGTGTCTTCCTTGAAAGGGCTTCCCCTGTGGCTCAGCTGGTAAAGAATCCACCTGCAATATGGGAGAGCTGGGTTCGATCCCTGGGTTGAGAAGATCCCCGGGTTGAGAAGATCCCCTGGAGAAGGGAAAGGCTACCCACTCCAGTATTCTGGCCTGGAGAATTCCATGGATGGCCCATGGGGTCGCAAAGAGTCGGACAGGACCAAGCAACTTTCACTTCCTTGAAAGTGGAGGGTGCCGTGCAACAGACACCCTGGGAGGAAATGTATCCTTAGCCCAAGTATGGTGGGGTCCAAGGAAAATGCTATGGAAGCAAGAAGCAGAGTGAGGTAAACTGTCCACTCATACTTGATCGGAGGAGACATTTCTAGAACAACATGAGGCTAGAGGAAACAGAGGAAAGGCCCTGAGATGGCAACTGGGGCTCAGGGCTAGCCCGAATGACCCAAGGAGGTTGATCTTTTGGAAAAACTTCCTCAGTGGGCTCTCAACAACCTCTGGGTCTGAACTTCCAAAAAACAGAGGCTGATTCAGCGAAGGCAGATGGAAATGTATTGGTTCTTTTGGTTTTCTTTCACTTCATTTTCCTTCATTGCAACATTTTTTCTTCTCAGGATGGTAAATAATTTCCTGAAGAAGGGTCCTAGACATTCTGGATGACCTGCCTCATAGGCATTACCTTTCAAGGCCAATTTCAGTCAAGTGTTTTTTGCCAGCATATGATTGCATCAAGTTCAGAAACCTGGGGATTCTTCAAGAGGAAGATAGAGCTGAACTGGAGGAAGGACAGTTCTCTATCTATGATCTCCACCCACCTTCAGATCCTAGCGTGTACCAAAGCTAGGGTAACCCCCAGAAGGTGTGAAGGGTATGTATTTTGCAGACTTGTGCAGGCAAATAACTTACTTTATTTTTCTATTATCTAACTTGACTTAGCTCCCAAGCCCTGCTGACATTCAGTCACTATCAGATTTTTCTTAGTGCCCTTTGGATAAAAATGAAATCAGTTAGGGATTTTATTGCCCATTCCTCTTTCCCTCCCTTCTCTCCAGGTGTTAAGTGGGAGAAGGCTGTTTTATGGGTGGGAGGCACTGTGTGGCTGTGACCAAGATTCCAGTGCTTACTGGCCCCAGGACATTGGCACCCACTCTTTTATACCTGTGTCTGTGCCCCCTTCACTCTCCAGTTCCAGATCCACACGGGTCTCTCTGTGTACTCTTTATCCCACCACCAAGACTCCGCAGCTAGCTGTCAGGTGCTGCACCCATCTCTGGCACAGAAACATTGATTTCCCCACCCTGAGGCTCCGGACACCACCAGGGCCCATCTCCCTGGGTCTGTGCTCTGGCTGCTTCTGCTCTGGTTTCATGGTGCAGATGGTCTCCTCCATGAGGCTTGCTTCCCTTCTGTCTCGTCCCCTCCCCTTCCATTTATCTGTTGAACAAAATCAAAACCTTGGCTTTTTGGAAAAGTATTGTCACTGTTAAAAAAAAAAAAACAAACATCATAAATTCAAATGATTTTCCCCTCTCTTTCTTTGGGTAGAGGCTGCAGGCCAATAGGAAAAACAGGATAAAGAAGGGAAATCTCAGTGAGAGCAGTGATGAGGTATTTGAAGGCGAAGGGAAAATGGATGCTCTTCACAACCAAGTTCTTAGTAGCAAGCAACAGAAACAACTTCTAGCTAAATTACAAGAAAGGAAGTCTCCTGGGCAGCTGACAGAATTGTGTGGAAGGCCAGAGGGCAGGTTCACAGCTGATCTTTGAAGAACAAGTCAAACCGCACAGAACTGGGCGGACGGGGAAGCCCCAGCACCACCACTGAGCTTGCTGGAGCCGTGCTGGGCTCCCGCCGCTGCTGCGGCCACCGCCGACTCTTTCCTCCCGAGTCACTACACTGGTGCATTTGCCTGGCAGAGAGGGGCCCCCGCTCTGAGCCCCAGTTGCAAGGCAGGCTGGGAGAAGAAGCAGCTGACCATTCCACTACCTAGTAGGGAGGTGGTTTTTCAGCTCACAGACTCAGACAATTGGCAATTCTCCAAATAAAAGATGTCAGGAAACCAAAACAAATGACCAGGTTCTCTTTTCACATGAGAAACACATGAGAGGTGAGCTGAGAAAGTTCTGTCTGCCCAAGGACCAGAGCCAGCTGGCAGGTGGGAAGCTGAGAGGAAAAATACATTGGGCCTCAGAAGGAGAGCAGAGGCATAGCAAGGGTCAGGAGGCTGGGAGGGGATGGCACGAGATATGAGAACCACAGTGAGAGACTCTCTGTTGAGGAGCCTATCCTCTGAGGACCAAGCATGGGTTGGAAGACATGACTAAACAAAAGGAAGGGACCCAGGAGTGCTTGACTGGCCAAGAGCAAAGCTATTTCAAAAAGGGCTGCATAGTCCCTTCCTCCCATTGGGTGTGCATGCAACCCTGAGATGAAACCAGATTCTGCTGGAATTAGGTCAGGGCCCTGCGTTGGGAAGATCCCCTGGAGGTGGGCAGGGCAACTTACTACAGTATTCTTACCTGGAGAATCCCCACGGACAGAGGAGCCTGGCCGGCTACAGTCCTTGGGGTGGCAAAGAGTCAGACACACCCTGGCACACACACACGCAAGAGGGGAGACGGGAAGACCACCTTTTGGATGTGAATGTGAGAAACCACCTCCCCTCCACCCTTGGGGGACAGGGAGGGGCCGAGGGCTCCAGGGAGGGTCACAGGCAGCTCCCATTTGTCAATACAGTGACCTTATGGCTGTGGCCTCTTGTCCATATGACTGTGTTTCCACTTAGAGGTCACCTCCCCCCAGAGAAGCAATCATGACTATTTTGCGGCCTCTTGGGAAGGTCAGAGTTTTAGCCATCAGATGGCAGCGTTTCAGGGTGCTGCTCCGGCCGTGCCTCCCCACAGCAGCTCACGGTCGCCCTGGGAGGTGGCTCCCGTCCCATCGTCTGGCTCCTGCAATCCTGTGCACCTGGGATTGCCTTCTTTCCTGTGGATGCCACTGGCTGCTTTTGGTTAGAAACAAAACAGCTGCACCAGTTTGGGTTGTTGTTAGGAGCTTTTAAAAGAGATGTTGGTTGCACTAAACACACAGCTGGGGCCAAACTAAAGGCTCGGTAAGTGCCCGGGCTATTCAGCTGGAGATTACATCCTGCTCAGGAGCATAAATGTCATGCTCCCCGGGTCCCAACACAGGCAAACTGCCTCACAGTGCCGGTTCCCCAGGACTACAAATGTTCTGACCAACAGCCCTGCGTTTGCTTTAGACACAACCTGTCTCGGTGAGGAAGGCCAAGCCAACAGGAAACACGGGAGCTCTATGATTGACCTAATCTTGCAAGACCTGGCCAAGATAAAATGTACCACTCCGGGAAACTACAAAGGACCTGATCTGTGGATCCTATCAAAGGTCATCTCAATAATTCAAATCAGCGGTACAACCAGGAAAAAAATGCTCATCTAACATGGTTGAAACCCCCCACATGCAGGTGCTTACTGCTGGTGAAAATGCAGGCTGGCACTTCTCCAGAGACTTAATTCCAGAGATAGAACAGGGCTTATCCTTCTGTAGGCAAAAAACCCTGGGTCATCTTCTACTGAATGCAATTGCTCGATGGCAAATTGAGTTAGTGAGATTATAAATGCAGACAAAAGAGATTTACAGACAAATCAAGATGTTTCATTTGATTGCACAAGTAAATCAAAGCCAGAAATGCAGCAATCTGAGAAAAGACTCCCAGGCCTGAGGAAGACTGAGTGTGGCCATTTCTTCTGAGGAGAAAGGAACCCCACTCAGCTTGTCCTTGGTATCCTCAACCACCCCTCGCTGAGACTTTTCACATCTCGGTGTTCCCTTGGGCACCCCCTGATCCCACAGGGGCTCAGAGTTTGTTCTCAGAATCACTCACAATCAAGTGTGAGTGACTGATCTCAACCACACTGGGAACCAGAATCAAATGTGAAAGTCAAAGGAGGAAACCTCCAAGGAGACTTCAGCCATCCTCACTGGGAGATCTAGGGGCCTGTGTGGGGAAGGAGTGCTTTGTAGTCACTTTCCATGAAGAAGCAGATGAACAGACTCGCTGGGTCTGAGTGGAAGCTCCGGCTCTGCACCTTCCTTTGTACCTGGCCTTGGGGAGACCGCTTGGAGTGGTTCTGAGCCTCCTTACTGCATCAAGAGAAAGGACACACCAGCAGACTTCCCAGGCTGGGGATGAAGGGCGGCCACACTTGTGAGGGTGTCTGGCGAAGCAGGGTGTTCATGAAATGAAAGAACCTGTCCAGATACCCCTGTGGCCTGGACACTGACTCCTCCAGGCCGGGACCAGAGCGGACCAACTTCCAGTGGAAAGCTTTGCTTAGGTCAACGGCCGCTCAGAGGTCGGTTTTCTGAGTGGAAAGCCTGTATCTGGTGAGCGACTCACATGCAGCCTCTGGGAGTCGCAGGTGTCTCTCGCCCCTGCGGGTCCTGACCACTAGCTCTCCTAAGGGAGTGTTTACTCACTGGCCTCCTGGAGCCTGGCCTCGGGATGAGTCAGGTTGTATGACACCAAGCTCTTTTGTTCAGAAGTGATACAGGACACAGAGTTCCCATGGAATTAGCTCAAAATTAATTTAGCCAAAATGGCTTATTATTAGATTTAATTACAAATGAAATGATTCTACAGGGACTTTTCACTTTGTAAACAAGCACCTCGGAGTCAAAAAGGGATTTTTTTTTTTTCTATTCTCTAGTCTCTCCACAGGTTTTCACAATATTATGGCCAAGGAAAAAAGGGATTTGGACATAGCTTTGGATGAGAGGTCACTCCTGCCAGCCACCCTTGCACGTACACTTGCTTTGGGGAGGAGGGCGCTGCACACACACAGCCCGCTGAGAACACCTGGGTGCTCTCTGCTGCGGGTAATATGTGTCCCACTCTTTGTGAATCCATGGACTATAGCCCGCCAGCTTCCTCTGTCCATGGAATTTTCCAGGCAAGAATACTGGAGCAGGTTGCCTTTTCCTACTCTAGGGGATCTTCCCGACCCACGGATTAAACCCACATCCCCTGCATTGGCAGGCAGATTCTTTACCACTGAGCTACCTGGGTCGCCAGTTAATAATACATTGTCCAAAAATCACCCTGACTTGTTCCAGAAGCCCCAAGTCCTTCTACAGAAACACTGACTCTGTTGAAATTAAAAGAGTCCAAAGAACAAGTTCTCGGCAGTCTGGGCTTTGGTCTCAGAACCCCTATTACCAGTGTTCCTTAGAGCATGATGCTCTGCTGTGCCATTGATGGAACATGAAACGCTTGTAGGCACATACTTCTTATTTTAACAGTTATGTGTTCATTTTAAGGTGTATTAAAACAAAAATCACTCCTCAAAGCTGTGAATTCATGGTAACACCCAGATCTCGAAAATTAAAAAGGTAGGTAGGTCAATTTGAAGAAAAGTATTACCTAAATAATAAAAAAGATGACATGTAACAAAAAAATGAATCAAGTTTGCCAAATAACATGTTGAGCCTAGATCCTCAGAACATGATCATCAGACAGTATCATCGGCTTGTTAGGTCTGTAGAACCTCAGTCCCATGACTTAGCCAGAATCTGCATTTTAACCAAGCCCCTAGGGGTTAGCATGCACTTCAGACTTTGAGAAGCACAGCCTGAGACAACCCTGGGCAGGGTCCCTGAGGGCTGCTGAGACTGGATGGATTAAACACATCTAGTCGAACCCACTCTGGCAAAATTGGGTGAAGTTTTGCCCAGCAAAGACTATTATTTTGAACGTTTGCTGCCCTTCTCTCACTCTCACAGAAGGTCGTCTATGTTGCCATTGTATGCATGGCCCGGGGCCTTCTAGGATCTGCTGTCCCTAGAGACTGACTGAGCCCAGGGTGCTCTCATCTGCAGCTGAGCAAAGGATCTCCTGGCAGAAGACAGCCTGGAATGGCCCAGGACGTGGCCTAAAGTGAATGCCTCAAAGACCTGTGGGGAGGTTGCCAGCTGCAGGGGCCAGAAGATAAGAGTGTTAATTTAGCTTGGCCGGCATCCAGGAAGCTGAGCAAAGCTAGGCCTCTGAGCTAAGGGCATAAATAAATAAATAACATAAAAATAAGTTGGCAGATGTTTATGCTTCCCTTTGTAACACGAGCTGCATGCATTCAGCATGTCCTATGGCCAGGCACTAGGCCAGAAATTCCGCCCCTCACTAAAACCCCGGAAGCTCAGCATTGTCCCAGCACTGGGACCACGGGTGGTGAAGTCCACACAGTTGCAGAGGCGTTGTCTTGCCTGTGGCCACCCAGCCCTTTGCTCTACTGCTTTCTTGCAGAGACCAGCCCCAGGCAAGAAAAAATCAGCTGGTTGTTTGCAGGGCTGCAGCCTGACCAGTTTTGTCTAGTGGATTCATGATTGGAAGAATTCTTGGGAACCTAATAAGGTTTCAGAGCAGATCTCGTCCATCCCTTCTACACTTTGACTCAGACGCAACGGGCTGTTAGCCATGGGGCAATCTCGGAGGCATCTTAAAAGAGAGCCTAAGAAGTTGCCAAGATGCTGGGCTTGTGGAGAGTACATCTGTGACAGAGAGGCTGTGAGCCTGCCGCTTGCTGGGAGGCCAGGGCGAGGGGTGGGGCTGCTTTGGGAAAGTGCACACTGTGTGCCTGGTACACAGTAGGTGCTCAGTTCACTGGTGGTGCCTTCCCTCTCTCCCACTCCCTCCGGATCTGGCTGACATTTCAGATTATATCCCCCCTTCACCCCACACAGAACTAAAGAGACCACGTCGGCCTCTGTTCGAAGCCAAATGGATTCTGCTGCTGGTAAGACTGTTGGAGAAGGTTCCCCTTCTGATGCTGTTGCTCAAATGCTTTTAATCCATGCGCTGTTTTTGTGAAACGTGTACCCTTCTTCAATATTATTTGAAATTTTAAATGAAATTCAAAGCAAATCAAATGAATTACATAATTTAATATGCAAATGGCCTCCACCCTCTGAGATCCTGATATGATCATCAGTAAGGACAGTCTGACTGGTCTCTGCTGAGTTTTGATGGATCAAACCATTGCCAGGTCATGATGAAAAGATGTGGCCAGTACAGCAGACCTATGCTTTTCTCACCTGCCCAGCAGTGGGTAAAACGCTCTGCCACCCTCCCTCATAAGGTGGGCATAAGGCCAAAGCTTGGACCAATTGTAGTGCCTCTCTGTCGTGGCTGCAGGAATTGTTCCGGGAGTGGGCACATGACCTAACCCTCCCAGGACACTGGAAACTGGAGGGGTGGGGGAGGGAGAGCGGGCAGCAGGGAGGGACTGGAGAAGGGAGGACAGCCCAAAGCCCAGCTACTGCATCTTCTGCCTTGTGTAGGAGAGGTCTGACAGAGAAGTCCGCTCCCAAAACAAGAGGGCGGGAGCACTGGAGAGCTAGGCTCTCGTCTGGGTCTTGGCTCCATTTGCCACCTTAGCAGATGCCCACCTGCCCTTCCTAGAGTATGGTGGGTGGAGGCAATATATTTCTCTTATTTACCTAAAAACAGTTCATTTGAAGATCTCTCTGGAACTTCTCTGGTAGTCCAGTGGTTAAGAATCTGCCTGTCATTGCAGGGGACATGGGTTCGATGCTCAGTCTGGGAAGGTTCCACATGCCTTGGGGCAACTAAGTCCATGCACCACAGCTACTGGGCCCGCGTGTTCTAGGGGCCGTGCTCCACGACGGGAGAAGCCCACACACCGCAACGAAGAGTAGCCCCCACTCACAGCAGTTAAAGAAAGCCCAAGCACAACAATGAAGACAGAGCACAGCCAAAAATATATAAATAAAAATTTAAAAAAATAAAGATCTCTCTGCACCCTCAAGCAAAAGTAGCCCAACTAACTCTCTAGAAAATAGGCATAGAAGGAACCTACCTCAACATTATAAAGGCCATATATGACAAACCCACAGCAAACATTATTCTCAATGGTGAAAAACTGAAAGCATTTCCTTTAGGATCAGGAATAAGACAAGATTGCCCACTCTTACTACTATTGTTCAATAAACTTTTGGAAGTCCTAGCCATGGCAATCTGGAGAAGGCAATGGCACCCCGCTCCAGTACTCTTGCATGGAGAATACCATGGACGGAGGAGCCTGGTAGGCTGCAGTCCATGGGGTCGCTAAGAGTCGGACACGACTGAGTGACTTCACTTTCACTTTTCACTTTCATGCATTGGAGAAGGCAATGGCAACCCACTCCAGTGTTCTTGCCTGGAGAATCCCAGGGACGGGGGAGCCTGGTGGGCTGCCGTCTATGGGGTCACACAGAGTCGGAAACAACTGAAGCGACTTAGCAGCAGCAGCAGCAGCCACAGCAATCAAAAGAAAAAGAAATAAAAGGAATCCAAATTGGAAAAAAAGAAATAAAACTCTTACTGTTTGTAGATGACATGGTACTATACATAGAAAGCCCTAAAGAGGACCCCAGAAAATTACTAGAGCTAAAAAATTAATTTACTCCTTTGAAGAAAAGCTATGATAAACCTAGACAGCATATTAAAAAGCAGAGACATCACTTTGCACACAAAGGTCTGAATAGTCAAAGCTGTAGCTTTTTCAGTAGTCATGTAAAGATGTTAAAGTTGGACCATAAAGAAGGCTGAGTGCCGAAAAATGGATGCTTTCGAACTGTGAGCTGGAGAAGACTGTCATGTGTAAAATAGATAGCTAGTGGGAAGTTGCTATCGATAACACAGGGAGCACAGCCTGGTGCTCTCTGACAACCTAGAGGGATGGTGTGGGAGTGGGGAGGAGGCTCTAGAGAGACGGGATATAAATGTAATGATGGCTGATTCACAATGTGGTATGGCAGAAACCAACACAACATTGTAAGGCAGTTGTCCTCCAGTTAAAAAATAAATTAAAAAAAAATAGTGGCCTGATTAAAGCTAGAGGTACACGAGAGAATTCAAGAATATCTCTTGACATTGAGACAGTTGTCTCTCAATGCCAGTTAATTTGCACTAACCCTTCCTTTTATCTCTGGTGGCTCAGATGGCAAAGAATCTGCCTGCAATGCAGGAGACCTGGGTTTGATCCCTGGGTTGGGAAGATCCCCTGGAAAAGGAAATGGTTACCCACTCCAGTATTCTTGCCTGGAGAATCCCCACGGACGGAGGAGCCTGGCGGGCTACAGTCCATGGGGTCGCGAGAAGTTGGACATGACTGAGCAACAAAGCACAGCGTCCCTGCACACACATGGTTTTCTTCCTCTGCCTTCTCACATGTGTCTCTAGATCTCACAGCCCCTCTCACACTTTCCATCCCCATACAGCCCCTAATGCTCTTCCTTTTCACTGCATACTTTAATCCACCTAGGCCTCTGAGTTGTAAGTACTTTTGACTGTTGGCTCACATTTCCTATCGTAATTTTTCCCTCTGGAAATAAGGACACCCACATGCCCCTCCTCTCGGGGCTTTGTGAGTGCTCCCCAGCTCTGCCCTGTGGCCCGCCAGCCGTGCTGGACACTGCCTGTCTGCCAGAGCACATCCTCTGGCCCTTGTGCTGGGGGGGGGGGGGGGAGGGTGGTAAAGCCACAGCAGGTTTGACAGATGCACACAGGAAGCAGCCCCATTTCCTCCGAAGCTGCCCAACTTCTGTGATTCAATTTTAGCATCTGGCCAGCCAAGCAAGTTGGGCCTGATACACTTACAAAGTATTTGTTGGAGCAATTATATTCTAGAATCCCATCTGTGATCTCTTATTTTCTATTTGGTGTTACACATATTTGGGAAGAAGTCAATAAAAACCATCATAACTTAATTTTAATTCACACAAAGGCAAGAGACACCAGCAAGTGACATGATATAAACCCTTAACAGTTTAGGTAGCAAATGGACACTCATGTAAATGGCTGTAATACCCAGTCTGCAGGCAGTAACCCAGTTTCAAAGCCTGTTCAGTTATGGCGGCTCAGACAAGTTCCATAACGTCTTTGAACATCACTTTCCTCATATGCCTGTGATACAAAAGACTGCTGTGTGAATTCAAGGTGAGATAGTTCTCTGATTCCATTGCTATTATGACCCTGGACAAGCTTATACCTTGTGCATTAAGGCTGAGGGACAGATAAGTGTTACAGAAACACAGCCAGATCCCAATTTGCAAATTGAAGTGGAGCTTGTTGGGTTCAAAACTATGATAACTTGGGTTAAAATCTCAGTTAACCACATTGTGTCTTATTACAAAATGCTTTTTAAAGTTTTTGGGGAACTTTATTTCAGCCTTAAAACAGTCACCACATTTGAGTTAGAGAATTAGAGAACTTTCTAAACCACTAGCCATCCAAGAAGAACTTCCCACTTGTGTGGGTACTTAAAATTATGATTTCATTTGGGCTCTGCATTTAAAAAGCATGAATTCATTTGGGCTCTGCATTGCATTTGGCAGTTTTTTGCATCTTAATAAGAATGAGTTTTAAAATTTTTCAGTTGTCTAAGTAGCTGGAAATTGAAAACAATTCCTTTTCCTTTCCAAAAAGTTTCTCCTAAGATAACTAAATAGTAAGACTAAATTTTTCATTATAGAGGAAGGGAAGGAAACCCTCCTTTTATTACCTCCCCTTTGTAAATTTTCTACTCATATTTCTAAAAGGCTATTTTCAAACCCCAAGGTTAGAGTTAGTGAATATACCCTTTTTTTTTTTTACAAAATATAATTTTGTGGTGAAGTAACCAAATAGCATAGAAGGAGAAAAATAAGATCTTATGAAGAAAATACTAGACTTCTAATAACTTTTCTGTAAGATCCATTCATATTGCTGACTTTTTATAAGTTAGATGCTGAATTCTAACCCACCTAAATACACTCTGACTCTATAAATACACACACATCTAACATACTTCTAAAAGAAGTAAATGTGTGCTGGGAAAATATTGGAACAATGAAGTTCCTGAGAGAAGCTTGTTTTTTCAAGTTATTAAAAGAAGGTGGCAAGCGTTCATGAGGATATGAAAAATTTAACGTCGTCTGAAGGAAACTCTTGAATATGGTTAACGTTGCTGCCAAAAATCTCAGCTATGTTATGTCAGAATGTTCAATTGCAAGCTAAACGTTAATGAATGGAAAGATGGGGTAACAGCAGGAAGTTTCTGCAGCAACACACAGAAACCCTGAAAACCAAGTTCCCAGTGTTGAACTCAATCATTCAAGGGCTACACCATCAGGTTACAAGATGTACCATGTAACGATCGGGGGGCCAGGTGCCCACCGGTGGGGAACAGGAGGAGGGAGAGCAACCCGCCCTTCTCCACGTCGTCCTCCGCAACACTTAGGTGGAAACAGATCTCAGTCTGCTATTTCTGAAAAAGTGGGACCCCAAGAAACACAGCTCTAGACTCACAAAAGGTAACATGCTACCCTGCATTCAATACTTCATTCCCTCCTTCCATGCAGCCTGCTCGCATTGGTGATGTTGCTATTTTTATCAGCTCTCTTCAACCCAGCTGTTGCTTCATGTTAACATGGCGGCTGGTGCGAAAATCCCAGCAGAGGCTCATGAATCCCAGAGGGCCTGTCTTCTGTCATTTCTAGAACAGATAAAATGTCACGAGCTTCAGTGGAGAATGGGTCAGGTTCATTTCATCAGCAGAAGCAATGAGAACATTTCTGACATTTAAGTGGCATGGAGTCAGGGACCAAACTCCCCCGTCATCTGCTTCAACCAAAAGCAAGCTGGATGGTAAAGATACCTATGACCAATAAGGGACCATGAATCTGCATAGAAAAATTGGAAGCAGGGATCTTTCCCTTTCAGGGGCAGGCCACGGCTGTCCCGGGCCCGGAATGTTGTGAGGTTAGGACAACTGCACAGAGTCCAGCCTGGAGGCTTCCCAGAGAGCCCACTTCCTTTTTCTGACTTAGACTGTGACTTGTCATTTTAAACCCGCTCTTTGTATTTCCTCTGTCAAAATAACAGCATTTTGGCGAGACTGTGTACGTGGGGAGAGAGTGCCACATAAAACTTAGACTATTTAAAAATATGACTCTAATTGCAGGTTTGTTTTCCCATGGTTTGGCAAATTAGGGGGGCAAATTGGAGGGGCAGTTGGGACTTGCCTCGGACACAGAAAGACTGCTTGGTTCCTCATCCAATGGTGTAGTCTTGAACTCCTTTGAAACCTGTGAAAATAGGATTTTAGGAGCTTCCTTCTTGAACAGTAACGACTTTTTACATGAGGACCTTCTGTGTCTGAGAACTGCAGTTTAGAACGTGAGCATCAAGGACTTGCATTTCTCTGAGTTCGTTAACGTTCTGAGAGAGAAAAAATCTAGCCCCGAGGTTTTTACAAATAATGTAGAGCTCTCCTCTTGGTGTTTCTACAGGGTGGTCTCTGAGGTCTCTCCCAGCATACACCACACAGAGTTTCCCCCAAATCCTGTGAGCCTCCTCTCTCCACCACACTGCTGGCCTTAATCTGTTCTGTGCTCCCTTCCCACCATGCAACCCCTCACCTCTCTCCTTCTCTGCCTCCCCCACTTAGTGATCTCTCCCTCAGGAGGTACCCACAACCTGCATCATCTGCCCACCAGGACTTCAGGTGGATGGGATTCCTTGACACTATAGTCCCTGCTCCTTTCTTGCCTCCCAGTTGAGGAAGCTCAGAAAGGTCCCAAGGTTGAGAAATGGAGTTTCTCTATTATTCCAATGGGTTTTCTCATGAGAAAATTTCTGTAGAGTAATACTCTCTACATGACCATGTAAATTTACACTGGAAGAAAATACATAAACAAGTCAGGTCTTTTCCAAAGTAGATGGATATAAATCTTAAAAAAGGCAAGAGTATTCATCCATTTTAAAAAAATGAAAGATTGGTTCAAGATGGTTGAGTAGAAGGACGTATGCTCATCTCCTCCTGCAACTAGCTGTTGAACAACTATCAACAGGAGGATGCTCAGTTCAGTTCAGTTCAGTCGCTCAGTCGTGTCCGACTCTTTGTGACCCCATGAATCACAGCACGCCAGGCCTCCCTGTCCACCACCAACTCCCAGAGTTTACTCAAACTCATGTCCATCGAGACAGTGATGCCATCCAGCCATCTCATCCTCTGTCGTCCCCTTCTCCTCCTGCCCCCAATCCCTCCCAGTATCAAAGTCTTTTCCAATGAGTCAACTCTTCTCATGAGGTGGCCAAAGTATTGAAGTTTCAGCTTCAGCATCAGTCCTTCCAAAGAAATCCCAGGGCTGATATCCTTTAGAATGGACTGGTTGGATCTCCTTGCAGTCCAAGGGACTTTCAAGAGTCTTCTCCAACACCACAATTCAAAAGCATCAATTATTCGGTGCTCAGCTTTCTTCATAGTCCAACTCTCACATCCATACATGACCACTGGAAAAAACATAGCTGTGACTAGATGGACCTTTGTTGGCAAAGTAATGTCTCTGCTTTTCAATAAGCTATTTAGATTGGTCATAACTTTCCTTCCAAGGAGTAAGTGTCTTTTAATTTCATGGCTGCAGTCACCATCTGCAGTGATTCTGGAGCCCCCCAAAATAAAGTCTGACACTGTTTCCACTGTTTCCCCATCTACTTCTCATGAAGTGATGGGACCAGGTGCCATGATCTTCGTTTTCTGAATGTTGAGTTTTAAGCCAACATTTTCACTCTCCACTTTCACTTTCATCAAGAGGCTTTTTAGTTCCTCTTTACTTTCTGCCATAAGGGTGGTGTCATCTGCATATCTGAGGTTATTGATATTTCTCCCGGCAATCTTGATTCCAGCTTGTGCTTCTTCCAGCCCAGCGTTTCTTATGATGTACTCTGCATATAAGTTAAAGAAGCAGGGTGACAATATACAGCCTTGACATACTCCTTTTCCTATTTGGAACCAGTCTGTTGTTCCATGTCCAGTTCTAACTGTTGCTTCCTGACCTGCATACAGATTTCTCAAGAGGCAGGTCAGGTGGTCTGGTATGCCCATCTCTTTCAGAATTTTCCACAGTTTATTGTGATCCACACAGTCAAAGGCTTTGGCATAGTCAATAAAGCAGAAATAGATGTTTTTCTGGAACTCTTGCTTTTTCAGTGATCCAGCAGATGTTGGCAATTTGATCTCTAGTTCCTCTGCCTTTTCTAAAACCAGCTTGAACATCAGGAAGTTCACGGTTCACGTATTGCTGAAGCCTGGCTTGGAGAATTTTAAGCATTACTTTACTAGCATGTGAGATGAGTACAATTGTGCAGTAGTTTGAGCATTCTTTGGCATTGCCTTTCTTTGGGATTGGAATGAAAACTGACCTTTTCCAGTCCTGTGGCCACTGCTGAGTTTTCCAAATGTGCTGGCATATTGAGTACAGAACTTTCACAGCATTATCTTTCAGAATTTGAAATAGCTCAACTGGAATTCCATCACCTCCACTAGCTTTGTTCGTAGTGATGCTTTCTAAGGCCCACTTGACTTCACATTCCAGGATGTCTGGCTCTAGGTGAGTGATCACACCATCATGATTATCTGGGTCATGAAGATCTTTTTTGTACAGTTCTTCTGTGTATTCTTGCCACCTCTTCTTAATATCTTCTGCTTCCGTTAGGTCCATACCATTTCTGTCCTTATCGAGCCCATCTTTGGGTGAGATATACCCTTGGTATCTCTAATTTTCTTGAACAGATCTCTACCCCACCAAAAAAAGATACGCTATGTCCAAAGACAAAAGAGAAGCGGCCACAAGATGATAGGAGGGGTACAATCACAGTAAAATAAAATCCCATACCCATTGGGTGGGCAACCCATGAACTGGAAAACAATAATGCCAAAGAAGTTCTCCCACTGTTGTGATGGTTCTGAGCTCTATGTCAGGCTTCCAAGCCTGGGGATCCAGCAAAGGGATTAGGAGTCCCCAGGATATCTGACTTTGACAGTCAGTGGGATTTGATTGCAGCACTTCCACAGGACTGGGAGAAACAGAGACTCCATTCTTGGAGGGCACAAACAAAATTTTTCATGCACCATGACCCAGGGGAAAGAATAGTGACCCCATAGTAGACTGAACCAGATCTACCTGATAATGTTGGAGGGTTGGCAGTGGCTTGCTGTGGGGTTGGGGGCACTTAGCAGCAGTCCTGGGAGGTGCCTCTTGGCATGAGCCCTCTTGGAACTCATCCTTAACCCTAGGATAGAGCCTGTAGACTCCAAGGCTCAGTCACCTCACACCAAACAACTAACAGAGAGGGAGCATAGCCCCACCCATCAGTAGACAATTGGATTAAAGTTTTACCAGCACCCACAGAGCAAGGCTCAGTTTTTCCCACTGCTAACCTTTCTCATCAGGCAGCTTACACAAGCCTCTTAACCTCATCCACCATGGGGCAGACAGAAGTAAGAAGAACTACAGTCCCACAACTGCCAGAATGAAAACCACATCACAGAAAGTTAATCAAAATGAAAAGGCAGAGGATTATGTCTCAGTTGAAGGGACAAGATAAAACCCCAGAAAAACAACCAAATGAAGTGGAGATAGGCAAACTTTCAGAAAAAGAATTCACAATAATGATAGTGGAGAGGATCCATGATCTCAGAAAAAGAATGGAGAATATGAAAGAACTGTTTACCAATGAACTAGAAGAACTAAAGAACAAATAGAGATGAATAATACCCTAGAAGGAATCAATAGTGGAATAACTGGGCAGGAGAACAGATAAGTGACCTGGAAGACAGAATGGTGGAAATCACTGCCACTAAATAGAATATAGAAAAGAGAATGGAAAAAACAAACAAAGACAGCCTAAGAGACCTCTGTTTTTATTGTTCAGTTGCTGAGTCATGTCCAACTCTTTGTGACCCTGTGGACTGCAACAAGCTAGGCTTTCTGGTCCTTCTCTATCTCCTGGAGCTTGCTCAAACTCATGTCCATTGAGTCTATGATGCCATCCAACCATCTCATCCTCTGTCATCCTCTTCTCCTGCCTGCAGTCTTCTCCTCCTGCCTGCAGTCTTCTCCAGCATCAGGGTCTTTTCCAATGAGTTGGCTCTTTGCATCAGGTAGCCAAAGTATTGGAGCTTCAGCTTCAGCATCAGTCCTTCTGATGAATATTCATTATAGATTTCCTTTAGGATTGATTATTTTGATCACCTTGCTCTCCAAGGGACTCTCTAGAGTCTTCTCCAGCACCACAGTTTGAAAGCATCAATTCTTCCGTGCTCAGCCTTCTTTATGGTCCAACTTACATCCATACCTTACTACTGGAAAAACCATAACTTTGACTATATGAACCTCTGTTGACAAAATGATGTCTCTGCTTTTTAATACACTCTCTAGGTTTATCATAGCTTTCCTTCTAAGGAGGAAGAGTCTTTAAATTTCATAGCTGCAGTCACTGTCAGCAGTGATTTTGGAGTCCAAGAAAATAAAATCTGTCACTGTTTCCACTTTTTCCCTGTCTATTTGCCATAAAGTGATGGGACCAGATGCCATGGGATGGGTCATGGTAGAGAGTTCTGACAAAACGTGGTCTACTGGAGAAGGGAATGGCAAACCACTTTAACATTCTTGCCTTGAGAACCCCAGGAACAGTATGAAAAGGCACAAAGACACTTCTGGGACAAATTAAATGCACCAACATTTGCATTATAGGGGTCCCAGAAGAAGAAGAGAGAGAGAAATGTCTCGAGAAATATTTGAAGAAATGACATGAAAACTTCCTTAACATGGGAAAGGAAATAATCAGAAAAATCCAGGAAGCACAGGGAGTCCTAGATAGGATAATCCCAAGAAGGAACACTCTGAGACACATAGTAATCAAACTGACAAAATTAAAGATGAACATAAAATATTAAAAGCAACAAGGGACAAATGACAAATAATATACAAGGGAACTCCCATAATGTTATCAGTTGATTTCTCAACAGAAACTCTATAAGCCAGAAGGGAATGGCATGATATATTTAAAATGATGAAAAGGAAGGAACTACAACCAATAATACTCTACCCAGCAAGACTTTTGTTCAGATTTGATGGGGAAATCAAAAGATTTACAGACAAGCAAAAGTTAAGAGACTTCAGTACCACCAAACCAGCTTTACAACAAATGCTAAAGAAACTTCTCTTGGCAGGAAACACAAGAGAAGAAAAAAGACCTACAGAATCTAAACCCAAAATAATTTTTTAAAATGGTGGTAGGATCATATTGATAATTGATAATTATTGATAATTGATAATTAGCTTACATATTGATAATTACCTTAAACATAAATGGATTAAATGCACCAAAGAGAAGACATAGACTGGCTGGGTGGATGAAAATGTGCATATATGCACTTTCACTTACCACATCACTGCTTGACCTTCCCAAACTGTATGTAATTATTCTCTATTGTTAGGTTAATCATGTTTCCATTATGGCTTACAATTGTAATTACTTTTTATTTTTTCTTTGGCTATTGACTGTGAAAAATGGTAAACATCTTTTACTAGTGTGACTAAGTGAGTGGAAGTCACTCAGTCGTGTTCGACTCTTTGTGACCCCATGGACTATATAGTCCATGGAATTCTCTAGGCCAGAATACTGGAGTGGGTAGGCTTTCCCTTCTCCAGGGGATCTTCCTGACCCAGGAATAGAACTGGGGTCTCCTACATCGCAGGCACATTCTTTACCAACTAAGCTATCAGGGAAACTATTGTGATTATGGAACTATTATTTGTTTTAATACCATTGTATCACGATTGGCCAACAGAAAATAATAGAATTCGATATCACTAAAACTACCATTTAATAGGCTTTGCCTGTTGCTCTGTGGTAAAGAATCTGCCTGCCAATGCAGGAGACGCAAGAGACGAGGATTAGATCTCTGGGTCAGGAAGATACCATGGAGTGCTGCTGCTGCTGCTGCTAAGTCGCTTCAGTCGTGTCCGACTCTGTGCGACCCATAGACGGCAGCCCACCAGGCCTCCCGTCCCTGGGATTCTCCAGGCAAGAACACTGGAGTGGGTTGCCATTTCCTTCTCCAATGCATGAAAGTGAAAAGTCAAAGTGAAGTCGCTCAGTCGTGTCTGACTCTAGCGACCCCATGGACTGCAGCCTACCAGGCTCCTCCGTCCATGGGATTTTCCAGGCAAGAGTACTGGAGTGGGGTGCCATTGCCTTCTCCACCATGGAGTAGGAAATGGCAACTCAGTATTCTTGCCTGGAAAATTCCATAGACAGAGGAGTCTGGTGGGCTACAGTGCATGGGGTCACAAGGGTCAGACACGACTGAGCAGCTGAGCACAAGCATGTTGTTGTTCAGTCGCTCAGTCGTGTTCAACTCTTGTGACTGCAGCATGCCAGACTTCCTGTCCTTCACCGTCTCCCGGGCTTGCTCAGACTCACGTCCATGGAGCCAGCGATGCCATCCAACCATCTCATCCCCTTCTCCTCCAGTATAGCATGAGCACCATCTAATAGAAAAACCTGTAGTCACTTTTTCAAATTCAGAGCCATAGTAGAGTCATCTTGTAATTTTTTGAAAAATACAAATGCCTAGGTATTTTTTATTCAAATCTCCAGATTTGATTCTAATGATCAGCCATGTTTAAAAATAACTGGACAGTAATCTTTTACTTTTATCTAGTCTATTTCACTTTTTTCATTTCATATTCAGTGCTCCAATTTCATTATTTTGTTTCCCAATTACTCTGTCTCTGTTTTTGTTGTTTTTTATCAAGCCTCTATCAAGTGTAGTAGAAAAACTTTTGTATATATATTATATATACTAATAATATTATAATATATATATACTTTAGAAAACATGAATTTTTGCTTAGCTAAAAAATTGTGACATTTTGGTTCCACTTATTTGACTAAGTAGAAATAGAATGCTGTATTTCTAATTTACATTCACTAAAAATTTTGATATAGTTTCATCTATTCTGGCATTTAGTTTTAGTGCTAAAAGTCTATAAAGTTTATTATTTTAGTGTTATTTTGAAAAAATTTGAGGCTTGAAACTCCTAACTTTTCTGAGGATATAAAGGAATATTATTTCATTTTAACAAAAACAGGAAATTAACATGTGATACTGTAATATTAAATAAAGTACAGATTTTCTTTCAAATTTCACAAAATTTTATGTGAGTGTCCATTATTTGCTTTCATATCTTATTGAAGGTTCCACATTGTATTTAGTTTCATTGAGCAATTTCAGCTGTATGCAACAAATTCTGATAAATTCTCTTTTCATTTTTTTTTTACAAATATTTTCTAATTTTCCTTGTTATGGCTTCTTAGATACACCCATCATTTAAAAGTGGACATTTAATTTCCAAAAACATGGCATTTTAAAAGTATCTTTGGTATTAATTTCTCATTTAAATTCTTTCTTTTCTGTAATCACCCTCTGTGTTGTCTTTTAACTTTATTGAGGCTTTCACTGGCTTAGTCAAAGATCTCTGTTGGTCAATGTCACTTTGCACTGGAAAATATGTGAGTTATTTTCAAATATCTTTTGATACTGATTTCTAACATAATTTGACAGTGATAAGAGAACAGACTCTGTGTGATTTCAATACCTTTAGACCATGAAAAATTTGCACCTTGTTTTATGTCCCTGAATATGTTATAGTGTCTCTTGGTTTATAGTCTATGGGAACTTGAGTAGAATTTGTATCCTGCTGCTGTGTGAAAATTGTATAAATCTTAATTATGTTGAATTGTATAAATCTTAATTACGTTGAACTGGTTCATGATGTTTTTCAGGTCTACTATATCCTTCTATTTTTCTGCCTACTCATTCTATTACTTTTTGAGAGTTTGATATTGAAACTCCAACTAAAAGTATTAATATATATACTTAAAAATAATCATAATATGTAGTGGAACTATATGTAATTTTGTTCTGTATTTTCCAGTTCAGTTCAGTCGCTCAGTCATGTCCAACTCTTTGCAACCCCATGGACTGCAGCATGCCAGGTTTCCCTGTCCATCACCAACTCACAGAGCTTGCTCAAATTCATGTCCATCAAGGTGGTGATGCCATCCAACCATCTCATCCTGTGTCATCCCCTTCTCCTGCCTTCAATCTTTCCCAGCATCAGGGTCTTTTCCAGTGAGTCAGTTCTTCACATCAGGTGGAAAAAGTATTGAAGTTTCAGCTTCAGCATCAGTCCTTCCAATGACTATTCAGCACTGATTTCCTTTAGGATAGACTGGTTTGATCTTCTTGCAGTCCAAGGGACTCTCAAGAGTCTTCTCCAACACCACAGTTCAAAAGCATCCATTCTTTGGCATTCAGCTTTCTTTATGGTCCAACTCTCACATCCATACATGACTCCTGGAAAAACCATAACTTTGATTGGGTGGACCTTTGTCAGCAAAGTAATGTCTCTGCTTTTTAATATG
This sequence comes from Bubalus kerabau, assembly GCF_029407905.1. Lineage (NCBI taxonomy): Eukaryota > Metazoa > Chordata > Mammalia > Artiodactyla > Bovidae > Bubalus > Bubalus kerabau. Next base: position 7,826,577 of record NC_073642.1, on the reverse strand, counting down.
CTGTCTAGGTTTATCATAGCTTTTCTTCCAAGGAGCAAGCGTCTTTTACTTTCATGGCTGCTGTCACCATCTGCAGTGATTTTGGAGCCCAAGAAAGTAAAGTCTGTCATTGTTTCCGTTATTTCCCCACCTATTTGCCATGAAGTGATCAGACCAGATGCCATGAGCTTAGTTTTTTGAATGTTGAGTTTTAAGCCAACTTTTTCACTCTCCTCTTTCACTTTCATCATTCCTTTTTAGTTCCTCTTCACTTTCTGCCATAAGGGTGGTGTCACCTGCATATCTGAGGTTATTGATATTTCTCCTGGCAATCTTGAGTCCAGCTTGTGCTTCATCCAGTCCAGCATTTCACATGATGTACTCTGCATATGAGTAAAATAAACAGGGTGGCAATATACAGCCTTGACACACTCCTTTCACAATTTGTTCCATGTCTGGTTCTAACTATTGCTTCTTGACCTGCATACAGATTTCTCAGGAGTCAGGTAAGGTAGTGTGGTATTTCCATCTCTTGAAGAATTTTCCACAGTTTGTTGTGATCCACACAGTCAAAAGCTTTGGTGTAGTCAATAAAGCAGAAGTAGATGTTTTTCTGGAACTCTCTTTCTTTTTCTATGATCACTCACAATGTTTTACAAGGACCTCCTGACCTGGTTTCAAGACATTTCCATCCAAAGTAATCCCTTTGCCCACCGTGCAGTCACTTCCCCCTTTCCTGCTGTACCAATCTGTTCTCTGTTGGTATGGATTTAACCATTCTGGATATTTCGTACAATGGAATCATACAGTCTGTGTTGTTTTGTGTCTGGCTTCCCTCACTCAGTAGATTGGTTTTAAGATTTCCTCCACTTTGTTGCATATTTCAAAACATCATTCCTCTTTAAGGCTGAATAATATCCCACTGTGTGTATATCCCTCAATTCATTCATCTACTCATCAGCTGAGGGATATCTGGGGGCTTTTAACTACCTTCTGGCCATTGTGAACAGTGTTCATGGACATTTATGAAAAAAGGAATTGTTTGAGTGACTGTTTTCCATTGGAGAGTTATATACCTAGGAGTGGAATTGCTGGGGAATATGGTCATCCTATGCATAACTTTCCAGGGAATCACCAGACTATATTCCACCATGGCTAAACTATTTTACAGTCTCGTCAGCAAAGTTTAAGAACTCCAATGTCTCTATACCCTTTCCAAGATTTATTATTATTGTGTTTTTTACTGTGGCCATTCTCATGTGAAGTGATATCTTATTAGTATTTTAACTTGCATTTCCCTATTGACTAACAGTGTATAGCATCTTCTTGTATGTTTATTGGCCATTTGTATATCTACTTTGGAGAAATCATTCATCCATTTTTGATCTGTAAAGCTGATGGCCTTTGGAACTAGACAAATTCAGGTTCAAATACGTTCAACTATTTAGAAGCAGTGTGACCTTGGACTGATTACTTCTCCAGGCTTCATTTTCTTCCTCCATGAAGAGCACAGAATAACTTCACATGACTGCCTCCTTGACATCTTTCAGGTCCTGGCTTAAACTGATGGCTCAGAGAGACCTTCCTGATACTCTTCTTTAAGCTGAAGTGCTTTTTGTTTCATAGTATCCAGTTCTTTCCTTCATAGCACTTGACACAGTTTGTAATTATACATTCACTTCTAAGTTTTTGTCACCCATCCGCTCTGAGAGATCATTCACTCTGTGGTCAGGAACCATTGACTTGTTCACAACTGTACGTCCACAGCATGGCAAAATGTCTAGCAGATAAAAGGATATGTATTGTTTATTGAATGGGAAAAATAATAAATTATTATTGACATCTATAGGGAATTATGTATAGGGCCTGGCACGTCAGTTGTTCACTGTGGGAAATTTTGGAAATGTGGTCAGGGGAAGGGAGAAAGTTTGTGGTCACCATAACAATTGACCTGGCATTTAGAGGGCAGGGGCCAAGAATGCCTAGACAGTGTCTGTAGGGCAACCCTGTAAGGCAAAGAATTGTCCCAGATCTCTCACAATTTTAGGATATCCTATCAAGCATTGATACAGTGGGGGCCAACAAATGTTACTGTTTAGTTGCCAAGTTGTGTCCCCCTCTCTTGTGACCCCATGGACTGTAGCCCACCGGGCCCCTCTGTCTATGGGGTTTCCCAGGCAAGAATACTGGAGTGGGTTGCCATTTCCTTCTCCAGGTCAACTTTCTGACCCAGGGAATCAAACCCAGGTCTCCTCCTTGGCAGGCTGATTCTTAACCACCAAGGCACCAGGGAAGCTGTCTGCAATTATCTGCATTTCTAATACTCTGTTTTACATATAAACAGAAAGTAATATTTGCATATTTTAAGATGCACTAAATTTTCCAGGAACGCAGCTATCACATAAATTTAGAAAAGACTGTTGCATTTTGCTTGAAACTCCACCGAGAATTGTTCACCTTTTCAGAAAATCACATCCTCATTAGCAACACAGTTTGTGGTGTTTGGACCCTCAAAATAACACTCTAGGATTAGACTGTATCTGTAAGTGTGATTCTACATATTGGTGCAAAAAACTGATTAGTTCATTATGTTTTCTAGTCTAGACATGTCTGAGTATCTACATATTGAAATGCATATTATTTTAATATAAATATTCTCTGCTTCATAGTTAAAGCATATAAATTATTTTGAAATAATGTATTCAGGTAGGTAATCTATGACTTTTATTGCAGGATCATAAAAAAACAAAATCTTTGTTTTAAAGGAAAGCATTGATTCTAATAGGGTTTCCCAGGCGGCTCAGTAGTAAAGAATCTGCCTGCCAATGCAGGAGAAATAGGTTCGATCCCTCAGTCAGGAAAATCCCCTGCAGGAGGAAATTGCTACCCACTCCAGTATTCTTGCCTGGAAAATTCCTTGGGCAGAGGAGACTCGTGGGCTACAGTCCATGGGGTCACAAAGGGTCGGACACGACTGAGCACACGTGCAGACAGACACAGACAGGATTGAGTCTGATAGAGATTAGAACTCTGCTATTAAATTCTTTTTTCTAATAATGGTAATAGTTACATATTGGAACTTTAATGAAATTTTACTGCTTTGTCTAAGATGAATGGCAAAAGAAATAAGCCCTTTCATATTTTTATTCTAAGATCTTACTTTCTTATTCTTATTGCCGAAATACTCCTTTACATGTGCCCACGGACACTTTTAATACTTTGTGCACTCAAAGTATGGGTGCCTAAAAGAAAAAGGTGCATTACAGATTTGTGAGTAAAATTTCTACACATCGATGCAAAGTGAAGTTTGGAAGCTGTACTTACAAAAAGTCTGGCTGGAGTTTGAAAAGCATATGCCATAGGAAAGAGTTCTGGGACATATGTACTCTTCAGTCCTGGGTTTAAATCCTGGCTCCACTCCTTAGTAATTGCATTATCTCAAGCTAGTTGATTAACCCTCTGAACCTCAGTTTGGTTCTTAGCTCTAAAATGGAGTCAATAACAGCTGTCTCCAGGGTTTGGGTGTCAAGAAACGTGATCATGTATACACAGGGCCCTGCACAATGAACTCGCTGATGTGGTAGGTTGTTGTTTAGCTGCTCAGTTGTGTCCGACTCTTTGCAACCCCATGGACTGCAGCACACCAGGCTTCTCTGTCCTTCACCATCTCCTAGAGTTTGCTCAAACTCATGTCCATTGAGTTGGTGATACTTGCCAATCATCTTGTCCTCTGTCATCCCCTTCTCCTCCTGCCTTCAATATTTCCCAGCATCGAGGTCTTTTCCAATGAGTCGGCTCTTTGCATCAGGTGGTCAAAGTATTGGAGCTTCCGCCTCAGCATCAGTTCCTCCAATGAATATTCAGGACTGATCTCCTTTAGGATGGACTGGGTTTGATCTCCTTGCAGTCCAAGGGACTCTCAAGAGTCTTCTCCAACACCACAGTTCAAAGGCATCAATTTTTTGGTGCTCAGCCTTTATAGTCCAACTCTCACATCCATTCATGGCTACTGGAAAAACCATAGCTTTGACTAGACAGAACTTTGTCAACAATGTAATGTCTCTGCTTTTTAATATGCTGTCTAGGTTGGTCATAGCTTTTCTTCCAAGGAGCAAGCGTCTTTTAATTTCATGGCTGCAGTCACCACCTGCAGTGATTTTGGAGCCCCCCAAAATAAACTCGTTCAACGTTTCCATTGTTTCCCCATCTATTTGCCATGAAGTGATGGGACCAGATGCCATGATCTTAGTTTTTTGAATGTTGAGTTTTAAGCCAGCTGTTTTACTCTCCTCTTTCACTTTCATCAAGAGGCTCTTTAGTTCCTCTTCGCTTTCTGCCATAAGGGTGGTGTCATCTGCATATCTAAGGTTATTGATATTTCTACCAGCAGTGTTGATTCCAGCTTGTACTTCTTCCAACCTGACATTTTGGCTCAGATGACAAAGCATCTGCCTACAATGTGGAAGACCTGGGTTCAATCCCTGGGTCGGGAAGATCCCCTAGAGAGGGATATGGCAACCCAGTCCAGTACTCTTGCCTGGAAAATCCCATGGATGGAGGAGCGTTGTAGGCTACAGTCCATGGGGTCGCAAAGAGTCGGACATGACTGAACGACTTCACTTCACTTCACTTCACTCTGGAAAGTTACTTAGTGTTAATTTCCTTCTCCACCTCTAATCTCCCAAATTATTTAAGTAATTGCCATCTAGAGAACACAGTTTCTATATAGCATCTCAGGACTATAAACTTACAAAATGATCACACATCACATTTGTTATGGGTCTGAATTAAAGAAGTGTATTTTCACACTATGTTCTATGTATTCTACTTAATATACAACTCAGTCCAAGTCTACTAAACCTGCAGTTTGCTAATGAGCATTTTTCCATGAATTCTGTAGCTTTCCTCATTCTCAAGTTGATTGCAATCTCCAAAGGTTAGATATAGCCACCTTAGAGAAAATCAATTCATCAGTTTTGAGGCAATCATCAAATGGTCAAGTTATGTTTTACTTTACAGATACTTAAGTATGAAGGATAACTTTATGTCAGTCAACCAAGATTCCTTCACTGTCTATTTATTGTGTTACTTGAAAAAAAAAATTCTCTGGTTCAAGGAACTGTTGACTAAGAGAGGGTCAGTGTGCTTACTCAGTCATGTCCATCTCTTTGCAACCCCATGGACTGTAGCCTGTCAGGCTCCTCTGTCCATGAGATTTTTCAGGCAAGGATACTGGAGTAGGCTGCTATTTCCTCCTACAGGGGCTCTTCCTCACCCAGGAATCAAACCCACATCTCCTATGTATCTTGCATTGCAAGCAGATTCTTTATACTTTGAGCCCTCAGGGAAGTCCAACTAGAAGACAAAAGCTTCAGAGAACTTCAGGATACTTAGAGCAAGTGCAGCTAGATATAGTTCAGAATGAAATGTCAAAGCTGAGGCCATTCAATAAAGAGGAGAACTTTTGTAGAAGAGATGAACTTGGAGGAAATGGAACACTGGTGATGTACCTGTGGTGTGGTCAATGGATATGGATCTGGAACTCGCACACGTATGAAGAAAAGTATTACAATGACCTCTTAATTGAGTCAAGCCATATGGTGTTGTGTTGTGTTCAATTCAGTCTTACTAGTAAAAACTTTAGTTGAAGTCAACCCATTGGTTTTGATGAAACAATGCTTGCATTCATTCAACACATATGTATTGAACTTTTAGTATGTATCAAGCACAGAATAAGAAAGTGGAGACTCTTAGGTGACCACCTGACATAGTCCCAGCCCCCATGGAACATACATTCCAAAGGGGCAGATAGACATTATCTCACTATAAGTGTACAGCTGCCTCCTTGCATACAAGAAGGAACCAGGATCTGTAGAAACATATACTTGCACCAAATATAATCTGAGACACACAGAAAGAATTCCTGAGGTGGTGATGGTTCATCTTAATTTTGAGGAATAAAATGAAGCTAGCTGGGGGGAGGGGAAATAAACATTCCTAACAGAAGGAACAGCATATGTTGAGGTCATGTTTTTACCTTTTAGTATTTTTAAATAAATCTAGAAAGGAGACTCAAGATGTCTCATCCAGATAATTCTATGTGTTAAATTATTTTTATCATAATTCTGCTGTCTTTTATTTTTTTAATGTTTTCAGTCAGTTTAGAAAATGTCCCCCCAAGATTTTAATACTATACCAGGACCCCCCAAAAGACAATGACCTAGAGTCCATAAAAACTGTAGATGAAGGGGTACCTGATGAAATGATGAAGTAATTGACTGGATCTTTATCCAAGATAGAGATTTGGGTAGGAGAGAAGCAGAGTGGTTAGTCCTAAGGCAAAGAGTGCAATGTCATCAAGATTCAGTGATGCTAGTCTGCACAAGGACAGAAGCTTGATGCTAGTCTGCACAAGGACAGAAGCTGCTCTGCTTTTACTGAGTTGTAACTCATTAGAGGGGACTGAGCACCATAGAGTTTTAGATCCAGAAATGATCTTGATGTGATGTGAAGTCGCTCAGTCGTGTCCGACTGTTTGCGACCCCATGAACTATAGCCTACCACACTCCTCTGTCCATGGGATTTTCCAGGCAAGAGTATTGGAGTGGGTTTCCATTTCCTTCTCCAGAGGATCTTCCTGACCCAGGGATCAAATCTGGGCCTCCTGCATTGTAGGCAGACGCTTTACCATCTGAGCCATCAGGGAAGAAATGATCTTAGAAATAATTTTTTTCCACTTCTCTTTTACTCTCAAATAACCAGACATCTGCTGTACCATGCCATCTGGCTAAGAACTCTTTGTTATAACTTTTTAAAAATGAAGAAAGTAATGCATTTATTTATTTTGAAAAATTGGAAATTGTGAGAAACAATAACAAATCAGAAAAGCACTCACAGTCTTATTTTATTCCATTGTGCAGTTTACAGTTATTTAAGTAACCATGTTTCAGTTTTCTGTATTGTCAGATTGGTTCTTTTTCTTTTTCCCTTTCTTTCTTCCTTTATTTCCATCCTTTTTTTTCTGTTTTTTTTTCTTTCTTCTTAAATAATGCTGCAACAAACATCTTTGCTCCTAAAGTTCTGTTACATATATTATTCTTCTTTATTATTCATTTCTAGAAATAATATTTGGATTCAGAGGAATCAAATATTCTTGAAGTTCTTGATATACCCTGCACTGTCAATAGTTGCTGATGTCACTAGCAAAAATATTGATGGGAAACTTTATAAAAGATGAATCAGGCAGAAAAAACTACATATCCTAAGTAACCTTAACATCACTGAAAATGTGACAGTCAAACACTGTGTTCAGTCTTTGATTTGAGGCAATAGAAAGTACAGAACCCCATCTATTATATATTCTTCTGAAATTAAAAAATGAAAATAATGCAAACCTATCAATCTTCTAGGATTTAATCCCAGTTTACAGGACGTACATGGGGTAGAGAAATAAGTTAAACAATGCCACAAGGAAATAGTCAAATACAGAATCTGGAAAAGTATACTCCTCAAACAATTTAATTGTTTCAACAAGTGGCATAAAATGAGAGAAGGAACTTCACAGAGAGACATAACCAGATTAAATCTGTGGACTTTTCCTGGATCCTGATTCAAAAAAACAACTGTAAGAAACCATATTTGAAACAACTAGAGACATTTGATTATGGACTGGGTCTTGAAAAACAGAAGAGTAATTTTGTTAGGAATAAAAATGGCATTATGGATATGTAAGCAGTAGTTCTTACTGGTGAAAGATTCATACTTAAGAATATACTGGTGAAATTAGATAATATCTAGCATTTTATTTTAAATACTCCAAAAAAAAAAAAAAATACAAGTGTGTGTATATGTGTGTTGGTGGGGGGATTAAATTGAACATCCTTGTCAAGATGTGGATAACAGATGACACTGGATGATGCATACATGAGGCTTTCATTTGTCAATGTTTAAAATTTTTTCATAATAAAAAGTAAAAAATAAGTGTGTTAACTGGATAGTACTAAGAAAGTGAATTTTATTTTGAAATTTACAAGTTGGAACCTATTTTAGTTGTAAGTAGTAGCATCTTCTACAAAATCATCTGTCTTTTGAAATTGAGATACTAGGATGGCACTTTGCAGAGGTCTAGAATTGCTGTCGGGTGAAGGCCATTGCTGTGGAGGTACAGTGTTGGTCACCTCACGTCATGGACATTCCATGGTGAAAACTTGAAGAAGTTGCCTCTTTTAAGAGTGCCGCTGCTGCTGCTAAGTTGCTTCAGTCATATCTGACTCTGTGTGACCCGATAGATGGCAGCCCACCAGGCTCCCCCATCCCTGTGATTCTTCAGGCAAGAACATTGGAGTGGGTTGCCATTGCCTTCTCCAATGCATGAAAGTGAAAAGTGAAAGTGAAGTCGTTCAGTCGTGTCCGACTCTTCACAACCCCATGGACCGCAGCCTACCAGGCTCTTCTGCCCACGGGATTTTCCAGGCAAGAGTACTGGAGTGGGTTGCCATTGCCTTCTCCGCTTTTAAGAGTAAATTCCCAATTTTCATTACAATCTACAGGCTCAACGTATTAGTAAGTTAGATTCTTAGGGGAAAGTAAACTATTTATAGAATTCTAAGAACAGAAATTGTTTCCTAAACCCATACTTAGCTAGTCTTATGAATGCCCAACCCCCTGAAAACTTGTTCTTTATCCTTAAATGTTTAAATAAGAAGATCAAATGAAATATCTTCAAACAGAGGGGTGGCACATATTAGGAAAAAGTGTGTTTAGTCAATGTATTAGGTAAGGAAAGTGATGACCATGCTACCAGATCAAACTTGAGAACTATAGGCTGAAGCTGGCAAAGGATATTTGATTTGGGCATTTATGAAAACAAAAGATCAGACTTGAAAGCTAAGTGAAATAATCCAAGCACAAAAGAACAAAATATTGTACGACTGCACTGGTATGAGGTATCTGGAATAGACAAATTCACAGAGACAGAAAGTATAATAGAGGTTACCAGGGGCTGGGGAGATGAGGAAATGGGGAATTAGGGTATAATGGATGCAGAATTTCAGTTTGGGATGTTGAAAAATTTCTGGAGATGGATGGTGGTGATGATTGTATGACATTATAAATGCACTTAATGCCACTAAATTGTATACTTAAAATGGATTAAAATAGTAAATTTTATGTTTTGTAATATTTTACCACAATCAAAAACAAACAAACACACTCACAGAGGAGAAGAGGAGAAAAGGAGTGGGCACTGGAATGGTTTCCTGCCTCAGCTCATTTGCCCTGCAAATGATGTCCTTTGTGGTTGTGCCATGAATAAAAAAGTATTTCTAGCTTTTGCCTATCAAACCGCAGTCTATTTTACAGCTCAGTGCTTCACAAACCTGACCGGGCCTCAAATCACCTGACTGGTTTGTGAAAACACATAAGGTTTCACACCTAGGGTTTCTGATTCCATAGGTCTGAGCTGAGGCCTAAGAATCTGTACCTCTACTAAGTTCCCAGGAGATGCTGATGTCCCGTCTGGGAACAGCTCTTTGAGAACAGTAATTATAGTCTGATATCGTCTTTCCATTGTTTAAAAAAAGTCCTGAAATGTTTCCCTAGTTGCCTGTCTAGAAAAATTAGGAGTTTTTCAGATGCAAACAAAAAAAAATTCAACCCAAACATTCTAAAGTAAAAATGGTATTTAATAGTATTTAATGGCTCCAACAATGCAGAAGTCAGTGGTAGGGCAGTCTTCAGGTACTGTGTGACTAACTGACTCACCGCATTCTCAGACATTTTTGTTATGAGCTGAATTGTGTCTCCCCCTCAAAAAGCTATGTTGGAGTCCTGGCCCCCAGGACCTCATCATGTGACCTTATTTGGAAATAGTGTCCCTACAGAGGTAACCAAGTTAAATTGAGGTGGTTGGAGTGGGCTGTAATCCCGTATGACCTGTGTCCTTGTAAGAAGGGGACAATTGGATACAGAGACAGACACGCACACAGGAAGTATATCCACAAGCCAAGGAACTCCAAAGACAGCTGCCGACCACCAGAAGCTGGGGGAGAGGCCTGGACAGTCTCCTCGCATCCCTCAGAAGCAACCAACCTGCCGACACTTGGATCTCAGACTTCTAGCCTCCAGAACTGGGAGACAAATTTTGTAGTTTAAGTTACCCAGTTTCTGGGGTCTTGCTATGACAGCCCTATGAAACCAATACAATTTTTTAAGGATTTTCTGTCTTGCCCTCTTTTGCATTTGGTTTCCTCCCAGGCCAGCTTCCACAGTAGTAGCAATGGTTTTAGCAAATTCCAGAACTCATACCCCACACATACCCTCACATCTACCAACTAGAGGAAGAGTCTGTTCCCAGAGGAGAAGAATGAAGCTCTTTCCCAGAATCCCCCAGGAAATACCTCCTGACTTTCATTTGTCCAGATCAGACCATGTGCCTATCCTGGAGCCAATCACAGTGGTCAGAGGAATATAAGATGCTAATTGACTCAAGCCTGGAAGGGTCCATTCTTCAAGAAGCCTGATAGAGGAAAAGTGTGCTTCCCCTGAGGAAAACCTGGGGGCAGCTGGTGGGAGAAGGGAAGCTGTGCAACCATAATTATATTGCCAGCTAGGCACCGGACAAGGGGATTAAAGTGCGGCAGTACCATGAGCTGAAACAAATTAAATACCACTTTTCTTTCCTTATTGAAGTATAATTTACACACAATAAAATGCAACAATTTTAAGTATACAGTTTGATGAGCTTGGTCAAATTAACCACCATCACAATCTTGATGTACAACATTTCTATCACCACCAAGAATTTTGCTTGTACTACTTTGCAGCTAATTCTTCTCATTCCACCCACAACCCCAAGAAACCTCTGATCTGCTTTCTGTAGGAATAGTATCACTAGATTGTAGTGATAGATGTACATTTTCCATAATTGTCTATGAGTGGAATCCTACAAGTCCTGGTTCTTTTACTTAGTTGTAATGCTTTTGAAATTAACCCTTTGTTCTAGATATTAGTACCTTGTTACATTTTGATGTTGAGTCACAGTCTACTGAACAATATACCAGGATTTGTCTGTTCGTTAATCAGCTTATGGATGTTTGGGCTGTTTCCACTTTGGGAGCTGTTATAAATAAAATTCAGTTCAGTTCAGTTCAGTCATTCAGTCGTCTCCAACTCTTTGTGACCCTGTCTATCATCAACTCCCAGAGCTTGCTCAAACTCATGCCATTGAATTGGTGATGCCATCCAACTGTCTCATCCTCTGTCATCCCCTTTTCCTCCTGCCTTCAATCTTTACCAGCATCAAGGTCTTTTCCAATGAGTCAATTCTTCACATCAGGTGGCCAAAGTATTGGAGTTTCAGCTTCAGCATCAGTCCTTCCAATAAATATACAGGACTGATTTCCTTTAGGATGGACTGGTTGGATCTCCTTGCAGTCCAAGGGACTCTCAAGAGTCTTCTCCAACACCACAGTTCAAAAGCATCAATTCTTTGGTGCTCAGCTTTCTTTATAGTCCAACTCTCATATCCATACATGCCTGCTGGAAAAACGATACCTTTGACTAAGATAGACCTCGGTTGGCAAAGTAATGTCTCTGCTTTTTAATATGCTGTCTATGTTGGTCATAGGTTTTCTTCCAAGGAGCAAGCGTCTTTTAATTTCATGGCTGCAGTCACCATATGCAGTGATTTTGGAGCCCCCCAAAATAAACTCTCTCACTGTTTCCATAGTTTCCCCATCTATTTTCCATGAAGGGATGGGACCAGATGCCATGATCTTAGTTTTTTGAATGTTGAGTTTTAAGCCAACATTTTTACTCTCCTCTTTCACTTTCATCAACAGGCTCTTTAGTTCTTTGTGTATCAGAGGTTGTTGGTATTTCTCCTGGCAATCTTGATTCCAGCTTGTGCTTCATCTAGCCTGGCATTTCGCATGATGTACTCTGCATATAAGTTAAATAAAAAGGTGACAATATACAGCCTTGATGTACTCCTTTCCCAATTTGGAACCAGTCTGTTGTTCCATGTCCAGTTCTAATTGTTGCTTCCTGACCTGCATATAGGTTTCTCATGAGGGAGGTCAGGTGGTCTGGTACTCCCATCTCTTTCAGAATTTTCCACAGTTTATTGTGATCCACACAATCAAAGGCTTTGGCATAGTCAATAAAGCAGAAATAGATGTTTTTCTGGAACTTTCTTGCTTTTTTGATGATTCAACAGATGTTGACAATTTGATCTCTGATTCCTCTGCCTTTTCTAAATTCAGCTTGAATATCTGGAATTTCGTAGTTCACATATTATTGAAGCCTGGCTTGGAGAATTTTGAGCATTACTTTATTAGCGTATGAGATGAGTGTAATTTTGCAGTAGTTTGAACATTCTTTGGCATTGCCTTTCTTTGGGATTGGAATGAAAACTGACCTTTTCCAGTCCTGTGGCCACTGCTGAGTTTTCCAAATTTGCTGGCATATTGAGTGCAGCACTTTAACAGTATCATCTTTTGGGATTTGAAAGAGCTCATCTGGAATTTCATCACCTCCACTAGCTTTGTTGGTCATGATGCTTCCTAAGGCCCACTTGACTTTGCATTCCAGAATGCTGGCTCTAGGTGACTGATCACACCATCGTGGTTATCTGAGTCATGAAGTACTTTTTTGTATAGTTCTTCTGTGTATTCTTGCCACCTCTTAATATCTTCTGCTTCTGTTAGGTCCATACCATTTCTGTGCTTTATTGTGCCCATCTTTGCATGAAATGTTCCCTTGGTATCTCTAATTTTCTTGAAGAGATCTAGTCTTTCCTATTCTATTATTTTCCTCTATTTCTTTGCATTGATCACTGAGGAAGCCTTTCTCATCTCTCCTTGCTTTTCTTTGGAGCTCTGCATTCAACTGAGTATATCTTTCCTTTTTTCCTTTGCCTTTTGCTTCTCTTCTTTTCTCAACTACTTGTAAGGCCTCCTCAGACAACCATTTTGCCTTTTTGCATTTCTTTTTCTTGGGTATGGTCTTGATCACTACCTCCTGTACAGTGTCACAAACCTCCATCCACAGTTCTTCAGGCACTCTGTCTATCAGATCCACTCCCTTGAATCTATTTGTCACTTCCACTGCATAATCGTAAGGGATTTGATTTAGGTCATACCTGAATGGTCTAGTGGTTTTCCCTACTTTCTTCAATCGAAGTCTGAATTTGGCAATAAGAAGTTCTGATCTGAGCCACAGATCTGAGCCACAGTCAGCTCCTGGTCTTGTTTTTGCTGACTGTATAGAGCTTCTCCATCTTTGGCTGCAAATAATATAATCAGTCGAATTTCAGTATTGACCATCTGTTGATGTCTGTGTGTAGAGTCTTCTCTTGTTATATTGGAAGAGGGTTTTTGCTGTGGCCAGTGCATTCTCTTGGCAAAACTCTGTTAGCCTTTACCCCGCTTCATTTTGTACTCCAAGGCCAAATTGCCTGTTACTCCAGGTATCTCTTGTCTTCCTACTTTTGCATTCCAGTCCCCTATCATGAAAAGGACATCTTTTTTAGGTTCTAGTTCTAGAAGGTCTTATAGGCCTTCATAGAACTGTTTAGCTTCAGCTTCTTCAGCATTACTGGTTAGGGCATCGGCTTGGATTACTGTGATATTGAATGGTTTGCCTTGGAAACAAACAGAGATCCTTCTGTCATTTTTGAGATTGCATCCAAGTACTGCATTTCAGACTCTTTTGTTGACTATGGGGGCTACTCCATTTCTTCCAAGGGATTCTTGCCCACAGTAGTAGATGTAATGGTCATCTGAAATAAATGTGCCTGTTTCGGTCCATTTAGGTTCACTGATTTCTAAAATGTCAATGTTCACTCTTGCCATCTCCTGTTTGACCACTTCTAATTTACCTTGATTCATGAACCTAACATTCCAAGTTCTTATACAATATGAATAAAATTAAAATTCTATGAACATTTCAGTACACATCTTTGCATAATAGTATATTTTCATTTATGTTGTTTAAATATCTAGCATTGTTAGGTTTGTGTGCTTGTATGGCAAATGTGTGTTATCAATTTTTAAAAGCGACCAAACTATTTGTTTTGCACAGTATTTACTCCCTGTTGCACTCCTGCAAGCAGTGTATGAGAATTCCTATTGCTCCAACTTGACATTGTCAAGTGTTTTCATTTCAGACATCCTAGTGGGTATGGAATAGAATCTCATTGTGGCTTTAATTCGTATTCACATAATGACATAATATTGAGTACCTACTTATGTACTTATTTACAATTTTTATATTTTCCCATGATCTATCTGTTCAAATAGTTTGAACACTTAAAATCATTTTTAACTGAATTATTCAACTCATCATTCAGTTAGTTGTCAGTGTTGTTTACGTAGTTTGGATACACGTCCTTTACTACATTTTTCACAAATTTTTTTTTGCATGCATGCTAAGTCGCTTTAGTCATGTCTGACTCTTTGCTACCCTATAGACTTAACCCACCAGGATCCTCTGTCCATGGGATTCTCTAGCAAAAATACTGTAGTGGGTTGCCATGCCCTTCTCCAGGGGATCTTCCCAACCCAGGGATTGAACTCATGTCTCTTATGTCTCCTGCACTGGCTGACAGGTTCTGAACAATATCTTTGAAAAGCAAAAGATTTGTACTTTGCTGAAGTTCAGCTTATCATTTTTTTCATTTATGTTTTATGTTTATGTCTTATTTAATAAATCTGCCTAACCTATTGGCACAAAGATGCTTATGTTTCCTTCTAAAGAAATTCTGTAGCTTTAGCTCTTATATTTAGGTCTGTGATACATTTATAAGTAATTTTTTTATGCAATATGATATAAGGAGTCTAGGTTTGTTTTTTGTATATGAATGTCCAGTTGTCCCCACAGTGTTTATTGAAAAGTCAATCCTTTCCTTATTAAATTAAATCCTTTCCTAAATTAAATTATAAAATGGCACCTTTGCTGAAATTCAATTACCCATATATCTGTTTGTCAAACAAACCTAAACTCCTTATAACATATCATATCATATATATGTATATATATATGTGTGTGTGTGTGTGTATATATATATATATCACAATGGAACAGAGAGAAAATGTGTATATACATACACACACTGAGTTTTCAGCTCAGATGGCATGAAACCTCAAACTTTGTTCTTCCTCAAATTTGTTTTGGCTATTGTAAGTCCTTTGAATTTCCATATAAATTTTATATAAATTCCATTTAAATCATCTTATCAGCCTCTATACCATCTCCCTTCCCATGCCCAGAAAAAAGCTTACTGGAATTTCAATTGGTACTGCATTGAATCTGATTAATTTGTAAATTGTTAACATTGTAACAATGTTCCTATCCATGAACATGGTATATCTCTTCATTTATTCACACTTTTTAAAATTTCTCTTAGCAGAGATTTAAAGTCTTCAGGGTATAGCTCTCACACATATTTTGTAAATATATTTCTATTTCCAATGTTTCATATATAATATGTATTTCTAATGTATTATAATTGGTACTATAATTTTAACTACCAACTTATAAAATATAAATGTAATTACTTCCAGATGTTTAAGCTGGTTTTAGAAAAGGTGGAGGAACAAGAGATCAAATTGCCAACATCCACTGAATCATCGAAAAAGCAAGAGAGTTCCAGAAAAACATCTATTTCTGCTTTATTGACTATGCCAAAGCCTTTGACTGTGTGGATCACAATAAACTGTGGAAAATTCTGAAAGAGATGGGAATACCAGACCACCTGACCAGCCTCTTGAGAAGCTTATATGTAGGTCAGGAAGCAACAGTTAGAATTGGACATGGAACAACAGACTGGTTCCAAATAGGAAAAGGAGGACGTCAAGGTTGTATATTGTCACCCTGCTTATTTAACTTATATGCAGAGTACCTAATGAGAAACGCTGGGCTGGAAGAAGCACAAGCTGGAATCAAGATTGCCCAGAGAAATATCAATAACCTCAGATATGCAGATGACACCACCCTTATGGCAGAAAGTGAAAAGGAACTAAAAAGCCTCTTGATAAAAGGGAAAGGGGAGAGTGAAAAAGTTGGCTTAAAGCTCAACATTCAGAAAACGAAGATCATGGCACCTGGTCCCATCACTTCATGGGAAGTAGATGGGGAAACAGTGAAACAGTGTCAGACTTAATTTTTTTGGGCTCCAAAATCACTGCAGATGGTGACTGCAGCCATGAAATTAAAAGACGCTTACTCTTTGGAAGGAAAGTTATGACCAACCTAGATAGCATATTGAAAAGCAGAGACATTACTTTGCCAACAAAGGTCCATCTAGTCAAGGCTATGGTTTTTCCAGTGGTCATGTATGGATGTGCGAGTTGGACTGTGAAGAAAGCTGAGTGCCGAAGAATTGATGGTTTTGAACTGTGGTGTTGGAGAAGACTCTTGAGAGTCCCTTGGACTGCAAGGAGATCCAACCAGTCCATTCTGAAGGAGATCAGCCCTGGGATTTCTTTGGAAGGAATGATGCTGAAGCTGAAACTCCAGTCCTTTGGCCACCTCATGTGAAGAGTTGACTCATTGGAAAAGATTCTGATGCTGGGAGGGATTGGGAGCAGGAGGAGAAGGGGATGACAGAGGATGAGATGGCTGGATGGCATCACTGACTCGATGGACGTGAGTTTGAGTGAATTCCGGGAGTTGGTGATGGACAGGCAGGCCTGGCGTGCTGTGATTCATGGGGTCTCACAAAGTCGGACACGACTGAGCGACTGAACTGAACTAAACTGAACCTTGCCAAATTTGCCTTTTTTTAGATCCGTTCAGATTTTCTTGTATGTAGGTCTGTCTTCCATTAATCAAGAAAGTTTACTTTCTCTGCTTCTATGACTGTTAGCATAACTAATGCTATCTTCAGTTCAGTCGCTCAGTTGTGTCTGATTCTTTGTGACCCCACGGGCTGCAGCACTCCAGGATTCCCTGTCCATCACCAATTTCCGGAGCTTATTCAAACTCATGTCCCAAGTGTCAGTGATGTCAATGCTATCTTCAGGCTTCCAGTTTCTTCTGTCCTCCGACTCACCCTACCCAGGACTGTACTGTGCAGTAAACCACTTCTCTGTTGTCAAGGGCTTTGTAATTAATAGATATTGTTTAGTAATCTTTAGGATCAGGTGGCCTCTATGCTCTGTTGGTCCCCAAACAATGATGAAAGCCTTAGCTGATGTATTCCCAGCACCCACAAATCTAGTTATTCATTCATAAATCTTAACTTAGAAATGCATGCCCTCTGTTCAAGCACCTACCCCTATACCCTAGGTTAACAATAAAATTGTCCCAATGGCCCCTTGGTGGTGCAGGGTGCAGCTACAAATGCTTCTAGATCACTGTTCTGCTGCTGCTGCTAAGTCGCTTCAGTCATGTCCGACTCTGTGTGACCCCAGAGACCGCAGCCCACCAGGCTCCTCTGTCCATGGGATTTTCCAGGCAAGAGTACTGGAGTGGGGTGCCATTGCCTTCTCCGAGATCACTGTTCAGCCAATCCCAATTCCCAACCCTGTGAGTAAATAACCTTATTGCAAACTGATCTATTGACTATATGGAGCTGCCTGCCTTGTTTTGGGGTTTCAGTATACTTTCTCAATTCAGTGAGCACTTCCCTCCATCCTTCAACACTGTTCAAATCTATGTAACTTCTGTTTTGTTTTTTTTTTCCTCTTGTTTTATTGCATTGACCAGGATCATCAATAGATTTTGAAAGGAAGTGATGAGAGTAGTTATCTTTACCTTGCTTCTGACAGTGATCACAAAACAGCTATTTTGAGCTGCTGCCTATGCATTTTACAGTATGATAATCTTGCTCACACCCAGAGTCAAGATTAAGATTCCTACCACAAGTTCCCATTTTGCTTTTCCTGGAGCACCTTTTAAAATAACTACTTATTGTTGAGCCCTTGGAATTTTAGTGACCTCTACCCCAATCACCTTGTAAGTAACAAGTGCTTTCTACCTGCTCTCTCTGCCCAGGCAAAGGGACTGCCCTTTGCCTGGTTCATTGCACACTCCCACCCCATTTCTGGGATCTAAAATACATTTTGTGACTTTACTTCTTCTGTTAATATATTGAAACTATACCTTTAATCAGAACTACCGCAGGATTTTCACTTCTCTAAATGCTGAAGGAGCCATTTGCAACACTCTGGGTGGCATGTGCCTCCTCATTCAGCAGGTCATATTTTGCATGCTCTTAATTTAATACACCAGTTACAAACAGGCCCCCCAACACACTGATTTTAAGTGTAAGAATCCATCCTTTCACTACTAAATGTATTAGCTGTAGGGCTTTTGTAGGTACCCTTTATCTGGTTAACACATTTGCCTTCTAATCCTAGTTCACTGAGAAGTTGTTTTTTTTTTTCATAAATAGATGTTGAATTTGTAACAAATGGTTTTTCTGTATCTTTTGAAAAGATTTGATTTGGGCCTTTTTTTCAATCTGTATATGTGGAGAAGGACTTTTTATTTGAGTGGTATTTTCAGTCTATGAATGTGGAGAATGACAAGGACAGCAGTCTTAGGGCCTTTTATATTAACTCTTTTCTGCACACATGGTGTATTGTTTCCCATCATTTCATTTTTAGCATATATTTGACTTCATATTTTAAAAGACTTTCTTGTAGACTGTATATATTTGGATCTTGCTTTTTATCTAATTTGACAGTCTCTGGCTTTTCACAGAAGTGTTTACATCATTCATGTTTAGTGTAATTATTGATATGATTGATTTAAATCTATCTTGCTATGTCTTTGTGGCTCAGCTGGTAAGGAATCCGTCTGCAATGTGGGAGACCTGGGTTTGATCCCTGGGTTGAGAAGATCCTTGGAGAAGGGAAAGGCTGCCCTCTCCAGTATTCTGGCCTGGAGAATTCCATGGACTGTATAATCCATGGGGTTGCAAAGAGTTGGACATGACTGAGCGACTTTCACTTTCACTGTTATGTCTTTACTATTAGTTCCATTTAGTATTTCCTTTTTTTCTCCTCTTTTCCTGCTTTCTTTTGGATTGAGTGTTTTTATGATCCTGTAATATCTCCATTATCAGCTTATCAACTATACCGCTTGGTTTTACTTTTTCAGCAGTTGCAGTTTACAGTACATACATAAATACAGTTGACCCTTGATCAACAGGAACATTAGGGCACCAACCTTCTGTGTGGTTGAAAATTCACATGTATTCTTTACAGTCAGCCCTCCCTACAAGCTGTTCCACATCCATGGATTCAACCATCCTCTGATTGTGTACTGCTATAGTATATATTTGCTGAAAGAAATTTTTGTATAAGTGGACCTGCTGAGTTCAAACTCATAAAAGAATCAACTGTATGTATGTGAAGTTGTATTTGAGATAAGATTATGCATTTTGTTGTTCAGTCATTCAGTTGTGTCCAACTCTCTGCAATCCCCTGGACTGCAGAATGCCAGGCTTCCCTGTCCTTCACTGTCTCCTGGAATTTGGTCAAACTCACATCCTTTGACTCGATGGTTTAATATATATAATATTATTTATATATTTATTATAATTTAATATAATAATTTAGCATATATTTATTATAATGCAGTAACTTAATATAGTATAATAATTAATTTGCATATATATCATATTTATTCAATTATTTTCATCTTATTTCAAATAATATTGTATAACTTCCACAGTACAGTAATCTTAAAATAGTATAGTTCCATTTCCACCCTTAAGACTTTGTGCTATGGTACTTCTATGTATGTCCCATGGTACATTATTTTTATTTTACTCCAAATAGTCAAATATTTTAAAAGAGTTTAAAAATAAGAAATATTTCTTTTTGCTATGATAATTAGCTTGATTCAAAATTCTGGAAACTAAGATATTCATGTCTGAGAATAGCAAAAACCAAAACCATAATTCAGAAACTGGTAGCTATTTCGAGTTAATCCTAAGTAAACTCTGTATCATTTAATTGAACAATATCCATGATGAAGAGTGCCTGCTTGACAGTCATTGTTTAATACATAGCACAACTCTTTTTGACTTCATTCACCAAATATTACAGAGATTTGCCAAGTGTCTAGCAAATCTAGACACTAGAGTGAGGGACTACGTATGTATTTATGTAGTCTTTTTTTTCTCTTTTCTCAATTGCTTTTCATACTTTTATCCACCAATCTAGCACCATCATGCCCCTCAGATATTTTTACACCAGATTTTGATTCACATAATACAAATATTCAGCAATGAAAGCAGGTCCCTCATCTTCCACTGATTTCTCTGAGAATCCTCTACTTTCCATGCGAAAAATTAAATCGCTCAACTTCTTGTTTACTAAGCACAGCAGCAGCTAGATTACTATAGCTTCCTCTAAACCATGCCAATTAGCTCTTTACATTAATTGAACTATCCTTTCAACATATTCATTGTCACCCTGTTATTATATTTTTCCCTATTTACGGAAAGGTCATCAAAATGACAGCTCGTGTTTCTTTTAATTGTTCAGTTCCAGCTTTTTAATTTACACAGGAAACTGAAAGTTGTAGAGGAAGCTCTTTGTCCTCAAGGACCAGATAGAACAGAAACAGGACTTCTGTTCAGCAGTTCCTCTCTGCTTATCATTATGACACTGTTTTGTTGCTTTCCAAATTATAAGCTCACCTCCAAGAATGCAGAGAATTGAACTTACTTGAAATAATTATTTTCTTTGCATAAATATGTTATCAATTTGATAGTGTTCATTAGCTTGTGTTCAGTTTTAATGTTTAATTCTTTTTCCATTTCTTTTCAATTAAATATTGTATTTTGAACATATGAAACATTTACATAGATCAAAATTCAAAGCTATTAAAAAGGAGAAGGACATTGTGCCAGCCACAATCTCTTTACCACACTCCCGTCTCCCCACTCTCCCATCTTCCCATCCTGCCACCATCCTGGTGCCATTTTCATTAGCTTCTATGTTTCTATTTGTGGAAATAAGCACATATGTATATGTGTGAATGCATGCATATATATTTTCTTATTTGCCCTTCTTTGACATGAAACATCGTATACTGTGTACATTGTTCTGCATTTTGCTTTTTTCAGTAGTGTTTTATCTTTGAGTTTCTTCATCTGTAAAATGGGAAGAACAGTGTGTGAAGCATAGACAGATGGAGGCATATGAGTCACTTACCGCAGGGTCAGACACAGTGCAGCTACCTCACCCTGTCCTTACAACCCACTCGTATTGCTCCACACAGCAACAGATGGCTACAGACACTCCCATGACTTCCTGCTGGCACTGTAAATTGAAGCGTTCTTGGGGGAGGCAGGCACACACAGTAGCTCTACCAGTGTGAATGATTTGTAGCTTTCTATTTGTCTACAACTGAAGTACTGCACCTTTTCAGACTTTGAGGTAAGCCCTCAGAACCTAAAGTTTGCTCTGATAACGCCCCTGGTGGCACCCAGCAATCTACCACAGGTAGTCGTGAACCCATCCAACCTTCTGCAGGGGACAAATAGATGCATGGCCAGTCAGCAGTGCAAAGATTTTTCTGTTTGCTCACTTACTTACCACTTCCACACACGTCAGTGCCTGCTAAGTTGCTTCAGTCATGTCTGACTCTGTAACACTACGTACGGTAGCCATTTAGGCTCCTCTGTCCATGGGATTCTCCAAGCAAGAATACTGGAGTGTGTTGCCATGCCCTCCTCCAGGGGATCTTCCTGACCCAGGGATCAAGCCTGCGTCTCTTGCAGTGTCTCCTGCATTGCAGATGGATTCTTTCCTGCTGAGCCACTGGGGAAGCTCTTACCACTTCTACACTGCTCTTAATTTGTGTAGATGCACATTTCTATCTGGTGTCACTTTCTTTTTTCATGAAGAACTTTCTTTAACTTTTCTTGTGATACAGGTCAACTGAGAATAAATTATCTTACCTTTTGTGTTCATTTTGGGGGAACAATTCAGACTAAAGTTACAGTTAGAATTCCTTAATGAAAATGTTTTACATTCTTCAGCAAGCAGAGAAGTAACCCAGAAGCCTGGTATTCAAATCCACTTAACAGTTATGTGATCTTGAGGATGTAACTTCTCTGAGTTTCATTTTCCTCATCTATATAATGTGTTTAACAATATTTACTTTCAAGAGTTTTCATGAGGTTTAGAGACTATATAAATACATATGTAGTCCCTCACTCCAGGCTGGCATTAGAGAAGATTCAATAAACAGAGAATATGGAGCTATTTTAAAAAGTTTAGGCTCTTCAGAGGAATTACTTTGATTTGCTAAAATTTTGTTAAGATTTTCATATCTATGTGCATGGGGCATTTGAATCTGTAGTTTCTTTTCTTGTAATATCTTTGTCTGATTTTGGTATCAGGTTATAATGCTGACCTCATAGCATGAGTTGAAAATATTCCTCCTTTTCAATTTTCTGGGACAGTTTTAAAATATGATATTATTTTTTCCCTAAATACTTTGTATAATAACCAGTAGCGCCACCTGGGTGCTTAGGGTGTGTGTTGGGGGGGGGGCGTGCTTTGAAGATATCCATCCCCTATTGTCTCATTTGCATTGTTTCAGATAAGAAATGTGCTATGTTCTTCACCTTTATTCTTCAGAAGATTATGTCTTTTTTCTTGGTTTTAAGATTTTTTCTTTATCACTGACTTTAAAAAATTTGATTACAATGTACCTTTGTTTTCTCCAAGTTTCTTGAGAAATTTGAAGCTTGAGTTTCATTGAGCTTTTTAAATTTAGAGTGTGGGTTTAAAGTTTTTAGTAATTTGTTGGGGGCCATTATTTCTTCAAATATTTTTTCTGCCCTCTCCTCCTATGGAGATTCCATTTACACATATATTAGGCCACTTAAAGCTGTCCCATAGCTCACAGATACTCTGTTACTGTTGATTAGTCTTTTTTTCCCTTGGTGTTTCATTTTGGGTAGTTCCTATTTCTTTGTTTTCATGCTCACTGAGCTTTTGTTCTACAGCATCAAATCAATCCTATCTTCTTTGGTATTAATACTATCTTGTGTATTTTTTCTTCTCAGACATGGTAGTTTTCATCTTTTGAATTCTGATATACATTTAAACATTGTAAGTAGATACAGGGTAGTTTAATATATATATATGTATGTATGCATGTATACTTATGCTGCATTAAGTCTTAAGATGGTGGATTGGAAGAACATGCATTCATCTTCTCCAGTGAGAACACCAAAATTGCAACTAGCTGCTGAACAACCACCGACACGAGGATGTTGAAATAAAAGACTGATTCAAATCAGGAAAGAAGTATGTCAAGGCTGTATATTGTCTCCCTGCTTTATTTAACTTATATGCAGAGTACATAATGCAAAATTCTGGGCTGGATGAATTACAAACTGGAATCAAGACTCCCAGGAGAGATATCAACAACCTCAGATATGCAGATGATACCACTCTAATGGCAGAAAGCAAAGAGGAACCAAAGAGCTTCTTGATGAAAGTGAAAGAGGAGAGTGAAACAGCTGGCTTAAAACTCAGCATTCAGAAAACTAAGATCATGGCATCTGGTCCCATCACTTCATGGCAAATAGATGGGGAAAAAATAAGAACAGTGACAGATTTTCTTTTCTTGGACTCCAAAATCACTGCGAACGGTGACTACAGCCATGAAATTAAAAGACGCTTGTTACTTGGGAAAAAAAAGCTATGACAAACCTAGACAGTGTATTTAAAAGCATAGACATCACTCTGCCAGCTAAAGTCCATATGGTCAAAGCTATGGTTTTTCCAATAGTCATGTATGGATGTGAGAGTTGGACCATGAAGAAGGCTGAGTGCCAAAGAATTGATGCTTTTGAACTGTGGTGTAGGAGAAGACTCTTGAGAGTCCCTTAGACAGCAAGGAGATCAAACCAGTCAATCCTGAAGGAAATCAACCCTGAATCAACTGGAAGGACTGATGCTGAAGCAGAAGCTCCAGTACTTTGGCCGTCTGATACAAAGAGCTAACTCATTGGAAAAGACCTGATGCTGGGAAAGATTGAGGGCAAGAGGAGAAGGGGTGACAGAGGATGAAATAGTTTGATGGCATCACTGAATCACTAGAGTTTGAGCAAACTCTGGGAGATAGCGAAGGACAGGGAAGTCTGGCATGCTGCAGTCCATGGGGTTGCAAAGAGTCAGACACGACTGAGCGACTGAACAACAAATACTTATGTTGTGTATGTAGATTATACTAGGTTGGTGCAAAAATAATTGTGGCTTTGCATTTGTTGAACTTTGCTGTTTGATGTTGGAATACATTCTTAAATAAGTGTAGTTATGTTATACATCATTTTAATGCACATTTCTCGCTTAATTTTTTTTCATAATGACATATTTTGGACTACAGAAATGATGTTAGACAAAAAGCTAATTCCAGCAGTTTTCTTATTTGAGTTCAAAATGAGTGTAAAGCAGCAGGGATAACTTGCAACATCACCAACGCATTTTGGTCCAAGAATTGCTAACAAACCAAATACACTGTGCAGTGGTGGTTCAAAAATTGTTGAACAGAAAACAAGAGCCTTGAAGATGAGGCACACAGTGGCCAGCCATCGGAAGTTGACAATGACCAATTGAGAGGATCATCGAAACTGATCCTCTTAGAACTACAGGAGAAGTTGCTGAAGAACTCACCATTGACCATTCTACAGTCATTTGGTGTTTGAAGCAAATTGGAAAGGTGAAAAAGCCCAATAAGTGGGTGCCTCTTGAGCCGACTGAAAATCAAAAGAATAATCATTTGAAGTGTTGTCTTCTTTTATTCTATGCAGCAACAACAAACAATTTCTTGATCAGATTGTGATGTGCAATGGAAAGTGGATTTTATATGACAACCAGAGATGATTAGCTCAGTAGTTGGACTGAAAAGAAGCTCCAAAGCACTTCCCAAAGCCAAACTTGCAGCAGAATAGGTCACGGTCACTGTTTTGTGGTCTTCTGCTGATCTGATTCACTACAGCTTTTGGAATCCTGGTAAAACCACTACATTTGAGAAGTATGCTCAGCAAATCGATGAGATGCACTGAAAATGGACCATCTGCAGCCAGCATTGGTCAACAGAATGGGCCTAATTCTTCTCCACACACATCACACAACCAGTGCTTCAAAAGTTGAATGAATTGGGCTACTAAGTTTTGCCTCATCTGCCACATTCACCCGACCTCTTGCCAACTGACTACCACTTCTTCAAGCATCTCAACAACTTTTTGCAGAGAAAACGCTTCCACAACCAGCAAGAGACAGAAAATACTTTCCAAGAGTCATCAAATCCCGATGCACAGAATTTTACGCTACAGGAAACAAACTTATTTCTCTTTGGCAAAAATGTGTTGATTGTAATGGCTCCAATTTTAATGAATAAAGATGTGTTTGAGCCTAGTTATGCTGCTGCTGCTAAGTCACTTCAGTCGTGTCCAACTCTGTGCGATCCCATAGACGGCAGCCCACCAGGCTCCGCTGTCCCTGGGATTCTCCAGGCAAGAATACTGGAGTGGGTTGCCATTTCCTTCTCCAAGGCATGAAAGTGAAAAGTGAAAGTGAAGTTGCTCAGTCATGTCAGACTCTTCACAACCCAATGGACTGCAGCCCACCAGGCTCCTCCATCCATGGGATTTTCCAAGCAAGAGCACTGGAGTGGGTTGCCATTGCCTTCTCTGGAGCCTAGTTATAGTGGTTTAAAATTCACAATCCAAAAGTGTAATTGCTTTTTTACCAAACTTAATACATATATAATCTTCATACATCTTCTTGAATTCATGAAAACAGTTACAATAACTGTCTTTGCTGGCTATTTATAACATTCATGTCATTTTTGGGTCAGTTTCTATTGACTTTTTTCTCATGGTTCATATTTTCCTGCTCTTTTGCATGCCAGGTGCTTTTTTAAGTTGGATACAGGTGTTGTAAATTTTACCTTGTTAGATGCTAGGCACTTTTGTATTTCTATTCCTATTAATATTCTTGAGCTTTGTTCTGAAATTCAGGTAAGTTATTTGGGACTAGTTTGACTCTTAATGATCTTATTTTTAAGCTTTGATAGGAGGAACCAGAGTAGTGTTTTGCAATGTTTTGTTTAGGGCTAATTTCCCTCCACTATCGAGGCAAAACTAATACCCAATATCTTATTAGGCCCCCGCTCAGTGTGAGCTCCAGGAATTGTTCCCTCAGGTTCTTGTGGGGGATTTTTTGCTCAGTTGTGGGTTGTCTTCTCTCACAAACATGCTGATCTGTCCTGAGATGAGTATTTGAGGGCATCTCCTGCAGATCTCTAGAGTCCTTTCTCCTTGTAACTCTTTCTTCTCTAATAATGCTCTGCTCTGCAAATTCCATCCATCTCTCAAGAGTCACTATTCTTATTGCCAATGGCCAGTATCTTGAATTGACATTCATATTGAATGTGGGTGAAAAAAAAAGTGCATATCGTTTATTGGAGAAATATTGAACTGCTTTTACACTGTGAACCCACTGGCCATCTTGTGAAACCTATGGCTGTTTCTCAGAATAATGTTTGCAAATATACAAAGTAAAATATAGGGCTCCAAAGTAAACAGTTATAGTGTTTATAGTTATTAACATATTTTTCTAACTGATTTGTGCGCTGTAGTAATAGATGTACTTCTTAATTAATGCATTAGCTAACAAGATCTAGAGGCGGGTCTAAGTTCTGTAATTTTCAAGCAGTAATGAACATAAACAATATTCTGAGACATGTGCAACAATTGCAATGTGATTTGAATGTTTCCATACTCTCTCTTGGGAGTAATGTCAAGGCATCATTAATATAACTGTGGTTTGTTGCCAACATGCATTTGGAAGGAAATACTAAATTTCAGTCTGAGGCTAGAGAAATGAACAAGCAATGGTTCTCTCTCTCTCTCTCTCTCTCTCTCATAAGTTGAAGGACCCCTGAATTCTATTTGTAGACCCCTTAGGATTTACAATTCTAGGGTAAGAACCCTTATTTTAATCAATGGAAACCAGAGGGCCTGGAAGAAGTGGATTTTACACAATGGGCTGAGCTTATGAAATGGCAATGATTTTATGTAAATCTACCATGATCATGGTGATGTGCCATGGGGATAGATCTGAGGCCAGGGGGAACATGGTGCTTACCAGAAAACTGAGACTGTCTTTCATGCCAAAACAGGTCTTCCTTTCTTCACAGTTCCCAGACCAAGGAAGTTTGCCCTAGTGCTAGGAAGCCCACCTGTCAAATGGCTTCTTCCCACCTTTCATCCTGAATCTCAAGTCTTCATCTTTCATAACTGACAAATTGGGCAGGTCTGCTGTTTATTTTTGCCTCTGGTCCTTTGGCCAGGCCACATACTCCTGGACTTGTGAATACACAGTTCTGTTCCTATCCAGCGTGTCCCAACCAGAAAGTCACTGTAATTTTTGGTTTTGTTCCCATAATGCCTCCAAATGTCATTAGTCATATCCTCCTTCCCATTTCTGCCTTGAATAGGCAGTCATTATGATGAAGCCAGGCTTGTTTCAGAATTCCATGAGAACCACAGTGTCAGGCCGTCACAACTCTGGAGCTGGAAATGGAAAAGGCCATGCTCTGGGGCTGGCTGGCACAGTCCTTGTGAGTCATTATGGAAACACTGTCTCCGGATACTGCTGAGAGGGACTGGGTTACTGGTGAGTCCATCTGTCAGATGAGATCCTGACCCCCTGACATCTTAAAACGTTTCATAATGTGTGGGATGTTGGGCCTTCTGTCTGGTATCCTGGTTACATTAAAATTTGGGTTGTTTTATTCTATTTTTGGTTCTCTTGCAGTTTCCAATGTGTTAAAAAAATACATTTTTTCAGATTACAAGAATAATACATATTCATTGTACAGAAATTGAAAGAGGCAGAAAAACATTCAGAAGGAAATTCTACCACCCAGAGATATACATTTGATTTTTTTAATATGTTGGCATTTCCTTTAGATATCTAGTGTATATAGTGCTTTTATAAGCTGTGTGTGTTTTTTAACTATAACAGTGTAACTCACACAATCCCCATTTTTAAGAATATAAAATTATATCATTTTTGCTCTAAAGGAGATCTTACATAAGATATGTAGTCCAACACACTCTTTCTAAAAATGAGAAAACTGAAATCCCAAGAGGGTAAGTGATTTATTTGCCCAAGGCTCCCCAGCTCATGAGCCACAGACTCAGGACAGGAACCCTGGATTTTTGTCTCAATATCCGGCTGCCTCATGACCTCCCTGTGTCCATATTAATCTGTCTGTGCTCATCTTCAGGCACGACCTGAAAGGGCTCTGGCCTCTCTGTCCCTTGAGGAAATACATATGAGTTCTTTAATTACTAAGTAGAAAATTTGCCCCTGACTTAGATTTGAGTTAAGGAACTACCTAACTTCTTTAAATCCATTCCTTGTAGGAAAGTTTAAAATATGAGGGGCAAAATAGCCTCTCTTTCCCATGCAAAAATTATTTTTGGTTATCATTTGGAAATAAAACCAGTCATAACCAACAACTTAACAACTGAACTAATGTACGTGTCTTTAAACTCAGTAATGGTTATTTAATAACACTTAGGAAACTTTAGCCCATGGGGTCGCCAAGAGTTGGACAGGACTGAGCGACTTCACTTTCACTTTTCACTTTCATGCATTGGAGAAGGAAATGGCAACCCACTCCAGTGTTCTTGCCTGGAGAATCCGGTGGACGGGGGAGTCTGGTGGGCTGCCGTCTATGGGGTCGCACAGAGTCGGACACGACTGAAGCGACTTAGCAGCAGCAGCAGCAGGAAACTTTATGAAGCTTCCCCGGTGGCTCACTGGTAAAGAACTTGCCTGCCAATGCAGGAGACTCAGGTTCAATGCTGGGTCAAGAGGAGCCCTTGGAGAAGGCACTGGCAACCCACTCCAGAATTCTTGCCTAGGAAATCCCATGGACAGAGCAGCTTGGTGGGCTACAGTCCATGGAGTTGTAAAGAGTCAGACACCAGTTAGCGATTAAACAACAACATGAAACTTTATAGTATGTATATTTTTCATAATTGCAAATTCACCCCCAGAAAGTAAGGCAGGTGCATAGTATAGAGTGGTGTGATGCTATAGAGTAGTGTGATTTGGTATATAATATAGTTAATATTGTATAGACTAGAATAAAATGAATGTGGACTTCAAAGTCAGGTGTCTTAGATTCAGATTCTGTTTCTGCACCTTCCTGGTTTGTAATCTTGGGAACTGAAGCTCTTTGAGCTTTATTTCATCATCTGTAAAATAAATACAATAATAGCAGTTATCCTAAGATCTATATCTATATACAATAAATAAAACTTCATTACCATTTTCTTTATAGAAACAAGTGGAAAAAAAGTGAGAGATGAATTTCTGAATTGGTGAAGAATAACTAAAAATATAAGGCTGCCTAAATTGATGAAGAACCTTACCCAAAAATAAAGAAAAAGAAGAAGAATAGGAATGACTTGAATATAAAAAATAAGCATAACATAAAATAAAGACAGAACTGAGGCCAAACATGTCTGGCATGTCAATCAATGTAAAGCAGCTTAAGTCACCCATTTAAGAGATTTTCAGATTGACTTATAAAGCCAAACCCAACTTTGTGCTTTATAGAGAAAAGTTGAAAACTAAAAATAAAAGCAGGACTTTTGCTTCTGATCCATGATGGAGTAGCAAGAACAGATTTGATCTCCCACTACAAACAGCTAGAAAACAGCAAAGTACTGTAAACAGCTGGTTTTAGACATTGAACAACAGGGAGCACGGGACTGTGACCCCTCATAGAAGGGAAATAAATAAGGTGAGCATTGCCCCATTCTCTGCCTGAAGACAATTTCTGGACCACTGGTATGGCGGAAAGACACAGGCAGACCCAGGCAGCCTTGCTGAGCCAAGGAGATGGAGTTCCAGTTCAAAAACACTGTCGGGAAAACAGCCACTCATACATTTCCAGTCTGAGTGTAAATTGGTAAAAACCTTGATGGAGGTCAATTTGGCAATATCTACAAACTTACTGTTTGAGCTGTCAGTCTCATGTTTGGGAATTTATTTTTTAGATATTCTTATCCAGCTGAAAATGACACAGATACACGGTTGCAGCAGCATTGAAGCATTGTTGATAATTAGAACAATATTGGGAAATGCTAATGTCCATTAATAGTGAGTGGACTAAACAAAGTATAATACGCTCATACAATGGAATACTGTGTATCAACAAGAAAAAAGCCAGTCTTTTTTTCTGAATATATACAAAAATTCTAAATAAAATATTAGCACATCAAGTCCACTAATAAATTAATAATAGTACATTTTTCCCAACTGAAGGGTAGAATTTGTCCTAATGAGGGAGAAAAAGCAAAGATCCTCTTGAGAAGTACAGAAAAAGCAGCTGACAAAATTTAATGTTTATTCTTGCCAAAACTGCTTAGCAAACTAAAACAGAAGGAAATTTTCATTACCTTGATCAAAGGTATGTGGTTGTTATCAGTACTGTTCACTGATATTTCTGGGTTTTCTCCTTTCAAGCACAGTATATGGTTCTAGAAAGACTGGCAATCCATTGTGAAAAATTTAATTGAGCTCCTGTTTTGCACTATAAAATTAATTTTAAATAGATTAAAGAACAACACAAATCTCATAAATAATTAGAAAAAATAAGTAGAAAATGTTTATAACTTTTAAGATTTTCTTAAACAAGATCCATATAAAAATGATTAATAATTTGGCCATGTAAAAATGTATTCTTTCTGTACCACAAAAGACAGCATTCAAAAGTCAAAAACAGAAGGATGGGCTAAGGGAAAATATTTCCACACCAATACAGAAAAAGGGTTATTACCTAGACTAGCACTGTTATAGAATGTCCTGCGATGAGGGAAATGTTCACAGTCTGTGTTGCCCAAAGGGACAGCCACAGGCCACATGCAGCTATGCCCGCTTCAGATGTGACCAGTTTAAGGAACCAAGGCCTTAATTTTACTTAATTAAATTATTTTCAATTTAAATAGACAAATATGGCCGGTGTGACTCATATTGCAAAGTGCAGATCTAAAAAAGGAAAATACTCTGATACATGGAAGTTTTAAAAAAACAAACAAGAGACACACTAGTTTAGAATATGAATAGGCAAATCACAGAAAAGGAAATAAAAATGGCCAATAAACATGTAAAAATTCTTCAATCAGCCTCAAAAAAATAAAAACCCTGCAAATTTAAATACAATAAAATATCCTTTGGGGATAAAATTTTATAATTTGTTAATACCTAGGATTGGAGAAAGTGAGGGGAAATGGCTACTCTTTTCCATTGTTGGTAGGACTATATATTACTCAGGCTTTTTGGGGGCAATTTAGCAGTATCTATCAAAATTTTTAAATGTGCATAACTTTAACGTAGCAATTAGTAACATTTTTATGGAGCTTGATAAATAAGTAGAATAGAAAGAATATTCTAGGATAAATTCACCTAGAATAGAAAGTATATGTGGATAAACAAGAAACTTTTTGAAAAGAGAAAAACAACATAGAAGGAAACTGTAGCCCCACCAAATCTCTCTTTCCTGGAAAAGTGCTAAGTGTGAACACATATATTAGGTATTCATTAAAAAACAAACAAAAAAAGACACAGTACTTCACTGGCAGTCCAGTGGTTAAAGCTTTACCTTCCAGTGTAAGGGATGCAGGTTCCATCCCTGGTCAGGGAACGAAAATCCCACATGCCTTGTGGCCAATAAAACAAAACATAAAACAGGATCAATGTTGTAATAAATTCAGTAGACTTTAAAAATATCCACATAAAACAAGTCTTTAAAATACAGGCAAATTTTAGCTTTAATGATATTGCAGGGCAACTTGAACACTATTGGAGAGAGTGCCAATTGGTCCAACCACGGTGGAAACCCAACTGAAGTGTCTACAAAAGTTGAGCATTTAAGGATCTACTCAACAGAAATGCATATGAATTTATACCAAAAGACATATACAAGAGTA
This sequence comes from Bubalus kerabau, assembly GCF_029407905.1. Lineage (NCBI taxonomy): Eukaryota > Metazoa > Chordata > Mammalia > Artiodactyla > Bovidae > Bubalus > Bubalus kerabau. The sequence continues at coordinate 7,794,602 of NC_073642.1, read as the reverse complement.
TTCAGCACACAGCACAAGTCATAGAGCCTCAGCTGAAAACTCCATACAGGTCCATCAGTAATTTCATGAGTTGATAAATTACAGCATATTCCTACAATGAAAGACTCTGCTGCAACGAAAATGAATGAACTACTGGTATACACAGTTATGGAAATGAATCCCATAAATAAATGTTTAGTAAAACAAGCAAGACACAAGAATGCATTCCAAGTGCATCTGTTTACATAAGTGTCACAAGCAAGCAAAATAATCAAAGGGCATATATATAATCCATATATACATTCAATGGTTATCTTTAAGGGAATGGAGCATGACGGAGACAGCCATCCCAAGATGTCTGTCCCTTTAGAGCGTCTGGTCACTTGTCTCTTCTAGAAGTGGGGTTGGTTTTCCATAGGTTCATCTCCCACCAGGGTGCTACATCAGAGATGGAAGTTTGTTTCTTCCTGGCTTACTTACTCTTGAAGCCCATGCACCGAGAAACAGAAGTCTGATCTTTACTGGCTTGATGCTTGCCTGCTTATTTTCACTTAGCGAGTCCGAGTTGGAAACCCCAGTAATAAAACCATTGTGGTGTCAAACGATCACAACCACAGATGGAGGTTTGTGCTAGTGTCTAAGTGAGTTAATGAGCAACATGTTTAGAACTGTGCCTGGCACATACTAAGTTCATATGTTTGTGTTTGCTATAATTACTATTATGCTTTCCATATGCAAACGTGATATTTATGTCCCTTCTCTCATCTCCAAACAAAATAATCACACATAGAACTTTAAGAAATCCCAATACATACCTAAGTTTCATAAAGTCTATTTCCTTTCTACATCCCATCATTAAAAAAAAAACATTTATTTTGATTATAAACATTTCAAAGGTACAAGAAGTGCCGAAAATGATATTATACACATCCACAGAGCCTCCACCACCTAGATTTAACAGATGTTAATATTTGGCTGTATTTGCCTCAGATCTTTGTGTGTTTTTTTTTAAAAGTAAAAGAAGCATATATGGAATTTAGAAAGATGGTAATGATAACCCTATATGCGAGACAGCAAAAGAGACACAGATGTATAGAATAGTCTTTTGGACTCTGTGGGAGAAGACGAAGGTGGGATGATTTGAGAGAATAGCACTGAAACATGTATAATATCATATGTGAAACAGATCACCAGTCCAGGTTCGATGCATGAGACAGGGTGCTCAGGGCCGGTACGCTGAGATGACCCAGAGGGATGGGATGAAGAGGGAGGTGGGAGGGGTGTTCAGGATGGGGAACACATGTACACCCGTGGCGGATTCATGTCAATGTATGGCAAAAACCACTACAATATTGTAAAGTAATTAGCCTCCAATTAAAATAAATAAATTTTTAAAAAAGAAAGAAAAAAACCGAAAAAATAAATAAATAAAAGTTAAAAGAAGCAGCTAAGTATTCCTCCCTTCAATGACTCTTTCCTCCCCTTTCCTTCAAATCCCAGAGGGTTTTACTCTCTTAGGATTAGTATACACTTAGGGTTAGTATACGCCATCCCCACTTTTACTCTAAATGCATTTATTTACAGAGTCCCAATTTAATATTTAAACTATTAATTGAAAGCTGAAATAACATACAGTCCTGATAATGACCTTTCTCAAAATGTCTTTAATAAACAAAGAAGAGGAACTCTTGAAATAAGGCGATGTCCGTTGATGGAAGATTTAGTGAGATTCAGGGACACGTAGGTGCAGGACAGTTTCTACTTTGCCCAGAAGCTGCCTTTCTGTGTAAATAGTGACTGCACCGCAGCCCATCTAAGCTGGTCTCAGAATTTTAAGCCCTAGTGTCATCGACCACAGTGGCCCACAACACACGCTTCACAGAATGTCCAACAGCTGAATCAAAGTATCAGCTTCTGGACTCAGCAGTGATGGGGGCTCCTGGCCTGCCTGCCCGAGACCGGGATCAGCTGTGACCTGCAGGTGAGGGCCCTGTGGTTGCCCATGCCCCTCATACCCTTCAGATGGCTGACCCTGGGCTCTTCTTGTGACCTGCCCAGGAATTTGTAGCAGCTATGCTGACAGGTGTCCTAGCACTTGTTGGGCTGAGGACTCGACTGTCACATGTCACCTTACATTAAGACATGATGAGCTGTCCCAGTCTTAAAGCTTCCTCTATGATGAGTCCCACCTTCCTGGAGGGGGGCCCTTGGATGCCACCCCTGCCCCCAGGCCCTCTAGAGTCTCCCCTGGGGCTTGTGAGTGCCCTGACCACAGCACAACATCCATTCATTATGGAATTAAATTATTCATTATATTATCATTACATAAAGATTTTATTATCCACCCCTAGACAAGCATTTCTGTGTGCAGGCCCTGCAGTGCTTGCTGTAGGGATGGCATGGACCCTGCTGTCCAGGAGGAGAGAAACAATGGGAACAGGTGCCTCGAGCGTGCCAGAATGTGGACATGCTGCAGGAATTCAGGCGAGGAAAGACATACTGTCAGAGCCCTCACCATTCACCTTGGGAAGAGTCCCCTGATGAGTTTGTTCTATAAAGAACCCACCTGCAATGCAGGAGATGCAGGTTCAGTCCCTGGATCGGGAAGATCCCCTGATGGAGGAAATGGCAACCCACTCCAGTATTTCTGCCTGGAAAATTCCGTGGACAGTGGAGTCTGATGGGTTATAGTCCAAGGGTCACAAAGAGTCAGACACAACTAAGTGAGCACACCACCCCCCATCAGTCTCAGCTGCCAAGAAGATGAAATACGGGTGCCCTAACATCTCTCCATGACCCTTTAGAAAGCCCACATTCACAACGGGGCAAGTGGGCGCTCCCTCCCCCACCTTTGCAGCTGCATCACGTATCAGGCTGCCTGGGGTGGGGAAGCGGGTTGGTTCATCCTGGTTCTTAGCTATCCCTGGGATTCTATATGCCTGGAATTTCCTGCTGCTTCTCACCATCCCATAAAAACTTACCTTTCCTGGATGCCTTCTTATTAAGGTTTTACTGTTTCCTTTATTGGTGCTTTTATTGGTTAACAGAATAGTTGATACAATAAAATGTGTTACTATAAGATAAGAATCTTAGAGCTAAAAGTGCCGTTTAGTTCTAGAGTTATTCATCAAATTTCTGAGTGAATAGGCTTCTGGAGGCCCAGAAATTGCCCAAAACTTAACGCAATGCACCTTTTTTCAGGGGGAAAGGCCTAAAGCTTTCATCAGGTTCTTAAATAATAGTAATAATAAATCAATAAGTGTTAAGAAGCATTGATCTGTTGCACTACATTCATTGATCTATACTGCATTCAACCAGTGTAAATAGAATACATCAGATATCCACAACAGACAGTAACAAGGCAGACATAGCCGAACCCTCGAGTCACTAAGAATCTGAAACGTTGGAACAATTAAAGAGTATACACACACAACTAATTACAGATAGTAATGAGTGCTGTGAGGGAAATAGTGAAATGCTAGAGGATAATGGGACCTGCTCAGAAGAGTGGTTTGGTTAGTCTGGTCCACTGGGGCTTAATTTGAGACCTAAAGGATATTTAGGAGCCAGATTTAAACAGATAGGAGGAAAGCATTCTAGTCAAAGAGAATGGCAAGTATGAAGATTTTGCAGAAGGGAAGACACATGGAGGTTTGAGGAGAGGGGGAATAGTGATGCTGGATGGAGTTGGAGAAGGGGCAATTATGCAATGGGTGCCATGTAAGCACTGGTAGCCAGACTGAGTTTTTACAAGGTGCAATGAAAGCCACTTTAGGGGGTTGGGCACGTGAGTGACACGATAGCACTCAGGTTTGAGGAATGCCCCATGGCTGCCTAGAAGAATAGGGCATAAGAGAGGCAAGGGCTGGTAGACGATTTTGCAGATGAGAGATAATGGTTGCTTGGCCTGGAGAGGTGGAGGAGGGTAGAATTAGGATGTTTTATAGGCAAGCTGATGAGATTTGATAATGGGTTGTAGTGGGGGAGGGGAGGAGTCAGGAGGATGGCCACTTATCTGGGTTGAGCCACTTGCTGGATAGCCATGTTTCCCAAGATGGGGAAGCCTGGATCAGGTTTGGGTTGAGGGGTCAATCAAGTCCAATTTTCAACATGCTAAGTCTGGGAAGAGGTTGAAGAGAACAATGGTTGAAAGAGAAAAAAGGTTGAAAGAAATGTAGTCAGATTGCTACAAGTGTTGGGTACCTACCTGAGGTTTAAAATCATGAACTAAATATCAGGTTGTGTCTAGCCATGGTCCTCTGTTTAGGTGTTGTTCTTGTTTTTCAGTCACTAGGTCATGTCTGACTCTTTGCAACCCCATGGACTGCAGCACATCACACCTCCTTGTACTTCACCATCTCCTGGAGTTTGCTCAAGTTCATGTCCACTGAATCGGTGATGCCATCCAAGCATGTTTTCCTCTGTTGCCCTCTTCTGCCTTCAATCTTTCCCAGCATCAGGGTCTTTTCCAAAGAGTCAGCTCTTCAATCAGGTGGCCAAAGTATTGGAGCTTCAGCTTCAGCATCAGTCCTTCCAATGACTATTCAGCACTGATTTCCTTTAGGATTGACTGATTTGATCTCCTTGCAAGGGAATCTCAAGAGTTTTCTCCAGCACCACAGTTCAAAAGCATCAATTCTTCGGCACTCTGCCTTCTTTATGGTCCAAATCTCACATCTGTACAGGACTACTGGAAAAACTATAGCTTTGACTAGACAGACCTTTGCCGGCAAAATGATGTCTCTGCTTTTTAATATGCTGTCTAGGTTTGTCACAGAGAAGGCAATGGCACCCCACTCCAGTACTCTTGCCTGGAAAATCCCATGGATGGAGGAGCCTGTAGGCTGCAGTCCATGGGGTCGCTAAGAGTCAGACATGACTGAGCGACTTCACTTTCACTTTTCACTTTCATGCCTTGGAGAAGGAAATGGCAACCCACTCCAGTGTTCTTGCCTGGAGAATCCCAGGAACGGGGGAGCCTGGTGGGCTGCCGTCTATGGGGTCACACAGAGTTGGACACGACTGAAGTGACTTAGCAGCAGCAGCTAGGTTTCTCATAGCTTTCCTGCCAAGAAACAGTCATCTTCTAATTTCATGGCTGCAGTCACCATCTGCAGTGATTTTAAAGCCCAAGAAGAGGAAATCTGTCACTATTTCCACCTTTTCCCCATCTGTTGGGTGCAGTGAGCAAAAAGTCAGGTGATGGGAATTCCCTGATAGTCCAGTGGTTAGGGCTCTCCACTTTCACTGCTGAGAGTGCATGTTCAGTCCCTGGTCAAGGAACTAGGATCCTGCAAGCCTAGTGGCATGGCCCAAAGCAAATAAATAAATAAAGCAATTATAAACATTCATGTACAGTTTGTGGGAATGTAAGTTTTTTTTTTTTTTTTTTTTAAGGCAGGTGATGATTTAATCGTAAGTTAGGGTGTTGCCAGCTAATTGTGAAAAATGCAGAGAAGGGCTAGAGAGTTGAAGTTATTTGCCAGAAGCAGCTGTAGTGATGCAGTAGAGACTACAGTGGTTCAAGATCCATTTTCTGCTTCTTCTTGGGAACATGGTTGGGCTACATTTCCCAGATTCCCCTGAAGTTAGATGTGACTATATGACTAATTCCTGCCAATGCAATGAGAAGAGAAGATCTGAAGGCCACTTCTTAGCCTGCCCATCAAAACCTTCCTTATGTGTTTTTCCATGCTCTTGTCCCCATTCAGCTGACTGTTTCAGTGACCTCTAGAGGGACCTTGGAATCTACTGTTGCAGATGGCAGAATCATAGCGCTTGTGCCTGAGACCTGTAGAAAGCAGGACATCTACCCACCACACACATGCACAGCTTACCCTGCCCACCTGGATTGTTACCTGTTCCTCATATGTTGAGCCATTACACATTGGGGTATATTTGTAACTAAAAGTGTGCCAGCTCTAACTAGTGCAATAATAGGTCATGTCAAAGGAGGAAGATGGGATGGGAACTAATGGATAAGAGGGCCCCATTTCCAACTGAAACCTCAATGAACTGAAGAAATTTCCTGAAGGAGCTAGGCAGTGGTTCTCAACCAAAGCTGCACATTCAAATCACCTAAAGACTACTAGAATCTTCAACGTCTGGGCTGCTCCCCAGACCAATTAAAATCCGATCTGGGAGGAAAGGTGACTGGGACTTCCCTGGTGGCTCAGATGGTAAAGAATCTGCCTGCAATGCAGAAGATCTGGGTTCGATTGCTGGGTCAGGAAGATCCCCTGGAGAAGGGAATGGCAACCCCCTCCAGTATTCTTGCCTGGGAAATCCCATGGACAAGTGGAGCCTGGTGGGCTACAGTCCAGGTAGGTGGTTGCAAAGAGTCGGACACAACTGAGTGACTAACACTTTGTGTGTAGAGAGAAGGGAAAAGGAAGAAAGGAGGAGCCCAGTCATTTTTTAAAACTTCTCAGTTGATTCCAGTGTGCAGCCAGTATGGAGAACCATAAAACAAGGATGAAATCTCGATGATCTGATTCATGGATCTTGGTCCTATAAGGGTTTTACATGCATTTTATGACCAATAGGTCACCTGGAGGAGCCTCACGCCTGGGAGAGGGGCATCCCCATCTCAGAAGACACCAACCAGAGTGGACTTCAGGTCCTTGAGGGATGCCAGCTGGTTACAGAGAATGGCCGAGATGAGTATCTCCTTCTCCACTCCAGTATATGGTCAATGTCAGAAAGAGAGGGAGAGAGGGGGACTCCTGAAATGGATGCGATTCAATGTAAGAAATAACCTGTTTTGCTCCTATTTGGTTAAAATTTACATTATCTGCTATCAGAAGGATTTAAACAAATGATTATATTTAGACATTGGATTTCATAGTTTGGGAAATGTGTGCCTGCTTGAATGCATTTTAATCATGAGCGTTTAATTTCGTATCAGCCTCTGTTGTCAATTCCGTTGTCAAGGACTCAGTGTAATGATGGTGATCTCAGGTCCCAGTCCATCTGAGGGAGACCTTGTCATTGGTGTTCAAACCTGATTGGCCCAGTCGGTGGGACTGATTCTTACTTGGGAGCTGAATGAGTCCCTAACCCTGGCTAGCTCCTGGGCAGACATGGTGCAGTATAAATTTATCACTTTCACTGGCAGGTGACGCATGGGGTATATGTCTGTGTCCACATCTGAACCATCTTTACCTCCTTCATAGACTACAAAGCTTCTTGCTTAGACTCAGTTCAGTTCAGTCGCTCAGTCGTGTCCGAGTCTTTGCAACCCCATGGATTGCAGCAAGCCAGGCCTCCCTGTCCATCACCAACTCCCGGAGTTCACCCAGACCCACATCCATCGAGTCAGTGATGCCATCCAGCCATCTCATCCTCTGTCGTCCCCTTCTCTTCCTGTCCCCAATCCCTCCCAGCATCAGAGTCTTTTCCAATGAGTCAACTCTTCGCATGAGGTGGCCAAAGTATTGGAGTTTCAGCTTTAGCATCAGTCCTTCCAAAGAACACCCAGGGCTGATCTCCTTCAGAATGGACTGGTTGGATCTCCTTGCAGTCCAAGGGACTCTCAAGAGTCTTCTCCAACACCACAGTTCAAAACCATCAATTCTTTGGCGCTCAGCTTTCTTCACAGTCCAACTCTCACATCCATACATGACCACTGGAAAAACCATAGCCTTGACTAGACGGACCTTATCTTATTATCTCTGCTTTTCAATATGCTATCTAGGTTGGTCATAACTTTCCTTCCAAGGAGTAAGCGTCTTTTAATTTCATGGCTGCAGTCACCAACTGCAGTGATTTTGGAGCCCCCAAAAATAAAATCTGACACTGTTTCCACTGTTTCTCCATCTATTTCCCATGAAGTGATGGGACCAGATGCCATGATCTTCGTTTTCTGAATGTTGAGCTTTAAGCCAACTTTTTCACTCTCCTCTTTCACTTTCATCAAGAGGCTTTTTAGTTCCTCTTCACTTTCTGCCATAAGGGTGGTGTCATCTGCGTATCTGAGGTGATTGATATTTCTCCCAGTGATCTTGATTCCAGCTTGTGCTTCTTCCAGCCCAGTGTTTCTCATGATGTACTCTGCATAGAAGTTAAAGAAGCAGGGTGACAATATACAGCCTTGATGTACTCTTTTTCCTATTTGGAACCAGTCTGTTGTTCCATGTCCAGTTCTAACTGTTGCTTCCTGATCTGCATACAGGTTTCTCAAGAGGCAGGTCAGGTGGTCTGGTATTCCCATCTCTTTCAGAATTTTCCACAGTTTATTGTGATCCACACAGTCAAAGGCTTTGGCATAGTCAATAAAGCAGAAATAGATGTTTTTCTGGAACTCTCTTACTTTTGCGATGATCCAGCGGATGTTGGCAATTTGATCTCTGGGTTCCTCTGCCTTTTGTAAAATCAGCTTGAACAACTGGAAGTTCATGGTTCACGTATTGCTGAAGCCTGGCTTGGGGAATTTTAAGCATTACTTTACTAGCGTGTGAGATGAGTGCAATTGTGCAGTAGTTTGAGCATTCTTTGGCATTGCCTTTCTTTGGGATTGGAATGAAAACTGACCTTTTCCAGTCCTGTGGCCACTGCTGAGTTTTCCAAATTTGCTGGCATATTGAGTGCAGCACTTTCACAGCATTATCTTTCAGGATTTGAAATAGCTCAACTGGAATTCCATCACCTCCACTAGCTTTGTTTGTAGTGATGCTTTCTAAGGCCCACTTGACTTCGCATTCCAGGATGTCTGGCTCTAGGTGAGTGATCACACCATCGTGATTATCTGGGTTGTGAAGATCTTTTTTGTACAGTGCTTCTGTGTATTCTTGCCACCTCTTCTTAATATCTTCTGCTTCTGTTAGGTCCATACCACTTCCGTCTTTTATTGAGCCCATCTTTGCATGAAATGTTCCCTTGGTATCTCTAATTTTCTTCAAGAGATCTGTAGTCTTTCCCATTCTGTTGTTTTCCTCTATTTCTTTGCATTGATCGCTGAGGAAGGCTTTCTTATCTCTTCTTGCTATTCTTTGGAACTCTGCATTCAGATGCTTATATCTTTCCTTTCTCCTTTGCTTTTCGCTTCTCTTCTTTTCACAGCTATTTGTAAGGCCTATCCAGACACCCATTTTGCTTGTTTGCATTTCTTTTCCATGGGATGGTCTTGATCCCTGTCTCCCATACAATGTCAGGAACCTCAGTCCATAGTTCATCAGACACTCTATCTATCAGATCTAGGCCCTTAAATCTATTTCTCACTTCCACTGTATAATCATAAGGGATTTGATTTAGGTCATACCTGAATGGTCTAGTGGTTTTCCCTACTTTCTTCAGTTTCAGTCTGAATTTGGCAATAAGGAGTTCATGATCTGAGCCACAGTCAGCTCCCAGTCTTGTTTTTGCTGACTGTATAGAGCTTCTCCATCTTTGGCTGCAAAGAATATAATCAATCTGATTTCAGTGTTGACCATCTGGTGATGTCCATGTGTAGAGTCTTCTCTTGTGTTGTTGGAAGAGGGTGTTTGCTATGACCAGTGCGTTCTCTTGGCAAAACTCTGTTAGCCTCTGCCCTGCTTCATTCCGTATTCCAAGGCAGTTTTGCCTGTTACTCCAGGTGTTTCTTGACTTCCTACTTTTGCATTCCAGTCCCCTATAATGAAAAGGACATCTTTTTTGGTGTTAGTTCTAAAAGGTCTTGTAGGTCTTCATAGAACCATTCAACTTCAGCTTCTTCAGCGTTACTGGTTGGGGCAAAGACTTGGATTACTGTGATATTGAATGGTTTGCCTTGGAAACAAACAGAGATCATTCTGTCGTTTTTGAGATTGCGTCCAAGTACTGCATTTTGGACTCTTTTGTTGACCATGATGGCTACTCCATTTCTTCTAAGGGATTCCTGCCCGCAGTAGTAGACACTCAAAAATACTAATAGACCAAGGGGTAATAGTAACCATAACAACGAAAACAACAAGATGTTTTATTCAAATTTGTTCAGTGGTATCGCTCATATCTCATTTTACTGTACATTGCTTGGCTGTATGTAATTTTAAAGAACAGTTTAAATTATCTATTTAATTTGATCATCCCTTCCCTCTTTTAAATTTTGATATTTTCTAAATTTTCTTTTATAATATTTGTATGTTGTGTGTATTTTTATAAGCAAATAGGAATATTAAAAGATTTTAAATGGTCCGTGCTCTTGCCATCTTGATAACCTCTGTTGAAAAAAATTATTTAAATGTTGTATGCACATGTGCATGGTTAGAACATTTAAACAGCATCTGAGAGTATGAAATGCCAAGAGCCCGTGACTCTCTCTACTCCCCTGCCGTCTGTCCTTTTCACCAAAGAAGTCACTGTTAAGAGTGTCATATTTTCTTTCCAGAAAGCAAAATATGCATATGCCAATACGGAATTTTAAACATATTCTTTTTTTATAATTTATACAGAATGAAGCCTATTATGTACACTATTCTCTAACTTGCTTTTTTTCAATGATGTATCTTGAAGATGGTACCATATCAATATGTGTGGCTCTACTTTAGTTTTTAACAGCAGAATATTCTATAGAATGACTTTGATACAGTTTATATAACAATTTTCTCCCAGACACTTTTCTTATTTTCAGATTCAGACTTAATAAACAATGCGTTAGTGAACATCCTACTTTGGCAAACTTTTATGAGTAAACTTTTATATGCCAAACTCAAAATGATGGTTAAAACATTTTAAGAGATAATTTACGATTTGAAATATAAAAATGGCACCTTAAGGCCATTAGAGAAGCAGATCCCTGAGTTGATTTCTTTTACTGATACATATGGGGAAGGCAAATAGCATTTGCCTTTCTACACCATCAAGTTCTCAAGTCCACATGAGCAGAGGCAAGCAAAAAGGAAAGTTACACTTTACTTTCAGAGTCAACACTTCAGCGATATTGCTATCCCTGGGTGACCAGAAATGGCCCAGGAACTTGTGAATACAAAGCACTTTTTCTCAGCCTCGAGCTCACTCAGGGTGTCTGTCATTTGCTCAGAGCAAAGACGAGATCTGAAGCAAAAGAGGCAGAGAAAAGGCTCCCATCAGGGCCAGTTGCTTTCTGATGCCCTGCCCGAGAGAGCATGAGAATGAACATTTTCAAATTGCTTCATACTGAGTACATTAGATGTAGTACATATACACCTATAAAATTTCCAGTGGGACAAAAGTTTACATCCAGTCTTCTAGTTTCTCTTCTCAGAGGTAGCCACTATTATTACCTAAGGAAACTTCAGATTGTCTAGGAGAAGGGTTTCTCATCTTCAGCACTACTGACATTTTGTGCTAGATAATTATAGTCATCAGAGAGGAGGAGTTGTTCAGTGAACTGCAAGATGTTTAGCAGCCTCTCTGGTCTCTACCCACTAGTTGCCCTGTCCAGTTGTCTCCAGATATTATCAGTGTTATTCCTGTTAAAAACCGCTGGCCTTGGGACACACACACATACAGAAGCACACCCAGACACAAGTACACACACAGGCTACCTGTATGTATGTATACGTGTATATACATATATATATAATATATATGATTCTCAGGTGGTGTTAGTGGTAAAGAACCCACGTGCCAATGCAGAGATGCAAGTTTGATCACTGGGTCTGGAAGATCCCCTGGAGAAGGAAATGGCAGCCCACTCTAAGATTCTTGCCTGGAGAATCTCATGGACAAGGCTATAGTCCAAAAGGGTCATGAAGAGTTGGACATAACTGAAGTGACTTAGCATGCATGCATACTGAACTGAACTGAATATATGATGGCTGAATAATATTTTCTTGTATGGTTGTACCATAAATTGTTTACCCATCTCCCCATGAGAAACCTGTATGCAGGTCAAGAAGCAACAGTTAGAACCAGACATGGAACAACAGACAGTTTCAAAATTGGGAAAGGAGTATGTCCAGGCTGTATATTGTTACCCTGTTTGTTTAATTTATAAGCAGAGTACATCATGTGAAATGCTGGGCTGGATGAAGCACAAACTGGAATCAAGATTGCTGGAAGAAATATCAATAGCCTAAGATATGCAGATTACATCACCCTTATGGCAGAAAGGAAAGAGAAATGAAAGAGCCTCTTGATGAAAGTGAAAGAGGAGAGTGAGAAAGCTGGCTTAAAACTCAACATTCAGAAAACGAAGATCATGGCATCTGGTCCCATCACTTCATCCAAATAGATAGGGAAACAATGGAAACAGTGACAGACTTGGGCTCCAAAATCACTATGGGCAGTGATTGCAGCCATGAAATTAAAAGACGCTTACTCCTTGGAAGAAACCTAGACAAACCTAGACAGAACATTAAAAAGCAGAGACAATACTTTGCCAACAAAGGTCCATATAGTCAAAGCTATCGTTTTTCCAGTAATCATGTATGGATATCAGAGTTGGACCATAAACAAGGCTGAGCACCAAAGAATTGATGTTTTTGAACTGTAGTGTTGGAGAAGACTTTTGAGACTCCCTTGGACTGTAAGGAGATCAAACCAGTCGACCATAAAGGAAACTAACCCTGAATATTCATTGGAGGGACTGATGCTGAAGCTGAAGCTCCAATACTTTGGTCACCTGATGCAAACAACTGACTCATTTGAAAAGACCCTGATGCTGGGAAAGACTGAAGGCAGGAGGAGACGGGGATGACCGAGGATGAGATGATTGGGTGGCATATCTGACTCAACGGACGTGAGTTTGAGCAAACTCCAGGAGATGCTGATAGACAGGGAAACCTGGCATGCTGCAGTCCATGGGATCAGAAAGAGTCAGACACAGCTGAGTGACTGAACAACAACAACACTTTGATAGATATATTTAAAAAAAAATTATTTTGCTGCAGTAAACAATTCTGCAAAAATATATATATATATATATAAAGTATATCTGTGTGTGTGTGTGTATATATATATATATATAAAGTATGTCTGTGGGGTAAATTCTTAGATGTGAAATTGCTGAGCCAAAGGTATGTGTATGTAAAATTGTGATAAATACTAACCAAATTGCCTTCCAAAGAGACTGTACCAATTTTCACTCCCACTACAAAGATACAAGGGTGCCAGTTTCTATACACCCTTGCCAACTCAGTGTGTTAACAAATCTTTTCATCTTTTTTAATCCAAAAGGTGAAAAAGTCTTTCTTTAACCTCAGCTCTGCCACTGTGTTCAGTTCTAGAACAGGTATTCTGAAGAGAAATTGCTCAAAAATGCACCCTTTTATAGATCCAAAGACCAGGACAGAGAATTCTGGTGAAGAATTTTGATGAAGTTCTTCAGGTTTTTTTTTTTTTTTTTTTTTTTTTGCAGGCTGAATCTAATTTATCCAAGCCCTTGGAAATTGCAAGTGATTCTCAAGGAGAGGACCCAACCCCTTGAAACCGTGTGCTTAGCTCACACAACATGCTGAAGCATGATTTCTGGAAAGGTGTTTTGCATTCCTGTAGATACATATATGATAAATATTTTGTTATCATCTTTCTGTGGTGCTGAGAGGTGCTGTCTGTCTGCTTTAATCTATGTGCTGAATTACAGATATACATGATCAAATAAAGTCAAGACAAGAATCAGGCCTCATAAAAATCTTGCCTACAGCATGTACCAAAAAATGTCAGTCGTGCCAAGGAAAGCCAAGGGTTGTGCAATTACCCAGCAGAGGTTCAAATTTTTGACAAAAACAGAGACTTCATTGAAAATAGTATAAAAATGAAGCTTCATTTAAAAAAAAAAAGGCATTTGATACTTTGCTAATGTGAACATTGAAAACCATGGCTTCTGACCTCCAGTATTTCCTTCCTCTGTAAAGCCCAGGATAAAATAGATTTTCCATTCTCAGATTTTCTGGGTTGGTCACTTTGGCTCTAACTTAAACCAAGTTTTCAAGCGGTTGCATCAGACCAGAATGTTCCACACTTTGCCATTGCCTGATTGAAGACAAAGATCCATTCTTTCACCCAGGGACCAGTTATCGGAAGCCTACTATGTGTCAGGTCCTCAGCTAGACTCTGGCAAAGGCTCTGATGAGTAAGATACCACGCCTACTGGCCAGACCTCGTATGAAAGAGGATCATGTGGGAACCAGGCGAGAGAACCGGCGGTATGAAGAAGTCTGCCTGTGTGTGTGTGGAGGTCCCCAGGATCCACCAGCAGAAGCTTTCAGGGGTTGTCGGAGTCCAGAGAGCTCAAATTTACTGACAAGTGCAAATGGCTCTGACTACTCTTAGAAAAGCTATTGAAGTCTGTGACCTGATCACCTCCTATTCACCCGCCCAGAGTACGAGTGATCGCCTAAAAAACACAAGATGGCCAAACATGTGACACCCAGCCGTGGACAGATGAGACTGGCAGTAGTTTATGATTCATATGAGCTCACAGCCTGAGGGAGGAAGAGACTGGACTCCACGCAGCGCCACTCTGGGCTTGCTCTCAGGAGCAGGGGGAACCAGCAAGAGCAGTGGGAGAAGTGCTCCGTAGTAACAGGAGGGTGAGATGCCCACTGGTTCCTGCAGGACAATGTGGTTTCCTTGTTTGAATAATTGTGTGGGCTGAATGAATGAAATGAAACCTATGAGGTTTAGAACTGGGTGGGGTCTGGCTGACCTGGCTGACAGGGGCCGGGTAGGGGCCATGGATGTCTGGTGAGAACAAGGAACTCATGGGTAGGACTCTGCAGCCCTGTGAGGGTCAGATGTCAAGGCAGAATGTGGAAGTTCAGGCTCTACAATACAATCGAATTAGGTTTCTTACTGATAATTTTCCTTCTGTGTCTCTTTTCCATTAGGAGCCCAGGGTTAGCTTTGAGGGTAGGAACCAACTTTCTCCACACATTGTCTAAATACAAGCAATCAACCCTTGCTACTCAGTTGGTTGTGATATCTGTAACTGAGCAGGACACTATGGGGCCTTCCCAGAACAGACCCCCTCCCAGGTCCTCCACCTGCCTTTTTTGTCTGTAGAAAGACTTGAGTCAAAGAATAAATTTCATCGGAGAAGTGAAAAAAATGTATGAATATCGAGCAAAACAAAATTACGATAGCTTAGCCATTAGATCAGAGTCGGGGACATTTATTTCCTCCTCAATGACTATAGACACTATTCTGAGCCATATCTTTTGGGCTCGTTTGCAGATACTGGTAGGCTGCAGTCCATGGGGTCGCTAAGAGTCAGATATAACTGAGCGACTTCACTTTCACTTTCACTTTCATGCATTGAAGAAGGAAATGGCAACCCACTCCAGTGTTCTTGCCTGGTGAATCCCAGGGACGGGGAGCTTGGTGGGCTGCCATCTATGGGGTCGCACAGAGTCGGACACGACTGAAGTGACTTAGCAGCAGCAGCAGCAGCAGATACTGAAACCTCCACCAGGTAGAAGAAGTTAACTGCATGCTGCCCATAAGCAGAGAGACCCGAGACCAGTTGAAACCATAAGGTTGATGATGCTGACTCCCGACTGCCTCACCACCAATCAGTCAGGTGAATGTCTGTGAGCTGATCCCACTCCCACAACCCCCGTCCCTCACCCTGTCTTTAGAAACCTTTCCCTGAAAGCCTTTGGGGAGTTCAAGCCCATGAGCACTAGCTGCCTGGACAGCTTGCTTAGCATCTGCAATACATGCTGTGCTTTCCTTCACCACATCCCAGTGTCAATACGTGTCACAGTGTTATAAACCCAGCATCTATACAGCATCTGAGCAAGTGGACCCAAGGTTAGTTTGGTAAAAAAGTCTATTTTCTTTTTGTCTGTCTGGCACATAGGCCCTTTCTTTTGATGAAAGCACCTCAACTTGGGGAGAACTACTGTCCCTGCTCTCATGAGCTCCTGAGGTTTTGATGCATTCAATTCCCCTTCCAGGATATTCCAGTGGCAGATAGTGACTCAGATGTGACCCGTCAGAGCATTCTATCACCTGGTCACAGTGACTGGTTCACAAAGAGACCTGTTAGCCAGGCCAGTCTTAACTCTGGGACTTTGATAAATAGAAATTTAAAGAACGCTCTTTCTCAAAGTCTTCATTTGATTGGGCTGCTATAACAGAATGCCATAGACTGGATGCCTTATAAACAACAGAAATTTATTTCTCACAGTTCTAGAGACTGGGAAGTCCAGGATCAAGGTGCTGGCAGGTTAGGTGTGCTGTGAGAGCCTGCTTCCTGGTTCACAGATGGCCTTCTTGCTTTGTCCTCTCGTGGCAAGAGAAAAAGAGCTCTCTGGGTCTCTGTCATGAGGGTGCTAACCCCATCCTGAGGCCTCTGTCCTCATGACCTAATCATCTCCCAAAGGCCCCACCTCCTCATACTGAACACTGGGGGTTATGTTTCAACATAAGAATTGGTGGGCACAGAACAAAATATATGGGGGAGCCGAGACAAAAGGAGAGGGAAAGAGAGTGTGTGAGTGAGTGTTTTAGCTTCCAATCCAGCAACGCTGGAATTAGAAATGGCCCTGAATTTTCAGTCAAACAAGTCAGTCAATTCTCCCTTTAATTTTGGTTTGTTTGACTTGAGTTCCTGTCATTTGCAGCTAAAAAAGTGCTAACCGACAGACAGATGCCTCACTTGCCCCTTCTGAATGGAAAGTGAGGAATGTTTACTAACATGCTGGTAATTTAATCTATTGCTTTTTCATTGTTTTCCCACTTAGATAACAATGCCACAACAACCCTCCAATAGCCTACAACCATCCTGGGTTCCCCAACCTTGCTTCAGCCATACTTGCCTTCTTTCTGTTCTTTGAACAAAAAAAGCTCAGTCCCACCTCAGGACATTGTCCTTCCCTTTGCCCGAGACTCTACTTTGTCACCCAGTTTAAATGTCACTGCCTCAGAGAAGCCTGCTCGGAAGCCCCAGCTAACGTCTCCTCTCGATGGCTCTCTTACGATCTTGTGTTTTTCTTTCATTATAACCCATATCGCTATCTGACATCTTCTTGTTTACATATATTTTTTATTGTCTGTGTATATCCATGACTACAAACTTCCTAAGAACATTGATTTTCTCTGTATTCCCCATGCTTAGAACAGTGTCTGACACACAGTAAGGGCTCAGTATAAGTTTGTGAAATCAGTCAATGAACAGCCAAACCTGTAGCTCCTATTTATGCACATAGATTACTTTGTCCTCAAAACAATCTTGAGGAAGGATTCCTATCATCTTATAGGTAAGAAGATAGAGGTTTGGAGAAGCTGAGCAGCTCTCCCAAATTTATATACCTGGGAAATGGAGAGGTGTGATTTGTACAAAGGCCATTGGACTAAAAAATTTGTAGTCTTACTTGTTTTGGTGACTCCTAGATTTGTTTCAGCTTTTAACATCATACAATCCTAACAGATAAAAATCTTTGCTAGATCATAAGTAGCAATTTGGGAATGATTTATGTAACACAGCCATCACAGAGAACACTGACCCTCTCTCTCTTTATGAGATCTTAGAGACACACAGGCCCAGAATAGGTCTAAATGGAGATCCTAATTAGACAAATAGAGCCTGGTAATGTTTGCAATGCATCTGGAAAGAAATTGTTGAGGGGGAACTAGGACAGTTCCAGCTTTTAGAAGACATATTTGTGACAATAAAAGGAGAGAGATCATAATCGCATATGCAAGGGGTAGATGTGAGTGGGATGTTGGGAGAATATGTGAAATGCAGCCCCTCTTTGAATGGAATACAAAAAAATGAAAAGAAAATAAACTCAAGGTTGGGAGTTACTATAATTGACATGTGAAAGTATTGTTGGTTGTGGAGAGGATCACAAAGTCAGAATAAACTCTGTGCAGACGGAAAAAAATAAAATATAACAAAAATGACAACATATCATAGAAATTGAAAGACTTATTTGAAGTTCAATTGTATAAAACATCCAGCTGTCAAAGATTCGATTTCTCATATTTTTGAAGTTTACTTAATCTTCATGTAGACTTTGACATGTAAGATTATAAACTGAGTAAAGGAAACGTCTTTTATCCTCTTCTTTGAGAACCTGAATTCATCCTTTTCATCATAAGGTATTCAAGAATAAAAGCCCATGATATATTCAAATAAGAAAAGTGAAAACATTTTTAATGCTTGAAAAAGATGTAACAGGTAACATTAGAAGTTATACGTGTGTGTCACTATCTGGTGCTTAGAAATAGCCATAGACATGGCAGTCATGGACCCTAGTGTTGTGTATCATATTCTGTTTTTTCTTCCCCATTCAGAATGTTGGCCACCTCAAAACATTCATACTTAAAAATATTTCCCAATAGTTCTAATATTGCTCAATTTGAAGTTTAACTTACCATTGTAACAATGCTTTAAGTTAAACTCCACATGAGGCTTATTATTGCGGAGTTGAATTAAACTATAGAATACTAAAATATTTTGTCACTTAAAAGTTTTTTTATCTTGAAATACTTTCAGACTTACCACAAGTGACATAGTGCAAAGAATTCACCCAGCTTCCTTGAATGTAATCTTACATAAAGATACTATAATTATCAAAACCAGGAAATTAACCCTGACATAACACTATTAGCTAAACTACAGATTTTACTTGAATTTCACCAATTTTCTCACTGACGTCCCTTTTCTGAACCAGGGTCCAATCCAGGATCCCATTTTGCATTGAGTTGTCAAGCCTCCTTGATCTGAAATCTGTGACAGTTCCTCTGGACACTTTCGATGAACGTTGGTCAGCCGTCTGGTAGAATGTGCCTGCTAAGTCACTTCAGTTGTGTTCAACTCTGTGCGACCCCATAGACGGCAACCCACCAGGCTCCCCCGTCCTTGGGATTCTCCAGGCAAGAATACTGGAGTGGGTTGCCATTTCCTTCTCCAATGCGTGAAAGTGAAAAGTGAAAGTGAAGTCGCTCAGTCGTGTCCGATTCTTCGAGACCCCATGGATGGCAGCCTACCAGGCTCCTCCACCCAAGGGATTTTCCAGGCAAGAGTACTGGAGTGGGGTGTCATTGCCTTCTCCGAGAACGTGCCTAGATATGTATTTATCCGAGGTTCTCTATTAGATTCAGATCAGACATTTTGGGCAGGAATATGAGAGAAGGGACATGCCCTTCTCATCGCCTCACACAGACAGGGTGCATAATGTGAATGGACTTTGTTGCTGGTGATGAGGATTTTGTTCACTGGGCTCTGGTGGTGTCTGCTGGGTTTCCCTATCATAAAGTTACTATTTTTCTCTCCATAATTAGCAAATATCTTGCAGGGAAGTACTTTGAGAATATATAAATGTCATGTTCTCATAATTCTTTCCCCCACTATTTTTTGCACCCACTGAACATTCTTCCCTACAGACAGTTATTAATTGTGGTGTTTGCCTAATGGTGGTTTTCATTCTCATTCTTTCTACATTTTTTTTAATGGGAATTCTTCTATAAGTAAAATCTATACTTACTCTATTTACTCAGTCAGTTATATATTCATATCAGTATGGTCTCATTTTATTCTATAGGTTACAGTGTAACACTCTAATACCAGCATTAAATTACATTGCTGCTCCACCTGGTCCAGCTTTGGCCATTGGCAGCTCTTTCAGATTGGCTCCTATGTCCCTTTAACCTGCCCTATGGTTTTTTTTTTTTTTTTTTTTTTAAAGAACTTTCTTGCTTTCTGGCACCATAGGTTTAATCTAGTTTTTTTTTTTTTTTTCTTCTCCTGAAATCAGCCACTTTCCCTAAGGATCCCTGGCTCCTTTTATTGGAAAATGGCATTTAGATCTGGTTGTTTAGCATGGAACTTGGAATAGAAGAGGAATGCACAAAAGGTCTCTTTCATACATACGTTCAAAATTTTAACGCTAAAGAACTTGAGGTGTACACTTCAGTACAAACTGGATTATGTCTTTAGCTTTAGGCTTAATTTAAAATGTGGCATTTTGATTTTTTGAAATATTTACAAGTCATTAGAGCTTATGTCAGATTTATAAGTAAAATTTACTAGTAGAACTTTACAAGCAAGATGTTTCTCTTAAATGTGATATATCTTAACAAGACACAAATCCTTACACAAAGTTAAATCTGCTAATTTGAAACACATTTAAAACCTTCAAGACATCATGAAAAATATTTATTAAGACACTTTTCCTGGTTCACACAATAATTAATAAATACCAACTTTGTGTAAGAGTGCGGGACACAAGATTGACTATGGTATGGCCCCTATCTTCAAGTAGCTCACAAGTTGAAATCCTTTGGGGGCTCTTTGTATTTTCCCTGTTTCAAATAAATTTGCTTTTTCCTCCCTATAAATCTTTTTTGTTTTGTTTTTACTATCCATTCCTCTCATTGTTATTCTTCTAATCCACAGTTGTCTCTTTCTTCCTCCAGCCCATATACCTCAGTTTCAAAACTCTGCTTAAATTTCTCCTCCTCCAGGAAGCCCTCCCTATATTGTCCAAATCTCATCTAGCTGAATCTTTTTCCAGCCCCACAAGGCTAAGGATAATTTGTCCCACAGGCATGTCAATTCAACATAAGGAGACTGGAGCTCATCATACTTCCCTCATCCAGCCCCCTCAGTCCCACCTTCCTTGATTGTCTTCCACTTAAACGATGCTGCAGTTACCCACTCAGGAGACTAAGCCAGAAACCTGGAGGCAGCTGAGTCTCCCCTGCTTTCCCTGATCCCAGATTCAATGGTCAACAAGCAGTCAATTCTTCTAGCTCCAAGTTTTGCTTCTGCCCTCTCCTTACCATCAGGCAACTGTCTTCAGAACAGGTCCTCTTTCTTTCTTATCTCATTTGCGATTTGTCTTCAATGGGTCTTCTGAAAAGCAGATCCCAAACCAAGAATTTTGGTGCATGTGGTTTATTTGGGAGGTGATGTGGAGAAGGCAATGGCACCCCACTCCAGTACCCTTGCCTGGAAAATCCCGTGGATGAAGGAGCCTGGTGGGCTGCAGTCCATGGGGTCGCTAAGAGTCAGACACGACTGAGCGACTTCACTTTGACTTTTCACTTTCATGCATTGGAGAAGGAAATGGCAACCCACTCCAGTGTTCTTGCCTGGAGAATCCCAAGGACGGGGGAGCCTGGTGGGCTGCCGTCTATGGGGTTGCACAGAGTCGGACATGACTGAAGCGACTTAGCAGCAGCAGCAGCAGCAGCTGGGAAGGGCTGTGGGAGAGCTGGAAAATGAGATGTGGGAAGTGAGGGGAGACATCAAAAAGTGTGCTAATGAGTGGATTACTATTGAGGACAACTGGGGCCCAATCCACTGGGACCCCGAGAGAAACTTTGAGGTACATGCCTCAGAATTGTCTTCACAAGGTACGAGGAAGCTGGTGTGTATATCTACTGACCCAAGCAAGCCCTCTCCTGGGGCTAGAGCCTCAACAGAGAAACAGGAAGCCATTAGCATGTGTGGGGACAGTCTGAAGAGATATCTGGGGTTGGAAGGACAGAGGTTCTGACAGCATTGGCTAAACTGCCAGGGCCTCCTAACTGGTTGCCCTGCCTCCAGTCTTGCTCCCTCCCAGCCAACCCCACTACTGCCCTCAGCAAACCTTCTAAAACGCCAAATAGATCTTGCTATTCACCTGCTTGAAATCTGTCAGGGTTTTCCTTTGCTTTCAGAAAGAAATCCAAATGGCCTGACTTGATGGGCTAAGGCTCTGCCCTGTCTCACTCCTGACTGCTCTTCCAGGTTTGTCTCCCACCACTCCTCAAAGCTTGATCAGACCCCAGGCTCCAGGCACACTGCTCTAGCTGTGATTTCTCTCTTGAGCCAAACTCATGGGGTCCTTGCACACAGCAGTTCCCTTGCCTATAGGCTGCTCATAAATATTTAACAAACATTTGACTGTCTACTACATGTCAGGCACTGTGCTAGATACAGCAGGTCAATTAAAGAATAAATCACATGTCTTATCTTCAAGGGGCTTTCTCACCAGAAGGAAGGAAACAGACATACATACAGAAATATTTACACTTCAACTAGGCACTGTATTACAGACGGGCTGTTAGAGAAAATGATGCCTAATAGAGACCTGATGGATGAAAAGGGGTTTATCCTGGACACAGGAAATAGCCTGGTGTGTGATTCGTATGTCTGAACGGGGATGGTGAGGTATGAGGCAGGAAAGGCTGAGGGTAAGACTGACCAGTGGTCTGAGATCTCTGCCTCCTGGGGAGCTTGGGCTTTATTCTTCAGATCATGACATAATGAGAGGACCCCTTTTCATCCTTCTTGGAGGCTTTTTGATTCACTGTGGGGTTGCCTCCTCTAAGAAGACCTCCCTAATTCTCTTCCCCTCTTAGATATTCATCTTCCGTGCTCTTCTAGTCTCCTTGGAAACCCCTCTCGGTGGTTATCAAGCTGGCTTGTGTTTTAAGGTGTACCTCCCCCATAGCCTGCCAGCCTCTTTAAAGGAAGGGCTGCTCCTTCTCACCTATCACACTGCCTAGTACAATGTGGAGCCCCTTCAGCTGAGACACAATTGGACACCTAAGTGCTTTAAGGAGGACAGAAAAAGTTGGAGGACTAAGAGATGCTGCTCTTCCGAAGTTCCTTTGAAGCCACAGGCACATGGCGTCTATGCCCAGCTGAGTGCAGCAAATTGTTGGAGACACTGGACTTCAGACATGCTTCTGAGACCATAAAGGCTGTGATAATTTCCTAAGATTGGTTACTTTAGTTACAAATAAGTGATTATGGTTTGCTAATGGATTTTACAATAGCTGTGCTCTAGAATTCTTAAACTTTTCCCCCTCCTTCCTTCAATTTTTAGACCAGGGCTTTGATTTGCAAGTTGGGGGGGGGGGCGGTTGGGGAAAGAGGTGCTCTTATGCAACACAAACACTCTTCATTTCTGCTTTGGCTAGACTCAAAGCCAAGTTCTCTATCTGACTTTCTGGAATGACCAATAGCACTAAATGGGTAGGAGGTAGGCAGTCTGAACTGAGTCTTCCGTACCTCCAAGACGGTCAGCTTCTGCCAAGGGTGGTAGATGGGAAGGAACAATGAGAGTATGAAAAACTCTTTCAGAAAAATTTGTTCTCATTGTCCCTCTTCTCCTTCCAGGATGAAGAGTAGGTGAATGAGGGAAGCCATTGCTCGTGGGCCCTCCACCGCACCTTTTTCTGAAGGAAAACTGTTCAACTCTTCTGTTTTCTTGGAGCAGAGAAGCCAAATCCAGCTGGCTCTGCAGCTTCTGGCAGGTTAAAAAGTGTGCATTTCCACATGGTTTGCAGGGTCACACCAAATTCTACCTTTTTTTTTTAAACCTTCCTGCTGCTGATTCCTCTGAACACATCGTGGGGCTCTGAGCAGAACTCCAAGTTTATCTGCCAGTGTCTGGTGTTTGTGTGTCCCTTTTGTGTTGGGTTCTCCCCAGTAGGTTGCCTTGTCCTTGAGGGAGGAAGACTGCTAGTCTCCAGCTTCCTTTGAAACTTCCAGTTCCTCTACCCATAGCCTCTGCGAATCTGCTCACTCACCCCAACCACTTTGTTTTTCAAGTGCCTTGGGAATGAATTTTTCATCTTCAAACGAATATAATTATTTGGCTCTGTGTCCACTGCATAGGTGCAGCTAGGCAGCGTGGCTGTAGAAACGTTAGGCGAGCAGCCTTCACGATGCAGACCACAACGGCTCACTTCCTAATGACCTCCCTCGACAAAAACTAACAGCTCCCCAAACACATCTCCTTCGCACCTCTCTCAGAAAAGGCAATACGCAGGGTGGTCAGGAGTTCAAGTGCCCAGTGCCCTCCTCTTCAGCTGTAACCTCAGAAGGTCACTTCAGCACTCGAGCTTCCTTTTCCTCCTATGTAAAATGGGAACAGAAACTGAATCTACTTCATAGGGATGTTGTAAGGATGACGAGCTATCAAATGCAAACTATTGACACAGTTCAACGCTCAAGGTATACCAGCTGCGACTACTAGCAACTATTACTAGTAGTAACGACTAGTAGGTTGAGTCTCTCTTGGGACGCAGGGAGCCTGGCTGACCACCCTGAAAGGCGTCGCCCACCTTCCACGCCGCTTCAAGTCCCGCCGTCTGGGGGGGCCGGGGTCCGACCTGCCTCGGCGTGCAAGGGGCCTGGGTCCCACCGCGCTCGCTCAGGGCGGGTGGTCTGGTGGCAGCCCCGGCAAGGACACAGGTGCGGTCCCGGCCGCACCGAGGCCGTGAACGTGGCGAACGGAGGTCGGGGGTCGCCGAGTGCGCCAGGCGGGCGGGGGTCCGGTGGCGGCTCCAGAAGCCCGGCGGGCGAGGTCCGGTCCCTCCCGAGCGACGCCGCCTGGACCCCGACTCGCGGCCACGCCGGGCGCGCGCCCCGACGCCGGCCCCGCCCCCGGGAGCCCCGCCCCCTGGCGCCCCGGGCTGTCCGGAGCAAGCGGCCGCGCGAGGCGACCCGCCACGCGCCTCGTCACTGGAGCCGCTCCCGGCCGGGCCTCGGCGGCTGCTCTGGGAGGCCGCCGCGGGGGAGGCGGGGGCTGCGGGGCGCGACGCCGCCGGGCCGCCCCGCCCTGGGAGGCGCCCGAGCCCTCATCAAGTGACCAATATCCCTTCCAGGAGAACACGGTCCTTCTGAGGGAAGCGGGCTCCGGCGCGCAGCCCCGGCGCCAAACCGCCGTCATCTCCTTCCTGTGCCGGGTGATTCGTCTCCTCACCCACCCGAAAAAACATAGTCCGCCCCGCGCGCCTTTGTGGGGCAGTGCTCTTCCTCACACGGTGTGGCTCTCCCGGCCCGTAACCTTTGTCTTTCCCACTCCAAGTGCTCTGGGCCAAGAAGATAACTCAGCCCTGAGAGGGAACCTGAAGGGAGACGCTAGAGAGGGAGCAAGGGGAAAGCAGGGAGAGGCGAGCCTGGCGGAGGAACACAGAGGGCCGTGGGAGCAGTGCGCACGCGCGCCGACGGAACGAGTTCCGGTCTGGCCGGGGCCTGTCTCCTAAAAATAGCCCCGGTGTGGGGATCCGTGCGCGGATGTCCCGGCGAGTCCGGGGCTGAAGGAGGCGGCTCCGGGCGGCGCGGAGCGCGGGTGGCGGGCCCTGGCTGCGGCGTGTGCGCGCCCGCCCGCATTCGCCGGAGACCGGGTAAGGGCCGCGGGCGACAGGGCTCGGTCGGTGGGGTCGGTGGGGCCCGAGGGGCTGCGTCTCGGCGAGAGGACCGGGTGAGGGCTGGGGGGCGCCGGGGCGGGGGGCGGCGCCGCTCGGGAGGGGCGCCCGCGGGGCCCCCGGGACGGCGGCGCGGCGCCGCGTCCCGCTGGCAGAGGCCGGGGCGGAGGCGCGCTGCGGCGGGCCGGGTGGGGTGCGGGGAGGCGGCAGCAGTGGTCGCGTCGGGGTCGGCGCCTCCTGTGGAGGTGGGGGCGGGGTGCCCCGAGGGCGGGCCCGCGGGCTGAGGGGCGTCGCGGGCCGGCTGAGGGAGGCGCGGCGGCGCGGGCTGGGCGCTCGGAGTCTCCCGGGGCGCACGTCGCGTCTGGGGCTGGGGGGCGGTGGCGGACGTCGCCTCCTTGAAAGTTGAGGGAGTTCCCTGGGGGTCCGGAGGCTCTCTGTGGGGAAACGCCCGAGGGCCCTTTTCTTAATCTTGCCGTGGAGGCAGGGGTCTTCCCGAAGCGACTGACCCCTGCTGCAGGGGGCGTTTTGCGCTCTTGTTGGAAGAAGTTCCCTCACTTCTGTTTTGGAAGAAGGTTGGTCTAACGGAGCGGAACTCTCTGTGTGTGTTGGGGTGTGTGTGTGTGTGTGTCACTGGCCGGTTCGGTACTTGGGGCCAGAAGGTGGCCTGGGCTGGGGGCACCTTCGGGTGCGGACTCCCGACGGTGCAGGGAGACGTCGCGGGGAACAAGGGTCAGCATAGGGAACCGCTCGCTGCCCCCCGGACGTCCATCCAAAGTAGATCCCGGCTCGCAGGGAAGGTTTTCTGTGATGGAAACTTTGTCCTTCAATTCGATTCTGTCTGTCTTTGATCCATAAGGATCCCTTAGTAGGTGAGATAGTGTAAACAAGTTTGGAAATGTGAGCGTTTCTGAATCAGAAAAAACAAGTTGTTGTGTTCTCTCTCCCCCGCCCCCCTTAAAGTGTCACTGTAAAAATGTCCTCAGACCTGATGACTGATTGCTGAGATAAGAAGCGCGCATCCTGTCAGGATCCGATAGGGATCCATGTGTGGATTGAAGAGTCATAGCACAGTGTTAACCTGCATTTTAGTTTACAGTGAGATTGTGATTCTAATAAGTGTGCTTTTAAAACGGCCTGCTGTGGTGTGTTAAGAGTTACGTGTATTTTTA
The DNA here is from genome assembly GCF_029407905.1 of Bubalus kerabau. NCBI lineage: Eukaryota > Metazoa > Chordata > Mammalia > Artiodactyla > Bovidae > Bubalus > Bubalus kerabau. The sequence goes on along the minus strand of NC_073642.1, from coordinate 7,768,416 downwards.
AGAAAAATATTGTCTGAAAATTGTCAAGTTTTAGTGCAGTATGTTTTCCATGTGTATTTTTTTTTTTAGTAAATGGAGAGAAGGTTCTCTAAAGCTGTAATTAGGTGTACATTACACAAGAGCACTTTTCCTTTAAGAATCCAGCTGTGTTGTTTTGGCAACTGCCAAGTACTCCAGTTGTCAGTTTTAAAATCTGTGTTACCTTGGCAGTACTTGTACAGTCTGTGGCAAAGGTAAACAAAATAGCTTAAAGATTTTTTTCTGCAAACACAGAAATGGCATTTATTTTAGTATGAATTTAAGAAATGAGGATAAAATAACTCTTGTTTATTATGACTTTTGTATGTGCATCTTTTGGTTTGGTTTATTTTTGAAGTTATAAGTCTTTACTCGTGTCTTTTCTTGTGAAGGGCAGCTTTTGTTTTAGGAAAAAAGTCAAAAGTGTCTTCACTAAAGTGGATGACAAATTTAGTTAGACTTTATATCAAACAATGAACACGTGTTATGTGTCTAGTTCTGTATGATGATGCACTAACCGATTCTGAAATCATTTTTAATTTTCAGTGAGCAGTGTAGTAAAGTGTAAAAAGTTGTGGTAATGGTGTTGCAATGAAAATACTGAAGAATTAAAACTGTGATTTAAGTATTTTGTAGACACAGTCTTTAATAAATCTGTTGAAAGAGTGCTTCCAATGAAAGTTTATTTACTAAAGCCATTGTGAGGTAGTAGTGATCTAAACACAATTATTTCATTTAATTCATCCTATTGTTATATATATAACTATGGTTTTATTCATCTTGGAGAAAAGATGATAAAATTATGTTTAACTCCTTAAATTACTTCCCATTGTTTTTTTTTTTTTCTCCCCACTAAATTGTTTAGAGTAATGAGTGATTGAGTGGTGGAGGGTGTTCAGTAGAAGGAAAGTAGCTTTTTGGGGTTTAGAGGTAATAATTGTAATATCACTGTTAAATTAAAGCTTGAGAATGATCTATATTGTTAAGAGTTTTTAATGCTTCCTTAATGAGAGTACTTGTGACAAAGACCTTTGCTTTGGTAAATGGAACTGGAAATAATCTTTTCAAGATGAGCTATTTTGAATGGTGAGGCTTTATTTTTCAGGGCAGTTGCATTATTGCTTTGCATTTTACTTCTAGGATGCAGTGCAGTTTAATTTTATTAATATTCAAGCAGCAGTGTCATCGCTCATTGGTTATCAAGAGAGAAATATTGAAGTGTATTCTGAGAGTAGTTAAGTAATTATGAAAATATTTATTAGAATATGATTTTGAAGTTGAAATATTTCAATAAAGAGTTTTTTTAGTAGATGTGTTTTCTAATCTAGGAGAGAGAAACCATAAATTTGTTACTGGGAAATAGCATGCTTATCAGTCAGGTTTTGGAAAGCCATCTTTTTTCCTCTCCTTTTGCTGCTTTTATAAAGTCTAGCAAGAGGGATTTGTTGTAACACACAATGATGTTGGTCCTCGATTTTCTGTGGGCATTTTAAATTTTATATATTCTGTCTTGTAATCAGACCTTGCATGTATCTTTTTGCTTTGAAAGTTATACACTTGGAAGATATTAATATTACAAAGTCTAGCTGAAATTTTTCTTTTATTAGTGATGGAGCAATGAAAAATAATGTTTTGTGGATTGAATATGTTTAGCATTGCCTTTTTTTCTAGATTAGAAAGAAAATTTCTGAATATTCTTACTAAAGTGAGGAGTGGTCTTTCAGTGTGTAGTAATAAGACAACTATAAATATGGAAAATAAAGTCTATATTCTAGTTAGATAACTTCCTGCAAAAAACACTTTAACACATTGTGCTGATTTGCAAGTAAAGGAAGGCTGCTTGACTTTGTTGTCAGATCTTGGTTCTGATGCCAGCTCTACCACTGACAAAGATATGCGACATCTTCTGTAAAATGGGAAGGAATTATACCATCTGCCCCATAGAATTGTTAAAATTAAATGAATAGGTCCTAGGGGTTGCTTGAGGCTTAATGTACAAAATGTGTACAAAATGTATATTGCCTCATCTCCCTTCATCCCTTCCTTCCTATGAAGATTGTATAGGTGATCTGCCTCTTACATGTACCTTTGTGTTTGTTACCAAAAAGGAGTTCATGTAATGCATAAATACAGGAGAATGCTCATATATTTGTTTGGGATAAAATATCCCAACATCTTAAATTCATTGTCATACATTAAATGTTTAGTTGGCTTATCTGCAATCATTGTTGGATTCTAACTTCCATGATCTCTGTGTATTAAAAAATCAAAGTAAAATGTGAGTATATTTCCTGACTTTCAATGAAACATATCTCTTAGTGATATCTGTGAGAGTCATCTTTAAAATATGGTATTTAAAATTTGAAATTATAAAAAATATTTTTACAACATACCTGGTTTAGTCACTAAGTCACATCTGACTCTTGCATCCTATGGGCTATATGTAGCCCGCCAGGCTCCTCTGTCCGTGGGATTTTCCAGGCAAGAATACTGGAGTGGGTTGCCATTTGCTTCTCCAGGGGATCTTTCCCACCCAGGGATCGAACCTGGGTCTCCTGCCTTGCAGGAAGATTCATTACTGACTGAGCCACTAGGGAAGCCTGGTGTATATATATGTAAAAAATAGCTTTTCTCTCGTGGGGTAATTATAATTTTTTATTCTTCATTTTATTTGTTCGGTGGAACTAAATTATTTTTGTATGCTTTATCTGTGTACTCTATGATAAATGGATGACTCCAGTTTATTATAATTGAGAGTGTAAGCCCATTTGTTAATAAGTCTCATGCATGGCATAGGATATGTGTTAACACATAATAAATACTACATTATATAGATGTTTGTCATTTGTTGATTTTAATAATTACTATTGGAATTGATACTTACTGAACTTAGTATTTTATTTAACATTGAATCATCTTGTTAATCACTTGAAATCATAAAATTAGCCGGTTTATGAGGTGGACTCTCAGATATTTGAACAATGGTGTAGGACAGCAGATAATTTACTACTTCATCAGTTTAATGATTGATGATGCTGAAAGCTAGAGGAATTGTTAACAAGGGTGCAAAAACATACTAGCTGATCTGATTTCTAATAACTATCAACCAAGGCACATCTTTTTATGGTTGTCTTGAGTCAGTACTAATTTTATTTTCCGCCTTATACAAATACAGAAACTTTAATTTATGAACTTAAATTCAGCAATCAATAAAGTTACATTGTTACATGTTTTGAGAAATGTTTTGGTAGTGGGTGGTAAATTTATACTGCATGAGCTGGACCTTTTTCAGCAGCTTATTTTTGTTGCCAGCAGCATCATTGTGGAGGTTGACTTGGATTACTTTGAGGTATGATTTGTCACCCTTGGAACAAAAGGATACTCTTCATGTAACCTAGTAAGAAAACTAATAACTGTTGGCTTATTAAAACAAGGTCTTTTGCATTGACTAATACTGTGTTTACTTGTCTTATTTTTTATCCCCACCCCTACCAATTTATCTTTTACATAAAGACTAGAATTGTATTTCTTTTTTTTTTTTTTTAGAATTATATTTCTAAAATTCAGATCTAAATGTTATACTTCTTTTAAGAAAAACTTCAAAGGCATATAAAATCAGTAAAGAGGTAGGTAGTAATGTAAGAGATAAGAGGTTGATCTCTAAAATCTGACTGCCTAAGTTTTAGAATACCCACTCTAGCACTTTTTGTTCTTTGGCAAGTTCTCAATCTTCTTGAAGCTCAGCGTATAAAACAGTGATTATAATATTATCTACTTTGCAGAGTTGTTGAGAGGATTGAATGAGATGTATATTATCAAGCTTTTAGCACAGTGCTTGGTACCTAAAAATGTAGTTTTTTTTTTCTTACTGTTACTATCATTACTACTACTGCTGTTGCCATTATTAATCATGGTTCACTTCATAATATATTCTATCCTATCTTTTCAGGCTTATTGTCAGCAACAAGCCTTCAGTTTCTATGACCCAGTTAAGGCCAGCTGTTTGCTCTTCCCTGAAAAGGCTATTATTTTCATGCTGATGTCTCCCACTTTTATTTTTCTGGTCCAGAATTTTCCTGATTTTGATACCCACTTGGAAATCTAGTTGGGATTTCAAACATAATGTTAGCTACATGACTAAAATATAGCTATTTATTCCTTTCTCCCAGCCTTCTTCCTCCCTCTTATGTTCATACCCTGATGTCTCTGCTGGCCTTCCCCGTCTGAGTAGGTGGCAGTACTCAAGCCAGAAACCTAAGATAACATTCTGGATTCCTTTCTTTTCTTTCAGATCCAGTCTATCCACACTTTCTGTTGTACCTTTGGAGTTTATCTTGCACTAATCCACTGCTCTTAGCCTTCATTGTGAAGTGAAAGTCACTCAGTTGTGTCCGACTCTTTGCAACCCCAATGGACTATGCAGTCTATGGAATTCTCCAGGCCAGAATACTGGAGTACATAGGTGTTCCCTTCTCCAGGGGATCTTCCCAACCCAGGAGTCGAACCCAGGTCTCCCACATTGCAGGTGAATTCTTTACCAGCTGAGCCACCAGGGAAGCCCTTCATTGCCGCCTCTTTATTTCACGGCATCATGATCTCTTACATGAATTACTGCAGTAGCCTCCTAACTGGGCATCTTGTTTCTTTTCCTGTTCCTCATAAGTTCTTTATTCACACCGCAACCCTAGGGACCATTTTAAGAGCCTCAATCTTGTCATTTTTCCTTAAACTTCCCATTCTGATCTTTCTTATTCTCATTGTCTTTTCCTTCATTGGAGGCCAGCCACTTGCACCTCTCAGAGTTTTTTAAACTCTTTACTTCCATTTTAGGGTCTTGTGCACTTTTTGTACCACCTGCTTGAGATGCTTTTCATAAGGCTGACCTGGCCGGACTCTTTGGAACTTGGCCCAAATCTCACTTCTTCACTCAGACCATCCTGTTTAATGTTGCAGTCCAGTAGTTACTCTCTCCCACATTTTGTTTATTTCCATTAAGAATATTTAGTATATTTGTAGGTATCTTGTTTGGTTATTGTGTAAGTATGATGTTTATTTCTGTTATCTGAATGTAGTATTTCTGTAGCTTGTTCATGTTTTTGCCAGGGATTGGAATGCTCCATTGTTCATATACCTACTGAAATACTTATCCTTTAAGTTATACCCCAGATATTATCTTGATACTGATTTTAATCTTTTTAGACAAATTTTACCTCCCTTGCTCTCAATGCAAACAATATTTGTAGAGTAAAATGCATTATTGAACATTTCAGTTCAGTTCAGTTGCTCAGTCATGTCCAACTCTGCGCCCCATGGACTGCAGCATGCCAGGCCTCCCTGTCCATCGCCACTCCTGGAGTTTACTCAAACTCATATTCGTTGAGTCGGTGATACCATCCAACCATCTCATCCTCTGTTGTCCCCTTCTCTTGCTGCCTTCAGTCTTTCCCAGCATCAGGGTCTTTTCCAGTGAGTCAGTTCTTTGCCTCAGGTGGCCAAAGTATTGGAGTTTCAGCATCAGCATCAGTCCTTCCAATGAATATTCAGGACTGATTTCCTTTAGGATGGACTGGTTGGATCTCCTTGCAGTCCAAAGGACTCTCAAGAGTCTTCTCCAACATCACAGTTCAAAAGCATCAATTCTTCGGCGCTCAGCTTTCTTTATAGTCCAACTCTCACATCCATATGTGACTACTGGAAAAACCATAGCCTTGACTAGACAGACTTTTGTTGGCAAAGTAATGTCTCTGGTTTTTAATATGCTGTGTAGGTTGGTCATAACTTTTCTTCCAAGGAGTAAGTGTCTTTTAATTTAATTTCATAGCTGTGGTCACCATCTGCAGTGATTTTGGAGCTCAGAAAAATAAAGTCTGTCACTGTTTCCCCATCTATTTGCATTGAAATGATGGGACCAGATACCATGATCTTAGTTTTCTGAATGTTGAGTTTTAAGCCAACTTTTTCACTCTCCTCTTGCACTTTCATTGAACATTTAAAATATTGTAGTTGACGTCACTCTCTTCTGCTAGGCTAAGTTCCTATGTCAGAGATACTGCTTTGGTCTTTTAGTATGTTCAATACACACCTGTCTGTCTTGCCACATAGTGAATGCTCAGTAAATGTTGAATTGAGTGAAAGTTGTCTGAACAACTAAGATGACCAACCCAAACCAAGTTTTCCAAATGAGACTTTAAAAATGATAAAAGTGCTTTCCAGATTATAAAATACTGGTTTGTGCATTTTTTTGTACATATTGACATGCATTCTGGGTTAAGATTAGAATCCCAGACTGTTGAGCATTTTCTGAGATTCCATCTTGTGAGAGTTTTTGTTCCCAGCATTAGGAACCTAACCACTGTTTGTAATGGTGAAGATCATTCTACATTCTAAACATGTGACTTACAAATGAGATTTTGAAATGTAACTTATTTGCATGTTGGGGACTACTTTGTCAAAATGTTTATTTTGGTGATGAAAACTTTTAATAGTGTTAAAGTGACGTGGATCATGAAGAAAAGGGAGAAAAGAATCTGGGAGTCAAAAGATTTTATTTTTCAGAAATGACTCAGTTTACCCAAAGTAATGTTTTGGTGTTGGCAGAAGGTTGTCGTTGTTTTAATGTTTTGTTTTGGGAAAACTTTAAATGTAAGTTATAAGACTAATACAGTGAGCTCATATACTTGTCACCTAGATTCATCAATTGTTAATATTTAGTATATTTGCCTTATGGTTCGCTGTATTTGCAGAGTGATTTCAAAGTCTGGAAACTGATATTATTTTATCTATAATTTGAAGCTCCTTCATTACATCTTATAGAGGATACCAAAGATTCAAGTGTATTCAGTTAAAGTTAGAGGCGTATCTTTTGAGGCAGAACATCACAGATGCATACAAGGGATAGAAATGCTGCATTAATGTACATTGCTGACAAGGAAACCTCATATTAAACATCCAGCATACCATGTATTACGATGTAATAGCAGAAATCCACTCTCTAGATCTTCTTTTTCCTACTCTACCCTCCTCCTTTTCGTGTCATAATTATTGTTATTGTTGAGCCATTTGAGAGTAGGTCTCATACATCGTGATCCTTTACCCCTAAATGCTTCAGCAATGTTGCCTAAGAACAAAGAGATATTCTTACATAACCACAGTATGATGGATTCAAGAAATTTAATATTGATACAGTAGTTTATTATACAGTTCATGTTGGAGTCTCTTCAGTAGTGCCAGTAAGATTCTTTAATAGTTTTTTTTTTAACTCCTTTTTTATTTTATTTTAGTTGTCATATATCCTTTAACCTGAGACAGTCCTTGAACCTTTTCCCCCATGAAATCGTTAGTTTTGAGGAGTACAGTCTTTTGTTTTGTAGGATGTCCATTACTTTGGGTTTGTTGTGTTGCTTCTTCGTTGGTAGATTCAGGTTCTGCGTTTTTGGCAGGAATACCACATAAGCTTTGATGCGCTTTCCTTCAGTGCATCACTATCAGGAGGCAGTATCATGTCTGTCTGATCCCTTGTTGTTGATGTTTACTTGTATCACTAGTTTAAGGTTTGCCTACCAATTTTTTCTCCATATAAAAATTTTCATTTTCCTCCTTGTTATTATTGAATAATCTTTGGGGAGCTGCTTTGAGGCTGTGTTTTTGTTTTCCCTAAAATGTTCACATAATGGTTTTAACATTCATTAATGATTTTTGCCTGAATCAGTTATTGTACAGTGGTTCCAAAGTGGCGTTTTTTTACTGTTTCTTCTACATTTGTTACTTGGCCTTCTAGTAAGTTGTAAATTAGAGCTTTTCCTTCTCATTTGTTTATTTAATATCAATATAAATTCAGAGATTCTTTTTTTTTAAGTAGATTATTCTCTCATTACTTGTCAGTATTCACTTTGATGTTCCAAATTAACTCAGATTTGGTCAGTGGGAGCTCCTTCAAGTTAACTCATTGTTTTGACACATTCCTATCATTTTTGGAGCACTTCATTCCTTTTGAGACAAAAGATATTCCAGGTTCATTGTCTGCTTTTTCTGCTACTGTCCTAGAATCAGCCATTTCTTCAAGGAGTCCTGGTTTCTTTTCATTGGGTCAGAGTATTTAGAAATCAAGAACTGGACAGCAGGTAAGCTTGTTGACACTGGAATATCATTGTTTTGAGCCCTTTCAGCTGACCAAGTTAAGAAATTTTGAGTTTATGCAGATTGCTCAGGCAGTAGATTGTAATTTTTCTTTACATTCCTGAAACACTTTGCAACAGAATCACTTCTTTTGAAACTGTTAACCATTTAAGTGACTAATTTGTCCTGTAATTTTTCTGTTTAATTTTGTAACGGTTGGGTCTCATTTTCCAAAACTTATTTTAAACTTTGTGGAAATAGGAATTCTGTTTTGTATCTTTGTTTGTTCAGTGAATATGTTTCACAGTGCCTTGAGCATGATTGGTACCCATGTGTTGTTTATATTATAAATATAATAATGACTCAGTATTATTTTTATTAGTGTTATACCATAGTCAAATAATCTTGTGTTTTGTTAAAAGTTTTATGGAAACTTTTAAGTGAATTGATGATTCATTTGTTTTGTTTTTAATAATTCTGCTAACCTTGAAGTAGAAAGTTTTTCAGCTTTAAAACTTTAAAAACCTTATTCCTGAGACTAAAGTATGTAATTAAAGAACATCAAAATGACTAATCCTGGCATTGCTGTTTTGTAGTGTTCTTTAGCCTTTTCTGGGCTTCACTTTAATTATAAAATGAGATGATATCTAGATCCTTTTTAACTCTAGATTTTATGCTTTATATTTAATTAACATTGACTTGTTTATGAAAGTAAAATTAAGTGCTGCAAAGTATAGTGGAAAGAATATTGTGTTCCTGAGCCAGAGGTCATTGGGTTCTAATTCTTTGTAAGCATTGTGTTACTTTGGTAATTTATTTCATAGTTTGGTTTTCATTATCTTATTCAGTCCACAGGGCTACGTGATGAGGAATAAGAATGAACACTTTGCTGTGTGCTTGATGTGTGGAGTGCTGCAGGAGCACATAGAAGGCACAGTTTACCCAGTTTCAGGGAGATCCAACCAGTCCATCCTAAAGGAAGTCAGCCCTGAATATTCACTGGAAGGACTGATGCTGAAGCTGAAGCTCCAATACTTTGGCCACCTGATGCAAAGAGCGGACTCATTTGAAAAGACCCTGATGCTGGGAAAGATTGAGGGCAGGAGGAGAAGGGGACGACAGAGGATAAGATGGCTGGATGGCATCACAGACTGGATGGATATGAGTTTGAGCAAGCTCCAGGAGTTAGTGATGGCCAGGGAGGCCTGGCATGCTGCAGTCCATGGGGTCACAAAGCATTAGACATGACTGAGCAACTAAACTGAGGAAAATTTATCCCAGTGACTTCTTCAACTTAGGTTGAAGTCTAAAGGGTGAATAGGACTTAGCTTTGTGAAGAGAATGGGTAGAGTTTACCAGACCTGTAATAAAGACAAGAAATATGCTTAGGGAGCTTAGATTACTTGGAGAAACTCAAAGAGTACCTATGAATGAATCAAGCAGTGCCAGAGAGATGACACTGGAGAGATAAGTAGGGACCAGATTTGAAGAGCCCTTTAAGCTATGTTAAGGAATTTGTGGGGCTTTCCTGGTAGCTCAGATGGTAAAGAGTCTGCCTACAATGCGGGAGACCTATGTTCGATCACTGGCTCGGAAAGATCCCCTGGAGAGGGAAATGGCAACCCACACCAGTATTCTGGCCTGGAAAATCCCATGGAACGAGGAGCCTGGTAGTCTACAGTCCATGGGGTCGCAAAGAGTCGGACACGACTAAGCGAATTTGTATTGTATTTTAGGGAAAATCTTAGCATCTTAAGCCTGGCAGGAAATTAAAAGGTAATACTGATTGCTCTGTGTCAGCTTCTTTGGAGAGAGTTAAAGTTGGTAGGTAGGGAGAGTAATTGAGGAGGATATTCCAAAAAACTAGTTCAAAGGGCTAAGGTGGCCTGGACTATGGTAGTGGAATGAGGATTGAATAAATAGTTGGATTTGAGAAGATACATAGTAGGGGCTTTTGGAAGGTTAAAGAGTAAGAGTTTAGGGTGATTATGGCTTGGGCAGTTGACAGAATGAATGAGTTTACTGAAATAGGAAGCACAAGGGAGGATTAGGCTCTGGAGGAAGATGATGAATTTACTTGTGGTAGAGTGCTTAGGTGGATTAAGAGGGTATAGTCAGAGAGTGGGATGAATAATTTACTCTTAGAAGTGGAACAGTTCCTGTTAATGACAGTGTCTAAGGAGTTGGCCATGGAATGGGTATTTGAAGAGAAGTGGAAGTGAAGATATGTAATGGGCAGGGAAAGAGGAGCAATTGTCTATTTAAAAAAGCCTAAGTATGTGCTTGCCCTAAGGCAGAGTAACTCTGTTTTGATTATCTCAAGATTCTCAGTGTTTGCCCTTGGAAAATAAAAGTGAAATCCTTCAGATATTATGTTTTCAGTTGATGATGTTTGTCAGTTGTTGTGTCCAAATGTTTTTGACCCCATGGATTGCAGCACGCCAGGCTTTCCTGTCCTTCACCATCTCCCTGAGTTTGCTCAAACTCATGTCCATTGCGGAGACGGAAATGGCACCCCACTCCAGTCTCTTGCCTGGAAAATCCCATGGACAGAGGTGCCTGGTAGGCTGCAGTCCATGGGGTCGCGAAGAGTCGGACACGACTGAGTGACTTCACTTCCAATGCATTGGAGAAGGAAATGACAACCTACTCCAGTGTTCTTGACTGGAGAATCCAAGGGATGGCGTATCCTGGTTGGCTGCCATCAATGGGGTTGCAGAGTTGGACATAACAGAAGCGATTTAGCAGCAGTAGCAGCAGCATGTCCATTGAGTCAGTGATGCCATCCAGCCATTTCATCTTCTGCCTCCCCCTTCTTCTTCTGCCCTCAGTCTTTCCTAGCATCAAGGTCTTTCCCAGTGAGTCGACTTTTTGCATCAGGTGGCCAAAGTATTGGAGCTTTCAGCTTCCTCATCAGTCCTTCCAATGAATATTCAGGGTTGATTTCTTTTAGAATTGACTGGTTTGATCTCCTTGGTGTCCAAGGGACTCTCAAGAGCCTTCTCCAGCATCAGTTCTTTGGCACACAGCCTTCTTTATGGTTCAGCTCTCACATCCGTACATGGCTACTGCAAAGACCATAGCTTTGACTATATGAACTTCTGTTGGCAAAGTGATGTCTCTGCTTTTTAGTACACTGTCTAGGTTTGTCATAGCTTTTCTTCCAAGGAGCAAGCGTCTTTTAATTTTGTGGTTGCAGTTAAGATTTTCTTAAGTTAAACAAGCAAAAAAAGAAAAAAGCCCACAACATATAAACATATCTTTCTTAACAAAGCAGGCTGTTTAATTGCTCCAGGCTCATCTTGTATTTTACCTTTCCCAGTCCTGGAATCACCTTCTTTTCTGAAGAGCCTTGGCTCCTTTTATTGGAGGATGGCATTTAGAAACCAAGATCTGGGTAGCTAGGTGTGCTAATTGCCCCTGAGGTATCATTATTTCTATGCCTTCTCAGCAGAGCTAAGAAATATATGTATACTAACCCATACATTCACATCTACAGTTGTTTCCACTAAAATGTAGCATATGTGTCCCTAAAAATCACTGTGCTGTGCAGAGTTGTGTAGTAAACATCATGGGGTTTTTGGCATCAATGGATCTAGGAGAATGTACTCAAAAAGGCTTCCCTTGTGGCTCAGTGGTAAAGAATCTGCCTGCAGTGCAGGAGGGGTGGGTTCAATCCCTGGTTTGTGAAGATCCCTTGAAGGAGGAAATGGCAACCCGCTCTAGTATTCTTGCCTGGAAAATCCCGTGGACAGAGGAGCCTGGCAGGCTACAGTCCTTGGGATTGCAAAGAGTCAGACATACTAAAGCAACTGAAGACACACACACAGGAACCTAATAAACCTATTTAATAGCAGCCATGGTTTTAACTGTGGTTAAATACAGTTTTAATTGTATTAAATGGTTTAAGTAATCATAAAGAGTAAATATGCCTTTTTAGTATGGGAAAGACATGAAGTTTGCTAATGTAGATGAATTTTGGAAGGGTTGTGGCTTGTGAATTATTATGAAGTCATAGATAGTTACCTGAAATCAGATGAAACAACATTAGATGTGGATGGATGTGGCTCGTAACAGATGCTGTTATATTATGGACTGTGGTAGATCATTTTCATTTGAGTCAATTCTCCCTTGGGTGCCTTGCAAATTTATTCTTCATTTCTGTAATTTGTTTTCTAATTTTTTTAATTCAGTTACTTTTAACTTTCTTGTTTTTGTTTTTAGTTTTTCAATTGCTGTCTGAGTCAAAGTGGTTTTCATATCCTCAAATGCTTGTTTGAAGATATTAATCCAATTATTAATATAATAGTTCTTAATTACTAGGGATACTACATTAATAGAAAATATTTAATTCTGTTTGGAATACTGACTTAAAGATTTTTTTTTCTGCTTTGAGGTTGTTTTTGGTAGGGTTTTTCCCTCACATGATATGTCAAATTCTGTTCCCTGATTTTCTGGATTGCACTTTTCTTCTGTTCATTTTTATGGTAGTGGGTTTTTTTACGGTATTCCTAGTTTAATGGTGCCCTCTTCTGTCAGTATTGAATAGTCAGTAGTTTTTATTTGTCTGTTTTAATGGTTGAAGAGAAGGATTATGAGACTTACAATTCTATGATTCTTTTTGGTCTAGCAAGGCCTTAAAATTTCCCCTTTTTCTTTTTCAAAGGAACCATCCAGTTGCCAAAGGACACACCTCCTTTTTTTCTGTCTTCTCCTAGGGCATTGTGCTTCAAGGTTGTACCACTTTACATGGTGGAGCGCACTTTGAATGATACCTATTCGTTTAAATCACCAGAAGTGTGAACTTCCTTGCCTATATTCTGTGGTCTGATCTGCCCATTTCTCCAGTATTTTCCCAGATTTAGAGTGGGTTTAATATTTTTGTTGATTTTTGCAAGTGACCCTAAGGCCTGTTTGCTGGCACCAAGCCTTGTGGTTTTGTGGGGGTGGAGTGACAGTCTTAGAGGTCAAGCATTGAAATTTGGTAGTTTTTATGTTTCTAATCATGGTTGTTTTGTTGTTGTTTTGGTCTTCAGGCTGGGCTGAAAGCTTGGCTTTGAGTAGAATTTCCTTTTCCTCATTTTTTTCATATGGTTTGTGTTGTGCTTAGTCGCTCAGTTGTGTCCAACTCTTTGCCACCCTGTGGTCTGCAGCCCACTAGGCTCCTCTGTCCGTGGATATTCTCCAGGCAAGAATACTGGAGTGGGTTGCCATGCCTTCCTCCGGGGGATCTTCCCAACCCAGGGATTGAACCCAGTCTCCCACATTGCAGGTGAATTCTTTACCGTCTGAGCCACCAGAGAATAGGGGGAATATTTTTAGTTACTTAGCTAATGCTTCCACCAGCATCCTCACTAAAGTGTCTGCTTTTGGGGGAGGGAGAGCAGGAATCTATTACTTACGCTATTGGTGCTACAGAGCTCTTAGTTATGAAAAGAAATGAGTAAGTCAATTTCCATTGCTGAGCTGGAGTCTTTAGGAAGTACCTTGTAGGAAAGATAAGCTAGTTTAAATATTCTTACTTCATTCTGCTGGCATACAAATGCAGGTTCTAGGTTATTACAGGAGTCTTTAGTACTTTTTTCTGTCAAGTTATTAATTCAAAGATTTATTTCTATAATGTATATTAGAAACACCTTGGTTTTATTATAATATGAATGAGTTATAGGCCTATATTCAACCTAAGACTTGGTACTTCTTTATTCTAATGACAGTATAATATAATACCTTTTTGAAAAAGATAATTTCTAAACTTGGAAATTGATCTGATAGATGTTGATTTCTTTGAAAGTTAAATTACTTGTATCTCTTCTCATTGTTTTTCTGCTCCTTTTCAGCCTTCTCAGTTTTATGATTTGAACTGTTGTTCTTTGATTACAATAAACTGTAGGTATTGTGTTATTTCTTAGTTGTACACTTTTATTGTGTTTAATAGGTTAGCACTGTGTTTATTGTAGCTAAAGTTAATTGGTTCTCTATCTTTTATACTTTATATCTCTGTCTTTTTAACATGAGAAGTTTAACCTAAAGTTGGAAGTTATTTATGTTTGGTTTCTAGAATTTAGTTGCTTAAAATATTTATTATATTTAAACATTTCTTTCCGTAGAATTAACAAGTTTTTGATCAGTGTTTTATGCTGTTGGAGGAGAAATTGACATGTTCTACTAGTCATCATGCATTTATTTTTAAAAATCTAGGCCAGAATTAAAAGGCGTGTTGACTTTAAACATCAGAAATCTTTCATAATATAAATCAAAACCTTTTACTATTAATGATGTGTTTTTGGAATTTCCCTCTGGCCTTTTTCATGGTATTTAAAGACAGTCAGTACTTACGCCCAGCTGTCTGTCTTTTGTACCTCATATATGAGCTTTCATTTCTTTTTTCATAGCTTCCATAAGTCATAAATAATGACTTTACAGGCATTTTATACAGTTTATTTTCCTTGCCCTAAGCCTTTTCTTCCTGGTAAATATGGTAGCCCGGAAGCAGTGTCCGTGGCTCTGTTCCCTTGCGGCTTCCTTTTGTATTTTTTTCATTTTCCATTGTCACTACTTTAACTATTGTTTCTGTATCGTTGATGCAGAAACATAAGCACATATAAGATATAGCTCTTTGCTTATAGTTGGTGATTGTGTAGAAAGGGTAAAACCCGGGTAAAACCCCATTTATTACTGTGCTACATTAATTAACATGTGATGTGTAAATCGTAGACACAGTGTGTAGATTAGGGAGTTCAGGGAAGGAAGAGTTTAGAAGTGACCAGGGGATGCTTCATGGGAGAATTGGTGTTTGAACTGGATGTCAAGCTTTATTGTCAGAAATGTAGAAAATATATTCCACAAAAGGTATTCCATATGTATTGAACCCAGTTTGGCTCAGAAGTTCAGTTCAGTTGCTCATTCCTGTCCAACTCTTTGTGAGCCCATGGACTGCAGCACACCAGGCTTCCCTATCCATCACCAACTCCTGGAGCTTGCTCACTACTCCTGTTTATCATGTCAGTGATGCCATCCAACCATCTCATCCTCTGTCATCTCCTTCTCCTCCTGCCCTCAGTCTTTCCCAGCATCAGGGTCTTATCCAGTGAGTCAGTTCTTCATATCAGGTGGCCAAAGTAGTGGAGTTTCAGCTTCAGCATCAGCCCTTCCAGTTAATATTCAGCACTGATTTCCTTTAGGATTGACTGGTTGGATCTCCTTGCAGTCTAAGGGACTCTCAAGAGTCTTCTCCAACACCACAGTTCAAAAGCATCAATTCTTTGGTGCTCAGCCTTCTTTATAGTCCAGCTCTCACATCTATACCTGACTACTGGAAAAACCATAGCTTTGACTAGGTGGACCTTTGTTGGCAAAATGGTGTCTCTGCTTTTTAATATGCTGTCTAGGTTGGCCATAACTTTTCTTCCAAGGAGCAAGGGTCTTTAATTTCATGGCTGCACTCACCATCTGCAGTAATTTTGGAGCCCAAAAAAATAAAGTCTGTTGCTGTTTCTAGTGTTTCCGCATTTTTTGCCATGAAGTGATGGGACCGGATGCCAAGAACTTTGTTTTTTGAATGTTGTTTTAAGCCAAACTTTTCATTCTCTTCTTTCACTTTCATCAAGAGGCTCTTTAGTTCCTCTTTGCTTTCTGCCATAAGGGTGCTGTCATCATATCTGAGGTTATTGATATTTCTCCCGGCAATCTTGATTCCAGTTTGTCCTTCCATCCAGCCCAGCTTTTCTCATGATGTACTTTGCATATAAGTCAAATAAGCAAGGTGACAATATACAGCCTTGACGTACTCCTTTCCAAATTTAGGACCAGTCTGTTGTTCCATGTTCAGTTCTAACTGTTGCTTCTTGACCTGCATACAGATTTCTCAGGAGGCAGGTCAGGTGGTCTTGGTATTTCCATCTCTTGAAGAATTTTCCACAGTTTGTTGTCATCCACGAGTCAAAGGCTTTGATATGGTCAATAAAATAGAAGTAGGTGTTTTTTTGGAACTCTCTTTTTCAATGATCCAATGGATGTTGGCAATTTGATCTCTTCCTCTGCCTTTTCTAAATCCAACTTGAACATCTAGAAGTTCACAGTTCGTGTACTATAGAAGCCTGGCTTGGAGAATTTTGAGCATTACTTTCCTAGCATGTGAGATGAGTGCAGTTGTGTGGTAGTTTGAACATTCTTTGGCATTGCCTTTCTTTGGGATTGGAATGAAAACTGACCTTTTCCAGTCCTGTGGCCACTGCTGAGTTTTCCAAATTTGCTGAAAAATTGAGTGCAGCACTTTCCCAGCATCATCTTTTAGGATTTAAAATAGCTCAACTGGAATTTCATCACCTCCACTAGTTTTGTTCGTAATGATGCTTCCTAAGGTCCACTTCACTTCACATTCCAGGATGCCTGGCTCTAGGTGAGTGATCACACCATTGTGGTTATCCAGGTCATGAAGATCTTTTTTGTATAGTTCTTCTGTGTACTATTCCCTTGTGGCTCAGCTGATAAAGAATCTGCCCGCAATGTGGGAGACCTGGGTTCAGTCCCTGGGTTTGGAAGATCCCCTGGAGAAGGGAAAAGCTACCCACTCCAGTATTCTGGCCTGGAGAATTGTATAGTCTATGGGGTTGCAAAGAGTTGGACACGACTGAGCGACTTTCGCTTTTGCATTCTGTGTACTCTTGCCACCTCTTCTTAATATCTTCTGCTTCTGTTAGGTACATACCATTTCTGTCCGTTATTGTGCCCATCTTTGTATGAAATGTTCCCTTGGGATCTCTAATTTTCTTAAAAAGATCTCTAGTCTTTCCCATTCTATTGTTTTCCTCTATTTCTTAGTACTCATCATTGAGGAAGGCTTTCTTATCTTTCCTTGCTATTCTTTGGGATTCTGCATTCAGATGGATATATCTTTCCTTTTCTCCTTTGCCTTTCGCTTCTCTTCTTTTCTCAGCTATTTATAAGGCCTCCTCAGACAACCATTTTGCCTTTTTGCATTTCTTTTTTTTGGGGATGGTCTTGATCACTGCCTCCTCTACAGTGTCACGAACCTCCATCCGTAGGTCTTCAGGCACTCTGTCAGATCTAATCCCTTGAATATATATTTCACTTTCACTTTCATTGTATTTCATTATACACTTTCACTGTACAGTCATAAGGGATTTGATTTAGGTCATACCTGAATGGTCTAGTGGTTTTCCCTATTTTCTTCAATTTAAGTCTGAATTTGGCAATAATGAGTTCGTGATCTGAGCCACAGTCATCTCCCTGTCTTGTTTTTGCTGACTTTATAGAGCTTCTCCATCTTTGGCTGCAAAGAATATAATCAGTCTGATTTCAGTATTGACTGTCTGGTGATGTCCATGTGTAGGGTCGTCTCTTGTGTTGTTGGAAGAGGGTGTATGATATGACCAGTGCGTTCTTTTGGCAAAACTCAGTTAGCCTTTGCTCTGCTTCATTCTGTACTCCAACCCCAATTTTGCCTGCTACTCCAGATATCTCTTGACTTCCTACTTTTGCCTTCCAGTCCCCTATGATGAAAAGGACATCTTTTTTTGGTGTTACTTCTAGAAGGTCTACAGATCTTCATAGAACTGTTCAACTGCAGCTTCTTCAGCATTACTGGTTGGGGCATAGACTTGGATTACTGTAATATTGAATGGTTTGCCTTGGAAACAAAGAGAGATCATTTTGTCTTTTGGCTCAGAAGTAGAAGACAGTAAACAAGGAAGAGAGCATGAGACCAGATTGCAGAGCACCTTGGATGTTGAGCAGGTTCAGCTTGGTTCTTCAGCTAAGTAAGAGCTGTTGAAAAGTCTTTTAAACTTGGAATGGACCAGGGCCTTCTTTAATATTAATATACCCATATAACAAGATAGGGAAGATGATATGTCTAATAAAGCTTGGTTCCTTAAAGAATAATGCTTAACAACACTTTGTTTAAAAAGGACAGTTCTAGCCTCATTCTTTGATTATTTGAAATAAATTCATGGGAATATATGCTTTTCAAGTAGAAGACATGTATAAAGATAGATATTCTTTTCTCCCTCTTCTCTGTATCTCACTTCTTGATTGTCTTTCCATGTCAGGCCAAATGCTGTGTTCTCCATAAAGAACTGATTCCTTCCAGTTAGGAGGCTTTTCTTTTGAAATCCTCCATTAAAGTTTGGATCTGTCATTTTGTACCTACCATGTTTGATGTTATAATAAAGGCAGTAAATGTATACACACTGCATTGAAGGTTTTATGCTTGTGTCTTATTCTTGCATTTTCATGTTGATTTTAGTGAATATATAGTGATCTATTAAATTTCTGTCTTTAAAATGACCCTAGATTTTACCCTAGGATTTGGGCTGAACTGAGGTTTTGGACTGAACTTCTGCTGCTGGTCTGGATCAGTAATTCTGAACATTTTTTTCTGCTAGGAGATACAGTAGATGAAATTTTGACACATGCAGTTCCATGGATCTGCTTAGCAGGGAAGTAAACTGTTACAGTGGTTTATAATTGCCACAGCTCTCCTAGGATATGTTGTCAGTGTTAGAAGTAGTAGATGCTGTACAGTTCTTAGGGCAGTAGCTGTAAGTCTTCCTAATTCTGTGCCACTTAGAAAAGTCACACCAGAATGCAAGCAGAGGAAATACTATCGGGATAATCTAAAGGCCCCCACCTCTCTATTTTAAGGCTCAAAGCGGCCCTTTAGCAATATCAAATTATTTGCAATGAAAATCCCAAGTTATAGTATTCATCTTTGAGAATAACTTTAGGGTGGTTTGTGTTCTTTCTTTTCCATTAGTGCAGGTATTTTTGTTGTTACTATTAGTTTTAAATAGATCGAACCCTCTTTTGATGTGGATTAGACTGGTAGTCTGGATTTTATGCCTGGATTCCATTTCATTTCTTAAGTTTTAGAGCTTGTCTTCCTAAAAAGACCTCTGAGGCATATTCCAATTCAAACTGTAGGAAATAAAGTGTTCAAATTTTTTCTAGATTCTGGCGAACATCCTTATTAATATGGACATCTGTTTGATACACTTCGGCAGCTTACCAGACTGTTTAACCAAAGTGATGTATATTTGGCCATTCATCATGTTAAGTGCCTAGTGTGAAATTTAAAAGTGTGTTTATTTTTAAGCTTGTTTTGTGGACAAAATATACTTTTTGTTATTGGGGTTCGAGTGGTTGAGGACTGTAAAAAATGATAAATTCCAGTAACTATATGCCTGACAAGCAATACTAGGAATGTTAGCCCTTAAGGTTGGGTTGAAGCATAGAACAGATGGAGCTTCAGCATTTGAGATGTAACATCCTCCACTTGGTGAAATATAGCAGTATCATAACATGTAATAAATGTTAATATTAAATATTAATATGAATGCTGTCAGTATGGTTGCTGATTATAGATTTGAGGGTGATAAATTATTTGGAGAATAAAATGGGAACTAGTAATTTATGTAAAATGCTTAGTCATTTGTGGCTTAACTTCAGATATATATATCATTATGGGGAAGATGTTAGATACCATAATGAAGCAAGATTATAGAAAATAAAATGCAAAGATACTGTGTAACAGTGGAAATGAACACATATATCCACACAAAAACTCATATACCATTGCTCATAGCAGCATTATTTATAATAGGTAAAAAGTGGAAACAACTCAGATGTCCGTCAGCTGATGAATGAATAAATAAAAGGTGGTGGGTTTGAGTACTGATGCATGCTATAACGAATGGATCTTGAAAACACTGTTAAGTGAAATAAGCTAGTCATGGAAGACCATAATATGGTTCAGTTTATATGAAATGTTCAGAATAGGCAATTCTAGAGAGACAAAAAGTTGATGCCTCACTGCAGGGCTTGGGATGTGGGGTGGGAATAGGGAGTGGAGAGTGACTGCTGAGAGATACAAGTTTCTTTTAAGGGTGATGAAAATGTTCTAGAATTACTGGTGATGGTTGCACATTCTTGTGAATATAAAAAACATTCAGGTGTATATACTTGAAATGTATGAATTCTATGGCATGTGAATTATATCTCGAAGCTATTTCCTTTTTTGTTTTTATTTTTAAACAGAGGCTGTGTGAAGAGACGTTTTGGAGTAAATGGGTACTTTGGGGGAAGCAGATGGAAGTGGAAGGGCATGGAGGAAGATGGGCATTTCTTGGCATCAGTATACTATCACATTTTAACGCCAATGATGCCTTCTCCATTTGCTGGCTAAGAATGTAACAGATTGTGTTTTAGTGGGCATTGTATAAGAACCCAGCTTTTTAACATTATACTGATGCTGGAATTGTGCATTATTCTACCTGGCAGGATTAGTCTTGCTTTTGTCTTATTTTTGTATTTTTTGTAGTATTAGGTTGAAATGCTTTCCTGTTTTCAAGGTGGTGCGTAATTGTGTTCTGCCCATCCATCCATTCTACACCCTGCTTTGCTGTTTTTGTTCACACTTGCTCTCATTTGTGTCATCTTTCTTACCTCCTGTATTTGGAAAGTCCCTAGTTTCCTGTGTGCTTGAAATCACTTTCTTCCTTCAATGCTTGCTTCTGTGAAATTAACAAAAAGGTACTGTTTCTTGTGGCTTAATATCTTTTTATGTGTTTATAAATCTATCCTTTTAAGGCCTTAGTAGTATTTTTTTTTTCAATTCTAGCATTATATTAAATGATTCCAAATATATTCCAAGACGTCTCATTTGGCT
Source organism: Bubalus kerabau (assembly GCF_029407905.1). Classification (NCBI taxonomy): domain Eukaryota; kingdom Metazoa; phylum Chordata; class Mammalia; order Artiodactyla; family Bovidae; genus Bubalus; species Bubalus kerabau. The sequence goes on along the minus strand of NC_073642.1, from coordinate 7,747,595 downwards.
TTTGCTGTGTACGGTGTTTGGGTTTCCCAGGTGGTGCTAGTGGTAAAGAACCCACCTGCTAATGCAGGAGACATAAGAGAGAAGGTTTCGATCCCTGGGCCAGGAAGATCACCTGGAGGAGGGTATGGTAACCCACTCCAGTATTTTTTTTTTTACCCCAGGTTTTTTTTTTTTTTAATTAATTTATTTTAATTGGAGCATAATTACTTTACAATATTGTGGTGGTTTTGGCCATACATCGACATGAATCACCCACAGGTATACATGTGTCCCCCCATCCTTAACCCCCCTCCCACCTCCCTCCCCACCCCATCCTTCTGGGTTGTCCCAGAGCACCAGCTTTGAGTGCCCCGCTTCATGCATTGAACTTGCACTGGTCATCTGTTTTACATATGGTAATACACATGTTTCAATGCTGTTCTCTCAAATCATCCCACCCTCCCCTTCTCCCACATAGTCCAAACATCTGTTCTTTACATCTGTGTCTCTTTTGCTGCCTTGTGTATAGGATCATCACTACGGTCTTTCTAAATTCCATATATATGCATTAATATACTGTACTGGTATTTCTCTTTCTAACTTACTTCACTCTAATAGGCTCTAGTTTTCTCCACCTCATTAGAACTGACTCAAATGTGTTCTTTTTTATAGCTGATATGTACCACAACTTCCTTATCCATTCATCTGCCAATGGACATCTATCTAGGTTGCTTCCATGTCCTAGCTATTGTAAACAGTGCTGCAGTGAACACTGGGGTACATGTGTCTCTTTCAATTCTGCTTTCCTTGGAGTGTATGCCCAGCAGTGGGATTGCTGGGTCCTATGGCAGTTCTATTTCCAGTTTTTTAAGGAATCTCTACACTTAAAAAGTTTGCATTCCCACCAGCAGTGTAAGAGGGTTCCATTTTCTCCATACCTTCTCCAGAATTTGTTGTTTGTAGACTTTTTGATGATGGCCATTCTGACTGGTGTGAGCTGGCACCTCACTGTGGTTTTGATTTGCATTTCTCTGATACTGAGTGATGTTGAGCATCTTTTCATTGTGTTTGTTAGCCATCTGTATGTCTTCTTTGGAGAAATGTCTATTTAATTCTTTGGCCTACTTTTTGATTGTGTTGTTAGTTTTTCTGGTATTGAGCTGCATGAGCTGCTTGTATATTTTGGAGATTAATTCTTTGTCAGTTGCTTCATTTGCTATTATTTTCTCCCACTCTGAAGGCTGCCTTTTCACCTTGCTTATAGTTTCTTTGTTGTGCAAAAGCTTAATTAGGTCCTATTTGTTTATTTTTGCTTATATTTCCATTACTCTGGGGAATGGGTCATAGAGGATCTTGCTGTAATTTATGTCTTTTATGTTTTTGTGGTATCCTCCGTGTGTATGCTTATGTTTTTGTGATTTATGTGATTTATATTTTCCTCTACAAGTTTTGTAGTTTCTGGTCTTACACTTATCTTTAATCCATTTTGAGTTTAGTTTTGTGTATGGTGTTAGAAAATGTTCTAGTTTCATTCTTTTACAGGTGGTTGACAAGTTTTTGCAGCACCACTTGTTAAAGAGATTGTCTTTTTGATCCTTTGTCACAGATAAGGTGTCCATAGGTGCACCTTATCTCTGGGCTTTCTGTTTTGTTCCATTGATCTGTATTTCTGTCTTTCATCCCAGTATTCTTGCCTGGAAAATTCCATTGACAAAGAAGCCTGACAGACTACAGTTCCACAGGGTCAAAAAGAGTCGGACACTCAGCACACACACACTCATGTATACATTTTTTGACTTCTGATTTCTTCAACAAAGTGATCATTTTTTAATAGGAATATTGCTGACCAGTTGACTTCCAGTGGCATTCTCCATCTGTTCCATTTGCCTCCTTTTCTGGGTTATTTCTTTACAAAGCTAGCACTTATTGAGCTTGTACTGTGTGCCAGGCAATATGCAAAGTATATATGCTTATTTAATTCTCATAACTAAATTTATGAAGTATATGAACTATTACTGTAGTGTTTTATAGATGAGATAACTAAGACTCAAAAGATAATGCTGATTGTTCTTGGTCTTAACTACATACGGTGTATAGCTTTTCGGTGTTGTATATATGTTTTCATAATGCTTGACCTTCGTATACATTTGATGGTTGCTCAAAATTTTGCAAGTGTATTCCTGAATCGAATCATACAATACGTATTCTGTGTCGATTTTTTCCCTCACCAAAATGTTTTTGCAGTTAATCCATGTTTATGTCTATCAGTATTTTGTTCCAGTTTACTGTTGCCTAGTGTTCCTTTATATGTTTATATCACAATTTTTTTCATTTGCCTTTGATGGACATTTTGGTTTCCAATATGGAAATAAAATTTCTCCCCTTCATTTTTGTGCTATTTTCATCATCTGTTTTATGCTGCATGTTATTATTTTTATATATTATTGCTACTTTTGCTTTACAAACTTGTATCTTTTTAAAAATTAAAAGAAAATAAACTCATACATCATTTCTGTTGGTCTTCCTTTGTGTAGAAATAAGTTTTTATCTGCTGTTTGTTAGAGCAGATTTATAGAAAAATTGAACAGGAAATACAGAGTTCTCATATATTAATACATCTCTCTCTCTCATTCTTTATCTGTCTCCTTTTCCTATTATTAACATGTTGCATTGTTGTGATACCTTTGTTACAGTTGATATTGATGCATTATTATTAACTAAGTCCATAAGTTTACGTTCACTTAATTGTACAGTTCTACTGTTCTTCCTGAAGAACTTATTTCAGTGTTCCTTGTAGAGCAGGCCTACTTGTGACAGGTTCTGAGCTTTTGTATATCTGAAAGTGTCTTTATTTGTCCTTCATCTGTGAAGGGTATTTTTGCTTTATGTTGATTTTAATTAACAGGTTTTTTCCCCTAGCACTTTAAAGGTGTTATTCCTTTGTCTAAACTTGTTAAAACAAGTTTTCCCTTATTTTCGTTGCTTTTAAGATTTTTTTTTTTATATTACTGGATTTTAGCAGTTCGATTATTAATTATGTGCTTTGGTATGGTTTCTTTGTGCTTGTTTTTTGTTCAGTGAGTTTCTTGAATATATAGGTTTTGTTTTTCTCAAATTTGGAAATTCTTCTGCCTTTATTTGTTCAGATATTTTTTTCTGACTCCCTATCCTTCTGGGACTACAGTTACACCACTTTTAGACTGCCCTTGATATTCTTTCAGGTACTTGATGCTCTGTTCTTCATTTCTTTTTTTGCTTTCTATTTTCACATCCTCAATTTCGGGATCTTTTTTCCCTGCACTGTTGAATCTGTTGCCAAGTATATCCAGTTTTTTTTTTTTATTTGAGATACTGTATTTTTCATCTTCAGAGATTCATTTGAGTCTTTTCAAAGTAATTATCTTTTTTCTATTTTTCATTAAATCCTTTAATATATTTGCAACATTTTAACGTTTATATCTTTGAGAATATCATCTTTTTCTTGTTTCTGGGTCTGTTTTCTTTTCTCAAATTTTTTCCCCTTAATATGTTAACACATTTTTCCATTTTCTTATGTTTAGTAAGTTTCGATTGACTCTTGGACATTCATCATGGTGTTGTGTGGATTTTGTTGGTTTCGTCTCAACAGGTTTTAATTTGTTTTGGTGGTGTATTCAATTTCTTATGGAAAAGCAGGTTAGCACTACTACTTAAGAGGGTCATTCTGCTTTGGTTTCTACTGATTGCCCCAGGTTTCAGTGAGATCCTTCTCCCTTCTGGTTGAAACTTGAACATTTCCAAATCGTATGTAACCTCTGGTAACTTTTGAAATGTATTTGAAATTCATATCTCAGCCAATAAACACCTTGTCTTGTGTTTATAGACAGTTACTTTATGTTTTGGGGTGTTTTTTGCCTGTTTTATTTTTGTCTTAGTCTGGATTGACTTTTCAAACTGTTTTTACATAGACAACTCTTTTCTTTGACAGTGTGTTATGCTCAAATTTTATGCTCAAAATATGCAGAAATTTTGATAATTTCCAAACATAAAGATAGTAATTTCCTTCATAATTTTATCAATTTTAATCAAGATTTGAGGAGATACTTCTTAGGCCCTCAAGATTTGAAACTAGGAATGCCAGTGTCGTGTTAGCAGCACTTTGGTTTCACTTTGCTTTCTAGTTTGTTTACATTCACTGAATAGACACATAAATAACAAGCTAATATGGCAAGAGATACGAGGTAGGGAACAGATCACTTAATTTAGGTCATTCGGGTCTTCAGTAACAACAGTTGTACTGGATTTTGTCTGTTTGCTTGATAAAGCAAATTTGGGACTTTTGAAGAAAGGTTTTGAACCTTGGTCATTTCGTTTAACCCTTTTTGTTGATACAGAAAACTGGAAGATGACAATAACTTGTGCTACAGTATAAAATATGAGTTTCAACATTTAATTATCACTGAAATGATAATACATTTAAAGGACTTACTTATTTTAGGGTACCCCTTTTAAAAGTTTTTTTTTTTTTTTAATGATCTCCATGTGATTTTTGTGATACTGTTTGTGTAATTTTTAGTTATGGTAATTGTAATATAGAACCTTAAAATGTGTTTTTAAGGTTGTAGAGAAATGATCAGTGCTTATCATTTTTTGTTTGTATCAAGCACTGACCTGTTATTTGTCAGGATGTCTTCATGGGTATTGATATATGCATTGTATTTCTGAAGCTGCTCAAATGTATTAGCCCTCTGAGACTAATATACTTTGCTGTCTTTTGAGTCTATTGCTGTATTATACATTCATTTATTTCATTTACTGAATTTATTCAGCACAAGTATTAACTGAACTGTGGTTATACATAGCTGTTAAAAGCATTCCTGGGTTCTAACCCTGGCTTTACTGCTTTATTGATTTAGCTGTATGACTTTGGCTAGTTGCTTCTTAGTATTTGTTTCCTCCTGAGGCTAATAATGAGGTTATGGTTAGCTTTACATCACTTTATATGTGTAAAGCAGTTAGGATACTGATTAGTATATGGTAAATACTCAAATGTTATTGTGCCGTTTAGTTATTATTAGTATCATTGTTATGTTAGGCCTTTCCTGGATACCTTTTCTCAAATTTTAATCCCCTCCCTATGATAGTACTTCTTTTCTGCTTTTTTTTTTTTTTTCTCATTAAGGACTTTATACTAACCTGCTGTGTACATTATATATCCTGTATTCACTATGTGTTGCACGTCACTTCCACTAGAATGTAAGTTGCCTTAAATCAGGAGTAAATACAGAAATTTATTCCTAGCACCTAGAAAAGTGTCGGGAACATATTGTATGCTTAGTGAATGTTTTCTGAATACATGCTGAATTGTGTGCCAGATATTGACTAGATATTCAGTTCAGTTCAGTCGCTCAGTCGTGTCCAACTCTTTGTGACCCCACGAATCACAGCACGCCAGGCCTCCCTGTCCATCACCAACTCCCGGAGTTCACTCAAACTCATGTCCATCAAGTCGGTGATGCCATCCAGCCATCTCATCCTCTGTCGTCCCCTTCTCCTCCTGCCCCCAATCCCTCCCAGCATCAGGGTCTTTTCCAGTGAGTCAGCTCTTCTCATGAGGTGGCCAAAGTATTGAAGTTTCAGCTTTAGCATCATTCCTTCCAAAGAACACCCAGGGCTGATCTCCTTTAGAATGGACTGGTTGGATCTCCTTGCAGTCCAAGGGACTCTCAAGAGTCTTCTCCAACACCACAGTTCAGAAGCATCAATTCTTCGGCACTCAGCTTTCTTCACAGTACAACTCTCACATCCATACATGACCACAGGAAAAACCATAGCCTTGACTAGACAGACCTTTGCTGGCAAAGTAATGTCTTTGCTTTTCAATATGTATCTAGGTTGGTCATAACTTTCCTTCCAAAGAGTAAGCGTCCTTTAATTTCATGGCTGAAGTCACCATCTGCAGTGATTTTGACTAGATATTGGGGATACAGAAATGAATACAGTACAAAAAAGTTCCTTCTGTTAAATAAGCATATAGTATAATAGACTCATACCTATAAAACTGTACTTAGTTTGCCCCCCTCTAAGTGATGGTAATGGTAAAGGAAACCTGAAGATGCCTTCACAGAAGGTGTCCTTGAACTGGACATTTGGTCTACCTAAGAGACAAGGGGGAAAGCTGTTTCCAGTCAGAGGTCAAAACTTGAATGAAACTTAACAAGCTATTGTTGTCCTGGACTAGGATAGCTTGTAGTCAAGGTTAACAACAGTGTTAACTGTTGATGGAGAAGGGAATAGAAGTAGAGGGTGCTAGGAAATTGGTGGGGACCAGGTTTGGGAGAGCTGGCTGTTAGAGGTACCAGCTGTCTAGCTGTTGCCTGACAGAGTAATGGGATTTTGGATATTCAGTATGTGAAACTTAATGATAACTGACTGAACCACTAACATTTTAGTTTTGGTTTTATTTTTTGAGGGTGAGGGTATATTTCATTATAGATTGTTATAAACTATAAGAACTTGCTTTTTAGAATATTGCCTTTTAGCAACTATTTTAGAACTGTATATAAAACAAACTTGCCAATAATAGTTAACTTATAGAATTGAGGAATTAATATTTTTGATATAAGAATATGTACCATGTGTGTAATCATCAAATTTGTATTTAATGAGTTATTTACCAAGGGTCAGATTGCTAAACTTTTAATTCCTTCTGTGACACTGACACAAATCTAGTGTCAAAGTACAGTTAAAATAATTAGTTTTGTTTATGCTGAGAAACATGAAAAATAGTTTCGTTTTGAATTATTAGATTTTAGAAGTTAGTACTGTAACTGTATTTGAGGACCTTTTTCTGAGTTCTACATTTCAGTACAATTAGATTGAAAGCAGAAATCAGGTTTCTAGCTCCTTTTAACCTCACAAAAAACAAAAGGCTTAGTTGTATGTGTGTGTTTTAAAGTTCAGAACAATTTTTTAATACTTAATTTGTTTATATAAAATGAATATTTGGCATATTGTGGCTTTCCCCCTGCCTCTAAAAGGGGTATACATTTCAGTTAGAAACAAAACTGTAGTACCACAATAATTAATACTACTGAGTAAGATTCAAGATACTGGTGTTTGTGTGGAGAAATTACCATTTTCATTTGATGAAGCAGATTTACTTGGGGATTGCCATAATTACTGAGTCATGTGATTCTAAATTGCTATTAGGTTGGTACAAAAGTAATTGGCGGTTTTGGACCTTGAATTTTAAATCATTATAACCAGGCTCAAACGCATTTTTATTAATCGAGATAGGAACATTATAATCAACACATTTTTGCCAGTGAGAAATAAGTTGTTTATTCCTGCAGCATAAAAATCCATGCATCGGACCAACTTTTGGAAACTGTTGGAACTCTTTTCTCCGTCCTGCTGGTTGTTGAAGTATTTTCCCTCCAAAAAGTTGTTGAGATGCTTGAAAAAGTGGTAGTTGGTCACAAGCGGTCAAGTGAACGTGGCGGATGAGGCAAAACTTTGTAACAAGATTCGTTTAACTTTTGAAGCGTGGATTGTGTGACGAGCAGTTGGCTGTTGTCATGGAGAAGAATTGAGCCCATTCTTTTGACCAGTGCTGGCTGCAGGCATTGCAATTTTCTGTGCATCTCATTGATTTGTTGAGCATACTTCTCACATGTAATGGTTTCACCAGGATTCGGAAAGCTGTAGTAGATCAGATGGGCAGCAAACCACCAAACAGTGACATGTTTTTTGGGTGCACGTCTGGCTTTAGAAAGTGCTTTGGAGCTGCTTCTTGGTCCATCCATTGAGCTAGTTGTCGCTGATTGTTGTCTTTTGTTGCGTGTCACCATCCACTCTAGAAATGGCTCATGGTTGTTGTGTAGAATAAGAGAAGATGACACTTCAAAGTGATGTTCTTTTTTGATTTTTGGTTGGCTCAGGAGGCACCCACTGATCGAGCTTCTTCACCTTCCCAGTTTGCTTCAAATGCTGAATGACCATAGAATGGTCAACGTTGAATTCTTTGGCAACTTCTCTTTTAGTTGTAGGAGGATCAGCTTTGATGATCCTCTAAGTTGGTCACTGTCAACTTCTGATGGCCGGCCAGTGTGCTCCTCATCTTCAAGGCCCTTGTCTTCTTAGCAAAACTTCTTGAACCACCACTGCACTGTACATTCATTAGCAGTTCCTGGGCCAAATGCATTGTTAACATTGTGAGTTGTCTCTGCTGCTTTACGAGCCATTTTGAACTCAAATAAATCAGTTGAATTTGCTTTTGATCTAACATCATTTCCCTAGTCTAAAATAAATATAAAATACACAGCAAGTCATATCTTTTGCCCTTTCATACTGTTCATGGGGTTCTCAAGGCAAGAATGCTGAAGTGGTTTGCCATTCCCTTCTCCAGTGGATGTTTTATCAGAACTTTCCACCATGACCCGACTGTATTGAGTGGCCATACACAGTACGGCTCATAGGTTCATTGAGTTAGACAAGGCTGCGATCCACGTGATCAGTTTGGTTAGTTTTCAGTGATTGTAGTTTCCATTCTGTCTGCTCTCTGATGGATGAGGATAAGAGGCTTGTGGAAGCTTCCTGATGGGAGGGTCTGGCTGTGGGTAAAATTGAGTCTTGCTCTGGTGGGCAGGGCCATGCTTAGTGAATTTTCTAGTTCTGCTTCATTGACTTACCATCTATTTTGACATAAATAAACATTGACATAAACATCGACTTCATTGACATAAACATCTACTTCTGCTACATTGACTACGCTAAAGCCTGTGACACTGTGGATCACAACAAACTGTGGGAAATTCTTCAAGAGATGGGACTGTCAGACCACCTTACCTGCCTCCTGTGAAAACCTATATGCAGGTCAAGACACAACACAGAACAATGGACTGGTTCCACATTGGGAAAGGAGTACGTCAGGGCTGCATATTGTCCCCTGCTTATTTAACTTATATGCAGAGTACATCATGCAAAACGCTGGATTGGATGATGCGCAAGCTGGAATCAAGATTGCCAGGAGAAATACCAATAACCTCAGATATACAGATGACACCACCCTTATGGCAGAAAGCGAAGAGGAACTAAAGAGCCTCTTGATGAGTGTGAAACAGGGGAGTGAAAAAAACTGGCTTAAAATTCAGCATTCAGAAAACTAAGATCATGGCATCCGGTCCCGATACTTCATGGCAAATAGATAGAGAAACAGTGGAAACAGTGATAGACTTTTTATTTTCTAGGGCTCCATAATCACTGTGGACCATGACTGCAGCCATGAAATTAGATGATTGCTTCTTGAAAGGAAAGTCCCTTGGACTGCGAGGAGATCAAACAAGTCAATCCTAAAGGAAATCAATCCTGAATGTTCATTAGAAGGAGTGATGGTGAAGCTGAAACTCCAATACTTTGGTCACCTGATGTGAAGAGCCAACTCATTGGAAAAGACCCTGATGCTGGGAAAGATTGAAGGCAGGAGGAGAAGGGGATAAGGGAGTACCAGATGGTTGCATGGCATCACCGGCTCAATGGACATGAGTTTGGGCAGGCTCAGAGGGTGAAGCACAGGGAGGCCTAGTGTGTTGTGGTCCATGGGGTTGGAAAGAGTCGGACGTGACTGAGTGACTGAACAACAACACAACAAGGAATAAGTCATTAGCAAAAAAAAAAAGAGAAATGCATATTAAAATGATGTATAACTTTACCCACATTTATTTAAAAGTGTATTATAATATCAAACAGCAAATTTCAACAATGCAAAATTGCAGTTACTTTTTGCACTAATTGAATAGATTAACATTATAATTGATCCTGGCCAACCAGGGTGAGGAGAGGCTTGCATCTTTCTCTTTGTACCTAAGTACCTTGCTATTGGAGCTTCCCTCATAGCTCAGTCAGTAAAGAAGCCACCTGCAATGCCGGAGGCCCCGGTCTTGCTTCTGTTTCCAAGCAAAAGTGTAACAAGACTGGATCATTCTTTATGCACTACACCATTGGTTAGCATTCACTGCTGCTGCTACTGCTGCTAAGTCGCTTCAGTCGTGTCCGACTCTGTGCAACCCCATAGACGGCAGCCCACCAGGCTCCCCCGTCTCTGGGATTCTCCAGGCAAGAACACTGGAGTGGGTTGCCATTTCCTTCTTCAATTCATGAAAGTGAAAAGTGAAAGTGAAGTTGCTCAGTCATGTCCGACCCTCAGCGACCGCATGGACTGCAACCTACCAGGCTTCTCCATCCATGGGATTTTCCAGGCAAGAGTACTGGAGTGGGGTGCCATTGCCTTCTCTGTAGCATAAGAGTTTTCATTCTTTTAAAGGGAACAACGAAAATTAACATAAAATGCCAAAAACAAGTATGAAACTGAAAATGTTCCTTTATTGTGAATAATACACGTTATTCAGTTTCATACTTGTTTTTGGCATTTTATGTTCATTTTTGTTGTTCCCTTTAAAAGAATGAAAACTCTTAAGTATATGCAATTGCAGTGACTACATACACATTTTATGGCAGTATAAGTCACTGACCCTTTGACAGTTTTTTTTCCTAAATGAGAACGTAATACAGTGAACATTTTCAACTATTTTATGGGAACGTAAGTTCAGTAGGCTCTGTGTACCATGTAAGTATAAAGTATATCTTGGGATACAGAGGATAGGAAAATGGGACCTGGGACACCAATTTGTGGATCTTGGCATGGGTAGTATGCTGCTGCTGCTGCTGCTAAGTCGCTTCAGTCGTGTCCGACTCTGTGTGACCCCATAGACGGCAGCCCACCAGGTTCCTCCGTCCCTGGGATTCTCCAGGCGAGAATACTGGAGTGGGTTGCCATTTCCTTCTCCAGTGCGTGAAAGTGAAGTCGCTCAGTCGTGTCTAACTCCTAGGGACCCCATGGACTACAGCCCACCAGGCTCCTCTGTCCATGGGATTTTCCAGGCAAGAGTACTGGAGTGGGGTGCCATTTATTACTAAACATTTAAGAAAACGTGAAAAATTGGATTAGTGACATTAGAAATGCCCAGTTGGCTAACATTATGTTTCTATTAGCCAGATAAAACAACTGAGTTGTAAAGATGTATTTTCCATGGTGCTGATGAACCTGTTTGCTGGGCAGGAATAGACACACATATGAGAACAGACTTGTGGACACAGTAGTGGAGAGAGAGGGGGAGGGATTGAGAAAGTAGCGTTGAAACATACGCACTGCTGCATGTGAAACAGATGGCTGCGCGAAGTCACCGCATAACGCAGCTCAGCCTGGTGCTCTGTGATGATCTCGAAGTTGGGATGGCGGGGAGGGAGGCTCCAGAGGAGGGGACATGTGTATACTTACCGCTGATTCACATTGTTGTATGGCAGAAAACAAAACACTGTAAAGCAGTTGTCCTCCAGTTAAAAATTAAAATTTTTAAAATTATTTTTCTATTCAGTAAGTATTTGTAGAACTATCTGCCAGGGGTAGTGTTCAGTGTTGAAATTTGTAGTAATGAAATTATATTTAATTTTGTTTTAGAGTTAAGAATAATAACCAACTTAATATTTTTTTCTTTATTAAGGAATTGGATTTTGTGAAAAAGGAATAAAGAAGAGGTTTCTGCAAGGATCACATCTAAGTGCACTTTTTGCTGATACATCACTTCTAGTAAGACATTCTTTTCATTTTTCTATGTTATGAAGTAAATAAACACAATGGGAATGCTTTTGAAAAAAATTGACTGTCTCTTGAGCTTGAATAACAGTCATTTTGGAGTTTATGTTGGGGATTAATGTAGATTAATTAAGGAAATTTGTAAAATCCAGTCTGACATTCACATACACAATATTTGTAATATTGTATGGTGACAGTTTCTTGAATAGTGACACTGCTGAGATAATTCCAAACTTGTACATCTTTTCCACTTTCATCTTCCATGACAATTACACATATTGAAAATAAAGAAAATCTGTAGTCCATATTAACTGAGACAATAAGTTGGCAGAATAGAGGGATTTTCAAATGAAAGACAAAGTGGACAGGTCTAGCCATATTTCTTGAAAGGTAGAAGGATTGAAGGAAATATTTAAGCAAATTTAAGAACTCTTTTTAACATGTGAACTTTTTTTGTGACTTGTTTTTTGCCTTAACTCATATGTCCATATTTGCAGAGTTCTGGAGTAGGCTATTTTGATTTAAAAACTTACATTGGCCTAAGATATGTAGTTCTCAAAAAGCTTTCATAAGTGAAACATCACCTGAATTCTGTTTTCTGTTCAAAATGGAAGAGAAGTGAGTTATAGTGATATTAGAATATTGTAAAATATGTAATTTCACAAAACATTCAGTTCAGTTCAGTCGCTCAGTCATGTCCGACTCTTTGTGACCCCATGAATCGCAGCATGCCAGGCCTCCCTGTTCATCACCAACTCCCGGAGTTCACTCAGACACAAATCCATCAAGTCAGCGATGACATCCAGCCATCTCATCCTCTGTCATCCCCTTATCCTCCTGCTCCCAATCCCTCCTAGCATCAGGGTCTTTTCCATTGAGTCAACTCTTCGCATGAGGTGGCCAAAGTATTGGAGTTTCAGATTTAGCATCATTCCTTCCAAAGAAATCCCAGGGCTGATCTCCTTTAGAATGGACTGGTTGGATCTCCTTGCAGTCCAAGGGACTCTTAAGAGTTTTCTCCAACACCACAGTTCAGAAGCATCAATTCTTTGGCACTCAGCTTTCGTCACAGTCCAACTCTCACATCCATACATGACCACAGGAAAAACCATAGCCTTGACTAGACGGACTTTTGTTGACAAAGTAATGTCTCTGCTTTTTAATATGCTTTCTAGGTTGGTCATAACTTTTCTTCCAAGGAGCAAGGGTCTTTTAATTTCATGGCTGCAGTCACCAATTGCAGTGATTTTGGAGCCCCAAAAAACAAAGTCTGACACTGTTTCCACTGTTTCCCCATCTATTTCACATGAAGTGATGGGACGGGATGCCATGACTTCGTTTTCTGAATGTTGAGCTTTAAGCCCACTTTTTCACTCTCCTCTTTCACTTTCATCAAGAGGCTTTTTAGTTCTTCTTCACTTTCTGCCATAAGGGTGGTGTCATCTGCATATCTGAGGTTATTGATATTTCTCCCAGCAATCTTGATTCCAGCTTGTGCTTCTTCCAGCCCAACATATCTCATGATGTACTCTGCATATAAGTTAAAGAAGCAGGGTGACAGTATGCAGCCTTGACATACTCCTTTTCCTATTTGGAACCAGTCTGTTGTTCCATGTCCAGTTCTAACTGTTGCTTCCTGATCTGCATACAGGTTTCTCAAGAGGCAGGTCAGGTGGTCTGGTATTCCCATCTCTTTCACAATTTTCCACAGTTTATTGTGATCCACACAGTCAAAGGCTTTGGCATAGTCAATAAAGCAAAAATAGATGTTTTTCTGGAACTCTCTTGCTTTTGCGATGATCCAGCGGATGTTGGTAACTTGATCTCTGGTTCCTCTGCCTTTTCAAAAACCAGCTTGAACAACTGGAAGTTCACGGTTCACGTATTACTGAAGCCTGGCTTGGGGAATTTTAAGCATTACTTTACCAGAGTGTGAGATGAGTGCAATTGTGCAGTAGTTTGAGCATTCTTTGGCATTGCCTTTCTTTGGGATTGGAATGACAACTGACCTTTTCCAGTCCTGTGGCCACTGGTTAGTTTTCCAAATTTGCTGGCATATTGAGTGCAGCACTTTCACAGCATCATCTTTCAGGATTTGGAATAGCTCAACTGGAATTCCATCACCTCCACTAGCTTTGTTCGTAGTGATGCTTTCTAAGGCCCACTTGACTTCACATTCCAGGTTGTCTGGCTCTAGGTGAGTGATCACACCATTGTGATTATCTTGGTTGTGATGATTGTTTTTGTACTGTTCTTCTGTGTATTCCTGCCGCCTCTTCTTAATATCTTCTGCTTCTGTCCTTTATGGAGCCCATCTTTGCATGAAATGTTCCCTTGGTATCTCTAATTTTCTTGAAGAGATCTCTAGTCTTTTCCATTCTGTTGTTCTCCTCTGTTTCTCTGCATTGATCTCTGAGGAAGGCTTTCTTATCTCTTCTTGCTATTCTTTGGAACTCTGCATTCAGATGCTTATATCTTTCCTTGTCTCCTTTGCTTTTTGCTTCTCTTCTTTCACAGCTATTGTAAGCCCTCCCCAGATAGCCATTTTGCTTTTTTGCATTTCTTTTCCATGGGGATGGTCTTGATCCCTGTCTCCTGTACAATGTCACGAACATGAACATCCGTCCATAGTTCATCAGGCACTCTATCAGATCTAGGCCCTTAAATCTATTTCTCACTTCCACTGTATAATCATAAGGGATTTGATTTAGGTCATACCTGAATGGTGGTTTTCCCTACTTTCTTCAATTTCAGTCTGAATTTGGCAATAAGGAGTTCATGATCTGAGCCACAGTCAGCTCCCGGTATTGTTTTTGCTGACTGTATAGAGCTTCTCCATCTTTGGCTGCAAAGAATATAATCAATCTGATTTCGGTGTTGACCATCTGGTGATGTCCATGTGTAGAGCCTTCTCTTGTGTTGTTGGAAGAGGGTGTTTGTTATGACCAGTGCATTCTCTTGGCAAAACTCTATTAGTTTTTGCCCTGCTTCATTCTGTATTCCAAGGCCAAATTTGCCTGTTACTCCATGTGTTTCTTGACTTCCTACTTTTGCATTCCAGTCCCCTATAATGAAAAGGACATCTTTTTTGGGTGTTAGTTCTAAAATGTCTTGTAGGTCTTCATAGAACCATTCAACTTCAGCTTCTTCAGCGTTACTGGTTGGGGCATAGACTTGGATTACTGTGATATTGAATGGTTTGCGTTGGAAACGAACAGAGATCAGTCTGTCGTTTTTGAGATTGCATCCAAGTACTGCATTTCGGACTCTTTTGTTGACCATGATGGCTACTCCATTTCTTCTGAGGGATTCCTGCCAACAGTAGTAGTTACAATGGTCATCTCAGTTAAATTCACCCATTCCAGTCCATTTAAGTTCGCTGATTCCTAGAATGTTGACATTCACTCTTGCCATCTCCTGTTTGACATTAGGGGATGGTTTTTGGTGTGTCATAATATGTTCACATTGACATTCTATTAGATATAATTGATCAAGCCTGATGATTATGTCAGTAAATCTTGTGAAAGGTGCTTAAAATATTTTCTGTTGTTATTCTTTTCATTTTAAGAATAGTTTTGCTACTTAATGTAAGGTTTAAATTTTTCCTTCAGTGGTAGGAAGAACTTTTATGAACTTACAAAATGAGTTTTTTTCTTATAATACTTTATTCCAATATCAAGTTTCCTATGGCCATACATTTTTCTTGTTAAATCTTGAATGCAGAACAACCCATTTTATGATATTTTTCAGGTTAGGGAGCTAGGGGAAAACGTATTATTTTTTAATTGAAAAGTATCCTTTAGTTGAAAACTTGTATATACACAGGAAGAATGGGGAAAATGAAGTTTAATTCACATTTTGAAATATAAATCTTGTTTAGTTTTCTATAAATCTTTCAATGTTTGATTTTTTTCTTTTCTCAACTTGTATGTATATATTTTGTTCACTAATAGCTCAACACTGAGTGAATTGAATTAAAGCACTGCAGGAATTTAGCCATTTCCATTCTAGAGAATTTCCTCTATAACTTCCCTATATTTCTGTATCTTCCCTGCACCTCTGTGGTGGCTATGAGCATAGCTTTAGCTGTTGTATTTGCTTCAGGGAATCGTCTATGATAACTTCTTTTACTCAGTTCTAAAGGTTATTCTTTATAGCAGGCTTTGAGTGGTTCTGAGAGTTGTGATTGAATTAAGAACTGCTTGGCTTGGAGTTACTGAGTACTTAGAGGGAAATGCTCTTTCCTTTTGAGTAGTTTCAAATGTTGACTTCAGAACCTCAGATTTGTTTTCCCTAATGATTCTGCCCTAATTTGAAGTAGAAATTGGAGGAATTAGCACAGATATTGGGCAATATTTTCCCTACCTTTTTTCTTTTTCTTCAAGTCTTGAAACTGCTTTAGGCTCTTACATTTTAAGTCTTTTATCTCATTGAGTTAATTTTAATGTATGGTATTACATAAGAGATAAGATTTATTTCTTTGCCTATGAAAGTCAAATTGTTCAAGAAACATTATTGAAAAGGTTGTATTTTTCCCTACTGAACTACCTTGGCAACTTTGTTGAAAATCAGTCGACATTATATGTGGGCTTATTTCAGAACCCTATTATATCTATCGATCTATGTATCTATCTTTATGACATTACTGTCCTGATTATCATAGCTTTATGTAAGTCTTATCTTAAAATCAGGTAGTGTAAACCCTCCACCTTTGCTCTTTTGTTTCAAGGTTGTTTTCTAGCCTAAGTCCTTTCCATTTCTATGTATTTTAGAATTACCTTGTCATTTTCTGCAGAGAAGCCTTAACAAGATTTTGATTATTAATGCTTTTATCATGGAGGGTAATTGGGAGCGAATTAACCTCTTAAGGATGTTGAGTCTTCTGATGCATGAACTTGGTATCTCTCCCCATTTAAGTTGTCTTTTAGTTTCTCAGCAGTATTTGTAGTTTTCACTGTAAAGATATTACATATATTTTGTTGGTCTCTGTTTACCATTTTTATGTTATTGTAAATGGTTATGTAATATTAGTTCCAACTGTTTGTTTTTAGTATATAGCAATATAATAGATTTTGGCATAAAACCTTGTAATTTATGATTCTGCTAAACTCAGTAGTTGTGGTGGCAGTTTTGTGGATTCTTTCAGATGTTCTGGGCAGACCCTCATCTTGTCTGTAAACAGACTATTTTACTTCTACCTTTGAAAATTTTTATACCTTTTATTTCTTTTGTTGCTTTATTGCACTGCCTAGTAGTCTCAGTGCAATGTTAAATAGAAGTGATGAGCTGACATTGTTGCCTTACTCCTGATCTTAGATCTTTTTCCGTTAAGTACATTGTACAACAATGTATATATGTTGTATATACATTGTTGTAAAAGTTCAGATTTGTGTTAATGAGAGATGCTTTCATATATGTTCATGGCATACATAGGTTTGTAGTTTTCTAAAAAATTTTTAATTGTAGGGTATTTGCTTTATAATGTGTTGGTTTCTGTTGTATAGCAGCATGAATCAGCTGTAAATATGACTGTGTAGATCACAATAAACTGTAGAAAATTCTGAAAGAGATGGGAATACCAGACCACCTGATCTACCTCTTGAGAAATCTGTATGCAGGTCAGGAAGCAACAGTTAGAACTGGCCATGGAACAACAGACTGGTTCCAAATAGGAAAAGGAGTATGTCAAGGCTGTATATTGTCACCCTGCTTATTTAGCTTATATGCAGAGTACATCATGAGAAATGCTGGGCTGGAAGAAGCACAAGCTGGAATCAAGATTGCCCGGAGAAATATCAGTAACCTCAGATATGCAGATAACAGCACCCTTATGGCAGAAAGTGAAGGGGAACTAAAGAGCCTCTGGTGAAAGTGAAAGAAGAGAATGAAAAGGTTGGCTTAAAACAGCATTTAAAAAATGAAGTTCATGGCATCCAGTCCCATCACTTCATGGCAAATAGATGGGGAAACACTGCAAACAGCATCAGACTTTATTTTTTGGGGGCTCCAAAATCACTGCAGATGATGACTGCAGCCGTGAAATTAAAAGACCCTTGCTCCTTGGAAGAAAAGTTATGACCAACCTAGACAGCATATTAAAAAGCAGAGACATTACTTTGCCAACAAAGGTCCATCTAGTCAAGGCTATGATTTTGCCAGTAGTCATGTATGGATGTAAGAGTTGGACTATGAAGAAAGGTGAGGACTGAAGAACTGATGCTTTTGAACTGTAGTGTTCAGAGTTCAAAGGACGAGAAGACTCTTGTGCAGTCCTTGACTGCAAGGCGATCCAGGCATCCTAAAGGAGATCAGTCCTGAGTATTCATTGGAAGGACTGACGTTGAAGCTGAAACTCCAGTACTTTGGCCACCTGATATGAAAATCCGACTCCTTGGGAAATACCCTGATGCTGGGAAAGATTGAAAGCTGGAGGAGAAGGGGATGACAGAGGATGAAATGGTTGGATGGCATCACCGACTCAATGGACATGAGTTTGAGTGAACTCTGGGAGTTGGTGATGGACAGGGAGGCCTGGCATGCTGCACTCCATGGGATCTCAAAGAGTCGGACAGAAATGAGCAACTGAACTGAATACATGTATCCCCTCTCTTGAGCCCCTCTCTCACTCCTCACTTCCCACCCATCTAGGTTGTCACAGAGCATCAAGCTGAGCTCCCTGTATTACACAGCAGCTTCCCACTAGCTTAACTGTTTTACACATGGTAGTGTGTATATGTCAGTGCTACTCTCTTAATTCGTCCCACCTTCTCCTTCCCCTCCTATGTCCATAAGTGTATTTATATCTGCATCTCTATTGCTGCCCTGCAAATAGGTTCATCAGTACTATTTTTCTAGATTCCATGTATATGCAATAATTCATTCTGTATGACAGACTCGAGGTTTATGCACCTTTTACAGCTGACTCAGTTTTGTTCCTTTTTATGGGTGAGCAATATTGTATTTTCTGTATATGTATCACAACTTCTTTATCCATTCATCTGTTGATGGACATCTAGGTTGCTTCCATGTCCTGGTTATTGTAAATAGTGCTGCAGAGAACACTGGGGTACTTACGTCTTTTTGAATTACGGTTTTCTTAAGGTGTATGCCTAATAGTAGGGTCTGGGTCATATGGTAGATTTATTCCTGGCTTTTAAAAGAATCTCCATATTGTTCTCCACAGTGGCTGTATCAATTTACATTCCCACCAGCAGTGCCAGAGGGTTCCCTCTTCTCCACATCCTCTCCAGCATTTATTGTTTGTACTTTTTATGACGATGGTCATTCTGACCACTGTGAGGCGATACTTGATTGTAGTTTTAATTTGTGTTTCTCTAATGATGAGTGATGTTGAGCATCTTTTCATGTGTTTGTTGGCCATCTCTATGTCTTTTTTGGGGAAATGTCTGCTTAGGTTTTCGGCCCATTTTTTGATTGAGTTGTTTATTTTTTCTGAAGTTGAGCTGCGTGAACTGCTTGTGTATTTTGGAGATTAATCCTTTATCCATTGCCTCGTTTGTGATTATTTTCTCCCAGTCTGAGGGTTGTCTTTTCATCTTGTTTATAGTTTCGTTTGCTGTGCAAAAGCTTTTAAGTTTAATTAGGTCTTATTTGTTTATTTATTTATTTATTTTTCCTTTACTCTAGGAGCTGGATCAAAGAGGATCTTGCTGTAATTTATGTAAAAGAGTGTTCTGCCTATGGTTTCCTTTAAGAGTGTCACAGTGTCTGACTTACATTTAGGTCTTTAATCCATTTAGAGTTTATTTTTGTGTATGACATTAGGAAGTGTTCTAATTTCATTCTTATTATGTGTAGCTGTGCAGTTTTCCCAGCGTCAGTAATTGAAGAGGCTGTCTTCTCCATTGTATATTCTTGCCTCCTCTTTCAAAGATAAGGTGCCCCTAGGTGTGTGGGTTTATTTCTAGACTTTCTATCTTGTTCTTTTGGTCTTTATTTCTGTTTTTGAGCCAGTACCATACTGTCTTGATGACTATAGGTTTGTAGTATAGTCTAAAGTCAGAAAGATTGATCCTTCTAGCTCTGTTTTTCTTTCTCAAGATTGGTATGTAGTTTTTTAAAATAATGTCTTTGTCTGGTTTTTATATCAGGATAATAGAATACGTTAAAAGATTTTTTTCTCAAAAAGTTTTTATATAGTTGTTGTTCTTTAAGTGTTTGATGGTAGCATTCAGTCACCACTCATATCCAACTCTTTGCGACCCCATGGACTGCAGTGTGCCAGGCCTCCCTGTCCCTCACCATCTCCTGAAGTTTGCCCAAGTTCATGTCCATTGCTTTGGTGATGCCATCCAGCTATCTCATCCTCTGATGCCCTTTTCTCCTTCTGCCCTCAGTCTTTCCTAGCATCAGGGACTTTTCCAGTGAGTCAGCTCTTGGCATCAGATGACCACAATACTGGACTTCTAGCTTCAGCATTAGTCCCTTCAACAAGTACTCAGAGCTGATCTCCCTCAAGATTGACTGGTTTGATCTCCTTGCTGTCCAAGGGACTCTCAAAGTCTTCGCCAGCACCACGGTCGAAGGCATCAGTTCTTTGTTACTCTGCCTTCTTTACAGTCCAGCTCTCACAACCATATGTGACCACTGGGAAGACCATAGTCTTGACTATACGCACCCTTGTCTGCAGAGTTATGTCTCTGCTTTTCAACATACTGTCTAGGTTTGTCATAGCTTTCCTGCTAAGAAGCAGATGTCTTCTGATCTCATGGCTTCAGTCACCATCTGCAGTGATTTTAGAGCCCAGGAAGAGGAAATCTGTCACTACTCCTTTTCCCCTTCTGTTTGCCATGAAGTAATGGGGATAGATGTCGTGATTTTAGTTTTTTTAATATTTAGTTTTAAGCCGGCTCTTTCACTCTCCTCCTTCACCCTCATTAAGAAGGTCTTTAGTTCCTCTTTGATTTCAGCCATTAGAGTGGTATCATCTGCATATCTGAGTTTGCTGGTGTTTCTCCTGCCTATCTTGATTCCAGGTTGTAACTCATTCAGCCTGACATTTCTCATGCTGTGCTCAGCATATAGATGAAACAAATAAGGTGACAGCAGACAACCCTGTCGTACTGCTTTCTCAATCTTGACCCAGGCAGTTTTTCCATTGTTACTTCCTGACCCACATACAGGTTTCTCAGGAGACAGGTAAGATGGTTTAGTATTCCCATCTCCTTTAAGACTTGAATTACCGTCATGTTGACTGGCTTGCCTTGGAAACAACTGAGATCATTCTCTCATTTTTGAGGCTGCATTTTGGGCTCTCTTGTTGATTATGAGGGCTATTCCATTTCTTCTGTGGGATTCTTGCCCACAGTAGTATATGATAATGGTCATCTGAATTAAATTCACCCTTTCCCGTCCATTTTAGTTCACTGATCCCTAACATATTGATGTTTAATCTTACCATCTCCTGCTTGACCACCTCCAGTTTGCTTTGATTCATGGACCTAACATTCCAGGTTCCTATCAATAATGTTCTTTGCAGCATTGGCTTTTACTTTGATCACCAGACATCCACTACTGAGCATTGTTTCCGCTTTTCCCAGCTGCATCATTCTTTCTGGGGCTATTAGTAGCTCTCCACTCTTCCCCAGTAGCATATTGGACACCTTCAGATCCGGGGGACTCATCTTTCAGTGTCATATCTTTTTGTCCATTTATACAGTTCATGAGGTTCTCATAGCAATTATACTGGGGTGATTTGCTACCCCAGTGTTTGGTAGAATTCACCAAAGTTGATCTCTGGCCTTGCAGTTTCTTTGTGGTAAGATTTTAAACTGTGAATTCGATTTATTTGATTGAATAAATTGATATTGGCCTATTCAGATATATATTAATTCTTTTTTGAAAAGCTTTAGTTTATGTGTATTTTAAGGAATTTGTTTTTACATAGGTTGTCTAATTTATTGGCGTGAAGTTTCATATTTCTTAATTCTTTTAATGTTTGAAGGATCTATAGTGATATCCTCTCTTTCTAGTATTTGAGACCACTGTTTTCTAAAGGAGCGCTTAATATTTAAAATTTTTTCTCTGTCTGCATCATACAGAGTATCTTTACATGTGTTTGTTCACATGGAGTTCAAAGAATTCTTAAGATCCTTTGTGATTTTTTTTCTTGGACCTATATAATTTCGAAATAGTCCTTAATTTTCTAGATGTTTTTCTCTAATAGGTTTTTAATTTAATTCTGTTGTGGTTCAATAACATACTTCCTGTGTTTATTATAGAGTGCAGAATGTTGTCTGTAAACAAATGTTTTGTGTATGCTTAATAAGAATGTGTATTCTGTTTTGTTGAGTGAAGCTTTCTAAAAATATTAGTCAGATTGATTGGTAGTGTTCTTCAAGATTTGTCCCTTCTGATTTTCCATTTGTTGCAGTAATTGCTCAGAGAAGGGTTTGGAAATCTTCAACTTTAATTGTGAATTTGTCTTTTTCTCCCTTCACTTACTGATTCATGTATTTTGAAGCTCTATTAATAGGTACATGCATTTTTAAATATATTTTTGATGAATTGAGCCTTCTGACTTGAAATAGCCCTCTTTATCTCTGGTAATATGTTGTGAAGTCATTTCTGAAATAAGTTGTATAGTTACTGACAGAAAGTCTGCTGTTACTTTTTGTTGCCTCATATGTAAACTTTCTATTTTGTTTGATTGCTCTTCAGCCTTACAACTTTTTCAGTGATTGTGATTATGATGTCATTTGATTATAATTTTTTATCAATTATATGCCTTTATATGGTTTTCTTTGAGAAAATGATGTTTTAGTGTTTTTTGGTAACCAAATTTAGAAACATTGGCCACTATTTCTTCCCAGTATCCACTAATCCTATGCAATATTTTGGAGGGAGGGAATTTCAGTTTAACAGTTGAGATTGTGTCTTTTGGCCCTTGACTCCCCGCCCCCTTTCATTATTTGAATAGTTAATGTCATGTTTCCAGGTTCACTGATTTTTTTTTCAATGTATACTCTGTTCTTAATGTATCCAGTATGTTTTTTTATTTCTCATGATTATATTTTAATTAAGAGTTTTAGATGATTTTTCCTCTCTGCTCAACCTATTTATGTTTTGCCATATTAATGATTTAACCTGAAACATTAAAAATAAATTCATAATGAGAAGTGGTATTTTGGTGTTATGATTTTAGAAAGGACACAGTATTTAGTATCTCAGTTGTCTTTACTTTTCTAAAAGGTAGTTGTTTGGATGTGGTATAGCCAGGCCACAGCTAGCCCTTGCAGAGTTAGAAAAAATCTTCTTTTCCCAGTTTTAAATGGATGATGCTTTCTGCCAGGGTTCAGGGTTTAGAGAGTGGAGAACAAACTGGATTCAGTCCCCACTTTCCTTCTCTCGGCCATATGTCCATGTGCAGGGTACAGCCTCCACCTTTATTCATGTTGCCTTGAGACCTTATGATTTCTTGCCTTTCTTATGATACGGTTATAGCATTATAAATGTTTTCTTAGGCCAGAATATCTATCACGATATCCACAAGTTTGTTAGGCAATCCCTTTTGTAGTTAGTATGGGATTATTTTCTCACTGCTTTCTGTACTTT
Organism: Bubalus kerabau; assembly: GCF_029407905.1. Classification (NCBI taxonomy): domain Eukaryota; kingdom Metazoa; phylum Chordata; class Mammalia; order Artiodactyla; family Bovidae; genus Bubalus; species Bubalus kerabau. Next base: position 7,724,410 of record NC_073642.1, on the reverse strand, counting down.
GTACCATTATTGATCTTATTTCTTGAATCATATGTTAATGTTTTTGAATTTTACCTAAAATTTAAAACAGTATAAGTCAGAGCTTCATAAAATTAAGTGTAATTGTTTGTAGGGCATGTTTTGCCTTTACATAAGTTATATAGCAAAACTGCATTTTCAGATAATAGCTATAAGTGTATAACCTTTATATTCAAAGTAAAATTTGTTTTCCTTGTTGAATCATGTCATTAAATACTGACTAGTAGCCATCGCTATGTTCACAACATATCTTTGTATTTTTAAAATGTGTAATTAGGATTCAGTATGTGCAATTTTGGATGAAATGGAATGCTTTGCTCATTTTCCATAAGAATAGTTAAGTGATAGTCTTAATTTAGAATTTGAATTTCTGCCTGGATTTAATTGTTTGTAAACAATAATTAAAACATTCTATTTTAGAGTAAAGAGAAATGTTCTTATATTAAAATTAACTGAAAGATAATTCTGTAGGAGCAGGGAATCTCTAATTGCATTGAAACTTACAGCAAAATAGTCTCCCTCAAGTTCCTGTGACTATGAGAATGAGTGGTTATTTTGTTTATATAGTTTATAAGGAAATGCAAGACATCATTTGTGCCTGTGTGTGAATGTGCGCATGTACATAAGGGGGTTGCATTGCCCACTGAAAATTGGGATGAAAACTGGCACTGCTTGATTTTTTTGAATATTTTTTATTAAAGTGGATGACTACTAGAGTTTCTTGCTTGTTTAGATCAGTTTTTTTCCCCTTGTGTGCTGTGATCCTGTATTAAGTTGCTTCAGTTGTATCTGACTCTTTGTGACCCTAAGCACTGTAGCCTACCAGGCTCCTCTGTTCATGGGATTCTCCAATCAAGAATACTGGAGTGGGTTGCCATGCCCTTCTCCAGGGGATATCAACCCAGGGATTGGAAAGCCCTTTTCTTCTTGTAGTAGATATAAATTAAAGGACCTATGACATTCATGTTTAAATATGATAAAAAAGTAACATGCTACTGAAAAACCAGTGGGTCAGCAATGAGATCAAAGAAATCAGTTAATACCTCGAGACAAATGACAATGAAAATAGAGTCTTACAAAATCCATGGGATGCCCAGAAGTAGTTTGATGAGACATAGTGATATAGTTCATAGTGATATAGACTTTCCTCAAGAAACAAGAAAAATCTCAATGAATAATCCAACCTACCACCTAAAAGAATTAGAAAAAGAAGAAACAAAACCCAAAGTCAGAAGAAGGAAGGAAATTAATATGAGTGGAAACAAATAAAATAGAGATCAACAAGTAATAGAAAAGATCAGTAAAATCAAGAGCTGGTTTTGTGAAAGGATATACAAATTCGACAGGCCTCTGGCTAGGCTTACCAAAAAGATAAGAGAGAAAACCCAAAGAAATAAGATAGGAAAGAAGAAAAATAACAACTGATATTATAGAAATACAAGAAACTATAAGATAATATTATGAACAATTGTATACCAGCAAATTGTACAGTCTAGAAAAAATGAACAAGTTCTAGAAGCATATAGCCTACTAAAACTTAATCAAAAAGAAGTAGATAATTTGAATAGACCAAACACTAGATCTGAAATAGAATCTGTAATTTAAAAAAAACTCCTTGCAAACAAAAGTTCAGGACCAGATGGCTTCACTGGGAAATTCTACTAAACATACAAAGACTTATACTAATCTTTCTTAAAGTCTTCCAAAAGATTAAATAGGAGGGAACACTCCCAAAGTCATCCTATGATGCCACCATCACCCTGATACCAAAACCGGACAAAAACACAACCAAAAAAGAAAATTACAGGCCAGTATCTTTGATGAATATAGATACAAAAATTCTGAACAAAATATTAGCAACCCAAATCCAGCAACACATAAAAATACACTACAAACAGATTGGATTTATCCCAGGGTATGTGAACAAGGATGGTTCACATACACAAATCAATCAGTGTGACACTCTACATTAAGAAAAGAAAAGACAAAATCCACATGATCATCTCAATAAGTGCAGAAAAAACTCAACATCCATTCGTGATAAAAACTCATACCAAAGTGGGTATAGTGGGAACATATCTGAACATAATAAAAGCCATTTATGACAAGTTCATAGCCAACATATTACTCTGGTGAAAAGCTGAAAGCCTTCCTGCTAGTTTATGAGCAAGCCAAGGGTTCCCACTCTTATACTTCTTTTCAACATAGTATTGGAAGTCCTAGCCACAGTAGTCAGACAAGAAAAAGAAAAGGTACGCACATTGGAAGGGAAGGGGTAAAATTGTCATTATTTGTAGATAACATAATACTCTGTAAATAATACTATATTATTACTTATACATTATAATATGTTGTAATATAATGTTATATAATATTATGTTATAATACTACATTATAACATAATACTCTGTAAAAAATACTACATTATTTGTAGATAACATAATACTCTGTAAATAATACTCTGTATTATTGTTGATCAGTGGCTCAGTTGTGTCTGACACTTTGTGACCTAGTAGACTGCAGTATGCCAGGCTTCTCTGTCCTTAACCATCTCCCAGAGCTTGCTAAAACTCATGTCCATCAAGTTGGTGATGCCATCCAACATCCTCTGTCATCCTCCTGCCTTCAGTCTTTCTCAGCTTCAGGGTCTTTTCTAATGAGTCAGCTCTTCACATCAGGTTGCCAAAGTAGAGCTTCAGCTTCAGCATCAATCCTTCCAACGAATATTCAGGATTGATTTCCTTTAGGATTGACTGGTTGGATCTCCTTGCAGGCCAAGGAACTCTCAAGAGTCTTCTCCAACACCACAGTTCAGAAGCATCAATCTTTTGGTGTTCAGCCTTTCTTTATGGTCCAACTCTCATATCCATACATGACTGCTGGAAAAATCATAGCTTTGACTAGATGGATCTTTGTTGGCAAAGTAATGTCTCTTCTTTCTAATATGCTGTCTAGGTTTGTCATAGCTTTTCTTCCAAGCATCAAGCATTTTTTAATTTCATGACTGCAGTCACCATCTGCCAAAAACCCTAAAGATGCTACACAAAAATTAATATGTGAAATCATCAAGGTAGCAGGATATAAGATTAATGTATAGAAATCTGTTGCATTTCTTTAGAGTAACAATGAAATATCAGAAAAAGAAAGCTAAAAAAAAAATCCCATTTAGAATCACATCAAAGTAATACCTAGGAGTAAATCTAACTGAAGAGGTGAAAGACCTGTATGCTAAAACTATAAGAGATTGATAAAGGAAATTGAAGGTGATTCAGAGAAATAGAAATATATCCTGTACTCTTGGATTGGAAGGGTGAATACTATTAAAATGGCCATACCTCAAAGTAATCTAGTGACTTATTGCAATCCCTATAAAAATACCCATGACGTTTTTTTTTCCACAGAAATACATCAAATACTAAAATTCGTATGAAACCATAGAAGACCCTGAACTACCAAAACAGTCTTGAGACAAAAGAAGAAAGCTGGAGACAAAACCCTCCCAGACTTTAGAGACTACCACAAAGCTACAGTAATCAAAATAGTATGGTATTGGCACAAAAAAATAGACATAATAGATCAATGGAACAGAATAGAGGGCCCAGGAATAAGCCCATGCACCTTCAGTCAGTCTTAGAGGAGGCAAGAATGTATAGTGGAGAAAAAAATGGTCCCTTTGATCAGTGGTGTTGGGAAAGCTGGGCAGCTGCATGTGAAGTTAGAACACACCCTCACACTGTGCACAAAAATAAACCCAAAATGCTTTAGAAATAAGACATATCACTACAGAACTCCTAGAATAGGACATAGGTAAAACGGTCTCTGACATAAGTCATAGCAATATTTTCCTATATCAGTCTTCCAAGGTAAAAGAAATAATAGCAAAAATAAGCAAATGGGAGCTAATCAAACTTAAAAGTTTTTGCACAGCAAAGGAAACCATCAACAAAACAAAAAAACAACCTATGGAATGGGGGAAGATATTTGCAAATGACCGGCAGGGACTTAATTTCCAAAATATGCAAGCAGTTCATAAAATTCAGTATAAGAGAATAGTCTAATCAGAAAATGGGTGGAAGAACTAAGTAGTTGTTTCACCAAAGGAGATACACAGATGGTCAGTAGGTACATGCAAAGATGCTCAATTTTGCTAATTATTAGAGAAGTGCAAATCAAAACTACAGTAACGTATCACCTCATGCTGGTCAGAATGGCCATCATCAAAAAGTCTACAGATAATAAATGCTGGAGAGACTGTGGAGAATAGGGAACCTTCTACACTGTTGGTGGCAATGTAAATTGGTGTTGCCACTATGAAAAACAGTATGGAGGTTCCCTGGAGGTTCTTAAAAACCAAAAATGGAATTATTAATGCCGTATGATTCAGCAGTCTTAGCCTGAGTTTGTATCTGGAAAAGACGAAAACTCTTAATTCAGAAAGACAGACACATGCACCCCAGTGTTTATAGCAGCACCATTCACAATAGCCAAGACATGGAAACAACTTAAGTGTCCATTGGATAAAGAATAGATGAGGAAGATGGGGGAGAGAGAGAGAGAGAGAGAGTGTGTATGTGTGTGTGTGTGTATAGTATGTATAGCTATCATGCAAAGTAGTAGAGAATATGCAAAGCGAGGTATGTCAGACAAAGACAAATATCATATGTTATCACTTACATGTGGAATCTAAAAAATAATACAAATGAATCATTTACAAAACAGAAACAGACTCACATACATAGAAAACAGTCTTATAGTTACAAGAGGGAAAAGGGATGAGGAGAGGTAAATTAGGAATCTGAGATTAACAGATACTGCTTGCTGCTGCTACTGCTGCTAAGTTGCTTCGGTCATGTCAGACTCTTTGCGACCCCATGGACTGCAGCATGCCAAGCTTCCCTGTCCATTGCCAACTCCTGGAGCCTACTCAAACTCATGCCATCTAGTCGGTGATGCCATCCAACCATCTCATCCTCTGTAGGTAGGCAATAAGGATTTACTTTATAGCACAGGAAACTACATTCAGTATCTTAATCTATAATGGAAAATAATATGAAAATTATGTTTATTATGTGTATGGGTGTATATAACCAAACCACTTTTCTGTACACCTGAAACTAACACAGTATTGTAAATCAACTACCTTCAATAAAAAATAAGTGCAGTAAGCTTCTAATTACTTTTTAAAATGTTATTCTGTATTTTTGAAGTCACAAATCATGTAGAATGATAGTGAAATCCATAAATGAAATTAAGGAAACAGTTTTATTTATAATAGTATCAAAAGAATAGAATACTTAGGAATAAATTTAACAAAGAAGTGCATTTCTTCTACTCTGAAAACTAGAGAACATTGTCGAAAAAATGTAAAGTCAACCTAAGTAAATGGAAAGGCATACCATGTTTATGAATTGGAAAACTTAGTAAGATTGCAGTACTCCCCAAACAGATTCAGTGCAATCCATGTCAGAATCTTAGCTGGCTATTTTTGAAGACGTTGACAAGCTGATCTTAAAATTCACATGGAAATTCAGGATACCTTGAATAACCAAAGAATGATCTTTAAAAATAATAAAAGTTGGAGGATTCCCATTACCTGGTCTTAGAACTTACTACAAAGCTATAGTAATCAAGACATTGTGCTTGCTACTCATGTAGGGATATACATATAGAATAGTGGAGTAGAATTGAGAGTCTAGTAGTAAAACCATTCATTTATGGTGAATTGATTTTTGACAAGGGTGCCAAGACTGTTCACTGGGGAAACGATAGCCTTTTTAAAAGATGTAATAGAAAGATAATTGCTTTACAGTATTGTGTTGGTTTCTGCCAAACATCAATATTAATCAGCCATAGATATACATGTGTCCCCTCCTTCTTGAACCTCCCTTCCACCTCCCTCCCCATCCACACTCCTGTAGGTTGGTACAGAGTCCCCGTTTGAGTTCCTCGAGTCATACAGCAAATTCCCATTGACTTTTTATTTTGCTTATGGTAATATATGTTCCCATGTTACTCTCCTCTTACCTTCCATCCTCTCTCCACCACCCCCGCCCCCCTGCCAGTGTTCATCAGTCTGTTTTCTGTCTGTGTCTCCATTACTGCCCTACAAATAATTTCATCAGTATCATCTTTCTAGATTCCATATATATGTGTTAATATACAATATTTGTTTTTCTCTTTCTGACTGACTTCACTCTGTATAATAGGCTCTAGGTTCATCCACCTCATTAGAACTGACCAAATGCATTCCTTTTTATGGCTGAGTGTGTATGTACCATTGTGTGTATGTACCACAGCTTCTTTATTCATTCACCTGTCGATGTACATTTAGGTTGCTTTCATATTCTAGCTATTGTAAATAATGCTACAGTGAACATTGGGGTACATATGTCTTTTTCAGTTTTGGTTTCCTCAGGGTATATGCATAGTGGTGGGATTGCTGGGTCATATGGACAGGGAAGCCTGGCATGCTGCAGTCCATGGGGTTGCAGAGTGAGACACGACTGAGCGCTGAACTGATGGTGGTTTTATTCCTAGTTTTTTAAGGAATCTCTGTACTGTCTTCTTTAGTGCTTGTATCAGTTTACATTCCCACCAACAGTGTAAGAGGATTCCCTTTTCTCCACACCCTCTCCAGCATTTGTTGTTTGTAGACTTTTTCATAAAACAATGCTAGGACACCTAGATATCCATGTGTAAATGAACAGAGTTGGCTCCTTGCTTTATATGCTGTTCTGTCTTCAGTCACTTAGTGGTATCTGACGTCTGACGACCCCATGGACTGTAGCCCACCCACCCGCTCCTCTGCTCATGGGATTGCCAAGGCAAGAATACTGGAGTGAGTTGCCATTTCCTACTCTTGGGGACTTTCCTGACCCAGGCGTTGCACCTGTTTCTTGAGTCTCCTACATTGGCACACAGAATCTTTACACTGTGCCACTTGGGAAGCCCCAGATAAGCGTCTAGTATCCAAAATATATGAAGAACTCTTACAAGTTAACAATAAGAAGGCAAATAACCCAATTTATGAAAGGATTTGAAATACATGTTTCTTCAAAGAAGATATACAAATGACCAATAGGTTCACGAAAAGACACACTCTATCAGTGATCCCCAACCCCTGGGCCTTGGGCAGATAGTGGTCCGTGGCCTGTTAAGATCTGGGCTGCACAGCAGGAAATGAATGATGGGCTAACGAGTGAAGCTTCATCTGCTGCTCCCCATCATATTACCGCCTGAACCATCTATCCCACCTACCCCCACTCCCACTGCAGTCTGTGGAAAAATAGCCTTCCACGAGACCTATTCCTGGTGCCAAAAAGATTGGGGACCACTGCTTTGTATCATTGGTCATTAGAGAAACACAAGTGAAAACTACATTGAGATACCACTTTACATCCATTAGGATAGTTGTCACAAAAATAAGACAATAGCAAGTGTTGATGAGGATGTGTAGAAATTGGAACCCTTGCCTTGTAAAGATTCTGTGTGCCAATGTAGGAGATGCAAGAAACGGGTGCGACGCCTGGGTCAGAAAAATCCCCAAGAGTAGGAAGGCAAAATGGTTCATACCCATTGGAGAACAGCCTGGCAGTTCCTCAGAAAGTTAAATATAAAGTTAGTATATGACCCAGCTATCTTCCTCCTAGACATACACCCAAGAAAATTGAAAACATTCACACACAAAAATCTGGGCACCACTGTTCATAGCAGTGGAAATAACCCAAATGTTCATCACTGTTGAATGAATAAAATGTGGTATGCATAGAATACAGTATTATTCAGCCAAAAAAGGAATGAGGTGCTGATAATACTTAACACAAATAAGCCTTGAAAACTGAAAGAAGCCAGACACAAAGGGCTGCCTATTGTCTGACTCTGTTTTATGACTTACCTCAAAGAGGTAAATCCATAGAGTCAGAAAGTAGATAAGTAATTTTCAGGAGTTGGGGAGAGGAAGGAATGGAGAATAATAGCTAATGGGCATTGGACTCCTTTTTAGGATGATAAAAATGTTCTGGAATTAGATAGTAAGGATGGTTGCACAACTTTGAATACTGTTTAAAAAAAAAAGAGCAAAATTGTATACTCTCAATTGTACACTTTTAAAAAGATGATCTTAATGGCATATATGAATTGCAGCTTGGTTAAAAGGCATATAGAAATGAAAACATTGGCCTACTTCTGATGTAATTTATCTTCAAACCAGGATATTTTTGAGAGTGAGGGGTCTCACTTAATAATTACTCCCATACAATAAAAATAAAGTTGCATGTCCCAGGTACACCAGAATGTATGTTCTCCCTGCTTCTTGGTATCTTTAAGCTGTTTCTCCTCATAGAAGACATATAAGGATTACAAAATTCTTCTTGTCTTTCTTTATCAAATAATGGGAAAAAGACTAAGACAGCCCTGTAATTCAAGAAAATGGGAGAGAAGGTATTTCTTTGTGGAAATAAATATAAATATGTGTAGCTATGATACAATTAGATCTTTATTGATTTATATGATTTTGTCACTTAACTGTCACACATAGCCAACCAGTGTTTGAATGAAAAATCTAGTGCTGTAACATAATAAAGCAGTTGCTCTGAGCTAGGGATGTGCATCATAATAGGTGCATAACAGTATGTGGAACCTTTAAAAATTACTCTTGCTTAGACATTAGTCTCAATTATGATTTGATAGATTTTTGTGGGGCCAGGGTAAGTTCATGCATGCAAAATAGATGTTTTAGCTCCTCAGTTGAATTTAATATCCATTTAAGTTGAGAGTCACTGCATTAAATTGAGGAGTTCTATTGATTTAATTATTGAAATATATAGTTATTATTGTTTGGTGCATAAACAGTAAACAGCTGTAGTAACTGAGAGAACCTCAGCCTGAAGTATACCCTCCTCACCCCCAACCCCCCTGGCCACCCTCTTTCACCTGAACTAGCCATTGGTAATCCAGGAATTGTGATTCCTCTGATCCTCCAAGAACAGGGATTGGAGGAATATTGATTTATTGATTTTTTTGATTTTTTTTTTTATTTTGGCTACATTGAGGCAGGATTTGTAATGGGAAGTAGGCAGAAGCTCAGGTTCATCTGCAAATGCTTGAAACTATATCCTTGGCAGATATAGGAAGGGCGTCATCACTGCAGAATAAGAGGGGTTGGGAGATGGAGACCTTGTAGGAGGTCAGAACTCACTCAGTTAACTGATAACTGCTCATGGCCTTTGTATTTTGGCAGCCCATTATCAGATCAGATCAGATCAGTCGCTCAGTTGTGTCCGACTCTTGGCGACCCCATGAATCGCAGCACGCCAGGCCTCTCTGTCCCTCACCAACTCCCAGAGTTCACTCAGACTCACGTCCATCGAGTCAGTGATGCCATCCAGCCATCTCATCCTCTGTCATCCCCTTCTCCTCCTGCCCCCAATCCCTCCGAGCATCAGAGTCTTTTCCAACGAGTCAACTCTTCGCATGAGGTGGCCAAAGTACTGGAGTTTCAGCTTTAGCATCATTCCTTCCAAAGAAATCCCAGGGCTGATTTCCTTCAGAATGGACTGGTTGGATCTCCTTGCAGTCCAAGGGACTCTCAAAAGTCCTCTCCAACACCACAGTTCAAAAGCATCAATTCTTCGGCGCTCAGCCTTCTTCACAGTCCAACTCTCACATCCATACATGACCACAGGAAAAACCATAGCCTTGACTAGACGAACCTTTGTTGGCAAAGTAAGGAATGTCTCTGCTTTTGAATATGCTATCTAGGTTGGTCATAACTTTCCTTCCAAGGAGTAAGCGTCTTTTAATTTCATGGCTGCAATCACCATCTGTAGTGATTTTGGAGCCCAGAAAAATAAAGTCTGACACTGTTTCCACAGTTTCCCCATCTGTTTCCCATGAAGTGGTGGGACCAGATGCCATGATCTTCGTTTTCTGAATGTTGAGCTTTAAGCCAACTTTTTAGTCTCCACTTTCACTTTCATCAAGAGGCTTTTGAGTTCCTCTTCATTTTCTGCCATAAGGGTGGTGTCATCTGCATATCTGAGATTATTGATATTTCTCCCGGCAATCTTGATTCCAGCTTGTGCTTCTTCCAGTCCAGCATTTCTCATGATGTACTCTGCATATAAGTTAAATAAACAGGGTGACAATATACAGCCTTGATGAACTCCTTTTCCTATTTGGAACCAGTCTGTTGTTCCATGTCCAGTTTGCCCTCTGATGCTGGAACTAAGGAGACAGTTCAGTGGACATAGAAAGGAAGCACATAGTGCAGTGTTGTGGTTTCTCTTGTACAACCACACACAATTTAGAAGAAATTATCTTAATGCTAGACTGATGAAATTGGAGTTGCATCACACCTTGAAGATTTTGCAGTTGCGTTTATGTTTCTTCCAGTCCAGCATTTCTCATGATGTACTCTGCATATAAGTTAAATAAACAGGGTGACAATATACAGCCTTGATGAACTCCTTTCCCTATTTGGAACCAGTCTGTTCTTCCTTGTCCAGTTCTAACTGTTGCTTCCTGACCTGCATACAAATTTCTCAAGAGGCAGGTCAGGTGGTCTGGTATTCCCATCTCTAAGAAGAATTTTATGCAAATTGCATTTATTCTTTAGAATGTCCATATGATACATATATATGTTATTATTATCCATAGTTTATAGTTTGGCATAGAGAAGTCAGGTGATATTTCCAAGGTCACACAAAGCCAGGTAGAAATATCAGTGGTTTCACATTAGATTTAGGATAAAGTTCATATCTCCTGCTTACATCTCCAGTATTGTCTTTTTTCATTATCCTGCCTGTGGCACAACCATTTCAGCTCCCTATAGTTTTGCTAAAGTTTCATATTGTCTTTCATACCATGTACTCTCTATCCCAGTAAATATGTTAATAAACTTGAAATCAAACAAACCAATTAAATGAAACAGTTGCTCCCTCCTCTTGTTGTCATTGTTCAGTCGCTAATTCGTGTCCAACTCTTTGCGACCCCATGAACTGTAGCACACCAGGCTCCTCTGTTCTCCACTAGCTTACAGAGTTTGCTAAGTTCATGTCCACTGAGTCAGTGATGCTATCCAACCACCTCATTCTCTCCTGCCCTCTTCTCCTTTTGGCTTCAATCTTTCCCATCATCAGGTCTTTTCCAGTGAATTGACTCTTGGCACTAGGTGGTCAAGATAATGGAGCTTCAGCTTCAGCATTGGTCCTTCTGGTAAATCTTCAAAAGCACCGCAATTCAAAAGCATCAGTTCTTTGGTGCTCAGCCTTCTTTATGGTCCAGCTTTCACATCTGTACAGGACTCCTGGAAAAACCATAACATTGACAATGCAGATTTTTGTTGGAAAAGTGATGTCTCTGCTTTTCAATACACTGTCTAGGTTTGTCATAGCTTTTCTTTCAAGGAGCAAGTGTCTTTTAATTTCGTGGCTGCAGTGACCAGCTGCAGTGATTTTGGAACCCAAGTAAATAAATCTGTCACTGCTTCCACTTTCCCCGCTTCGATTTTCTCCCTTTTACTGTGTTTGTAAATTGTATATATTTATGTTTGTTTCGGAGAAGGCAATGGCACCCCACTCCAGTACTTTTGCCTAGAAAATCCCATGGACCGAGGAGTCTGGTGGGCTGCAGTCCATGGGGTCGCGAAGAGTTGGACACGACTGAGCGACTTCACTTTCACTTTTCACTTTCATGCATTGGAGAAGGAAATGGCAACCCACTCCAGTGTTCTTGCCTGGAGAATCCCAGGGACAGGGGAGCCTGGTGGGCTGCCATCTATGGGGTCTCACAGAGTCGGACACGACTAAAGTGATGCAGCAGCAGCAGCAGCATGTTTTGGAACGTAGCACTATATTGACATTTATTCCCATGGCTCTCTTAAAGACAGAAAGTTTTTTTAGTTTTTATTTTAAACATTCATATTTGATTTCTTAGTATTTAGCCTAGTGCCTAATACTCAGTATTTGCTGGTTGTATGATATGTTACTCTGAACTTTGTAACTTTGAGACTGTTACTTCTAAACATTAGTTTCTCTTGTCCATAAAATGAATAGGATTAACATGTCTGTTCTTCTTTTCTCCTTTAAAATTCAATACTTGTAAGTTTTATTATGTTGATTTTATTTATCAAGCTTTTGGTATTAAGCCTGCTTTCATCATATTATGTTAATAAATAGTATATGTTACAATGATATTTAGTGAGGAAAATGAAGATGATCTCTATGAATTGATACAATAAGTGAAAAAGAAGATACAATAAGTGAGAAAAGTAAAGTTGCAAAAGAGCAGGCACATAGAATTACTTTCATGTTTGAAAGAAGATACATGTCTGTATAACTTATCTATATTATCTTAGTTTTATAGAGAAGAAACACAGAAAAGGTAAACTAGTAAGTGTTGAAATTGGTTACCTGTAAGAGGAGGGAAGGGGAAAGAGGTAGGGATAAGTGGACACTTGCTTTGATTCTAGGTTTCAGTATATTTTTGATGTGTATAAATTTGTTAATACTCTGCATATTGAAAAATTAAATGGATATGGGGGAAAAAATCCTAGAACTGAATGTGCATAGAAGTGAACTCATTTGTGTATATAGTAAGTGAATAGCTACCATCACTCAGAATAGGGGAAGCAACTGATCCAAATAATTTTTGAGCATAGTACTTGACGATATCTCCTTATTCTATGTAAAAAAGAACCTATGGAGCTCTTCCAGTGATTTGGGGTTGGGGGGGTGGCTATTAATACTATATGTGAGTTGGTCTTCCCAGGTGGAGCCAGTGGTAAAAAATCTGCCTGCCAGTGCAGGAGACATAAGAGACGTGGGTTTGATCCCTGGCTTGGGAAGATCCCTTGGAGTAGGAAATGGTAGCCCACTCCAGTATTCTTGGAAAATTCCATAGACGGGAGCCTGGCTGACTACAGTCCACTACAGTCCATGGAGATGCAAAGAGTTGGACATGACTGAGCACACACATGCACACACACAGTGTAAGTGGGACAGTTTAAAACTGCTTTGTGTGTATGGTAGGCAGTGCTTCTGTGCCAGGGGCTTCTGACGCCTTGAGGAAGACAACTTTTGGATATATTTTATTTTTTATAGTTTATTTTTATTAGAATACAGTCACTTTACAGCACTGTGTCAGTTTCTGCTGTACAGCAAAGGGAATCATCAGTACATACACATACATTTCCTCCCTTTTGGATTTCCTTCCTATTTGGGTCACCAGAGAGCACTGAATAGAATTCCCTGGGCTGTAGAGGAGGTTCTTAGTAGTTATCTATTTTATATGTGAAAGTGAAAGTCACTCCGTTGTATCTGACTCTTTGTGACTCCATGGATTATACAGTCCATTGAATTCTCCAGGCCAGAGTACTGGAGTGGGTAGCCTTTCCCTTCTCCAGGGGATCTTCCCAACCCAGGGATTGAACCCAGGTCTCCCGCCTTGCAGGCAGATTCTTTACCAGCTGAGCCACAAGAGAGGCCCATTTTATACATAGTAGTGTATATGTCATTCCTAATCTCTTAGTTCATCCCATATCCCCCTCACCCTTCCCCTTGGTATCCATACATTTGTTCTGTATGTCTGTGCCTATTTCTGCTTTGCATATAAGATCATCTGTACCATTTTTCCAGATTCAACTTATATGAGTTAATATATGATAATTTTTTCTCTTTTTCTGTCTAACTTTACTCTGTATGACAGTCTCTAGGTTCATCCATGATTATTTCATTCTTTTAATGACTGATAATATTCCATTGTGTATATATGTACCGCATCTTTATCCATTCATCTGCTGATGGACATTTAGGTTGCTTCCATGTCATGTCTATTGTAAATAGTCCTGCAGTGAACATTGGGGCGCATGTATCATTTTAAATTATGGTTTCTCTAAATATATGCCCAGGAGTGGGATTTTTGGGTCATATGGTAGTTTTATTTTAGTTTTTTGAGGAACTTTCATACTGTTCTCTATAGTGGCTGTATCAATTTACATTCCACCAACAGTGTAAGTGGGTTCTCTTCTCTCTATACCTTCTTCAGCATTTATTATTTGTAGATGTTTTTAATGGGGGCCATTCTGACTGGTGTGAGGTCCAAACATGATTTTCATTTCTCTAATAATTTGTTATGTTAAGCATCGTTTCATGTGTTCATTGGCCATCTGCTGTATCTTCTTTGGAGAAATGTCTGTTTAGGTCTTCTGTCCATTTTTTGATTGGTTTGTTTGTTTCTTGATATTGAGCTACATGAGCTGTTTGTATATTTTGGGGGATTAATCTTTCGTCTGTTGTTTCACTTGGAAATATTTTCTCCCATTCTGAGGGTTGTCTTTTTTGTCTTGTTTATGGTTTCCTTTTGCCTTACAAAAGCTTTTAGGTTTAATTAGGTCCCATTTGTTTATTTTTGTTTTTATATTCATTGCTCCAGGAGATTGCTCAAAAAAGATCTTGCTGCATTTTATGTCAAAGAGTGTCCTGCCTGTATTTTCTTCCAAGAGTTTTATAGTGACTGAGTTCCCTTTAGGCCTTTAATCCATTTTGAGTTTTATTTTTGTATATGTTGTTAGGGAATGCTCTAATTTCATTCTTCTACATGTAGCTGTCCAGTTTTTGCAGCACCACTTATTGAAGAGATTGTATCTTGTCCACTGTATATTCTTGTCTCTTTGTCATAGGTTAGGTGATTGTAGGTGTGTTGGTTCATCTCTGGGCTTTCTGTCCTATTCCATTGATTTGCATCTGTGTGTGTGTGCATGCGCACTCACGTGTGCACGCGCGTGTCAGTACCACACTGTCTTGATTTCTCTAGCTTTGTAGTATAATCTGAAGTTGTGGAGCCTGATTCCTCCAGCTCTGTTTTTATTTCTCAGGATTGCTTTGACTGTTTGGAATCTTTTGTGTTTTGATACAAACTATAAAATTTTTTGTTCTGGTTTTTAAAAAAATGCCATTGGTAATTTGATAGGAATTGCACTGAATCTGGAGATTGCTTTGGATAGTATAGTCATTTTCACAATATTGATTCTTCCCATTATGCATATGGTATATTTCTCCAGCTGTTTGTGTCATCTTTGATTTCTTTCATCAGTATCTTATAGTTTTCTGTACAGGTCTTTTGACTCCTTAGGTAGATTTGTTCCTATGTAATTTATTATTTTGGTTGTAGTGGTAAATGTGGAGAAGGCAATGGCACCCCACTCCAGTACTCTTGCCTGGAAAATCCCATGGACGGAGGAGCCTGGTAGGCTACAGTCCGTGGGGTTGCTAAGAGTCAGGCATGACTGAGCAATTTGACTTTTCACTTTCCTGCATTGGAGAAGGAAATGGCAACCCACTCCAGTGTTCTTGCCTGGAGAATCCCAGGGACGGGGGAGCCTGGTGGGCTGCCGTCTATGGGGTCACACAGAGTCAGACATGACTGAAGCAACTTAGCAGCAGCAGCAGCAGTGGTAGATGAGATTGTTTCCTGAATTTTTCTTTCTAATCTTTAGTTGTTAGTATATAGTAATGCAAGAGATTTCATGTATTGAATTTTGTATCCTTCAACTTTACTGAATTCATTGGTTGGCTCTAATAGTTTCTGGTGGCATCTTTAGGATTTTTTTTTTAGGATTTTCATTGTATTGTACCATGTCATCTACAGACAGTGACAGTTTTACTTCTTTTCTAACGTGGATTCCTTTTATTTCTTTTTCTTTAATTGCTGTGGCCAGGACTTCCAAAACTGTTAAATAATAGTGGTGAGTGGGCACTCTTGTTTTTTTCCTTTCAAAGAGAAAACACTTTCTGTTTTTCACCATTGAGAATAGTGTTTGCTTTGGGTTTGTCACATTGTTGTTCAGTTGTTTAGTCATGCCCGACTCTGTGGTTTTTATTATGTTGAGATATGTTCCCTTTGTGCCCACTTTCTGGAGAGCTTTTTTTTTTTTTTTAATCGTAAATGGATATTGACTTTGTCAAAAGCTTTTTCTGCATCTGTTGAGATGATCATATGGTTTTTATTCTTCAGTTTTTTAATAGGGTGTCTTACATTGGTTGATTTGTATATATTAATGAATCTTTGCGTCCCTGGAATAAATACCACTTGATCATGGTGTATAATCCTTTTAAGGTGGGGTTGGATTCAGTTTGCTAGTATTTTGTTGAGGATTTTTTGTCTTTGTTTACCAGTGATACTGACCTGTAATTCTGATTTTGGTATTAGAGGATGGTGGCCTCATAGAATGAGCTTGGAGTGTTGCTCCCTCTGTAATTTTTTTTTTTTTTTTTAAGAAGGATTTGAGAAAGATAGGTCTTAGCTCTTCTGTGAATTGATAGAATTCAGCCATGAAGCCACCTGGTCCTGGACTTCTGTTTGTTGGAAGATTTTAAATCATAGTTTCAATTTTATTACCTGTGACTGTGCTGTTTATATTTTGTATTTCTTTCAGGTTCAGTCTTGAAGATTGCGTTTTTCTAAGAATTTGTACATTTCTTCCAGGTCGTCCATTTTATCGGCGTATAGTAGCTTGTAGTAGAACGTTTGTATTTCTGCAGTGTCAGTTGTAACTTCTTTTTCGTTTCTAACTTTATTGATTTGGGTCCTCTCTCTTTTTTTTTCTTGTTGAGGCTGGCTAAGGGCTTATCAATTTTGTTTATCCTCTCAAAACAGCAACTATTGTTTCCTTCATTCCTATTTCATTTATTTCTGCTCTGATTTTATGATTTCTTTCCTTCTACTAACTTTGGCTTTTGTTTTTCTCTCTCTAGTTGCTTTGGGTATAAGATATGATGTTCATTTGAGATTTTTCTTGTTTCCTGAGGTAGGATTTTATTGCTTTAAACTTCTCTCTTAGAAGTGCTTCTGTGGCTTTCTACAGGTTTTAGGTCATTGTGTTTTCATTGTCATTTGTTTCTAGATTTTTTTTTTAATTTCCTCTTTGATTTCTTCATTGATCTCTTGGTTATTTAGTAGCATGTTGTCTAGTCTCCATGTGTTTGGTTTTTTTTTTTTTGGCAGTTTTTTTTTTTTTTCATGTAACTGATTTCTGATCTCGTAGTGTTGTTTTCAGAAAAGATGCTTGATATTATTCCATTTCTTAAATTTTCCAAGGCTTGATTTATGACCCAAGATGTGATCTGTCATGGAGAATGTTCCATATGCACTTGAGAAGAAAATGTATTTTGCTGTTTTGAAATGCAATATTCTATTATAAGTATCAGTTAAGTGTGTGGAATAATTGTCAGTTAGGGCTTGTAGTTCCTTATTAATTTTCTGTCTGTATGATCTGTCCTTTGGTGTAAGTGGAGTGTTAACGTCCCCCACAATTTTTGTGTTACAGTCAGTTTCACCTTTTATAGCTGTTAGCGTTTGTCTGTTGTATTGAGGTGGCTCCTGTGTTGGATGCATAAATATTTACAGTTATGTCTTCTTGAATTTATCCCTTGATCATTATATACTGTCCTTATGTGTCTCTTTTAATACTCTATTTAAAGTCTATTTTGTCTAATATGAATATTGCTACTTTAGTGTTTTTTTTTTATTACCATTTGCATAATCTGTTTCCATCCCCTCACTTTCAGTTTGTATGTGTCCCTAGGTCTGAAGTGGGTCTCTTGTAGATGGCATGCATATAAGGTCTTGTTTTTGTATCCATTCAGCCAGTCTATCTTTTCGTTGAAGCAATTACTGCATTACATTTAAGGTAAGTATCAATATGTGTGTTCTTATTACCATTTTCTAAATGTTTTGGGTTTGTTTTGGTAGGTCTTTTTCTAGCCTTGTGTTTCTTTTTTAGAGTAGTTCCTTTTACATTTGTTGTAAATCTGGTTTGGTGGTAATGAGTTCTTTTAGCTTTTTCTTGTCTGTAAAGGTTTTGATTTCTTCACTGAACTTGAATGAGATCCTTGCTGGATAGAATAATATTAGTGGTAGCTCTTTCATTTTCATCAGTTTAAATGTATCCTTCCACTCCCTTATGGCCTGCAGAGTTTCCACTGAAAAATCAGCTAATAACCTTATGGGAATTCCCTTGTATGTTATTTGTTGCTTTTCTGTTGCTGCTTTCAGTTTTTTTTTCTTTGTATGTTGTTCTTGTTAGTTTGATTAATAGGTGTCTTGGTGTGTTTCTCCTTGGGTTTATCCTGTATGGGACTCTGAGCTTCCTAGATTTAGGTGACACTTTCCTTTCCCATATTAGGGAAGTTTTTGAGTATCGTCTCTTCAAATATTTTCTCAGGCTGTCTCTTTCTCTTTAATGTTGGTGCATTTAATGTTGTCCCAGAGGTCTGTGAGAATATCCTCATTTCTCTTCATTCTTTACTCTGCTCCATGGCAGTTATTGCTGCCATTCTGTCTTTCAGCTCCCTTATCTGTTCTTCTGCTTCATTTATTCTGCTACTGGTTCCTTCCAGTGTTTTTCACGTCATTTATTTTGTTGTTCATCATTGGTTGGTTGTTCTCTAGTTCTTCTAAGTCCTTGTTAAAGATTTCTTGTATCTTTTCTATCCATGCCTCCATTCTGCTATTGAGATCTTTGATCATCTTTACTCTCTTTATGCTTAATTCTTTTTTGGGTAGATTGCCTAACTTCTCTTAATTTATTTGATTTTGTGTGTTTTTACCTTGCTCCTTTGTCTGCAACCTCCTTCTCTGTTGTCTCATTTTGTCTAACTTGTGGTCTGTCCTTTTCACAGGGGCTTCAGGGCCATAGTTCCTCTTCTGTTGTTCTGCTCCCTGGTCAGTGAGGTTTGTCCAGGGGCTTGTGGAGGCTTCCTTGTGAAAGGGACTGGTGGATGGAGCTGTGTCTTTCCCCTCTGATGAACAGAGCTGTGTCAAGTTTTGGGGTGTGTGTTTTGGGGTGTCTCTGAGTTTATTACCACTTGAAGCAGCCTTCCTACTAATGGATGGGGCTTTGTTCCTGTCTTGCTGGTTGTTTGGCATGAGGTATCAGGCACTGTCACCTCTAGGCAGTTAGGTGGAGACATGTCTTGGAGTCGAGATGGATACCTATGGGAGAGCTCATGCTGATTAATATTTTATGTGCCTGGGAATTCTCTGGCAGTCCACTATCCTGGACTTGGTGCTCCCACTCTGGAGGTCCAGGCCCAACCCCTGACTTGGGAATTAAGAACCCACAAGCTGTGCAGCACAGCCAGAGAAAAAAGAAAATGAAGGAAAAGAACACAGACAAGGAAAACCCAAGACTGATAACAAAGCAAACAGAAACAAGTAAGAACAACACTAAGAAAGAAAACAAACAGACCAAACCCAACAGAAATGATGGAAAAAAAAAAAAAAAAAAACAGAAACAAGGAAACAGAAAAAAAACAAAAACAAAAAGCCCCCAACAAACGAAATAACTTAAAAATGAGACTAGTCAATATATACTAAATTAACAAAAATAAAGAATAAAAAATAACACAAAAACAGAAGTAAGCTAAAGGTGAAGAAAACAGCAAACAGAGAGAATAAAAAAAGAGAAAAGGAAAGCACAAAATGAGAAAAAGTTAAAAATATAAAAGAAAAAATATACTAGAAGAAATAATAAAAACAACAGCTGAACAATAATGAATAATAGCAATTAGAATCTTTTTCCTGGGGCCTCTGCTATCAGTGTATTTGCTCCAACAGTGAACCACAGTCTACGCTGGAGGCCATCCAATAACTCTCTGTAGGTCTCTGGACCTGCTGTGGGCGCTCACTGTGATCTTGTTTAACTCCCACATGTACTTGCTCCCAAGTTTACTGCTGCCAAAGTTAGACTGGTCTGAGTTATGGGAACACTCGTCTATTTAGGTATTTCACAGAGGCAGGATATAGCAAGCAGGATCACAAGGATTTAATCTGCAGCTTGTGTAGCTGCATGGAGAGATTTCCTTTCGTTTTCATTAATCTTGCGGTCTTTGGGGCTTAGCTTTGGTTTTGGCCCCACTTCTGCATGTGCACCACTCTCAGGCATCTGTTCATTGATAACATATTTATAGAAAAAGTAAGAAATCAAGTGAGAGTATCTACTGAACCTAAGGAGAAAATTTCAAGCTATATATACATAAATGTATATGTGTGTGTGTATACACCCTATATAAAATTAGGCACTATATTACTATATATTGTAACATGTTACTAGTGTATATTTCATGTTTATTTGCTTTTTATAAGGTATAACCTTAGATACCAATTTGACATTCAGTTATTGAAAATTATTAATACCTACTGTTTTTCATCTAATTTTTTCTCTTGATTTCTGCTGTATATGCAGTAAAAGTATAAATACGTTTCAGGGGATGTAAATACGTGAAATAGCAGACACAGTAAATTACTCATTTCTAATCATAAATATTATGTATAACATGTTATACCATGCTTAGAGATATATTTGTCAGAAGTAATAATAAGTCATTTCCCTCAAATATTTGCAAATACAGTATTCTAGCCTTGTGTGGTACATATAGCATATATAATTTCAATTTTTTGGTTATAAAAAGTTACTTTTACTTTGAAATTGTCATGTACCAAAGGTTGCATAGCTAGTTTAGTGACATTGTTTGGGTCTAGGACCCGCGTTTTCCCACTTCACTTGTAATAGACCTTCTCAGTCAAATAACGCCTCAAAATTCGAAGCAAGTTATGAACAAAGAACAACTGGAAATTGCACAAGATGCTAATGTAGAAGGAACATTTCAGTAATGTTTAAAGTTCATGCTTGCTATCTTTCAGACTTTTAATTTTCTTTTAATTTTAAAAGTGGCCATTAGTTTTTGTTGTAATTTTTTTCTTTATCACAATAATGTTTATTTTATAAAAAATGAAAATAATCTTTAAAAAATGTCAACAGGTTATTTATTAGTTTCCTTAGCATGAGTATACAGTGCCTCTTTTATACCATACCTACAGAATTTAAAAAATGATACTAGAATTATATATTTTCTGCCCACAACAATATATTGTGGACATTTGCTGTAAAATGTTCAACCTTTTTAATGGCTGTGGTATTTTATTATATAAACAGGTCATTCCTATATGCTTGCATATATCTTCCCTCCACGTTTTCACTACTTTGGTTTCATTGGAATGAACATCCATATATGTATATATTTTTTGTCTTTGTCTTACTGTTTCCTTAGAATAAATTCTTAAAAGTAGAATGGTTTTTTCAAGCGAGGCTGAAAGTCTGATTTCTTTTTGAAATTTTTTTTTTAATGTTGGCCAACTTGTTTAAAGCCTTATGTCTTGAGGATCATTTTGGACTATTCATTTGCAAGAATAAT
Source organism: Bubalus kerabau (assembly GCF_029407905.1). NCBI lineage: Eukaryota > Metazoa > Chordata > Mammalia > Artiodactyla > Bovidae > Bubalus > Bubalus kerabau. Next base: position 7,703,141 of record NC_073642.1, on the reverse strand, counting down.
AATAAATCTTCCTTGGGGCTTTCACTCTCCCTGATCACTTTACATTTTATCCTTAGGTGAGCACATTGTTTCCCACATGACTCCCCAAAGTGTATTTTTTGCTCTAAGGTCTGAGTCTTATATCTAGCTTCCTTTTTGACATTTTCAATATATGATACATGAATGTCTCAAGTTTATTATATCCAAAATTGAATTCCCTTCTTTTAACAAAGAAATGCATCATTAGAGATTTTCTCTTGATAGATACCTGTTTGTTTATTAAAAACGTTCAGTTGTTGATTGTACATAGTTACTTTTATTACAAAGTTTATTTTAGTAACTTCTGGAAAAAATTAATAAATAATTGATTTACCAGAATCACCAAAATTGGATGTTAGGATGAAGTCAAAAGTTGGTATCAAGAAAGGCCAGGTTTAAAAAGTAAAGATTACCTTCTGTTTCAAGTCCACACTCTTAAAATATTTATTTACTTAAGCAACAAATTTCTTTAAAATAGTAAATTGATTTTAAAAGACTGAACATGTGTAATCAGTGTTAGTATGAATTGGTCTGAATCTGAGTGCCAGAGTCCATGATATCTCTTAAATTAAGACGGCAGAGCTCATACTGGGAATTTTTTAAAAAATCTTTAAAAAAATTGTTACTGAGGTTTATTTGATTTAAAGTATTATATAATTTTCATGTGTACAGTACAATGATTCACAGTTTTTAAAGATTATATTCCAAGTTACCTATGGGGAATCTTTTTAAGAATGTAGTTACTGATTTTAACAAAAATGACTTAGGTTGGTGTAAATCCTTTTGGAGGAGGTCACCAGTACTTTTACCATAGTTTGGCCTCAGGCCAGACTACAGGGAGGTAGCACAGCCCCACCCATCAGCAGAAGATTGGATTAAAGATTTACTGAGCATGGCCCTGCCCAGCAGAGCAAGTCCCAGTTTCCCCCACAGCCAGTCCCTCCCATCAAGAAGCTTCCACAAGCCTCTTACCCTCATCCATCAGAGGGCAGACAAAATGAAAACCACAATCACAGAAAACTAACCAAATTGATTACATGGATCACAGCTTTGTGTAACTCAATGAAATATGAGCCATACCATGTAGGGTCACCGAAGATGGTCAGGTCATGGCAAAGAGTTCTGACCAAATGTGGTGTACTGGAGGATGGAATGGCAACCACTTCAGCATTCTTGCCTTGAGAACCCCATGAGCAGTATAAAAAGCCAAAAAGATATATTGAATGATGAACCCCCCCCTGTCGGTAAGGGTCCAATATGGTACTGGAGAAGAGTGGAGAAGTAGCTCCAGAAGGAATGAAGAGGCTGAGCCAAAGCAAAAACAGTGCCCAGTTGTGGATGTGACTGGTGGTGGAAGTAAATTCCAGAGCTGTAAAGAACAGTATTGCATAGGAACCTGTAATGTTAGATTTGTGGCTCAAGTTAAATTGGAAGTGGTCAAACAGGAGATGGCAGGAGTGAACGTAACACAGTATTTACCATTTTAACTATTCATAAGTTTTCAGTCCAGTGGCATTGCTAAGCAGTGATCACCACAGTGCATCTCCAGAACCCTTTCATCATCCAGTACTGACACTGTATCTATTAAACACTAACACCTCATTCGTTCTTCTGTTCCTTATCCCTTCTGTCTCTGAATTTGACTACTCTGGGAATATCATATAAGTGGAATTAAACAGTATTTGTCTGTCTGCAGCTGGCTTATTTCACTTAGTGTAATATTTTCAAGGTTTATCCTTGTTATAGTATGTGATAGGATTTCCTTTTTTAAGGCTGAAAAGGATTCCCTTGTGTGTGTGTGTGTGTGTGTGTGTGTGTGTGTGTGTGTGTATATACAGACACCACATTAAGCTGCTTTGTTCATCTTCCAGTAGACATTTCGGTTGTTTCTATCTTTTGACTATTGTGAATAATGCTCCTGAGAACATTGGTGTGCAGATATGTTATTCAAGTCCTTGCTTTCAATTCTGTTGTGTGTATACCTCAAAGTAGGATTGTTGGATCAGTAGTGATTCTATATTAAGAGCCATACAGTTTTTCACAGCAACTGTACCATTTCAGATTCCCCAAAACAATGCATAAGGGTTCCAATTTTTCCACATCTACCTTAACACTGGTTTTCTGTTTTTTATTTTTTGTTTGTGTGATAAAATAGCTATCTAAATGGGTGCGAAGTGTTATCTCATGATATGCATTTGCCAAAAGATCAGTGATGTTGAACATCTTTTCATGTGCTTATTGGCCATTTGTGTATCTTTTTTAAAGAACTGTCTACTCAAGTCCTTTGCCTGTTTTTAAAATGGGCTCTTTTTGTGTGTGGAGTTTTAAGGATTCTTTACGTATTCTAGATATTAATCTCATATCAGATATGTGATATAAAATTATTTCCTCCCATTCTGTGGGTTGCTGTTTTTATTCTGTTGATAGCATCCACTGACACTTTTTGACATTTGACCATGCATGCATGGATTTATTTATGGGCTTTTTGTTCTGTTACTTTGGTCTGTATGTCCTTATGCCAGTACTATACTGTCTTGATTATTGTAGCTTTGTGGAAAATTTGATGTTAGCCAGTATGACTTCCAGTTTCTTCCTTTTCAATATTGTTTTGGCTGCTTCTTGATATTACCTATGAATTTTTGGAATGTGTTTCCTATTTCTGCAAAAAAATCATTGGGGTTTTGATAGGGGTTGCGTTGAATTTGTAGATCACTTTGGGTATTATTGGTATGTTAACAAAACTAAGTCTTTCAATCTGTGAATGTGGGATTTTTTTTATTGTGTCTGTTTTCTTTGTTCTATCAGTCTTTTTTAGTTTTCAGTGTGTACTTCCTTGACTAAGTTTATTCCTGAATATTTTATTCTTTTTGGTGCTATTGTGCATGGAATGATTTTTATTTCAAACTGTTCAGTGTTAGTGTATAGAAATGCAGCTGATTTTTGTGTCTTGATTCGTATTGTACTTTTTTGATGAATTTATTGAGCAAGGTTTTTTGTGTAATCTTTTGTGAACTCTACATATATGATCATGTCATCTTCAAACAGATAATTAGGCTTTTTTCTTTCCAGTTTGGATGCTTTTTATCTGTTTTTCTTGATGTTTTGCTCTGGCTGGAACTTCTACTACATTATTGAATAGAAGTAGCAAAATTCGTTATCCTTGTCCTCTTCCTGAACTTAGAGGAAAAGCTTTCAGCCCTACACCATTGAGTATGGTGTAAGCTGTTGGAGCTTTCTCTTATATATTTTTATTATGTTGAGGTAGTTTCTTTCCATTCCTAGTAGGATTTTTTTTAATCATAAAATGATAGTGTGTTTTGTCAAATCCTTTTTCTGCATCAATTGAGATGATTATGTGATTTTTCTCCTTCCTTTTTTTTAATGTGGCATATCACATTGATTAATTTTAGTATGTTGAACTATTCTTGAATTCAAGCAATAGATCCCACTTCGTCTTGGTGTTCAATCCTTTTACTATGCTGCTGAATTCAGTTTCCTGGCATTTTGTTCAGGGTTTTTGCATCAGTGTTCATAGGGATATGGATCTATACTTTCCTTATAGTGTCTTTGGTTTATTATCAGGCAAAGTTGACCTTAGGAAATGTTTCTTCCTCTTCAGTTTTCAGGAAGAGTCTGAGAAGGATTGGTGTTGGTTCTTCTTTAAATCTTTGGTAGAACCCACCAGTGAAGCCATCAGGTTGAGTACTTTTCTTTATTAGAAGATTTTTGATTACTTATTTGGCCTTCTTACTAGTTGTAGGTCTATTCAGCTTTTCTTTCTTTCTTCTATTTAGGTTTTGTGTTTCTAGGAATTTGTGGATTTTATCTAGTTTATTCCATTTGTTGGTATACTTTTGTTATAGTAGTCTGCTACTGTCATATTTATTTCTGGTAAGTAATATTGTCTCCACTTTTATTTCTGATATTTTATTTGAGTCTTCTTTCAAAACCCATCTAGCTAAAGGTTTGTCCCTTTTTGTAACCTTTTTTCAAAACCAATTTTTGGTTTTATTGATTTTTTTTTTACTCTTCTTTTTCTATTCACTTTCTCTGTTCTGATGTTTACTATTTCTTCTATTAGCCTTGAGTTTTCAGAACAATTTGGGGGCACACTGCCTTAATTACTTTAGCTTTATAATAAGCCTGGTGAATCAGTGGTCCCTGACCTTCTTGACACCACAGACTGGTTTTGTGGAAGACAGTTTTTCCACAGACCAGGGGGTGGGAGTTGGTTTTGGGATTATTCAGTTTCATTGCATTTACTGTGTACTTTATTTCATTATTACATTATGACATGTAATGAAGTAATTATACAGATCACCATAATGCAGAAGCAGTGGGAGCCCTGAACTTGGTTTCTTGCATCTAGACAGTCCCTTCTTGGGGTGATGGTATATTCAGTTTCCATAATCTCGTTTTGGTAGCTGTCACTGCAGAAAACCCCACTTTACAAAGAGAGGATGTTGGAAATGGAAGCAGGCTTTTCAGTACTTTTGTGGCAATCTCAGGATATGCTGCCTTGACTTTAATCCTGAACGTATGGAGATCTGAAGTTGTCTCAAACATACTTTAAAGGCCGCCATTATTTGCAGCATCAAGCAGTTGATGCCCTTCTAGCACAGACAAAGTCGATTCACCTGGCTTATTCACAAATGGGTCTTGGATCCGTTCCTTCCCAGTTCAGAGGTCTTTTGTGGTTGGGAAGTAAATCTGACTCTTTTGAAAGCTGACACAGGTGATCATGCACCAGCTGGCAGAAAGAAGACCCTGACTCAGTCTCTTTCAAAATCTCTGCTAATATTTGAAATATGTCAGAAACCCCAATGTTCACTCATTGACCCATAATTCCAGTTTGACTTTGAACACAGCCATTTTTTCTGCTGACTTGAACAGTCTTCTTTCTCTCCTGAAGTGACAGATTGAGTTCACTGAGCAGGTTTAATATGTCACACGAGTAAGCAAGGTTTGCGACCCAGTCTGTGTCACTGAAATGTGTTGCTAGTGGTGACTGTTTCTCCAAAAGAAATCTCTAGAGCAGCTCTCGTAACTCAAGAACTCTAGCCAGTAATCTACCTTTAGAAAGCTATCTGTGTATAAGAGAAGACATATGTGCTCTGTATTCATCTCCTCACACAGTTACGTGAACAGAGGTGAGTTAAGGCCATGTACTTTAATGTGGTTGATAATTTTAATCACATCCTACAAAACACTGTTAAGTTCAGGTGGCATTTTTTGGCTAGCCAGCATTTCTCTATGGATGACATAGTGTGTAGACTCACATTTGAAAGCAAGCTTTTTGACCTAACTAGTGAAACCATAAAGCCGTCCATTCCTGGCAGCTGCTCCATCCATATAAATACCGACAAAAAATGACCAGTTCTGTTTTCCTGATATGTAGTCATTTGAAGACTTGCAGCTGTGGTGTTGGTTGGCAACAAAAGTGCACATAATATATCCTCTTGCACATTCTCCTGAAAAATGTGTTGCATGAAAACAAGCATTATTGTCTTGCTGTCAACACTAGTAGACTTGTCAACCTCAGTTGAGTACCACGTGACTCATTAACCATCCCTGACAACTGTGCCTCAGTATTCTTTGCTGTTTCATCAGTTTGTCTAGTTTTGGTGCTAGTCAAAAAAAAAGAACATGTTTTACCTTTTGAACTGCAGCCTCTGCTGAAAGTTCACGATGAATGTCCCCATCAGCAGGCAGGATCAACTCTTCACCATTAGTAAGGGGCTTCTTAGCTTTAGCAATGAGATAAACCATTAAGAATGATGGTCCTAGTGCAGACACATTTGAAGAAGTGGTGGCCTTCAATGATTGTTCCTGTTCTTTGTGTTCACAGTTTTTTTTTTTTGAAAAATTCTAGACTTGTCTTAATGCAGGGTGCTTGGTCTCTAGGAGGCAGAGCAGTTTGGGATGTTTCATGGCTTTGTTGTGTAGCCAGTTGCCACATACTATGCAAAGCAGGCTTGGAGAATGTCAATCACCTGTTGCAATGAAACCGTAATTTAAATAGGAGTCTTGGTATTTCCTTTTAAATGCAGTTTTCGTTTTGTTAACAGTCTTAGAATCTTCTGCTGTCTCATCACTAGATCTTTCCCCCTTTGCAAAGAGGCCTTCCAGTGATTTTTTTTTTGTACTCATTTTGGCTAGGATTAGCTAGTGGGCTTACCAAAACTATGACTGAGACAAGTGTGCAGTGCAGGAAAGAGATGCAGATGGAAGAGGTAGATAAAATAATGGGCAGGCCATGCACAGAGTAAAACAATATTGGATTCTGCCTTAAAGCCTGGTCCCAGATGCAGCTGTACAAGGAAGTACATCAACTCCCTTGCCATTGTATAGCCTGCCACCAGGAGCAGCTTGACTGTCACTTGCCACTCACTGATTGGGTTTTGATATGAATCTTCAAGAAGTTGATTTATTATGACTCTGCAGTCAAACCTCTCTGCTAATAATCTGCGTTTGCAGTCCCTCCGCAGTGCCTCAGCTCCACCTCAGATCATCAGGCTTTAGATTCTCATAAGGAGTGCACAGCCTAAGTCCCTTGTATGCACAGTTCACAGTAGGGTTTGCTCTCCTATGAGAAGCTAATGCTGCTTCCAATCTGACAGGAGGCAGAGCTCAGGTGGTAATGCGAGCAGTGAAGAGTGGCCGTGAATACACATGAAGCTTCACTGGCTTCCTCTCCACTCACCTCCTGTTGTGCGGCCCAGTTCTTAACAGGCCACAGACCAGTAGCAGTCTGTGACCCGGGGGTTGGGGACCACTGTGGTAAATGATGGTATGTGAGTCTTTAAGCTTTATCCTTCAAGGTAGCCTTCACTATTCTTATAATTTTGTATTTCCAAGTGAATTTTATATTAATATTGTCAGTTTCTGCATATGGTAAAAGAAAGCCTGCTGGTATTTTGACTGGGATTGCGTGGAGTCTTAATTTGGGGAGAATTGACATCTTTACAGAATTGGAACTTCTGACAATCAGCAAACATTAATTTATCATTTAATGTATTTTAAATGTTTCTCAGGACCAAAATGTTTTGTTTGTTTTCTGTGTTTTGTTTTAGGTAAGTGAAATAATAGCATCTTTTATTTTTTTGCCACTGGGAACTCTTCAGTATGGAAGAAAAAATTGACAATGAAGGAAAGAAAAGAAGAATTGTTTGAGCCAAGATTTTAAAAAGAAGGAAGGCAGAGTATATGAGATAGATTCTGGTGGGTTGATAGTTGTGATAGCAGGAATTTGAAGAGTTTTTGTTCTGATTGCGTTTTTTGTTGTTGTTCCTGTCAATAGAGTAGGTAGCAAAGTCATTACCTGACAGTGAAGGTTAAGGAACAGTTTTGTAGATGTGAGGAGATATAATATGGTATTAAATAATCAGCTAGGAAATTGGGAAATAGAAGATTGCTAGGCAGTATGAAGGGAATATTTAAGGTCTGAGGTTCATGATCTTCATGAGTTTAGTCAGAGTAATTATAATTAGCATGGTTGTTTGTTTTTCAGCCATATTCAGCTACATGGGAGTAAGCTGTCCTTGCCAGGGGTGGGTTTTTCCCCAGGAAATATGGGCATAGGAGGGATAGTCGGAGCCAAAGGAGTAAGAATGTATGAAAATTAAACTGGGTAAGGAGCCATATCCACATAAAGTGGGTGAGGGACAGTGAAATGTGACAAGCTTAATAAATTGTAGGACCTACTGGGATCAAAAGATTGTTGGAGTTAGGTTATTCGAGTGTGTGAGCTGGACATAACAGCAGGTAGTGGTTAGAGTTATACATGCCAATTTAATTTCATGCTAATACATAATTTACTGTACTGTCACATTTTTTATTGTTTGTATGAATCTTCATGTGATAAATGTATGTTATAGGACAGTCTAGTTTCTTTATGTAACACTTTTGGGACCAGATAGGTTTTGTATTGCTTCCTTTTTTACTCTATTACTCTTTTCAGAAGTTTATCAATTAATACCAGTTTTTCAAATAACTAACTTTTTGCTTTGTCGCTCTCTGTTGTATGTTTATTTTGTTTCGTTACTTTTTGCTCTTACCTTTCAGTTCAGTTCAGTTCAGTCGCTCAGTCGTGTCCGACTCTTTGCAACCCCATGAATCGAAGCACGCCAGGCCTCCCTGTCCATCACCAGCTCCCGGAGTTCAAACTCAGGTCCATCGAGTCAGTGATGCCATCCAGCCATCTCATCCTCTGTCGTCCCCTTCTCCTCCTGCCCCCAATCCCTCTCAGCATCAGGGTCTTTTCCAATGAGTCAGCCTTTCACACGAGGTGGCCAAAGTATTGGAGTTTCAGCTTCAGCATCAGTCCTTCCAATGAACACCCAGGACTGATCTCCTTTAGGATGGACTGGTTGGATCTCCTTGCAGTCCAAGGGACTCTCAAGAGTCTTCTCCAACACCACAGTTCAAAATCATCAATTCTTCGGCACTTAGCTTTCTTCACAGTCCAACTCTCACATCCATACATGACCACTGGAAAAACCATAGCCTTGACTAGATGAACCTTTGTTGGCAAAGTAATGTCTCTGCTTTTGAATATGCTATCTAGGTTGGTCATAACTTTCCTTCCAAGGAGTAAGCGTCTTTTAATTTCATGGCTGCAGTCACCATCTGCAGTGATTTTGGAGTCCCCCCCAAAATAAAGTCTGACACTGTTTCCACTGTTTCCCCATCTATTTCCCATGAAGTGATGGGACCAAATGCCACGATCTTAGTTTTCTGAATGTTGAGCTTTAAGCCAACTTTTTCACTCTCCTCTTTCACTTTCAAGAGGCTCTTTAGTTCCTCTTTACTTTCTGCCATAAGGGTGGTGTCATCTGCGTATCTGAGGTTATTGATATTTCTCCCAGCAATCTTGATTCCAGCTTGTACTTCTTCCAGCCCAGCGTTTCTCATGATGTACTCTGTATAGAAGTTAAAGAAGCAGGGTGACAGTATACAGCCTTGACGTACTCCTTTTCCTATTTGGAACCAGTCTGTTGTTCCATGTCCAGTTCTAACTGTTGCTTCCTGACCTGCATATAGGTTTCTCAAGAGGCACGTCAGGTGGTCTGGTATATTCCATCTCTTTCAGAATTTTCCACACAGTCAAAGGCTTTGGCATAGTTAATAAAGCAGAAATAGATGTTTTTCTGGAACTCTCTTGCTTTTTTGATGATCCATCTCTTACCTTTACTTTATTATTTATTCTGTTTTGGAGTTCAGTTTTTTTTTTTTTTTTTTGTACCTCTTTCAGATGGTTACTTAGAACAGTAGCTTTTGGCCTTTCTACTGAATATATATTTAAAGCCAAAAATTTTCTTCTTATTAAGAACAGTTTCAGCTGTATCCTATGCATTTTGATTGGAAGTATTTTAAAAACATTCCATTAAAAATTTGTTTTAGCTCTCCCTATGATTTCTCCTTTTACTCATGGGCTGTTTAGAGGTTTATTATTTAATGTTCATATATATAAGGATTTTCTTATATTGTTATTAATTCATGGCTTAATTTGTCTGAGATTACAGACATGCCTATCCTTTGAAATTTGTTAACACCTAGTTTTGCTCCAGTTTGCGGTCACTTTTGGTAAATGTTTTTTATGCATTTACCAAGAATGTTATTTTCTGCCTTTGTTAGGTATAGTTTCTATATGTCAGGTTGTTGTAAAGTGCAAATTTTTTCCTGTGTCTTCTGGTCTGCTTGTTCTTGTTTTGGTATGTTTGTTCCTTAAATTACTGAGAAAGCTGTGTTAAAATGCACTTGTTAGAATTGTGGACTTCACGTAGTTCTATTCACATTGACTTTATATAACATATCCTTGTTTATTAGTTTATTTAGAAAAAAATGGTTTTTACATCTATAAAATTTAGCAATATTTTAACAAATTAGTCTATGAGGAAGGTCACAAATTACCCTCCAAATGAAATTTCTTAAATATTAGAAGGACTTGTAGACATTTTGAAGCATCTGCTGAGTGTCACCAAAAGGAGAAGGGGATGACAGAGATGAGAGGGTTGGATAGCATCACCAACTCAATGGACATGAGTTTGAGCCAACTCCGGGAGATAGTGAAGGATAGGGAATCCTGGTGTGTTGCGGTCCATGGGGTCACAGAGGCAGACACGACTTAGCAACTGAACAACAATAAAACAAAAGGATTGTGCATCTCTAATGTTGCTGGCAGTAAGAAAGATAGTATGGCAGAATTAAATCAGGCTCAGGATGGTGAGTCTTTGAGCTGTTATCTGCCGTGTGTGTTTATCTTGAATAAATTTCTAGTTGCCTTGTATATTTGGCCCTTGATTTTGCGTAGATTTGTAGAATGCACCAAACATGTTGAGAAAAATGTTAAATTGTGTAGAAGGAAAGCAAACTTACTGCATGTGAAGTAATATAATGTGCATTTTACATAACCATGATAATTTACTATGATAAATGGATATTTTATATATTTGTGTGTGTTAGGCACTCAGTCATGTCCAACTTTATGTGACCCATGGACTGTAGCCCACCAGGCTCTTCTGTGCATGGGATTCTCCAGGCAAGAATACTAGAGTGGGTTGCCATTTCCTTCACTAGGGGATCTGCCTGACCCTGGGATTGAACCCAGGTCTCCTGCATTGCAGGCATATGCTTTACCATCTGAGCTATTAGGGAAGCCCAAAAGATGTACTTAAAGTTTAAATGAGAAGTGATTGGGGGGTTTTAGTTGATATGTTATATGATTTTTCATGCTTTTCAGGAAAAGATACCTGACTTTTGGTGTTATTAGGTACATTCAAATTTGGAATTGTGGTGCCTTCCTGGTAGATTGAACAATTATTATAATGAAGTATTCCACTATATTTTTACCCATGTATCTATATATATCTTCCTCATGCATTAAAGTTTTCTGTGATAGAGTATAGCCCCACAACCTTTCTTATGGTTTGTGTCTTACAAAATATATCTTTATTTATGCTTATTCTTTCCATAATCCCATATTTTAGATGTATTCTCTATAATCACCTTATAATTAGGTTTTTAAAAAATCTAATCTGGATTATTTATTGATCCTTTCCCCCCCCCCTCTGTTATTAATAGCTTTGTTAGCTATACAGTTAGCCCTTCATATCCATGGACTTTGTACCTGTGGATTCAATCAACTATGGATTGAAGATATCCCAGAAAAAATTCCAGAAAAATCCTCAAAGCAAAACTTGAATTTACCGCATGCCAGAAACTATTTAATAGCATTTACATTTAATAGATTTTATAAGTAAAATAAGAGTGACTTAAAGTATATGGGAGGATGTGTGGTTTTTATGCAAATGCTATGCCATTGAAGTCGCTCAGTTCTGTCAGACTCTTTGCGATCCCATGGACTGTACCCTACCAGGCTCCTCAGTCCATGGGATTTTCCAGGCAAGAATACTGGAGTGGGTTGCCATTTCCTTCTCCAGGGGATCTTCCCTACCCAGGAATCGAAACCAGGATAAGAGACTTTAGCAACTTCAAATAAAGAAGACTGGAATGCGTGAATTGAACTCAGATGACCATTATATCTACTACTCTGGGCAGAAATCCCTTAGAAGAAATGGAGTAGCCATCATGGTTGACAAAAGAGTCCGAAATGCAGTACTTGGATGCAGTCTCAAAAACGACAGAATGATCTCTGTTCGTTTCCAAGGCAAACCATTCAGTATCACGGTAATCCAAGCCTATGCCCCAACCAGTAGCGCTGAAGAAGCTGAAATTGAACAGTTCTATGAAGACCTACAAGACCTTTTAGAACTAACACCCATAAAAGATGTCCTTTTCATTATAGGGGACTGGAATGCAAAAGTAGGAAGTCAAGAAACACCTGGGGTAACAGGCAAATTTGGCCTTAGAATACGGAATGAAGCAGGGCAAAGGCTAATAGAGTTTGCCAAAAGAACGCACTGGTCATAACAAACACCCTCTTCCAACAACACGAGAAGACTCTACACATGGACATCACCAGATGGTCAACACCAAAATCAGACTGATTATATTCTTTGCAGCCAAAGATGGAGAAGCTCTATACAGTCAGCAAAAAGAAGACCAGGAGCTGACTGTGGCTCAGATCATGAACTCCTTATTGCCAAATTCAGACTGAAATTGAAGAAAGTAGGGAAGACCACTAGATCATTCAGGTATGACCTAAATCAAATCCCTTATGATTATACAGTGGAAGTGAGAAATAGATTTAAGGGACTAGATCTGATAGAGTGCCTGATGAACTATGGATGGAGGTTTGCGACATTATACAGGAGACGGGGATCAAGACCATCCCCATGGAAAAGAAATGCAAAAAAGCAAAATGGCTGTCTGAGGAGGCCTTACAAATAGCTGTGAAAAGAAGAGAAGCAAAATGCAAGGGAGAAAGGAATGATATAAGCATCTGAATGCAGAGTTCCAGAGAATAGCAAGAAGAGATAAGAAAGCCTTCCTCAGCGAACAGTGCAAAGAAATAGAGGAAAACAACAGAATGGGAAAGACTAGAGATCTCTTCAAGAATATTAGAGATATCAAGGGAACATTTCATGCAAAGATGGGCTTGATAAAGGACAGAAATGGTATGGACCTAACAGAAGCAGAAGATATTAAGAAGAGGCGGCAAGAATACACAGAAGAACTGTACAAAAAAGATTTTCACGACCCAGATAATAATGATGGTGTGGATCACTCACCTAGAGCCAAACATCCTGGAATGTGAAGTCAAGTGGGCCTTAGAAAGCATCACTATGAACAAAGCTAGTGGAGGTGATGGAATTCCAGTTGAGCTATTTCAAATCCTGAAAGATGATGCTTTGAAAGTGCTGCACTCAATATGCCAGCAAATTTGGAAAACTCAGCAGTGGCCACAGGACTGGAAAAGGTCAGTTTTCATTCCAATCCCAAAGAAAGGCAATGCCGAAGAATGCTCAAACTACCACACAATTACACTCATCTCCCAAACTAGTAAAGTAATGCTCAAAATTCCCCAAGCTAGGCTTCAGCAATATGTGAACCATGAACTTCCAGATGTTCAAGCTGGTTTTAGAAAAGGCAGAGGAACCAGAGACCAAATTGCCAACATCCACTGGATCATCGAAAAAGCAAGAGAGTTCCAGAAAAACATCTACTTTTGCTTCATTGACTATGCCAAAGCCTTTGACTGTGTGGATCACAATAAACTGTGGAAAATTCTGAAAGAGATGGAAATACCAGACCACCTGACCTGCCTCTTGAGAAACCTATATGCAGGTCAGGAAGCAACAGTTAGAACTGGACATGGAACAACAGACTGGTTCCAAATAGGAAAAGGAGTACGTCAAGGCTGTATATTGTCACTCTGCTTATTTAACTTCTATGCAGAGTACATCATGAGAAACGCTGGGCTGGAAGAAGCACAAGCTGGAATCAAGATTGCTGGGAGAAATATCAATCACCTCAGATATGCAGATGACACCATCCTTATGGCAGAAAGTGAAGAGGAACTCAAAAGCCTCTTGATGCAAGTGAAAGAGGAGAGTGAAAAAGTTGGCTTAAAGCTCAACATTCAGAAAACTAAGATCGTGGCATCTGGTCCCATCACTTCATGGGAAATAGATGGGGAAACAGTGGAAACAGTGTCAGACTTTATTTTGGGGGGGGCTCCAAAATCACTGCAGATGGTGACCGCAGCCATGAAATTAAAAGACGCTTACTCCTTGGAAGGAAAGTTATGACTAACCTAGACAGCATATTGAAAGTCAAAGACATTACTTTGCCAACAAAGGTCTGACTAGTCAAGGCTCTGGTTTTTCCAGTGGTCCTGTATGAATGTGAGAGTTGGACTGTGAAGAGCTGAGCACCGAAGAATTGATGCTTTTGAACTGTTGTGTTGGAGAAGACTTTTGAGAGTCCTTAGGACTGCAAGGAGATCCAATCAGTCCATTCTAAAGGAGAGCAGTCCTGGATGTTCATTGGAAGGACTGATGGTAAAGCTGAAACTCCCATTGTTTGGCCACCTCATGGGAAGGGTTGACTCTTTGGAAAAGACCCTGATGCTGGGAGGGATTGGGGCAGGAGGAGAAGGGGACGACAGAGGATGAGATGGCTGGATGGCATCACCGACTCTATGGACAGGAGTTTGAGTAAACTCCAGGAGTTGGTGATGGACAGGGAGGCCTGGTGTGCTGCGATTCATGGGGTTGTAAAGAGTTGGACATGACTGAGCGACGGAACTGAACTGAGGTTCCTGTAATAAATAACGAGGAACAACTATATATACTTTAATTAACCTCCCTGTGGTTATCCCAGAGATTACCACATACATCTTTCATGTATTGAAATTTGAAGTATATGAGAACTTTTTCCATTTCCTAGTCATTGAAAGGTTTTAGAACACTTTAGCTTATTAATACTACCCCTCCGCAAATTATGTACTGTTATTGTTGTGCATTGTAATGTTTTAAATTCCACAAAATACTGTCATTCTGTTTAGTCAGTATTCATTTAGAGTTACAGATTTACCCTGTTCAACGTATTTAATTTTTTGGTGTATATCCAAGCTGCATCTGGAAGCCCTCTTCTCCTTCTACGTGAAGAAGTCTCTTTAGTGCTTCCTGGTGATAGATTCTCTGATTCTGTTTGACTAAAAATGTCTCTATTTTGTCTTCATTTCTGAAGGGTATTTTTTCACATACAGAATTCTGTTTTGACATTTACCCTGTTTCCAGCACTTTGAGGACATCATTTTGTTTTCCTCTGGCTTCCATTATTTATTCAAAGCCAGCTATATCTTACTATTACTCTTAGAATTAATATTCTTTAATTTATTCTGGCTGCTTTTTAGATCTGTTGCGGCTGTTTCTGTCTCTTTTTTTTCTGTCCATCCCTCCACCTTCCCCCTTTACTTTGATTTGCCTAAGTGTGGTTTTCTGTGTATTTGTTATGCTTGGGAGTTTAGATCTTGAATCTGGCTTGATGTCATTGTTCAGTTTTCTTTTGTGTTTTTAAGTTTTAAACTATCAGGCCCTTAAGTATTTTTCTCCCCCTCGTATGTGGTTATGTGCTTTCTGGATTCTAGTTACGTGTATTTTGGACCTTTTCTTCATGTGTCATATTTTTTCATACTTGTCTGTATTTCCCATTTTTGTGTCTTTTTGGGCCTCAGGTTAAGTATGTTTTTCTTTTCTGTCTTCTGGATCATTCTCCAGTTGTATCTAACCTAATGTTAAAGTCATCCATCAGTTTCTTAATTTCTGTTTTCAAAATTGTATTTTTCAATTTTCTGTTTTCCATGTTTTTAGCATTGTTTCGGAGAAGGCAATGGCACCCCACTCCAGTACTCTTGCCTGGAAAATCCCATGGACGGAGGAGCCTGGTAGGCTGCAGTCCATGGGGTCGCTAAGAGTCGGACATGACTGAGCAACCTCACTTTTACTTTTTACGTTCCTGCATTGGAGAAAGAAATGGCAACCCACTCCAGTGTTCTTGCCTGGAGAATCCCAGGGATGGAGGAGCTTGGTGGGCTGCCATCTATGGGGTCACACAGAGTCAGAGACGACTGAAGTGACTTAGCAGCAGCAGCAGCATTGTTTAAAATTCTTAAAAAACAAACAAACTCCTTTTAACACATTAAAGTAGCTTATTTTATGACATTATTGACTGCGGGAATTTTGCAGAAACTAACTCCTGTGGTTGATGATTTGGTATATATGAATATTGAAACATCTCCGGTCAATAACATCCAGGTAACAAAAGATGCGTTAATGTGACTCTGGTCAGTAGTGCATTAAAACTGTTTTCTGCTAGCACCATTATCTGGATCTACTATGGGTCTATTTCTAGTGCTATTTTAAAATCTTGGTTTTCAGTCAGATCTTGATTGGGTTTTTTTCTGTAGACTTTTATGTGAAAAATGATAAGATAATTTAAATTTGGGGTCTTTTTGCTGATAAGATTTACTTTTGCCAATACCTTTTGGAAAGATTTTATTGGTACGCAGCTAGGCTAATGATTCTAGGTGTAGCCTACATTACCTTAATATGGTCAGATTGAAATGATTTGAAGCGATACTTCTTTCCTTGTGTGGCCTCTTTCTGGTTTACCTTTATACAATAGGGTATAGTCCTCTGGATTCTCTCCAGCTTCCTGATGTGTTTACTGAAGCTATTCCTCCTGACTAGACCCTGAATTGAATTTTTGTGCCCCTATGCAAAGAACTGTTGAAAGCTCTGTTTAGTTTCTCAGACTCTCAGCTGATGTTTTAAGAATCAGTGAGTCTTAAGTCTGGTGCCACCTGTTTCATCTAGGTCTCAGAAGAATTTCTGTGCAAATTCTCACTGTCTTGAAAGTTCTTCGGTTTTAAACAGATTACTTTCTGCTTTGCTTTTCTAGTGATTCTAAGGGACATACTGGTTTAAAGAAACCTACTCTACCATTGTCAAAAGCAAAATGCTCAGATATGTTTAGAATTTTACAGATCATACAAGATAATACAGTGCATATACCTTATAGAATTTAACGTATTATCTCAGTGGTGAAATGTGTGAATATTTGTCTTGCTTGCTACAGTGCAAGTTTTCATAACGGGAATTGGGTGCCCTGTCATCTGTTAGGGAACATGATTTGGAATAAGCCAACTTCTATGGTTTATATTACAGTCTGTAAAGAAACAGACATTCTACAGCGCAGCTACTTGTTTGATTCATAGAAGTTACTAGCCATCCTTCAGTTCCTCTCATATTTCTTGCTCTTTCTTGGCACAGAGTTTTTGCACATACTCTTCTCTGTCTGGTATAAACACCTGCATAGTCAGGTTTGAGTATGAAGCAGTTCTCAGTGAAGGCTGCCCTGACCATGAATTTATGTCAGATGAATGAGTTTTTATACGTACCCATTTGTATGATGGTTTGACTAATGTCTGTTTGCCCCTACTAGACTCTGAACTGTGAGGTTAGAAATTTTGCCTTTTTTCCTTGACTATTTTATCATAGGTACCTCGTTCAGTATTTCAAAGTACCTGTTTTGCATAGGTTATTAGTTATTAATAGATTACCAATTAATACATGTATAAATGAAATAACAGGATGAATACAGGAAGAAATGTAAGAAATGCTGAGATAATAATGAATAAAAATTGAAAGCTCACCGCTTTTGAGCAAAAGCCAAATTTAATCAAACCCTGGATTTGCACAGTACAGTTAAAGTTCTGTAGAGTTACATGTACAGTGTTAAAAAATACTTCAAAAGATTCCCCTGAATCTTTACTGTGTTTTAAGTTTTGTTTAAAACATTACTTACTTGTTTTAAGTTTTATTTAAAACATTACTTAAAAACATTACTGTGTTTTAAGATTTGTCCCCCATCCCTCTGTAAATATTTTATTACTTAAGTTTTAATAGCATTGTGTTTTTGATGAAACTATCGTTCAGAGCATGACAAATTATATCATTGCCAGTCATTCTACTATAGAGATAAATGGGGGAAAAATCGTTATTCTTGGAAGATTCACAGTCTGAGAGGTAAATGATTTTGGAACTTACGTACAAAATAAGATGCTGTGGTTTATTCTACTAAGGGCTATTGGCCTTTTATTCATCCAGAGTGATGACATTTGAACTGAATCTTGATTGATGAGGAAGAGTTAATTAAATGGCTAAAGGAATAGTTTCATTTAGGTATTATTATGAAAGCATATAATGTCTTTGTGGATTGACAAATAGTAATTCTGTTAGTAGCTAGGGCAGTTTGCAGGAAGAATTTGTAAAAGCAGATTGGGGCTACACATGTAGATTTATGAGTTCATCCTTTGACGTGGGAGCCAGCAAAAGCTATCAAGGATATTTGCTGTTATTATATGCATTAAGGAAAAACTTAAAGGCTATAATTGTTATAATTACATTGTTTTAGCCAGAATTAGGGGCATGAAAAAGTTCAGGAGATATTTTAGTGGTAAAATTAACAAGGTTTCAACTTGTTTACTGATTTTATGTAGTGAAAAATTTCAACTAATAATATAGTCAAAGACAGGTTTAAAATTTGTATAACATTTGCACGATGTGCTACAGAACGTAAATTTTCTAATTTGTGTTTTCTTTCAGATCTTACAGAAAATTTTGGCTGTAGCCCTCCAACTAGAAGCTGAAGTAATAGAAGCTGTGTACCATGCATTAGGGTATTAAAGAAAATTAATTTTTGATTTAAATATTTGGACTACAAGGAAGGAAAGGTGACTGAAAATGGGGCGGAAGAAAATACAAATCACACGCATAATGGATGAAAGGAACCGACAGGTAAATGAAAATTTTAACTTATCTATTTTAATAGATGTAAATTAAAAAAAAAAGTGTAGAATAGAATGGTGTTTTAATTTAAAGTCTAAATATTTTTATTTCTAGACTACGTTAAAAAATTTAGTTACCAAAATTTCTGACTTTCCATCATATGCTTTAAAGTAACTTTTTTATTATTATTATGGAAATCGTTTTGTTAATTATAGAAACACAGATAAGCAACATAGGAAAGTAAAATCACTGCAGTTCCACTGGTACCATCCATTGTGTAGGTTTCAGTTCAGTTGCTTATCTTTACAGCCCCATGGACTGCAGTACACTAGGCTTCCCTGTCCTGGAAACGAACAGAGATCATTCTGTTGTTTTTGAGATTGCACCCAAGTACTGCATTTTGGACTCTTTTGTTGACTATTAAGGCTACTCTATTTCTTCTAAGGGATTCTTGCCCACAGTAGTAGATAAAATGGTCATCGGAGTTAAATTCACCCTTTCTGGTCCGTTTTAGTTCACTGATTCCTAAAATGTCAATGGTGACTCTTACCATCTCCTGTTTGACCATTTCCAATTTACCTTGATTTGTGGACCTAACATTCCAGGTTCCTATTGTTCTTAACAGCATCAGACTTTACCTCCATCACCAGTCACATCCACAGCTGGGCATTGTTTTTGCTTTGGCTTAGTCTCTTCATTCTTTCTGGAGTTATTTCTCCCCTCTTCTGCAGTAGCATATTGGACACCTATTGACCCAGGGAGTTCATTTTTCAGTATATCTTTCTGCCCTTTGATTCTGTGCTACATACAGTAGTCACATCCTTATGTGACTGCTGGAAAAACCATGACTTTGACTAGATGGACCTTTGTAGGCAAAGTAATGTCTCTGCTTTTTAATAGTGTCTAGGTTTGTTACTGCTTTTCTTCCACGGATCAAGCAGTAATAGCAAATAGAATTTTGAGTTACTAGAGTTTTTGAGCTTGTAAGATAAATATCACACTGCATATCATTGGAACAGCATGCGTTCTTTGTGCAGCATTATGTTTGTGAAATTCTTCACTGTTATTGTTGCATGGAGATACTTAGTAAATTTTCATTGATGTATAATATTCCATTGTGTGGATAGAACACAGTCTATGTGTGTGTATATATGTATATATATATACACATTTTTCTCTTGTAAATAGGCTTTTGGGTTTTAGATCTACTGTTTGTTTGGAACTTGGTTTTTATGTGGTTTGAGGTGTAGGGGTCAAAATTTGCCACTTTTCAGATGGATACTCTGTTGGCCCTGTGCATTTTATTGCAAAAATCATCCCAGGAAAGCACAAAAAAACACACAAGCTATTTATAAAAAAATTCAACAATAGGCATAGTTAATCTGTGGTTCTAGAGGCTGGGTTTCTGACCTTACTTGAGACAAGGTGATAATGACTGGGAGACAGGACAAAGAGGGTTTCTGGGTTATGCTAAATATAAGGCCATATTCTCCCCCTCCCCCCCCACCCCCCCAAAAAATTCAGTGAGCCACACACTTCGGGTTTGTGGGTTTTCATTTATGTTATATTTTAATATGAAGTTTACTTTTTTAAAAGAAGTATTAGAAGGACAAGAAGGACAAACACGGTTTCACCAGGAGCTTCTAACAGGAAGTGAAGTCTGTCACCCCTCTAGAGTTTTGGCATCTTCAGTCCTTCTTGCTTCAGCAGCTTTCTGATGTCTTAGAACAGGTATTTGGTGTATTTCACTGTTTTTTATAGTTGATCTTAGTGGGTTCTTTGTTCTTCCACCAGTCACTCCATTTAGAGGCAGACATCCTCTTATACTTAAAAAAAAAAAAAAAAAGAGTTGAAAAATTATTTTAAGGCAGAATACAGAGAACAATACCTCAAACACTGTTACTTTTCCAGAAGCAATGTAGGTCGATTCTGACATATTTGCTGCAGATACCTTTCCTTGTAAAAGAAGAAAATTAGAAATGTACTTCCTTTGTAATTTTTGCAAGTCTCATTCTTCTTTCCTTCCCCAAAGGAACCTTGCATAATGGATTTAATTTCTATTTTCTTTATTATTTAAGCATACTATTATTATTTCAGCACAATTTAAAAATCTTACATAATAGCATTCTCATCTGCACTTGCTGTTTCACTCAGTGTAGTATTTCAGACATATGTCTGTGTAACTCATTCATGTAGTACAAGTAGTTTGTAGGAATGAATGTGCCTCAATTCATTTCTCAATACTTCTATTAGAGAACATTTAGGTTGTTTCCAATTTTTTAGAAATTTTGCTGCATGTTATGTTAGAAGTGATGCCCAGGCTACATCTTTGGGCATGTCTCTGTGATTCTAGAGGAGTTGCTGGGTTGAATATATCCATCATAATTTTACTGTGAGGTTTTCAAGTTGCCCCGCCAAGTGGTTGTACCAGATATACTATAGTAATTTATGAAAATTTCTTCTTCCGGTACACTTTACCTTTTTCTTCCTTTCTTTCTCACTTTATGTTTTTTCATTTTATTTTGCATGTTTTTTGGCCTAATGAAGGTAAAATGTTACCTGTTTGTGGTTTTGCTGGGCTGTTGATTTTTTTCTTTGAAGTTCTTCATATATTCCAGATATTAATTCTGTGTGTACTTAATCTGTTTCAGATAGTATATTTCAGTCTTTACCAAAACACTTTATAAACACTTTTATGACAGGACTTATTTCAGTGTTTCTTAGTAGTTTATTTTGCCTTTACCAGTAGATTATGAACACTTTAAAATGATTTAAGGCTTGCTTCATTTTCTAAATCATAATCAGCTTGTAAATGTTCCAATTGAACTTTAGATAAATGTGTATTCTTTTAATTGTTACATACAGGATTCTATATGTCTATTAGTTCAGTCTTATTTTGTGTTCTGATTATCTGTATTCTTTGTATTTTATTTACATATTTGGTTTTGGCTCAGTGAGACCTGTCAATAATTACACTTACCACAATAATGGATTTTCATTTTCTGTATATCTTTTACTAGTTTAACACATATTGTTTTAGATATTGGGGAATATTTCATTAGGCTCATACGTATTTAGAATTGTTATGTGTTCTTGGTGAATTTTTAAAATACGTACTGACTTTTTCTTTCCTCAGTAAGGCATGCTGTTTTAAACTACTTAAATCTACTGTCTCACATTACAATAGCTACTACATCTCTCTTTTGGCTAATATTTTCTTGATAGATCTAGTTCTCTACATTTACATTCAACCTGTCTATATCTTTTTATTTTAGGTATATTTCTGTAAATAGTATATGGCTGGATTTTTAAAAATCTATTCTAATAATATATCTTGACTCCCCAGTTTTCTTGGACCTTACTCTTTATCATCCTTTGTATATATATTTGGACTGTTTTATATCATCTTAGTTGATTATTTTGATTTACTATGAGAATCTGATAGAGGTCCTACGGGTAAAACTCACATAAGTGTAGATGTGCCCTCCAAAACTGGGTCCCCCT
Source organism: Bubalus kerabau (assembly GCF_029407905.1). Taxonomy (NCBI): domain Eukaryota; kingdom Metazoa; phylum Chordata; class Mammalia; order Artiodactyla; family Bovidae; genus Bubalus; species Bubalus kerabau. The sequence goes on along the minus strand of NC_073642.1, from coordinate 7,681,362 downwards.
AGAGTTGTTAATCTTTATACTTGTCCAAAATTAGCCTCCAGCAATTCAGTAATTAGAGTTCAGATTTTCCTACCTTTGTACTGATTCCTGTGGCGGTTTCTGTTTATGGCTCTGGTGATTTATGGTTCATAGTATCTGTCTGTCTGTCTCCAGTTTGGCAGGTGGGGCAGAAGTTGCCCTGGGACCTCATCTCCCCGAGTCTAAGAAGAGTTGTTAATTTTCATTTTGTTCTGTTTTATTACTTGAGTGGCAACTTCCACTGGAGTTGGAAGTGCTAGAACAAACATTTGCAGTCTCTCCTGGACTTTTAAATTCAACAATGAAGTAAAGATATGTCTAAATGTATATGATGTAAAAATTTTGCAGGTCCTTGGGATTTAAAATATAAAAGATATTTTGGAGATGGTATAATCTAACCTTGAATTCAAAGAATTTTATTACTCTAGATTTGACACAAAATCAGGAAAGCTGGTTTAGATTAAAATAAAATCTACCTCAGTTTATAGTGGCACTGAATTTTGTAGGCTAGCCTTTAGTCCTGTTCTTTTTCTTTATAGTGACTGTAGTACTGGAATAAAATTAAAATTTAAAAATAAAATTAATTTTGACTAATACTGAAATGGCTTTATTAATACTGATTTCTTACATTTAAATTTTATAACATTTAAAACAAAATGCTAAATACGTCTCAAGTAGAAAAATGTATAAACCTGTTGCAAAATAAAGATTCAGATTTATAGGTGGAATTCTTGGTAATCAGAGTAATGGTGGCTGAATAAATGCTGACTCCTCCAACATAATTTCTCCAAAAATAAATGTAGAAAAACAGGAACATAAAACCTACAACCTTGGCACAACTAGAAGGCAAAGAATGTCTAAATTCACATTACCTCCAGGTAGAAAATTATTTCCAAGTCACTCTGTGCTGTTTCTTGACATCTATTGCAAGTCTTTGTGGTGACCCAAGCATACATCTTTAGTCTTTCCCATTCTGTTGTTTTCCTCTCTTTCTTTGCATTGGTTGCTGAGGAAGGCTTTCTTAACTCTCCTTGCTATTCTTTGGAAGTCTACATTACATGGATATATCTTTCCTTTTCTCCTTTGCTTTTCGCTTCCCTTCTTTTCACAGCTATTTGTAAGGCCTCCTCAGACAGCCATTTTGTTTTTTTGCATTTCTTCTTGGGGATAGTCTTGATTCCTGTCTCCTGTACAGTGCCACAAACCTTCAACCATAGTTCATCAGGCACTCTTGTCTATCAGATCTAATCCCTTAAATCTATCTCTCACTTCCACTGTATAATCATAAGGGATTTGATTTAGGTCATACCCAAATGGTCTAGTGGTTTTCTCCACTTTCTTCAATTTCATTCTGAATTTGGCAATAAGGAGTTCATGATCTGAGCCACAGTCAGCTCCCAGTCTTGTTTTTGCTGACTGTATAGAGCTTCTCCATCTTTGGCTGCAAAGAATATAACCAATCTGATTTCGATGTTGACCATCTGGTGATGTCCATGTGTAGAGTCTTCTCTTGTGTTGTTGGAAGAGGGTGTTTGCTATGACCAGTGTGTTCTCTTGGCAAACACTTTTAGTCTTTGCCCTGCTTCATTCCGTATTCCAAATTTGCCTGTTACTCTAGGTGTTTCTTGATTTTCTACTTTTGCATTGCAGTCCGCTGTAATGAAAAGGACATCTTTTTGGGATGTTAGTTCTAGAAGGTCGTATAGGTCTTCATAGAACTGTTCAGCTTCTGCTTCTTCAGAGTTACTGGTTGGAGCATAGGCTTGGGTTACTGTGATATTGAATGGCTTGCCTTGGAAACGAACAGAGATCATTCTGTCGTTTTTGAGATTGCATCCAAGTACTGCATTTTGACTCTTTTGTTGACTATGATGGCTAATCCATTTCTTCGAAGGGATTTCTGCCCACAGTAGTAGATATAATGGTCATCTGAGTTAAATTCACCCATTCCATTCCATCTTAGTAAACTGATTCCTAGAATGTCAATGTTCACTCTTGTCATCTCCTGTTTGACCACTTCCAATTTGCCTTGATTCATGGATGTAACATTCCAGGTTCCTATGCAATATTGCTCTTTACAGCATCAAACCTTGCTTCTGTCATCAGTCCCATCCACAACTGGGTCTTGTTTTTGCTTTGGCTCCATCCCTTCATTCTTTCTGGAGTTACTTCTCCACTGATCTCCAGTAGCATATTGGTCACCTGTCAGTGTGTGGAGTTCATCTTTCAGTGTCATATCTTTTTGTCTTTTTATACTATTCATGGGGTTCTCAAGACAAGAATACTGAAGTGGTTTGCCATTCCCTTCTCCAGTGGAACACATTCTGTCAGACCTCTCAACCATGACCTGCCCGTCTTGGGTGACCCCACACCGCATGGCTTAGTTTCGTTGAGTTAGATATTTCATGCAAAGATGGGTACAAAAAGGACAGAAATGGTAGGGACCTAACAGAAACAGAAGATATTAAGAAGAGGTGGCAAGCATACACAGAAGAACTGTACAAAAAAGATCTTCACGACCCAGATAATCATAATGGTATGTCACTCACCTAGAGCCAAACATCCTGCAATGTGAAGTCAAGTGAGTCTTAGGAAGTATCACTACGAACAAAGCTAGTGGAGGTGATGGAATGCCAGTTGAGCTATTTCAAATCCTGAAAGATGATGCTGTGAAAGTGCTGCACTTGCTCAATATGCCAGCAAATTTGGAAAACTCAGCAGTGACCACAGGACTGGAAAAGGTCAGCTTTGATTCCAATCCCAAAGAAAGGCAATGCCAAAGAATGCTCAAACTACCACACAACTGTACTCATCTCACATGCTAGTAAAGTAATGCTCAAAATTCTCCAAGCCAGGCTTCAGCAATATGTGAACTGTGAACTTACAGATGTTCAAGCTGGTTTTAGAAAGGGCAGAGGAACCGGAGATCAAATTGCCAGTATCCTCTGGATCATGGAAAAAGCAAGAGAGTTCCAGAAAAACATCTGTTTTTGCTTCATTGACTATGCCAAAGCCTTTGATGTGTGGATCACAATAAACTGTGGAAACTTCTGAAAGAGATGGGAATACCAGACCACCTGACCTGCCCTTGAGAAACCTGTATGTAGGTCAAGAAGCAACAGTTAGAACTGGACATGGAACAACAGACTGGTTCCAAATAGGAAAAGGAGTACATCAAGGCTGTATATTATCACCCTGCTTATTTAACTTCTATGCAGAGTACATCATGAGAAAGCTGGGCTGGAGGAAGCACAAGCTGGAATCAAAATTGCCAGGAGAAATATCAATAACCTCAGATATGCAGATGACACCACCCTTATGGCAGAAAGGGAAGAAGAATAAAGAGCCTCTTGATGAAAGTGAAAGAGGACAGTGAAAAATTTGACTTAAAGGTCAGCATTCAGAAAACTAAGATGATGGCATCTGGTCCCATCGCTTCATGGCAGATAGATGGGGAAACAGTGTCAGACTTTATTTTTCTGGGCTCCAAAATTGCTGCAGATGGTGATTACAACCATGAAATTAAAAGACACATACTCCTTGGACAGAAAGTTATGACCAACCTAGACAGAATATTAAATAGCAGAGACATTACTTTGTCAACAAAGGTCTGTCCAGTAAAGGCTATGGTTTTTCCAGTGGTGTCATGTATGGATGTGAGAGTTGGACTATAAAGAAAGCTGAGTACCGAAGAATTGATGCTTTTGAACTGGGGTGTTGGAGAAGACTCTTGAGAGTCCCTTGGACTCCAAGGAGATCCAGCCAATCCATCCTAAAGGAGATCAGTCCTGGGTGTTCATTGGAAGGACTGATGTTGAAGCTGAAACTCCAAACTTTGGCCACCTGATGCGAAGAGCTGACTCATTTGAAAAGACCCTGATGCTGGGGAAAATTGAGGACAGGAGGAGAAGGGGACACCAGAGGATGAGATGGCTGGATGGCATCACCGACTTGATGGACATGGATTTGGGTGAACTCTGGGAGTTGGTGATGGACAGAGAGGCCTGGCATGCTACTGTTCATGGGGTCACCAAGAGTTGGACACGACTGAGCGACTGAACTGAACTAAAGCATACATCAGGTAAATGTATTGGGAAAACAGAAGAGGAGACCTTGTAGCTGTCTTAAGACTGATTTGAAATCACTGCCAAAAAGAGGAATTCTAACTAAGTTAAAAAATTCTGGAAAATATGCCTTGTAGATCAGAATTGACCACAGGTAAAGAAAGGACTAAAAGTATATGCCCAAGCAAGTCTATAGTCTTGAAAAAGCAGCCATTTCAGGGAAAAGAGGGCAAGAAGGAAGGCAGAGGTACTTTTTAAAAATGTTAGGTAAATGGAAATGAAAGAAGATACACACACACACACACACATCCTTCAAGACAAAAGAATATGCAAAGGTATTTTAACTAAAGGACACAAAACTCTTTTCCGCATTGCCAGTACTCCCCCCAAAAGCCTTTCATTAAAGAGACCATACTTAACTTCTTTAAAAGGAGAGGTGCTCTTGAACTAAGAATATTTTCAATCACTACCCACTAACCGCTGCTAATTCTTTCTGTAGAAATTCAATGATGCAGGCAATCTTCTTCTATATCAGTTCAGTTCATTTCAGTTGCTGAGTTGTGTCCAACTCTTTGTGACCCCATGGACTGCAGCACGTCAGGCTTCCCTGTCCATCACCAACTCCCGGAGCCTTCTCAAATTCATGTCCATGTAGTTGGTGATGCCATCCAACCATCTCATCCTCTGTTATCCCCTTCTCCTCCCACCTTCAGTCTTTCCCAGCATCAGGGTCTTTTCCAGTGAGTCAGTTCTTCGGATCAGGTGGCCAAAGTATTGGAGTTTCAGCATCAGTCCTTCCAATGAATATTCAGGACGGATTTCCTTTAGGATGGACTGGTTGGATCTCCTTGCAGTCCAAAGGACTCTCAAGAGTCTTCTCCAACACCACAGTTCAAAAGCATCATTTCTTCAGCACTCAGCTTTCTTCACAGTCCAATTCTCACATCCATACATGACTATTGGAAAAACCGTAGCTTTGACTAGGTGGACGTTTGTTGGTAAAGTCATGTCTCTGCTTTTGAATATGCGGTCTAGGTTGGTCATAGCTTTTTTTCCAAAGAGCAAGCGTCTTCTAATTTCATGGCTGCAGTCATCATCTGCAGTGATTTTGGAGCCCCCAAAAATAAAGTCTCTCACTGTTTCCAGTGGTTCCCCATCTATTTGCCGTGAAGTGATGGGACCAGATGCCATGATCTTAGTTTTCTGAATGTTGAGTTTTAAACCAACTCTTTCACTCTCATCTTTTACTTTCATCTCCTATATAAACTGTTACAAAGAAAACAAAATGACATTTACAGCTATTCATGTGAAAAAATTGTTCCCCATACAATGAAGCAGTGGGGGAAAAAAACTGCTAATGACTATCCACGCTGAAATGAATTTCCTTAAACAAGTATTTAGGAGTGTTCAGACAAAAATCAAGATTCAGAATTTTGAATACTAAGAATGGAAATGGATTTTTATAAGAAAGCATGGGTGAAACAAAGTGATTAAGCTGATTAAGTCAATTGAAAGAAAGAAAAAAAGGTAAAATAATATTAAAACAAAGGCTAAATTACAAAGTGGCCAAGGAATATATACTCAAATGAATCTTTAATATTAATTGAAGGCAGGCAGGAACAGCTAAATGAATGAAAATAAGTAATGCCAAAGGGTTTGAGAGAAAATGGTTGAAAGGGAGATAAAGAAGATCCAACTTATGTATAAAAGAAAAAAAAATTAAACCATAGAACTGATATATAATTAAAGTTTTCATAAATAAGAGTCCAAGGATTAGGTCAGAAAAGGCAATGGCACCCCACTCCAGTACTCTTGCCTGGAAAATCCCATGGATGGAGGAGCCTGGTAGGCTGCAGTCCATGGGGTCACTAAGATTCGGATACGACTGAGTGACTTCACTTTCACTTTTCAGTTTCATACATTGGAGAAGGAAATGGCAACCCACTCCAGTGTTCTTGCCTGGAGAATCCCAGGGACGGGGGAGCCTGGTGGGCTGGCGTCTATGGGGTCACACAGAGTCGGACACGACTGAAGTGACTTAGCAGTAGCAGCAAGGATTAGGTTGACCTGCGGAGGTCAACTTTGATACATATCCTACTGAAAGTATTATAATAGGGTGTTTTTTTGGTAGTTGAATGAACTTTATTTTTCATTCTGCTACTGACTTTATCTTTGTAAAACTGGATCTGATTACAAAAGATTCATTAGTTTTCTTTTTTTTAGTTCCAGGAATTAATTTGTTTGTAGCGATTTTTCACATGGACAATCATGTCATCTATGAATAAAGACAATTTTGTTTTCTTCTAGTTTGTTTACATTTCCTTTCTATCCTTTCTTTTTTTCTCTTTTTTTTATTGGAGTCTAATTGCTTTCAAATGTTGTGTTAATATCCCTTGTATAACAAAGTGAATTAGCTATATGTTTACATAGATCCACTCCCTCTTGAAACTCCCTCCCAACCCTGCCCCATCCCACCCCTCTGGGTCATCACAAAGCACCAAGCTGCGCTCCCTGTTCTATACAGCAACTTCCAACTACTTACCTGTTTTACAGATGGTAGTGTATATATGTCAGTGCTATTCTCCCCATTCATCCCTCCCTTCTCTACATATCTATTGTCTTCTCTACATCTCCATAGATTTTAAGATAAAGAAAAAAAATCATCAGAGCTTCTGATATAAAACAAAAGCAAATTTGTAAGTACAGAGAATTAAACTAGCATCAAATTTTGCAAAATCAAGATACAAAGGAAGACAACAGAGCAGCATTTTCAATAAATGCAGGGGAAAATATCTGAAGGTAGGATTTCATTTGCAGTTAAGCTGTATTCAAATACAAAGATGTTTCAAGTTAAACCTACTAGAGCTCAGGTAATTCTGTACTCAAGAGCTATTTTATGCAGTCTAGTAGAAGATAAGCTCCATACAGCTGAGAGATGCCTGAGGAAATAAGGAAAAAGATCCTTGACCAATATTTAATATACTTAACTATAGATATAAGCCTAAAGCAACAATGGGGGCAAGGGTGGAACAATAATGTATTATATATTATTTATTATATATTACTTTGGTTTGAAAAAAACAAATAATGCAGCTGAGACATGGTAAGAAAGAAAAGGGAATCAGGAAAGTAGAACAAACGTACTGGTAATTATTTACTCAGTAGGTGGGAGTTAAAAAATATCACTAAGATTTGACACACCAAATAGTGAGGGCATGAAACATGAAAACAGAGACTAAGGGCATTTACAAAAGTTGTAACTACAAAGATAACCAGTAGAACAAAAATGCTAATCTTCATTGAATTTTTCTCAGAGAAGCAAACAAAACACATCATTTAGAGAAAAATAACAGGAAATATACATAATACATATAAATATTAATATTAAAGTACTAAAATATCAATGAAATCTCTATTATCAATCACATCAATAAATGTGAATGGGCCTAACTGTTTATTTAAAGGAAAAACATTTCCATTTAGTTCACAAGGTCCAAATATAGGCAGAAGGAGACACAATGGAATCTTTCTTCTTTTTTTTGGATAAATATTCTTTATTTATTTAAATTGATTTTAAAATGTTTTAACTTTTTTTTTTTTTGGTATCCCCCCTTTTAAAAATATAAATTTATTTATTTTAATTGGAGGCTAATTACTGTCAGGCGAGTGTATGCTCCTCTTTCTGTCTCGGCCACAACAAAGATTTGGAGCGATGGACATTAAAGCTGTCGGCATGTCACAGCTCTCGGGTCTTGGACAAACCATGTTATAGCTCTTAGACAAATCAGTGTTACAGCTCTATTTATTTAGAAGATAGCAGAAGAATCCATCCTGGAAGTGTGAGGGCATGCCAACCCAAAGACGCGAAAAACGAGAGTGGAGGAGCGGGCCAGCGCGTGGGAGGCGGGGTGGTGGGACGTGGAGAGAAAGAGAGGGAGAAAGAGCACACGCACGTGGAGGGGGGAGAGAGAGAGAGAGAGAAAGCACTTTGGCTCCTCCTTTTATATGTTTTTTCCTCCCCCTGGGCCTGCCCTATGCAAATTGGGCTTAGCCAGGAGTGCTGTTTGTTCTACCTGAGGTCTTCACTCAGGTCCTCGGACCTTCCTTTGTTCTATTTTTGCGGCCTTTTCCCTTCCTTGTCTTTTAGCCACTGCCATTTTGAAATCCTTTTCCCTATTCTTAACTACCCAACATTACTTGACAATATTGTACTGGTTTTGCCATACATTGACATGAATCCGCCATGGGTGTACATGTGTTCCCCATCCCGAACCCCCCTCCCACCTCTCTCCCCATCCCATCCCTCTGGGTCATCTCAGTGCACCAGCCCCTAGCATCCTGTATCCTGCATCGAACCTGGACTGGTGATTCGTTTCACATATGATAATATATATGTTACAGTGCCATTCTCCCAAACCATCCCACACTCGCCTTCTCCCACAGAGTCCAAAAGACTGTTCTATACATCTGTGTCTCTTTTACTGTCTCGCATACAGGATTATTGTTACCATCTTTCTAAATTCCATATATATGCATTATTACACTGTATTGGTGTTTTTCTTTCTGGCTTACTTCACTCTGTATAATAGGCTCAAGTTTCATCCACCCCAAATATCAGAAAGAAAGAGATGAGAAAAGGTATACCAAACAAATGAAAGCAATGAGAAAACAGATATAATCCTGATATTAAACAGTGTAGGGTTGAAGACAAAAAGCATTAAATGGAACAAAGAAAGATACTTTTCAATGCTGAAAGCTGTAATTCATCTTGAAGATGTAAGAATTAGGAATATTGATATACTAAATACCACCTTTTACCAAGCAAAAACTAAAAGAGCAACATAAGTGGAAACTAATAATTAGAGATACTTAAACACATTAGTCTTAGTATGAAATAGATCAAATGGACAAAAAATAATTGATGGTAAACCAGATCTAAGTGGCATAATGAATAAAATTGACATTAAGCGATATATTGAACACTACACTGAGAAAATAGTGTAACAAGTATATCTAGAGCATTCACCAAATTGATTAAGAATTACCTACCCAAACAAAGAAACAATAGTAAATTCTTTAAAGGAGAATATTAAAAACATACACTGATTACCAGGTAGTAAACCTAAAAATTGTGTTGTTGGGTTTTTTTTTTTTTGGTCTGTGCGGGGTCTTTATTTCTGAGCATGGGCTTTCTCTAGTTGCAGTGAGTGGGAGCTATAGTTGTGGTGTGCAGAAAAAGAAATAAGATTTTTATTTTGCACATTGTAAGAGTAGTAACATTTATATGAAAAAATTATGAAATTACTGAGAAGAGTACCTAAGAACAATGCTATTTGACTTACACATTCATGAGGTGTGGCTTGATGAGGAAAACAAAAAGTATTGGATCAGTTCAGTTCAGTCACTCAGTTGTGTCTGATTCTTTGCAATCCCGTGGACTGCAGCATGCCAGGCTTCCCTGTCCATCACCAATTCCCAGAGCTTGCTCAAACTTATCTCCATCGAGTCAGTGATACCATCCAACCATCTCATCCTCTGTCATCCCTTTCTCCTCCTGCCTTCAGTCTTTCCCAGCATCAGGGTCTTTTCTAAGGAGTCAGTTCTTCGCATCAGGTAGCCAAAGTATTGGAGCTTCAGCTTCAGCATTAGTCCTTCCAATAAATACTCAGGACTGATTTCCTTTAGGATGGACTGGTTGGATCTCCTTGCCGTCCAAGGGACTCTCAAGAGTTCTCCAACACCACAGTTCAAAACAATGTCAAAGAGTATTGAGAAGAGTCCCAGTTTCATAAAATGCTGACAAGATCCCTTATATGTATGCATCTAAATGTATATATGATTATATGATCTTGTACAAAAATGTGAGATGAAAAATACCAAGTTGAAAACATGGGTTAAAAGGAGCAAGCAAAACACATTATATTCCATATATACATTTATATAAAGTCATATATTTGTGTATTTGTATTTTAAGGACTTTTTAAAAAGATTAAATAATGATAAGAGATTTTTCTCTTTTTTTTTTTTAAAGGAGAGAGAAGGAAATAGAAAGATGTGATGTGAAGAGTGTTCCACAGAGAGGGGAAATAGCCAAGTTCCTAAGACAGGCAGTAGTAGCTGGTGGTTAAGAAAAACCCACACACTGTACACACCAGTGCAGCATAATGTTTGTGTGTGAGAGAGAGATGATATTTCATTTTGAAGCCAGATCGTTTATTTTGTTTCCTTAATGAGTTTGACTATTACTTTCAGTGCAGTGAAAAACTGTATAAACTCCTACTTATACATTTTGATTTATGATTCAAATATATCAGTCTGTCAGGTATGTGGCCAATAAACTGTAGGGTGCAATAGGTAAAGCAGGAAATCTAATAAGGTGATTTTATAAATAATTCACATGAGATACCATGTTATTTAACCTAGGGTGGTATAGTGGTGTAGATAGAAGTGGATTGATTTGGGATATGTTTTAGAGGTGGAGCTAACACAATTTACTGAAGAACTAGATAGAGTAGATTATTGTGATTGGAGAGATGAAGGATAACTCTTAGATATTTGCTTTTGTTTGAATGGATGACAGTGCCATTTGCTCAACTGGGGGAGACTGTAGAAAGAGCATATTTGTTACTTTTAAAATTATGAAGCTGGATAGCTGGATGCAATTACCTGGAAGGACTGTGAGGGTAAAGAGAAGGGATCCTTGATCTAAAGCTCACAGGCACTTCAATGTGTAAAGGTTGAGCAGAGGAAGACGGTATAGCTCTAAAGGCTGAGAGGAAGAAGTCATTCAAGTAAGGAAAACTAGGACAGTGTGGTGCCATAAACAATTTGAGAAAAAAATGTTTGAAGATTGAGAACATGGCCAACTTTGTCAAATGAGATATATGATAAGGAAAAAAAAGTGATCATTTACTTCAATCACATAAATTGAAGGTCAGTGTGATGATATTGGCAAGTCTTAGCAGACAGAATATGAGGACTGGAAGTCTGATTGCAGTAGGATGGGGAGAGAATAGGTGGTGAGAAATTAGAGGTGATAACTGTAGACATTTCTTTCAAATATTTTTACTCTGAAGTAGAGCATAAAGAAGGGCAAGAAGAAGGGGTGGTGACTGGAAAGGCAGCATGAAGTCAAAGAAGATGCTTGAGCATAAGTTTATGGCCTTTGATCTGACAGAGAGAAAGGAAACCATGATGAAGGAGGAGAATGCAGTATCTGGAAAAGACTAGAAACAGATGTCGGTAATACCAGCAGAGAAGGAAGAGTGTGGAAACGTACAGACAAAGCGGTTGGACAGATAGATTCGGTGATAGGAAGTGAGACAGTTGCTGCTTGCTTTGTTTTCCCAGTGGTTTGAAGCAGGGTGGCTCAGAGGGTAAAGCATCTGCCTACAATGTGGGAGACCCGGGTTCGATCCCTGGGTCGGGAAGATCCCCTGGAGAATGCAATGGCGCCCCACTCCAGTACTCTTGCCTAGAGAATCCCATGGATGGAGGAGCCTGGTGGGCTACAGTCCATGGGGTCACAAAGAGTCGGACACGACTGAGTGACTTCACTTCACGTATCAGTGGAGAGTGGATTTGAGGGAGAGAAGATAGGAAGTATCTCTACCTGGAGAATGGGCTTTGTTGTCATTCAGTCGCTCAGTCCTGTCCCACTCTTCCTGACTCCATGGTCTGCAACACGCCAGGCTTCCTTGTCCTTCACCATCTCCCAGAGCTTGCTCAAAGTCATGTCCATTGAGTGGGTGATGCCATCCAACTATCTCATCCTCTGTTGCCCCTTCTCCTCCTGCCCTCACTCTTTCCCAGCATCAGGGTCTTTTCTAATGAGTCAGATTTTCGCATTAGGTGGCCAAAGTATTGTAGTTTCAGCTTCAGCATCAGTCCTTCCAATGAATACTTGGGACTGATTTCCTTTAGGATGGACTGGTTGGATCTCCTTGCAGTCCAAGAGACTCGCAAGAGTCTTCTCCAGCACCATAGTTCAAAGGCATCAATTCTTCAGCACTCAGCTTTCCTTATGGTCCAACTGTCACATCCATACATGATCACTGGAAAAACCATAGCTTTGACTAGATGGACCTTTGTTGGTAAAGTAATTTCTCTGTTTTTTAATATGCTGTCTAGGTTGGTCATAGCTTTTCTTCCAAGGAGCATGCATCTTTTAATTTCATGGCTGCAGTCACCATCTGCAGTAATTTTGGAGCCTAAGAAAATAAAGACTGCCACTGTTTCCATTATTTCCCCATCTATTTGCCATGAAGTAATGGAACTGGATGCCATGATCTTAGTTTTCTGAATGTTGAGTTTTAAGCCAACATTTTCACTCTCCTCTTTCACTTTCATCAAGAGGCTCTTTTGTTCCTGTTTGCTTTCTATAAGGGAGCTGTCATCTGCGTATCTGAGGTTATTGCTATTTCTCCATATGTAGAGTACATCATGCACAGTGCTGGGCTGGATGAAGCACAAGTCGGAATCAAGATTGTCGGGAATAAGGAGTTCATGATCTGAGCCCCCGTCAGCTCCCAGTCTTGTTTTTGCTAACGGTATAGAGCTTCTCCATCTTTGGCTGCAAAGAATATAATCAATCTGATTTCCGTATTGACCATCTGCTGATGTCCATGTGTAGAGTCTTCTCTTGTGTTGTTGGATGAGGGTGTTAACTATGACCAGTGTGTTCTCTTGATAAATTGTTAGCCTTTGCCCTGCTTTGTTTTGTACTCCAACCCCAAATTTGCCTGTTACTCCAGGTTTCTCTTGACTTTCTAGTTTTGCATTCCAGTCCCCTAAAATGAAAAGGACATCTTTTTTGGGTGTTAGTTCTAGAAGGTCTTGTAGGTCATCATAGAACTGTTCAACTTCAGCTTCTTCAGTATTAGTGGTTGGGGCATAGACTTGGATTGCTGTGATATTGAATGGTTTGCCTTGGAAACAGAGATCATTCTGTCGTTTCTGAGATCACACCCAAGTACTGCATTTTGGACTCTCTTGCTGACTATGATATGGCTATTCCATTTCTTCTAAGGGATTCTTGCCTACAGTAGTAGATATAATGATCATCTGAATTAAATTCACCCATTCTGGTCCATAAAGTTCACTGATTCCTAAAATGTTGATATTCACTTTTGCTATCTCCTGTTTGACCACTTCCAATTTGCCTTGATTCATGGACCTAATATTCCAGGTTCCTATGCAATGTGCTTTACAACATTGGATTTTGCTTTTGCCACCAGACACATCCACAACTGGGTGTTGTCTCCACTTTGACTCAGACTCTTTATTCCTTCTGGAACTATTTCTCTGCTCTTCTCCGGTAGCATATTGGTCACCTGTCAATGTGTGGAGTTCATCTTTCAGTGCCATATCTTTTTGCCTTTTCATACTGTTCTTGGGGTTCTCAAGGCAAGAATGCTGTAGTGGTTTGCCATCCCCTTCTCCAGTGGACCATGTTTTGTCAGAGCTCTTCACTCTTACCCATGCGTCTTGGGTGGCCCTATACTGCATGGCTCATACTTTCATTGAGTTAGACAAGACTGTGATCCATGTGATCAGTTTGGTTAGTTTTCTGTGATTGTGGTTTTCATTCTATCTGCCACGGGGTCAAGTGCACTCTATATAACAGTCCTGGTTGCCGGTGACATGCTGGCATAAGTCCTTTTGAAGGAGGTGGCCATTATGCCATTATCCCTACCATAGTTTGGCCTTAGGCCAAACTACAGGGAGGGAACACAGCCCCACCCATCAGCAGAAAATTGGATTAAAGATTTACTGAACATGGCCCCGCCCATCAGAACAAGATCCAGTTTGCACAATAGCCAGTACCTCCCACCAGGAAGCTTCCACAAGCCTCTTATCCTTATCTATCAGAATGGGATAATGGGATAAATAAGCTAAGTTATAATGTCAGGCAATGTTAAGTGTTAGTTAAGATGTATGGTCATCAGTTTAGAAAAACAAGGGGGTTGTGGATGTTAGTGTGCATGCACATTTATGTTCCCGGTAATTATCAGCCACTTATATAAAGATAAAGATAATGGAGAAGGAAATGGCAACCCACCCCAGTATTCTTGCCTGGAGAATCCCATGGACGGAGGAGCTTGGTGGGCTACAGTCCACGGGTCGCAAAGAGTTGGACATGACTGAGCGACTTCACTTTCACTATATAAAGATAAAGGAATAAATGGGCAAAGAGTTGGACACCACTGAGAGACTTTCACTCGCTCACTCAGAAAGAGATGCTTACATGACACTTATCAGTGCATGGGGATGAATGACTTCGAGGTCCCCACAAGGAGAGTTTGAAAAGTGAAAGTCGGTCAGTTGTGTCTGACTTTTGCGACCCCATGGGCTATACAGTCCATGAAATTCTCTAGGCCAGAATACTGGAATGGGTAGCCTCTCCCTTTTCCGGGAATCTTCCCAACCCAGGGATTAAACCCAGGTCTCCCTCATTGCAAATAGCTTGAGCTTCAAAACATTGGGGGTTTTTAGAGAAGAAAGGAAAATTGAGGCGAGAATGGGAAGCAAAAAAGGACATATCTTCCAGACCCTTGAGTACAGGAGATGTAGTATTTGAAAAGAAACAAGTTAGTCTCTATTTGAGAGGGCTTCAGGTGACAGGTTTCAGTTAGAGAAATATTCAAAGGAGACTTTGAGGACATTGAGGAATTTGCTGATCTAGACTGTGAATTTTCATGGGTGAAATAGAAGGGATTGGAAAGGAGAGGAAGGATAATTTAGATTAGTGGATGTATTTTGTTGTTTAGGGATTGATGGATTCCCTGATGGCTCAGCGGGTAAATAATCCAGTGCAATGAAGGAGATACAGGAGATGCGGATTCAGTTCCTGGGTTGGGAAGATCCTCTGGACAAAGGGAATGGAGCCACTCCAGTATTCTTGCCTAAAAAATCCCTAGACAGAGGTGCCTGGCAGGCTACAGTCCATGGGGTCGCAAACAGTTAGACATGAGCAACTAAGCACACACACATGATGGATTACTTGAGGCAGGACTTGGACCTTCTAATGCCTTTTGAAGCCGGATGGTAAGAGGCCACTAGTTAGCTGTTTCCTTCTCTGGTTCTTTGCCCAGAGTCACAGCCAAGGATAAAGGAAGCCTCCTCAGGAGACTACTCTGTCAAGCCCTTGGAGGTACAAAATATATGTAGAATTGTAGTCCTTTGGCACAATGGGAAAGGAGACTCATGTGGAGTATGAAGCTAGGAAGTTTTTTCACCTTTGAAATCAGACTCATTATTAAAAGAGAACTCATCTTCAGGTAGCCTATATTCCAGTACTACTAATAACTTTTAATAAAAATACACTTTTTTAAATTTTCTAGGTCACTTTTACAAAGAGAAAGTTTGGATTAATGAAGAAAGCCTATGAACTTAGTGTGCTCTGTGACTGTGAAATAGCACTCATCATTTTCAACAGCTCTAACAAACTGTTTCAGTATGCCAGCACTGATATGGACAAGGTTCTTCTCAAGTATACGGAATATAATGAACCTCACGAAAGCAGAACCAACTCGGATATTGTTGAGGTAACAAATACGTCTAGTGATGCCTGAATTGCAGATAGTAATTAAATTAGATTGCTTTTTATAGCCAAAACATACATAAAAACATATCTTTTCTCTGAATTGTTTCTTAGAAGGATCTAATTATTACTATGTGATGACCCATTTATAAGCATATCCTAATCACCAAGAAAAAATAAACAAGGCTGATATAGTATGTACATCAATATAATGTAACATTTCATCTGTGATTACTTTTTTTGTTGTTTTTTTTGTCATCTGTGATTACTTTTTATATGAGTTTTAGAATTAATCTTGTAAGAAACTGTATTACTTTGGACAGTATGAAGTTTTAGTTTTTTTAATGTTTTAATTATTTCATTACCTCAGTGACTACCCACAATTTTAAACACTAATGAAATGGAAGAATTTATTCTGTTTTGTTTATAGTCCTTTAGTTGTGGGAGGAGGATGGTCCCTTTTTTTTTTTTTAATTTCTTTTCCTTCGATATCTCATAGTTCTACCAACCTATTTAGTGAAAATAAAGAAAAGGAGTTGTTTAGAATGATTTTAGTCCATTCAGAAAGTATTTTAGGAGAAAACCTTAAAAAGGAGAATCAGTATGCTTTTCCCTTTAATTCTTCCTGTTATAAAAGTCTTCTTATAAAAGATAACTTTCTGTGTGTATGTCTATAGCATTTTATACTAGTTTCGTATTTACTTTTATCTTTTTTGTTTATACTTAGAAGTTTTGTTTTATTTTTGTTCAAAACAGGTTTTTTCCCCCACTGCTTAAAAAGACGTCTTTAATTTTGTAATATTAGAAAACTATTTCAATAAATTAGAGATTTCCTTGGTTAAAGTACTGAAATCGTGGGAAATGAAGCAGAAATAACCATAAGAGAAGAAATGTGTCTCAATTTAGATTTTATTTCAGAAATTGAAATTAAGATTATTGTGTAGGGATCTAATTTATTTGCCTCCACACATCGTTATAGTTCTGAAAATGCATTTAAAATATCTCCCATGTTTTTCTGCCTTAACCATTCCTTTTGGACAGTAATTGATTGATTCTAACTGCCAAAAAAAATCTGCTACTTTTATTAGAAAAATCCTTATTTTTTAAATAATCAATTGCTTAAAATGGAAAGTAATAGTCTGATTACAGTTACAGTTCGTCTGTTGCTTGATGTGCCCACTGCTTTATTTGTGTCTCACTCCCTTCAGGGTCTGTGAAGCTTTTGATCTTGCTTTTGCTGATCACTTAAACTACACGGTTACATCTTTAACTAAACTCCTTAGCACAGTTATGTTTTTATCAGTTGTAAATTATTTTATATCATTTAGCTTTTATGGTAAATCTTATTACTTATGTGCAATATAAACTAGTAGACTCTTTCCTCGTTACATATCAGAGTGCATTTTGAATTGTAATTTTATAAATTAGGGAATCTTGATTTGAGTAAACTTCATAAGAGACTTTGTAACTGGATTTCTTTGAAACAGAAGGTATCCCTGGTGTTTAGTTTAAAATGACATCTTATTTTAAAAAAGTCTCTGTCTTACCAAAAGCTCCACTACCTTAAGTCAAAGAAAAAGAGTTAACCTTAATAAACAAATAGGTATTCAGACTAGTTTCGTTATGGAAGGCAACCACCTCCTTGACCCTAACTACTCTGCTCTTTCATTGCAGCAGTTTTTGGTCTTGGGTGCTGGAAGTTGAGGGTACTTCACACAGCCTAAAGCTTACTTCCTTAGAGAATATGAAGAATACAGGGTGATTTAATCCTCACAGAATTTTCAAATTACCTGAGTCTTCATCTCTGTTGTGGTCAGCAATGAGTGTAAGAGAGTAAATCCCATTCATTTTTTAGCACTCCTCCTATGTTATAGTTTGCTTCAGTATGAAAGAAAATATTTGCAGCTCAATTATCAATGGGCATTTTGATGATTTATTTTTTAATTGAATTTCTTAGACATAAGCAAACATGGATTTTACCAGTAGCTCTTTTTGAAGCTCTGAATTATATAAATACAAGACACATATGAATAAAAGAAGACGCATTGAATTATAAGGGATTTAATTTGTTGCGATAGGATAAAATTATAAAACTTAATGCACCTTTCTTGTATGTCAGTGTCTTACTGAGTTAATCTTCATAAAACTGGATGATTACCATTGTAAGACAGTCTTTCTTCCACATGTAAAGGTGATACCAACTACATCCTCACTAGTAGTGCAAACATACCTGAGTTCTTTTTATTGGTTGTAGTGATGGCTTTATACTAACGGAGCTACCAAGATTGTTGTGAACCAGACTTAAGTTAATAGGATAAGAGTAATGACAAAAACTTATACAGAGCTTCCTATGGGCCACTTTCTAAGTGCTTTACGAATATCTTAAGTATATTTTTAGAGTATCATTTTAAGTAACATTTAGACTTGTGTTTGTTTATTTAACAAACATTTTTGAGGGACTCCTGTATGCCAGGGACTCCACAAAGTGATTTTTAGATTTCAAAATCAAGCCACAATACTGTTTTTTTTCCCTACCTATAGTTCTGTAAACCACTGAAATATACTTTTACCAACTGAAGATTTTATATTAAACTTCTGACAAGTTGGTTCTGGACTCTTTGGCTATCTCATGTGGCTGAGTACATCAGCAGTAAATAGAGCCATGAACAGCTTCAAGTGATCTACTTTAGACTGTTTCCTTATGCAGTATAAACAACAGTGAGACTAACTGAAAACTTCATGAACAGCCTCTGAAGTCACCCATTTCCTGTTGCATATGATAGTTTTTAAAACTAGCAGGATTTTACTTTCCCCCATATTACTAAAATATTCTTTGACAGAATCTTGAGTATGTTAAAATGGAGTCTTGTGTGGATGCATTTCTATTCTATTGAATCTAACACACAGGCCCTTTTGGCATGTACTGTGTAGAATAGAGGGACGCGTGCCCTGTACTGTTGAGCACATCTACATAGTCTACGAAATAAGGACACACATGAAATTAAATCTAATATGTTTTCTGGGAGTGCTGTAGAATAAACACAGTAAAGTAGAAGTAGTTGGTATTTGAATATTGTGATGATAAACATAGGAGAACATGATACATTCATCTGCCTTCCAGGTTTTAACCACAGGTATTAGGAACACATATACAGAATGGTGTTTGTATCTTTGCTTTTCTTATTTCATATTAATTACATTTTAAAACTAGTCTCTTAAAATTTTAATCAGTTTTAACATTTTAATCATAGTTGATAAGAATTTTTTTCTTTATAGCTTATTAAAATCAACAGCATTTATGTATTTTAAGTTGCATTTAGGTATTTTTAAATTAAGGTTTGCAGTGTTGGATATATATATCACCTATAATGTGGTACATTCTTTATTAAAAAATGAGTTTTACTACCTTATTACGTATAGTTGATTAAAAAACATCAAAGATACACATTATATCTTTTTATTTAAGTCCACAAAAAAAGATGGCAGATTTTGTTTGGTCCTATCAAAGATAGTAATTTAACCGAAGATTCAAAGAAAATGTTATGACCCCCAAATCTTCTTTTCAGGATATTGATTTAAAAATTTGTGAACTTTATTATGCAATTTTATAAGAATATTAGATATAGCCTAGAGTATTAGAAACTACAAATGAAAATCACCAGTGTAATTAGTTGCCATTATTCATTCACATGTGTGTATAAATTGAATTTAAACTCAATAAAAGCCTAGACCATAGAATGGTTCTGCATCAAAATAAAAATTATGCTAAAGGAATGAAGTGAAGTAGCAGCTGCTACACAATAAATGCCCAAAATTACTTTGTAATGACATATCTTTCACTTTGCAGTATTTGCAATAATATTTGAAATATTAGGTATTTCTCCATGTAATATATTTAAAATAATGACTTGGTGGCATTGAACATTCAGTAAATAGTTAATGTGGTGATTCAGATCATTGTGCTGCCATTTAAGCATGTAAATACAGAAGCCATGACCATTTGTCTTTCTTATTAATATCTTGTGAACTGTTTCCAAATAGAGGTACTTTATTCATCACAGAATACTATATAGTATTAAAAAAATTTTTTCCCCCTTGCATTATATATTATTTGATCTTCATATCCAAGGTAAGCTTTTTCAGAAGCAGAAATTGAGAACAGAGTTAAATGACTTGCCTAGAGTCGTGTAGCAGTTTAATGGGAGAAGTGGGATTAGAACCTGGGTCTTTAACATTAACTCCTCCCTTTGTTCCCCAGTTTACCAGATCCATCGGAGCTCTGCAACATTTCACCATAAACAGATAAGATTTTATACATATACCAGTAATGTATTAACATATGACAAACATGAGTAAGTTTTCCTCAATAATGAACAGAAAATTAGTGAGATAATTGCATTTCTCAACGTACTCATTATGACCTGGTACTCTTCCAAGGGCTTTTATTGATATTATTATCTTATTGATGAGATGGTTAGATAGCATCACAACTCAATGGACATAAATTTGAGCAAACTCCGGGAAATAGTGGAGGATAAAGGAGCTGGCACACTGCAGTCCATGGGGTCACAAAGAGTCAGACACAACTTAGTGACTTAACGACAATGATAAAATTATTTTATTGAATCCCTCTAATTGTCCCCATTTCACAGTTGAGGAAATTGAGGCACAGTGATGAATGAAGTAAAATGATGATAATTTGCATTCTGAAGGAAGAGAAAATCTACGTTTTGAGTCTTAATAGTTCTTCCCTGCTTTAAAATTACAACAGAATTTGGAAGTAATATAGAAAGGAGGATAGAGCATCAATATAAGATGCGTTTATGAATTATTAAATACAAACAGCTGGTAGCAAAAGTCATCATACCAGTGATTCATGCTATTTAAAATCAGTGGTTCTTAAAGTGTGATGCCTTGACCAGAAGCATCAAGATTACCAGAGAACTTGTTAAAAAGTTTTGAGGTTCCAGCTCAGACCTATTGCATCAGAAACTTTTGAAATGAGACCTGAGCATCCTGGTATTAACTTGAATCAACTTGTCCTAAGTGCAGTGAGACTAAAAGCTTCAAGTTAACATGCAGTCTCTCGGCAGTGGTTATCCAGCTTTTAAAATACTTTTATCCCTAAGATTTCCTCTGAAATAATTTCAAGTCGTGAGCAAGCATAAGTCATAATTTTTAAGACCTTCTAAAGAGTAGTTCAAGATAGTATGCTGATATTGGTGTGAATTGCAAACTATTTTTAATGGGTGACATTTTGATTTAATTCTATATGATTATCAAGTGCCTCTTTGAATGTATTTAGGGGATCTGGTGGGGATGTGTGGGGAGATGGACTCCAGTTCCTCAGTTGAGCAAAAAAGATAGATGACTTTTTTCTCCTGAGATCACCTAGCTGCAGAACTGGAGGTGCGATTATGTTTAGGATTTCTGACAGTATTATTACATCCTCAAAAAGTCTTTTTGAGCCCATCAGTTTTTTCTCCCCATATTACAGATGAGGAATGGAACAGACAGGGAGTGTTTAAGAGGCTTGCCTAATGTTTTACAGGGCTGCAGTGGAGCGGCAGGGAAAGGGAAAAAATAATGAAACATCTGAAGACAAGACAAAGCTTTCCTCCACCTCCAGCCCCCTGCCCTGCTCTTTTATTCTAACAGAGCCTGAAGCAGCAGGACGGTGATGCACAGGGTGAGGCCCCCAATCCTCACGGCCCTCCTCCTCCGCCCACATGTCCTGTGCCATCACCTCACACAGCAGTCACCGTAGCTCCTGCAGTTTTGGTTTTACTATTTTCATTTTGCTATGTATTTGAATATTATTATTTATCATACAATTATTGGTTTTCATTTATGTGCTTTTTATAAGGAATGGTGCATCTCTGCGTGTGATTTTATTTTCTTGAAGTCAGGTTTTTCTCCATCAGAGATTGATGTTACTGAAAAATAAACAGGAGTTCATGTCATGGGTGGAAAAGGTTGTGATATATATATACATATATATCACTTCATAATACAGCTCACATTTCTGTAATGTATTTCTTGTGATTATTGATAAATATCTTTGTATCCTTTTTATATCCCTGTGTGTCATGGGTTGAGTGTTTCAGTACTTATGATGAGATAAATTGTTCTGTTTTCTCGGGAATTTCTTCGATACATTGACCAAATTTTTGACCAAGGAGGGAAGGAAGGTACAGAGAATTGGGAGAAGAGTGGTCAGAAAAAACTCCCTCTAGAGGTGACACCATCACCTGAGTCCTTTAAAGGGTAGGGTTGGAGAGAGAAAGGGGGTTAGAATCAGAAGAAAGGTAGGCTGGGTGGGACAGCTTATGTGAAAAGTAGGAAATGAAGCATAGCATGCTTATTTTACAAAGTTAAAAATCAGCTAAGAATAGCTGTAGTGTAGTGTGAAGAGTGGAGACAGCTAAAACTTGAGAAGTAAACCAGATCCCAAACAGATGTATAATACCCTTGACTCCCTTCTGAAGATCTGGGTACCTGTTGAAAGAGCCTAATAAAGCTACCTGAGTTTTACTGAATCTTGCACTTCCCAAGCTGTAAATTGTTAGAATTGCCTTATAATTTTTTTGAAAGGGGTTGAAGAGAAGTGAAGAGAAAAGGGTAAAAGTATTGGATGTAATGCATTATTTATTCATTTTTTAATTTATCGACTGATGTTTATCATACTGTATATGAGACATTGTACTGGACACTAGGAATATGGTGATAACTGGACATGTTTTTTCTGTTTCCCTAATAGGATTGTGTGTGGCTATTTTATTATCTTACCTCAGAAGTCCCTTTGTTGGATACATTTCAGTATAGATTCAAGGCACTTAGAATTCTAAGATACTGATGTTTACCACCAAATATTAACCATTCAGCATATAAACATTATATTACTACTAAAGCTAGAAGCCTATTTAGAGCAAAAGATGTAGAGTGCTTACCATATTCAACAATGATATGGGTATGCCTGAAAAGCAAGATGTATCTATAGTCTTATGTGATATTTCAGTTATTTTATATAAAGATAGCTAATACAGACATTCAGTTAAAAAAAAAAACTGGCCATTCAATTCATTTAAAATTAAGAAGATAACTATATATTATATTTATTGGTGCACAAGTAATTGTGGTTTTGTCGTGTTGAAATTTGCCTTTGATATTGGAATACATTCTTAAATGTGGTTTTGTTATATATCATTTTAATACACATTTCTTACTTTATGTGTTTTGTGTTTTTTTACTAATGATTTCTTATTTCCTGTGTATTTTAGATTAGGGAAATGATGTTAGAAAAAAAGCAAATTCAAGGAATTTTCTTATTTGAGTTCAAAATGGGTCATAAAGCAGTGGAGACCACTCACAACATCAATAATGCATTTGGTCCAGAAACTGCTAACAAACATACAGTGCAGTGGTGGTTCAAGAAGTTTTGCAAAAGAGACAGTAGCTTTGAAGATGAGGAGCATAGTGGCCAGCCATTGAAAGTTGCCATTGACCACTTGAGATGATCATAGAAGTTACCTAAGAACTCAGTGTTGACCATTTTACTGTCATTTGGCATTTGAAACAAATTGGAAAGGTGAAAAAGCTCAATAAGTGGGTACCTCATGAGCTGACTGAAAATTTAAAAAATGGTTGTTTTGAAATGTCATCTTATTCTGTGCAACAACAGTGAACCATTTCTCAATCGGACTGTGAGGTGCGATGGAAAGTGTATTTTAAATGACAACCAGTGATGACTAGTTCAGTGGTTGGACTGAGAAGAAGCTCCAAAACACTTCCCAAAGCCAAAGTTGCACCAGAAAAGGTCATGGTCACTATTTGGTGGTCTGTGCGCATCTGATCCACTACACCTTTCTGAATCCCAGCAAAACCATTACATCTGAGAAGTACGCTCAGCAAATCAGGGGGATCCACAGAAAACTGCAACACCTGCAGCTGGCATTGGTTAGCAGAATGGGCCCAATTCTCCTCAACAGCGCTCGTCATACATCGCACAACCAACACTTCAGAAGTTGAATGAATAGGACTGTGAAGTTTTACCTCATCCACCATATTCACCTGACTTCTCGCCAACTGACTACCACTTCTTCAAGCATCTCGACAACTTTTTGTAGGGAAAACACTTCCACAACCAGCAGGAGGCAGAAGATGCTTTCCAAGAGTTCCTTGAATCCCAAAGCACAGATTTTTATGTTACAGGAATAAGCAAACTTACTTCTCATTGGCAAAAATGTGTTGATTATAATGGTACCTATTTTGATTAATAAAGGTGTATTTGAGGCTAGTTATAATGATTTAAAATTCACAGTTCAAACCACTATTACGTTTGCACCAACCTAATATTTTGAAGTTATTTTTGTAGCTCAGTCCTGAGAGGAACTCCGTTTTGGAATCTATAGAGTCTGAAGAAAGCGAGATATTTTCTTGGAATAGATAGTCATAACTGTACTTTTTAATTTACAATTGTGCAATCAGTGTTGTACCTATAAACAATTCCAGTGGTAGTGTAAACTGCTTATATAAACCATTTTGAATGATAGTATGCACATACATTATAATTATCTAGGTTTTTGTTTGAGGGATTGATTCATACCTTTAATGTATGCTTTAATCCTTACGCATCCTAAGGCTGTTCTAGCACACTGGTATGTGATTATATTTATTTATTCAAATAATATTTCTAGTAGTTCTTATTTTAGTTCATTAGCACTAAAGTACCAGAAAGTAAACTTTTAATACTGTTTTGAAAATGTTAGTGAATCATGTTGGTAAATAAGCTATATGCTTGAGTCTTCTTGAATGTATGAATGCTTGATTATTCATATTGGAATTTACCTCTTAATACTTTAACAGAGAATCTTTTTCTGAAAGATTTTGCTTCTGTACACATTTTCTTTGCATATAACTGGTTAGTTATTTTGTGGCTATTTCTGGACTTGACTTATTTCTAGAATCTGTCTTAACCTCAAAAATATTTATGTTCTACGAAGAAAACTTGGAAATATCAACTAGTATTTGTACAGGAATTTAAAATTTTTGCTTGCTTCTTTATGCCACCAGTGTTCATACAGAATTACTCATTAAGTAATTAGAATATTGTTATTGCTGTTTTCCACATTTGTATAGCTCATTAAGTTTTTAAAAATTGCTCTGTTACTTTGAAGAATGAAACCTACCAGTTACGTTCCACAGGACAGTAGAAAGTAGAGAGTTTAGGTAGATATATAGCTGTTTTGTGAGACGTGTTATTAGAATTCTCAAATCCTATCATTTGATATTTTTCTTAATAACAATTCAGATATAATTGGTATTATAACTAGCATTTCTTGGATATATTAGTTACTGAATGATTTAGGGTATGCACATAGGAAAAAATCAATATCTGTTTCACATCATACACAGAATTTCTGTTGAATAGCGAGTTTGTGTAGAGGAGTAATAAAGGAAAAACAGATTGGAAAACAAATTGGGTATAGTTGATGGAACATCTTGTATTCCTGGCTGTGACATTTGACATTTGTCCTGTGGTCATTGGACAGCTGTTAAAGGTATTTAAAAGTCTAAGTGGTCAAATAATTGTAAGAATGATAAAAAAGAAGTTTATAGAAATGGACTGTTACCTCATCTCTTAATTATGATAGATTTTTAGCTGTGTTGAGATTTATATGATGCTATTCCACTTGGTTTGAATGGGGAAGTAGGATTAAATTGGGGATTTAGGCTGTGTTCTAATTCACACATTTTAAGTTGGATTTATCCCAGGAATGCAGGGTTGACTTAGCAGAGTATCCTATTATTATGGACTGAAAGTTTTAATATGTCCATGCTACATGAATAATCCATATAGAGTCAAGGAAATGCCAGTCAAGATCCCAAGGAATTAATTTTTTCAAGAATTCAAAAACTGATCCTTAAATATATAGAGAAATTCAAGGGGATAAGAAGATACTCTGAAGAACAGCAAGATGAGAAGCTTTGTATTACAATATATTGGGACTAATGTTATAGCTATAGTAATGTGGCATTGGGACAAATACTAAACATATGAGTGAAGTAATAGCTCAAAAAAAGAACCATGCACATAATGTGGTATTGCACATCAAAGGGGGAAAGAACCAACTCTTTAAGCAGTGATGCTGGGATAATTGGATACATATATACGGGGGAACTGTGAGATTGAACCTACCTTGTATCTTATACAAAATTGATATCCTGAAATATTATCAACCTAAATGTGAAAGGCAAAATTGTAACACTTCTGGGATATAATGTAGGAGAATATCTTCATGATTTTTAGGTAGGGAAGGAATTCTTGTACAAGACATAAATGTTACTACCATAAAGGATAATTGTAAAGGAAAAATGAATAAATTTGATTTTATTAAGAACCTGTTTTCATCCAGAGACAAGTGTTAAACATGTCACAGAATAGGAAAGGATTTTTTTTCAACAGTACATAAAAGTGACAAAGAACTTACGTTGATTACATGTAAAAGAATGAATGTAAAGCGATAAGAAAAAGACAACTCAATAGAAAATTGGCAAGTCCTGGAACACTTGGCACCTCACAAAAGAGAAAATGCAAATGGCCAGTAATTTTGAAATGTGTTTCATTTTCTTGGTGATGAAGGGAAAGCAAGTTAGATCTTCATTGCAGGTAGAATACGTTGATACAACTACTTTAAAAAATTGTTCAGCATTATCTAGTGTGACGATATCATTTTATGAATTAACAATTCTGCTCTTAAGAATATACCCTGGAGAAGTGTGTGCAGATAAACAGTAAACTATGTCTTCAAAAATGCGCATAGCTCCATTTTCATAATAGCTAATAGGTTGAAGTAACTTCAATGTCTATCTGTAATAGAATGGATAAAGTTTGCCCCCACATAATATAGTACAGTATTCAATAAAAATGTTCAAGCTGTAACTACCTGCAACCCTAAATGACAAGTGTATTGAAGGAGAACAGACAAAATAGTACAGTGCATATATTCCATTCACATAATATTTAGAAGTATGTGCATGCTCAGTCACTAAGTCATGTCCGACTTGCAACCCCATGGACTGTAGCCCCCCAGGTTTCTCTGTCCATGGGATTCTCCAGACAAGAATACTGGAGTGGGTTGCCATTTCCTTCCCCAGTGGATCTTCCCAACCCAGGGATTCAGTCCGTGTCTCCTGCATTGGCAGACAGATTCTTTACCAGTGATCCACCGGGGAAGCCAGTTATAGTTTGAGGGATGTATATCGTAAACCTATGATAAAAGTACAGGAAGTCGACACCACAGACTTAGGATGGTATTACTATGGAGGAGAGAGGGGAGGGTTATGTGACTGAAGGAGATACACACGGTTCTGGTTCTAGTGTATTTTTTGACCTGATTAGAATTACTGTTGTTCACTTTGTAATTGTTGAATTTTATATAAATTTTGATGCACCTTCTATTGGTGGTGGTTTAGTCACTAAGTCGTGTCCGACTCTTGGCGACTCCATGTTCTATAGCCTGCCAGCCTCTTCTGTCCATGGGATTCTCCAGGCAAGAATACTGGAGTGGGTTGCCATTCCCTTCTGCAGGGGATCTTCCTGACCCAGGAATCGAACGCAGGTCTCCTGCACTGTAGGCAGATTCTTTTACCGACTGAGCTACGATGGAAGCCCTTTTATGTATTATGTCCAGTTTTTAAAAAACGTTTTTGTTTTCAAAGTGTCTAGGAAGAATAAGTATCTTTCAGAATTGGAAACAATTATTAAAAATGGAAAAAAGGAGAACTTTTCACATTAAAAAAAGTTATAAAATCTAGTTTAAGTTCCTTGGGACTCAAGACATCATTCCATAATTTTAAGCACTCATATATTCTTTATGCTAGAGGTGACAAATTATCCCGTCAGCCAGTGTTTATGGAGTTGCTTAGTTGTTTCACTGAAATGTGATTTAAGGTGGGTGATAATATTGTGGATTGGTATAATTGATGAGCTCATCATGCATTTTAAAACTCTGTGTATATACCTTTTGAGTACTTTCAATTCCCTAGTTTCGCTTCTGGGTGCTATGATTATTACTACTTTGGAATGGAATTTGACAGTTATCATTATAAAATTGAGTGTGTCAAAGAATATTTTTAATTCTTGGTTGACGGTAGTTAAAAATACAGTCTTATCTGACAAGGGCTCTGTTAAACAGGCAGTGCAGACTGCTGAATCCAAAATTCATTATCATCTAAAAAGTCCAGAAAATACCAGTCCTCTGGGATTTTTATCAGTTTTTATTTCAGACTCCACATGATTCAAATGTTTATTTAAGTATATTTACAATGAACAATATCCTGAGTCCTAGATTTCTTCATTCTGTGAACAAACACCAAAGGTTACAGTCTGTATATATGTATTAGGGCATATATATTTTATATATATCTGCATTGTATATATGATTTCCATGGAGAATAAAAGTTATTTTTATTATATCTGAAAGTTTAAATGTTATTTTTGCTGATGAAAGAATACAAGCAAAAGGAAATCTATTTAAAGTTAGCTGCCTCTGCCTAATTTATAATCCTTTTTGAAATATGTTTCTCTTTATTGTGTTTAAAAAAGAACCTGAGATAACCAGAAAAAAGTCTAAAACCGCATTGTTCTTGCCTCCTCAGGTTTCTTTTTCCTGGTTTCTATCTCCTTTTTACTCTTCCCTTATTCTTGCTGTCTTCAGTTTCACCAACAGATTTAGTAATGTAAACCAGAAAGTGACAAGCAAATGTTCAGGGCCAGCCAAACAGTGTTTTATATACCCAGAATTCTAAAAGTGTTTCTTTGAACTTGAAAGATCAAGGTTGTGAATACTTTATAAGTAGAACAATAGAACATGTGACTTTAAAGATCTTTGTTGGTGTATATACCATTATTTGAGTAAGCTTTTCCAAGCTTGGGATCTTTTCTAGTCTCAGTTGTGGAGGCATTAGCATACTTGCTTAGGAGACTTAGATGACTTAGGTAAGGAGACTATTAACTAATGACTCAAAGAATTGTGACAGTTTTTTTTCATCAAGGTTCTTTGATTATAAAGAATAGGAATTCATTTGAAGTGACTCTAACTAAAGAAGAATTTATTGGAAAAATGTAGGCAGATGGCACCCAAGTCTGAAAGGAGTACCTGGCTTCCTTAAGGCCTGAAGAGGAGCTCTGTCTCAAAGTTTCCATAGTTCCTCATCTCTGCCACCATGGCTAGTGTGCAAGACGACTCTCCTGAAGGCACAACTGATGGTCTTCATGTGAAACTAATTGATGTTCTAGGTTCTTATACAATTAGCCATTTTTGTAACCAGAACATAATTCCCAAATTTTAAAGAAACTTAAATTATGATACTGTCTTGCTGATGCTTTCTCAGTAGTATAAAAGATTTAGTGAACTATGGACCTTTGTCTCAGTGCTAACATAATTTTTTTAACAGGGTTGATTCTCTATAGATGACATGGAGTTTCTCTTATTTAAGAAAAGTATGACTTTTGATTTTTAGACCTCTTGGTTTATTCTTCAGCATTCTTTGTTCAACATAAGATCCAAAATAAGAACTTTTGGCTGTTAGTTGATTATAGCTAAATGTACACTTAAAATGAGAGGTCTTCTTGCACTACCAGTTCTAATCTTTCGTATCCAAAAGCCCACTGGAGAGTATCCCAAAAGCTTTCAGAGTCTAGATTGTTATTAGTTGAACTTGAATATGAAATTATAGTTATAAAATTGTATTTTTGTGATTCAAATGCAGTCAGCTGTCAATAATTTCTGTGGATCAACCTAGTACAAATTAATGTCTATGAATTGCCTTATATTATTGCTTAAATATAGCAAATTCATAACTTTATGTTTTAGAAAACATCTGAAGTAACATCACATCATCCTGGTCTCTCCTTTGCTATGTAGTTTTTTTTATTGTGCAGGTATTAATAAATACATATTTCATGTGTGTGTGACACCTTGTTTGTCTAGACTCTGAAAATGTAAAGCAGTCTAGACTTTAGTCTTTGAAAGTTTATACATTAGTTGAAGAATACAGAAAATATGCAGAAGATAAGTAAATACAATGTTGCATATGTTACATGAATGTTCTAAAGAGTAAGTGCTCTTATAATTTCAGTATATGAAGCAGTGGAGAAAGAAGGTTTCATGGAAAAATGCAGTTCAAACTAGGCCACAGTGAGCTATAAGATAGTCATACAGATAAGAGAGAAGATAGGGTTTCAAGCAAGTGGGGTGACATCAGTGAGGGATTTTTATGACTGTAAGGAGGACAATAATTTTGACTACTCTGGCTGGGTCAGAAGTTTCAGGGAGCATAAAAATGGGAAAGGAAAAAAAGGCTTTTAGGTAACTCACAGTTAGGCTAAGGAATTTTGATTTTGTACTCCACATTTGTTATTTCAGGAGGGATGTAAGATGTATAAAACTACTGGGGTTCAGGGAGAAAATAATAGAAATTATATTTTATCCCGAGATATGTTTGTTACTATTTTAGAAAATTGACAGTCATTCATGCTTATAATTTTTTCAATGTATGCATATATTGGGGGCTGTGCATGAAATATGTTTACAGGTGGGGTGGGATAATCTAAAAAGTTGAGAGAGTACTGCTTTTAGATCACCGAGAGCCAACAAATATTTAAAACAAGGGTGACAAATACAAAGTGATATGGAAGAGAACTGAATCTGTAACAATTTATGGGACAAATTAGAAGGAAGAGAAGTGAAGGAAGGTATAATAAGAGTCCAGGTATAAAGCAGCATAGGCCTGCATGAGTATGGTGGCAGTAGAAATGGAATAATATATCTACAAAATTTGGAATTCCACGTTAATGTGGGGAGAGAGCAAAGTGAACAGCAAGATTGCTTGCTGTGTTGACTAGAAATAGCTAAGTCCAAAGAGGAGATGTATTGATACTTGATAAAAGATAATAAATTCCATCTTGATTAAATTGAAATAGTGATATTAGCCAAATATCCAAATGAAAATGTGCATTCACCACTTGGGTGTATAGTTCTTCAAAGTTTCAGAATAGATTTGGAAGAAGGTACAAAATCATTACTCTCACCCAACTATAAAGTGAGCTTCAAGTTACTCTTCATTTCACAAAACTGATTTAATTAATACCAAAACTGAGAAGAAAACATCCTCTTGTAAGTTTAATTTGGGCATATCCTGTTTGGAAAGTTTAGATACGTTATAGGGATTCCTTCTCCCTGGAAGTGCTTATAGGCAAAACACTTACCTACTCTTTCCCCAATAGCTTAAATTTTACTTTGGCCCTCGTAAGCTTCAGATGGAGAAGGAACCCTGTTTCGAGAGAGTCTGTGGTTTGCATAATCATCTTTTAGATGATTATGCTCTTAATACTGTAGTATGAATAATAATTTCATTTATGAATTGTCACAAAAATTAAGGATTATTCTTCATTTCTTGAATAAGAGAACTGAAATCTGATAATCCTTCTCTGATCATAATTATCTTAGTTGTTGATACCATAATTAATACAGGTCATTAATTAGATAATCAAATATTTTCAAAAATTTTAACAGCACATGGTTTTTTGTTTTAAAAATCAATACTCAGTCCAGTACTAAGTTCTAAAAAGAGCAGACTCTTTCCCCTGCATTTGGATCTGCTGTGAATCATGAGTCAAGGGTTAACTGTTAAACAGGTTTTTTTTTTTTTTTTCTCCAGCAAAAGGTAAAATCATGACTCTCAGCTATATAATGAACATGTCAAGAGTTTAACTTACTAATTTCTGAGGGAGCACAAAAAATGTTGCAACTGGTTAAAGGTAAATCCAAAGGTAAAGCCAAAGACTAGTGCATAAGCCCATCTAGAAGCTTTTCAGGTGGTTCAGACAGTGAAGAATCTGCCTGCAATGCAGGGGACCCAGATTCAGTCCCTGGGCTGGGGAGATCCCCTGGAGAAGGGAATGGCTGCCCACTCCAGTATTCTTGCCTGGAGAATGCCAGGGGAGAGAGGAGTCTGGCGGGCTCCTCCGCCAGAGTCCATGGGGTCGCAGAGTTGAATGTGACTGAGTGAATAACACTCTCACTTATCAAGAAGGCAAAATGAATTTTCTTCATAGATGCAAAACTGACCTCTTCCTCAGTGAGAAAAGAGGTCAGTTGAGACCTCCTGCAGACAGAATCTATTTGTATGTCTATAAACAGTAATTATTTGTATTACTTTCAACTTTCTACAAATAAACTTGTTTCTGCAGAGTTGTAAAAGAGCTTGAAGACTGGCACAAACTGCAATGAATCAGATAACTGGAAGGATGTGTCCTAATGAATGCATTGCTTTAAATTAAGGACACTTAGCAGTTATTTTTCATCCATTTAAGAAATTTTTACAGTCTGTCTTTATGTAACGAGTATTGAAGGTAAATGTTATCTAAGGGTATTATTTTAAATCTATGTAAAATTCCCCAACATCACAAAAAGAAAAGCTATTAAAATCATAATAGAATTTAACTTTGTTGTGACAAGTAGAAAGTTTGTTTTTTTAAAGGTGTTTAACTGACACTCCAAAAATAAAATGTCTGTCTTATGTAGAAATGGACTGATAAAATTTGTAGGTACACTAATTTTACAATTTCATGTAAATAATGTTTCTAGTTAGACCCTTTAGATATATTTGGAACACTGATACAAAGACACAGAACAGATTGTATCAAGACAGCTTAAATTGATTAATAATTTAATTTTTCATCACCCATTGATCCCTTTAGCAATTCATAATCTATATTTCAGAATACAGTCATTTAAGAAAAGCAAATAGGATACATTAACTTAAGTGATGTATGCCCCTGAAATATCAAATTATTCTGGCACAATAGAGTCTTCCCCTTAAGTTTTGCCATAATGGCCTCAAAAACTGTCAATCACATGTACAAGAATACAACACTTTTAAAATCTTGCTTACTTAAGAATGTGGAACATTATTATCATCAGTAATAACTATAGAGAGTACACAGTGCTAATATTCTTGAATGTTCACACTTAAAAGCAGACTCCCCCCTTAATGGTGACCTTTCAGGTTGTGTTTTCCAAGTGTTTTTATTGCGGCCAGCTTGCAGCATTTAAGAAAGCTGAAGCTAGCCTGTTTCTTACATGCCTCGCCTGGCGTTGTTAATAGGTACCAGCATTCCACTTGTTAGTACCAGTGACACAGGAGAAACTTTTAATATTATGCTGTGGGGTATTGATAAAGAAGACAGAAAAAGTCTTTTTATGGTAGTTGGATCCTCAAAACAACTCTTCATGTTCTAGTGATAAAACCCAAGTTGGATATCCAGCAGAGGTACATGAGCTTATCTGTAGAGCTGATACAGCCTCTTGAATTCTCTCACCATGACAGGAACCCCATCTAAAGTGAAGGCTTGCAGAACTGGAGATACCAGAACGCTTTTCTTCCTCATTAGTACAAGTAGGGTTAACCCTACTTTTCTAGGATAAAAGTGTGTGATTATTAAACAGACCATATTCTTTTTCTTCTGTAATTTGAATATGTTCAGAGAGACACACTTGGGTGATTGTTGTTAGTAGAAGAGCAAGACTGTGAATTACCTAGCCTTAAGGTATAGGAATATGAGGGGAAAATATCTGGAGATTTCAGGGTAGAATAAATCAACTTCGTGATAAAATCTGTATATAGGCATCTACTGTATTTGTTCTGTTTCTATAGCTGTGTTGGTTATAAGAGTTGATTGTGTTCCAGTATTCTGAGTGTTAACATCTTCATTGCTGATAGCAAGTTGCGGAGCTTTGGCAGGCAGAACTTGCTAACATGAATGGGGCAGAACTTATCTTCACCTTTTAGTTATAAACAATAGGACTTTTTATGACTAAGTATACATAAAAGTTCAGTGATTACTTAGACCCACATATATAACTTAGAACCTTGAGGCCAGTTTTGGAGAAATAGGTGTGGTGTATGCTGCCTCACACTCTAGTAAAGCAATGCTCAAAATTCTCCAAGCCAGGCTTCAGCAATATGTGAACCGTGAACTTGCAGATGTTCAAGCTGGTTTTAGAAAAGGCAGAGGAACCAGAGATCAAATTGCCAATATCTGCTGGATCATCGAAAAAGCAAGAGAGTTCCAGAAAAACATCTATTTCTGCTTCATTGACTATGCCAAAGCCTTTGACTATATGGATCACAATAAACTGTGGAAAATTCTCAAAGAGATGGGAATACCAGACCACCTGACCTGCCTTTTGAGAAACCTGTATGCAGATCAGGAAGCAACAGTTAGAACTAGACATGGAACAACAGACTGGTTCCAAATAGGAAAAGGAATACATCAAGGCTGTATATTGTCACCCTGCTTCTTTAACTTCTATGCAGAGTACATCATGAGAAACACTGGGCTGGAAGAAGCACAAGCTGGAATCAAGATTGCTGGGAGAAATACCAACAACCTCAGATATGCAGATGACACCACCCTTATGGCAGAAAGTAAAGAGGAACTCAAAAGCCTCCTGATGAAAGTGAAAGTGGAGAGTGAAAAAGTTGGCTTAAAGCTCAACATTCAGAAAACGAAGATCATGGCATCTGGTCCCATCACTTCATGGCACATAGATGGGGAAACAGTAGGAACAGTGTCAGACTTTATTTTTCTGGGCTCCAAAATCACTGCAGATGGTGATTGCAGCCATGAAATTAAAAGACGCATACTCCTTTGAAGGAAAGTTATGGCCAACCTAGATAGCATATTGAAAAGCAGAGACATTACTTTGCCAACAAAGGTCCGTCTAGTCAAAGCTATGGTTTTTCTAGTGGTCATGTATGGATGTGAGAGTTGGACTGTGAAGAAAGCTGAGCACCAAAGAATTGATGCTTTTGAATTGTGGTGTTGGAGAAAACTCTTGAGAGTCCCTTGGACTGCAAGGAGATCCAACCAGTCCATTCTAAAGGAGATCAGTCCTGGGTGTTCTTTGGAAGGACTGATGCTAAAGCTGAAACTCCAGTCCTTTGGCCACCTCATGCGAAGAGTTGACTCATTGGAAAAGACTCTGATGCTGGGAGGGATTGAGGGCAGGAGGAGAAGGGGACGACAGAGGATGAGATGGCTGGATGGCATCACTGACTTGATGGATGTGAGTCTGAGTGAATCCAGGAGTTCGTGATGGACAGGGAGGCCTGGTGTGCTGCGATTCATGGGGTCGCAAAGAGTCGGACACGACTGAGTGACTGAACTGAACTGATGCTGTCTGCTCATGTTTAATGATGTATTGTGGTGGAAGTTTGAGGCATTATGGGCGGGATTCCCAGTGCATGCCAAGAAATTTGAGCAGCTAACATAGATGTCCCAATGATTACTTCTGATTCTATAAGCATCAAATTGAATAAAGTGAAATTTTAAAATAGACCAGATAAATTTTTAAAAAATTCTCATATCTTAATGTATTGTGTGTTTGTATTTTACTACTTTCAAAAAAAGAAGAATTAAAATAGCAGTCATAGTTATTATAAATCATGTTTGAAAGGATACCAAGATCCATTATTATGAATTAATTTAAAATATACCTTAAGTTAACATAATCATTTGCAGTACAAATGCATTCATCTAGTGTTAGTCTATTGTTCAAACATTTCTTAGGCTAAGTTGGTATGCCTACTTGGAAAATTTTAACATCTGAAAATTTCTCTGGTTGGCTTGAAAATCAGCAAATCTAAAAACTATCCAAGTTGTTGAGCTTAAAAATCTACTTTAAAAAAAATTCTACTCTATAATAAGACCCATGAGGATTTTTTTTTTAATTTAAACATTCTGGAAGTAAATTAATACTGTATAGAATATTAAGCCCTACTCTTTTAACTAAACAAGTCATTTTATGGTGATTTTAATTAGAAAAATGCAATATGAAAAAAAAAAACTTCACTATATTTTTATCCTAAAGTAAGAAAACAAAAATAATCAGTATTGTCCAGGACAGTCAAGAAAATTCTCCAGAAAGTCAATTCAGTGGATTAAATTAATCCATGAAGGAGCTCTATAGAAAGTGCTGGCAAAGGGTGGGAAAAATCTTGCTGAATTAGTTTTTAATCACAAAATTTAAAGATTTGTGAAGTCAGTAATATGTACATTCTGTGTAGGAAAGAGTCATTGCTGTCATACATAAATAAGTATTTGAATTTTTATACTTCAGAGTTATGTAGGAAAATCCGTGTGCGTGCATGCTAAGTTGCTTCAGTCGTGTCCAACTCTTTGTGACCACATGGACTATAGAACTCCAGGTTCCTCTGTCCATGGATCGTCCAGGGAAGAATACGTGAAAGTGAAAGTCGCTCAGTCCTCTTTGACTCTGCAACCCCATGGACTGTATATGTATAGTCCATGGAATTCTCCAGGCCAGAGTACTGAAGTGGGTAGCCTTTCCCTTCTCCAGGGGATCTTCCCAACCCAGGGATTGAATCCAGGTCTCCTGCATTGCAGGCAGATTCTTTACCAACGGAGCTATAAGGGAAGCCCTAAGAATACTGGAGTGTGTTGCTATTTCCTCATCCAGGGGAGTCTTCCTAACCCAGGGATCGAACCCACATCTCTTACATCTCCTGCATTGGCAGGAAAATCATAGCATTTAAGAACAAATTAGGGATGAAATTACTGGGATAGCGTGTGTATTATTTCTGGTGAATGGGATAAACTCTCAGGCAAAAAGGAATGTCAGTAGATGAAGTTGCTGAAATGTTCATTTCATAAAAATGCTGCAATAATTTCTCAAAGTATCATCTTGATATATTTTGGGGTCTCATACTCATTGATCCTGTTAGACAAGTTGATCAGGCTGTAATCAGATTTAGATTGTAACTATCAGAGCAGTGAGTAATTTCATATTCTCTAGGAAGTTTGGAAAGGAAGAATCCAAATATAGAAATACTCCTTTTCTCTTAATGTACAATGGGAACATAATTTTGCTTATGTATAAGGATTACCTTATTTGAAGAATTACAGTACACTTGTGATCATTTAAAACCATTTCAGTGGCTCTTGTATTACTCAGTTCATTCAGTCTGTGCTCTCTTACTTAATTTTTACAAAAAAAGACTCATGGCAAGTTAGTATCATTTGTGTGTGAATTTTCCAATTGTATTTCAGACTTTAAGAAAAAAAGGCCTTAATGGTTGTGAGAGCCCTGATGCTGACGATTACTTTGAGCACAGTCCACTCTCGGAGGACAGATTCAGCAAACTAAATGAAGATAGTGATTTTATTTTCAAACGAGGCCCTGTAAGTACTTTTACTTTACCTCTACTTTTTATTTGTTGATCCTTTTTGTTAACTTCATTATTTAGGCTCTGAACAAGAAGGAACACAGAGGGTGCGACAGCCCAGACCCTGATACTTCCTATGTGCTAACTCCACATACAGAAGAAAAATATAAAAAAATTAATGAGGAATTTGATAATATGATGCGGAATCATAAAATCGCAGTGAGTACTAAAGTATGGTTTGTGCTTTTATCTTGTGCATGAAGAGACTGACCACACCTCTTGTTGTTTGTTTCACAGTGGGTGATGACAGCAGTAAGTAGGAGGAGGGAGGGGGGAGTAATAATTTGTTTTGAATTTATAGAACCTCAAGATAAAATTGCAGAAATCTTAACAGTAGTACATCTTCAGTGTCTTAAATGTAGAAGTGAAGAGAAAACATCCTAATCTGGGCTCTACTACTATCTCCTTACTTTTGAATAGGGCATCTAAACATCCTAGATTCTAATTTCCTCATCTGTAAAGTGAATGAATTGGCTCACATAATTTTTTAAGGTCCCTTCCAGCTTTAAATTCCCATGATTTTAAATATAAGGATGCATTTGAGACTTCCCTCTCCCTCTTATGACTTTTAAAATATTATATGGACTTTAGATTTTGAGACTATAAAATATAAAATGGCTAGATTTTATTATATAATTTGGTGCTTCAAAATTATTTTTAATTATTTTATATAGTTGCTATAATAGTAGCTTACTTTTTGACTCTTTGTAAGTGTCCCAAAACAACTTGGCGACAGTACCTCCAAATTCCTATTCTTTTCTTGCCCTGTCAGTGTTAAGGAAGAGCGCCTTGACTTGATTTTAACTTAAGGAAACAGTGTTCTTAAACTGGTTGCAAAACAAATAGTTACTTTAAAAATTTTCCATGCTCACACATCTAATGGTAAAAAAGTGCTCTTTTGATAGTTCAAAGAGTTCTCACTGAAGCTCCATTGGCAAGAGTTGCTTAGGACAGTTATTCTTGATCTAATTTTTCTAACACTATAAATGTGTTGTAGTCTTCATGAATAAATTGGTGCCACTGCTATTTATTTCACTACCAGAGTTAATTCTCTTAAAACTATGCCCTAAAGTATGTATTATGGATTATTTCTTCAAAATAGTCTGATGCTATAAGAAGCCGCCCATGGACAACAGATTTAAGGA
Source organism: Bubalus kerabau (assembly GCF_029407905.1). Classification (NCBI taxonomy): domain Eukaryota; kingdom Metazoa; phylum Chordata; class Mammalia; order Artiodactyla; family Bovidae; genus Bubalus; species Bubalus kerabau. Next base: position 7,643,278 of record NC_073642.1, on the reverse strand, counting down.
AGTATTGGTATTTAAGGAAATATGGAATTTAAGAAAATATGGTAATACCCTTCTTAATAAACATAACAACAGAAAAAATAAAGCAAAATTCCTTTTGACCTCATATGAATGTTGGTGACCTTGCAGATAACATTAAGCTGCAAAAACTTTGTATAAATAAAATTGCTTTACCTTTAAAAAATTTTTATCATATATCTATTGTTTTATATCTTTTAATGAGTTATAATTTTCTCCTTGAAATAAACTATTGAATAAAGTACTTAATTATTTATACTCTTTCAACTTTGAATTAGCAGTATTACCTTAATTGGGAAATCACTGTTTTAAAATGTACGGAGAGGAAAGTTTTTTGTTTTCTCTCAAATTATAAAGAGGATTGTTATATTTATCATGGTTAACAAGTATAAGTGGCCTATGGAGGAAATGAAAGAGGAAAATAGAAAATACTGTTTTTAAGGAACCATGGTATATTTTGGAGGGAAAAAAAATAACATAACTTTGTAATTTAATCTTTATACATTTAAAGATAACTTGTCAGTAGTTAATTTTGCTTAATTTTTTTTTTTGGGCATTTTTATTACACTCGTTACATTGTGTTTTATATACGTATAAAAATTTGGCCTTTTTTTTTTTTTTTTTTTTTTTTTTTTTAGTTTTGTGCATTAAGAAGTTTAGTGCATTAAAGCAGACCAGGGCACATTTGATGTATGAAGTTTATAATATGTGTACATCCTTTCTCTCTTTTGTTATATTTGGAATCTCCCAACTGAAGTGTCATGTTACTAAACTGATTTGCATGTATATAAGTGCTAATTTATGCTTTCTTGGTAACAATGATGTATTTATAATGTTTTAAGTTGGACAGCACATCTTTAATATCAGGTTCTGGCCTTTCATGTTCATCTCTATGAATATTTGAAATATATAATGTACATATTATACTAGCATATATGTATTACTGTATAAAAATTGAAATTGAAAATGTTCATGGTAAATATTCTCATATAATTGTAAAGAAAGTAACTTAAACCTGCAAATTTATTTTAAGAACTTACCTCCGTCTTCTGCTTTTAGTAACTAGTGTTACCTTACTAAATTAAAGTGCATAAGTTATTAAATTTAATTAGATGAAAATGAAACTAACAGTTTTCTCTTCCTTGTTCTTTATTTACAGCCCGGTTTGCCACCTCAGAATTTCTCAATGTCTGTCACGGTCCCTGTGACCAGCCCCAGTGCTTTGTCTTACACTAACCCAGGGAGTTCACTTGTGTCCCCGTCTTTGGCAGCCAGCTCAGCGTTAGCAGATACAAGCATGCTCTCTCCACCTCAAGCCACATTACATAGAAACGTATCCCCTGGAGCTCCTCAGAGACCACCCAGTACTGGCAGTGCAGGTATGTACTGATACTTATTCTTCTGATTCTTTAACTAAAAGAATGAAAAAATTAATTGCTAATATGAACAGTTTCTTATTCTGCTACTCTTAATGTTCTTGCTTTGATGAGCAAGAGTCACTACTATATAATTGCCCCCATTTTAAAGTATTTTTTTTGGAAAGTCTGTGACTCTAGCATTGTACAGGTATTGTGGAACAAATAGAGAACCTGCCTATTTTGGAAAACAAGCTTTCCATATCATGGGGATGCTGTACCTAGACAGGCAGAAAATTTATTTAGGATATCATAAAGATTAAAAATTGATTGTGAGCCAGTTGTGTTAAAAAATAAATGGAGAGGTAGAGTCACTTAGAGCATTCTCTGCATCCCCCTCCGCCTGATTTGTTCATTAACTCAGAAATTTGAGGTGCATTTACTGCATCTCTGTGTATAATGCAATTATCTCCTGTCCCATTATTCCTAGATTTTATAGCACTCCATTAGCACTGCCCCTAATTCTTGTCAACATGTACTTATTTGGTATTGAGTCACAAGACGGCAGACAAGTCCAGAGCTTGATAGATGAGTGCCTATATGTTTGACTACATCATAATGCCTAGTTCAGACTGGGCTAGTTTTTACTTTCGTGTTTTTTAGGAATGAAGTGAGGGTTACCTCTGGTCAATTCATTCTCATTCAGATAAGGAGAATCAATTCACATTCACTCCTTGCCCTCTCTCCTCTCTCTGTAATGTTGTTAGGTGGGATGTTGAGCACTTCAGACCTCACAGTGCCAAATGGAGCTGGAAGCAGCCCAGTGGGTGAGTGAATGCCTACTGCCTCACTTTGTTGGCATCTGTCTTATCTGAGAGAAAAGGAATACTGTCCCTCAAACAAGGGTTTCTACCAAGTAGAGAGGAAAATATGGGGATAAATGACTAGAGTAGACCATGTCACTTTATGATTTGTTTAGTTATTGGTTTCACTAATACTTAAGAGTTTTTGATACCCCTGTGTTATTCCTTATACCTTGGCCTTACATTCACTTATTCATTCAATAAATATTTATTGAATGCCTCCTTCATAGCAGACATTGTTCTTTTCTAAAGACTAAATTGCCTTAATACAATTTTTACATTAAGACAGTTTCTTAAAGAGAAGCTTTCTGTGTCATCTGTCCCTACCAAAGTCAGACTGTTAGCAGACTGCTGTATTTTACAATTATGTGAAATGTTTTCAGGGAGATTGCCATAGGAAGAAATAGTGGGCCTAATAGATAGACCCCTAATAGTGGGTCTGTCTCCAAAGGATCAGTTTTGATGGTCACATGTGGAGCATTGACGTTTTGTCGTGGTTGCTGCCAGTTTGGCTCTTTTGCTTTGGAACCCCTCCCAAGATGATTCGCAGTTTAAAAATTTCATAAATATCTTTACCAGGATTTCTGCCCAGCCCTGAAATCCTGGTAAAGATAGATTATGATCTTAACATTACAGAAACATGGCATATATGTCATAGAGTCACAGGAAATAACTATTATTTTGGGTTACCATCAGATTTAGTTGTGTTGGTCTCTTCATGTATGATAATCCCGGTTACCTTCATTTTTATCTGAAAGCAAGGGAAGGAATTCCCTTCTGTTTTTAGATATTGTGTGATCAAAGAGACATCTGAAAACAGATCACTTATAGAAAAATTCCCTATTACATATGTTCAACCCACTTATACCAAAAATGTGAGGAGCTGCTTCCCTTGTGACTCAGCTGGTAAAGAATGTGCCTGCAATGTGGGAGACCCAGGTTCCATCCCTGGGTCGGGAAGATCCCCTGGAGAACAGAAAGGCTACCCACTCCAGTATTCTGGCCTGGAGAATTCCATGGATTGTACAGTCCATGGGGTTGCAAAGAGTCGGACATGACTGAGCAACTTCTACTTATCTGCCTTAAGAAAATTTTGATGATTGAATAACTTAATTTAAAATGATGAGAAAGAAAGAAAAACAGTATTTAATGAGAGTTAAAAAACATATAGTGACCTAAAGTAGGAATAAATGCCTAATTGTTTCTGCCTCTGTATTAATCTCTGTTTTAATGGACTCAGATAGGACCTGTTGTATGATCTTTTTTAACAGATAATTAAATGTGGAGAAATTCATAAAGGTCTTACCAATTATACATTAGGACTGCTATCCTTGTAACTGTATTTCCTAATATTTATAGTTTATTTCTTTTCAACTCTATTTTAGTTGCTTACATGCCCATATACTCTTTTTATTGGAGAAGGCAATGGCACCCCATCTCTCAGTATGCTATTCACTTACTTCTATTCCACTCCTGTTCTCTTTCTCCTCCCCTACCCCAGTCCCCAGTCATAGGCAACTGTTTTGATATGTTTAGTGCTAATAGTGTTAATTAATCATGTTAATGATCATGATTAGTGAACATGAATTTTTTTTAATTTAAAATTTAAGTATTAAGATATTTTAACTGCTTAGTGAGTTACTTGAAAGTCTATTTGTTACTACACAATAATACAGTATAACCTCAGTCTTATGACACATCAAGATTGAATGTCTTGATTCCTCGCTGGTTCATACATTATATACCTATTTTACCTGTGCTAGGTGTTTTTCTACTTTTTCTACCTGTTTGCTTTATATCCTAAATGATGTTTTTGTTGTAACTGCTTTTTAACATGTACCACCTTAGAATTCATATTCAACTAAATAGACACATTGCATCACTTAATTCAGATACCAAATGGAAGTTACTATTTTTGTGCAGTACTTATAGCTTACATGTTTCTTGCTGTAAATCACCCCCCACCCCAATAAATGGTCTTTCATAGGTATTGTAGAAGTATTGTTGATTTTTGTGAAGAAGAGTCAGAAAATATATTTTAGCCTATTTCAGCAATGATGCCGTTTTGGTTTAGTAGTTTGGAAAAATAGTTTAAACTCGGAGAAGGCAATGGCAACCCACTCCAGTGCTCTTGCCTGGCAAATCCCATGGACGGAGGGGCCTGGTAGGCTGCAGTCCATGGGGTCGTGAAGAGTCGGGCACGACTGGGCAACTTCACTTTCACTTTTCACTTTCATGCATTGGAGAAGGAAATGGCAACCCACTCCAGTGTTCTTGCCTGGAGAATCCCAGGGACGGGGGAGCCTGGTGGGCTGCCGTCTAGGGGGTCGCACAGAGTTGGACACGACTGCAGCGACTTAGTAGTAGTAGTAGTTTAAACTCAGTTTTATCCCTGAAATCTTTTTTAATGTAAAGATTAAACATTTTAAATTCCCAGAGAAATTAAGAAGAAAATATATTAAAAATTGTGGAAATGATTTCTCATCTACATTTTTCAAAGTATGTTTCTTGAAACTACATTAAAAGAATTACTTACCTATTTGAGTGGCAAACCTTGTACCAAGTAAAACTAAACAGGTTTCTTTACTGTAGGACGTCTCAGAGCCTTTACAATGCTAACCTGTTTAGCATTTTTACTAATGCTTTAAACTGTGGTTATTCAAAGTGATACTACAATAGAACCCTCCCCCTTTTTTTTTCCTAATGAAAAATCATCTTGTAGGATTCAGTTCAGTTCAGTCATTCAGTCGTGTCCAACTCTTTGCAGCCCCATGGACTGCAGCACGCCAGGCTTCCCTGTCCATCACCAGCTCCCAGAGCCTACTAAAACTCTTGTCCATCCAGTCAGTGATGCCATCCAACTGTCTCATCCTGTGTCATCTCCTCCTCCTGCCTTCAGTCTTTCCAAGCATCAGGGTCTTTTCCTACGAGTCACTTTTTCGAATCAGGTAGTCAAAGTATTAGAGTCTCAGCTTCAGCATCAGTCCTTGCAATGAATATTCAGGACTGATTTCCTTTAGGATGGACTGGCTGGATTTCCTTGCAGTCCAGGGGACTCTCAAGAGTCTTCTCCAACACCACAATCCAAAAGCATCAATTCTCCAGCGTTCAGCTTTCTTTATAGTCTAGGTCTGACTTCTATACATGACTACCTGGAAAAACCATAGCTTTGATTAGACGGACCTTTGTTGGCAAAGTAATGTCTCTGGATTTTAATATGCTGTGTAGGTGGGTTATAGCTTTTCTTCCAAGGAGCAAGCGTCTTTTAATTTCATGGCTGCAGTCACCATCTGCAGTGATATTGGAGCCCCCCAAAACAAAGTCAGCCACTGTTTCCACTGTTTCCCCATCCGTTTGTCATGAAGTGATGGGACCAGATGCCATGACCTTAGTTTTCTGAATGTTGAGCTTTAAGCCAACTTTTTCACTCTCCTCTTTCACTTTCATCAAGAGGCTCTTTAGTTCTTCACTTTCTGCCATAAGGGTGGTATCATCTGCATATCTGAGGTTATTGATATTTCTCCCAGCAATCTTGCTTCCAACTTGTGCTTCATCCAGCCCAGCGTTTCTCATGATGTACTCTGCATATAAGTTAAAGAAGCAGGGTGCCAATATACAGCCTTGCTGCTGCTGCTGCTAAGTCGCTTCAGTTATGTCCAACTCTGTTGCGACTCCATAGACGGCAGCCCACCAGGCTGCCCTGTCCCTGGGATTCTCCAGACGAGAACACTGGAGTGGGTTGCCATTTCCTTCTCCAAGGCATGAAAGTGAAAAGTGAAAGGGAAGTCGCTCAGTCGTGTCCAACTCGTAGCAACCCCATGGACTGCAGCGTACTAGGCTCCTCCATCCATGGGATTTTCTAGGCAAGAGTACTGGAGTGGCTTGCCATTGCCTTCTCCGATACAGCCTTGACATACTTCTTTTCCTATTTGGAACCAGTCTGTTGTTCCATGTCCAGTTCTAACTGTTGCTTCTTGACCTGCATACAGATTGCTCAAGAGGCAGGTCAGGTGGTCTGGTATTCCCATCTCTTCAGGAATATCACTGTTGTCATCTACACAGTCAAAGTCTTTTATGTAGTCAATGAAGCAGAAGTAGATTTTTTTGTTTAGAGTTTCCTTGCTTTTTCTATGATCCAGAGGATGTTAGCAATTTGATCTCTGGTTCCTCTGCCTTTTCTAAACTCAGCTTACACATCTGGAAGTTCTCTGTTCATGTACTGTTGAAGCCTAGCTTGAATTTTGAGCATAATCTTGCTGGCATTTGAAATAAGTGCAATTATATGGTAATTTGAACATTCTTTGCCTTTCTTTGGAATTGGAATGAAAGCTGACGTTTTCCAGTCCTGTGGAACTGCTGAGTTTTCCACATTTGCTGGCATACTGAGTGCAGCATTTTAACAGCATCATCTTTTAGGATTTGAAATAACTCAGCTGGAATTCCGTCACCTCCACCAGCTTTGTTTGTAGTAATGCTTCTTAAGGCCCACTTGACTTCACACTCCAGGATGTCCGGCTCTAGGTGAATGATCATGCCATTGTGGTTACCTTAGTCATTAAGAGCTTTTTTGTATCATTATTCTGTGTATTTTTGCCACCTCTTGTTAATCCCTTCTGTTAGGTCCTTGTCGTTTTTGTCCTTTATTGTGCCTATCTTGCATGAAATATTCCTTGGAATCTCTGATTTTCTTAAAAGAGATCTAGTCTTTTCAATTCTACTGTTTTCCTTTATTTCTTTGTATTGTTCACTTAAGAAGGCTTTCTTATCTCTTCTTGCTATTCTCTGTAACTCTGCATTCAGTTGGGTATATCTTTCCCTTTCTCCATTGTCTTTTGCTGCTCTTCTTTTCTTTCTTTTCTTTTCTTAGCTCCCAGACAACCACTTTGCCATCTTGTATTTCTTTTTCTTGGGGATGGTTTTGGTCATGACCTCCTGTACAGTGTTACAAACGTCTGTCAATAGTTCAGGCACTCTGTGTACCAGATCTAGTCCCTTGCATCTGTTCATCACCTCCACTGTATAATGGATTTGATTTAAGTCATACCTGAGTGGGCTAGTTGTTTTTCCTACTTTCTTCAGCTTGAACCTGAATTTTCCAATAAGGAGCTGATGATCTGAGCCAGAGTCAGCTCTAGGTTTTGTTTTTGCTGACTGTCTAGAGCTTCTCCATCTTCTGTAAAGAATATAATCAGTCTGATTTTTATATTGACCGTCTGGTAATGTCCATGTGTAGAGTCATCTCTTGTGTTTTGGAAGAGTGTGTTTGCTATGACCAGTGTGTTCTCTCGGCAAAACTCTGTTAGCTTTTGCTCGGCTTCATTTTGTACTCCAAGGCCAAATTTGCCTGTTACTCCAGGTATCGAGGTCCCCTATGATGAAAAAGACATTTTTGTTGTGTTTGTTAATTCTAGGAGGTCTTGTGGGTCTTTATAGAATTGTTCAACTTCATCTTCGACATTAGTGATTGGGGCATAGACTTGGATTACTGTGATACTGAGTGATTTGCCTTGGAAACGAACTGAGATCATTTTGTCATTTTGGGTACTTGTAGAATAATAATAAAAAGAATAAAACACCCTCCCAGACCTTATTATTTCTGCTTGACATACAAGCAAATTACTAACTAAAAGCATATTTAGGAGCAATACAAGATAAATGAAAACCTGCATTAAAAATGGACAATAGAACCAACTTCTTAGAAACTCCAGGGTTTGGGATTATTAGGCACAAACTTTGACTTTAACATAGCAATGTTTATTGTGTCAAAGAAATAAAAAGATTTAAGAATTTTGTCCAGAGAACTGGCATCTTTAAAAATGAACATTTATAACTAAAAAATGTAATAGTGTTTAAAACTTTTTAAGTGGGTTTTGTAAGAGATTTAGTCAAAGCAAAAGGGAGAATTGGTGAATTAAAAGATAATACAGGAACAGTATTCAGAATTTTTGAGATTAAAGGATGGATAATTCAAAAGAAGATTAAGACCTACAAGGTACAGCAAGAAGTTGTAACATAGTTAAAATTGGAGTCTCAGTAGGCAAAAAGAGAGAAAATTGGCCAGAAGCAGTATTTGAACAGATAATCACTGAGAGTTTTCCAAACCTGACAAACACATCAAGCCACAGATTCCAGAAGGCTTATAAAACCCATGTGGGATGCAGGTAAAGTTGTGCTTTAAGAGAAATCTGTCTTTTAAAACAGAAGGCTGGAAAACCCTGAGCTAAATAAGCCTGTATCTCTGTAGGAATAAACAAGTTAAAGAAAATTAGAAGTAAGTTATAAAGATAAGAGCAGAAGTTATTGAAATGTTATATTTGTATCAATGTTCAATTCAAAACATATTCTAATTTCTATTTTCTAATTTCCATTATAACTTCTTTTTTGATCTATAGTTATTTAGAAGTCAGTTTCCTAATTCCAAATGCATGGTGTTTTGTAGTTATCTTCGGGTATTGTTTTCTAGCTGAACTGTTTTGTTACCAGAGTACTTAACTCCATATGATTAAATTCTCTGAAATTTGTATACTTGTGTGTGTGTGGCTCAGCATGTGGTCACATTTAGTTCTTTGCACACAAAATGACATTTTTTGTTTTTATACAAAAAGAATGTAAACATTGAAAAGAATATTTATTCTATACTGTAAGCAGAGATTGTACATTCTACTTGTTTTAACCAAATGTTTTATACTTAAAATATGCGATAACTTATTGTATTCGTCCACATTTAGAGACTTATGATAGACCAGTTCCAGGTAGTTTCACTTTATCTTTAAACTGCCATCAGTTTTACTGATCCTGTCATTTTCAAATGCATAATACATTTTCAGGTGAACCCCCCATTTGCCTTAATCTTATTTTAACTTTTTTGGAGTCTTCTGTCTGTTTCTAAAAGCTGGAAGGCTTCAGGCCCATGTCCTATTGAAAACAGAAGCATCCTTGAACTTTTTAAGTGTTGAATAAACTCTGAATATTCATTGAAAGGACGGATGCTGAAGCTCCAATACTTTGGCCACCTGATGGCGAAGAGCCAATTCATTGAAAAAGACCCTGATGCAGGAAAAGATTGAGGGCAAGAGGAGAAGCGGGTGGCAGAGGAATGAGATGGTTGGATGGCATCACGGACTCATTGGACATGAGTTTGAGCAAACTCGAGGTCGAGGAGATAGTGAAGGACAGGAAAGCCTGGTGTGCTACAGTCCATGGGGTCACTAAGAGTGGGATATCGCTTAGTGACTGAACAACAAAACTCAGGATAAGGAGAGACTTGCTAAATAAGAAACCAGAGAAAGGCTAACCGTAAAGAAAAGATTGATCAGCTTGCCTGTGTTAAAATTTGGAACCTTTGTTCATCAAGATACCATAAAGAGAATGAAAAGGCAATATAGAATCAGAGAATATATGTGGTGTACATATAAAACAGGACTTTTTATGAAGAATACATACAAATTATAAAGAAAAGGAAAATTTAGTTTTTAAAAATGCGCATGAAAACAGACATTTCAAAAAAAAAACTATCCAAGTGTCTAATAAACATGTGAAAAGAAGCTTTTGATTCAGTAATCAAGGAAATGCAAAATTAAAACCACAGGATAGCACTGGGTACCTACCAAAGCAGCTAAAGCAAACTAGATAATACCAAGTGTTAACAAGAGTATGGAAAAGCCCAAACTCTTATACACTGATGATGGTAGTGCTAATTGGTGTGATTATTTTGACATTATCTACTAAGTTGCAAATATGTTTATTCCGTGACCCAGCATTTTCACTCGTCCTTACATACTAGAGAAGTGCATATTTGCATCATGAGCACCAAGAGATATGTAAAAGAATGTGCATGTCATTATTCATTACAGCCAGCATCTAGAAAGAATCCAGATTTCTGTCCACAATAGAGTAGATGAGTATATGATAGTATCTTTACACAAAGTAATGCTATACTTCAGTGAATATGAAGGAACTGTAGCAGTAGTCAAACTAGCAGTATTCTTTGGGGTTCTAGCAATGTTCTCGTTCTTGGTCTGCTAATGGTTTCATGGTTCATATGGTAAATCCTTGCTCCTCTAAGTTTTTGTTTCATAAAATATTCTGTATATGTATTAAAAGTTTTAGAAATACACTTTGCTGTTAAAAAATAATTATAATCACATATGTTGAGATACTTAAAACTATAAGAGAATGTAATTGTATAGTAGTATACTATACAATTATATAGTTGTTATACTATTAATTGTATTGTATAATAGTTATACTATTAATTCTGAAATTTAGAGAGAAAAAAAGTTCACACATTCACACTCAACAAAGATTTGGCAGCCTTTTGAGTCTGGGCGTTACTGTCTGCATGTGGCAGCTGATAGGCAGCTTAATCTTAAAGTCATGAAATGAGTCAGAATAAAGACAAGCCAACAACAGCCAAGGTCGGCAAAGTGGAAAGCTGTAAAGACTGTGGGTCCTCCATGTGGAGCTCTGAAGGCACTGAGCCTGCAGCCACTTTCCCAAGCCATCTTATGTGAGAGAATAGATCTTTTTCATTCTTAAGAGAAAAAGGAAATAGGAAACAGAGACACAGGCATAGAGAACAAATATGTGGATGCCAAGGGAGAAGAGGTTTGACTTGGGATTAATGCATATATGCTGTTAATACTGTGTATAAAATGGAACACTAATGAGAACATACAGTACAGGAACTGTACTTAATGTACCATGGTGACCTGAAGGAGAAGGAAATTTAAAAGGAGGAAATTATATGTATAGCTGATTCATTTTGCTCTACAGTAGAAACTAACACATTGTAAAGCAACTAAAGTCCAATAAAAATGTAAGAGAAGAAGATAAAGTACAAGCCACATCTAATATTTGATAAATGGATAAACATTTAATGTACTTAAATGTGCAATGCAGAAAAGAAACCCAACTAGTATTTTTAAAATTGAAAAGGATGTTCATTGTTGATAATAAATTCAAATAAAAATGAAACAAAAAATCCCCACCTAGTAATTGCCAACTATTGCCACTTTTTATTGTGACATGAAAAGCGAATGAAGGTGGGTAAAGCTGATGATCTGTTATGTGTTTGTAGTATTGCAAATTAGTAACAGTCATTTTGGAAAGTTATTGACAAGATATTTCAGTAGTCATAAAAACACCTGTTTTCCTCTAAGATGTGTAAGAAATGTGTAAGTTATTACATTTCTAAGAATCTATCCTAAAGAAATCAATCAGATTATGCAAAGGTTCCTTGCAACTTTATTTCTAGTAGGGAATAACAAGAAAATATAAACATATTCAACATATGAAAATTAAGTAAATTAAAATTTTCAACTTAATTCCTTTTTAGTTGTGATTTAAAACTATGCCAAAAATATATACATGGAAAGGAGAAGAAACCTAAAATGATTATAATAGTTAGAATAGTGGGAATGTATGTTTTCCCTCCTTTTTTCTAGTTTTTGAACTTTGTTGTTCTTGTTGAGTCGCTGCTGCTAAGTTGCTTTAGTTGTGTCTGACTCCGTGCAACCCCATGGACTGCAGCCTACCAGGCTTCTCTGTCCATGGGATTCTCCAGCCAAGAACACTGGAGTGGGTTGCCATTTCCTTCTCCAATGCAGGAAAGTGAAAAGTGAGAGTGAAGTCGCTCAGTCGTGTCTGACTTTTAGCGACCCCATGGACTGCAGCCAACCAGGCTCCTCCATCCATGGGATTTTCCAGGCAAGAGCACTGGAGTGGGTTGCCATTTCCTTCTCCAAGAGTCGCTGAGTCCTGTCCAACTCTTTGCAACCCCATGAACTGCAGCAGACCACCCTTCCTTGTCTTTCACTATCTACCAGAGTTTGCCCAAAGTCATGTCCATTGAGTCAATGATGCCATCCAACCATCTCATCATCTGTTGCCCTCTTCTCCTATTGCCCTCAGTTTTTCCTAGCATCAGGATCTTTCCAATGAGTCAGCTCTTTGCATCAGGTACCAAAGTATTGGAGTTTCAGACTGAAGTTAAGAACACACATGTTTGTTTTTAAGAGAAATATTTTTAATCTGTACTTATTAATGTCAGTCTTCCATTCTGTTGGTTTCTATTAGACCTTCCTGCTTTTGCATAAAATTATTATTTGATGAACATTTTATATCCAGTTGACTTGCTTAGCAGTTCAGTTCAGTCAGTCAGCTGTGTCCGACTCTGTGACCCCATGGACTGCAGCATGCCAAGGTTCCCTGTCCATTACCAACTCCCAGAGCTTGCTCAAACTCATGTCCATCAAGTCATTGATGCCATCCAACCATCTTATCCTCTGTCGTCCCCTTCTCTTCCTGCCTTCAGTCTTTCCCAGCATCAGGGTCTTCTCCAATGAATCAGTTATTCGCATCAGGTGGCCAAAGTATTGGAGTTTCAACTTCAGCATCTGTCCTTCCAATGAATATTCAGGACTGATTTCCTTTAGGATTGATCTCCTTTCAGTCCAAGGGACTCTCAAGGGTCTTCTCCAACCCCACAGTTCAAAAGTGTCAATTCTTCAGTGCTCAGCTTTCTTAATGGTCCAACTCTCACATCCATCCATACATGACTAATGGAAAAACCAAAAGCTTTGACTAGATGGACTTTTGTAGGCAAAATAACGTCTCTGCTTTTTAATATGCTGTCTAGGTTGGTCATAGCTTTTCTTCCAAGGAGAAAGGGTCTTAATTTCATGGCTGCAATAACCATCTGCAGTGTTTTGGAGTCTCTCACTGTTTCCATTGTTTCCTCATCTGTTTACCATGAAGTGATGGGACCAGATGCCATGATCTTAGTTTTCTGAATGTTGAGTTTTAAGCCAGCTTTTTCACTCTCCTCTTTCACTTTCATCAAGAGGCTCTCTAATTCTTCTTCACTTTCTACCATAAGGGTGCTGTCATATGTGTATCTGAGGTTATTGATATTTCTCCCAGAAATCTTGACTTCAGCTTGTGCTTCATCCAGCCTGGCATTTCGCATGATATACTTGGCATATAAGTTAAAGAAGCAGTGTGACAATATATAGCCTTGTTGTACTCCTTTCCTGATTTGGAACCAGTCTGTTATTCCATGTCGAGTTCTAACTGTTGCTTCTTGATCTGCGTACAGATTTCTCAGGAGGCAGGTAAGGTGATGTGGTATTCCCATCTCTTAAAGAATTTCCCACAGTTTGTCACGATCCACACAGGCAAAGGCTTTTGCATAGTCAGCAAAGCAGAAGGAAATGTTTTTCTGGAACTCTCTTGCTTTTTCGTTTACCCAGCGGATGTTGTCAATTTGATCTCTGGTTCCTCTGCCCTTTCTAAATCCAGGTTAAACATCTGGAAGTTCACAGTTAATGTACTGTTGAAGTCTACTTGGAGAATTTTGAGCATTACTTTGGTAGCATGTGAGAGGAGTGCAATTGTGCAGTAGTTTGAACATTCTTTGGCATTGCCTTTCTTTGGGATTGAAATGAAAACTGACCTTTTGCAGTCCTGTGGCCACTGCTGAGTTTTCCAAATTTGCTGGCATATTGAGTGTCGGACTTTAACAGCATCATCTTTTAATATTTGAAATAGCTCAACTGGAATTCCATCACCGCTGCTAGCTTTGTTCATAGTGATGCTTCCTAAGGCCCACTTGACTTCACATTCCAGGATGTCTGGCTCTAGGTGAGTGATCACACCGTCATGGTTATCTGGGTCATGAAGATCTTTTGTGTACAGTTCTTCTGTGTATTTTTGCCACCTCTTCTTAATATCTTCTGCTTCTGTTAGGTCCATACCATTTCTGTCCTTTATCGAGCCAATCTTTGCATGAAATGTTCCCTTGATCTCTGATTTTCTTGAAGAGCTCTCTAGTCTTTCCCATTCTGTTGTTTTCCTCTATTTTTCTAATTCTTAAGGAAAGTTAAAAAGTAGGAATTAGATGATTAAATTTATAATAATCACAAATACTTAATGAAGACCTGAGTGGCAGCTAAAGAAGTAGAACAGCACTAGGTAGAGCTGTAAAGAAGAACTACTTGATGAAAATAAGGCTTTAGAGCTGAGTGCTAAATAAGCTTCAGTTAAGGAGATGCCCTGAACTTAGTAGAAATGCCCTTGTTTTCTTGTGAGAATGAATGAATAGGTTGGTCTCAGGCATCTTCTTATATCCCCCATCATCTTGGTCCCTCAGTCAGAGAGACCCCTTAAGGAACATCTTGTGTTTCAAATTTCTCTGAGCAGGTCCAAGTAGTAAGGCTGGAAACAAGTGGTGTTAGTCTTAATGTATTTCAGACTAGGTTGACTTTTTTTTTTTTTTTTTTGCTTATTCAAAGATAAGATGGTTATGAGTATTATTATAAGATTCACTTGAAACCTGGGGCTGAGGAAATATATTTGTACCAAAGTATTTTAATGACTTGTTTCATGTAATGAATGACTTCTCTTTTTTCCAGGGAATGGATTTGTAAACTCAAGAGCTTCTCCAAATTTGATCGGAACTACTGGTGCAAATAGTTTAGGCAAAGTTATGCCTACAAAGTCTCCCCCTCCTCCAGGTGGTGGCAGTCTTGGAATGAACAGTCGAAAACCAGATCTTCGAGTTGTCATCCCCCCTTCCAGCAAGGGCATGATGCCTCCACTGGTACGTTAAACCTTTCATTCTTTAAAACATGCATTTTATACATAGTATATGTTTTCCTTTGGAATTTTCTATACTTCCATGGGATCTAGACCTTTTCCTAATGAGTATTTCTATTGGAAATTAGCATTTGAAGAGACAAGTCTATTTTAAATATACAGAAACAGATTATGAAAAAAACGGAGATAAACCTACTTAATGGTTATTTAAATTAAAGCTAAATATGGAGAAGTTATTATGTTAATTTTCATTTACTGGGCTGGAATCTTTACTTAGAGATCTCATCCTCAATTTGATAAATTAAACTTGACTTAAGTACTTCTCTGTGCTTTTGCGTAGTTTCAGTATCTTTAGCATATTCTTTTCTGTAATAAAAACTCTATTAGAAAGTTCTACATACAAAGAAAACTATTATAGAATAGGAAAGAATGCGTAAAAACTTCTGCTAATAAGTTTTTTTGTTTACTCCTTCTCAAATAACCTTCTCATTTAACTCTATAAAGAATATAGGTCTTCCCACTCTATTCCTTAAAAATGTTCCAGCCTCGTTTGCTTTTGTATCCTGGGTCTGTGAAGAAGGGGAGAATGTTTATCACCTTAGCTTTCTACAGAAAAAGTTATATATGCAAGTTTTATCTGTCTGACTTCAAACAATCAATGTGATGTACCAGGTGGTCTTTCTACTATGCAGCTGCTGAACTTGCCATTTGATAGATTTTTAAGTAAAAGCAGTGCTATCAAGGTTTAGATAATTATTCTACACTGTATAATACTTTATGGATTCCCAGACTTCTTTATGTGCATTGTGTCATTTGAAGCTCAAACTGTGATCTTCGCTAGGTAAGATAAGGAGACCAAGGGAAAGGTCAGTACTGGTCCAACATAGTGCAAAAGAGAGCCAAAACTGAAACTCATTAAGTCAAAAAGCAAAGTGCTTTTTCATTCAGAGATATAGAAAACTGAAAACTTGTTCCCAGCCTTACACTAAAAAAATGTTGGACAAGCAAGTTCATAGTTTTTCTTGAACACGTTGTAGTATTGAGATTTCAGGGCAACCAGCTGGCCCAGACTCTAGGGAGGGACAGATACTGCAGGGAGAGAACATTGGAGCATGGACTTATCTGGGCAAGACACAGATAATGAATTAAGCTAGGGTGATTGGTGAATTTCTGGAGACCAAGTGTTCACTGGCAGAGCTCTGTAAAACCTCTGGGATAGTGATATAGGGCAAGTCTTATTCTCTCTTGCAGAAAAAATTGGAAATGTTCTGAAAAAAATCTTTTCTTTGGTATACAGCTGGGATAGGGGAAGAGCCACCACTACAGTATGGGCAAAAAGTTTTCTCTGGGTACTTCTGTTTCACTCCTGTGGAATAGGAGTCTTAATCTATGAAGAGATGAACAACACAAATGGTCACCCTTAGGGGACTGGTGAATTCCGTCTGTACTGGGGCAATGGGAAAGGGAAACTCTCTCAGCCTGCGGTGAAGGTGAAGGAACAGTGCCATATCATGGCAGAATTTCTGAGAAGGCTGCAGCCTGATGCATAACACAAAGGAGAAGGCTTAAAACTGAGAATGTAGCAGTTTTCTTTGGGGAAAAAACAAGCAAAAAAACCTCTAGCAAACCAGTCTCCCACTGCCCCCAGAGGCATTTGAGGCCTGTGGTAACTATACTGAGGGTAACAATACCAGCAACGAAACACAGACTCAGCCTAGTTCTTAATTAAATTAACTCAGACTCTGCACTAAAGGCCTGGCAGGAGGAAGACCTGTAGGTTTACTGTAAGTAAAAATTGCCCAAACTGAAATATAAACAGAAGTTGTTGCTGCTCTCAGTCATGTCTGACTCTTTTCCACCCCATGGACTGCAGCACGCCAGGGTTTCCTGTCCTTCACCATCTCCTGGAATTTGCACAAACTCATGTCCATTGAGCTGGTGATGCCATCCAGCCATCTCATCCTCTTGTCTCCCACTTTTCTTCCTGCCTTCAATCTTTCCCACCATCAGGGTTTTTTCTAATGAGTTGGTTCCTCGCATCAGGTGGCCAAAGTATTGGAGCTTCAGCATCAGTCCTTCCAGTGAATATTCAGGGTTAATTTCCTTTAGGATTGACTGGTTTGATCTGTTTGCTGTCCAGGGGACTCTCAAGAGTCTTTTCCAGCACCACAGTTCAAAAGCATCAATTTCTTGGCGCTCAGCCTTCTTTATGGTCCAACTCTCACACCCATGCATGACTGCTGGAAAAACCATAGCTTTGACTAGATGAACCTTTGTCAGCAAAGTGATATCTCTGCTTTTTAATATGCTGTCTAGGTTTGTCATGGCTTTTCTTCAAGGAATAAGCATATTTTAATTTCATGGCTGCAGTCACTCTCCACAGTGATTTTGGAGCCCAAGAAAATAAAATCTGTCGTTGTTTGCATTTTCCCCCATCTATTTGCTATGAAGTGATGGGACTGGATGCCATGATCTTCATTTTTTGAATGTTGAGTTTTAAGCCAACTTTTTCACTCTCGTCTTTCACCTTCATTGAGAAGCTCTTTAGTTCCTCTTCACTTCTGCCATTAGGGTTGTATCATCTACATATCTGAGGATATTTATTTTCTCCCAGCAATCTTGATTCCAACTTGAGCTTCATCCAGCCTGTCATTTCATATGATGTACTCTGTGTGTAAATTAAATAAGCAGGGTGACAATATACAGCCTTGATGTACTCCTTTCCCAATTTGGAACCAGTCTTGTACCATGTCCAGTTCTAACTGTTGCTTCCTGACCTGCATACAGATTTCTCAGGAGGCAGATAAGGTGGGTGGGGTATTTGCATCTCTTTAAGAATTTTCTAGTTTGTTGTGATCCACAGAGTCAAAGGCTTTAGCATAGTCAAGGAAGCAGAAGTAGATGTTTTTCTGGAATTCCTTTGCTTTCTCTATGGTCCAACGGATGTTGGCAGTTTGATCTCTGGTTCCTCTGCCTTTTCTAAATCCAGTTTGTACATCTGAGGGTTTTCTCGATTCACGTACTGTTGAAGCCTAGCTTAAAGGATTTTGAGCACTACCTTGCTAGCATGTGAAATGAGTGCAATTGTGCAGTGGTTTGAACGTTCTTTGGCATTGCCTTTCTTTGGGATTGGAATGAAAGCTGACCTTTTCCAGTCCTATGGCCGCTGCTGAGTTTTCCAAATTTGCTGGCATATTGAATGTAGCACTTTAACAGCATCATCTTTTCAGATTTGAAATAGTTCATTTGACATTCCATCATCTCCTTTAGCTTTGTTCATAGTAATGATGCCCATGTAACTTCACACTCCAGGATGTTTTACTCTAGGTGAGTGATCATACCATTGCGGTCATCCAGATCATTGAGGCCTTTTTGTACAGTTCTTCTGTGTATTCTTGCCACCTCTTTTTAATCTCTTCTGCTTCTGTTAGGGCCGTACTGTTTCTGTCCTTTAATGTACCCATCTTGCATGAAGTATTCCTTGGTATCTTTTAATTTTCTTGAAGAGATCTCTAGTCTTTCCTATTCTGTTGTTTTCCTCTATTTCTTTGCATTGTTCACTTAAGGCTTTCTTATCTCTCGTTGCTATTCTTTGGAACTCAGCATTTAGATGGGTATATCTTTCCTTTTCTCCTTTGCCTCTCGCTTCTCTTCTTTCCTCAGCTATATGTAAGGCCTCTTCGTACAACCATTTTGCTTTGTTTTCTTTCTTTTTCTTGGGGATGGTTTTAGTCACTGCCTCCTACGCAGTGTTACAAAAATCTGTCCATAGAATTACCCAAACTGTAATGTAAAGAGAAGAGTCAAAAGAAAACAAAAAAACAAAGCAATACCTCCTCTCAACCTAGAATTCTGTACCCAGCAAAAATATCTTTCAAGATATGAAAAAAAAATAAAAACTTTTTCAAACAAAAATGTGGGAATTTATTGCCGAGAGACATACATACTCTACAAAAAATATTAAAGGATGTCCTTTGGAAGAAGGAATATGCTACCAGAAAATTCTTGGGTCTGTACAATAAATAAAAATAAAGAATGGAAATGGAATAAATGAAGATTAAAAATAAAGTTAATTTTGTCTTCCATTTTATAAATTTCAATTTTAGAACAGTTTTAAATTTATATAAAGATTGCAAAGATAGTACAGAAAGTTCCCATATGCTTCACACTCAGTTTCTCCTGTTACTAACAGATTAATATTACAGCTAATGAGTCAATGTTGATAAACTGTTATAAAGTCCATTTATACATTGTTTTAAAGTCCAGAGTATTCAAATACTCTTAGTTTTTAACCTTATGTCTTTTTCTGTTCTGGAATCTAATCCAGGATACCGTATTGAATAGTAGTATGTCTAGTAGTAGTAGACATAGTAGTCATGTCTTTTTAGGTTCTTCTTGTCTTTGAAATTTATCTACGACTTTACTTACTTTAGTGACCTTGACAATTCTGAGGAGTACTGGTCAGATATGCTGTAAAATGTTCCTCAGTTGGAGTGTTTCTGATGTTTTCCTCATGGTTAGGCTGGTGTTACACATTTGAGGGAGGAGGAAGGTCATGGAACTAATGTGCCCTTTTCATCACATTATATCAAGGGTACATACTATTTCCATGACTGCTGATCACTTTGATAACCTTGCTGGTGTATGGTGTAGTATTTCACTTGCTACTCTTTTCCCCCTTCCCATACTGCCCTCTTTGTAAGGAACTTACTGTGTGAGGCCCACATATAAGGAATGGAGGTTATATTCCACCTCTTTTAGGACAGATTATACATTATTTGGAGTTGTTCTACACAGGTCACTTATTGTTCTCTGTCATTTAATCATTTATTTATATTAATATGAACTCACGTACATTGATTTTATACTTTGGGTTGTAGTAGTACTAAACTTTGTTAATGTATGATTCTACCAGTGCTGGTTTATTCTGTTGCTCAAATTGTTCCAGCTTTAGCTATTGAGGACTATTCACTTGGTTCCTGTCCCCTTTTATATACTCTTGTTGTTTTGGGGTTTTTTTTAGCGGGGGTAAAGGTAGGGGAGTTACTGTTTTATTTTCTGGTTACTTTGGAATGCTTCAGGATCATCTTGTGTATTTTCTGCTCCAGTTCTACAATCAGGCATTTCTCTGAGGAACCTTGGCCTGTTTTTGGAGAATGTTATTAGAAACCAAGATCTGGCTGTTTTCCCTCTTCTTACTTGCTTCAAAAGATAGTTGACTCTCTAAAGCAAAAGTAGTGGCAGTGACTTTTGTGTTTACAGCACATGTAGAAATAAAATATATTAATCTTAAGTTGGTGAAAAAGTAATTGTGGTTTTTGGATCACGAATTTTATATCATTATAACTAGGCTCAAACATATCTTTATTAATCAAAAGAGGAATCATTATAATCAACACATTTTTCCCAACAAGAAATAAGTTTATTTATTCCTATAGCATAAAAACCCATACTTTGGAATTCAGCGAACTCTTAGAAAGCATTTTCTGCCTCCTGCTGGTTGTGGAAGCATTTTCTCTGCAAGAAGTTGTCAGGATGCTTGAAGAAGTGGTAGTTGGTTGGCAAGAGGTCAGGTAAATATGGTGGATGAGGCAAAACTTTGTAGCCCTATTCATTCAACTTTTGAAGTATTAATTGTGCAATGTGTGGTCAGACGTTGTCATGGAAAAGAATTGGGCCCATTCTGTTGACCAATTTCAGCTGTAGGCATTGCAGTTTTTGATGCATCTCATTGATTTGCTGAACATACTTCTCACATGTAATGGTTTCATCAGCATTCAGAAAACCATAGTGGATAAGACAGGCAGCAAACCACCAGTGACTGTGATCTTTTTTTGGTACAAGTTTGGCTTTGGGAAGTGCTTTGGAGCTTCTTCTCAGTCTAACCACTGAACTGGTCATTGCTGGTTGTCGTATAAAATCCACTTTTTGTCATACATCACAATCCCATCAAGCAATGATTCATCATTGTTGCATAGAATAAAAGAAGATGACACTTCAAAATGACAGTTTCTTTTATTTTTCAGTCAGCTCCTGTGGCACCCACTTATTGAGCTTTTACACCTTTCCAGTTTGCTTAAATGCCAACCGACTGTACAATGGTCAGTGTTGAATTCTTTGGCAACTTCGGCTGTAGTTGTAAGAGGTTCAGCTGTGATGATCCTCTCACTTGGTCATTGTCAGTTTCTGATGGCTGGCCAGTGTGCTCGTCATCTTCAAGGCTTTCTCTCCTTTGCAAAACTTGTTCAACTACCACTGCCCTGTATGTTTGTTAACAGTTCCTGGGCCAGATGCGTTGTTGATACTGCAAGTTGTCTCTGCTGCTTTACAATCCATTTTAAACTTGAATAAGAAAATGGCTCGAATTTGCTTTTTGTCTAACATCATTTCACTAGTCTAAAATAAATATAAACAGCAAGTAGTAAGTTATTATGGAGGAGGAAGTGGCAACCCACTCCGGTATTCTTGCCTGGAGAATTCCATGGACAGAGGAGCCTGGCAGGCTCCATGAGGTCACAAAGAATCGAACACGACTGTGATTAACATACACACAAAGTAAGTCATTAGCAAAAAAATAAAGTGAGAATTGTACATTAAAATGATGTGTGACATAACCACATTTACTTAAGAATGTATTCCAATATCAAACAGCAGAGTTCAATAGTGCGAAACCACAATTACTTATCAACCTAACATGATAACAGAGCGGAGAATTAGAAATATACTTTTATAGGTCTTTACACATGATGAAGTATACATTTGAAGTTTAACTCAAATTAACTGAAAGCAGATTTTGTAAACCCAAGTAAAACTGCAGGAAATAAAAAGAGGTATAAATGATAAGGCAATAGAGATAAAATGGAAATACAAAATATGCTTCAATATCCCAAGAAATGGGAGAAAGGGCAAAAAATAAAGAACAGATGGAGCAAATGAAATATAGCTAACAAGATTGTAGATTTTAATCCAACTATACAAATAAACATGGTAATAAACATCAGTTAAAAGACAAAATGTCAGATTGGTTTTTTAAAAAAAATAAAAAGGTCATACTATATAATATCTATAAGGACTCTACTTTAAATATAAAGACATAGGTAAAAAGATGGAGGAAAATATACTATGCAAACATTAGCCAAAAGAAAGCGAGTACAGCCATAATAAGTTCAAACAATGTAGACTTCACAATAAGAAATATTATCTAGGATAAAGAATTTTGATACATGGCAAAACCAATACAATATTGTAAAGTTAAAAAAATAAAATAAATTAAAAAAAGGATAAAGAATATTTGCTGACAAATGTTTGCCAACAAAGGTCTGTCTACCAAAGCTATGGTTTTTCCAGTAGTCATGTATCGATGTGCAAATTGGGCCATAAAGAAAGCTGAGCACCAAAGAGTTGATGCTTTTGAACTGTGGTATTGGAGAAGACTCTTGAGAGTCCCTTGGACTCATATTGGACTGCAAAGAGATCAAACCAGTCAATCCTAAAGGAAATCAGTCCTGAATTATTCATTGGAAGGACTGATGCTGAAGCTGAAACTCTAGTACTTTGGCCACCTGATGCAAAGAACTGACTCATTTGAAAAGACCTTGATGCTGGGAAAGACTGAAGGCAGGAGGAGAAGAAGATGACAGGAGTTGAGATGGTTGGATGGCATCACCGACTCGATGGACGTGAGTTCGAGCAAGCTCCGGGAGTTTGTGATGGACAGGGAAGCCTAGTGTGCTACAGTCTATGGGGTCACAAAGAGTTGGACATGCCTGAGCGACTGAACTGAACTGAACTGAAAGAAGAATATTACATATTCCAAGAAATATCTTTAATGTGTATGCACCTAACAGGAAACATTCAAAATACAGAAAACAAAGATGATACAACTAAAAAGTAGAAGAGAAAAATCCATAATTATAGTTGGAATATTCAACACTCTTCTCTCAGTAGTTGATAGAACAAGTAGGCAGAAAATTCAGTTAAGGATCTGGGTGACTGAGAAATATTTAACCAGCCCGATAAGAGACATTTATAGAACCCTTCACTTTGCATAGCAGAACATAAATTTTTTCTTTAGTGCATTTGCAACATGCAGCAGGGTATCCAGTGTCATAAAACCTCAGCAAATTTCAAAGAATTGAAATCATATGGATTACAGTCTCTGACCGTAATAAAATCAATAACAGAAAGACAACAGGAAAACCTCCACATATAGAGATTAAAGAACATGTTTTTAAATAGCTCATGAGGCAAGAGAAATTTTGAAATCTATAGCATATCAGAATTTTGAAGACCAACTAGGAGGAGTTTTGAGAGGGGAAATTAATAGCATTTATATTAGAAAAGAGGAAGGTCCCAAATCAGTAAGCTTTTACTTTAGGAGAGAAAAAAGAGCAAACTTAACCGAAAGGAACCAGAAGAAAAGGAAAAAATGAGCAGAAATTAATGAAACTTAAAGTAGAGAAAAGGAGTCAGACCAAAGGCTGATTCTAAGTTTATCACTATAATTTACCATGTTAAAAGAATTCCACTTTTATTCATAATAAAAAGAAGTTTCACCAAACTAGGAGAAGAAAGGAACTTTTTTAACCTAATGAAGACTGTTTTCAGAAATTCTGCAACTAATATACTTAATAAGGGGAAACTTCAGTCTTTAGTAAAATAATATTAGAAACTAGACAGTGATGTTTTATTCTCACCACTCATATTCAACATTATACTGGAAGTCCTAGATGAGGCAGTAAGGCAAAAAAATCAAATGCATAGCATACATACTGGGAAGGAAGAAATTAAACATTCATAGAAGATATAATATGTAGAAAAGCATAAAGAACCTACCAAAAAATCTTCCAGTGGAAGTTTCATGTTGGAGTATGAAATTTTAAAATATCATTTAAACATTACTCAAAAAATACCTACAAATCTAACCATATGATTTTCACGCTAAAACTATGAAAGATTGTTGAAAGAAACCAAAGAGCCAAATAACGTTGTTTTCAGTTGCTAAGTTGTGTCCAGCTCTTTTGTGACCCCATGGACTATTGCCAGCCAGGCTCCTCTGTCCATGTGATTTTCTAGGCAAGAATATCGAGGTTGGTAGCCATTTCCTATCCAGGGGATTTTCCCAACCTAAAAGGATCAAACCCACATCATCTGCATTGAAGGCAGATTCCTTACCACTGAGCCACCAGGGAAACCTATGTCAAGACGTTATTCCTTCCTAAATTGGTTGGAAGATTAAACACAACCCTGGTTTACATCACAGCACAGATTTTTGTAGGTATCAGCAAGCGAATTTTAAGAATGTGTGGAAAGGCAAAGGAACTACAATAGCCAGTACAATTTTGAAGAGAACAAGATAGACTAACATTTCCTGGTTTCAAGACATAGTATAAAAGCTACAGTAGTGAATGTGTGGGGGACTTCTCTGGTGGTCTGGTGGCTAAGACTCTATGTTTCCAATGCAGGGAGCCTGGGTTCAATCCCTGGTCAGGGAACTAGATCCCATATGCTGCAACTAAGACCTGGCATAGCCAAATAAATAAATATTTTTTAAAAGACTGTGTGGTACTGGCAAAAAGATGAGCACCATAGGTCAAAGAGAGCCCAGAAAATATATTCAGTTGGTGTTTTACAAAGGTAGTAAGGCGGTTCAGTGGAGTAAGGACAGTCAGTACAACTAACGGTGCTGCAGCAGTTTAACGTCAGTATACAAAAACAGAACCTCAAAGTGTAATTCATACCTTGTACAAAAGTTAACTCAAAATGTATTATAGATCCAAATATAAGACACAAAACTGTGACACTTTAGAAGAAAACATTAGAGAATTACACCAAAAGCATAGTCCATAAAAAATGGATATATAGCTATTTATCAAAGTTTAAGATTCACTCCATGAAAAGGCCCTGTTCAGAGAATAAAAAATCAGTCTACAGATTAGGAGAGAATATTTACAAAATCAGCGATCTAGTAGAAGATTTGTATCCAGAATGATACAACTGCATACCTGGTAAGAGTGGCTAAAATTACAAAAACAAAACCAAAAAAACTATAAGTGCCAAGTTCTGGCAATGATGCAGAACAAAAGGAATTCTCATGTATTCCTACTTAGAATGCAAAAGAGTAGGGCCGCTTCAGAAAGCAGTTTGGCAACTTCTTATAAAGTTAAATATGTATTTGTCATACAACCGAACAGTCTTGCTTCTAGAGAATTTACTCAAGTGAATTGAAAACCATGCTTACACAGAAACTGTGTTTTTCACTAATTTCCCCCAAAGAAAACAACAGAAATAACCTTCCAGCAGCTGAATGCATATACACACTCTGGTACATCTGCAGAAAGGAATATTGCTTAGCAATTAAAAAAAAAAAAAAGGATGAATTTAATTCATGACAGTATAAATGAATCTTAAATGAATTTTGCTAATTGAAAGAAGCCAAATCCAAAAGATATGATTACATTTATATTTCATTCTGGAAAATGGAGAACAGATACGTAGTTGCCAGGGGTAGGGAGAGAAGTTGACTACAAAAGGAGTAGTGTAGGGAATGTTTGAGGGGATGTGATACTGTATTGTTGGATACATGAATCTATGCTTTTGATAAAACCTACAAAACTATACAATACAGAGTGATTTTTTTTTTTAACTATATGCAGTTAAAAAAATCTACCAGGATTCCAGGGGAACCCAAGATGAAATACATGAATAATTATTAAAAATGAGTGATATAATATGGAAGGGGATGAACTGGTCTAAATAACTTTGCTATCGCTCAAGATGGTAAATTTGTTAAACACACACAGACACACACACCCTTAAATAAGTGAATACTATACATTGTAGATAAAGCCAGGTTTTTTGAGAAATAAAGTTTCAGTTAAGCAAGGTGAATGGGAAGGTTATAATGAACCCTATTTTCCTGGATTTATATTGGAGGTTTCGGTATAAATGTATTTTTTTAAACATATATACAGATAGATACAAAAGTATAGATGTATGTACACATGAATTCGAATACATCTGATATTTCCTCGCTCTGACTGCTGAGTCTTAAATCAGTGACACCTGGAAACCGAGCACCTAGACCTCAGGTCCTAGTTTCTAAACACTATTTTCCAATGACAGGAATCAAGCCTCCTTGCAGAAGTGATCAGTTGTAGAGCTAGGGCCAGGAAAATACACATTGATCCAGAGGGGCCAGCAGATAAGGAAATACATGTCAAGTCACAGGAACCAACCTTTCAGAGGAGCTCCCAATGGCCAGATCTAGAATAATTTAAACAATAAAATAAATAATAATATTATTGGATTATAACACAAAGAATAAAAAATAGACTGTTACTTAGTGACTGAATAAATAAATGGAGAAGGGACAGCTCTTAGAGAGGAATTGTAATCAATGCATGTAGAAAGTCTTGCTTACAAGAAATGGGGGACAGAAAGGCCTCTGTGCCTGGGAGCCCAACAGGGCCCTACTCGGTTTCAGACTCTTCACAAAAATTAACTCAAAATGGATCGCAGACCAAAATTTTTAAATGTGAAACTCTAATATTCTTAGACAATAATAAATGAGAAAACCTAAATGACCTTGGGTATGGTGATGCATTTTTGGATATAACACTATAGGCATGATCCACAAAATAAACAACAATGATATACTCCTACATGCATGTTAGAATGGCCAAAATCTGAAACAGTGAGAACACTAAATGCTGGTGAGTTTGTGGAACAATAGGAACTGTCACAAATTGCTGGTGGGAATGCCAAATGGTAAGCCACTTTGGAAGACAGGTAACGTCTTACAAAACTGCTGCTGCTGCTGCTGCTGCTGCTAAATGGCTTCAGTTGTGTCCAACTCTGTGCAGCCCCACAGACGGCAGCCCACCAGGCTCCTCTGTACCTGGGATTCTCCAGGCAAGAATACTGGAGTGGGTTGTCACTTCCTTCTCCAGTGCACGCATGCATGCTAAGTCGCTTCAGTCATGACCGACTCTGCAGCAGCCCACCAGGCTCCTCTGTCCACGGGATTCTTTAGGCAAGAATATTGGAGTGGGTTGCCATTTCCTTCTCCACTTACAAAACTAAGCATACTTTTACCATATGATCCAGTAATCACACTCCTTGGTATTTACCTGCATAAAAACTTGCACGTGGATGTTTATAGCAGCTTTATTCATAATTGTCAAAACTTGGAAGCAACCAGGATGTCCTTCAGTGGGTAACTGGATAAACTGTGGTACATCCAGACAATGGAGTACTTTTCAGTGCTAAAAGAAATAAGTGATTGAGCCATAAAAAGAAATGGAGGAAAACTAAATATGGGTTACTAAGTGAAAGAAGCCAATCTGAAAAGGCTACATACTGCATGATTCCAACTATATATGACATTCTGGAAAAGGCAAAACTTTTCTTTTTTTTAGTAAAAAGATCAGGGGTTGGAGAAAGGGAGGGATGAATAGGCAAAGCACGGAGCATTTTAGTGCAGTGAAACACTCTGATATTATAATGATTGATACATTTGAACAAACCCATAGAATTATGCAACACCAAGAATGAACCCTAATGTAAACTAGGGATGTTGGGTGATAATGGTAACAAATGTACCACTTTGGTAATGGGGAAAGCTATGTATATGTGAGTTTATGGAAAATCTCTGTATGCCCCTCAGTTTTGCTGTCAGCCTAAACTGCTCAAAAAATAAAGGTTTAAAGAAAAAAAAATAATATTATTGCATTATAACACAAAGAATTAAAAAATAATGAGATTGTTACTTAATGATTGAATAAATAAATGTAGAAGGGACAGCTCTTCGTTAGAGAAGAATTCTAATCAATGCCTGTAGAAAGAATGAGCGAAATGGCAAATCACCATTATAACACGACAGTGCAGACCTTGAAGGCAAGGTCAATGGATGAGTACTAAAGTTAGCAAAAAGGAGAAACAGGATATTTAATAAATATTAAGGAGAAACAGCATATTTAATAAATCTCAGAATGTCACTCCCCAAATAATCGTTGATTATAAAAAGAAAAATAGTGATTTTTATAGTGGAGAATCCTAGTCATTTGGTTCGTCTTTCAGGAACTGGATGTGGAATACTGCCACTATCCTTCAGAAATAAAAACTATAGGAAGTTTCATTTAAGGCATAGAAATATGTTTATAAGAATTGTAATAAACTGCAAAATTGATGGACAAACTACAAGTTTGACATTTAGCAGCTTGTCAGTTATCTTGGTCTTTTTTAAGAGTTCATGAAGCATCTCTGTGGAATTCTAAAATCTGCCCCAGAAACTATCAGTATTTACACTGTTATCCATGTAGTTTAAAGTGAAAAATGAATACACACACACCTATAGTATTTTGTTGTGTCTTAACAGTTGGAGATGGGTGAAGATATGTATAACAAAACAGTTGAAGAGGATTTTGCCACTTTTGAAACAGCAGTTTATAGGCCAGGTAGTTATTTTTCAGAGTCAGTGATGAGCCTCACTCCTCTTTCACACTGTTGTCTGCAGATAAACCTGCTTTCAGATTGGGACTTCATGGATCACTGATGCTTATAAAGATACCTTTTGCAGATTGGCAGAGAAGCTTGACTTAACTCAAGTAAAATAATTTTTAAAAACTAGTTGGATTATTCTAGCATATTAATATTTTTATATGTGTAGAAAGAAAAGGAGCAATATGTTTCATTCATCTCTTTTCTGTATGATTTATCAGTTCATTTCTCCTCTCATTTTCTTTATGTGGCTTTTCTCCATTGAAATTATTATACTCATTTGAAAATTATATTTGCAAATATATAAATTTGTAAAACTGTTATACTTATTAACAAATATTTGAGTTCTTATTGTTTCATAATACTGTGTTAGTTACTGTGGGAAAAAAGAAAACAAAATAATTTCTGCCCACCACAGAATTTAATTAAGATAAATGTACTTGTGTAACCAGGTAGGGTAGGGATGGGAAGATTTAGATGTAAGTATTGGCCAAATTCCGGGAGATGGTGAAGGACAGGAAGCCTGACGTGCTGCAGTTCATGGAGTCACAAAGAGTTGGGCACAACTCAGCATCTGAACAAACAAAAACAAAAAAATAGTGTTAGCGTTCTCCAGATTCCAAACAGAAACTAGTTTCACGATTAGGAAATCCTTTTATATGTTATCCCAGCATGGCATAAGAACAGAACAAACTGGGGTAGGAGGGTCTTTAAATCCTGGCCCTAGAGAATTTAAAAGAATCTTTCCTGTCTTTTGAAGTCAGCTACAGGTACAGAGACAATAAATAATGTATATTTGTACTCACTGCCTATATAATCATTCTCTTTAGATTTCCAAACAACTCATAGTGTTCAGATAACATGTTTTTCTAAAGAAGTATTTTATATTCAAGTACCAACAGTCTTAGTAACTCTCTTATTCCTCTTATGTGCTGAGTGCAGTCGGAGGAAGAGGAATTGGAGTTGGTGAGTGTGGGTTTCTACTTGAATGGAATTGAAAAAGATATGGAAAGTACTAATTCTTTTCAATGTTTTTATCTGAGTAATGTTCCCTTTGTTACACAAATTTTTTTTTTCTTGCTGTTAAATACTGTCCAAACATTTTGAATAACTGAACCAAGCACTGGTACTGCAGAATGTGGTTTTTCTACTTATAATTATATATCTTGACCTGTTTTATTTGTTCTGGAAACTTTGAAATAGAGCCTTTATAAACAATAGCTGCCCATGATCATAAGACATGTTAAAGAATTTTTTAAGGAAAGATATAAAATACCTTATATAGTTCCCCAAATTATTAATATATTTTTAGAAAATGACTTCACCCTCACAGTTCCTCAGATTGTAACACACTGTCTTGTGTTGTTTCTCTTTCTTTCAAAAAGATTACATCATTTTTGGTGAGGTCACCTTTTTCACAGAGTTAGAATTATTTCATCCTGCATGAGACAATCTGAACCACAAGGGGGTTCCCTGTTTATTAAAACGAATGTCTTTAATTGAACATACACAAACTTCCTTTTTTTCTATCAGAAGATACTCTGTCCTTAATAGTAGCTGTTACTTTTTTTCAAAAACAAATGATTTCTATTGGCTTTTCTTCTAGAAAATAAATTTGACTAAAAATAACTTTCAGTTGCTCTTTCTATGGGAACTAAAACTCAAACCTCACAGAACTGATCTTCTGATTTCGAAGTCAGCTGCTAATTAGGTGACTTTAAGGGAACTAAAGACTTGAAAATGTTTAGTTTTTAGCATGGGCAGGGGTTTAGATTGCATGAAAGCATGGGGGAAAGGCATCTGTTCGTTTTACATTTTATTATTACATATATTTGCATGCTGGTGTGTTTTGCACAATTTGTTTCTTTTCAAATAAGGTTGTGCTCTGTCCTTAAAATTAAAGATTCTTCTTTAACTTTGTGATCACTCTCACAGTTTTGGATGTGGTTTCACATTGGATAACTAAAATACACTGAAAGTGATGAAAGTGAAAGTCGTGTCTGACTCTTTGCGACCCCAAAGCCTATACAGTCCATGGAAATCTCTTGGCCATGGAATTCTTGTGGTGTTGGATTATATCATGTGCAGATTTTAAGTATCTTTTAGGCAAATACTTTACTTACTGATGCAATAATGATTAGCAAATGATAGTTTAAGATTAAATAATGTGTCTTAGATTAAATCTCACTATTTATACCCTTAAGAAGTTAATCATGAATGCTTCCTTGTGAATTTATGAATTATCTAGCAGTATATTGCCCTCTAGTGGCTGTGGAAATCAGTGCCATTGAGATTATGAGCCTTGATGGGTAGAACCAATATATTGGAGTGTCACTGTTTTACAGACACACACACCACCACCACCCCATCTTGAGGTCACATTAGGAGACTGCCGTGGAGGTGAAGGTAGGGCATGGATAGAGCCAGGCTAGACCATGTCATACTGTTTTTCACCTAGTATTTGACTCTTGAAGTTTCAGTGACAAAATTTGTGAGAACAGATCTCTGTTCTCTCAAAGTAGATCTCTGTCTCAAAAATGCACTACAATTTTTAACTTGATGCTGAGACAAAAAAGTATACCTAGTTGTTATATGTTGACTTTTACATTCCTTAAAGTATACCCTCAATTACAAAATCTCAAAAGGTAAATTTCTAAGTATTTGAAGACTGTAAAATCTAGCACATAAAAATATTTTTGACTAAGAAACAAACATTTAACCAGAAACTGTAAATAGTCATTGATATTCTCTAAAACTTAAGTTAATTCAAATTCTAAAACTTAATTAAAATGCAGAGTTCTGTGTGTCAGAACCAAATCACAATCAGAGACACAATCTGTTAGAATCTAGAAAGTTGTTCAAATTGGCTTGAGCTCTAGAATAGAATCATGAGTGGCTCTGACCCAAAGTGAGTGCCCTGGAACCTACACTAAAGGCCCATTTAGAGCCAGGCTATAGAGATGCCTTTATAAGTCTTGCAATTCTAGAACAACTCTCCTTTCTGACAGCTCCAAGGGAATAGCTATGGATCAGAAGGAATAACTATATTTACCTTCAAAAAAAAAAGCCAGTTATGTAGAAATCTTGGGCCAGAGAGTATCTTAGAACAATTTAAGGATATATCTTACATTTCCGAAGTACTTAATTTATCAAAGCACTTCTTACTGTTGCCTTGCTAGATTCTCACAGTAGTACTGCAAAGCAGCAGTGCAGCGATCACCGTCTTCTCTGCTTTACAACCAAAGAGATTTGGAGAGGGTGAAGGATTTTTCCAGTGCTCAGGAATTAGTGAATCTGGGACAAGAATCAGGCCAGTATAGCCTGAGTGGTCTTTCTAATATCCTCTAACTTAAGATTGGATAGAAAATACAAACTAAAAAGAAATAAAACGAGATATGAAATATCTAGATCTAACCAAAGGTCTTCAATCTGATTACCATTTGAAATAGTGATAGAGAAAACTGAATGACATCCTGACTTTCTGTAATCTCAAGGTCACTGAATTATACTTTGATATGGCTTAGTCCCCCTAAATGTCAGTTACCAGGCTGTAATTTCTTCATTTAGAAAAAAACCCTGGAGTTACGCTTTAGCCTTGTATTCTAACCGCATGAAACTTGGAGTCTCGCTTTCGCTGATTCTCAGTTTTAGAACGTGTTCGCTTGAGGCAGTGTTGTGAGAAACTGCTCTTTCATACCTATACCCTTAGAGAATGGTGACTGTCTTAAACTGACTTGGTTATTCTGTAGTTCATTTTGTTTCACTCCCACTGTAGATGGGATGCTATGTAGATGCTGTCGGTCAGCAAGCATTTACCATTGGTCATCCACAGCCCTATCAGAAGTATTATATTTTATTTAAAAGTTCTCTACTCAAAGCTTCTCCATTCATAAGCGTCTGAAGAAGGGATACATGGCTGAGTCTGCCATTAAAAAACAGGTCAATGTTGGATGATGGGAGAGGCTCTGCATGTACAGGGTCAGGGAGTATATGGTAAATCTCTGTACCTTTTCATCAATTTTTATGTGAACCTAAAACTGCTCTTTAAAAAAATCTTAATAAAAATGTATATCTAAATACATACACATATACATATTTGTGTGTGTGTTAACTGCAGGATCTCAGGGAAGGAAATATGAATACAAGCTGCAGTTTAGTAAGCTATGACTTAAAACCCTGTTAATTTGTAAATCCAGCAAATAGAAGTAGTTTTGAACTCTTTTGGACTCTCATGGACTTATAATCTATATATACACAGATAACCTTGCTATCCTCAGGTATTTAAAATCTACACATATCTTACTTTGGTAGGGTAGTCTGGCAGTCTTTATAAGGGGCATCAAGTCCTCATTTATGTTAACATATAAGTGTTATCAGCCCTAATGCAAGTTTTCTATTTTAAGGATGTATCTCTGACATCAATAAACTCTCTGAAAAAGGCACTAGGAGAAAATGAATGATTAATGTAAAATACATCCCTTAAAATTAAATATTTAGTTATTCTCATTAGTATTTTTAAAGTTTTCACATAATCACTTGCTTCAGGGAATGATGTTCACATCATAAAACTGTGAAAAATGTCACTTTTAAATTGAATGTTCTATTTTAAATATTAAGCTTAAATATAAATACTCATAGAATAACACTTTTTTCTACTCTCTCACAGAATACCCAAAGGATAAGCAGTTCTCAAGCCACTCAACCCCTAGCTACCCCAGTGGTGTCTGTGACAACTCCAAGCCTGCCTCCGCAGGGCCTGGTGTACTCAGCAATGCCGACCGCCTACAACACAGGTGAGCCTGCCCTGTTGCCTTTTGTGGGTTTTTTTTTATTTGTTTTGTTTCAGTGTGTACTTTTGTGATTTTTTAAAAAATATATTTATTGAAATTATTTCAAGTTTCTTAGATTCACAGTTGGATATGTTAATGAAACACATGCTAGTCTTGAAAAAATTACACAATACACATTGATTATAGAAAGATTCCCCAGCATGAACTTCTGCTTACCCCTGAGAAACAACTAGCTCTTATCAAATTATGACGCACAGCAAACGGAGCAAAACACTTAGTGTTTTCTATGTAGTTCTTGTTACATAGCATCTTGCTCTTCCAAGCTTTTAAAATAAGATGTTTTTCTGTATGCTGTGTCAACCTACCTTGGGAAAGACAGCATCCCTTGGGACCTAGGAACTAAGGGAGGTGGATCTAGGTGGCTGTGTCAGCAGGTCACATTTTCCTCCCTGTGATAGCCCGTTTGGTTTCTACTGTTTGTGCTTCGGGGGCAAGACCAGGAGCTTTCTTATTTCTCTTCAAAGCCAGTCACTCCTCACCTCTGAGGTGAGCTTTTCACTCATTCATGGTATTTAGATTTTTCACAATCCACAAATACCCTATTTAAGGAGTATAATAGATAAGTTTAAAAATACTTCAGTGATTGGAGGGGTGTTTTCACTGTGTGGAGAGCCCGATGTATGAAGGTTTCTCTAGATGTGCCATTTAAGGATTGGCAGAGGACACATGGGGGAGCTTCCCTTTCTCACCAGCTGAGCCAAACACCTGATGCTTCAAAAGGAGGAGGAGTGAGGGAAAGAGTTAAAAATACCTTGCCAGTTTTTGAGAGACCACAGGGCAGGGCATTTTTGTGATTCTGATAGATTAATAAAGATCATCTAATTTCAGACTTCAGGGTAAATGCTGTAGCACAGTCTTTCAACCTGCTCTGTGGAGCTCCCTGAGGGGTACAGAGCCATTAATATATTTGATTGCTACTTTAATTGCAAGTAGTTCTTTTAAAACAAAAATAACTTTAAATGGTTTTGTTGAAAAGAAAACTTCTTAGGAAATGTCTACGAACTTTTCCAACAATCAATATAAAAGAAAATGTCCAAATCCATCAACTAAATCTAGAGTAAAGCCAGGGATTATACGTTCATAGAAATTCTGTTTCATTGTCCTGGTCACCAGCTATATGAGCAACACTAGTCTAGGGACATACATTTTCTCCCAGGTTTATTCTGGAAAAGGAGACATACCCAAGTTGGTAACCTATGGAGGGGAAGTCCTGAGTTGTTGAGGTTACCAGTTTATACTCTGATCTTGAAAAGGTGAGGAAAGTAGAAAATTTGTGAGCCACAATGTTCAAAGGAGCGTTGGCCAAGGAGATAGTTCTTGAGCTGGGTGGCACCATTACATTACAGTTTACTGAGCATTTCATGACAGGTTTTTCCAATAGAAAACTTAGATACCCCACTATATTTGTTTTTAGAAATGCCATTGGCTTTAAAGAATATTTTTTCCAAAGTCCAGAAGGAATTACCAAAACACAAAAATGGAGTCACATTCTCTTGAAACCATCCCTTATCAGTCTCACTCCTGTAACTACTTACTTCTCTCTCAGAGCACCTGTTCTGTTTAATGTTACCACATTATCTTTAATGTATTTATCTTTTTAAACCATGCATCTATATTTTGTCTTTCATTAGTATATCAACTACCTTTCTGTACATAGTTAAGAATCAAACACGTGCCAGTCAGTCAGTACAGGGATGAATAAATGAGCAACATTTCAAAAAGTACAGTAGTTCTGTGTGGAGGAATCATATAGACACTTGCTCATGCCCATCTGTAAGATCACTCCCAGCTTCTCACCTTATTCATGGATCCATTCAGCACAGATTGATTGAGTGTGTTCTGTGTGACAAGCACTGTGCCAGGCACTGGAAATATACAGAAGCGCACAGTTAACAATGGAACAAAGGGTCTATCAGAGGAGAAAGACACAAGACAAATAGCTCTAGGAGTAATTTATCACCATCGTGTTAAGGGCCATACTGAAGCTTCGACCTGCCTCAGCCAGGCAGAGTAGGGAGAGTGCCCCAGGAACGGGGAGCACTGTGTGCAGAGGCAGCAGGAGCATGGCTGACAGGGCCAGATGACTGTAGAGTTGAAACCACAGAGGGAGGTTGGGATGCATACGCCTTGCTGAGGACTTTTGGACATGATCTTGAGACATTGGGAAGCCATTAAAAGGTTTTAAGCAGAGCGGTATCATGACTATATTTGTTTTGTATGATCACTTAACTACAGCACTCATGGGGCCACCACACAAGAGGCTACTATGATAGTCCAACTAATGAGTGCTAAAGGTGTGGACTAGGCTGGTGGCAATAGAGACGGTGAGATGTGGGCAGGCTTGAGAGACAGTAGCTAGAATTGACTAGACTTGATTGGTGGTGGTGGAAGTAAGTATCAAGGGTAACACCCACAGATTTGGCATGAACAGTTACAGGAGAGTTGGTGCCATTTACTAGAGAGAGGCAGGTTTGGAGGAAATAATGAGTCCAGTGGGATCATGTCAGACTTGATGTGTCTGGAGAGACATCATGACAAGTAGACATGTCAGATGGGTAGTTGGAAGGACTTGGAGGCACTGTAGAAGGCACAGTGTGATGGACCCCCCGACCCAGCTTCTGTGGGGAGGGGCAAGGCAATGTTAGAGAGCAGTGACTGAGAAAAGATCCCAAGCACAGCTATGCTGTTTAAACTCAGTTTCTTTTTTAAAATGCTAATTCACCAGGGAGACTAATTTCTTTAAATACTTCTCTCAAGACATAAAAAAGAAGTTAAAAGTAGAAGAGCTTTTGCCACCTCTCTTTAGAACTAAATGGAAAAAAACAAATGTTAATATTGAACTGAAATAACTCTACATGTGAATGATAACTAACATGCTATGTCTTGGACAAAATGATTATGACTGAAGCATTTATGTCTTATAACACGAAGTTTTTCATGAACTTTCATTTTGCATGCAATCAGGGATCTTTGACAGTTCCTGTACTTCGAACAAATGCAATAGTTAATTGTATGATAGTGAATATAATG
The DNA here is from genome assembly GCF_029407905.1 of Bubalus kerabau. NCBI lineage: Eukaryota > Metazoa > Chordata > Mammalia > Artiodactyla > Bovidae > Bubalus > Bubalus kerabau. The sequence goes on along the minus strand of NC_073642.1, from coordinate 7,607,068 downwards.
TCTATGTCACTAAGCTTGACAGCCCATGAAAAGGGGTCCTGAATCTTTTTTGCTTCCCCTGTACTTCAAAAATATGAGACATGCTGAACTAGTTGTAGTCAGAATGAACTGGAGTGTTTTCTCTTTTGTTCATGAGGGTAGTGGTGGGCATATATATTTTAAATAGCAATTGTATAGGAACATCTTTTAGTGACAGCATTTTTATTATTTCTGTTTACAATCCTGGAATAAGTATCTCAACTTTTTGTGAAAAATTAAGCTATAAATACTTAGTACAAAATTGAAACCTTTTTTACTGAAATAATCCCAGACAACTGAATATAGCTAGGTCCTAGAAACCTCCTGAAAGAAAATTTTTTGTCAGTTGTAGACCATAAGCTTGTTTTTGGCTTCCCTGGTGGCTCAGTCAGTAGAGAATCCGCCTGCAATGTAGGAGACCTGGGTTCTATCCCTGGGTTGGGAAGATCCCCTGGAGGGGAGGACATTGCAACCCACTCCAGTATTCTTGCTGGAGAATCCCCATGGACAGAGGACCTCGTGGGCTCGTTGGACACAACTGAGCAACTAAGCACAAAGGGAGTTTTTTGATGCTATGAAGTACCTGGCTTCTTTCAGACTAAGAAAATTTTGGGCACAACTATTTGAAAAGCAGGTGTTATATGGTCCTTTTATTACACACACAAGCAACATTTCCTTCTTTTTTAGACTACTCGCTGACTAGTGCAGACCTGTCAGCACTGCAGGGCTTCAACTCGCCAGGAATGCTGTCTCTGGGACAGGTGTCCGCCTGGCAGCAGCACCATTTAGGACAAGCAGCCCTCAACTCTCTCGTGTGAGTAACTGACTAGATGTTTTCACCAAACCTCTACCTACGCTTCCCAACCTGTGTCTCATTCCACTGGTAGAAGAAAGGTAACCTGAAGGTGTTCAGGCCTACCTGCCACCCTTCTCTTTCCTTGCTTTGGTTAACATCAACAGACAGAATAAGAAAATGAGCTGTGCCCGTTGCTTTATCCCTGGATTGTAGGGAAGGGTGGTAGGGGCTGGGTTTCTTATGTATGGGTCAGGCTACGGGGGATTCATGTGGTTGACCCCAGTCCACTGCACACATTGTACCTCTCCAGGAAGGGTTCGCAAGAGAATGTTCCTTACAGACAGCGTGAAAAGGGATTCCAGTGGTGCTAAGGTAGGACAGGCATCACTAGCAGGAAGAGAAGGAGTGGTGTTTTGGTAAAACTAGAATAGTCAGCCCAAGGAGAAGCTGGAGGAGAACAGTCCAGAAGAGGGGACAGTGTAACAGGTTAGCTGTGTCGCTCCTGCTCAGGACACATGGGACACCCGGCCTCCAGCCTCTTGGCCTAAAAGTCCCCAGAGAGGCTCCCTGCATCTTGGTAGCTCCACAGTACACACTGTCCTTGGTCATCAACTTGGGAACTATGTCATGGAGAAATGGCCGGGGTATCTGAGGGAAATCTCTTTGCTTACATAGGTGTTTGGCCCTCGGGCGTGTGCAGAGCATCCTAAATGAGCACACTAAAAATAGCTGTGCAAAGGCAGGCAGAAAAGGCTTGGTGCTCAGGCTAAGGAAGAGGCGTGTGCACACTTTACTGTGTCCTCCTCTGAGCCACTCACTTAGCCTTTCTGAGACTCGTCTGGAGAGTGGGGTGACGTGGCTGCCTTCTGAGAGCTGCTGTGAGCGTAGGTGGCGGGTGCCATCACAGAGGCAGAGCAGAGCAGAGAGGGAGTTGGGGTCAGGGTGCCACTGTCCCTCTGCCACGTTGGTCACCACACGTCAGTCACTGACACTGTTTTGGAAACTTCAGCCACAGAAGTACCAAGATTAAGGTAACAGAACCAGCCACTAGAAATCTTGACTGTACTCATTTCTGTTTTTACCAGGGATATGTTATTTTTTCTGTGTGAAGCACTGCAGGAAACACCAAAACTAGTCTTGGGGAGTTACGGCAGTGTTTCAGACCCTGGGCTCTCTGTCAGTCCGGTGGTATCTGTAGTATCCCATTCGTGCAGATGCACTCACAAACCAGCTGTCTAACAGATCTTTGTTTTTTTCCTTCAGTGCTGGAGGGCAGTTATCTCAGGGTTCAAATTTATCCATTAATACCAACCAAAACATCAACATTAAGTCAGAACCAATTTCACCTCCCCGGGATCGAATGACCCCATCAGGCTTCCAGCAGCAGCAGCAGCCACAGCCGCCACCACCGCCGCCACAGGCCCCACAGCCGCAGCCCCGGCAGGAAGTGGGCCGCTCCCCTGTGGACAGTCTGAGCAGCTCCAGCAGCTCCTATGACGGCAGTGACCGGGAGGATCCGCGGGGCGACTTCCACTCTCCCGTTGTGCTCGGCCGGCCCCCAAACTCTGAGGACAGAGAAAGCCCTTCCGTAAAGCGGATGCGGATGGATGCGTGGGTGACCTAAGGCTTCCAGGCAGGTGTTTGTACTTTGTGTTACTGCAGTGAACTGCTCTACATATCTAAACTGGTAAATAAGGACATGAGTTAAATATATTTATATGTACATACATACATATATATCCCTTTACATATATATGTATGTGGGTGTGAGTGTGTGTATGTGTGGGTGTGTGTTGCGTACACAGAATCAGGCACTTACCTGCTAACTCTTGTAGATCTGCAGGTGTGCGTACCATGGCAAACAGCACCCTGTAGGCAGAGTCTAGTCTGGCACTTCCTTGGACTACTTGTTTCATGAGATAACCAGTTTTTGCAGAGAAACATGTACCCTATATATAATTCTCCCACACTAGCTTGCAGAAACCTAGAGGGCCCCTACTTGTTTTATTTAACTGTGCGGTGACTGTAGTTACTTAAGAAAAATGCTTTGTAGAACAGAGCAGTAGAAAAGCAGGAACCAAGAAAGCAATACTGTACATAAAATGTCATTTATATTAATTACCCAACCTGGCATGGGTCTCTATTGCAAAGAGGTGCATGGGAAAGGGCTGTTGATATTAAAAAACATAACAAAAAAGCCCCACACATAACTGTTTTGCACGTGCAAAAATGTATTGGGTCAAAGAAGTGATCTTTAGCTAATAAAAAAGAGAGAGAATAGAAAACACGCATGAGATATTCAGAAAATATTAGCCTAGAGATATAGAGCATTAACAGTAAATTAATATATTAAGTTATAATTGGAATATGTCAGAAGTTTCTTTTTACATTCATATCATAAAATTAAAGAAACTGATTTTAGCTCATGTATATTTTATATAAAAGAAAACACCCTTATAAATTGATGACTATATATAAAATTATATTCACTACTTTTGAACACATTCTGCTATGAATTATTTATATAAGCCAAAGCTGTATGTTGTAACTTTTTTTTTTTTTAGAGAATAGCTTTATCTTGTTTTAACTTTTTAGTTTTATTTTGAGAGGGGGAAAAAAACAAACAAAAATATCTTGCAAGCAGAACCTTGGAAAAAAAAAGCCATGAACACTTATTATTCTATATGTAAATTAAAAGTTGAGCCAAACTCTTTGTGTATATAGCATCTTAAATATATTATCACCTTTGATGTAAGTACCTATGTATTGTATGGTCACCAGATTAAAAGGTATATTTTTGTGGATTGCCGCCAATTTAGGGGGAAAAGGTGAGATCCTTATTAAGTAGAGTATTCACTGTTTAATATTTACTATTTTGTTAAATATACTGTACTTTGGATTTTAATTATTGGCCCAGTCTTTTCAGAGGATTGTATAAAGGGGTTTCTCCCCTCACTGGTGGTGAATGTGTGATGTTACATTGTAATCTTTGTGCCGTATGGGTTGAGCATTATTATATATTTTATATGTGTATATAAATAGCAAAGTGGCAAAAAAAATTGATGTTAAGTTCATCCTGCATAAATGTAAAATGTGTTGTAACAGATTTTATAAGGCATTATTTAAAACTTGCCTTTTGTGAGGAAAAAAAATATAGTAGAAAAACTGACCTAATTTAATTAATATTAGAGAAAATGGCAAAATAGTAGATGAGCACAAAGGTTTTATAAGTGGTAAATGATTAGGGAAGAATATTTGTGGGGGAAGGGATCTTTGTTTCTTGACCCTCTAAAATAGATTGATGCAGCTGGTTACAAGATAACTATCATTCTGGACACTCTGTGCATTGAATGACACTTCAGTGTGGGGAGAAGTCCTCTCATGGTGCAGATCCTTGGCATGACTCTTGCCATCCTGATGCCCTCAACTGAGATGCTGACCAAGGCCTTACTCTCTCAGGAAGACAGCTAAGTGGTGACAGCAAGTTCGGCAGTTCCCTGGGCTTGTGCCATGACAAAATTCAAAGTCCTGTATATCTTTCATCGTCGATTTTTAAATGCTCGTTTTCTTGAGAAACTCAAAATAAGGGTTGAAAATTACTGCTATTTTATATTTTAAACTTAATATTAAGCAGCTACCTACAATTTTTACTTACGTTTTTGCTTTTTCCCCCTAAATTGCGTTCCTTGTGACATTTTCCTCATATGCTGTTTGTGACAAATCATCAGCCAGATTTCCTGGCTGACACATAGGTAGTTAGGTACAGGATAAACTTGTGGCATTCACAGCTGCAAAGTGGAATTCTGTTTTTAATGACATTTTGGGTAGTAAATTTTGATAGAGGCCAAAAAAGGGAGGGTGATACACTCTCCCCTCTCATCGGTTTAGACATTTGGCTTTTATTCAGAATGGTTTTGTTTTGTTTTGTTTTAAATATACTTATTTTACTGAACAACTTACAGGCACATTTCTTCATGAGGTCACACCTAATTGAAACAACGCAGTTTCCCAACACTGAATTTCCAAGATAATCCTTACCACTTTGTAAACCATTTATAGCTTTGAAGTGTTCAGTGCTTCTTTGGTTGTTATTTATGCATGTTCATGAACTTCTGCTGTATATGGGATAGGAGTTAACACATTCACATTTACTGTCTATTTTCTTGTGTGCCTTACGAGATGGCTTTTCTGACTGTATCTCAATAGTCTTTCTTTCTATGCAGGTTTATAATCAGTACAACTACTGTTTTCTAAAATAATATTACCAAGGCTCGGAGTTTGTATTTCAATTACACTGACCAAGTAACAATGTATTCCATTTTCAGGAACTGAGTATTTGACTGTTAACCCTTTTCTCATATGCCCAGTGTGACTTAGAGCATATGGACTTGACAGAGGCACCCTCGCCCCATGTATGAACACATTACACACACGCATCTCCTGGTGGGAACCAGCTCAGAGTGGGGAAGACACGAACCACGTTACTTTAGAACCTACTTTTCTTACCCTTTTTGGACTCCTGTGTTTTGTATGACACCATCGCAAGAAATTTTATCCCTGCAGATGAAGTATTTTATTACTAAAAGACAAAAACAAAAAAAGCTAGAGTAAATTGCACTGGTTCAAGTATGGTTTCCAGCAGCTGTACTTCCTTCAGCAGTCTACCTGGTACTACATTGAAAGGGAAAGTCACCATTGTATGTCTACAGATGGTCCCAATCAAAACTCCATCTTTTGAGCCCTAATTATGTCCATTGTGTTAAGAGACTAAATCAGGGGTTTGTTCTAAAAGAACAATATATGTTTTACCATTTCCTTTTACTGTAAGGACAGCTAATAAAGCATTAACATATTTTCTGTATTAACCATCATGCGCACAAGAAATACATAGTAAATAAGGAACCAGAAAACTCCTGGCATCGGATCATAAGAAGCTAGATGATTAGAATGTGAAAAAGATTTTACAAATGTAAAACTTTTATTTCTCTGTAGAAACTTACTTCACTTTGCTGTGCAAGAAGACACTGCTTTGCTATATTTAAAATGGCTTTTTTAAAAGAGATTTATGTATTTGGTAAATGTTTGTAGTCAACAGTTCACACAAGAAGCTGTACACGGTTTGAACATGTAAAACCGTTTGGCGGCACAAGCTGGACTTTGTTGCCATCCTTGAGATGAACCTTTTAAGAAAAAATAAGTTAATCTCAATTTTTCCCTGAATGTGTTGTTTTTTTCCTTCATTATACAATAAATATTATAGTGAACTTTTTATCAAATGGTTAAGAAAATGTTAGAGGTTGTTGTAAACTATTTGTATCCTGCACTCACTACAGTAAAGATGGACTGGCTTTTCCTGTGTACTCCAGACTCTGTCATGTTTGCCACCAGTCGCCCTCTTTTCCCTTCCCTTCCCTTTCCCAAACCTCTTCCGCCTGCAGGTCCCTTTTACTTCCTTTGAGATGTGGTTGAGGAAATTGTTACAGTGCCCCACCCACCCCCCTGTATTGGCTCCTGAGGCCTCTCCTCCTGGGCGGCCCTGGACCCTTCAGGAAGCAGCCAGCGATCTGGTCCCGGCATCGGCCAGCCTGGCTGTTCTGTGCCTGTTGGTGTGGATACATTAAACCCATTCAGGCTCTGATAACAGCTTCCTGCAGGATATGCTACTAGAGTGCAGGGATGGATGTGGGGCATTTGTTAGAACTTAACTGTCATCAGTTTATTTTTCTTTCAAGTTTAGGTGGCGAAATGATTTGTTTTACCCAAAATGCATACATAATACTGAGCTGGGGTGGCAGAAACAGATTTACTAAATAAATCTTTATTTTCAAAAGTGGCAGATGTGAAAAATTATCTTAAACTTGCAGTGAAAAGTTTTTTTCCTCTGATTTGCCTTCCGAGCCATCTCCCAGCTAAGCAGATTCTTGCTGTCAATTAAATTAAAAGCTAAATTTTTGTGCTGGCTTTACTTGCTAGCTACTGTGAAACTCTGATTAGCCGGTTTTGAAAGCTGGTTGAAGCCTGTGGCTAAAAATAATCACAGCTGCAGCCACTTGAAATCAATTCACTTCGACTTTCTAGTTAGCTCCCATGCATCCTGCCTTCCTCTAGGCTCTGTCTTGTTTTTAAGTTGATTCTGTGTCTGACTGGTACCAGCCAAGAAAATGGTTTTACAGTGATGGCCTTCTGCCAGCAGGATGGCTCCTGCCACCTTCCATCTGCCTGTCCAGTCTCTCACAAGGAGTCAAAGTACCACTTGGTTGTAGAACTGAGGAGACAGCTGTATTCCTGCCAGCTGACACAAGGGTTGGAAGGTTCCAAACGGGCACCTGAAGCACTCCAGGGAGGGGCTGGCAGGAGTGGACATGTGCCCTCAGACAGTGTGAGAGCTGGGTCCCAGCCCAGGACTGCACATTGCCAGGGTGAATTCCCACCTCCACTTCAGTGTCTGCTTCCAGAGGACCCAGCTTCGAGAAAGTGTCCTAGACTCCACAGGCAGGCTGCTCTGTGAATACCAAAGTGTCCGAACATAGCTAGGGAAAGAAAAAAGTCAGTTACACTAACTGGTTTCACCATATTATCCTCTCCTACCTTTCTTCTTAGACTTTAGTTTTGAACTAATTTTTAACTTACAGAAAAGTTGAAAAAATAGTAGGTTCATATGTCCCTTTCTCAGCTTTCCCTAATGTTAATATTTACATAACTGTAGTACCACTTGGAGAAGGCAATGGCACCCCACTCCAGTATTCTTGCCTAGAAAATCCCATAGATGGAGGAGCCTGGTAGGCTGCAGTCCATGGGGTCGCGAAGAGTCTGACACGACTGAGCAACTTCACTTTCACTTTTCACTTTCATGCCTTGGAGAAGGAAATGGCAACCCACTCCAGTGTTCTTGCCTGGAGAATCCCAGGGATGGGGGAGCCTTGTGGGCTGCCATCTATGGGGTTGCACAGAGTCGGACATGACTGAAGTGACTTAGCAGCAGCAGCAGCAGCAGCAGCAGTACCACTGTCTCGAAGAGTCAGACACCACTGAGCGACTAAGCACAGCATGGTACCATTATCAGAACCAAGAACTTAACACCGATATAGCACTAGTAACTGAACACCTTATTTGAATTTCACCACTTTATCCACTATTTCTATTCTAGGATCCAACCCAGGATCCCACATTGTATTTAGTTGTTATGTCTCTGTAATAGTTCCCCAGTCTTTTCTTGTCTTTAAAAAGACAAGGTGCTTTTGAAGAATACTGATCAATTATCCTGAATAGTATTCCCTTGATGTGGATTTGTCTGATGTTTTCTTATGATTATAATGAGCATGCATTTTGGCAGGAATACCACAGAAGTGTGTCCGTAATGCATCATGCATTTCATGATGTCGTATGTTTGCACAGGTGATGTTGACCATGACCACTTGGTTAAGTGGTTTCTTTTGGGTTTCTCCATTGTAAAGTTACTATCTTTTCCTTGTTGATAAGTATCTTGGGGAGATACTTTGAAACTATATAGATTTCTCAAACATACCTAATAATTTTAGCTTCTTGATTACAATTATTATTTCTGAAGTATTTGCCTGATTTCTTCTACATTTATTAATTGGACTTCTGTAAGGAAGAGCTGTCCCTCTCCCCACTAATTTATTTTATTATAATGGATTCATGATTTTTTTTTTCCTTTGGGTTATAATCTAGTACTATCATTCTGTTCCTGAAGTTATTCCAGCTTTGGTCATTAAGAGCTCCTTCAGGTAGATGCCGATGTTTCTTGGAAAAGCTCCTTCCCACTTTTTAAGCATTTCTTTACTTTCTGGCAAGATGTTAAACACTGATACTCATTCCAGGTACTGGAACAACCACCTCTCTAAGATTCCTAGATCCATGTATTGGAGAATGCCATATAGAAACCAAGGTAAGTGCACTTTATTTGCTCATTGGTACTAGAGTATCACTGCTCTTTGGCCCTCTCTGTAGCCAAAGCTAGGAAATAAATGTAGGTGTGTTCACTCACTGGCTTCCCAGGTGGCTCAGTGGTAAAGAATCTGCCTGTGAATGCAGGAGATGTGGGTTCCATCCCTGGGTGGGGAAGCTCCTCTGGAAGAGGAAATGGCAACCCAGTCCAGTATTCTTGCCAGGATAATCCCATGGACAGAGGAGCCTCACAGGCTACAGTCCGTGGGGTTGCACAGAGGTGGACATGACTGAGCACTCATGCATGCTCTTGAAAACAGACATAAATCTCTATTTTGCAGCTAGTTATCTAAACATGTATGTGGAAAAACATGAGTTTTATAGTAATACTTTTAGATTTCAATTCAACTTCACAGGATTCCTTTTAGCCTCTCTTTTCCTTATTTGTAAATTCTTTCTCCTCAGGTAAGAACTTGACTTTACTCTCTGCAATCTTTTTTACTTACTTCTTCAGTTTTAGTGTACACATTAGTTTTAGAACTGCCAGTCCAGGGACTTAGTTGGACCAGTGTTAGGACTCTGTGTTTCCACTGCAGGGAGCACAGGTTTGATCCCTGGTCTAGGAACTAAGATCCTGCATGACTCGCAGCCAAAAAAAATTGCCAGACCACACCTAAGTGAGAAACATTTATTGACCAGATTAGAGCGTTTGTATAGTTCCTTTTCCATCTGGCCTTACATTTATCCGTTGAGGACAGTGTTTTCCATAGTTTGAGTTCCCAACCACCTTCCTTGTTGTTATTCAGTATAATATATAGTTAGGATCATCTGTTGATGTTTTTACTTCAGGTACCCTCCCCTCATGGGCTTCCCAGGTGGCTAGCTCAGTGGTAAAGAATCCACTTGCCAATGCTGGAGATGCAGGTTCAATCCCTGGGTCAGGTATATCCCCTGGAGGAGGAAATGGCAACTCATTCCAGTATTCTTGCCAGGGTAGTCCCATGGAAAGAGGAGTCTGGCAGGTTTTGCATGGGTTTGCAGAGTTAGACAACTGAGCACACATGCACTCCCTCTTATGCTAGTTGTTTTTTATTGGAGGGGAGATGAATGAATGGTATCTGAAGCATTGCTGCGGCTAAGTCACTTCAGTCGTGTCCGACTCTGTGCAACCCCATAGACAGCAGCCTACCAGGCTCCTCCGTACCTGGGATTCCCCAGGCAAGAGTACTGGAGTGGGTTGCCATTTCCTTCTCCAGTGTATGAAAATGAAAAGTGAAAGTGAAGTCGCTCAGTTGTGTCTGACTCTTAGCGACCCCATGGACTGCAGCCTACCAGGCTCCTCCATCCATGGGATTCTCCAGGCAAGAGTACTGGAGTAGGTTCCCATTGCCTTCACTATGTTGTAAGAATCAGAACTATCAAAAGATACTCGAGTATTGTCATTTTTTTCTCACCCCTGCTACCCCACCCCTTCCCTGAATTCTCCTGCCAGCCCTCTACTGATAACTAATCTCTAGCTTCTGGTTTAATCCTTCCAGTGTATCTGGTATAAACAGGATATAAACTACACACTCCTGAACAACTAATGGGTCAAAAAAAAAAAAAAGAGAAATCAAGAAATATCTTGAAACAACTGCAGATGGAGACAAAACATACCAAAACTAATGGGATGCTGCAAAAGTGATTCATAAAAAGAAATTTATAGTGATAAATGCATATATAAAGTGAAGTGAAAGTCACTCAGTCATGTCTGACTCTTTGTGACCCATGGACTATCCAGTCCATGGAATTCTCCAGGCCAGAATACTAGAGTGGATAGCTATTCCCTTCTCCAGGGGATCTTCCAACCCAGGGATCGAACTCAGGTCTCCTGCACTGCAGTGGATTCTTTACCAACTAAGCTATGAGGGAAGCCCAGAAATGCATATATAAACAAAAAAAGATCCCAGATAAAAAACCTAACTACATCTCAAGGAACTTAGAAAATAACTAACTAAGCCAAGGTAAGCAGAGAGAAGGAAACAACAGATCAGAGGGGAAATGAAATAGAGATCATAGAAAAAAATGTAAAAGATTTAAAACAAAGAGCTGATTAAAAAATTTGCAAACTTTTAGCTGGATTAATTAAGAATAGAAGAATGCAATGAGAAATGAAAAAGGTGATATTACAATGGATAATACAGAAATATATAGGATCATAAGACTTTTCTGTGAACACTTAACATACCAGCAAATTGAACAACATAGAAGAAATGGATAAATTCCTAGAAATGTACAACCTACCAGGACTGAATCTGGAAGAAACAGAAAATCTGACTAAATCAATAACAGATTAAATCAGTAATCAAAAACCTCCCAACACAAAAAAAGCCCAGGGTCAGTTGTTTTGCTGGTGAATCCTACTGGTTAAAGAATTGCCAGTCCTCAAACTATTCCCAAAAAACTGAATGGGAGGGAACACTGCCAAACTCATTTGATGAGGCCAGGACTTACTGATACCAAAGCCAGATAAGGACAATGTAAGGAAAATTACAAGCCAGTATCCCTGAACAGAGATGCAAAAATTCTCAGCAAAATATTAGCAAAACACATTAAAAGGATAAGATACTATGATCAAGTGAGATTTATCCCTAGGATATAAGGGTGGCTCAACATATACAAATAAAACCATGTGATAAATCACATTAATAAAAGATGAAAATCATATGATCATTTCAATAGATGCAGAAAAAGGGTTTGACAAAACATCCTTTCATGATAAAAATGTTCAATGAGGGGCAAACCTCAACATGACAAACCCACAACCATCCAACCCACAGTCATGCAACAGTGAAAGGTTGAAAGCTTTTCAAGATCAGGAACAAGACAAGGACACCCACTCTCCACTCTTGGTCAACGTACTTGCAGTCCTAGCCAGAGCAATTGGGCAAGATAATAAAATAGATTCTGGGGGGAAAATGGCTATGTAGGACATCCCAGCTTCCCGGACCCCAAACAAAGATCAATGATTAGGCAGCTTCTGACAAAAACCACTCCAGGAGATCTCTCAAAATTTTAGCAACACCATGGAACAAAAAACGAAACACTGAGAATGACTGAACAAGAAGAGAAGACAAATACTACATTTTGCCTCTGCATTATCCCATCATCCAAGACAATATTCAGCGGCAAGAAGGCACTTCCCAGCTACAAAGAGTCCCCTAGGAAAACTCAGAAGCTTCTACCACTGAAGTCACCAGCCAGCTGCTCCTATTTGCCAGCCACACCATTTACCTTCCGAACACTAGCTGGCTGCACTTTGCTCCAGTCCCTGCTTCCCCACCCTCCCCTCCCTCTCCTGCCTTCCGTCAGAGCCTGGACCTGCAACTGGTAGTGCACCAAGGTCCCCGTGGCTGCACAAAGGGGTCAGACACCTGAGTCCCTCCTCACCTCCACCAGAACCTGGGAGCTACACCTGGAGCAAACTCTGGCTTCAGGAGCTCCGTGAATGTAAGACACAAGCCTCTGTGCCCTCACCTGACCCTCACCACTGGCTCTGTGCGAGGGACTAGACCCTCCAAATGCCCACATGTATGCACAAGCCTAACGCTGGTCACTGGCCTCCACTGTAGCACATAAACAGAGAGATGAGGGGGTACAGCCACAGATAGACATCCTGACAGCCAAAATCCCCAGAGGCTACTTTTGGGCAAGGATCAGGCCCTGCCTTCCCTTACTGGCAGCAACAAGATGCCTACCTATCAAGACGCCCTTCCAGCTTTGCTTCAGCATGCCAACAGCTCAACTCCCATCACCAGCCCTCACTATAGTGCACACACGCCCCAGGGAGAGTGTAGCACATGGACATCCAGGGCGCCTGCAGCTGCTTGCAGGCCTGGATCAGGCCCTGCCTTCTGTCCCTGGCCAGTACCACCACACCTACCTGTAACTAGCCCCTCTGACAGTGCCCCTACATGTCTCCAGCCTGAGCCCCACCCCTGGTCTTCACTGCAGTGTGCATAGCCAGGGGGAGAGAAAACAGATATAGGAGAGGGCACCAGTGTCCAGGCCCCCCAGCAGCTGTTTCTGAGTCCAGATGAGACTGTGTCTTCTGTTGCTGGCCAGCACCACTAGGCTCCTGTGTAGCTAGTTCCTCCAGCTGGGGATCTGCATGCCCCTGGGCATAACCCCGTCACTATCCTCCACTGCAGAATGCATACCCGGGGGGGAGAGTGTGAAGCCACAGGACACCCAGGTCCTTCACAAATGCCACTGACCCACATCTTGCTACCAGGCTTGACCCCCATCACTTCAAGTGTGCCTGAAAATAACCTCGGCCACTACATAAGCACCAGCAGTGGCCCCTGCAGCACAGTATGGACACACCACTGGCTCCAGCCACCACTACTGTCTGCCCTGATCCCTAGCTACTTGATCCAGGAGGCACAGCTTAGAAGACCCATATCTCCTGCAGCTATTTCAGACCCCTGAGTGCTCACCTAGGAATACAGTTGTCAGTACTGCAGATCTGACTGGTTTTAGACAGACATCACATCTCCATTGGATCCAGTGCTACCATGTAGCCTGTGCCACTAGACCAGGGGTCACCACACAACCTGGTGTTCCCCTTTCCACAGGTGACAGGCTTCTCTTACCAGAATCAGTCCCCATAAAGTTTGGTGGAGGTGACTGCCTCTTCAAATTCTCAGATGCCTACAGAAGTCTACAGGGATCACAAAGAGCCAGGAAAGCATGTCTCCATCAAAGGAATACGGTAAGCCTCATATCCAGACCAAACAAATGGAGATTCAGGAATTTCCCAACAAATAATTAAAAATAATTGCTCTACAGATGCTCAGAGGATTATAAAAGAACACAGATAAACAATTTGATGCTACAAGGAAAATAATATAAGAACAAAAGGAGAAGCTCAATGAAGAGACAGAAAACATAAAAAATTTTTTGAAGCCAAAGAATACAATGACTGAACTGAAGTCTTCAACAAAAACCTTCAACAGCATATTTGAACAAATAGAGGGAAGAATCAGTGGGCAAGAAGACATTGATTAAAATTGTGCAGTTCAAAAAGCAAGAAGAAAAAATAATGAAAAGGACAAAGAAAGCCTACAGGAGTTAATACATAATCAAAAGAAAGAAAGTATGTATTACTGGAGTCCCAGAATGAGTAGAGAGGGGGAAAGGTGTAGAAGCTTATTTAAGGAAATAATGGCTCAGAATTTCCCAACATGAGAATTGGACATTCAAGTTCATAAAGCTAACAGGTCACCAATCCAAAACATTATTTTCCAAAACACACAGTGATAAGATTGATGGCAAGAGAAAAAATTCTCTTATACAGGGGAGACTCCATAAAGCTATTAGCAGATTTCTCACCAGATACTAGGCAAGGATTAAATGACATGATATATTTAAAGTGCTAAGAGAAACTGCCATCTAAGACTACCTTACCCAGTAAAGTCCTTCAGAAATAGAGGTGAAATAAAATCTTTCCCTAATAAAATCTGAGGGGACTCATTACCACTGAACCTATATTATAAGACATGCTGAGAGGAATTCTTCAAGCTTAAAAAAACAAACAAACAAACAAAAAAACCTGGTTAATAGACTGAGAACATTTGAAAATATAGAACACACTGGTAAAGGATAGAATAAGATTTCAAATACAGTAATATGGTGATGTGCAAACTAGTTAACTCTAGATAAAGACTAAATGGCAAAAGTATGAAGCATAGCTTAACTAGCAACAATTTGTTAATGAACACACAATAAAATATGTAAATAGTATCAAAAACCTAAAAGGGGGGGAGGAATGGATGGATACAACTTTTATATGCCATCAGACTAAACTGTTATAGATCAGGAAGCTAAAGTGTGAGGTCACAAAAAGTCTTAGCATATTTAAGAATGAACTCACACTAAGTATCTTTTCTAACCACAGTGGTATGAAACCAGAAATCAATAGCAGGAGGAAAGCTGGAAAAAACCCAAATATATGGAGACTAGACAACATGTTCCTGAATAATCAATGGGTCAGTAAAGAAATAGGGAAATTAAGAGTTAGCTTGAAACCCAATGAAAATGGAAGCACAACATATCATAACCTATGAGATGCCACAAAAGCAGTCTTAAGAGAGAAGTTTGTAGTGATAAACATCTGCCTATTTTAACAAAAAACTCAAGCAAATAACCTCACTTTGCAACTCAAGGGACTAGGGAAAAAAGAACATACAAAGCCTAGATTTAGTAAAAAGGAAATAAAAAGATCAGAGCAGAAATAAATGAAATAGAGACGAGAAAAATAATAGGGAAAAAATCAATGAAACCAACAACTGGGTTTTTTAAAAAGAAAATAAGATTGAGAAACCTTCAGCTAGACTGAATCAGAAAATGAAATTAAAAAATATTACAAATGATAGAAATACAAAGGATCATGAGCAACGACTACACACCAACAAACTGTATACCCTAGGGAAAAAAGTGAAAATTCTTAGGAACACAGAATCTACCTTACTGAAGATATAGAAAAATTTAAGCAGGCCAATATTGAGTAAGAATATTGAATCAGTAATCAAAAACTTCCCAACACAGAAAACCCATATGGTTTTGCTGATGAATTCCACCATCTAAAGAAGAATTAATGAAAATCCTTCTCAAACTACTGCCAAAAAAAAATTGAAGAGGTGGGGATATACCCAAACTCATTTACAAGGTACCATTACCCTGATACCAAAGCAAAAAAGGATACTTCAAGAAAAGAGAACTGCAGGCCATTATCCCTAATGAAGATAGATGCAAAGAATTTCAAAAAAATATTAGCAAACTAAATTTAGCTGAGTGAAATGATAATTTACCATGATCAAGAGAGATTTATCCTTGGACACAAGGTGGTTCAACCTATGCAAATCAGTCAACATGCTATACCACTTTAATAGAATGAAAGATACAAATCATATGATCAATTCAACAGATGTAGAAAAAGCATTTGACAAAATATATCCTTTCATGATAAAAATGCTCAAGAAAGGAGGTATAGAAGGAACTACCTCAATATAAATCATACATGACAACTCTATAGCAAATGTTATGTTCAATTGCTGAAAGGCTAAAACCTTCTACCCTATACCAGGAGCATGACAAAGGTGCACACTCACCACTGCAATTCATAATACTGGAAATATCAGCCACAGAAATTAGGCAAGAAAAAAACAGACACCTCCAAATAAGAAAGTAAGAAGTAAGATTGACTTTGCTTCCAGATGATATGATCTTATATCTATATATGAAATCCTAAAGACATAATCCTAAAATTGCTAGAACTAATTAATAAATTCAGTAAAGTTGCAGGACACAAAATCAACATACAGAAAATAGTTGTGTTTCTATACACTAACAATGAAACATCTGAAAAACAAAACAATCCTATTCATAATACCAAATAAAAGAATAAAATACTTAGGGATACATATAGCTAAGGAGGAAAAATTTATTTTGCCTGAAAACTACAACTGTGATGTAAGAAACTGAAGATGACACAAGCAAAATGATAACTAGTATTCATGGATTGGAAAAATTAATATTGTTAAAATGTCCATTGTCTCCAAAGCCATCTATGGATTCACTGCAACCCATATCAAAATTCCAAAGACGTTTTTCAGAAAAACAGAAAAAAAATCCTTAAATATGTATGGAATCATAAAAGACTCTAAATGGCCAAAACTATTAGAAGAACAAAGAAAGATGCATCATACTTTCTGATTTCAAACAATGCTACAAAGCTACAGTAATCAAAATGTTGTATTAATATAAAAATAGACATACAGGGAATTCCCTGGTGGTCCAGGGCTAGGGCTTGGTACTTTCACTGTGGTGGCAATAGTTCAATCCCTGGTCATGGAACTAAGATCCTGCAACCCACCCTGTGCAGACAAAATAAAACACACACACAAGTCAATGGAACAGAAGCAAGAGCCCAAATATAACTCTTGGATATATAGTCAACCAATATTGACAATGGAGTGAAGAATGCTCAGTAGGGAAATGATAGTTTCTTTCCTTGAAATGGTGCTGAGAAAATTTGATGGTCTCTTTCCAGTCAATGGTGCTGAAAAAACTGAATATTCATACATAAAAGAATAAAAGCAGAACCCTGTCTTACACCAATCACAAAAAATAACTCAAAATGGATTAAAGACTTAAATATAAGACCAGAAACCATAAAACTAGAAGAAAACACAGGATAAAAGTTCCTTGACATTGGTCATGGCAAGGATATTTTGGATATGACACCAAAAGCACAAGCAAAATAAAAAACAATTTGGACTATATCAAACTAAAGAGTTTCTGCAGAGAAAACGAAGCAATCAACAAAATGAAAAGACAGCCTACAGAATAGGAGAAAATATTTGCAAACCGTATATCTAATAAGGGGTTAATAACCAAAATATATTAAAGAACTAACACAATTCAATAGCAAAAAGTAAACAATCCAATTTAAAAATGGGCAGAGGATCTGAATAGATTTCCACCCCCCCAAAGGAAAAATACAGATGGTCAACAGGTAACATGAAAAGATTCTCAGTATCATGAATCATCAAGATTCTCAGTATCATGAATCATCAGGGAAATGTAAATCAAAACCACAATGGGATGTCACTTCATACCTGTTAAAATGGTTGTCATCTAAAATTTGAGATAATAAGCTTAACAATGATGTAAAGAAAAGGGAACCACAATGCACCATTGGAGAGAATCTAAATTGCTCTAGTCACTATGGAAACTGTATGGAGGCTTCTCCCAATTTTTGAAACTAATGTATGACCCAGGAATCCCACTTCTTGTATATAGACAAAATAAACAAAAACACCCCTTCATGGATCACAGACTTGTTGTGGTGAAAAAGCTTGCAAAACTAAATGAAGCTATGAGCCATGCCATGTAGAACCACCCAAGATGGATGGGTTATAGTGAAATGTTCTAACAAAATGTTGGTCCACTGGAGGAGGAAATGGCAAACTATTCCAGTATTCTTGCTGTGAGAAACCAATGAACAGTACAAAAAGGCTAAAAGATGTGGCACTGAAAGATGAGCGCCCCCAAGAGGGAATGTGTCAAATATACTACTGCAGAAGAGTGGAGGGAAATTACTAGTAGCTCTGAAAGAATGAAGGCTGGGACAAAGTGGGAACGACAATCAGTTGTGTATGTGTCTGGTGATGAAAGTAAAGTCCAATGCTGTAAAGAACAATATTGCATAGGAATCTAAAATGCTAGGTCCATGAATCAAGGTAAATTGGAAGTGGTCAAACAGGAGATGGCAAAAGTGGACATCGACATTTTAGAAATTAGTGAACTCAAATGGACCGGAATAAGTGAATTTAATTCAGATGACTGTTATATTTACCACTGTGGGCAAGAATCCCTTAGAAGAAATGGAGTAAACTTCATATTTAACAAAAGAGTCCAAAATGCAGTACTTGGGTGGAATTTCTGAAATTACAAAACAATCTCCATTTGTTTCCAAGGCAAACCATTCAACATCACAGTAATCCAAGTCTATGTCCCAACCACTAAAGCCAACGAAGCTGAAGTTAAAAGATTCTATGAAGACTTACAAAACCTTCTAGAACTAACACCAAAAAAAGATGTCCTTTTCATCATAGGGAATTGGAATGCAAAAGTAGGAAGTCAAGAGATACCTGAGTAACAAACAAGTTTGGTCTTGGAGTACAAAATGAAAAAGGGCAAAGGCTTGCAGAGTTTTGTCAAGAGGACACACTGGCCACAGAAAACACCATTTTTCAACAACACGAGATGACTCTACTACACATAGACATCACCAGATGGTCAATACCAAAATCAGATTGATAATATTCTTTGCAGCCCAAGATGGAAAAGCTCTATACAGTCAGCAAAAACAAGACTAGGACCTGACTTTGACATAGATCATGAACTCCTTATTGCAAAATTCAGGTTTAAATGGAAAATAAATAGGGAAAACCACTAAGCCATTCAGGTATGACCTAAATCAAATCCCTTATGATTATACAGTGGAGGTGATGAATAGATTCAAGGGATTAGATCTGGTAGAGAGAGTACCTGAAGAACTATGGACAGAGGTTCATAACATTGTACAGAAGGCAGTGACCAAAACCATCCCAAAGAAAAAGAAGTGCAAGTAGGTAAAGTGGATGTCTGAGTAGACTTTACAAATAGCTGAGAAAAGAAAAGAAGTGAAAGGAAAGGGAGAACGGGAAAGATATGCCCAACTGAATGCAGAGTTCCAGGGAATAGCAAGGAGAGATAAGGCCTTTGTAAATGAACAATGGAAAACAATAGAATGATCTCTTCAAGAAAACTGGAGCTATCAAAGGAATATTCCATGCAAGGATGGGCTCCATAAAGGACAGAAATGGTAAGGACCAAATGGAAGCAGAAGAGATGAATAAGAGGTGGCAAGAATAGACAGAACTATCCAAATAAAGTCTTAATAACCTGGATAACCACAACGGTGTGGTCAGTCACCTAGAGGCAGACATCCAGGAGTATGAAGACAAGTGGGCCTTAGGCCTTACTGCAAACAAAGCTAGTGGAGATGGAATTACAGCTGAACTATTTAAAATCCTAAAAGATGATGCTGTTAAACTGCCGCACTCAATATGTCAACATATTTGGAAAACTCAGCAGTGGCCACAGGACTAGAAAAATTCAGCTTTCATCCCAATTACAAAGAAGGTAAATGCCAAAAATTGTTCCAACTACCATACAGTTGTGCTTATGTCACATGCTAGTAAACTTATGCTCAAAATCCTTCAAGCTAGACTTCAGCAGTATTTGAGTCAAGAACTTCCAGATGGACAAGTTGGATTTAGAAAAGGCAGAGGAACCAGAGATCAATTGGCCAACATTTGTTGTATCATAGAGAAAGCGAGGGAATTCCAGAAAAGCATCTACTTCTGCTTCAGTGCCTACACAAAAGCCTTTGACTGTGTGTATCACAACAAACTGGAAAATTCTTCAAGAGATGGGAATACCAGATCATCTTACCAGTCTCCTGAGAAACCTGTATACAGGTCAAGAAGCAACAGTTAGAACCTTACATGGAACAACTGACTGGTTCAAAATTGGGAAAGAAGTATGAAAAGACTGTATATTGTCACCCTGGTTCATTTAACTTCTATGCAGAATACATCATGTGAAATGCCAGCCTGGATGAGTTACAAGCTGGAATCAAGATTGCTGGGAAAAATATCAACAACCTGAGTATGCAGATGATACTACTGTATTGGCAGAAAGTGAAGAGAAACTGAAGAGCCTCTTGATGATGGTGAAGGAGGAGAGTAAAAAAGCTGGTTTTAAAACTCAATATTAAAAAACTAAAATCATGGCATCTGGTCCCATCACTCCATGGCAAATAGAAGGTGAAAAAGTGGAAACAGTGACAGATTTTCTCTTCCTGTTCTCCAAAATCACTGTGAATAGTGACTACAGCCATGAAATTAGAATACGCTTACTTCTTGGAAAGAAGGCTATGTCAAACTGGACAGCATATTAAAAAGCAGAGACATCATTTTGCTGACAAAGGCCCATATAGCTATGTATGGATGTAAGAGTCAAGACTATAAAGAAGACTAGTGAAGGACAGGGGAACCTGGTGTGCTGCAGTCCATGGGGTTGCAAAGAGTCAGACATGACTTAGGAACTGAACAACAACAACAAATGAAAACAAGATATCAAAAAGGAATCTGAACTTCCATGTTTCTTGCAGCATTATCCACAAAGTATAGTAACAAGTAATATATATCAATCAATCAATGGACGAAGTAGCTATAAGGTTACCCTGTGTCTCCACTGAGAGTGTCAACCTCTAGCCTAGTACCTAAAATCTAACATTATAAATATGTTTATATAAGTCTAAGCAGCAGGGTTGGGAATAGAGGAATGAGTGAGGCACTTTCCATGCGTGCAAAGTCTGCTGCTAAGCTGCTAAGTCACTTCAGTCGTGTCCGACTCTGTGCGACCCCATAGATGGCAGCCCAGCAGGCTCCCCGTCCCTGGGATTCTCCAGGCAAGAACACTGGAGTGGGTTGCCATTTCCTTCTCCAATGCATGAAAGTGAAAAGTGAAAGTGAAGTCACCCAGTTGTGTCCGACTCTTAGGGACCCCATGGACTGCAGCCTACCAGGCTCCTCCATCCATGGGATTTTCCAGGCAAGAGTACTGGAGTGAGGTGCCATTGCCTTCTCTGGTGCAAAGTCTAAGAGGTGCGAAAAATCTCAGTAATCATGATGAATAATATCTTAGTAAAATATTTTGGGGAGACTGAGACATGATGGAGTAGAATAACATGAACTCAATACTTGTTATGAAAACACCAAAATTACAACTTACTGCTGTACAACTATTAACAACAACAAAAACAAAAAACAAATGCTGGAAGATATCCTACACCCAAAGACAAAGAAGCCACAACAAGAGGGGGCAATTGTAATAAAATAAAATCCATATCCACCAGGTGGGTAACCCACAAACTGGGAAATATCATACCCAAGAAGTTCTCTCATAGGAATGAAACTTCTGAGCCCCACACTAGGCTCACATGCATGGGGGCCTAGCAATAGGAGGATAAGCCCCCAGACAATCTGGTTTTGAAGGTCAGTGTGGTTTGATTACAGGAATTCTACAAGATTGGGGAAAACAGAAACTCCACTCTTGGTGGGGGAGGGGGGGGGAGGGACATGCAAGCTGTCATGTACACTTGGACTCAGGACAAAAGCCAGTGACCTTGTAAGAGTCCAGGCCAGAGCTACCTACAGAATTGGAGAGTCTCCTGTAGAGGCAGGGGATGGCTGTTAACTCACTATCAGGACAAAAACACCGACAGTGACAGTTCTGGGGAGTACTCATTGGCATGAACCCTTCTGGAGGTCACAATTTCTCACCAAGAGAAAAGACCCAACATCTCCAGTGCTGGGACACCTCAGGCCAGACAACCAACTGGACAAGAAGACAGCCACGCTCATCAGCAGACAAGTTGCTTAAAGTCTTCCGGAGCCCATGGCTGCCTGCTAAACAGAAACCCTGTTGTGGTCCTGCCTGACAAAGGGACAAGATTCAGTTCCACCCACTAGTGGGCAGCAACCACTCCTAACCACCAAGAAGCCTGCAGAAGCCTCTTAGACAGCCTTATCAACCATCTGGGAGACAGCACCAGCAAGAACTATAACCTTGCAGCCTGCAGAATAAAAGTCACAATCACAGAAAGCCAAACAAAATGAAACAGCAAAGGAATATGTCCCAGATGATGGAACAAGATAAAACCTCAGAGGAACAGTTAAGTGAAGTAGAGATAGGCAACCAGTTTGAAACAGAATTCAAAGTTATAATTGTAATGATGATCCAAGATCTCTGAAAAAAGAATGGCACAGATCAATAAGATATAAGAATTGTTTAACAAACACCTAGAAGAACCAAAGAAAATAACTAGAATGAAAAGTACACTATAAGGTATCAGTAGCAGAATAAGGGGAGCAGAAGAACAGATGAGTTGGAAAACAGAATAGTGGACATCACTGCCATGGAACAAAATAAATTAAAAAAAAAAACAAAAGAAATGAGGACAGTCTCAGAGACCTTTGAGGCAACATTAAATGCACCAACTTTCAAATTATAGGAGTCCTAGAATAAGAAGAGAGAAAGGGCCTGAGAAAATATTTGAAGAGATCATAGCTGAAAACTTGCCTAACGTGGGAAAGGAAACAGTAACAGAAGTCCAGGAAGCACAGAGAGTCCTGGCAGGATAAACCTAAAGAGGAACACAACAAGACACACAGTAATCAAATTGACAGAAATTAAAGACAGAGGAGCCAAGATGGCGGAGGAGTAGGACGGGGAGAACACTTTCTCCCCCACAAATTCATCAAAAGAGCATTTAAACGTCGAGTAAATTCCACAAAACAACTTCTGAATGCTGGCAGAGGACATCAGGCACCCAGAAAAGCAACCCAACTCTTCGAAAGGAGGTAGGAAAAAATATAAAAGACAAAAAAAGAGACAAAAGAGGGAGGGACAGAGTTCCGTCCCGGGAAGGGAGTCTTAAAAAGAGAGAAGTTTCCAAACACCAGGAAACGTTCTCACTGCCGAATCTGTGCTGAGCTTTGGAAGCACAGAGGGCAACATAAAAGGGAGAAAAAAAATAAATAATTAAAAATCGCAGATTGTGAGCACTACGGTAACTCCCCCAACGGAGAAGCAGCGCAGACGCCTGCACACGGCATTAGCAAGCAGGGGCTGGGCAGGGAAGCGCGGCACGGGCTGTGTCCCTTAGAGTAAGAATCGGGCCAAAATGTCCTGAGCGCTATCTGAGCGAAATAATTTGGGCTATCAAACCAGACTGTGGGGATATCTACCACGCGAAAAGCCAGCCCTAACCTAAGACACCGCCAGGCCCGCGCACAGAACAAAGGACTGAACAGAGATAGCCGGCTGCAGACCTTCCCCCTCCGGTGACAGGCAGCCAGAGCTGGAAGGGGGCAATCGCAGCCCCAGAGAGACACTATTTATAAAACTGTAAGCAGGCTTCTTTGCTAACTAAAACTTCTTGGGGGTCTGGACGGTCAACATCTGCCTGAGAAGGTGCGCCGGTTTTACACCCAGATAACCGAGTGGCGGGGAGGCGATAAGTCGCAGCATTGGCGCTCGCCAAACACCTCATCACCTGAGCTGCTCGGATCTGGGAAGAGCACAAAACGCAGGCCCAACTGAGTCTGCGCCTCTGAGGACTACCCGAGTGCCTGAACCTGAGCGGCTTGGACCTGGGAGCTCAGCCCAGGGCCGGCCTTTGATTGTTCCCGACGGAACAACCTAGAGCCCGAGCAGTATGGGCAGGGAGGCTACACGCGCCGTGAGCGGGGGCAGACCCAGTGTGGCTGAGGCACTGCGAGCGCACGCCAGTGTTATCTGTTTGCAGCATCCCTCCCTCCCTCCCCACAGCGCGGCTGAACAAGTGAGCCTAAATTAAAAAAAAAAAAAAATAGTGTCCTCCACCGTCCCCTTTGTGCCAGACACTGAAGAGACCAGCAAACAGAAGAAGCTATAACAGAGGGAAATGCCTTGGAAGCTACAGGCCATAGATTAAAACCCTGTGGTTACTACGGACTACATAGGAAGGGGCCTATAGATCTTGAGAAATATAAGTCAGACCAAGGAACTAGCCAAAAATGAACTGAACCCACAAAACTCACAACAAAACCAGAGAAAGACCTAGATATATTTTTACTATTTTTACGATCAATCTTTCTTTCTTTTTTTTTTAAATTAAAAAAAAATTTTTTTAATTTTATTTTATTTTTAAACTTTACATAATTGTATTAGTTTTGCCAAATATCAAAATGAATCCACCACAGGTATACATGTGTTCCCCATGTATACCTGTGGCGGATTCATTTTAAGTCCTCTATTGTCCTTTAATTTTCACTTTTATAACTATTACTTTGTAAAAAAAAAAAAAAAAAAAGACCCTATTTTTTTTCTTCTTCAGCAAACTTCATATATATATTTTATAATTTTTTGACCGTGTTTTTTTTTTTCCTTTTTCTTCTTTTCTTTAACATTGTATTTTTGAAATTCCAAACTCTCCTCTAGATTTTTAATTTTAGCCTTTTGGTATATGTTATCAATTTTGTACCTATAGTTTTTTTTTATAATTTCTGTGACTTTTTATTTTTCTTGTTTTTCCCTCTGTTTCTTTCTCTTCTTCTTTTATATAACATCATATATCTGCAATTCCAAACTCTACTCAAGATTTTTAATTTATGCTTTTTGGTATTTGATATCAATTTTGTACCTGTGTTTTCTTTATAATTTTTGCGACATTGTTTTTGTTGGTTTGTTTGTTTTCTCTCTTTATTTTTCTTCTTCTTCTTTTTTTAACATTGTATTTTTGAAATTCCAAACTCTAGATTTTTAATTTTTGCTTTTTGGTATTAGTTATCAATTTTGTACCTGTAGTGTCTTTATAATTTTCGCGACCTTGTTTGTTTTTCTTTGTTCGTTTTTTCTCTCTTTCTTTTCCTTCTTCTTTTCTTTAACACTGTATTTTTGAAATTCCAAACTCTCCTCTAGATTTTTAATTTTAGCCTTTTGGTATATGTTATCAACTTTGTACCTATAGTTTTTTTTTTTTATAATTTCTGTGACTTTTTATTTTTCTTGTTTTTCCCTCTGTTTCTTTCTCTTCTTCTTTTATATAACATCATATATCTGCAATTCCAAACTCTACTCAAGATTTTTAATTTATGCTTTTTGGTATTTGATATCAATTTTGTACCTGTATTTTCTTTATAATTTTTGCGACATTGTTTTTGTTGGTTTGTTTGTTTTCTCTTTATTTTTCTTCTTCTTTTTTTTTTTACATTGTATTTTTGAAATTCCAAACTCTACTCTAGATTTTTAATTTTTGCTTTTTGGTATTAGTTATCAATTTTGTACCTGTAGTGTCTTTATAATTTTCGCGACCTTGTTTGTTTTTCTTTGTTTTTTCTCTTTCTTTTCCTTCTTCTTTTCATTAACATCACATTTTTGAAATTCCAAACTTTTCATCTTTAACGTAGATGTTTTATCAATGGTGCTGTATAGAAGGAGAAATTTTGAAACTACTGTAAAAATCAGACCGATAACTGGAAGTAGGAGGCTTAAGTCCAAACCCTGACTCCAGGGAACCCCTGACTCCAAGGAACATTAATTGACAGGAGCTCATCAAAAGCCTCCATACCTACACTGAAACCAAGCACCACACAAGGGCCAACAAGTTCCAGGGCAAGACATACCAAGCAAATTCTCCAGCAACAAAGGAACACAGCCCTGAGCTTCAAGATACAGGCTGCCCCAAGTCACCCCAAAACCATAGACATATCATAACTCATTACTGGACATTTCATTGCACTCCAGAGAGAAGAAATACAGCTTCATCCACCAGAACATTGACACAAGCTTCCCTAACCAGGAAACCTTGACAAGCCACCTGTACAAACCCACACACAGCGAGGAAATGCTACAATAAAGAGAACTCCACAAACTGCCAGAATACAGAAAGGACACCCCAAACTCAGCAATTTAAACAAGATGAAGAGACAGAGGAATACCCAGCAGATAAAGGAACAGGATAAATGCCCACCAAACCAAACCAAAGAGGAAGAGATAGGGAATCTACCTGATAAAGAATTCCGAATAATGATAGTGAAATTGATCCAAAATCTTGAAATCAAAATGGAATCACAGATAAATAGCCTGGAGGCAAGGATTGAGAAGATGCAAGAAAGGTTTAACAAGGACTTAGAAGAAATAAAAAAGAGTCAATATATAATGAATAATGCAATAAGTGAAATTAAAAACACTCTGGAGGCAACAAATAGTAGAATAACAGAGGCAGAAGATAGGATTAGTGAATTAGAAGATAGAATGGTAGAAATAAATGAATCAGAGAGGATAAAAGAAAAACGAATTAAAAGAAATGAGGACAATCTCAGAGACCTCCAGGACAATATTAAACGCTACAACATTCGAATCATAGGGGTCCCAGAAGAAGACAAAAAGAAAGACCATGAGAAAATACTTGAGGAGATAATAGTTGAAAACTTCCCTAAAATGGAGAAGGAAATAATCACCCAAGTCCAAGAAACCCAGAGAGTCCCAAACAGGATAAACCCAAGGCGAAATACCCCAAGACACATATTAATCAAATTAACAAAGATCAAACACAAAGAACAAATATTAAAAGCAGCAAGGGAAAAACAACAAATAACACACAAGGGAATACCCATAAGGATAACAGCTGATCTTTCAATAGAAACTCTTCAAGCCAGGAGGGAATGGCAAGACATACTTAAAATGATGAAAGAAAATAACCTACAGCCCAGATTATTGTACCCAGCAAGGATCTCATTCAAGTATGAAGGAGAAATCAAAAGCTTTTCAGACAAGCAAAAGCTGAGAGAATTCTGCACCACCAAACCAGCTCTCCAACAAATACTAAAGGATATTCTCTAGACAGGAAACACAAAAATGGTGTATAAATTCGAACCCAAAACAATAAAGTAAATGGCAACGGGATCATACTTTTCAGTAATTACCTTAAACGTAAATGGGTTGAATGCCCCAACCAAAAGACAAAGACTGGCTGAATGGATACAAAAACAAGACCCCTACATATGTTGTCTACAAGAGACCCACCTCAAAACAGGGGACACATACAGACTGAAAGTGAAGGGCTGGAAAAAGATTTTCCATGCAAATAGGGACCAAAAGAAAGCAGGAGTAGCAATACTCATATCAGATAAAATAGACTTTAAAACAAAGACTGTGAAAAGAGACAAAGATGGTCACTACATAATGATCAAAGGATCAATCCAAGAAGAAGATATAACAATTATAAATATATATGCACCCAACACGGGAGCACCGCAGTATGTAAGACAAATGCTAACAAGTATGAAAGGAGAAATTAACAATAACACAATAATAGTGGGAGACTTTAATACCCCACTCACACCTATGGATAGATCAACTAAACAGAAAATTAACAAGGAAACACAAACTTTAAACGATACAATAGACCAGTTAGACCTAATTGATATCTATAGGACATTTCATCCCAAAACAATGAATTTCACCTTTTTCTCAAGTGCACACGGAACCTTCTCCAGGATAGATCACATCCTGGGCCATAAAGCTAGCCTTGGTAAATTCAAAAAAATAGAAATCATTCCAAGCATCTTTTCTGACCACAATGCAGTAAGATTAGATCTCAATTACAGGAGAAAAACTATTAAAAATTCCAACATATGGAGGCTGAAAAACACGCTGCTGAATAACCAACAAATCACAGAAGAAATAAAAAAAGAAATCAAAATTTGCATAGAAACGAATGAAAATGAAAACACAACAACCCAAAACCTGTGGGACACGGTAAAAGCAGTCCTAAGGGGAAAGTTCATAGCAATACAGGCACACCTCAAGAAACAAGAAAAAAGTCAAATAAATAACCTAACTCTACACCTAAAGCAACTAGAAAAGGAAGAAATGAAGAACCCCAGGGTTAGTAGAAGGAAAGAAATCTTAAAAATTAGGGCAGAAATAAATGCAAAAGAAACAAAAGAGACCATAGCAAAAATCAACAAAACCAAAAGCTGGTTCTTTGAAAGGATAAATAAAATTGACAAACCATTAGCCAGACTCATCAAGAAACAAAGGGAGAAAAATCAAATCAATAAAATTAGAAATGAAAATGGAGAGATCACAATAGACACAGAAATACAAAGGATCATAAGAGAGTACTATCAACAATTATATGCCAATAAAATGGACAACGTGGAAGAAATGGACAAATTCTTAGAAAAGTACAACTTTCCAAAACTGGACCAGGAAGAAATAGAAAATCTTAACAGACCCATCACAAGCACAGAAATTGAAACTGTAATCAAAAATCTTCCAGCAAACAAAAGCCCAGGTCCAGACGGCGTCACAGCTGAATTCTACCAAAAATTTAGAGAAGAGCTAACACCTATCCTGCTCCAACTCTTCCAGAAAATTGCAGAGGATGGTAAACTTCCAAACTCATTCTATGAGGCCACCATCACCCTAATACCAAAACCTGACAAAGATCCCACAAAAAAAGAAAACTACAGGCCAATATCACTGATGAACATAGATGCAAAAATCCTTAACAAAATTCTAGCAATCAGAATCCAACAACACATTAAAAAGATCATACACCATGACCAAGTGGGCTTTATCCCAGGGATGCAAGGATTCTTCAATATCCGCAAATCAATCAATGTAATACACGACATTAACAAATTGAAAAATAAAAACCATATGATTATCTCAATAGATGCAGAGAAAGCCTTTGACAAAATTCAACATCCATTTATGATCAAAACTCTCCAGAAAGCAGGAATAGAAGGAACATACCTCAACAAAATCAAAGCTATATATGACAAACCCACAGCAAACATTATCCTCAATGGTGAAAAATTGAAAGCATTTCCTCTAAAGTCAGGAACAAGACTAGGGTGCCCACTTTCACCATTACTATTCAACATAGTTTTGGAAGTTTTGGCCACAGCAATCAGAGCAGAAAAAGAAATAAAAGGAATCCAAATTGGAAAAGAAGAAGTAAAGCTCTCACTATTTGCAGATGACATGATCCTCTACATAGAAAACCCTAAAGACTCCACCAGAAAATTACTAGAACTAATCAATGACTATAGTAAACTTGCAGGATATAAAATCAACACCCAGAAATCCCTTGCATTCCTATACACTAATAATGAGAAAACAGAAAGAGAAATTAAGGAAACAATTCCATTCACCATTGCAATGGAAAGAATAAAATACTTAGGAATATATCTACCTAAAGAAACTAAAGACCTATATATAGAAAACTATAAAACACTGGTGAAAGAAATCAAAGAGGACACTAACAGATGGAGAAATATACCATGTTCATGGATTGGAAGAATCAATATAGTGAAAATGAGTATACTACCCAAAGCAATTTAGAGATTCAATGCAATCCCTATCAAGCTACCAACAGCATTCTTCACAGAGCTAGAACAAATAATTTCACAATTTGTATGGAAATACAAAAAACCTCGAATAGCCAAAGCGATCTTGAGAAAGAAGAATGGAACTGGAGGAATCAACCTACCCGACTTCAGGCTCTACTACAAAGCCACAGTTATCAAGACAGTATGGTACTGGCACAAAGACAGAAATATAGATCAATGGAACAAAATAGAAAGCCCAGAGATAAATCCATGCACATATGGACACCTTATCTTTGACAAAGGAGGCAAGAATATACAATGGATTAAAGACAATCTCTTTAACAAGTGGTGCTGGGAAATCTGGTCAACCACTTGTAAAAGAATGAAACTAGAACACTTTCTAACACCATACACAAAAATAAACTCAAAATGGATTAAAGATCTAAATGTAAGACCAGAAACTATAAAACTCCTAGAGGAGAACATAGGCAAAACACTCTCTGACATACATCACTCAGGATCCTCTATGACCCACCTCCCAGGATATTGGAAATAAAAGCAAAAATAAACAAATGGGACCTAATTAACCTTAAAAGCTTCTGCACATCAAAGGAAACTATTAGCAAGGTGAAAAGACAGCCTTCAGAATGGGAGAAGATAATAGCAAATGAAGCAACTGACAAACAACTAATCTCGAGAATATACAAGCAACTCCTACAGCTCAACTCCAGAAAAATAAATGACCCAATCAAAAAATGGGCCAAAGAACTAAATAGACATTTCTCCAAAGAAGACATACAGATGGCTAACAAACACATGAAAAGATGCTCAACATCACTCATTATCAGAGAAATGCAAATCAAAACCACTATGAGGTACCATTCCACACCAGTCAGAATGGCTGCGATCCAAAAGTCTACAAGTAATAAATGCTGGAGAGGGTGTGGAGAAAAGGGAACCCTCTTCCACTGTTGGTGGGAATGCAAACTAGTACAGCCACTATGGAGAACAGTGTGGAGATTCCTTAAAAAACTGAAAATAGAACTGCCTTATGATCCAGCAATCCCACTGCTGGGCATACACACTGAGGAAACCAGAAGGGAAAGAGACACGTGTACCCCAATGTTCATCGCAGCACTGTTTATAATAGCCAGGACATGGAAGCAACCTAGATGTCCATCAGCAGATGAATGGATAAGAAAGCTATGGTACATACACACAATGGCGTATTACTCAGCCATTCAAAAGAATACATTTGAATCAGTTCTAATGAGGTGGACGAAACTGGAGCCTATTATACAGAGTGCAGTAAGCCAGAAAGAAAAACACCAATACAGTATACTAACGCATATATATGGAATTTAGAAAGATGGTAACAATAACCCTGTGTACGAGACAGCAAAAGAGACACTAATGTATAGAACAGTCTTATGGACTCTGTGAGAGAGGGAGAGGGTGGGAAGATCTGGGAGAATGGCATTGAAACATGTAAAATATCATGTATGAAACGAGTCGCCAGTCCAGGTTCGATGCACGATACTGGATGCTTGGGGCTGGTGCACTGGGACGACCCAGAGGGATGGAATGGGGAGGGAGGAGGGAGGAGGGTTCAGGATGGGGAACACATGTATACCTGTGGTGGATTCATTTTGATATTTGGCAAAACTAATACAATTATGTAAAGTTTAAAAATAAAATAAAATTAAAAAAGAAATTAAAGACAAAGAATAAATACTAAAAGGGACAGGGGAAAAGCAGCAAATACAAGGAAATCCCCATAAGGTTGTCACTTGATTTCTCTGCAGGAGCTCTGCAGGGCAGAAAGGAGTGGCACAATATATCTAAAGTGATGAAAGGGAAGAATCTACAACCAAGAATACCCTACCCAGCAAGGCTCTCATTCAGATTCAATGGAGAAATCAAGAACTTTACAGACAAGCAAAAGCTAAGAGAATTCAGAATCACCAGACCAGCTTTGAAACAAATGTTAAATAAAATTCTGTAGACAAAAAAGGCCAAAACTATAAACAAGAAAGTTACAAACGGAAAAGCTTACCAGAAAATACAAACAATAAAAGTAGGAAATCACCCCCACATAAATATGATATCAAAACTAGCAATTGTGAGGAGGGTGCAAATGAAAAATAATGAAAATGCATTTGAAATTAAAATACCAGCAACTTAATCTAATTTACATGGAGGCTGCTATAACAAAACCCCATAATAATCACAAACTGAAAATCTATAATAGATATCAGACTGTTCAGTCACTCAGACATGTCCGACTCTTTGTGACCCCGTGGACTGCAGCATGCCAGGCTTCCCTATCCATCACCAACTCCCAGAACTTGCTCAAACTCATGTCCATTGAGTCAGTGATGCCATCCAACCATCTCATCCTCTGTTATCCCGTTCTCCTCCTGCCTTCAATCTTCCCAGCATCGGGGTCTTTTCCAAGGAGTCAGTTCCTCTTATTGAGTGACCAAAGTACGGGAACTTGGACTTCAGCACCGGTCCTTCCAATGAATATTCAGGACTGATTTCCTTTAGGATGGACTGGGTGGATCTCCTTGCAGTCCAAGGGACTTGCAAGAGTCTTCTCCAACCACAGTTCAAAAGCATCAATTCTCCAGCACTCAGCTTTTTTATAGTCCAACTCTCACATCCATACATTACTGCTGGAAAAACCATAGCCTTGACTAGATGGACCTTGGTCAGCAAAGTAATATCTCTGCTTTTTAATGTGCTGTCTAAATTGGTCATAACTTTTCTTCTAAGGAGCAAGCATCTTTTAATTTCATGCAGTCACCATCTGCAGTGATTTCGGAGCCCCCCAAAATAAAGTCTGTCACTATTTCCACTGTTTCCCCATCTGTTTTCCATGAAGTGATGGGACAAGATGCCACGATCTTAGTTTTCTGAATGTTGAGTTTTAAGCCAGCTTTTTCACTCTTATCTTTCACTTTCATCAAGATTCTTTTTAGTTCCTCTTTGCTTTCTGCAATAAGGGTGGTGTCATCTGCATATCTGAGGTTATCAATATTTCTCCAGGCAATCTTGATTCCAGCTTGTGTTTCTTCCAGTCCAGCGTTTCTCATGATGTACTCTGCATATAAGTTAAATAAGCAGGGTGACAACATACAGTCTTGATGTACTCCTTTCCTAATTTGGAACCAGTCTGTTGTTCCATGTCTCTTTCTAACTTTTGCTTCTTGACCTCCATACAGATTCCTAGGAGGTAGGTAAGGTGGTCTGATATTTGCATCTCTTTAAGAATTTTCCACAGTTTGTTGTGGTTGACACAGTTAAAGGCTCTGGCATAATCAATAAAGCAGAAATAGATGTTTTTCTGGTATTCTTTTGCTTTTTTGATGATCCAGTAGATGTTGGCAATTTTATCTCTGGTTTCTCTGCCTTTTCTAAATCCAGCTTGAACATCTGGAATTTCATGGTTCACATACTGTTGAAGCCTGGCTTGGATATAATAGATACAGAAAGTCTATAATAGATACAGAAAAAAAGAAAAAACAACCCAAACAAAACACTAAAGTTAGTCATCAAGTCACAAGAGAACAAGAGAAGAAAGGTAAAAAAAAAAAAAAAAAAAAAAAGGATCTACAAATCCAAAACAATTAACAAAATGTTAATAAGAATATACATTTTGAAAATTACCTTAAATATAAACATGTTAAAAGTTCCAACCTGAGATGTAAACTGCTTGAATGGATATAAAAACAAGACCCATATATATGTTGCTTTCTAGGGACCCACTTCAGATCTAGGAACACATACAGGCTGAAAGTGAGGGGACAGAAAAAGGTATTCCATGAAATGGAAATCAAAGGAAAGGTAGAGTAGCAATACTCATATCAGACAAAGCAGACTTCAAAATAAAGACTGTTACAAGAGACAAGGGACACTGCATAATGATCAAGGGATCAATCTAAGAAGATATAACAATTGAAAATATATATGCATCCAACATAGGAGCATCTCAATATATAAGGCAAATACTAACAGCCATAAAAGTAGAAATCGACAGAAACACAATAACAATGGGACTATAACATCCTACTATTATCAATGGACTTATCATCCAGACAGAAGATCAATATGAAAACACAGCCTTAAATGACACAGTAGGGCAAATAGACTTAATTGATATTTATAGAACATTCCATCCAAAAGCAGCAGAATATACATTCTCCTCAAGTGCAGATAGAACATTCTTCAGGACTGATCACATGCTGGGCCACAAAGCAAGCCTCGGTAAATTTAAGGAAACTGAAATCATATCAAGCATCTTTTCTGACAACAACACTATGAGAATAGAAATCAACCAAATGAAAATAAAATTAAAAAAACACAAATACATGGAGGCTAAACAATATACTATTAAACAACCAATGGGTCAATGAAGAAATCAAAGAGTAAACAAATGAGCAAAAATGCCTAGAGAGAAATGAAAACAAATGCATGATGATCCAAAACCTATGGGATGAGGCAAAACAGTTCTAAAAGGGAAAATTATAGCAATACAATCTTACCTCAGGAAACAAGAAAAATCTCAAATAAACAACCTAACCTTACACCTAAAGCAACTAGAGAAAAGAAGAACAAACAAAATCCGAAGTTAGTAGAAAGTAATCATAAAGATAAGAACAGAAATAAATGAAATAGAGATGAAGAAAATCATAGAAAAGATCAATGAAACTAAGAGCTGGTTTTTGAAAAGATAAAAAATATTCATAAACCCTTAGGCAGACTCATCAAGAAGAAAGAGAAGGCTCAAATCAATAAAATTAGAAATGAAAAAGGAGAAGCTACAATGGACACCAAAGAAATACTAATGATCATGAGAAACTACTACAAGCACTATATGCCAAAAAATGGATAACTCAGAAGAAATGAAAAAATTACTCACAAGGCACAGTCTCCCAGTTTGAACAAGGAAGAAATGGAAAATAGGAGCAAACAAATCATGAATGCTGAAATTAAAAATGGAAACTAAAAAACTCCCAACAAACAAATGTCCAGGATCAGAGGGCATCACAGGCAAATTCCATCAAACATTTAGAGAAGAGTTAACACCAATCCTTCTGAATCTCTTCCCAAAAATTGCAGAGCAAGAAACGCTCCCAAACTCATTCTATGAAGCCACTATCACCCTGATACCAAACCAGAGAAAAATAGCACAAAAAAGAAAATTACAGGTCAATCATTGATGAACATAGATGCAAAAAAATTTCGGGAAACTACTAGTAAACCAAATCAAATAATACATTAAAGAATCATACACCATGATCAAGTGAGACTTATCCCAGGGAAGCAAGGATTTTTCAGTATTTGCAAATCAGTTAGTGTGGTACATCACATCAACAAATTGAAGAAAAACATCATATGATCATCTCAATAGATTCAGAAAAATCTTTGGACAAAATTCAACACCCATTTATAACAAAAACTCTCTGGAAATTGGGTAGAGGGAACATGCCTCAACACAATAAAGGCCATATATGACAAACTTACAACTAGAATCATACTCAGTGGGGAAAAGATAAAATAATTTCCTCTAAGATCAAGAACAGAGCTTCCCTGGTAGCTCAGCTGGTTACGAATCTGCCTGCAATGCAGGAGACCTCAGTTTGATTCCTGGGTCAGGAAGATCCCCTGGAGAAGGGTTAGGCTACCCACTCCAGTATTCTTGGACTTTCCTGGTGGCTCAGATGGTAAAGAATCCACGTGCAATGCAAGCGACCTGGGTTTGATCTCTGGGTTGGGAAGATCTCCTGGAGAAGGGCATGGCAACCCATTCCAGTATTCTTACCTGGAGAATCCCCATGGACAGAGGAGCCTGGTGGGCTGCAGTCAATAGGGTCACAAAGAGTCAGACATGACTGAGCGACGAAGCACAGCACACAGCAAGATCAAGAACAAGGCAAGGACGTCCATTCTTGGCAATTTTATTCAACATAGTTTCAAAAGTCCTCGCCATAGCAATCACAGAAGAAAAACAAAATTTAAAAAAGAAAATGTTAAAACTGTCACTCTTTGCAGATGACATGCTACAATACAAAGGAAACACTGAAGATGCTACCAGAAAACATTTAGAGCTTATCAGTGAATTTTGTAAAGTTGCAGGATGCAAAATTAATACACAGAAATGTCTTCATTTCTATACACTAACAATGAAAAATTAGAAAGATAAATAAGTTATCCCATTTACCATTGCATCAAAAAGAATACAATACATAGGAATAAACTTACCTAAGAAGGCAACAAAATTCTCCAAGCCAGGCTTCAGCAATATGTGAACCATGAACTTCCAGATGTTCAAGCTGGTTTTAGAAAAGGCAGAGAACCAGAGATCAAATTGCCAACATCTGCTGGATCATGGAAAAAGCAAGAGAGTTCCAGAAAAACATCTACTTCTGCTTTATTGACTATGCCAAAGCCTTTGACTGTGTGGATCACAATAAACCGTGGAAAATTCTTCAAGAAGATGGGAATACCAGACCACCTGACCTGCCTCTTGAGAAACCTGTATGCAGGTCAGGAAGCAACAGTTAGAACTGGACATGGAACAACAGATTGGTTCCCAATAGGAAAAGGAGTACATCAAGGCTGTATATTGTCACCCTGCTTATTTAACTTCTATGCAGAATACATCATGAAAAACTCTGGGCTGGAAGAAGCACAGCTGGAATCAAGATTGCCAGGAGAAATATCCATAACCTCAGATATGCAGATGACACCACCCTTATGGCAGAAAGTGAAGAGCAACTAAAAATCCTCTTGATGAAAGTGAAAGTGGAGAGTGGAAAAGTTGGCTTAAAGCTCAACATTCAGAAAATGAAGATCATGGCATCCAGTCCCATCACTTCATGGGAAATAGATGGGGAAACAGTGGAAACAGTGTCAGACTTAATTTTTGGGGGCTCCAAAATCATTGCAGATGGTGATTGCAGCCATGAAATTAAGAGACGCTTACTCCTTGGAAGGAAAGTTATGACCAACCTAGATAGTATATTCAAAAGCAGAGACATTACTTTGCCAACAAAGGTCCGTCTAGTCAAGGCTATGGTTTTTCCAGTGGTCATGTATGGATGTGAGAGTTGGACTATAAAGAAAGCTGAGCACTGAAGAATTGATGGTTTTTAACTGTGGTGTTGGAGAAGACTTGAGAGTCCCTTGGACTGCAAGGAGATCCAGCTAGTCCATTCTAAAGGAGATCAGTCCTGGGTGTTCTTTGGAAGGAATGATGCTAAAGCTGAAAGTCCAGTCCTTTGGCCACCTCATGGGAAGAGCTGACTCTGATGCTTGGAGGGATTGGGGGCAGGAGGAGAAGGGGACAACAGAGGATGAGATGGCTGGATGGCATCACTGACTTGATGGACATGAGTTTGAGTGAACTCTGGGAGTTGGTGATGGACAGGGAGGCCTGGCATGCTGCGATTCATGGGGTCACAAAGAGTCGGACACGACTGAGCAATTGAACTGAACTGAACTGAAGGAGGCAAAAGATCTATAATATAAAAGCTGTAAGACCCTGATGAAAGAAAGAAAAAATTACACAAACAGATGGAAAAATATACCAAGTTCTTAGATTGGAAGAATAAATATTGTCAAAATGACTATACTATCCAGATTCAATGAGATCTCTATCAAATTACCAACAGCATTTTTCACAAACTAGAACAAAAAATTTAAGATTTGTATGGAGACACGAAAGACCCCAAGTATCCAAAACAATCTTGAGAAAGAAAAATGGAGCTGGAGGAATCAGGCTCCCTGACTTCATACTATATTACAAAGCTACAGGAATCAAAATGGTATGGTCCTAGGACAAAAACAGAAAAACAGATCAAAATGGAACAGGATACAAAACCAAGAAATAAACCCAAACATCTATGGTCAATTAATCTATGATAGAGGAGGCAAGACTATACTTTGGAGACAAGAGAGTCTCTTCAGTAAATGGTGCTAGGAAAATTGGACAGCTTCATGTAAAACAATGAAATTAGAATATTCTTTAACAAGATACACAAAAATAAACTCAAAATGGTTTAAAGATCCAAATATAAGACCAGATAGTATAAAACTCTTAGAGGAAAACATAGAACACTGTTTGACATAAACAACAGTAATACTTTTTTGGATCCATCTCCTAGAATAATGGAAATAAAAACAAAAATAAATAGGACTTAATTAAACTCAAAGTCTTTTGCATAGCAAAGGAAACCATAAACAAAACCAAAAAACAAACTAGAGAATGGGAGAAAATATTTGCAAGTGATGCATCCAACAAGGGATTAATTTCCAAAATGTATAGCATATGCAGCTCAGTATAAAAACAAACAATTCAATCCAAAATAGGGAAGATAATCTAAATAGACATTTCTCCAAAGAAGACATACAGATGTCCAAGAGGCACGTGAAAAAAATGCTCAACATCACTAATTATTAGAGAAATGTGAATCAAAACGACAATGAGGTGCCACCTCACACTGGTCAGAATGGCCAAAATGTTGGAGAAGCTGTGTAGAAAAGGAACCCTCCTACAGCGTTGGTGGGAATATAAATTGGTACCTCCACTACGGAGAACATGCGGAGGTTCTTTAAAAAGCTAAAATAGAGCTCCTGTATGACTCATCAACCTCACTCCTGGGCATATATCCAGAGAAAAACATGGTTTGAAAGAATACATGCACCCCCATATTCATTGCAGTGCTGTTTACATCAGCCAAGACATGAAGTGAAGTGAGGTGAAAGTCGCTCAGTCATGTCTGACTCTTTGCAACCCCATGGACTGCACAGTCCATAGAATTCTCTAGGCCAGAATACTGGAGTGGATAGCTTTTCCCTTTTCCAGGGTATCTTCCCAACCCAGGGATTGAACGCAGGTCTCCTGCATTGCAGGTGGATTCTGCAATACATGGGAAGCCCCAGCCAATACATGGAGACAACCTAAATGTATATCAAAAGATGAATGGATAAAGAAGATGAGGTACATATATACAGTGGAATATTAGTCATCAAAAGGAATGAAATAATGCCATTTGTAGCAACATGGATGGACCTGGAGATTATCATACTAAGTGAAGTAAGTCAGACAGAGAAAGACAAATAGCATATGATA
Source organism: Bubalus kerabau (assembly GCF_029407905.1). NCBI lineage: Eukaryota > Metazoa > Chordata > Mammalia > Artiodactyla > Bovidae > Bubalus > Bubalus kerabau. Next base: position 7,568,664 of record NC_073642.1, on the reverse strand, counting down.
TCCCTTGTATGTGAAGTCTAAAAGATGATGCAAATGAACTTATTTACAAAACCAAAAAACAGAAGCAGACTCACAGACTTAGAGAAGGAACTTGTGGAGAAGGAACCAGGGAGAAGGGTGGGGAAAGGGGACATTGGGATTGACACATACACACTGCTATATTTAAAAGAGGTAACCAAAAAAGATCTACTGTATAACACAGGAAAATCTTCTCAATACTCTATAATAACCTAAATGGGAAAAGAAAGTGAAAAAGAATAGATACATGTATAATTGATTTACTTTGCTGTAAACTAAGACAACATTGTTAGTCAACTATACTCCAATATAAAATAAATTGTTTTTAAAGATGTGATATATATGGGCTCCCCAGTGGCTCAGTGGTAAAGAATCTGCCTGTAATGCAGGAGATGCAGTAGATGCAAAAGATCCCCTGGAAGAGGGAATGGCAACCCACTCTAGTATTCTTGCCTGGAGAATCCCATGGACAGAGGAGCCTGGTGGGCTACAGTACATAGGGTCACAAAGAGTCAGACACAGCAGAAGCACCTTAGTATGCACACACACACACAGACACATATATACAAATATGTATATATATATGCATACATATATATGGAATATTATTCAGCCATGAGAATGGGGAAGTTCTATCATCTCATAAAACACAGTTGAACCTTGAGCAAATTATGCTAAGTGAGACAAGTCAGGTGGAAAGAGACAAAATACTGTTTGATATTTATATGTGAATCTTAAAAAGCTGAACTTCTAGAAACAGAGTGGAATGGTAGTTAATACTATGGCCTGGGGGGTGTGGGAAGTGGGAAGATGTTGGTCAAAGGGCACATACTTGCAGTTGGAAGATGAATAAGTTCTGGAGATCTAATGTACAGCATTTTTATTACATCAACAGTATTGTATTATACTTCAAAGTTGCAAAAAGTTTAGGTCTTAGATATTCACACCACAAAAAAGAAAGAATTATTATGTGATATGATAGAGGTGTTAGCTAAGAGCTTCATTGGTAATCATATTGCAATATATAAATGTATCAAGTCATATTGTACATCTTAAGCTTACACAATGTTATATGTCAGTTATATCTCAATTTTTAAAAATCATCCACATTTAGAATATTAAAAGGAAAGTAGAAATGTCCTACTAGATATTAAGACATATTGCCAAGCCACATATATAAAAGGTGGTAATGATGCAAAATAAAACAACTTCCCCCACAAAATACTAATAAGTAAATGCAATAGAATTGAGAGTACATAGAGATGTACAACACAGTTAATTCCACAAATGGTTTGGGAGAGGATAGCTCAGTAAATAGTGTTGGTAAAGTTAGTTTACCACACAGAGAAAAATAAAACTGGATTCCTACCTATTATGGCACAAAAATGTTATCTCCAAATGGATTAAATAATTAAAGGTTAAAATAGAACACTGGCATTACAAAACACATATTTCTTACCTGGAGTGAACTTCCAAAGTACAAACTTTAATGAAAATTTTGATGAATGTAATTGCATTAAAATATAGGAAACAAAATAGTATAATTGGAAACCACTCCATGGAGTAAACATTTTTATAAAAATCTTCAAATATATTTTTTATTAAAAAAATTTTTTTATAGCTGCATAGTACTTCCATGGTATGGCTGTCCCATAGTTTACTCAACCATAAACAGCTATTAAGTTGTTTCCAATATTTTGCAAGTATCAGTGAATAACCTTATGCATTTGTAGTTTCATATTGTTAGAGAATTCTCCTTAGGGTAGAGTCCTAAGAAGTGGCGTTGCTGAGAAAGTTCATGTGATCTTTTGTTAATATTGCCAAACCTGCCCTCAGAGGTGTTATACCAGTTTTCACTGTCTCCAACTGTATATAAGAATGCCTATTTCTCCACAACCTTGTCAACAGAATGCTGTCATATATTTATTTTTACCAAAATGATGTGAGAGGACATATATCTTTTTAAAAATTTTTATCTATTTATTATAGTTGGAGGCCAATTACTTTACACTATTGTGGTGGTTTTTGCAAAACATTGACATAAGTCAGCCATGGGTGTACATGTGTCCCCCTGTCGCAAATCCCCCTCCCACCTCCCCACCCCTGCCACCCCCCTGCCTCAGCATTCCATCCCTCTGTGTTGTCCCAGTGCAGTGGCTTTGAGCTCCCTGTTTCATGCATTGAACCTAGACTGGTGATCTATTTCACATATGATAATATACACCTTTCAATGCTATTCTCTCAAACCATCCCACCCTCGCCTTCTCCCACAGAATCCAGAAGTCTGTTCTCTATATCTGTGTCTCTATTGCTGTCAAGAATATAGGGTCATCATTACCATCTTTCTAAATTCCATATATATGTGTTAATATACTGTATCGGTGTTTTTCTTTCTGACTTAACTTCACTCTGTACAGTAGACTCCAGTTTCATCCACCTCATTAGAACTGACTCAAATGCATTTTTAATAGCTGAGTAATATTCCATTGTGTATATATACCACAGCTTTCTTATCCATTCATCTGCTGATGAACATCTAGGTTACTTCCATGTCCTGGCTATTATAAACAGTGCTGCAATGAACATTGGGGTACATGTGTCTCTTTCAGTTCTGGTTTCCTCGGTGTGTATGCCCAGCAGTGGGATTGCTGGGTTGTATGGCAGTTCTATTTCCAATTTGTTAAGGAATCTCCACCCTGTTCTCCATAGTGGCTATACTAGTTTGCATTCCCACCAACAGTGTAACAGGGTTCCCTTTTCTTTCTCTGCACCCTCTGCAGCATCTATTGTTTGTAGACTTTTTTGATAACAGCCATTCTGACTGGCATGAGATGGTACCTCATTGTGGTTTTGATTTGCATTTCTCTGATAATGATTGATGTTGAGCTTCTTTTCATGTGTTTGTTAGCCATCTGTATGTCTTCTTTAGAGAAATGTCTGATTAGTTCTCTGGCCCACTTTTTGATTGGGTCATTTATTTTTCTGGTATTGAGCTGCTTGTATATTTTGGAGATTAATTCTTTGTCAGTTGGCTTCATTTGCTATTATTTTCTCCCATTCTGAAGGCTGTCTTTTCACCTTGCCTATAGTTTCCTTCGTTGTGCAAAAGCTTTTAAGTTTAATTAGGTCCCATTTGTTTATTTTTGCTTTTATTTCCATTACTCTGGGAGGTGGGTCATAGAGGATCTTGCTGTGATTTATGTCAGAGAGTGTTCTGCCTATGTTTTCCTCTAGGAGTTTTATAGTTTCTGGTCTTACATTTAGATCTTTAATCCATTTTGAGTTTATTTTTGTGTATGGTGCTAGAAAGTGTTCTAGTTTCACTCTTTTACAGGTTGTTGACCAGTTTTCCCAGCACCACTTGTTGAGGAGACTGTCGTTTCTCCACTGTATATTTTTGCCTCCTTTGTCAAAAATAAGGTGTCCATAGGTGCATGGGTTCATCTCTGGGCTTTGTATTTTGTTTCATTGATCTATATTTCTGTCTTTGTGCCAGTGCCATACTGTCTTGATGACTGTAGCTTTGTACTATAGTCTGAAGTCAGGCAGGTTGATTCCTCCAGTTCCATTCTTCTTTCTCAAGATTGCTTTGGTTATTAGAGGTTTTTTGTGTTTCCATACAAATTGTGAAATTATTTGTTCTAGTTCTGTGAAAAATACCTTTGGTAGCTTGTCAGAGATTGCACTGAGTTATAGATTGCTTTTTATAGTAAACTCGTTTTCACTATATTGATTCTTCCAATCCATGAACATGATATATGTCTCCATCTATTTGTGTCATCTTTGATTTCTTTCATCAGTGTTTTATAGTTTTCTATATATAGGTCTTTTGTTTCTTTAGGTAAATTGATTCCTAAGTATTCTATTCTTTTCATTGCAATGGTGAATGGGATTATTTCCTTAATTTCTCTTCCTGTTTTCTCATTGTTAGTGTATAGGAATGCAAGGGATCTCTGGGTATTAATTTTATATCCTGCAACTTTACTGTATTCATTGATTAACTCTAGTAATTTTCTGGTGGTGTTTAGGGTTTTCTATGTAGAGGATCATGTCATCTGCAAAAAAGAGTTTTACTTCTTCTTTTCCAATCTGGATTCCTTTTATTTCTTTTTCTTCTTATTGCTGTGGCTAAAACTTCCCAAACTATGTTGAATAGTAATGGTGAGAGTGGGCACCTTTGTCTCGTTCCTGACTTTAGGGGAAATGCTTTCATTTTTTCGCCATTGAGGATAATTTTTGCTGTGGGTTTATCATATATGGCTTTTATTATGTTGAAGTATGTTCCTTCTATGCTTGCTTTCTAGAGAGATCTTATCATAAATGGGTGTTGAATTTTGTCAAAAGCTTTCTCTGCATCTATTGAGATAATCATATGGCTTTTATCTTTCAATTTGTTAATGTGGTGTATCACGTTAATTGATTTGTGAATATTGAAGAATCCTTGCATCCTTGGGATAAAGCCCACTTGGTCATGATGTATGACCTTTTTAATATGTTGTTGGATTCCATTTGCTAGAATTTTGTTGAGGATTTTTGCATCTATGTTCATCAGTGATATTGGCCTGTAGTTTTCTTTTTTGTGTGGCATCCTTGTTTGGTTTTGGTATTAGGGTGATGGTGGCCTCATAGAATGAGTTTGGAAGTTTACCTTCCTCTGTAATTTTCTGGAAGAGTTTGAGTAGGATAGGTGTTAGCTCTTCTCTAAATTTTTGGTTGAATTCACCTGTGAAGCCATTTGGACTTGGGCTTTTGTTTGTTGGAAGATTTTGATAACAGTTTCAAGTTCTGTGCTTGTGATGGGTCTGTTAAGGTTTTCTATTTCTTCCTGGTTCAGTTTTGGAAGGTTGCCTGAGTCCAGCTCCAGCAGCCAGGGAATCAGCCTGAAGGGATGGGCGGTGTCGGTGAGAAACAATGCAGCCTCTCAGTTTTCTTGGACTGCATATTTATTGCAAGCTTAAGAGTCTCTTTTATACTTTTACAAAAGCATTAGGTCAGAGGTTTGACATTTTCAGTTCCCACTGACCCAGTTTTCTTGTCTCCATAAATCATTGTTGCCCCTCAAAAGGAGTTCCTGCCTCAGTGATTCTCTTATCTACTTCTTCTCATGTGTCCTTGTGAATACATTGTAACTCATGCTAATGTCTGGGCTGCATAACACATTCCTCAGTTTATTTCTTATCTTTCTAAATCCTGTTTGCCCCTAGTATCCTGAGCTCACTTTCTCTAAAAAGGCTTCTAACTAATATCTCCAAAATTCCTAATCTCTATAAGCTATAGTAAAATATGCTAACATTACAACATTCCTTAAATCTTTAGCTTCTAACTATTTTAATTATTCCTAAGCCCTAAATTCAGCAAACTCCTTTGCCATAAACATTTCCCTCACAAATAGGTTTCAGATAGCAATCTTTCCCATGGCCTCAAGCTGTGGTCTACATGCTCATCCTGGAACATTCTTTTGTAAAGGTCCTTGAACGAATGTCAATGATTAACTTTATGAATTATTCTCTGAGCACAGCTGCAGAAGGCTTTGTGCCTTCTCATGCTCCTCTCAAGAACAACAAGCACCTTAATATTCTTTTCAGTCAACTCAGCCGAGGAGAGGAAAAAACAAGTCAGAATCACAAGGCCTAACTCCTTCATCCCGGGTCCGTGCCTGCGGGACAAGGAGAGGGAGTTGGGGCCGTGCCTACATTTTGTCAGTAATGCCTAACGCGGCTCCTGACAGAAGGTTATACTTTTCTAAGAATTTGTCCATTTCTTCCAAGTTGTCCTTTTTGTTGGCATATAGTTGCTGATAGTAGTCTCGTATGGTTCTTTGTTTCTGTGCTGTCTATTGTGATTTCTCCATTTTCATTTCTAATTTTGTTGATTTGATTCTTCTCACTTTTTTTCTTGATGAGTCTGGCTAATGGTTTGTCTATTTTATATATCTTCTCAAAGAAGCAGTCTTTAGTTTTGTTGATTTTTTCTATAGTTTCATTTCTTTTTCACTTATCTGCTCTGATTTTTATGATTTCTTTCCTTCTACTAACTTTGGGCTTCTTCATTTCTTCTTTTTCTAGTTCTTTAGATGTAAAGTTAGGTTATTTATTTGATGTTTCTCTTGTTTCTTGAGGTATGCTTGTATTGCTATGAACCTTCCTCTTAGCACTGCTTTTACAGAATCCCATAGGTTTGGGGTTGTCGTATTTTCATTTTCATTTGTTTCTATGCATATTTTGATTTCCTTTTTGATTTCTCCATGATTTGTTGGTTATTCAGAAGCGTGTTGTTTAGCCTCTATATGTTTATATTTTTAACAGTTTTTTTCCTGTAGTTGACATCTAATCTTACCACATTGTGATCAGAAAAGATTTTTGAAATGATTTCAGTTTTTTTTGAACTTACCAAGGCTAGATTTATGGCCCAGGATGTGATCTATCTTGGAGAATGTTCCGTGTGCACTTGAGAAAAAGGTGAAATTCATTGTTTTGAGGTGAAATGTCATCTAACTGGTCCATTGTATCATTTAAAGCTTGTGTTTCCTTGCTAATTTTCTGTTTGGTTGATCTATCCATGGGTGTGAGTGGGGTATTAAAGTCTCCCACTATTATTGTGTTACTGTTAATTTCTCCTTTCATATATGTTAGTATTTGCCTTACATATTGAGGTACTCCTATGTTGGGTGCATGCTGCTGCTGCTGCTAAGTGGCTTCAATCATGTCCAACGCTGTGCAACCCCAGAGACGGCAGCCCACCAGGCTCCCCCGTCCCTGGGATTCTCCAGGCAAGAACACTGGAGTGGGTTGCCATTTCCTTCTCCAATGCATGAAAGTGAAAAGTGAAAGTGAAGTCGCTCAGTCGTGTCTGACTCTAGCGACCCCATGGACTGCAGCCTACCAGGCTCCTCCGTCCATGGGATTTTCTAGGCAAAAGTACTGGAGTGGGGTGCCATCGCCTTCTCCATGTTGGGTGCATATATATTTATAATTGTTATATCTTCTTCTTGGATTGATCTTAAATTACTTTTTAATGTTTAAATTTGACTTCATTATAAGTTAATTTGAATTTTTTCATATTTTTGGGCTATGTTAGTATCTTTAATGTGTGTCAGTTGTCTGTACATGCCTTTTTCCCATATCAAATGGATTTTTGGTGTCTATCCCTCAACTTTTAAGTTCTTTTATATTACAGAAATTAGTCCTTTGTTATATATGCTATGAATAAGTTCTGAGTTTATCTGTTTATTTTTAATTTTTTTTTAAATTATGAAAGTATGACTACACGTTTACAGGAGAGTTGGAAAATACAGAATAAGGCTACATATAGTTCCACTATATATTACAATATTAAGTAGATGAATTAAGATTTCTAGTTGTAGTTTCAACGTCAAACTCTCAAAAATTAATAGGATGAATATACAGAGAGAAGAAGGATATAGTAGACCTGAAAAGCACTGTGAGCCAATTCAACATAATGAAAATGTATACAGTTTTCATATGAGTATACAGTTTTCATATGACAGAAAGTACAAATTCTATTCAAGTTTCCATAGACTGTAAACTAGGAGACACTGGAACATATCCAGGGACATAAAACAAGGTGCAAAAGTTTCATGATCTAAATGCATTCTCTTATCACTGTGGAATTTTGTTAGAAATCAATATCAAAATATATTTGAAAATAACCCATATATTTTCAAGTGCAATGTGACATTTACCAAGAAAGATAATTGACTTAGGCCAGCAAAAGCTTCAGTAAAGTTAGACTGAAAAAAAAACACAGAGGTTGATTGCAGAATAAAAAATCATTAAAATGAGAAATCAGTATCAAAATGAGAAAATATTAAAGATACTGTAAATAAAATCCCATGTATTTGGAAATTAAATGTCTTCTTTTAAATGCTGGGTGTATCTAAGAAATGATAACAAGGAAAATTAGAAAATATTTGTAATAGAATAACAATGAAAAAAGAATTTACCAGAATTTGTTGCATGCAGCTTAAGCTGTTCAATGCAATTAAATACAATGTAGAGTCTTGAATAAGGTATGAAAACAAAGAATGGACACTAGCATAATATTTTGTGAAATTTGAATAATATCTGTACTTTAGTTAGTAATACTGTATAATTGTTAATTTTCCTTTTTAAAAAACAACATATTATTTCTTTATATTCTCAGAATTGGATTAGAAATTTCAAGCCTCATTCAAATGTTTTTAATCACTAAAATATTGTCTGAGCTTTTAGCAGTAATGCTAGATGACAAAATGCATGGAACTACATCAAAGTTTTGAGTGAATATAAATGGGAAATCTAGCATTCTATTCATACTAAGTCAAACTAGTGGAATGAAAATGTCATAAAATATTTTAGCCTGGGAAAAATCCATAAATTTCCAAAATGTATTATATTATTTATACATACTATATATCAGTTCAGTTTAGTTCAGTTGCTCAGTCGTGTCTGACTCTTTGCTACCCCATGAATCACGGCACGCCAGGCCTCCCTATCCATCACCAACTCCTGGAGTTCACTCAGACTCAAGTCCATCGAGTCGGTGATGCCATTCAGCCATCTCATCCTCTGTCGTCCCCTTCTCCTCCTGCCCCCAATCCCTACCAACATCAGAGTCTTTTCCAATGAGTCAACTCTTTGCATGAGGTTGCCAAAGTACTGGAGTTTCAGCTTTAGCATCATTCCTTCCAAAGAAATCCCAGGGCTCATCTCCTTCAGAATGGACTGGTTGGATCTCCTTGCAGTCCAAGGGACTCTCAGGAGTCTTCTCCAACACCACAGTTCAAAAGCATCAATTCTTTGGCGCTCAGCTTTCTTCACAGTCCAACTCTCACATCCATACATGACTACTGGAAAAACCATAGCCTTGACTAGATGGACCTTTGTTGGCAAAGTAATTCTGTTTTTCAATATGCCATCTAGGTTGGTCATAACTTTCAAGGAGTAAGTGTCTTAATTTCATGGCGGCAGTCACCATCTGCAGTGATTTTGGAGCCCCCCAAAATAAAGTCTGACACTGTTTCCACTGTTTCCCCATCTATTTCCCATGAAGTGATGGGACCAGAAAAACATCTATTTCTGCTTTATTGACTATGCCAAAGCCTTGGACTGTGTGGATCACAATAAACTGTGGAAAATTCTGAAAGAGATGGGAATACCAGACCACCTGACCTGCCTCTTGAGAAACCTGTATGCAGGTCAGGAAGCCACAGTTAGAACTGGACATGGAACAACAGACTGGTTCCAAATAGGAAAAGGAGTACGACAAGGCTGCATATTGTCACCCTGCTTATTTAACTTATATGCAGAGTACATCATGAGAAACGCTGGGCTGGAAGAAGCACAAGCTGGAATCAAGATTGCCGGGAGAAATATCAATAACCTCAGATATGCAGATGACACCACCCTTATGGCAGAAAGTGAAGAGGAACTAAAATGCCTCTTGATGAAAGTGAAAGTGGAGAGTGAAAAGGTTGGCTTAAAGCTCAACATTCAGAAAATGAAGATCATGGCATCTTGTCCCCTCACTTCGTGGGAAATAGATGGGGAAACAGTGTCAGACTTTATTTTTTGGGGCTACAAAATCACTACAGATGGTGACTGCAGCCATGAAGTTAAAAGACGCTTACTCCTTGGAAGGAAAGTTATGACCAACCTAGATAGCATATTGAAAAGCAGAGACATTACTTTGCCAACAAAGGTCCATCTAGTCAAGGCTATGGTTTTTCCAGTGGTCATGTATGGATGTGAGAGTTGGACTGTGAAGAAAGCTGAGCGCCAAAGAACTGATGCTTTTGAACTGTGGTGTTGGAGAAGACTCTTGCAAGTCCCTTGGACTGCAAGGAGATCCAACCAGTCCATTCTAAAAGGAGATCAGCCCTGGGTGTTCTTTGGAAAGAATGATGCTAAAGCTGAAACTCCAGTCCTTTTTCCACCTCATGTGAATAGTTGACTCATTGGAAAAGACTCTGATGCTAGGAGGGATTGGGGGCAGGAGGAGAAGGGGACGACAGAGGATGAGATGGCTGGATGGCATCACTGACTCGATGGACGTGAGTCTGAGTGAACTCTGGGAGATGGTGATGGACAGGGAGGCCTGGAGTGCTGTGATTCATGGGGTCGCAAAAAGTCAGACACAACTGAGCAACTGAACTGAACTGAACTGAACTGAACTGAAACCTAAGAAGGTAAACGACCTATATTTGGAAAACTATAAGACACTGATGAAAGAAACTGAAGAAAACACAAACAAATAGAAATGTATACAATGTTCATGGACTGGAAGAATTAATATTGCTAAAATGACCATATTATCCAAGAAATATACAGATTCAATGTAATCTCTATCAAAATACCAAAGGCATTTTTCACAGAACTAGAATAAATAATTTTAAAATTTGTATGGAAACACAAAAGGTCCTGGGATAGCCAAAATAATCTTGAGAAAGAACAGAGCTGGATGAATCACTCACGCCTGATTTCAGCTACAGTAATCAAAACAGTATGATACTGGCACAAAAGCAGACATGTCGATCAGTGGAACAAAACCAAGAGACCAGAAACAAATCCACACACTTAGGGTCAATTAAGCTATGACAAAGGAGGCAGGAATGTATAATGGAGAAAAGACAGTCGCTTCAATAAGTGGTACAGGAAAACTCACAGCTACATGTGAAAGAATGAAATTAGAACATGTCTTAATACCATATACAAAAATAAATTCAAAATGGATTAAAGGCTTAAATGTAAGACTGGAAACCATAAACTGCTAGAAGAAAACAGGCCAAACATTCTGACATAAATCACAGCAATAGTTTTTTCAAATCTGTCTCTAAAACAAATAAAAGCAAAAAAAACCAAGTGGGACCTAATTAAGATTTTGCACAGCAAAGGAAACTAGCAACAAAATGAAAAAAACTACTGAATGGGAGAAAATATTTGCAAATTATATGACCAATAAGGGATTAATATCCAAAATATATAAACAGCTCATACAACTCGGCATCAAGAACGCTAATAACCCAACTTAAAAAATGAGAGAAGACTTCAATAGACTTGAAGACCTCTTTTCCAAAGAGGACACACAGATAGCAAATAGGCCTATGAAACGGTGAGCAACACTGTGAATCATAAGAAAAATGCAGGTGTGCCTAGAGCCTCTTACACAGAGTGACGTCAGAAAGAGAAAAACAAACACAGTATATTAACACGTGTATATGGAATCTAGAAATATGGTATTGATGAACCTATTTGCAGGGAAGGAATGGAGACACAGATATAGAGAATGGACTTGTGGACACAGTGAGGAAAGGTAAGAGTGGGATGAACAGAGAAAGTAGCATTGACATATATACATGTATATAATAGATAACTAGTTAGAAGTCGCTATATAACACAGGGAGCCCAGCCTGGCATTCTGTTATGACCTAGAGGGGCAAGGTGGGATAAGAGAGGGGAGGGAGACTCAGGAGGGAGCTGATATATGTATAATTATGACTGATTTGCATTGTCGTATGGCAGAAACCAACACATCATTGTAAAGCAACTTTCCTCCAATTAAAAAAAAAAAAAACATAAAATAAGTCTTGGGGGAAAAAGAAAACTACAAATTAAAACCAGTTTTCCCCTCACATCTGTTAGAATGGCTATTATCAAAAAGAACAACTGGTTAGGATGTGAAGAAAAGAGAACTTTAGTACAGTGTTGGTATGAAGTAAACTGGTGAAGCCATTGAGGAAAACATTATGGAGGTGTCTCAGAATAAAACTACAATATGACTCAGAAATTCCACTACTTGGGTATCTATCTGAAAAAAAAAAAAAAGAAACACTAATTGGAAAAGATACATGCACACCAATGTTCATAGCAGCATTGTCTACAATTGCCAAGATATGGAAGTGTCCATCAACTGATGGACATGTATAAAAATGTGATATATATATATATATATATATGTATATGTATATACACACACACACACAAATGGATTCTGCTTGGCCATAAAAAAGAATGAAATTTTACCATTTGTAACAACATGGATCATGGATGGACCTGGAGGGTATTATGCTTGTGAAATAAGTCAGATAGGAAAAGACAAACACTACATGTCATCGCTTACATGTGGAATCTATAAAAAAAAAGAAAAAGAATGCATATAACAAAACAGAAACAGATTCACAGAACAAACTAGCGGTTACCAATGTGGAGACAGAAATGGGGAGAGGCGTAATATGGGTAGAGGATTAAGAGGCACAAACTACTATGCATAAAATAAATAAGCTACAAAGATTTCTCAGACAACACAGGGAATATAGCCAATCATTTCAAATAACTATGAATGCAGTATAACTTTTAAAAAGTGTAAATCATGATATTGACCACTTGAAACATATATACTATTGTATATCAGCTATACCTCAATTTTTTAAATTTATTTTTAAAAGTTCATTTATTTATTTTATTTCTGGTTACGCTGGGTCTTCGTTGCCACACAGGCTTTTCTCTAGTTGTGGGGAACAAGGACTACTCTCTCTAGTCGCAATGTCTTCTCTTGTTGCGGAGCACGGGTTCGAGGTGCACAGGCTTCAGTATTTGCAGCTCACGGGCTCTATAGGGTGCTCAGGCCCAGTGGCTGTGGCTTGTAGAAGAGAGTGGGCTCAACAGTTGTGGTGCAGGGGCTTAGAAGCTTCCTGGACCAGGGATCAAACCTGTGTTCCCTGCATTGACAGGTGGGTTCTTATCCACTGTACCACCAGGGAAGTCCCTGTACCTCAATTTTTAACAAGTAAAAGAAAAATAAAGTATCTCCAGTCACCACCTGCAAAAACCAAAAACCAAAAAAACACCCACAAATTGCTAATACTGACCTACATCGCCTTTTTAAGGTTTCTCCCCTCCAAAACTGTGGGATTACTATTCTTAAAGTCAGTGCCCACCCACATTCTCTACTGTTCAAAGACTTTCCATACCTTGCCAATGTCCATCAAATAATGTTCAAATCATTTATGTATAGAATTCAAGGTTGTCTATAAGCTGGCCCCAAACTATTATTGCAGCATTTTCCACAATTCCATTTACACTTCCTTCACTCCAGACCACTAGGCCGCTCATAGTTCCCTGTTCACATGATCTTCCTGGTTTCCTGCCTCTAGGTCTTTGTCCATCACTAGAACATTGGGAGAGCCATCCATTATCATCTTACAAAATTTCACCCACTCTTCAGGTGCCAACTAAGGAAATACCAACTTCTCTAGAAAATCTTTCTTACTTTACCAACTGAGTGTCATTGAACCCTTTTCCCTCTCCTGGACCCAGCATGCTCTGACATATCACCACTTTTACACAGGCTTTATCTTTCCCATTAGGTTTACACATACCTTAGAGGTATAAATCATATCTTGTTATCACATATATCTGGTGATCTGACATATAACTTGTGCTTTGGAAGATTTATGAATGAACCAATGGATATGACAGCATGTGTTCCTTATTCAGGGGCAGTGAATGGGCTTTAAAAATAATAGTGTTTTCTGAAGACCTGAGAAAGTCTCCCTGAGTGTGTGAAAAAGCACTGCTGTGGCAATCCCTCAAGGCCCCTGCACAGCTTTGTGTACAGATGGGAGAGGGCAGAGGTCACAGGTTAGAGCTGCACATGGCCACCATGCCAGTCCTTCCTGGGGCCATGGGGCCTAATTGGCTGTGTAGGAAGGCAAAGAGTCTGTACTCAGTTCCTGGAGAATGGACAAAAATGGATTCTGTCCCTTGTGTCCCTGCTCAGCTTGAGGAAGAGAGCTAGACATCCTCTCTGGAAATAAGCTTGGAGGAGTCTTGGCAGGGAAATGGCTAAGGGACACTACTTTACTGACACAAATGAGGTTTCTTTCTCAGCCAAGGAGTCTGGCTCATTTGCTCAGGGACACTACCAAGAAAACAGGGAGGTAAAATGCTGAGTCTACATTTCTCCTACGGTTCAGGCAGTAGACCTGACTTTTCTTGTCACTGCAGGGCCGGTGCCCCATGTGAACCAGTAAATTTTCTTAATTCTTCACTCTCTGCTTCCCCTCCCCAAACCCCACTTTGTGAGGCCACGAGCCCAGGGCAGTTAAGGTCCAAGTGCCCACCATGGTCTGTGAGCCCTGGTCATGTGGTCAGTGCCCTCCCCCAGGCCCACAGTGGACAGTCAGCCAGGTAGCAGAGCAGCAAGGTCCTGAGCAAAGGGATTAAGAGCACCAGCTCCTAAGCCCGTCAGCCTGGGCTGGACTCCCAGCACCCCCATTTACTAGCTATGTACTCTTGGCTTAGTTTTTCCATCTGTGAAATAGGAATAGTAAGTACCAACCTCACAAGGACACTGTGAGGATGAAATGAGTGTGTATAAAGCTCCTAGAGCATTATCTGGCATCTGATGAGTATAATGGATTAATGATTGTTTTCACTCTTAGGGCCACATCTTAGTATTTTCCCAAAATGAAGTCTTCACATCTGCCTGGGTACTTCCTACAGTAGAGCTCAGTCTCTGTCCCCTGTCAACCCGAGTGGCTATTCTCTCAGTTCAGTGGGTTTAGACGTCTCCTGCCACCTCTCCTTCCCACTGCAGTCCAGGCCTTGCACAGAGCTTTGACTGTTCCCAGGTGATGACTTCCAGGCCACACCTCCCTCACCTCTGTGGGTCACCCCAGCCAGAACCTGGCACAGAGGTAGTGCTCTGTGTGTCACTTAAATAAATAGATAAATTAGTCCATTCTACTGCCTTCCCTGACACTCCCTCTAGGGCACCAGACATGGGGGTGTTGGTGAACCTGCCAGACCACAGGAACCAATATCCTTCATGCTCCTGACAGGGAGAGTGAACATTTTAAATTCCATCTTACACAAAGTTTCAACTCTTTAGTCAAAGATGTCCATAATTAAGGAACTCCTGGCTTGCATCAGAAGAATACTTCCAAGTAATGATGGGCGGAAAAAAGCCTGGAGAAAGAAGTGGCAGCTACTCTTTGCTCATTAGAAAACTGATATCAAAGCATAAGTTGTAGCTGGAGAAAAACCCAGAAGGAACAGGCCAGCACTGCTCCTGAACAATAGCTACAAGTAAGTAGCAAACCCTCTGATAGAAGCTTCATGTTGGCAGGGTTGCAAACGCTGCCCTGAAATGACAGCATTTTAACAGCAGCCAAGTGACAGGGAAACTGAAATTCCAACACCATCTGACTCCAAAAACTAAGCTTATCCAGAAATCTGCTGCTTTACCTGTTCTCTTAAAAACTGTCTCCAGGGACTTCCCTGGTGGTCCAGCAGTGAAGAATCCACCTGGCAATGCAGGGGACATGCGTTCTATCCCTGGACAGGGAATTAGGATCCCATGGCTCAGATGGTAAAGAATCTACCTGCATTACAGGAGACCCAGGTTCGATTCCTGGGTCAGGAAGATCCCCTGGAAAAGGTAATGGCTACCCACTCCAGTATTCTTGCCTGAAGAATCCCACGGACAGAGGAGCCTGGCAGGCTATAGTCCATGGGGTCACAAAGTCAGATACAACTGCATGCATGCATGCCATGGAGCAACTAAGCCCAGGCACCAGCACTAGAGATTCCGTGTGCCCCAATGACAGATCCCACATGATCCAACGAAGATCCTGTGTGCTCAAATAAGACCTGATGCAGACAGATAAATAAAGTCAAAAGAAACTAAAAACAACAAAAACAACAACTGTCTCTAGTGCTGATTATTTGTTCTCTGCACCAGATGATACTCAGGCCACCAAACCACCTCAGACCAAGCTTAAATAGGAAGTCCGCAGTTGGAAGTCTGGACAAAGCTCCTCTGCGCCAGGCTACATTTTAAACAGTAACACTGAGGTTTTTCTTCCTTTTTTCTCTTTCTTGAGGTAAATATGGCCTATGTATATCTGACTGGCTTTCCCTTCTTATGCCCCTTAAGTATTCCATATGTGTGTGAGTGTGTGTGTGTGTGTGTGTGTATCCCTGTCCATTGAAACTTTAAACACATTCTTTCTCCCAAAGGCTTCAGAGTGCAAATAAACTGAGGAAGGACTATTTGGTGGGATCTTTCAGGATCCTGCACATGGATGCAGTTCAGATCAAAAGTGCCCTCCCACTTTTGTCCCCATACAGGTATGCCCTACCACATTCCCTCATCTGCACAGCACTTTTCACACCTGAAATGACTGTGCTTGTTTACTGTCTATTGGCAAGATAAACTTTACCAGAGGAGGGACACTACCCACAGTTGTATCCCCAACAGAGCCAGGCATGTATTAACAGTTAGATTTTATGAATCAGTGAGGAAGTTTGTTTTAGTAAAAAGGAAGAGAAGAAAAAAGACAACAGTTGTTGGAAATTATAAATTTTTTCTACCAAAAATAATAATCAAACGTAAGGTTTCTGACTCTCTTCTGATCAACAGCATAAGAAACATTGCAAATTTACTTAAATGGATCCCTTTAAAACTATGTTCATGGAAGCAACCCAAGTGGTGAATGAATGGATAAACAAAATGTGGTGCATACATACAATGGAACATTATTCCACATGCTAAAACATGATGAAATTTGCAAACAATATGCTAAGTGAGCCAGACACAAAAAGGCAAATATTGTATGACTTCACTTACATGGAATTGGGTACTACTGCTATTGCTAAGTCGCTTCAGTCGTGTCCGACTCTGTGCGACCCCATAGACGGCAGCCCACCAGGCTTCCCCGTCCCTGGGATTCTCCAGGCAAGAACACTGGAGTGGGTTGCCATTTCCTTCTCCAATGCATGAAAGTGAAAAGTGAAAGTGAAATCGCTCAGTCGTTTCCGACTCTAGCGACTGCATGGACTGCAGCCTACCAGGCTCCTCCGTCCATGGGATTTTCCAGGCAAGAGTACTGGAGTGGGGTGCCACTGCCTTCTCCTTGGGTACTACTACAGTAGTCAAATTTATAGATATGGAAAGTCGACCAGGGGCTAAGGAAGGGGAGAAGTTTTCTTTAATGGAGTTTCTGTTTAGGAAAATCAAAGTTCTGGAAATAGACAGTGGTGATGATTGCACAACATTGTGAGTGTACTTAATAGCATGGAATTGCACACTTTAAACAGTTAAAATGGTAAACTTTATGTTATATATATATTACCATAATAAAAAAAACTGTGATGGGCAACCCAACAATAAACTAAGAACTTAGACTTGATGAAAAGTGTTAAAGGCATGATATCACTAAGAGGGCAGCATAAGTCATTCCTGACTTTACTCCACCCTAACAAGAACAACTAATAATTCATGGATGAGACACCCCCTGAGAGAATTCAGGAGCAGGGGGGGTGAGACTGAAGCTCTGCAGAGACCAAGACAGACTACATTAGAAGGGTAAGAGGAATAGCTACATACCATCTGCATGACTGGCCCACAGGCAGGCACAGTATGAAGCCAAGGTGTCTCCTCTGAGCCTATTGCTCCTCTAGTGGGAAAAAAGAGCTAAGGGTGGACATCCAGTCCCATCAGCATTGTGGGTTTCCCTTTGGGAGCCCCTACTCCAGTCTCACCCCATGGGGGTTGTGGGGAATTCTGCAGGGCTTGACCTCTTGGAATCTGATTGTGACAGAGAAGTGGGGAAAGTTCTGCTACAACCAGCACTCAAATCTTGGCAGACCAAGCTGCCACCTGCAGTGCTCAAGTAATAGTCCCAACCAGCAATTTTGCTTGTCTACAGAGTCTAGAAAATGGCACAGGCTAACCATCAGGATGGTCAGGTCTGCCTGATTCAGATCCTTAAAAGAAGAGCCTTGTCATCATTGGTGCCTGGTGAGTCACAGCCCAGTCCACCACTCAGGGTAGCTGCCATCCCACCTATCCAGAAAGGCTGGGCAGAACTCCTGGAGGCTGCATAGCCCAATTACATTGGAGCAGAGAGTAAAAGTAGGCATAGCAAAGCCAGTGGCACCATTTTAAACTGGTTCAGCTGGGAGAGATCACAAACAAAAGACTTTTTGGGTCTGGAGGGCTCCCCAGCTGCACCCAGTCATGGAGCTACTTCATAGCCCCATCCACTGCTGAGTATAGCTCCTGGCCCCTTCCTGCAGAAAGCCTGGCCAGGAACACCTGCAAGGTTATTTGGAGCTACTCTCCCTGTTGCATCCACACAGGGAAGCTAATTCATAGGCCCCTCTATCAACAGTCTAGTAAGCCTGATCAGAGAATCCAGGCAACCATGAAGCCCATTTTATAGTCTTGCAGGGAACCAAGCCAACATTGCAACCCAACTGTTCTTAGCCAGCAGCTCCACATGCCCCACCAGGCAGTGTCCTTATCCCAAAATAGACCTTGAGAGGAAGCCTTACTTACCCCAAAATGTTAGGGGCAGATAAGTTCAGAAACCCAAACTGAGCTGACTGATGGAGAACTGTCTCTGCCAAATGATACATATAAAGTATGGAATAGAAGACCAGTTATTCAAATGTGCAGACACCATGTAAGGAATTGAAGTTCAGACACACACACACACACACACACACGCCAAGTAAAGGTGACACCACCAAAGGAAACTAATAAAGCTCAAGGTCAATAACTGACCCTAAAAAATAAAGATTTATGAACTGTCAATATATTCAGAATAATCCTCTTAAGGAAGGTTAGTAAATCAGAAGAACACAAAGAAAGACAACTAAACAAAATTAGAAAAAACAATGCATGAACAATACAAGAGTTTCAACAAAGAAAAAGAAACCAAAAATCCGAACTTAAATAGAAATACTGGAGTTGAAAAATACAATGACTGAATTGAAGAATTCAAGAGAGCTTCAAAAGCAAGCTCAACTATGCAGAGGAAAGAATAAATGATCTAGGAGACAAGACATTTGAAATTATCCATCAGGGAAGCAAAAAAATAAGAGTGAAGCAGGGTGAAGAAAGCCTATGGGACTTATGAGACACAACCAGTGTGTATGTGTGTGTGTGTGAGAGTGTTTGTGTATCTATACCTGAATTCCAGAAGGAGAAGAGAAAGGTACAGAAAGTATATTTAAATAAACATGACTAAAAGTGTCTGAAATTTCAAGAGAGAAATGGACATCCAGATCAATGGGCCCAAAGGATCCCAAGTATGTTAACTCAAATATGGTTACATCAAGACATGTAATTAAATGTCAAAAGTTAAAAGCAAAGAAAGAATTTTGAAATTATCAAGAGAAAAGAGAATTTACAGACAAGGACACCCCCATAAGTGAATTTCTCAATAAAAACTTGTCAGGCCAGGAATGATACAGTCAGAACATCAAAAGAAAAACCTTTCAGCCAAGAATTCTATACCCAGCTAAGCTGTCCTCCAGAAATAAAGGAGAGACAAAGACTCTCCCAAACAAAAGCTGAGGGAGTTCATGACCACTAGACTTATCTTCAGAGAAGGCAATGGCAACCCACTCCAGTACTCTTGCCTGGAAAATCCCATGGGCGGAGAAGCCTGGTAGGCTGCAGTCCATGGGGTTGCGAAGAGTCGGACATGACTGAGTGACTTCACTTTCACTTTTCACTTTCATGCACTGGAGAAGGAAATGGCAACCCACTCCAGTGTTCTTGCCTGGAGAATCCCAGGGACGGGGGAGCCTGGTGGGCTGCCGTCTATGGGGTCGCACAGAGTCGGACACGACTGAAGCGACTTAGCAGCAGCAGCAGCAGACTTATCTTACAAGAAATGCTAAAGGAGTTCTATGAGTGGAAGTAAAAGGACACAAATTATCACCATAAAAACAGGAAAGTAGCAGCATAAAACTCACTGGTAATAGTAAATATATAGTCAAAGTTAGATTCTATAATATGGTAATGGCATGTAATTCACTTACACCTCTAGTTTAAAAGTTAAAAAAAAAATTTAGAAATAACCATAATTACAATAATCTATTATTGGTTTACATAATATGAAAAAGTAACTTTAACATCAATAACTTAAAATGTCAGAGGAAGAAGTAAAAAAGTAAATTTCAAAAACCATATCAATTTAAAAGTGTTATAATTTTAAGATATTTTAAGTAAACCTCATGATAATCACGAGGGAAAAATCTATAGTAGTCACACAAAAGTTGCTTCCCAAACGGTGCAGTGAAAGGAGCTCACCTGCCCATCCAGAAGACACCAAAGATGCAGGACTGATCCCTGGGTCAGGAAGAGCCCCCAGAGTGGGAACTGGAAACCCATTCCAGTATTCTTGTCTGGAAAATTCCATGGACAGTGGAGCCTGGTGGGTTGCAGTCCAGGGGGTTGCAAAGAGTCAGACATGACTGAGTAACTGAGCACACAAACACACACACACACACACACAGTCACATAAAAGAACATGATATGTAAGTCAAAGCAAATGATACCAAAAGACATCAAAACACAAACACATACACATACAAAAGACAGAAAGCAGGATAAGAAGTGAGGAAAAATAGGTGTACAAGACAGTCTGAAAATAATTTATGAAATTATTAGTCCTTATTTATTAGCACAAATACCCTAGTGGCTCAGATGATAAAGAAACTGCCTGCAATGCAAGAGACTTGGGTTTAATTCCTGGGTCGGGAAGATCTCTTGGAGAAGGGAATGGCTACCCACTTTATAATACCCATTTCAGTATTATGCCTGGAGAATTCCATGCACAGAGAAGTCTGGTGGGCTACAGTCCATGACGTCTGGAAAGAGTTGGACACGACTGAGCGACTTTCACTTTTCACTTACCAGTAATTATTTTGTTTTCCATTTTTTTGTTTGTTTGTTTTTAATCACTAATTTTTTTTATTTTTTATTTTTTTTAATTTTATTTTATTTTTAAACTTTACATAATTGTATTAGTTTTGCCAAATATCAAAATGAATCCACCACAGGTATACATGTGTTCCCCATCCTGAACCCTCCTCCCTCCTCCCTTCCCATTCCATCCCTCTGGGTCGTCCCAGTGCACCAGCCCCAAGCATCCAGTATCGTGCATCGAACCTGGACTGGCAACTCGTTTCATACATGATATTTTACATGTTTCAATGCCATTCTCCCAAATCTCCCCACCCTCTCCCTCTCCCAGAGTCCATAAGACTGTTCTATACATCAGTGTCTCTTTTGCTGTCTCATACACAGGGTTATTGTTACCATCTTTCTAAATTCCATATATATGCATTAGTATACTGTATTGGTGTTTTTCTTTCTGGCTTACTTCACTCTGTATAATAGGCTCCAGTTTCATCCACCTCATTAGAACTGATTCAAATGTATTCTTTTTAATGGCTGAGTAATACTCCATTGTGTATATGTACCATAGCTTTCTTATCTATAATTTTTTTTAATAGTCTTATTTATTTACTTTTGGCTGTGCTAAGTCTTTGTTGCTGTGTGGGCTTTTCTCCAGTTGCAGTGAATGGAGGATACTCTCTAGTTGTGGTGCACATACTTGTCATTGTGGTGGCTTCTCTTGTTGCTGAGCACAGGCTCTAGGGCATGCAGGCTTCAGTAGCTGTGGTTCCTGGGCTCTAGCGCACAGGCTCAATAGTTTGGCACATGGGCTTAGTTGCTCCACCATTCGTGGGATCTTCCTAGATCAGGGATTGAACCCATGTCTCCTGCATTGGGAAGTGGATTCTTTACCACTGATCCACCAGGGAAATCTCAATAATTACTTGAAACATAAATGGATTAAATTCTCTAATCAAAAGACAGAATGACTGAATGGATAAAAAACAAGAAGTAATGATATACTGCCTACAAGAGAATCACTTTTGCCTTAAAGACATAAAAGGACTGACAGTGAAGGGACAGAAAAAGATATTCCAAGTAAACAAAAACAAACAAAAAAATGCAGGAGTAAACTAAAAAAGTAAAAAGAGACAAGGAGGTTATTATCTAATAAGGCCTCAATCCATCAAGGGGATATAAAATTGTAAATGCACCTAACATCAGAACACCTAAATGCATAAAGCAAAAATTAACATAGGTAAAAGCAGAAAGAACAGCAGTGCAATAATAGTCAGGAACTTTAATACTGAGTCAACAATGGGTAGATCATTCAGACAGAGAATCAATAAGGAAACAGATTTGAATGATGCTATAGATGGACCTAAGACATATATACAGAACATACCTAACAATATCAGAACATACATACCTCTTAAGCACCCATGGAACACTTTTGAGGAAAGCCATCTGTTAGGTCACAAAACGATCTTAGCAAATTCAGTAAGACTGAAATCACACCAACTATTTTCTCTGAACACAATGACATGAAACTAGATATCAATTACAGGAAGAACATTGGAAAATTCTTGATATATGAGAATTAAACAACACTTTCCTAAACAACCAATGACACAAAGAAGAAATTAAAAAAGAAATAGAAGTTTCTCTTTTTAAAAATTTTTTCATTTTTAATTGAAGGATAATTGCTTTACAATATTGGTTTCATTTCTGCCATACATCAATATGAATTAGCCACAGGTATACACGACATTGTACAGGACACAGGCATCAAGACCATCCCTATGGAAAAGAAATGCAAAAAAGCAAAATGGCTGTCTGGGGAGGCCTTACAAATAGCTGTGAAAAGAAGAGAAGTGAAAAGCAAAGGAGAAAAGGAAAAGATATTCCCATATGAATGCAGAGTTCCAAAGAATAGCAAGAAGAGATAAGAAGGCCTTCCTCAGCGATCAATGAAAAGAAATGGAGGAAAACAACAGAATGGGAAAGACTAGAGACCTTTTCAAGAAAATTAGAGATACCAAGGGAACATTTCATGCAAAGATGGGCTCAATAAAGGACAGAAATGGTATAGACCTAACAGAAGCAGAAGATATTAAGAAGAGGTGGCAAGAATACACAGAACTGTACAGAAAAGATATTCATGACCAAGATAATCACGATGGTGTGATCACTCACCTAGAGCCAGACATCCTGGAATGTGAAGTGAAGTGGGCCTTAGAAAGCATCACTATGAACAAAGCTAGTGGAGGTGATGGAATTCCAGTTGAGCTATTTCAAATCTAAAAGATGATGCTGTGAAAGTGCTGCACTCAATATGCCAGCAAATTTGGAGAACTCAGCAGTGGCCACAGGACTGGAAAAGGTCAATTTTTATTCTAGTCCCAAAGAAAGGCAATGCCAAAGAATGTTCAAACTACCACACAATTGCACTCATCACAGGCTAGTAAAATAATGCTCAAAATTCTCCAAGCCAGGCTTCAGCAATACGTGAACCGTGAACTTCCAGATGTTCAAGCTGGTTTTAGAAAAGGCAGAGGAACCAGAGATCAAATTGCCAACATCTGCTGGATCATGGAAAAAGCAAGAGAGTTCCAGAAAAACATCTATTTCTGCTTTATTGACTATGCCAAAGCCTTTGACTGTGTGGATCACAATAAACTGTGGACAATTCTTCAAGAGATGGGAATACCAGACCACCTGACCTGCCTCTTGAGAAACCTATATGCAGGTCAGGAAGCAACAGTTAGAACTGGACATGGAACAACAGGCTGATTCCAAATAGGAAAAGGAGTACGTCAAGGCTGTATATTGTCACCCTGCCTATTTAACTTATGCAAAATGCTGGGCTGGACGAAGCACAAGCTGGAATCAAGATTGCCAGGAGAAATCTCAATAACCTCAGATATGCAGATGACACAACCCTTATGGCAGAAAGTGAAGAGCAACTAAAAAGCCTCTTGATGAAAGTGAAAGTGGAGAGTGAAAAAGTTGGCTTAAAGCTCAACATTCAGAAAACAAAGATCATGGCATTCGGTCCCACCACTTCATGGGAAATAGATGGGGAAACAGTGGAAACAGTGTCAGACTTTATTTTTTGGGGCTCCAAAATCACTGCAGATGGTGACTGCAGCCATGAAATTAAAATTAAAAGACGCTTACTCCTTGGAAGAAAAGTTATGACCACCCTAGATAGCATATTCAAAAGCAGAGACATTACTTTGCCAACAAAGGTCCATCTAGTCAAGGCTATGGTTTTTCCAGTAGTCATGTATGGATGTGAGAATTGGACTGTGAAGAAAGCTGAGCGCTGAAGAATTGATGGTTTTGAACTGTGGTGTTGGAGAAGACTCTTGAGAGTCCCTTGGACTGCAAGGAGATCCAACCAGTCCATTCTAAAGGTCCTGGGTGTTCTTTGGAAGGAATGATGCTAAAGCTGAAACTCCAGTCCTTTGGTCACCTCGTGCAAAGAGTTGACTCATTGGAAAAGACTCTGATGCTGGGAGGGATTGAGGGCGGAGGAGAAGGGGACGACAGAGGATGAGATGGCTGGATGGCATCACTGACTCGATGGACATGAGTTTGAGTGAACTCCGGTAGTTGGTGATGGATAGGGAGGCCTGGCATGCTGCAATTCATGGGGTTGCAGAGAGTCGGACACGACTGAGCGACTGAACTGAACTGAATACATGTCTCCTTTTTCTTGAACATCCCTCTCACCTCCCACTATTTTCCACCCCTCTAGGTTGTTACAGAACCCTGATTTGAGTTTCCTTCAGTTAAGTTCAGTTCAGTTGCTCAGTCGTGTGTGATTCTTTGCGACCCCATGAATCGCAGCACGCCAGGCCTCCCTGTCCATCACCAACTCCCGGAGTTCACTCAAACTCATGTCCATCGAGTCAGTGATGCCATCCAGCCATCTCGTCCTCTGTCGTCCCCTTCTCCTCCTGCCCCCAGTCCCTCCCAGCGTCAGGGTCTTTTCCAATGAGTCAACTCTTTGCATGAGGTGGCCGAAATATTGGAGTTTCAGCTTCAGCATCAGTCCTTCCAATGAACACCCAGGACTGATCTCCTTTAGAATGGACTGGTTGGATCTCCTTGCAGTCCAAGGGACTCTCGAGAGTTTTCTCCAACACCACAGTTCAAAAGTATCAATTCTTCGGCGCTCAGCTTTCTTCACAGTCCAACTCTTAGTCATACTGCAAACTTCCATTGGCTATTTTACATAAGGTGGTATATATACTTTCATGCTACTCTCTCCCTTTATCTCACCCTCTCCTTCCTCCCTCCCCACCCATGTCCATAAGTCTGTTCCCTATGTCTCCATCTCCACTGCTGCTCTGCAAATAGGTTCATGTATACCATCTTCCTAGATTCCATATATATGTGTATGTGTGTGTGTTAATATATGTTTCTTTCTAACTTACTTCACTCTGTATAATAGGCTCTAGGTTCATCCATCTCATTAGCACTGACTCAAATGTGTTCCTTTTTATGGCTGAGTAATATTACATTGTATATATGTACCACAGGTTCTTTATCCATTAATCTGTCAATGAATATCTAGGTTGCTTCCATGTCCTAGGTATTATAAATAGTGCTGCAATGAACATTGGGGTACATGTACTTTTTCAGTTTTGGTTTCCTCAGGGTATATCCCTAGAAGTGGTAATGCTGGGTCTTATGGTAGTTTTATTCTTAGTTTTTAAAGGAATCTCCATACTGTCTTCCATAGTGGCTGTATCAATTCACATTCCCACAAGAAGTGAAAGATTTCTTTTTCTCCACACTCTCTCCAGCACTTGTTTGTGGGTCTTTTGATGACGGTCATTCTGACCAGTGTGAGGCGGTATCTCATTGTAGTTTTGATTTCCATTTCTCTAATAATGAGTGATGTTGAGCATCTTTTTATGTTTTTATTAGCCATCTGAATGTCTTCTTTGCAGAAATGTCTTTTTAGGTCTTTTCCCCATTTTTTGATTGGGTTGTTTTTCTGGTATTGGGTTGTATGAGTTCTTTGTATATTTTGGAAATTGAACTTTTGTCAGTTGTTTCATTTGCTATTATTTTCTCCCATTTTGAGTGATGTATTTTCACCTTGTTTATAGTTTCCTTTGCTTTGCAAAAGATAAGTTTAACTAGATCCCACTTGTTTTTATTTCCATTATTCTAGGAGGTGGGTCATAGAGGATCTTTCTATGATTATGTCATACAGTGTTCTGCCTATGTTTTCTTCTAAGAATTCTATGATTTATGACCTTATATTTAGGTCTTTAATCCATTTGATTTTATCTTTGTGTATGGTGTTAGGAAGTGTTCTAATATCATTCTTTTACACAGTTCTCCCAGCAACATTTATGGAAGAGATCTTTTCCCCATTATATATTCTTGCCTTCTTTGTCAAAGATAAGCTGCCCATAGATGGGGTTATCACTAGGCTTTCTATCTTGTTCCATTCATCTATGTTTCTGTTTTTGTGCCAGTACCATACTGTCTTGATTACTGGAGCTTTGTAGTATAGTCTGAAACCAGGTAAGTTGATTTCTCCAGCTCCATTCTTCTTTCTCAAGATTGCTTTGGCTATTTGGGGTCCTTTGTGTTTCTATATGAATTGAGAAATTTTTTGTTCTAGTTCTTTGAAAAATGCCATTAGTAATGTGATGCTGCTGCTGCTGCTAAGTTGCTTCAGTCATGTCCGACTCTGTGTGACCCCATAGACGGCAGCCTACCAGGCTCCCCTGTCCCTAGGATTCTCCAGGCAAGAACACTGGAGTGGGTTGCCATTTCCTTCTCCAATGCATGAAAGTGAAAAGTGATAGGGACTGCATTAAATCTATAGATTGCATGTGGTAGTATACTCATTTTCACAATATTGATTCTTACAACCCAGAGTCATGTAATATCTATTTATGTCATCTTTGATTTCTTTCATCAGTGTCCTGTAGTTTTCTGTACACAGCTCTTTTTGTCTCCTTCAGTTCATTAGTGACCCCATGGACTGCAGCACGCCAGGCCTCCCTGTCCATCACCAACTCCCAAGCTAAACTCAAGTCCATCGAGTCAGTGATGCCATCCAACCATCTCATCCTCTGTCATCTGCTTCTCCTCCCACTTTCAGTCTTTCCCAGCATCAGGGTCTTTTCCAATGATTCAGTTCTTCAAATCAGGTGGCCAAACTATTGGAGTTTGAGCTTCAGCATCATTCCTTCCAATGACTATTCAGGACTGATTTCCTTTAGGATTGACTGGTTTGATCTCCTTGAGGTCCAAGGGACTCTCAAGAGTCTTCTCCAACACCACAGTTCAAAAGCATCAATTCTTTGGCACTCAGCTTTCTTTATAGTCCAACTCTCACATTCATACATAACTACTGGTAAAACCATAGCTTTGACTAGATGGACCTTGGTCAGCAAAGTAACGTCTCTGTTTTTTTAACATGCTGTCTAGGTTGGTCATAGCTTTTCTTCCAAAGAGCAGGCATCTTTTAATTTCGTGATTTTGGAGCCCCCCCAAATAAAGTCTGTCACTGTTTACATTGTTTCCCCATCTATTTGCCATGAAGTGATGGGACCAGATGCCATCTTAGTTTTTTGAATGTTGAGTTTTAAGCCAACTTTTTCACTCTCCTCTTTCACTATCCTTGAGACTCTTTAGTTCTTCACTTTCTGCCATAACGGTGGTGTCATCTGTGTATCTGAGGTTGATATTTCTCCTGGCAATCTTGATTCCAGCTTGTGCTTCATCCAGCCCAGAATTTTGCAAAAGTTAAATAAGCAGGGTGACGATATACAGCCTTGATGTACTCCTTTCCCGATTTGGAACCAGTCTGTTGTTCTATGCCCAGTTCTAACTGTTGCTTCCTGACCTGCATATAGGTTTCTCAAGAGGCAGGTCAGGTGATCTGGTATTCCCATCTCTTTCAGAATTTTCTAGTTTGTTGTGATCTACACAGTCAAAGGCTTTGGTGTAGTCAATAAAGCAGAAATAGATGTTTTTCTGGAATGCTCTTGCTTTTTCAATGACCCAACAAATGTTGGCAATTTTATTTCTGGTTTCTCTGCCTATTCTAAATCCAGCTTGACCATCTGGAAGTTCACAGTTCACATACTGTTGAAGACTGACTTGGAGAATTTTGAGCATTACTTTGCTAGCATGTGAGATGAGTGCAACTGTGTGGTAGTTTGAACATTCTTTGGGATTGGAATGAAAACTGACCTTTTCCAGTCCTGTGGCCACTGCTGAGTTTTCCAGATATGCTGGCATATTGAGTGCAGCACTTTAAAAGCATCATCTTTTAGGGTTTGAAATAGCTCAACTGGAATTCCATCACCTCCACTAGCTTTGTGGTGGTGTTTCCCAAGGTCCACTTGACTTTAGACTCCAGGGTGTCTGGCTCTAGGTGAGTGATCACACCATCGTGGTTATCTGGGTCATGAAGATCTTTTTTGTATAGTTCTTCTGTGTATTCTTACCATCTCTTCTTAGTATCTTCTGCTTCTGTTAGGTCCATATCATTTCTGTCCTTTATTGTGCCCATCTTTGCATGAAATGTTCCCTTGGTATCTCTAATTTTCTTGAAAAGATCTCTAGTCTTTCCCATTCTATTGTTTCCCTCTATTTCCTTGCATTGGTCACTGAGGAAGGCTTTCTGATCTCTCCTTGCTATTCTTTGGAACTCTGCATTCAAATGGGTATATCTTTCCTTTTCTCCTTTACCTTTCACTTCTCTTCTTTTCTCAGCTATTTGTAAGGCCTCCTCAGATAACCATTTTGCCTTTTTGCAGTTCTTCTTCTTGAGGATGGTCTTGATCCCTGTCTCCTGTACAATGTCACAAACCTCTGTCCATAGTTCTTCAGGCGCTCTATCAGATCTAATCCCTTATCTATTTGTCACTTCCACTGTATAACCATAAGGGATTAATATAGGTCATACCTGAATGGACTAGTGGTTTTCCCTACTTCTTCAATTTAAGTCTGAATTTGGCAATAAGGAGTTCATGATCTGAGACACAGTCAGCTCCTGGTCTTGTTTTTGCTGACTGTACAGAGCTTCTCCATCCTTGGCTGTGAAGAATATAATCAATCTGATTTCGGTGTTGACCATCTGGTGATGCCCATGTATATATGATATAGCATATTTTCTAAAAGTGACAATTTTGAAATAACCTTAATGTCCTAAATGACAATTTTTAAATAACCTAAATCAGTAGGGGAGTAGTTGCATAAGCTACATAGCAATGTAAATGAAAAATAAGGAGAGCTATATATACATGGATAGAAGACATAGCCTGCTTTTCTTAAAAAAATGTGGTATAATACAATACTCACATGCTTTTCCTAACACTTAAATAAAATATAGACAAAACATATACTGTGTGATATTTTCATATTTGTATTTGTGTAGACATTGGTATAAGCAGTAAAATATCTGAATGATTTCAGTATTGACCACCTGGTGATGTCCATGTGTAGAGTCATCTCTGGTGTTGTTGGAAGAGGGTGTTTACTATGTCCAGTGCATTCTCTTGGCAAAACTCTTTGCCCTGCTTCATTATGTATTCCAAGGCCAAATTTGCCTGTTACTCCAGTATCTCTTGACTTCCTACTTTTGCATTCCAGTCCCCTATGATGAAAAGGACATCTTTTTAGGGTGTTAGTCCTAGGTTTTGCATGTCTTCATAAAACTGTTCAACTTGCTCTTCAGCATTACTGCTTGGGCATAGACTTGGATTACTATGATATTGAATGGTTTGCCTTGGAAATGAACAGAGATCATCCTGTCGTTTTTGAGATTGCAAAAAAGAACTGCATTTCAGACTCTTTTTTTGACTATGAGGGCTACCCCATTTCTTCAAAGGGATTCTTGCCCACAATAGTAGATATAATGGTCAACTGAGTTAATTCGCCCATTCCAGTCCATTTTAATTCACTGATTCCTAAAATGTCCATTTT
Source organism: Bubalus kerabau (assembly GCF_029407905.1). Taxonomy (NCBI): domain Eukaryota; kingdom Metazoa; phylum Chordata; class Mammalia; order Artiodactyla; family Bovidae; genus Bubalus; species Bubalus kerabau. The sequence goes on along the minus strand of NC_073642.1, from coordinate 7,538,979 downwards.
CATGCTTGCCATCTCCTGTTTGACCACTTCCAATTTACCTTGATTGATGGACCTAACATTCCAGGTTCCTGTGTGATATTGTTCTTTACAGCATCTTTACATGTCTCCTTAGGTAAGTTTATTCCTAGATATTCTATTCTTTTTGTTGCAATAGTAAGTAGGATTGATTCCTTAATTTCTCTGATTTTTCATCTTTAGTGTATAGGAATGCAAGTGATTTCTGTGTATTGATTTTGTATCCTGAAATGCTACTAAATTCACCGATTAGCTCTATAATTTTTTGATAGTATCTTTAGGGTTTTTTATGTACAGTATCTGTAAACAGTCATCTATTTGAATCTGTCATCTGCAAATAGAGTTTTACTTCTTTCTTTCCAATCTGGATTCCATTTATTCTTTTTCTTCTCTGATTGCCATAGTTAGGATTTCCAAAATTATGTTGAGTAATAATGGTGAGAGTGGGCACCCTTGTCTTGTTCCTGATTTCAGAAGAAATGCTTTCAGTTTTTCACTGTTTAGAATAAGGTTTGCTGTGTTTGTTGTATATGACCTTTATTATGTTAAGGTAGGTTCCTTCTGTACCCATTTTTTGAGGAGTTTTTAAAATCATAAATGGGGTTGAATTGTGTCAAAAGCTTTTTCTGCATCTATTGAGATTATCATATGGTTAGTTTTAAATTTGTTAACATGGTGTATCACATTGATTGATTTGCATATATGGAAGAATTATTGCATTCCTGGGACAAATCTGACTTGATCATGGTATGTGATCTTTTTAAAGAGAGACAGAAAAGTTTCTTGACACAAACCAAAATGAAAACACAACATATCAAAATGTATGTGTTGCAGAGTAAGAGGAAAACACACAGCAAAAGACACCTACATTAAGAAATAATTCAAATAAACCACCTAACTTTACACCTCAAAGAACTACAGAAAGAGGAATAAATTAAGTTCAAAGTTAGTTGAAGAAAGGAAAGAAAGATTAGAGGAGATAAAATGAAATAGAGACTAAAAAGATAAGAAACTAAAAACTGGATCTTCAAAAAGATAAACAAAATTAGACAAATCTTTGGCTAGACTAGCCAAGGAAAAAAGAAAGGACCCAAATCAAAAAAATTACAAATGAAAAAAGACATTACAACTGATTCAAAGATTTATAAAGACTCCATGGAGCTACTATGAACAACTATATGCTAACAAACTGGACAATCTAGAAGAAATGGAAAAATTCTTAGAAACATACAACCTATAAAGGCTGAATCAGAAAGAAATAGAAAATCTGCAGACCAACTACAAGTGAGGAGACTGAATTAGTAATAAAAAATCTTCCAACAGAGAAAAGCCCAGAGCCAGATGGCTTCACTGGTGAATTTTACCAAACAGTTAAAGGAGAATTAATGCCAATCCTACTGATACTATTCTCAAAAATCAAAGCGGGAAAACTCCCAAATTTATTTTACATGGCCAGCATTATCTATTCTAAAAAAGACACTATAAGAAAAAAAAATATGTCAGTATTCCTGATGCAAAAATTCTCAATAAAATATCAGCATTCTAAATTCAATAGTACATTAAAAGGATCATTTACTATGATTAAGTGTGATTTATTCCACAGATGCAGAGATGTTCCAACATTTGCAAATAAATCAGTGTGATACACCTCATTAACAAAATGGATAAAAATCATATGATCATCTCAACAGATGATGAAAAAGAATCTGACAAAATATCTGTTCCTGATTTAAAAAAAATAACTCTTAACAAATTAGGTATAGAAACAACATATCTTAACATAACAAAGACCATAAATATGACAAGTCCACAGATAATATCATGATCAATGGTGAAAGGCTGAAAGTTTTTCCCATAAGATCAGGAACAAGACAAGGGTGTCCACTCTCAAAACTTCTATTCAATATAGTTCTGGAAGTCCTACCCAGAGCAATCAGAAGTAGAATAAAGAAAAAAAAAAAAAAAGTACCAGAAGTAGAAAAGAAGAAATAAAAATGTCAACATTTGCAGTTGACATATTACATATTCAAAATCCTAAAGCCTCTACCAAAATAAAAGTTAGATTTAATTAACAAATTCAGTGAAGTTCCAGGATACAAAAGAAACAATATTGTTTCTATATGCTAACAATGAGTTATCTGAAAAAGAAATAAAATGATGCCACTTAAAAGCATCAAAAACAATGAAATACTTATGAATAAATTTAACCAAAGAAATGAAATATCTCTACACTGAAAACTACAAGATATAGATAAAAGAAAATGAAGGAGATACAAATTAAGGAAAAACTATCCTGTACTCATGGATTGAAGATTTAACATTATTTAAAGCTATCTATAGATTCAACAGTCTCTTATCAAGATTTCAATGGCACTTTTCACAGAATTGGAGAAAAACTAAACAGTACTAAAAATTATACAGAGCCACAAAAGACTCTGAAGAACCAAAGCAATCCTGAGAAAGAAGTACAAAGTAGGCAGCATCACATTTTCTGATTACAAGCTATGTAGCTATAGTTATCAAAACAGTATGGTAATGACATTAAAACCACACACCAATGGAACAGAATCAAGAGCCCAGAAATAAACCCATTCATATAGAGTCAAGCAATATTTCACAAGGGAGCCAAGAATAATCAATGGAGAAAAAAACAGTCTTTTTCACAGCAGGGCTGGGGAAATTGAATATTCACATGCAAAGAATGAAAGTAGATGCCTATCTTACACCACTCACAAAAATTAACTTGAAATCAATTAAAGACTTGACTCAAAGACTAGAAACCATAAAACTACTAGAAAATAACAGGCAGTAAGCTCCATGACATCAGTGTTTGCAATTTTTTTTGGATATGACACTTAAAGCACAAACAACAAGATAAAAAAATAAATGGGACTACATCAAAGTAAAAAGCTTCTGCACAGCAAAAGAAACCATTAACAAAATGAAAAGATAACCTATGTAATGGGAGAAAAATATTTGTAAACCATGTATCTGATAAGGGGTTAATATCTAAAATGTATAAAGAACTTGTAACTCAACAGCAAAAAAAAAAAAAAAAAAAAATTATAATGGGCAAAGAACCTGAATAGACATTTCTCCAATGAAGAGAGATATGAAAGGTCAACACATACATGAAAACCTATCTCCATCACTAACCATCAGGGAGGTACAAATCAAAGCCACAATGATACCACCTCATACCAGTTAGAATGTCTATCGTCAAAAAGACAAGATATAATAAGTGCTGACAAGGTTGTGGAGAAAAGGGAAACCCTGTGTACTATTGGTGAGATTACAGATTGGTACAGCCACTATGGAAAACAAATAGACGTTCCTCAAAAATTAAAAAATGGAACTACAACATGATCCAGCAATTCCACTTCTGGGAATATATCTGAAGAAAATAAAAACACTATGTCAAAGAGGTATCTGCACCTCCATGTTCAGAGCAGCATTCATTTACAATAGCCAAGACATGGAAACAACGTAAGTGTCCACTGAGGGATGAATGGATAAAGAAATTGTGATACATAAACATACACTGGAATGTTTTTCAGCTATTAAAAAGATGGAAATCCTGCCATTTGGAACAACACAGATGGATCTTAACAGCATTACATTAAGTGAAATAAGTCAGAGAAAGACAAATACTGTATGATCTCACTTATACATGAAATCTAAAAAAAAAAAAAAAAAAAAACGCAAAGAAAAGAAACCCAAACTCATAGAAAGAGATCAGGTTTGTAGCTACCAAGGCAGAGAGTGAGGTCAGTGGGGAAATTGGAAGATGTGGTCAAAAGGTATAAACTTCCAGTTATGAGAAGTATTACAAAAGTAATAATGTACAACTTGATGACTATAGTTGACACCTGTTATATGGTATATATCAAAGTTGTTAAGAAAAGAAATCCTGAGTTCTCATCACAAGAGGAAAAAACCATGGTTTTTTTTTTTTTATTTCTTTTTTTTGTATCTACATGAGATGATGGATGTTAACTAAACTCGTAATCATTTCACAACATATCTGTCAAATCATTATGCTGTACATCTCAAACTCATATAGTGCTGTATGTCAATTATATCTCAATGAAACTGGGAAAAAATGTTAAAATCCCCTCTATGAGCCATCATCTTAGGGCCCATGTTATTCTCCCTCATTTAGGCATTCACAGAGGCAAAGTAAAGAACTAAATTCCTGAGGAAGGACTGTGTCATGGCTGTGATTGGGTAGACCTGCTCTGGGTGACCCTAAGGCATCTGCTTCGTCTCTGCATCCTTGCCTTCCCAGATGGGAGTATCCTTTGCCTGATGATAGATTCCCTAGACTTCTGCAATATTAAGCACAACAGTTCAATCAAAAGAACTGGAGACTATCTAACAAGTCTAATTATTTCTTTACAACATAACTCCCAAAACACACTACAAATGCAGTAAAACATACAGAAAGTGAGCTCCATGGTATCTTTTATGTATACCTAAAACAATTTTAAAGCATGTCATGTAGCCAATCAATGAGACTGTGTTTGTTAACACTTGTTCTCCACCTATTGGGGTAACCGTGGGCACAATCCTTGGGCAGGCCTCACCTCTTGGACACAGACAACTCCATTTTCTCCAGCATCATCCCACATCTTTTAATTCTGAATTACCAATTCCCAAATTAAAAGGGAGGAATCAATTTTCCTTCACAGAAGAAATTATTTTATTCCACTTGAAAAAAGGACACAGTTCTTTGCCTGGCAAAAGTAATTTTCTCATGAGCCTGCATCCTGCCTTTTGAAATTAATGGTGACAAAATGTTAGAGAAACTTGTGGTCCTTGGGCACAGCACACAAACATTTGACTAGAAAGGCATTTATATGATCAAAACATTTCCTGTAGCAATGATTCACAAGTTCACTTTAAGACCAGTTTGACTTTGAAGAAAACATTTAGTTTTATGATTTAAATCTGCTAATTGAACCCAGGACAAAACAGTTTTTCACATGATTGATTGAGAGGAGAAATTGAAAACCCATCTCAAGTACTCATCCACCACATTCCCCTTTTCTTACATGAGCTCTTTTAAACTGATCTCTAGGCCAAAGGTGTCAAATGCCTTAAACTTGCCCAAAGCTCAGCGTTTGTTCATCATGTTTTTCTCCCTGGAGGCAGACCTTTCCAAGGCTCAGCCACCCTGGCCAATTTCCACTCCTCCATGGGACCAAGGCAGGCTCCTACCCTCACCCCAATCACCCTTGTCACAACAGCAAGGCCTCAGAGGCCAACCAGGCCCTCCACGAGCTTCCAAACTTAACGCCGCTGTTGCCATGTTAGAGAAGATGGGCAAACCTCAGGCATCTCTTTTTATGGTCTTCCACAGCAAGGGTCACCTCTAGGCTCTACAGTAAGTGTTCGGTATTTTAACATCATGAGCTACATTGTATTCACCCAAAGAAAGGTGACTGAGTCCTAATCCTGTTCTACGACTCTAGAAGTCCTAAGAACAGGATCAAGGAAGCAGAGCAAGTACATTCATTCTCCCTGCACCACTTTGCCAGGAGCATACAAGGGCCAGCAGATGCTGGGCTGGTGACTGCTCAGCCTTAGAAATGTCACGTGTTGGGACCTGGGTGATAAGGCACTCATCTTTCTCCCTATACCTACTCCACTCGATACAGATCAGAACGAGCTCCTTCCAAGGATGCTGACTTGGGGAATCCAGTTAGCAATCACTATGGAAAAGGTCCTCAGGTGAAACTGGGCCATGGCCTTCAAATGTTCCGGCCAGAAGTGCCAGCTATGCCATGAAGAGCTTAAAATGTGCCTCTGTGTCAGATTAAGGAGCTCTAAAATTATGAGGAACAGAACTGCTACTTACTCAATACTACAGCAGTTTAGATTTAGGGCTTTCAAAATTCTAGACATGACATAAAAAAGCTATCTGGGTGTAAATGTGAAGCAGGGCTTGTTACAACTCTAATGTATCACGCCCTGAAACAGGGTGGCATCTCATTATTGCATACCGTTTTTGCCGGGGAGATATACAAAACATCGTTTTTCAGAGCCAGTCATCCCTCCACAATAGGCAGGGGACAAAGCAACACACAGATAGACAAAGCTGACACCAGGGTCTCCCATACGCAGGTCCATCTGCCAAGGCATTCATCTCCCTCCAAGCATGTCCAACTTGAGGGCCTACAGTGCTATTGTGAAGACACACAAGTCCAGTCCACTAAATGCCTTCAAGGAGCAGCATTGCCATGTGCAAACGTCTCTCCTGTCGCTTTTCTCTGGATGTAAAAGAGGTTGAGAATGCTGATGTTTTGGCTCCCACAGGCTTTGATGAGTCCACTCCCCATGATGAATGTGACTGAGAACATGAGGGTGACTTCTGAAATCTGTCCATACGTCACAGGAAAAAAAAAAAAAGCAGCATGCTAAGATACGGCCAACATCAGCAGAAGCCCAAGTGCTATAGCTGGCCTGGTTCCTTAGAAACAAGAGCTAGCTCCCCCCGTGGGTGGTCTGACTGAACTGGCTGTCTGAAGAGGGGATGGTTGGCATTGGAATTGCTAATCTGGGGGCTTGCCCTGGAACTGCATTCCCTGCCATGGAGCCATTAGGGATAGCAGTTGTATTCAAGATACTAGGGGTCTCACTAGTAGCTTGTATTTTAAAATAGACCAAATAAAACACTGGTAAAACAACTCCAATTAGAAGCATGATAAAAACAGCATTCCACCACTGAATTCCACAGTCTGCACCATTTGTTGGTATCTTCGGAGGAGCAGGAAGCAGTGGCTGACTGGACGTCTCTATGGAGTAACTTTCACTCAAAAAGATTTCTGATTGAACTGCATGTTCAATACTCTGATCAATGCCCTTAAAGAAATCCGTCAGTGAGCTAGGTGAGGCACTGGCATTGACAGCTGCTCTGTCTGGGTCTGGCTGCTCCTCGAAGGTCACTCTGGTCTCTGAGGATGAGTTCAGGAGGGGTCTAAGTTCTTTGTGGGTCTCTGTTAGGATGCCGTGGTTTTTCACTGGAATCTTAATAGATTTTAAAGCATATAGGTCTTGTTCTCTGATGAAGTTGTTGACTTTCTTGATATCTGCGACCTAGGGAAGCCATGGAGACAAACATCACAAAATACGTAAAGCTGTTTAAAACTAATATCCAAAAAGTGGCACTTAACCTTCCTGGGTGATGGTCCACACTCACATCACTTAAGAATCTGACGAACACTCGAAAACTGTAACTATACACAAAATTGAGTTCAGGCTGAATAACTGTTTTTTGGCTTTAACTCGGCCTTAATGTACAGCTTAGTCGTCAAATTTTTGTATAGACTTACAAACTGGAGCAACTCAAGATCAGTTTTGGAAAAGAATCTATTGTTTATTTGTTTAAAGTGTGCCTTCAATAAAAAGCCTTAAGGTGAAACACTTCATGGTAAAAGAGGTTGTAGCCCTTTCTGCATTTAACTTTTTAGGCAACAGTGCCCCTGTCTGGCTGATTTCTCTCCTGCATCAGAATTTAATTTAGTAGCCGCAGTAGATATCAGCATTCAGCAAACAGAAAGCCTTAGCCAGCTCTACCGACACTAGGACCTAGTTCATCTGTAACAACTTCTTAAAAGGTGTGCTCTCATGATTCTACTATGTTTTCCTTTCCAGATGTACTATATGGCCTATAAACTTATTTTTAAAATAAAAGCAATCTAGAGTTAATTCAGTTTGAGGCTTTCAGAACACTTTTTATAACTAGAAACATGCACAGAGTATGCATCAAGTTGGAAACTACAGACTGACACCTTCCATTTCAATATTGTGACTTGAGAAAGGAACATGACCTGAGTTTTAAAGACTCACAACAAAGTTTATGACAAAGTCATAACAAACTCCCCTCATACTCAAACTTTACGATTTAAAAAGTAGGGGGAAATGTTAAGTCAAAGACAAATCCTCCCTCAAGTGATTGTTTGAAAACTTACCAAAAGCATCAGAGATAGATTCTAAGGTTTTAACTCCTAAGTCCATTTAAACTAGAATGTAAATAGTCAACAGACTTCATTCAAATCAATCATCTTCATTAATTATTTAGCAATTGCTTTTTACCATTTAATTGTATTGCTGTATATCTTGTAACTTAAGATACTTGAGATATTTTTGTCTTTGATCCTAATAAGCTAACATCAAACTTATTTACTTCAAATAGGAAAACTGATCACTTATTAGATAAATTATAGAGTTCTTTTGGATTTGTTAAACATCAGCATTCCAAGAAGCCCACTGCGTCTACTCAAGTCTTTGTAGGAAAGGATTCAATTTTTAGCCCTTGCTCTATAAACCATTTAGTATGCCTACAGAAGCTGATTATTAGGATCAAATAAAAATCTCAGTACGATTTAGAGACCATTATGAGTCCCAGGGGGCTTTCCACATTGCTCAGTGGTAAAGAATCCGCCTGCCAATGCAGGAGATGCAGGTTTGATCCCTGGGTCAGGAGGATCCCTGGAGTAGAAAATGGCAACCCACTCTAGTATTCTTGCCTGGAGAATCCCATGGACAGGGGAGGCTACATGGCGACAGTCCATGGGGTCACAAAGAATTGGACATGACTTAGCAACTGAGCAGGCTTGCATGAGTCCCTGGAGACCAGTTTAATACCCTGGGAAACAACAGTCCCACACAACATGTTGAGTCATTTGATCCCTGTTAGATAAATGAGAGACCCTTCAAGGAAAAAAGGATTTTTTAAACAAGTAGCTTATATAGCCTTGGAGAGAGCCATAGAAAATAGTAGCACAGTGCTAGCAAAATGAAATAGTTAGAATCTAGGAGAAAATGCAACAATTCAATAAATACTCTCCTACTTACTTTGCCATTGTTAATCACTCTGAACGCTAAAAACATAATTAAAGAGAGAAACAGGGTTATATAGATACACAGCATACAAAGGATAGATCATGCAGTTCTGAAAGAAAGAAGGCAAAAATTTACCAAATAAGCTACAATTAGCAAGAAAGGTTTAAAAACAGAAAAGTAGCACAAAAAAAAAAAAAGCACACCAAAGAAATTTTGGATAAACTCTGCCTGGCATCTCTGGCCCCATTATGCATTAAATAAAATGTGCTCAAAAGAAAAAAAGGTTTCAGAATTTCAGTTTGGAAGGACAAGGAAGACCAGAAGTACTGTGCAGAGAGGGAACTGTCCCATCACCTGAAATTCCTAATTCCCTTTCTCTGTGATGAACAGGTCATTCCACTTGCCCTCCATCTCTAGCTAGATAGGAGTGTCCTTTACTCTAGAACAGGCTTCTCCCAACCAATTCTGGGGGTCAGGAAGAGGTATGAAGGGTCCCCACCCTTCAGTGAGTGCCTCTGTTCCTCTTAACACAGGGCCAAGCGGCAGGTGGCGCCTTCTCCTGTGGGGTTTCTTACTTTGCAGCCATACTGAAGAGCGAGCTTGTTGAGGCTGTCCCCCTGGGTCAGCTCCCGCTGCAGCAGCACCACATCCCCTGCTCCTGGCCGGTGAGGGTGGTGGGCACCCTTCTTCTGGCCCTCCTTGCCCCGGGGCCGCAGGGCCACTCGGTGGGATTCTTCCTCAGAGGAGTCCTCGGAGTCCTCAACACCATTCTCAAACATGTAAACGTGGCTGGTCCGAGTCCTACAGACCACAGCTGGGCTTTGGAAGGTCTTGGTTATCACCTCCTTCTGCCTCATTTCCTTAACTGAAAACCAAACCCCAAGGTTAATTCCACACAAGGCATATTCATTCCTCTGGGACTGCAATGAAGATAAATGTCTTCTTCTTGTTAGATATGACTTCTTTCCCTAAAATAAATACTCAACACATACTCATGACATGTGTTGAATATTTTGTGCACAAAAATATCAAAATGTATTTATGTTGGCTGAGATGAAGGGAGAGATAGGCAAATAAATAATTTTTTCCTAATTACATATTTTTGAGCAAAAAAACAAGAATCCCCTTTCTTCTCCCTTTATTCCTCATCCATTGCTATGTCTCCCCAGAACCCAGAGATGTACAGAAATAACTTCTGTTTTTGGTCCTGGAGTAATAAAGCACCAGCTGGGATCACTGACGAGAGGTAAGGATTGCTCTCAACTTCCTTCCTTGCACTAAGACTCTTAAACTCAGAACCTTTTACCAAAAAATTATTGCTCAATTCTTCAAGCATTCCAAAGTACTTTTACTTAAGGTCAAGACTAAGAACATTTGCTTAGAAGAATTATGAGACTAAATACTCTGATCTTGAAACGGCTTGCATTATGTAACAAGTGAGGCAAGTTAAGGGGAAGATTTCTGTCAAACTAAGGAATTCGTCCGGTTTCTCACAGCTCCCTTGGCCTTCAGAACCTTCCCAAGTCTGGTTTTTATTTTCACTTCCAGACAAGTGCAGAAGCCACAATTCAGCCTTTTCGCTCTCCAAGTGGCTCCAATGAACTTCCAAAATGAAATCTCAAAACCGGGAACGACAGCCTGAAACAATTGGCACTGGGTTTCTTGGGAGCCAGAAGAGGTACGGCCCCCTAGGAACAGCGGGGCCGCGGAGCGACCCCTCCCTGGCCCCAGCCCCCTCCCCGCACTCTGGAGCCCCCGCCGGCTCTCCGGATGTCCGAGGGTCACCCGCGGCGGCCGGGGCTCGAGCGGACCTTCCCGTCGGAGCTCAGCGCCTGCAAGAAGCCCCAGGGCCTCCATTTCCCTCGGAGCTCCTTCCGCGAAAGGACGGGGGACCCCCAAACAGGAGCTATCTAAGAAAAAGCCGGGAGCAGCCCATCCTCTGCTCAGACCGTCGGAGTCCCAACGTTCCACAGAGGCACGACCTCCGACCTCCACCCCAGAAACCTCCGGCCAGCCCTGGACAGTCTGGGTCGCGGCACCTCCAGCTGCAGGAGGGTGACCTCAGAGTCTCAGGAGTGGCGGCTGGCTACCCAGACTACAAGCGGGGCGATGTCACTGCCCCGAATTAGGACCGTCGCCCCCCTCCAGCAGGCCCGGTACCTCAGCATCCGGGATCCACCGAGACCCGCCGCCGCCGCGCCTGCCGATTGGCTGCGGAAATCAGCTGGTGTCTGGGGGCGGGAACGGCGAGGTAGCCAATGAAATCAGTGATGGGCGGCTCCGGCGGTGCGGAGAGGTCGGCACTGGACCTGCGAATCCCAGGGGCGGGGCCGAGGCCGGCGGCTGGGCGGGGCCCAGGTGAAGCCCCAGGACGGAATCTCGCCACACCCGCCTGACAGTGGGTGCCGCATTCCCTGGCCGGTCCTGTCTTCTGTCTCTCCCAGCTCTCCGCTGAGCCTCCGCGCTCTCACCCCCTGTCTGTCTGTGATATGTAACGACAGCTCCGGTACCTAGTAGAGGGTAGCTGAGGCCTCCGGCCAAGAAGAAGCCCCAGGGGATCTGCGTGGGAGGGTGAGGGGTCTCCGCAGCCTGGGCCTTCTGTGGTCTGAACACAGGAGTTTGCTCCGCCGCGCCCCGCCCAAAAGGATAAAAAAGAAAAGTCCACCGGTGTAACACAGCGAACCGCGCAAACAATGACCAAAGAAACATAATTTATCAAGTGTCACATGGTGGAGGGCTTTCTCCATGATACAGTGAATGTTGGCAATTTGATCTCTGGTTCTTCTGCCTTTTCTAAATCCAGCTTGAACATCTGGAAGTTCATGGTTCATGTACTGTTGAAGCCTGGCTTGGAGAATTTTGAGCATTACTTTGCTAGCATGTGAGATGAGTGCAATTGTGCAGTAGTTTGAACATTCTTTGTCATTGCCTTTCTTTGGGATTGGAACGAAAACTGACCTTTTCCAATCTTGTGGCCACTGCTGAGTTTTCCAAATTTGCTGACATATTGAATGCAGCATTTTAACAGCATCATCTTTTAGGATTTGAAATAGCTCATCTGGAATTCCATCACCTCCACCGACTTAGTTCATAGTTTATGCTTCCTAAGGGAGACTCGCCCAAAGGTGCACAGTAGGTTAGCAGTAACTTTGAGGCACTATGGAAAATGCACGGAGACCTACACCAGTTCTGCATTTACCAGCTGTGCAACCGTGATCTTTCTGTAAGCTTTTTGGGCCTTGGTCCCCTCTTTCCTGATAGCAGGGCTTCCCTGATAGCTCAGTTGGTAAAGAATTCGCCTGCAATGCATGAGACCCTTGTTTAATTCCTGGGTTGGGAAGATTCCCCTGGAGAAGAGGTAGGCTACCCACTCCAGTATTTTGACCTGGAGAATTCCATAGATTACACAGTCTATGGGGTCACAAAGAGTTGGGCACAACTGAGCTACTTTCACTTCACTTCCCCTCTTGTACTGTGTTGTTCCCTATGCCCAGGATGGCCATACATTCCTTCTGCCTGGAATAATTACAGGTTATGCCTGTTGTCTCCACTAGTTTTGTTTGTAGTGATACTTTCTAAGGCCCACTTGACTTCACATTCCAGGATGTCTGGCTCTAGGTGAGTGATCACACCATCGTGATTCTCTGGGTCGTGAAGATCTTTTTTTGTACAGTTTTTCTGTGTATTCTTGCCACCTCTTCTTAATATCTTCTGCTTCTGTTAGGTCCATACCATTTCTGTCCTTTATTGAGCCCATCTTTGCATGAAATGTTCCCTTGGTATCTCTGATTTTCTTGAAGAGATCTTTAGTGTTTCCCATTCTATTGTTTTCCTCTATTTCTTTGCATTGATCGCTGAAGAAGGCTTTCTGATCTCTTCTTGCTATTCTTTGGCACTCTGCATTCAGATGCTTAAATCTTTCCTTTTCTCCTTTGCTTTTTGCTTCTCTTCTTTTCACAGCTATTTGTAAGGCCTCCCCAGACAGCCATTTTGCTTTTTTGCATTTCTTTTCCATAGGGATGGTCTTGATCCCTGTCTCCTGTACCATGTCACGAACCTCATTCCATAGTTCATCAGGCACTCTATCAGATCTAGGCTCTTAAATCTATTTCTCACTTCCACTGTATAATCATAAGGGATTTGATTTAGGTCATACCTGAATGGTCTAACTCCAGTACTTTGGCCACCTCATGTGAAGAGTTGACTCATTGGAAAAGACTCTGATGCTGGGAGGGATTGGGGGCAGGAGGAGAAGGGGACAACAGAGGATGAGATGGCTGGATGGCGTCACTGACTCGATGGACGTGAGTCTGAGTGAACTCCGGGAGATGGTGATGGACAGGGAGGCCTTGCGTGCTGCGATTCATGGGGTCGCAAAGAGTCGGACACGACTAAGCGACTGAACTGAACTGAACTGATGCCTGTTTTCTCAACACAATTATCATTAACACCCCTTCCCTTCTCACAGTGTCTGGACACTCTGCCCCTGTGTCAGTTTTCAAGGCACATGCTCTCCACCTACCCCTGGCAGCCATTGCTAGTTCATCACAGAGGCTCAGACAACTGTTAGGCATCAGCATAGAACATCCAGGACAGCCAGGACCAATAGAGCGATACTGTCAGAGGAGGTGAAGTTGGCTTGCCATCCCTACTTTGTGGAATTGGGTGTTCTTGATCTGGTTTTTTAGGTTGTGGTTTCTCTAGTGGCACAAGAAAATCCATGGGTTGTTGTGGCTCAGTCTCCTATCCACAAACTGGAAAAATCAAAGCCTCTTGATTTCTTCCACATGTTGTAAAGTCATTTTTAGAAATGAAGCCCTTGGGAGAAACATGGCAATGAGTATTAAAGCTCACACCTACAAAGATGTTACCAACTTTAGGAATTCAGAGGAAAGTGGTAGAAAAAAGGCTTAAGAAATAGATTGCATTTGGTACAGCAAAAAAACATTATTAAAAAGTTAAAAGGCATGTGATGAATTGGTAAAAAAAATCTGTAGTCTTTGATATGTTAATATATTGAATATATAAAAGACATTCATATCTTAATAAGAAAATACAAACAGTCCATGAATAATGATGTAAACAATTTGTTAAAGAAATACGTATAGAAAAAGGGGGTGTCAACTTTACAGATAGTCAATCAGTGGAAACTCAAATAGCTGCAACACCCTGAAAAACTCAAACCTCAAAGGCTTCTGTGGTGTGTGGTTGCACAGGCAGGGATAGTGGACTCTCAGGCAGGCCCTGCTGGTAGGAATGTCCACTGGGACATTTGTGAAAGTGAAGGTGCTAGTTGCTCAGTTGTGTCTGACTCTTTGTGACCCATGGACTGTAGCCTGCCAGACTCCTCTGTCCATGGAATTCTCCAGGCAAGAATACTGGAGTGGATTGCCATTCCCTTCTCCAGCGGGTCTTCCTGACCCAGGGATGGAACATAAGACATTTGTAGCAATAGTTTTTAAGATGTTCATATTCCTTGATTCTGCCTCCTATAATATACCAAGGAAATAATTATGACCCATAAAAAGATTTGTTGTACTACTGTTCTTAGTGGTGAGAAATGGGAGGGGGACCCAAAAAAGTCCAATAGAAGAGGATTAGGTTGAATTCATTTAGCTCATTTATGAAATAGAATTAAGTATGTACAAGCATTTAAAATACTCTCATAGAATCATAGTTAAAGACATGGAAGGGTGGTTATAAATAAAAATCTCTATAAAACAAAGTAAGGGACAAATCCGCACAGCATCACCCTACATCCATCTGAGGCTGTAAAACAGAATGTTCCTGTAGTTCTTGTTTTTGTGCATTTGCATGTTTAAACTTGTCTCTGCTCCACACATTTGCTCCTGTAATGAGGAGGTGGTGGACCTGCCGAATAGTGGTTGAAGCCACAGGAGCTCAAGTCAATTGCCTAACTTTTAATCTAGACCCATCCTTTAGGATTTGTTGGAAAATTCTGTGACCTCCACAAGCCTCAGCTTTCTTATGTATACAATGAGATCTGAAAAAGAATATATGCATATACGTATGTGTGTATGTATATATATATATATTTATATATAATGAAATCACTTTACGGTACCCCTCAAGCAAACACAACATTGTAAATCAATAATGTTCCAAAATAAAATAAAATAAATAGGATCTAAGACAGACGTTGCTGTTCTCCAGGTGCCTGGCATACAGTAAGCATTCCATAAATGTAGTTTTCATTGTTACCAAGGAGAAAACCATAAAGGCATAAAAGTAATTTTTCATTAAAAATGCATTCCCACTCTAACTTACATAGCTGGAGGTGGTTTGATCTGGGGACAGGTGTTTTAGGTGAGTTTAAGTCTATTTGTCAACAGCTTTATTTGTGTCAGATTTGATTGTCCCTGGGGGCCAGGGTGTGGGGCAAGTGAAAGTGAAAGTCACTCAGTTGTGTCTGACTCTTTGCGACCCTGTGGGCTGTGCCTGCTGGGCTCCTATGTCCATGGAATTCTCCAGGCAAGTCAACTGGAGTAGGTAGCCTTTCCTTGCTCCAGGGGATCTTCCCAACCTAGGGATCGAACCCAGGTCTCCCGCGTTGTAGGCGGATTCTTTACCGTCTGAGCCACCAGGGAGTATTAGGCTACACACTGGAGCCTGATGAGCCAGGCAGGCTGTCGCGGGCAGTATCTTCGGGGTCAGTGATCTCAGACTCGGGAGTGCCTGTGAAGGCCACGCCTAGCCCCAGCTCTCAGATTACCACAGGCTGGCTTCTCCCTGGGGCTGCTCTGTCAGCTCCAACTTGGCAGGGAATTCACTCTCCAGTTTTAGTTTCCCAGAAGAGCAACTCCCACAAGACCTCAGTGTATACAGTAGGGTGTTTAAAATTTCATAGACACATCTTAACACTTCTCAGGAGCAAAACTCCAGTACTCCTCCATCCTAACCATTTCCCAATCAGCCTGCTTTCTTTCTGCCAACCTTTAAACTCAGCTCAAACTCCCGTGGGTGTTCCTGGGAGTTATGCACAGGGTCAGAGGGCCTATTTAACACTTCCATGGTTCCCGTCTCCTCCCAGTCCCCTGGGATTGGATGGGAGACAGACCTCCTTTGTAATTTTTATATGACTTACATGGCAAAATCATACTATATTAGATACATTAAGGTAGAGAAAACATTAAAATCAACTTCACCTTTTAGCTATTTTTTTTTAATGTGACTACTAGAAAATTTAAAATGGTACCCAGTTCACCTTGTATTCTTATTGGCCACTGCAGTGCCTGAAATCCAGTGTTTAGAGCCGTGCCTTTGTCTGCAGGCCACCATGTTCACTAAAGGACCCCAGTTAACATGCAGGTGTCCTGATCATCTGGGGCTTCCAGGTGGTTCAGCAGTAAAGAATCCACCTGCCAATGCAGGAGATATGGGTTTGATCCCTGGGTTGAGAAGAATGGCAACCCACTCCAGTATACTTGCCTGGAGAATCCCATGGACAGAGGAGCCTGGTGGGTTACAGTCCATGGAGGTCACAAAGAGTCAGCCATGACTGAGCATATATGTACATCAGTCCTGACCATTTGAGTCAAGTCCAAGCTTGGTCAGAAAGTCAACAGTAGAGGAGGATTGAAGGAAGGCAGGGATCGTTCCCTTCCTCCCCAGGCACTCCAACCAGGACCCTTTAACCTGAAGTCCCATACAGGTGGTGGGCTGGGAGCAGCAAGGCTAGCTAGAAGGTAGGCAGTCTCACAGATGAAGACTCAGGGGAGCTGTGCCAGAGGAAGCTCCAGGAGGAAGGTGCACTCAGTGATATTTCAGACAGTAGAGGGAGAATGGGCCACCCAAAAGGAACAGGGGCCCAGGGCCTCCAAGACAGGTGAAGGAGGGCCCTGGACTCCTCAGCCCAGCATCCTGCCCAGAAGCGTCCTCATGGTGCCTGGTGGGACCACCAGGCTTTTCTGCCTGGAGGGACTTTTTGGCTGATGTTCTCTGTTACTGCAGGTCAGGGCACAAACCTGTGAAATTGCAGGCACCTTTGGTAATGCCACTCTGCTAGGACTCGTGGGCTACAAAAGCTTTGATTACATGCATGAGTGTGTCAGGCCCCTCAGCAGTACTCTTGTTGCCTCCAAACAGACTTCAAACTAATGCACCCTGTATGTACAAAGTAAGTGCTTAAAACCAGGTTGTAAACATCTTAACCCCAGAATTAGAAGCCGGGGGGCTCAGAAAACGTTTGTGTAACTGACTTGAATAGGTACTTGGCTAATGCTCCTGAACCCCATCGACTGCTGCATCTTGAACTATTTCATCATCATTTCCAGCCTCACATCCTTTTAGGAACAATGGGCCTCTGTATCATCAGGATTTAACCAAGAAGCGACTCAGAGTATTAATGCTGGAGGGACCTGCATGCAGGGATTGGGGTCATTGATGATGGATATACAAGCTGGGGACATTAGCCACCATGTTGCAGCCACCATCCCCCTCTCCTGGGGGCCATTGTGAAGAGGTGCTGTCGTGGGAGCCCAGGAAACCACAGGCGCTTACTCAGTGGGAGCCAGAACCTTGGAAGAGATGAAAGTGCTAGGGAGCTACCTTATGAGCAGTGAGGGAGAGCTGAACAATATCCTCAAAATTTTAAAGAGAAATGGTTTTCAATCTAGAATGTTTAGACTCAGCAAAACCTATCAGTGAACTGAGAAGATGAAATAGAAGTATTTTTGAATATATAGGATCACTCAGAGTTAACCTCCCATATACCATTTCTTAAGATGCCACTGAATGATCTTTTACTCTAAAAACAAAGGAGTAAAAACAAGAAAGTGATGAAAAGGCATCCGCAAAACAGAGACTACATCACAGAAGGAAGGGCAGTGGTGAAGGTGTGTGTAAGGTGAGCGGGGAGGGTGTCACCCACTCTAGATCAAAGAAAGGCAGATAAATCTGAATGTATTGAAAGTGGGAGAGGGGATTAGATTATTGTTAAAAAAAATAGACAACTAAATATATGTTTGAAAAATTCAACAATTATGATTCAAAACAACCCACAGAAACTAGAGCAAGATGCAAAATTACAAGTGTTATATGGCATGACTCAGTTGTAAGGAGTGGGCTGATCCAACCCAGTCATAGCTCTGCCTGGCAGGTAGATGAGGAGGGTCTCTGTGGTAAGGTGGGGCACAGAGCCCCCCCTCTCCTCATTGCACAACCTCAACTGCCGTGTGTGGCACACAGAAGGAAGGTGACATGAAGAGACTCGGGGAGAAAACAGCCAAACACAAACCACAGGCAGGGGCCTGAAACAGACTCTTCACTTATGGCCCTCAGAAAGAACCAGCCCTGCTGACCTAAGAACTGTAGCCTCTAGAACTATGGGAAAATAAATTTCTGTTGTTTCAACCACCCAGTATGTGGTACTTTATTACAGCAGCCCTAGAAAACTGATGCACGATATGAGTACAAGTATTTCTCATCTTCTAAACTGGGAAGTTGCTGTAGACTGAACGATTGTGTTGCCCCCAGATTCATATGCAGAAACCTTAATCCCTGATATGACGGTATTCAGAGACGGGGCCTTTGGGAGGTGATTAGGCCGTGAAGTGAAGCTTTCATGAATGGAATTAGTGTCCTTAGAAGAAGAGACTGGAGAAAGAGGATCTCTCTCTAACATGTGAGGATAACAGCAAGAAGACATCTGCGTGCACACCAGGAACTGAACTTGGACTTCCCAGCCCCCAGGACTTCAGGGGACCTTGAGGGATCTGTTCCAGGACCCTCTCCATGGTTTGTTTTCTCCCTGCATCTCTTCACATCATCTTCCTTCTGTGTGCATCTGCCTTTGGGTCCAAATGTCGGTTGTTTAAACCTCCCAGCCTATGGTTTTTTGTTGCAGCAGTCTGAGCTAATATACCAGCCCAGGACCTGCCCCATGACGGTTGCCCATTGCATCATGGCAGCATGCCAGAGGTTACTAAGTACTTCAGCTCCCACCAGTGATGGGGTCTTCCTTGCTGGCCAGCAGGTGACCCAGCTCCAAAACTCCAGGAAAAGAGACTCACCAAAATCTTGAAGGAGTTGTTCCCAGAGGAAATGAACTTACCACGCAAATCCAGTGAGCCCAAGTGGCACAAGGAATGAATAGACAGTAGTGGATGCTATGGACCCCTGGTCAGGGTGGCTCACAGCGGAGTTTCACTTTGGGAATTGCTGAAGGTTAAGTCCCATCCTAGGGGAATCCAGGTGACTGGTTAGTATGGGGGTAAGACAGGCTGGGACCTGGGACCTGGGTCCTGGAACCCTCTGCTGTAGTGTTTGCACCAGGACAAACATCTCCTCAAGCAACAACAAAATAAAACTACTTGTTATTGCTGTTCAGTCATGTCTGACTCTTTGTGACCCCACAGACTGCAGCACCCCAAGCGTCTCTGTCCTTCACTGTCTTCTGGAGTTTTCTCAGACTAATGTCCATTGAGTCAGTGATGCCATCCAACCATCTCATTCTGTCATCCACTTCTCCTTTTGCCTTCAATCTCTCCCAGAATCAGGGTCTTTTCCAATGAGTCAGCTCTTCATATCAGGTGGCCAACATACTGGAGTTTCAGCTTCAACATCAGTCCTTCCAATGAATATTTCTTTAGGATTGACTGGTTTGATCTCCTTGCAGGCCAAGGGACTATCAAGTCTTCTTCAGCGCAATTTGAAAGCATCAACTCTTCAGCATTCAGCCTTCTTTATGATCCAACTCTTATATCCATACATAACTACTGCAAAAATCATAGCTTTGGCTATATGGACCTTTGTTGGCAAAGTGATGTCTCTGCTTTTTAATACATGGTCTAAGTTGGTCATAGCTTTCCTTCCAAGGAGCAAGTGTCTTAAATTCATGGCAGCAGTCATCATCCACAGTGATTTTGGAGTCCAAGAAAAGAAAATCTGTCATGGTTTGCATTTTCCCCCCTTGTATTTGCCATGAAATGATGGGGCTGGATGCCATGATCTTATTTTTTTGAATGTTGAGTTTTAAGCCAAGTTTTCCACTCTCCTCTTTCACCTTCATCAAGAGACTCTTTAGCTCCTCTTCACTTTCTGCCATTAGAGTGGTATCATCTGCATATCTGAGGTTGTCGATATTTTTCCTGACAATCTTGACTCTAGCTTGTGATTCATCCAGCCTAGCATTTTGCATGATGTACTCTGTATAGAAGTTAAACGAGCAGAGTGACAATGTACCACCTTGTTGTACTCCTTTCCCAATTCTGAACCAGTCAGTTGCTCCATATCCAGTTCTAACTGTTGCTTCTTGACTTGAATACAGGTTTCTCAGGAGACAGGCAAGGTGGTCTGGTATTCCCATCTCCTTCAGAATTTGCCACAGTTTGTTGTGATTCGCACAGTCAAAGGCTTTAGCATAATCAATGAAGCAGAAGTAGATGTTTTTCTGGAATTCCCTTGCTTTCTCCATGATCCAACAAATGTAAAGGACTTAAAATAACTATGTGCATGCACAATTGGGGCAAATTATGAACAAGATACAAAAATACCAAAAACACAGCTACCACTTTTGAAGAGCTGGGAGGAAAAGCAGGTACTGTGCATGCGCCTGGGTAGAGCACCACGAAGGGGACAGGCAGATTACCTAAGCCACCCCTCTGGTCCAACCTGTGGACCACCCCTACACTCACCCCAGGTAAAGAGCCTGCTTGCCCCGCTCAGTGAGCAAGCAAGGGAACATCTTGTTCTCACTCACTCCTGCTGCACATGAGTCCCAGTAAAGCTTTACTTGAATTTGTGGTCTGACCTCTTATCAATTCATTTTGATGAAGGAGGTCAAGAATCCTGGCCAGTAACAGAGGTACAAAGGCCTGTTTCCTGAGCTCAATTCTGGGCAGCACTAAAAAGCCTATCTAGTTCCAGCCCTTTGTGGTTTGTCAGTGGCTTCCCTCATGAGGTAGTTCCCAAGGGCATTTCCCAAACTCTCCTGTTCACTAGTCTCGGCAATGGAGTCTATTTCCCAGGGAATCAAACTGAGATAATGCTATTTGAGGTGTGAATGAACCATAATTCATCCAACCATCTCCCTGTCAATGGCATTCACTTTGTCTCCTATTTTCCCAATATACAGTTAAAATCTTGCAAATATAGCTCTATGTACATATGTATTCCTTTATTACTCTGAGTTAGATTGGCAGGAATGGGATTGCTGGATATATATATCGATTTAATTTTACTAGGTATTACCAGGATGCTTTGCAAATATGCCACAACCATTCACATTTCAGCAACAACCTTCAGAGAAACCCTTTCCCTGCATCTTTGCCGACAATACACAATAACACTTATTTTTTAAATCAATCTGATGGTTATAAAGTGAAATATTATTTCATATATATTTTTATAATTACTACATTTACGAATTACAAGTTTGAGCACTTTTATAAAAGCAAATATTTTAAAAAGCAATTTATTTGGCTGCATTGGGTCTCAGTTGCAGCACACGGGGTCCTTGCATCATGCAAGATCTTTCCATGCGGCACATGGACTCAGTAGTTGCAGTGTGTGGGCTTAGTTGCCT
This sequence comes from Bubalus kerabau, assembly GCF_029407905.1. NCBI lineage: Eukaryota > Metazoa > Chordata > Mammalia > Artiodactyla > Bovidae > Bubalus > Bubalus kerabau. The sequence continues at coordinate 7,517,573 of NC_073642.1, read as the reverse complement.
TGCGGCATGTGAGATCTTAGTTTCCTGCCCAGGGGTCAAACCTGTGTTCCCTGCATTGGAAGGCAGATTCTTAAGCACTGGACTACCAGGGAAGTCCCGTGCACATTTTAATGTTAGTCATTTAAATTTGTTCCTCTATAAATTGCTGTGTTGGTTGGGTTAGTTTCAGCTGCTTACAGCAGAAAACCTACCCAAATAACAGAAGCTTAAACTGGATGGAAGCTTATGTGTCTCCTGTAAAAGGATTCTGGAAGTTGGAAGTACAGGGTTGGTATCATGGCTTTGCTAACTTTTCAGTATCTTCCAGGGCTCTGTTTTGCTCTCTCCACAATGGCTGTGGTCCTCAGCCCCTGTTCCAAAATAGCTGCTGATGCACCAAACATTCATATTCTCATTCTAAGCAGCAGGAAAGAGGCAGGCACAAAAAGGGACACATACCCTCTCTTTAAGGCGATTTCCTGGACATAACACACAATTCACCTGTTTGCATATATTGACTCAGAACTCAGTCCAGTGGCTACACCTTGTTGCAAGGAAGGTTGGGAAATTTAGTTTTTGAGTTACCACCTTGAATAAAATCAGAATTTCATTACTGAGAAAGATGGAGATTAAGGGAATGGTAATTGGAGTAAGCAACTAGAAGTGTCTGCTGTAATTGCCTTCTTTTTGCCAATATTTTTCCATTTGTCCTTTTGCCTTTTTTGCATGTCAATACTGTATTAGGTTGAACTATATGAAATTTGTTAATATTTTTCTGTTTTGACCAATGAAAACAGCAAGTTCATATGATTCACCTTAGTAGATATGAACCCTTTGCCTTTTTAGCATGGCAAAACTTTTTTTGCCACAGTTGATATTTGTATACCAGATGTTTGTGGTCCTTTTTGCCAATCAAAAGTTTTTAATTTCTGTATCATCAGATGTGACTTTGTTGTAGCTTCTGGGTTGCCTGTTTTGGCAGATAAATTTTCATGTAGATTTAATCTCTATTGAATCTAGTATTTTATTAATACTAAGATTAATCTCTATTAATCTTAGTATTTTCTTCTAAGATTTGCATTGTATTACTTTCTCTTTTACAGTTAAATCTTTCATTGTTCTGGAATTAATTTTTGTGTATGATGTAAAATAAGGTCCAATCTGATAGTCCTCATCTGGATGGCCAACTGTGCCAGAACCATTTATTAAGTAGCTCATCCTTTTCCTGCTGGGTTGAAATACCATCTTTGGTGAACATTAAAGGCATATGCACAATGCGATCTATTTGGAAATGTTTTCGGTAACATGAACTTTTAAACTTTATGACTTATTTGAAACAAATGAGCTTCCTGCCCGCCCTTTCTGCCTCTTCAAAGGTGGCTGGTGTGTGACTGGTGATGCTCTGGAGAAGGTCAAATACAAGGCAAGTGGCCAGCTTCTTAAGTCATCCACGTCTTTCTCTTTTCATAACCTGATTTAAATCCTTGGCCTGTGTCATAGATAGTTTTGCAACAGGCCAACATCAGTTTGTGTGATGAATGGCCCATTGATTCACATTCAAGTGAACCACACTCTAGCTTCCTTGCAATGCACCCCAGCAGCCACCCGGGGCTCCACTGTTAAAGGGTACATGGATTTTTTCAGTGTGTAGAGTGCTGCCTAAACTGCAGCAGTGGTCGTGAGCACCAGCTTCTTCCACCCTCAGCACAGCCACCTGAGACAGGCTCTGTTGCTATGATCTCCATTGTACAGATGAGGAAACTGAGACTTTAGATCACCCAGAGGCAGAACTGGATGTCTAACCACAGAGCCTGGGCAGTTAACGTCACACCTATTTTGCCTACTCACTGCAGACAGACAGACAGCAGGGACCCAGGCTCTGGTCTGAACTCAGGTCAGGCTGCTGTGTGGCAAAAGAAGGGCCAGAAGGGTTACATGGCGCTGAAAGAGACATTGACCTGGCTTCTTGCATCTGCTCTGTGGTGTGGAAGAGAAGTGGGAGAGGAAAAGAAATGGTGCCCATGGATACGCTTAGCTCAGGCCTGCATCATGTGTGGGAAGATGGCGGCCTGGATGTCCTGGGCTCCAGAGCATCAAACCACCCACTCTTGTTCCTCTGCTGAGAAGCCACTCTGCCACGTGCTCCCCAACGATGCTCTGTCCCATTGGGAGACACTTCTTAGGGGGCCCTCCCGATGTTGCACATCTGGTGAGCAGGGGCACCTATAGTCTTTGAGTCTGGACTATCTTTTCAGAGATGTTTATATAGTGAACAGTCTTGGAGGATGGACCTCGTGTTTTCCTCTATTGAGCAAGTGTAGATGTACTGTCCGGTACCACAGAGATGATTTCTCCCTCTGGGCAGGATTGCTTGAAGTCATTTTAAAAGAATGAGGATTGCTGAACTCAGGGTTCCTCAAAAGTGTTAGTCACTCAGTTGTGTACAACTCTTTGTGACCCCCATGGATGGTAGCCCTTCAGGCAAGAATACTGGAGTGGGTTGCCATTTCCTTCTCCAGGGGATCTTCCTGACCCAGGGATTGAACCTGGGTCTCCTGCATTGCAGGTAGATTCTTTACCATCTGAGCCACCACAGAAGCCCTCAGCTGTGATGTAAATCCACCAGATGCAAAGAAGCCAACTATACCCGCCTTGGCATCACCTCATGGAATTTGTGAGTACACTGGGTTGAATCATGTGCCTGCAAAAGACATATTCAAGTCCTAACCCCCAGTACCTGTGAATGTGACCTTATTTGGAAATAGGATCTTTGTCAGATCAGATCAGATCAGTCGCTCAGTTGTGTCCGACTCTTTGCGACCCCATGAATCGCAGCATGCCAGGCCTCCCTGTACATCACCAACTCCCGGAGTTCACTCAGACTCACGTCCATCGAGTCAGTGATGCCATCCAGCCATCTCATCCTCTGTCGTCCCCTGCTCCTCCTGCCCCCAATCCCTCCCAGCATCAGAGTCTTTTCCAATGAGTCAACTCTTCACACGAGGTGGCCAAAGTACTGGACTTTCAGCTTTAGCATCATTCCTTCCAAAGAAATCCCAAGGCTGATCTCCTTCAGAATGGACTGGTTGGATCTCCTTGCAGTCCAAGGGACTCTCAAGAGTCTTCTCCAACACCACAGTTCAAAAGCATCAATTCTTTGGTGCTCAGCCCTCTTCACAGTCCAACTCTCACATCCATACATGACCACAGGAAAAACCATAGCCTTGACTAGATGAACCTTTGTTGGCAAAGTAATGTCTCTGCTTTTGAATATGCTGTCTAGGTTGGTCATAACTTTCCTTCCAAGGAGTAAGCGTCTTTTAATTTCATGGCTGCAGTCACCATCTGTACTGATTTTGGAGCCCAGAAAAATAAAGTCTGACACTGTTTCCCCATCTATTTCCCATGAAGTGATGGGACCGGATGCCATGATCTTCATTTTCTGAATGTTGAACTTTAAGCCAACTTTTTCACTCTCCACTTTCACTTCCATCAAGAGGCTTTTTAGTTCCTCTTCACTTTCTGCCATGGTCTTTGTAGATGTGATCAATTTAAAATGGGGTCATACGGAATTAGGGTGGGCCCTAATTCCAATGACTGGTGTCCATATGAAGAGAGCCATGGAGGAGATGCAAAGGAAGAAAGCCAAGTGAAGACAGAGACAGAAATTGGTGTGACGCCACTCCAAGCCAAGGAGTAGCCAGTGAACTCCAGATGCTAGGATGCAGGCATGGAGCAGATTATTCCTCAGAGCCTCCAAGCAGGACTCAACCCTGCTGACCCCTTGATTTTGGACCTGTGGCTCCAGAACTATGAGAGAACTAATTTGTTGTTTTAAGCCACAAAGTTGGTGGTGATTTGTTGGGGCAGCCCTGGGAAACCAACACAGGAGAGCAAGAGGAATCGGTGCCGATAAGAAGTTTATGGTGCCACTGCACTGTGAGGAGCACAGCCCCTTTCCTCTGATCCAGGCTTGTGTCTTCGGGGAGCATCTATGTATTGTGGCAGTCTGCTTGTTAGCTTGCAAGTAGGGTGAAATCTCAGACTCTTCGTACATCTGGACAGTTTTTGTTAGGATGGGATGATGGAAGAGACAGAGCTCTCTGAAGACAGAGGACCAGGGCTTCTGAGGGCTGGGTGAGGGGACATGCAGAGGCTCCTTGGGGCCTGGTGAATGCTTTCCTCCAAATGGGTGAGGGATGAGGGAGTAAGGGCCCCCACTGTTCTACCTGTTGATGAATGTTTAGAGGCTGAGCAGTGAGGGGTAGGGGAGGAAGAAGCAGCTGGAATGGCGCTCTGCCTGTTGCTGACTCTCCTCTGGGAGTGAGGAGGATGGGAGGGGATCACAACACTGGAGCAGCTCCAGCCCCACGTCAGTGTGGTTATGACTGCTGAGTCAAGGAGTCTACAAAACTTAATAAGAGGGAACTTGCTATTCAGTGTTGAGCTTTGGGTGGACTCAATACAAGTTCCTTTAGCTGATCCTAGTCCAGTATTGGCCACTTGAACCTCAAAGTAAATGCAAAACCTTGTTAACTATACAGATTACTCTGTCCCTTTCTGCCCCCAACACCTCTCACTCTCTCCATTCTGACCTCAGCCACTTTAAGGAAAAAGCTGAGTATTCTGGGGAGCTTCACAGAAGAGAGAAACTCAAAGTTTTATGGCTGTATGGGATAAAGATGCTCAGGTCATCATACCTGATCTTGTGGGGGAAGGAGGTGCACATATTCCACTGATGGGATTTGGAGTCTTCCTCATTGTGGAAAATGGCTACCCTGGTGTGGCTCTGCCAACTGCCTTAAATTTAACTCATGCTGGAGGTGGCATCCCTTGCCAGACATCCCTAACCATGATTTGATGGATGTTCCTCTTCACCTTTGTCTCCTTTGTCTACATTAACAGTGAATGATGGCCCAGCTACTGCATTTCTGGGCAGTCATAGGTTAACTCAGCAGGCCTGGGTTGCCCAAACTCTGCACATTCCAAAGGTCTTCAGAATTGGCCCTTGACCAGCTCCTGGGGGTAACCTCTCAGCTCCTTGAATAACCTACCTAAAAAGAGTGTCTTTGATTACCAGGGACCTGGGGCCACACCTGACAGAGTTAGCAGTGTGATTTATGGTGGGGGCTTGGGCCGTGTTTTATCAGTTTGACCCCTGGCAGGTCGAGACATATTGAGTGCAGCACTTTCACAGCATCATCTTTCAGGATTTGAAATAGCTCAACTGGAATTCCATCACCTCCACTAGCTTTGTTCGTAGTTCTAAGGCCCACTTGACTTCACATTCCAGGATATCTGGCTCTAGGTGAGTGATCACACCATTGTGATTATCTTGGTCGTGAAGATCTTTTTTGTATAGTTATTCTGTGTATTCTTGCCACCTCTTCTTAATATCTTCTGCTTCTGTTAGGTCCATACCATTTCTGTCCTTTATTGAGCCCATCTTTGCATGAAATGTTCCCTTGGTATCTCTAATTTTCGTGGAGAGATCTCTAGTCTTTCATATTCTGTTGTTTTCCTCTATTTCTTTGCATTGATTGCTGAGGAAGAACTTTTAAAAATCTCTCCTTGCTATTCTTTGGAACTCTGCATTCAGATGCTTATATCTTTCTTTTTCTCCTTTGCTTTTCACTTCTCTTCTTTTCACAGCTATTTGTAAGGCCTCCCCAAACAGCCATTTTACTTTTTTGCATTTCTTTTCCATGGGGATGGTCTTGATCCCTGTCTCCTGTACAATGTCATGAACCTCAGTCCATAGTTCATCAGGCACTCTATCAGATCTAGGCCCTTAAATCTATTTCTCATTTCCACTGTATAATCATAAGGGATTTGATTTAGGTCATACCTGAATGGTCTAGTGGTTTTCCCTACTTGCTTCAATTTAAATCTGAATTTGGCAATAAGGAGTTCATGATCTGAGTCACAGTCAGCTCCCCGTCTTGTTTTTGCTGACTGTATAGAGCTTCTCCATCTTTGGCTGCAAAGAATATAATCAATCTGATTTTAGTGTTGACCATCTGTTGATGTCCATGTGTAGAGTCTTCTCTTGTGTTGTTGGAAGAAGGCGTTTGCTATGACCAGTGCATTCTCTTGGCAAACTCTATTAGCCTTTGCCCTGTTTCATTCTGTATTCCAAGGCCAAATTTTCCTGTTACCCCAGGTATCTCTTGACTTCCTACCTTTGCATTCCAGTCCCCTATAATGAAAAGGACATCTTTTTTGGGTGTCAGTTCTAAAAGATCTTGTAGGTCTTCATAGAACCATTCAACTTCAGCTTCTTCAGCATTACTGGTTGGGGCATAGGCTTGGATTACTGTGATACTGAATGATTTGCCTTGGAAACGAACAGAGATCATTCTGTCATTTTTGAGATTGCATCCAAGTACTGCATTTCAGACTCTTTTGTTGACCATTATGGCTACTCCATTTCTTCTAAGGGATTCCTGCCCACAGTAGCAGATATAATGGTCATCTGAGTTCAATTCACCCATTCCAGTCCATTTTAGTTCGCTGATTCCTAGAATGTCGACATTCACTCTTGCCATCTCCTGTTTGACCACTTCCAATTTGCCTTGATTCATGGACCTGACATTCCAGGTTCCTATGCAATATTGTTCTTTACAGCATAGGACCTTGCTTCTATCACCAGTCATATCCACAACTGGGTATTGTTTTTGCTTTGGCTCCATCCCTTCATTCTTTCTGGAGTTATTTCTCCACTGATCTCCAGTGGCATATTGGGCACCTACTGACCTGGGGAGTTCCTTTTTCAGTATCCTATCATTTTGCCTTTTCATAGTGTTCAAGGGGTTCTCAGGGCAAGAATATTGAAGTTGTTTGCCATTCCCTTCTCCAGTGGACCACATTCCGTCAGACCTCTCCACCATGACCTGTCTGTCTTGGGTGGCCCCATGGGCATGGCTTAGTTTCATTGAGTTAGACAAGGCTGTGGTCCTAGTGTGATTAGATTGACTAGTTTTCTGTGATTATGGTTTCAGTGTGTCTGCCCTCTGATACCCTCTCGCAATACCTACCGTCTTACTTGGGTTTCTCTTACCTTGGACGTGGGGTATCTCTTCACAGCTGCTCCAGCATAGTGCAGCCACTGCTTCTTACCTTGGACAACGGGTATCTCCTTATGGCCACCCCACCTGACCTTGTACATGGAGCAGCTCTGCTTGGCCCTCCTGCGCCCATGCAGCCACCGAATTCCAAGACCACCTCTGAAGTCTTGGGGTCAGATTTACTTTAGAACTCCAAAATTTTGATTTTAGACATGATTTTAGAAGCTTTTATTATATAAAACCCTGCTAGGATACAGAGGAGCATCTTGTTAACAAGCACATTTATATTTTTGCAGAAAATATGTGAATAGATCTACCAAGTGGGATTAAATGAGGGATATAAATATCCTCAGCTCAATGTAGTGAGGTCTTGTCCCCAATTTATTAAATTTTTTTTCATTTTTTGGAGACCTTTTTGGATTTTAAATTGTTATCACAGTCTGTATTATCACAGTCATTTTACAGATGAGCAAACAGATGCAGAGAGGTGAAATAACTCGCCCAGGGTCACAGAGCTAAGGCCCAAATCAAGATTCACTCAGCCCTCTGGCCCAGAGTACTAGGTTTGTTCGGATTTGTGACTTGCTGCCTTTGCAATGGCACAGTTGGTGACAGACCCATCTCTGGCCAGAAGACGTCCCCTGAGTCCCTCCCAGCTAAGAGTGAGCCCTCTGCCTTTATTGCATGTGGGGGTCAGGTTGCAGGCCTCTCATCTGGCTGGCTTCTGGGGGATCTCTGTCCTCCCAGGAAGAACCAGCCAGTCCCGAGGGCTCAGGGCTCAGCAACCTGTAATTCTGTGCTGTGGGAGCCCCAAGCAGCCTTAGGCAGCCCCCACCTTTTGAAACATGCTTCCCAGACTCTGGCTTCCTTTCCTGGATTACAGATGCATGATGTTCCCACCACCAAGCTTGGGTCATTTGCTTTGCTCAGAGGCCATGTATTATTTACTTATACCACTGCTTGGGCTTTTCAGAAACTTAAAATTCCCTCACCCTATAGGACTTTTGCTTTGTGGCCCTGCTGGGGACAGTGGCAGTGAAAAGGGTGAGTAGACCTTTAATCCATATGGGAGCACAACGCTGGCTCCAGCTCCCCCACCAAGAGTTCCTCCTCCTCTGGTCATGCCCTCTGCGGGATGGAAGAGTTTCCATCCTCCCCTGGGTGCGTGCAAGTGGTCCATGACTGCTCTCAATCAGACCATCCTCTGAGTTGTCTCCATTTATGATTATTTTTTTAAGATCTGGATGCCAGAATTGGCAAGATTATTGCTAAAGTACAACATGGCAACAACTGGGGCTGAGATTACATCTGATAGATAGAGTGCCTGATGAACTATGGACTGAGGTTCATGACACTGTACAGGAGACAGGGATCAAGACCATCCCCATGGAAAAGAAATGCAAAAAAGTAAAATGGCTGTTCGGGGAGGCCTTACAAATAGCTGTGAAAAGAAGAGAAGTGAAAAGCAAAGGAGAAAAAGAAAGATATAAGCATCTGAATGCAGAGTTCCAAAGAATAGCAAGGAGAGATAAGAAAGCCTTCCTCAGCACTCAATGCAAAGAAATAGAGGAAAACAACAGAATGGGAAAGACTAGAGATCTCTTCAAGAAAATCAGAGATACCAAAGGAACATTTCATGCAAAGATGGGCTCGATAAAGGACAGAAATGGTATGGACCTAACAGAAGCAGAAGATATTAAGAAGAGGTGGCAAGAATACACAGAAGAACTGTACAAAAAAGATCTTCATGACCCAGATAATCACGATGGTGTGATCACTCACCTAGAGCCAGACATCCTAGAATGTGAAGTCAAGTGGGCCTTAGAAAGCATCACTATGAACAAAGCTAGTGGAGGTGATGGAATTCCAGTTGAGCTATTTCAAATCCTGAAAGATGATGCTGTGAAAGTGCTGCACTCAATATGCCAGCAAATTTGGAAAACTCAGCAGTGGCCACAGGACTGGAAAATGTCAGTTTTCATTCCAATCCCAATGAAATGCAATGCCAAAGAACGCTCAAACTACTGTACAATTGCACTCATCTCACACGCTAGTAAAGTAATGCTCAAAATTCTCCAAGCCACGATTCAGCAATATGTGAACCATGAACTTCCAGATGTTCAAGCTGGTTTTAGAAAAGGCAGAAGAACCAGAGATCAAATTGCCAACATCTGCTGGATCATCGAAAAGGCAAGAGAGTTCTATAAAAACATCTATTTCTGCTTTATTGACTATGCCAAAGCCTTTGACTGTGTGAATCACAATAAACTGTGGAAAATTCTGAAAGAGGTGGGAATACCAGACCACCTGACCTGCCTCTTGAGAAACCTGTATGCAGGTCAGGAAGCAACAGTTAGAACTGGATATGGAACAACAGACTGGTTCCAAATAGGAAAAGGAGTCCGTCAAGGCTGTATATTGTCACCCTGCTTATTTAACTTATATGCAGAGTACATCATGAGAAATGCTGGGCTGGAAGAAGCACAAGCTGGAATCAAGATTGCCGGGAGAAATATCAATAACCTCAGATATGCAGATGACACCACCCTTATGGCAGAAAGTGAAGAGGAACTAAAAAGCTTCTTGATGAAAGTAAAAGAGGAGAGTGAAAAGGTTGACTTAAAGCTCAACATTCAGAAAACTAAGATCATGGTATCTAGTTCCATCACTTCATGGGAAATAGATGGGGAAACTGTGGAAACAGTGTCAGACTTTACTTTTTTGGGCTCCAAAATCACAGCAGATGGTGATTGCAGCCATGAAATTGAAAGACGCTTACTCCTTGGAAGGAAAGTTATGACCAACCTAGGTAGCATATTGAAAAGCAGAGACATTACTTTGCCAACAAAGGTCCGTCTAGTCAAGGCTATGGTTTTTCCAGTCGTCATGTATGGATGTGAGAGTTGGACTGTGAAGAAAGCTGAGTGCCGAAGAATTGATGGTTTTGAACTGTGGTGTTGGAGAAGACTCCTGAGAGTCGCTTGGACTGCAAGGAGATCCAACCAGTGCATTCTAACAGAGATCAGTCCTGGGTGTTCTTTGGAAGGAATGATGCTAAAGCTGAAACTCCAGTACTTTGGCCACCTCATGCGAAGAGTTGATTCATTGGAAAAGACTCTGATGCTGAGAGGGATTGGGGGCAGGAGGAGAAGGGGACAACAGAGGATGAGATGGCTGGATGGCATCACTGACTCGATGGACTTAAGTTTGAGTGATCTCTGGCAGTTGGTGATGGACAGGGAGGCCTGGCGTGCTGTGATTCATGGGGTCACAAGGAGTCGGACACGATTGAGCGACTGAACTGAACTGAGAATGTTTTTGACATCTTTCACCTTCCCCACCCACTCCTACTCCTGCCTACTACAATCTTGATGACATTGCTTTAGAAACCTAACCTGGTGGAGTCAAGTAGAAACTTATGGGCTTTCACGGAGGAGTGGGCAGGGGAGGGGGACTCCCAAGCGCCTGCAGTATCCCAGTTGGAAACAGTGTTTTCTACACTATTATGTCCCTGACCCACACCATCCTTTTGATCCAGGACTCATGTCCACATCTACACCTGAGATCTGTTTTAAAGAAACCATCCCTCCCCCATAGCATGTTGACAGTGCCCTTTGCTCTTTTATAGCTCATCTTTCGCCATTTTGTAAGATGCCAGTCCTGACCTTCATGGCCCAGTCAACTTCACAGCCCAGAAATGGACACATTTGCAACAGTTTGGAAAACAGTGCCCTTGACTGAGAGCCCTCTGAGGACGGGGCCCTCTGTGACTGGCCCCGGGTATGGCACACAGCAGCGCTCAGTGAATGTTTGCAGATGGTAGCAAACAAGGAGAGAGGCGGGGCGGGGCATGGCGGTGGAGGTGTCGGAGAGTCTGTGAGGTGTTATTGTAACGAGAATGATAAAACTTGGATGTCCCTTGTTGCCCAAGCTGTCAGGAAAGATTCAAGCAAAATCAAAAGCTTACCCTGGAGACTAACTTAACTCTCATAGTTTTTTGCTTTTTAATTTTATTTACCTATTTATCTATGTCAATTTTTTGAGTTGCTTCATGCTCTTTAAAAAAAAAAAAAAAAACCCTGGGTATTTATAAACAAATACACATATAACAATAAACAAGTGGATATGTTGCCAGTTTGGAAGCACATCCCTGGATTTCTACTTGGACCTATTTCTCAGTCTGGCAAAGGTCAGGTTCGCAGTCCTCCTGTGAGGATGCCTGAGGCCTCTCTGTGTGTGTTAGTCCCTCAGTCATGTCCAGCTCTTTGGGATCCCATAGACTGTAACCCACCAGGATCCTCTGTCCATGGAATTCTCCAGGCAAGACTACTGGAGTAGGTTGCCATTCCCTTATGCAGGAGATATTCCTGACCCAGGGATTGAATCCTGGTCTCCTTCATTGCAGGCAGATTCTTTACCATCTGAGCTACCAGAAAAGCCTGGTAAAGGTCAGGTTCCCATTACTTACGTTAGAAAAGGCAGGGTTAATCTCTATTAAATTAGAGTCCAAAGGTTCAACCTTCCACCTGGGCTGCTGCCCTGACAATAAAATGCAGAGAACTTCCTCCCAGCACTGAGGCAAGTAACTTCTGCTATTTGCAAACCCCTGAATTGCCCCAGGACCTTCTGGAGCTGATTCAGGAAGCTGTTCAATGAACCCTGAGGCTTGTCCTCGCCCCTGGCTTGAATGTTTTCCACACCCACTTCCGCAGATTAGCTCAGCTGTGGCAAACCCTCAAGGTTCAGAGCAGGCCAGTGTCACTGGCACAAGATGCCTGTATTTTAACGGTAACTAGCTGTGGACAAGATCCAAAGGGTGAAACGTTAGCATGTAGGGATGAGCAGCACAGCTTTGTTGTTCAGCTGCTCAGTCATGTCTGACTCTTTGTGACCCCATGGACTGTAGTATGCCAGGGATCCCTGTCCTTCACCATCTTTCGGAGCTTGTTCAAACTCATGTCCGTTGAGTCAGTGATGCCATCCAACCATCTCATCTTCTGTCGTCCCCTTCTCCTCTTGCTTCCAATCTTTCCCAGCATCAGGGTCTTTCCATTGAGTTGGCTCTTTGCATCAGGTTGTCAAAGTATTGGAGTTTCAGCTTCAGCATCAGTCCTTCCAATGAATATTCAGGACTGATTTCTTTTGGGATTGACAGGTTTGATCTCCTTGCAGTTCAAGTGACTCTCAAGAGTTTTCTCCAACACCACAGTTCAAAAGCATCAATTCTTTGGTTCTCAGCCTTCTTTATGGTCCAACTCTCACATCCATACACGACTACTGGAAAAACCATAGCTTTGACTAAATGGACTTTGTCAGCAAAGTAATGTCTCTGCTTTTTAATATGCTGTCTAGGTTGGTCATAGCTTTTCTTCCAAGGATCAAGCATCTTTTAATTTCATGGCTTCAGTGAGCACCCTGCAAATTAATCTATGGAGGTGGCTACCTTCTCAAGTGTATTTGAAAACTCATTTCTAAGTAAATGGAAATAAGAGTTTAGCTGTGTTAACAGAAATGTATGCATCTTATTATACCAAATGAGCCTAATCAGATGATGATATCTAATATTATGGCAAACTTCCATTTCTTGAGAGTTGCACTTGGGGGGCAGACACAGATTTTACTGGCTAGCCAGTAAAATCTCACTGGCTAGCCCAGGCCCCGGGTGTCCCCCTGACTTCCTTGTCCCTTGGCTTCCCTCAGGTAGGGCACTGACCTCATCTGTCCTGCCTGTGAGTCCTCCTCTGCCAGGCTCTCATTCTTGTTCCAGCCAGATCTTCTTATGTCCTTTTACATCTCCCCGTGGTTCTACCTGGATCACCCTTTTCCTTTAGTCTGCTGGAGTAGTTCTGATTTCCTTCTCAAGACTCAACTATGATGTTCTCTCAAAAGATCCCTGAACTCTCCAGAAAGAGCTCACACCCCTGCTCTGCCTCACAGGGGTGGGCCACAGGGAGGCGGCAGGACGAGGCTGTGACATAAACATGCCCACGGCTGCTGTCGCCTGGGGAGATTGTGGCTGTGTGGCCTCCAGGGACGATGACACAGCTCGGAGCAGTGGGCTGGACGGACCAGGACTCCAGGGGACACAGCTGCCCCATCTGCTGGCCCTGCGTGACCCTGTGCAGACATGGAGGAGGAAGCACAGCCCTCCACGGAGATGGCTGGACAGCCCAGGGCACTCAGATCATGCCCAGGGACGGTGGTCTCATAGTTGTGGGAGGAGGCCTGGCCTGGAAGAGCACGTCCTCACCTGTCCCTTCATGATTGGAGCTGATGTGGATGCAGGAACCCCACACCTCCTTCCAGTCAGGAGGAGGGTGGCCCCATTTCAGAGTCATTCTTGGAATTCTCAACACTCCTTTGGCATCTGCACAAAGCCCAGGTTAAAGATACTAGATGTCATGACTGACGGCACCTGGGCCAGGCTGCTAGCCCTTAGTTGGTGTTCCCATCCGGGAGTCTGTCCTGTGCCTCTGTGATGGCTACAGCCATCGCGCAGAGCATCTATATTCACACAAAGCACAATCCACAGTTTCCTTTCTACATTTCTAAGGCCCAGCCTGGTGCCTTGATGGCAAGCATAGCAAAGGTTTGTTGACTGACTGAGTGAATGAAGTTTCAAACCTTCCTGTTGCCTCAGGAAATTTCCACCAGGAAAAGCAACTTTAACACAGAACTGTTGGAGGATGGCCTTCTCTGTCTCTCTGGCCCCTAAGCCCTCCGTGGCTGAGGAAGTCTGTGTCTGCCTGGGATGTGGTAATGGACCGCCTGCTTGCAGCCATGCCTCATTGTGAAATTATGGAGACATTTTTACTTCCTGTAGGTTGCCTCCTGTGGCTCTCACCAGGTTATGGACTTGGATGGGCACGAGAGGAGCTGCTTAACAGCCCCTTGGGGGCTGTTAAAAGGAGAGTCTGGCCCCAGTAGCTCCTCAGCAGATATTATCCTGCTGTACATGGTTTTCCTGATGCAGGTCCTACTGCTGATGGGATAAGAGGCTTCCATCCCTCCCAAGGGTTACCTGTGACACTGAGTGGCATCTGTGACTCTATTGGAATGGCATCTTCTCGCTGGGAGAGGAGACTTTGTGGGGGGATTGGATGGCATGCTGTTTGTGAGGGAGTCAGGAACAGATGCTAAGGTCTGCAGATGCAGCAGGGCAGGAGGGGCAAGGGGGACCATGGTGACCCGAGCCAGGAGAAGGGGTGGTGTGTAAGGGAAGGAAGCAGGCTGAGGCGAGTGCAGCGCCTGGCCCTGTGGAGGAGGTCCCGTGAAGGGAGCGCAGCATGCGGACCACCCTCAGAGCACCTGGCAGGGCAGCAGGGGGTAGGCACCACCCCCTTGACCAGGTCACTGAGCCCTTACCTGTGCCAGGGGGTAGGGGTCCACTACATGAGTGCTTCACTCTGCAAGGGAGGCCAGCAGGATCCTCCCCAGTTTACAGATGAAGAAACTGAGGCTCGGCGGCTTATTCTAGCTCAGTCCATCCATAAATGTGTTTCAGCCCTACAAGCTGAGGTCCCAGAGAAAGAAAGGGCAGTGTCTTCTGTGACTTGTGGAAGACATGGAGATTGCCCTACAAAATGCTTTGTATACATCCTAATGTTTTTCCTTGACTGGGGATTTCCCAGAGAAAAGCCTTTTGATATGGATCTCTAGGTTTTAACACTTTCTCTAACTCTTGCTTGGGTCAGTGGTTGTGGAAAAGTGGTTTTCATGTCAAAAAACATATCAGTCTCAGATCCAGGTTCCCCTAGGGGAGGCGCTGTCCAGATATTTCCTTTGCTGTGAGGGGTTGAACTGTGTCCCCTAACAATGCATACATTGAAATCCTAATTCCCCTCAACCCTCAGAACGTGGCTGTACCTGGAGAAAGGATCACTGCAGATGTAACCAGTCAGGTCATACTAGAGTGGGGTGGCCCCAAATCCAAAATGACTGCTGTCCTGATGAAAAGGGGAAATCTGGACACAGAGACAGACATGGGCAGAGAAGACCGTGTGAACGTGAAGGCGGAGGCTTCTTCATGAGGCGGTGCCTGTGCAAGACAAGGGCTGTGGAAGGCTGTCGGCACACCACCGGCGGGCGGGGGTGCCTGGAACAGTCTCCCTCACCGCCTCAGAAAGAGTCAACCTGCCAACACCTTGGTCTCAAACTTCCAGCTGCCAGCACCGTGAGAGACTAGATCTTTCTTGTTGAAGCCACTCAGTCTGCGGTACCTGTTCCAGCAGCCCTAGGAAGTGAATAATGATCTTATCACACACTCCATGGGCCCAGCAGGCCCTCAGGCTCCCTGCATGGAGTTTCTCTGATGTGGACCCAGGAAACGACGTGTGGCTTCCTGGAGGTGCTGACAAG
Organism: Bubalus kerabau; assembly: GCF_029407905.1. Taxonomy (NCBI): domain Eukaryota; kingdom Metazoa; phylum Chordata; class Mammalia; order Artiodactyla; family Bovidae; genus Bubalus; species Bubalus kerabau. The sequence goes on along the minus strand of NC_073642.1, from coordinate 7,502,169 downwards.
GCCTTCTGGGCTGCCATTGCCTCCTGTCTGCTACGGCTGACTTTCCCTCTTTGTCTTTTCCCAAAAAACAAACTTGGCCCTCTCCCAAGGCTTGTTAATCTCTGCGTTTAGAGAAGCTCAGCATATTATATAAATGCTCTCCTTGCTGTTGTAAGTATGGCTTCTTGAACCTCAGGGTCATGTTGATTATCCTGAGGAAGTTTCCAGGCCCTCCCTTTCCAAACAACTGTTCAGCAGCTTCAGTGTGCAGCAAGGCCCCCTTGGCACCCCCAACAGCTAGAGGGGCTGAGAGGTGCCCTCTTCCTTTCTAACAGAAGCACTTTCAGAGAACGTTGTACATTTCAGTTAGATGCTTTAAAAAATGTCCCTACTGCTGAGAGTCCTTCTGAATTAGCAACATGGAAACCACAAGATTCCCCAGCTGTCAGATCTAGAGGATCCATCCCATAGGCATTGCAAGAAATGACATGCACGAGGAGCTACTGGTTAGTGTCCCTCACCAGGGCTTGGTTTAACAAACTGCACACCCATGCAAAGTAGCTTAAGAAGTGAAGAAGCGTTTTAGGAGCAGGAGAGCAAAGATCACCCAATGTATTGTTAAGTGAAGAAACAGGGTGCAGAATAGTGCATAGAATATGTTACAACTTGTATAGGGAAGACAGTGGGGGGGGGTCAAGTATGAATTTGTATTTCCTTCTATTTGCATAAAGAAATAGTGAAAGGCCAAGTTGAAAATTAATGAAAGGCATTATGAAGATTAATTTTATGTGTCAACTTGGCTATGCGATGGTACCCGGGTGTGGTTTATTTGCTCAGTCATGTCCAACTCTTTTCGACCCTTTGGACTGTAGCTGCCAGACTCTCTGTCCTTGGGATTTTTCAGGCAAGAGTACTGAAGTGGGCTGTCATTTCCTTCTCCAGGGGATCTTCTCCACCCAGGGATCGAATCTGCTTCTCCTGTGTCTCCTGCTCTGCAGGCAGATTCTTTACTTGCTGAACCATCAGGGAAGCCTACCCATGGTACCTAGTTATTTAGTCAAACATTAGTTTAGAAGCTGCTGTGAAGGCATTTTTTAGATGAGATTAACATTTAAACCCACAGACTTTGAACAAAGCAGATTATACTTCTTAATGTGGGTATAAAGACTGAGGTCCCCTGTGGAAGAGAGAATTCTGCTTCCAGACTGACTTTGGATTCAAGCTGTAACATCAGCTCTTTCCTAGAGTTGGCCTCTAGCCTACTGGTGTATCTCACACAATTTGGACTTGCCATTCCCTCACAATTGCATAAGTCAATTCCTAAAAATCTCTCTTCTCTCCACTCTCTTTATCTCCCTCACTTTTTAGTGTTTCTCTGTAGAACCCTGACCAATACAGGTATTGGGCATGTGGGCTCAGTCACGTCCAACTCTGTGACCCCATGGACTATGGCCTGCCAGTCTCCTCTGTCCATGGGATTTTCCAGGCAAGAATACTGGAGTGGGTTTCCATTTTCTACTCCAAATACAGGTGTTACCTATATTAAACTACTGTGATCAGGGTAGAAATTAGGAGTGGGATCAAGAAGGTTAGGACTAGAGCAAGATTGCTCAATGTCCTTTTTATATAAAAATTTTTTTATATAAAAAATTCCTTTTTATATCATTTTTGAAGCATATGCATGTATTGCCTATTAAAATTCTAATAATGAAAGAACTTAACAGATGAATGGATAAAGCAGATGTGGTATATATAAATATTGTTGTTTAGCTGCTAAGTTGTGTCCAACTCTTTGCAACCACATGGTCTGTAGCAAACAAGGCTCCTCTGTTCTTGAGATTTCCCAGGCAAGAATATTGGAGCAGGTTGCATTTCCTTCTCTAAGGGATCTTCTTGACCCAGTGAATGAACCTTTGTCTCCTGCACTGAAAGCAGATTCTTTACTGCTGAGCCACCAGGGAAGCCTGTGGTGCCTATATGTATGTGGAATATTATTTGGCCATTAAAAAGAAGGAAATCTTGCTATTTGTGGCAATATGGATGGACTTTGAAGGCATTATGTTAAATGAAATAAGTCAGACAAAGATAAATACTATATGATCTCACATATATGTGGAATCTAAAACAGCAAAACTCATAGATAGAATAGATTGGTGGTTGCCAGAGGTGAGGGGTAAGTGGAATGAGTGA